>NC_060251.1:93060718-94494664 GCF_921293095.1 Ischnura elegans | reverse complement strand
TATATCATAATTTTGTAGCATATTTCAAATTAAACTGCGAGAAAAACTAAACTAAAATAAGCTTGGATGAGTGGTATTCCAGGGGCAAGAAAAGTGAACAGATGCTCTAGTTGCCATGGCAACCCAGACGTACGTAGTCGAAAACAAATGCACTCGCGCTGAGCTGATATGAGAGGTCATTGGCCGGTGTCGGTGACGTGCCCTATGATCGAATTTTTCGAAAAGGAACAAAAGAAACACGTCACATTCTCGGAGAGATACATTTACGAGGAGTTCACGGATGGATGAGCATGACAGCAAAAAGAGGCACAGTGAAGCCATCAAGTGAACAATCTGACGGAAAATTGAGTTCGAAGCGCAGGGGGATATAAAGCGCACGGCTTCGATCCCCTAGCGATGGGAGCGAATGCACTCACGTGGACTGACGGCAAAACCAAAGGAGCGATTAGCAAATCCTTCATGATAGAAGATAACAGCCTTACACATGACATGTATTCTCTGGACGTAAAATATGTTAAATGACATGAAATCCCACGACCTTTGGATTTTGGGGCATCCATTAATTAACGTGGGGCGTTTAGGGGGGCAAGGGGTCAAGCCGATTCTCACCCAATCTCACGTGGAGGAAAGGGGTCCTGGATGGGATGGTTGAGAGATCATGTAATTTTTGTCAGCAAGAAACAGTGCAAAATTGAGATCTTAAATCCAAAAATGTTATCCATGATAAAAAAGAAGAACACAATGGTAATTTCCACACTTTTAATGTCACAACTCAGCAACCGACCATGGTTTCAACACGTATTTGTCATTTTCAAGGATCTTACGTGTTGAAACCATGGCCGGTTGCTGAGTTGTGACATTAAAAGTGTGGAAATTACCATTGTGTTCTTCTTTTTATCATGGATATAAAGAATTTCCACAAAGTCGAGCCGGATACGATTTTATACGTCCAAAAATGTTAATCTTAATAAAAAAATCTGCAATCTTAAATACTAGTCATGACTAATCTCAAATAAAATTACTAAACAATTTTTTTTTCATTAATCCAACCAAGTGAAGTATATATTTACGTATTTGCATTGAAATTGCGCATTTTAAACAGTCTCACATGAGATTAGAGGGGGGAGGGGACGAAGAAATCACACGATATCTCAATTAAGGGCGAGGGGTTGTCGAAGAATCGCCAGAATCACCTCACGTAATTAATGGATCCCTTTTCGGGCCACTAAGCACACTACTCTATCCAGGTTCTTCATTTCTCATATCAATTGTTCCAAGGCTAATGGTAATAGGTGTTAGACCCTTGCTGTTCATCAAGGATTACAACGAGACGAAGAAAGTACTTAAACCAGATGTTAAGTGAATTAGGCTGGGAGCCGCTGGAGACTCGGATGCTGCGCGCTAGGCTTAGATTGCTTGAACAATTGAGAATGGATATCTTTAAGAGCGACACGGAAAACGTAATATTTGAGCCCCACTTTATTTCCAGGTCCGACAGAAGGGATAAATTAAGAGAGATGTTTTGCCGAACGGAAAGATATGGGAATTCGTTTTTCCCCCGAACCATAAAGGACTTTAATAAATGCTAGTCGTAATTTCCTTAGAGCACTTTCTTTTTATAAGTGAACGGCTGGTGTCCAAACACCCCCTGCCACACGCCTTTTAGGTGGCTTGCGGGGTATTATGTAGATGTATATGAAACGAAGCCACAGTCGGTTTGGATCCTCAAACCTGTGATAAAACCGCACATGGGAAAAAATCGTTCTACTTGATCGGAATTCGAACCCGGTCCCGCATCCGAATGCTTCGGCCAGTGTAGCTATCGAGACATTATTTACGACCGTGTAAATTTGCAGACAATACCGGATATAGGTCGAAACGTCGGGAGATAACCTGTACCACGCGGTAAGACCCGGAAAAGTTTTATTTTATTTTATGAATCATGAGCCACGAGAGCCGCAATGAAGAATGAATGACTTTTATTATTTGTTTTATTCCCTGGTTACATTATAATTATTGTAATGTTCGCCCTGCTTCATGGATACGCCTTAAGTTAATTGTTTAGGTACTGCCCCGCTTTTGACTATGTGGTCGTTTCAATAATTTCAGTATGGCTTCATGTAACGCTTTCTGAACGCCTAAAATATCAGCCCTCTTACTAATCATTAACCTCCGAACGATCGCGCTGGCGTATAAAGTACGCTAATCTTAGAAAACCAAGAATTTCAACATTGTACGTGCATTCTGGTATAGACTGGCCTCGTGTATTCTTATAATGTACTTTGACTGTCCATAGTGCGAGTTTTTGAAGTACAAAGTATTGTAGCAGATTTTTTTTTGGATCGGCAAGAGGAACCCGACACCCGTGGCGTGGCGACCAGCCTTGTACCACCTGTGCACCTTCATATCGATGGCTAAGTTCTAACAAATCTCAAATTCTCTCTCTCAAAAGTATCTCAAATTCGGCCGGTATGAGTCAGATATCTTAAACAAAGTGTAATAACATTAAAGACAATTATATTGAATATTTAAATTAATTAAAAATAAAATCAAACAATTAAATACAAGTCAATAACAACTCTTCATTTAAAAATGAATGCTTCTTTTTCAGTTTTATGAACTTATGGTTTTAAATTCAGTGCGCAAGTAAAAGAAATTACTCGTTTTTTTTTGCTCTCCTGAAAAGTTGCTCTTTTTGAGATACGTGTTGTTAGAACGTAGCTAACGTAGCTATCGATATCTGTATCACCTATAAACGTACAAGATTGAACTAATTTCTACAAATAAAGATATTTTTTAACAAAAATCGAGAGTTATCACATAAATGCATGTATCGTGGACGAAGTACGCCACGCACCCGGTCGTATAAAAATTCCAGGCGCGCCCGCTTAAGGGTTAACCTCATTTTCTTACGCAACAATTTAAGCAGTCCATCTCTGGCGACGCCAATCCAGCGTTTGCCACCCCTCACGAGGCGAGACATGGGCATGTTATCTGCTTTCCATTGGAGCGGGGGAGGGGAGGAAGTAATGTGGGGGGAAGTGCGGTTTTGTGGCGTGGGGGGGTTGGCTGTGTGATGCGGTCGGAAAGATATAAGAGGAGCGGGCTCCCTTTCCCCCGCCCCACTTCATCCCATCCTTGGACGAAATCAACCGCTCTTAACCCCACCCCACCGACATCCCTAATTGCTCCATTTGTCATCTCGACTCAGCCGAGGGACACGGACACTTCCGTGGCTGGGGAGAAAGGGTTGAACGGTAGCGAAAGATATGGACGGCGCAAAGAGTGTGACGTGGACAGAGAGACAGGTCGCAGCGAAGAGGAACAACCCGTCCCACGCTACGATGCGGAAAGGAATGGAGTCATTTAACATTTTTTATCATTCTCGATTAATATTGAGATGAAAAATTAAAAACACCCACATTTTTTTTCTTTCTCGACCCATCGTCTACTTCTCCAGTTATTCGCGACGAAAAAATCGATGGCCTCAACCTTTTGGAAAGGAATCTGGTGACGTCACGAGCTAATACCTCACGGGTGACCGCCTATCCCCTTATCCTCTGTCCTATATATGTTTCCATCGTGGTCCGTTGCTGTTTACAATGCTGCGAGAGAATCCTTCGCTCCTTAATTAAGCCAAGTTTCAATAAAAACACAAGGCGAAAGTTTCCGCCCACTTATCATTAGTTGGTGACGTCATTATATACATTACGTCGCATCACGTCATTAGAAATAATTTTACCCGAGACGAGTACATCAATGTAAATTTAAATGACGTCCGAACTCAATAAAAGTGGGCGGAAACTTTCGCCTTTTGATTTTAGTTAAACTAAAGAGAGAATGGCTTTGAAGCAACAAGATTTTTTAAAGCGTTAACTTATTAGCGTCAGCCTTCCATTCACCGAAGTCTTTTGACGAATTGGGATTTCAGATCTAAGTGCACCACCCAAAGATTGCGTCCTTTGTCATCTGGACTCGGCGGAGGGATGAACGTTTTAGGGGTTGGGGAACGGCGAAGGGAGGAAATGTACGTTTAAATGATATGGACCGAGCGAGCGTGACGTGAACGGAGGGAGGCAGGTCGCGGTGAAGAGGAACAACGCTGTGTTGCGGAAATGAATTGGGCCTTCATTCACTCAGACAAGAAATGGCGATTCAGTAAAAGAATTCGGTAGGTATGGGCGAGAAAGATACTACCATCATCATCTAGTGGTGTTCTGCCGGTCGGCAGGTCCCCCGCGCCAATGCTGTCTCCATTCCCTTCTGTCTCCGCCCATCTCCTTGAAGTCTCCATATCTTCCAATTTTTATGCTGTCAATGAACTTCAGCCTTATCCTTCCCCTTCTTCTGACCCCTTCCACCGATCCCTCCAATGCTTCTTTCAAAATTTCATTCCCTCTCATCAAATGTCCCAGCCAGTTACCTTCCTTTGATTTATTTTGTCCATCAATGTTCTTTTCTCATCTATCCTATTTAACACTCGCTCATTCCTAACTCGATCCGTCCACCGTATTCCTTCCATCTTCCTCCAAACCCAAATCTTAAACGCCCCAATCCTGTCCATTTCTCTCTTCCCCATCGTCCAAGTCTCACATCTAATAATAAAATCTAAATCTAAAGATAATATAGGCCTAAAGAAAAACTTCCCTATTCAGCCATTCTTTTATAATTTAAGAAAAAAGGAAAATTATATAGTCGCCGCTCAGTGTTCATGAGTTGGTGACGTCATTAGAGTTCTCCTTCATTAATTCGTTCAGAGAGATGACGGGGGGAATCGATAACAACAGCGTAAACTTCAACGAGTCACACGAGGTCCACGTACAAAACCGAAAATTATTTAGAAGTTGTGAAAATTTCGGAATGAGTCGGTGACATATAAAATTATTATCTACTTAATGGTTAAAAAAGTCAATTTTTCGCGGCGGTAAGCTCGAGAAGTAGGTGACGGATTGAGAGACGGAAAAAATACCGCTCTCTTAGTATATGAAACTCAATCGAGGTAATCGCTGTAAATAAGAAAGTATTGTTGAACTGTCAATGAACATCGAACTTCATTTGTTACTCGTCAGATCCAGTCAAGATTTTTTTGGATTCATTCCTCCCGGTGCATGCAATTAAAACTGCAAAATGCTATCAATTACAGATTCTTATCCTCACTTGTCCAAAAGTAAGGATAGCCTGTCTTCGTTTATCTCTGATAATAAAAATGACTTCAAGAACCTTGCTCCATTCGTCATTTCGACTCGGGTGGACGATCGCTTCAGGGGTTGGGAGAGGAACGAGGAACCACGAAGGGTCATTTTAAGAGATATGGACCGTACGAGCGTGACGTAGCGAAAAGACAGGTCGCTGTGAAGAGGGCCAGACCGCCATGCTGCGCTGCACATAGTTCCGGATCCGGAAAAAGGCAGAGGGTATCAAACTTCATGCTTACTTTTTACAGAAAATAGTTAGCTCAGATATATATGTGGTCATTATTTCAAGAGGGAACGTGCTTTCTCCGTTTTTTCGCAAATTACTTGTTCTACATTTATTTTTGACTTTATGACGCCGAGAATATCGATAAACTAACTGCGTACTATAATGATATAAATATGATACTGCAATACAATTAAGATATCAATCTTTCAAAAATGTTGACGATTGCTACAGGAGTAGGTAAAGAAGAATCATTTGCTTGGCAAAAATTCGCATACATTTTGAATTGTAAATAAAGGGACGTACATTTGCGCGGATATGTATATTGGCGACGAAAACTGCATCATCATAAATATAAATTAATCAGATATAAAGCAAGCGAATAAACGAATCATGTGCCTATCCGCCGTAGACGTTAACGTCGACACTTAGCACGCGAAAATCGGTGATTGCGCTGCTGTGGACCAGAATTGAGATAGAAAGAGAGACGGATAGATATGGGAGCAAGTGCTCGAGCCAGCCAGCCACTGTAACGAACGCCAGAAACGTTTTAAAAGATGAGTGGGGTCTTTGCCATTCCATTTGAGCGGCAAATGTTCATTCCGCGCGGACCGGAATAATGGACGTTTGGCCGCGGTCGTTCCCTCTTCCTCCACCGCGGCGCGGCGGTGCCTCTGGAAAATTTGACGTGAAGTAATTGCGACGCTGACTGATCGTTCTGTGTTTTTAGGGCTTCGTGTGGGATGGTTTCCTTGTTACTGGCAACCAAGAGAAAGATTTCGATACGAATTTCAAAAAGGTGGACGTACGAAATAGTATAAGTAAAATATTTTATGCACTAAAATATTTGTAGACAATTCTTCAGAGAATTGGTGCCTTTCTTTTTTATTAATTACATGTACAACCAAACTTCCGGAACGTAATTGATCCATTATCATGGCTTAAATGAAAACATGTCACCAATTCAGAAACATAAAAATTGCAAAAGGTCGTATTCATCTCCCAAAATAGTTCTGAGCGCAAAAATAACAAAACAAATCAAACCAACAGAAACAAACTAAGCAGAAAATTCGATTTATCAGTGAACTGAGCAGTATATAGCTTTAAAAATTTAATTTTTCAGAAAAAAATACTAAAATTACGATGAATAAGAACGTATATCAGAGGCCAACAAAGTATCCATGCAATAAATTTCATATAATGTAACAATTTTTCAGTATCCAAACTGCGTAAAAGCTTAAAAAGATTAAATATTACGTTTTCAGGACGCTTCTTAAAAGATGATTTTTACGAGGTTTATAGATTTTTAAGTAAATATGTTGCGTATCACTCACGATTTTTTATTGAAACGGCCAAATGAAAACAAAAACTTCAGAATATATCAACGTCTCCTAAGCATGTCATCATGATTATTAATCGAAAATACCAAATTTGGTTTGACACAGCCCTCCTTTGCCCTTTCCCACCCGCTAGCCTTTTCACAGCGACGTATTTTTTCTCTTTTACATGTTTTATAACCTCTTTCATGTAAGTCATTCGGGACCGTCTGTTGCACTTCCACCCTTCCACCTGTCCTTTATCTTTGCATTTCCACCTCAAGGTTTGTTTAGCCTACAGCAGGTCCTGAATGATCTAACTTCCCATGTTCCTATCCTCATACCTTAATCACAATTGACCGATGTACTCTTCCGGGGAGTCCTCACCCGGAGATCCGAATAGGGGACTTGATTATCTATTGGAATATTCTCCATAAGAGAACTCCATCATGCCTTTAAGAGTAATGGTTCCAGGGTTGATTGCTTTAAATCACTTTGATTTAAATCATGATTTAAATCACGATTTAAATCACTTGATTTTTATTTAAAATAATCAGGTGGTTTAAATCACAATGTGTTCTACATATATGTTTGATTTTCAAAGAGTAAAGAAAAGGAAGCTGTAAGCGTATAATTTTGATTTTTATTTCTTAATTAATACAATGAATCGACAGTTATCAGCACAATGGTGGCTCTTAAATAGAAATGATACCGTAGGAATGCATGTAACATGAAAATTTAAAAAAATGGCTTTGGTTAGAATACTAGTGTATCCGTTGAAAAAAAATTGTTTTCTGATTTAACTTCTAAGCGTAGGCACCATACAAAGTTGCAATTACAGAATTTTTCTAAACTTCATAAGCTTTAGAACCGCATAATATAGCACATTTGATAATTCCAATGGCAACTTTATATTATGCTGGTGTAATTTTTAATTTGATACCATTGGCATTTCAATAGTTCTCTCCCCTGATTGACTAAATGTTGTATTAAGTTTAGAGTATGTTGCCTCTTATTGTTTCTGCAAACGATCATTCTCCAATATGCTGCCCAAATAGTGAGTTTTGCAAATAATTGAATTTTTGATGAATGGAGAATCATAAAAATCTCATTTAAATCAATAAAATCCGATTTAAATAAATAAAAACCGATTTAAATCAAAAAAATCAGCAGAAATGATTTTTTTGAAAAAAATCATGATTTTTATCAACTCTGAATGGTTGTAGTAGCTGCATGAAAATATTATCCTTTTCTTATGTTGGAATTCCTCGATGAAGAGGTCGGAGAAGTAAAGATCAAGTTTAAACGGTTATTTTCTCAGTGCAAATTTATGGGTTGATAAAGTTCATATGCTTAATTTGTTACTAGGTTTGTAAGGAAATATCGAATTTTTCTACTTTGAATCAGATTTTGTACTTTAGGAGTATGTTTTAATTAAACGTCATCGTGAGAGAATGAGGCCAAAATGTACCGAATACATACGTATGCAATTTAGAATGTTAAACTTGAAAATGATTTACAAATTCTTAACGCTTGAGCGTGTATTAAAACACATGAAGAACCACTCAATTCAGGCAACCTTGCCATAGATCACGGATCACTGTAAGGTCAAAACGCCGCGATTGCTGATGCACATAAGACGGTGGCGTTCATTACAACCTTGGAGCTACAGAATACTCCCATTTCTATTCCCTACATCAAAATCTTATTTTATGTACGGTATGGTGAAAGGTATTTGAATACAAATATGCTCCCTATTTAAAAAAATTAATTTTACCAACACCGATAGGATTAAAATAAATCTACTGAATACACAACGCATTCATTTTACCACGGTGAAATTCCAAATAAAAAATTGTTAAATGGCAGAAGAAAAATTACCGAATTCTTTCCAGACCTTGAACTCTGATTTTGCAAACATAATGCATGTATGAATGAAATCCCATGATGACATGAATAAAAATGAATCCAATATATCAGAATTTGCAATTTCGAAATGAGTTTCTTTAAAAAAAGATTGATAAAAAAATTCTACAGAGGCTGAATATTCATGCAAAACAATGAACAACGACCCAATTCACGTGACCTTGCCATTAATCACGGTTCCGTGACGTCAAAAACGTCGCCACAACAACCGCGAATTAGTGCCGTGCATTAGATGCTTGTATCCATTAAGAGTAAAACCACTAGGGAGATAGAAAGGGAGTAAGTAATCCTCAGCAGATAATCCCCGCGCGGATAAATCTCGGGAAATTTTTTTTAAATATTCTGGACGCTCTTTTCCCCATCCCCCACCCCCACGCTCAGGGTCTCCTCAGGGAACGCATTAGCGAGAGGATCTGGCATCAAGAAAGGGTAACTAGGGTACGGACCCTCGTATTGGTCCCATGAGGAGGAAACCACGGCTGCAAAACGGATCTATGGGTAGCTTAAAAGGGGCGAGAAAAATGAGCTAAAAAGAGAAAACCCTACACCTCCCACGAGAGTTTAACTATCGAAATCATCAGTTGGATTTCTTTCAAGCAGCAGAGATATTTCCATTCCATATTCCGAGAGAAAAAAATATATTTGGAGCCTAAAGCATCCCTGAAGACCTGAAGAGTAGGAAAAAGAAAAAATACTTTTTTCACTAAAACTCGCAGATTCCGCGCAAAATTTCTAAAAATGGAATGGTGGAGTATAACGATTGATTAAAGGAGTTTTGTTGAACTGTTTACGACGGTACAAGGATTTTCATGTTTCATTGGCCCCTTGAGAGGGTCGCCATAGATACGAACTCATCCATGGGCAGCTTAAAAAGGATAAAATAGCTCTAGGAGGAAAATATACACTATTCCCACGAGAGAAACTTTTAAAATCATCAATTCGAATGCTTTTCAGCGTTTTCGCTCTGCAATAATATGGAGTGAAACATAAAGAGAATAACTTTGAGAGCAATTGTCTTAAGTACTTCGGAACTTCTAAAAATAAATATCCGCTACTTTTACTACTAGCAATTTCCTCACTAATTTGAGAAATTGATGCGGTATAAAGATTTAAAAAAAGAGATTATGCGCGACCGTTTTGGGTAGCAATGACTAGGTTCCGCTTTGCTCTCTTGAGAGGATAACACGGCTGAAATGTGCTCTACGGAAATTAGAGATGTAATAAATTAATCCCTTGAAGAGGAGCATTCCTTTCCCGAGAAAAACTTTCGCAATCATCAAATACATTATTTTAAAGCAGCATCTTTGTGATTTGTAACGAATAGAACTTAAAAAATATTTTTAACAAACCAATCAGAAGAAACACTACAAATTATGGCAGCATTATTACTGACTAAAAAGGTTTTGATCAATTGCTTTCTTCAGTTCATTCTATCCAAAAATCCTATTCCCTTCCTTCCTCTCCCTCATTAAATCAAAAATAATTCTTCCAAAAACTACGTCCAACAACCCATTCCCGCTCAGAACTTGTTTCAACCAAATCTTCTGTATCCTGCGCATAACATCTAAAATCTGTCTCTCCTCACCCACAATGTCAAACACTTCGTGGCCCCCATTCCTCTCCGTCCACATCACTTTCTCCATTCTTCTCCAAATCCATATTTCGAACATCTCCAGCCCTCTCAGTCCTCTATAGTCCTTATAGCACTAGCACCATATAGCACTGACCTCCTGATCAGACTTTTCACTAACCGTAAGTATCAAAAGAACAAAGAGATTGCACATTTCTACAGGTTTATTGAAAGTACAACGCGTTTCGACCGTTAGGTCATTATCAAGTACAACCTTCCGAAACTTCCCCTTCCACCTGCCACCCATCCGTTCTGTATAAATAAAGCTCTGGTACCAACAAATCTTCATTGTACTTGATAATGACCTAACGGTCGAAACGCACCTCACTTTCAATAATAAGCCTGTGGAAAAGTGCCACGCCATGTTCTTTTAATACTTACAGGACGTCATTTCACTATATTTCGCCTGCTTATGTTACTTTTTTTCACTAACCTTTTTTTTAAACTCTCCCCTCATTTTTTTAAAGTATCCCCTCATAAGCTCCTTCCTGTTCACAAAGGACTCCTTTGCTAACATATTACTTAAATTCTCTAGAAATATCAATATGATGGCAAAATATAATATCAATAAAAGAAGCAAGTAAGAAAATAGAATATACGAATACTGCATTTTAGAAATAGAAGTATATAATTGCATCTGAAAATATGAGCATCATATGAACCATATATCCTTAAAGGAGCAAAGCTTAGTAGTCAACAGTACTAGAGAAGTCAAGAGTGGAAGCATTCCAGGTGTGGTGCTATTGAATAATGGTGAAGAAGAAATGGATCGAACAAGTAAGTAATTAGGAAATGTTATAAAGAGTGGGAGAAAAGAGAAGTCTTCAAAACACGTTAAGGAAAAGAAAGGATAACTTAGTAGGCCACATTATCAGGCATGATTGCATGATTAAGACGGTAGTCGAAAGATAGGTGGGCGGGGAATTTTAGGATTGTGGACTAATGATGATGATGAGAAAAAGTTTTACACCTAAAGTCTTTTAAAGCAATGCGTCATAAAAAAAGACAGGTCGGGCGCAAGTGATGGACCCTCTTAACCAGTCCATTATTCTCTCCCAAAGATAAGATTGATGTCATCAACTCTTCTCTCTTAATTAAATACCTCCTTTGTCAACGCCTTTCTTCCCCCCCCCCCTCCCCCCCGATATCTTTACTGCTGAGCCAGATTCCTTCCAGGACGCTGCCCAATGTAGTTAAATTGTTCCACCTCATTAGTCATGGAGAAAATGAAAAAAGTATAGTTCTACCTAAAGCATAGGTGTCAACGGTATGAAAATAGACTCCTGTTCGACTAATTTTGAAGTTTCAAGCGCAAAGAATAGAAGGGAAGGGAGGAAATGAGAAGACAGAGGTGTGTGCGATGAAAGGGCTCAGAAGGGACGAAAGCGAAAAGAGGATTTAAAGGGTCTTAATTGTTAAGGTTTCGGACAGATTTCCTTCGCTTCTCCAATAGAAAGCGCGGAATGGCGTGACGAAGTAAAATTAAGTGAGGACAAGGGTTCAATCGGTTTGGTAGACAGAAGCCTGTGGAGAGTAAGGGGAAGTTGAACAGAAGTCATTGTTATGGTTACTAGCGTAGAATGAGGTGATAACCAGTGATGGCAGATGTATTGAAAAAAATAATCAGGATGAATTATAAATGCACTGAAAATGTTGAAATTAATTAAAATTCAAAATTACTCTCTGAAATCGTAGTCAGTGGGATTGCAATTACGATTACTTTGTATTTTTCTCCAGAACACGATGTAATCGCTGTCAGCATTTTTTCAAGCAGGGAGTACTAACATACTCACCAGCATTTTTCTTATTATTCCACACCACTGCGCAAAATAATAATTAAAATGTTGGATTGTGTACTTTCAGCATAAATAAATGTACTCAAACAAATATATACTCCTGTGGATGAGGTAAATGTTGCTTGAACGGTCTTTCGATTAGTGCGCATGGAATTCAGGTTTTTCCTTTTGATTACTAAAAATTAACGGTTACCCAAATGTATCGATTAATAAAATGTAACGATTACTCGCACGAGCTTTGGAAGAGATTACTAGAAAATTTAATTTTTTTAATGTATTGATTACAAGTAAAAATTGCCAAATTGTTCCCGTAAACAGTAATTCGATAATTTTACTTCGTTGCATTACATAACTGTTGATAACTATCAAGAAAAGATACCACGAGAAGGGTAAATATTCATCAATGAAGCGTTCGAGCGATATCCTGACCAAATTACCAACTAAAACTGTAATTAAGTGAATGAGTGCCATTTCATATAGGGTATGGATTTTAACAAAAGAAGAAAATCGATCAGTAAAATAAGATAAATAAAAAGAAGTAATCTAACAGTATACAACTAACTATATCTTCATACCACCCCGCTTCAACAGACACGAGGAGTTAGCACATGTTAATGCGAATACAGGTAACTTAGAAAACTATTGAGAGTTCTCGTCAGATGATGGACTTCACTTTTCTCATTCATATCGATAATGAATATAATTCCCAATTATGTCTTTGACACACGCACTATGGACAAAATGTGGAAAGCTGCAAGGATGATTTAAACAAGAATTGAGTTTAAAGATTCATTAAAAAGAAGAAAATACTGATTAGGTGACTCAATTTCAAGCAAAAATACGGTTAAAAACATGGAATTCACTCACTTTAGTAGACCAGATTGTTTTCAGGGTGACGAATATATTCACGATGTCTTACCTGAAATAAAAAGAGATAGTAACATTAGAGCAACTAAAACACACAATTACACGTGCAACAAATATTATAATTTTTCAGGTATACCGCCTAATATGGAAGTATTGCATGAACCATAAATTCAAGTTAACTTGAAAAATTTCCAACAGTGTTCCACAACCCTCTAAACATTACTACTCTCACCATCCAAACCCACTATCTCTGTTTCTGCAACAAATGCATTAATATTGCAATCGAGGAATCTCCAGTTGACAAAAAAATGTGTCATCTCTCACCAGGGCTGGTAAGTAATCGAGTAAAATTGATCAGATTACTTGTAACGATTACTAATGCAGTAATTTGTACTTGTAACAATTACATTTTACGAAATGTAATATTTTCTGGTAATTTACACCTTACGGTGAAAGAGGAATCGCTACTTACGTTGTAATCGCTACTTGCTCGTAATCGATGATTACTGGTTTCACTGATTTACCTGGACCTACAAATACCACGAGTACCTGAGTACCATGATTTTCCTGGTTAGGTTCAGCCACCCTTATGCTTTAGCTCACTTATTATGGGTACAAAATTAGACACCCCTTATGTCGTTACACCAGTCGCAATAATATCAAGCATCGCAAGTGAAATTGCAACTTGAGCAATTTTTATGACTCAATTATTCCATATTTTTACTCCAATATTCGACAGATGCCAAGTGGTCTCTAGTATGGACAAACCTACAAAAAGTAATTGTAATTGTAGCTGCTACTTTACTAATTACTTTTTAAAATCAGTAATTTGTGCTCTTTTTTGATCATTTTTCTCGATAAGTTACTGTCATTGAGCCCAGTTTCTTTTTCACGGTACTTTTACCGACATTGTCACTCAGCGCGCGTTTAAAAGAGTTTACGAAACTCTTCATTCGCGGCGTAGACGAACAGAGCGACACGAATTTCGCGGAGAAAACCCTATAATTAGGGCTTTTAACCAAAATGTATACTTTCAATGACGCAATCAATGGGATGGATGGATAAAAAAGTAAACGGCAGAGATAATAATAATATGCCTTTATTCGGGCGAGGTTGAGACTATTAAGTCCCCTCCTCCGCCTAACCCCGCGATGGCGTCAATGAAAAACATATTTAAAAATGATACATATCACTTTGTCGTAGGCGCTGCTCAGTGTCATGTATATTAACCAGCCAGTTGTGAAGTGAAAAGTGCTTTGTGTAGCCTCAAAATTCCAAAACTCAGCAACCAAGATGAGAATTCCTAGATGGATGATGGAAAAACAAAAGGAGATACTATAAAATCGTGTCTTGCTTGATTTGGTGGAGGTTCGACGTGCCCACGATGAAAGAAAACAAATAGTTATTTCCACATTTTTAATTCCAAAACTCAACAACCGACCATGACTCCAACACTTTGTGTCATTTTCATGGTTGACGATGTGTTGAGTTTTGGAATTAAAAAGTGCGGAAATTACCATTTGTGTTCTTTCATCATCTACATCTACACCTACATTATACCCCGCAACCCACCTAAAAGGCGTGTGGCAGGGGGTTTTAGGACACCAGCCGTTTACACATAAAAATGAAGCGCTCTAACGAAGTTGGGACTAGCGTTTATTAAAGTCCTTTATGGTTCGGGGGGGAAAAACGAATTCGCACATCTATCTTTTCGGAAAAACATCTCTCTTAATTTATCGCTTCTTTCGGACCTGGAAATATAGTGTGGCTCTGATATTATGTTCCTCTGTGTCGCTCTTAAAGATATACATTCTCAATTGTTCAAGCAATCTAGGCCTAGCCTCCGAGTCTTCAGCGGCTTCCAGCCTAATTCGCTTAACGTGTGAGTAACCTTCCTTTATTTTTTACTCGTGAAGAGGAGATAGGATTAGGAATGAGACAATAAGGGAGATGGCAGGAGTGATTGTTGAGTTCTCAACACCAGATAGAAGGATGGAATATGGTTGGGTTATATATTAAGAAGGATATGAGGAGTATGTAGGGAACAGGATTCGTAATTCGCAGGTATAGAAGGGAAGAGGACGAGGAGAAGAGCAAAGGGAACATTGAAGGATTGTGTCGAGACGGACGGTATCGAGTTTCAATGGTGTTAAATGCTAGGCCCAATCAATCCATCAAGGTTGGCAAGGAAACTCGGGTTTCCAAGAATTATAAATTCGTAAATTGCCAAGACAATTTAATAACCTTGATAACGCTGTGGTCAGTTGCCAGATAAGCTAGTGGTCCCTAGTTTGAGTCCCTATGGAGTGGAATTTTTTTCCCTTCAGTCCATTTTTACCCTAAGCACCCGCATCTTAAAGATTAGATAATTAACCGAATCAGAGTTTTCGTCAGAAGAAACATAAAGGGAAAAAATCACTGCCAGTGGCAGTGGCAAGAGAGGGGGCAACGGAGGGTGTAGTCCACTACCACCTAATTAGGTCTCATTTTACACTAGGTAAAATTACTTCTGGAAACTTTGCAGTTTAATAATTTTAACGATTTTTAACGGCTTTTTTTAATGAAGCATTATGATCATAATACACCCGAAAGCCCAGAGATCTAATTCCTCGGGGGGTTTACCATACCGCCACGGACTGCCCCCAACCCCTATGACAACTTCCCAGAACCACCACTGATCACTGGTGTAGGTCTTCTAAAAGTTGAAAGAATTCTAGAAAAAAATGAGAAAGAGGGTTGGTTTAAGAGTTTTGGTCCGATGAAAAGCTCACAAAAAAGGGGTTTGTGGGTAAACAAAATTGAGTAAAGAAAGGAAGGAACCAAAAAAAACATAAAAAAGACAAAGAAAACCCACGGTTCGATTGGAGGGACGCCAAGACTTTGTTTTACTCCCGGTCGCTTTATCACCAATCGGACGGCCCAGAAATTCATTCTTCTCGACCGAATTATTTAGAGATACCTCCCTCGCTCCATGTATAAAATAAAAAACCTTAGACCATTTCTTTTTTTGTGTTTTAATCACCCCCTGCCACTTTCCGACCTCGACGAAGGCCATTATTGAGTTAGGGCGGAAGGGAAAGAGGGTGGCATTACGGTCGCTAGGGAGAGAGAGAAAGGAAGGGAGAAAGCACCACCAAAACAAAAGAGAAACGACTCGCGAACATAATTAGTCCCCCGATCCGCACACCACCAGAGTGCTCTTATCCCGTCCGATAATAAAAAGCGACGATAAATCTTATCCCACCGATTCTTAGTTGAGACTTCCTTCTCTAACTCATTATGTTGACCATCACTTACCTCCCACTTGCTTATTGTTTATCGCTCCCGTTAATTGCTTTCATGATTACTTAGTAATGGTTCTATTAATTAAGTTATTCTACTCATTACGGTTGGGCGTAAGGCACTTCAATATTTCAAAATAAATGTAACACAACACTAGTGTTCGAATTTATTACATTAGAATCAAATTTTGAGAAGAAAGTTACGCTTATCATGCTTCTTCTATTTCAAACACTACGTTAAATTATTACTGAAATATTCCAACAGGCAAAATAGATTTCATTGGTCTATTTACGAACTTTTCAGTCAGTCTCCCTCCCTTCACGGACTCTCTTCCACTCACCATACGGCCCACTCCCTTTCATTCTATCTAAAAATCTTGATTACCTCCTTTCTCTCCCTCGTTTACCTAACATTATACCCTCTAACACTGTTTTCAACATCCCCTTCCCGCTCGGTACTCCCACCATCCATACCTTGTCTCCTCCGAACCTCATGTAAAAACTACTCCTCCCCCTCTCTGTCCATTTCACTTTCACCATTATTCTCCACACCAACATCTCGAAAACCCTCCATCTTCTCTCGTCTTCTTTCCTCAGTGTCCACGTTTCCGTATCATGCAACGCTGCACTTCAGATTAGACTCTTTATTAGCCTTTTCTTAAAACTCTTATTTAAAGATCCTCTCAACAGATCTGTCCCATTCATGAACACACTCTTTGCCATCGAAAATATCTACCTGATGTACTTACTGCAGCGAGCATTTTCCTTTGCGTCCAGCCCAAATAGTTGAATTACTCTACCTCATCAAATTTTTGCCCACATACTTCTATCTCTAGCCTTATGTTCCTTGCTCGCGATGATTTAAAAACCGAATGCCTGCGGTTTTTTAATCTTGTCTTGTCTTTCTCATTTGTGTCTCATTGTATTGTCTTCTTGTCGTTAATTCCTCATGCCACATTCTTAGCATCGCCTGTCGATCGCATTCACTAGAGCCCGCATCCCCCTCGCTTACTGGCTAATCAAGAACTGATCATCCATAAACTTCATTGATTAAAACATAATTCCCCGATTTTAAGTCCTGATTTCAACTCACTTCACGCCTGTCATATCATCTTCCGAGAGAACACGTTAAAACCAACGGTGATAGCGGACAGCCTTCATGAGCTTATAACCGAAAGGGGTAGGCGAATAGCTCAAGTAGTAGGCGACAGATAAGGAACCGGAAAAATACCTGTCTCCTCATTTTCCAAACACTACCGTATTCGACAGCAATAAAAATGCTGAACGGGCCCAATGCGCAGAAAACGCTTCATAAATATAGAAGTAGATATAGATGGAATAATCCTTATCTGATTAAGAAAAAAATATGACTACCTAATTTAGATATCCCGCTGAAATGATGACGAATGTTATAAACTTGATATTTTTTCATTATTTTGATGGGGATGGAAAGAAAGCAAGCTTATGTAGCCTTAAAAAATCTTTATTGTATCATAAAATTCCACACAGGAACTTTGAAATTAGTTTTGAAAGAAACCATACCCTAAGTGAGCATTAAATCCTATCTTGATGAAAATGGATTCTCCTCGCCGGTACTTACCTAGAGGGCGGGAGGTTTATGGCCAGAACTTTTATTTCATGCCGCCCCCACGCCCCCCCCCCCCAGATATTATGAGTATGGTGATTGAATGCATCATCCATAGTAATTTCGACTTTTTGACCGTCAGCAATTTTAGGGCTGCAGGGAAATATTTGTACAAATAAAAGTTATGGCGAAGTGGAAATAAAGTTTCCGAGCATAAAAAGGAAGGACAAAAAAAATCAACAATCAACAAATCATCGAGATAAACAACAGAACGAGTGAAGCAGAAAAATAGGAAACAAAGAATGCTCGACACAGCGAATCTCTGCAGGCACAAACAAAAAAAGCGTTTTTGAACTCATAAAAGGACGAGATGTTGAAATTAAGCTCCTATTGCAACGGGTCATTCGTTATTCCGCTAGAACACAACACCGCTAGGAGAGGAAATTAATTTCGCCATAACCTTCCATCCATGCGGTACTAAAATGCATTCATTAAATGTCTTCATCTTTAATTTATGGCTGAAGGAAAGAGATGGGAATCACGGCAGAACTAGCAATAAAGAAAATATCATTAAGCTGAGCCTCACAAACAAGACTAAATAAGAGTAAAAATAATTTTTTATCTTCCTATCTTCGTTTTAAGAGGCTAGATGTTACTCGAGTGATCGTCATTTTGAAAAAAAGTAAGTTTATGAACTCCAGGGACTCGCATAAATTCTGTTTCTTGCGTCCTCACATATTACAGGCATCCATAAAAGTTGCTCACTACGAAAATTTGAAATTGTAATTTATTGGGAGTACCCTTGTCAGCTGAAAGGCATAGAAATGGCAGTAGGCAGTCTAACTTTAAAAAATCCACCATTAGGGGCACGAAAAACTGATGACGGATACCACCATTAAGGAAAATAATTAGGACTACCAAGGGTTTTTACCTGATAACGTCATCTCCATCCAAAATGTTGATTATAATCTTGCCAAACAGAGGCAACGATTAATAACCTAAGTTACTATTGAAGATTAAACCTTTCAGGCCTTCAAATTGAATAGAGATTATGGTGAAATATTAGAAAATAGTAGAAAATAAATGCTGTGGATATCGTGCTTCTCCATGGAGAGTTTTAGCGATCATTACAAATGTAAGGGAGACTCGTTCCCCAATTGCCTAATGTATTCAGCCGTTACAAAATCCGATTATTTGACTGAGACTCAAGAATTAGGAATCCAAGGAAAATATGAATCAGCATTGGATTCGTGAATTTATGTACCACTTCTAACTAGTTTCGCTGAATTCATGTTGAAATGAAAACATTGCTAAAGCCATTGGTACTGCACAAGGAGACTGAAAAAATGAAACTACGACCATGACAGTTTTTTTAAAACTTCTTAATGTAGCCACATAATTCCGATCTACGGAGGGGCGTAGGGTTAAAAACAAAATTGTGAGTTTGAAACTCGTGAGATTTAATACCTTTTTGTTTATTTAGTCACCCTAAGCAATTTTGTTTCCGTACCATGCAAATTCCACAATTAAAAGACTCTTATATACTGTTCAATAATGTGGATCCTTGAAAGAAAAAAAAATACAACTACCTCTAAATGTCGCATTAAAATATGCTACTTAAAACTTTTTAAGGTATCAAAATAACATTCCACAGTACCAAAGTAAAAACACATGGGATGGGCCAACATAGGATTTGGCTTATGTGTAAAAATTATACCAATTCCTCTAAAAACAAATTTTCTTGTAACTACAGAAACCGTACTCAAGCTTGGCGTTATTCTTAATTTACATCCACAGACGGAAAGGAAGATAAAATTAATCTACCAGGAATATTGTGACAAATTCCGAAGACGAGTGGGACGAAAGCGATATTTTCTGCAAATCCTCAGAGGACAAGAAAACCTAATCGGCTACACTATCAGACATCATGGACTGAAAGATAATAATCGAAGGAAAATCGGACGGAAAGAGTGGCAAAGATGGAACTGGAATTAGTAATGTAGAACAAGAGATAATATATGCAAAATACACGAGTAATTTATTAGTTAGCGGGGGTAGTATGATAGTAAAATTGACATAAGCTGTGCCAATTCAGTCTCAGGATTGCGGAACGAATAAAATGAATCTCAGAAAAAGAAATCACAAAAATTAATTGAAAGCAATTGCGTATAAATGTGGCTTGTAAAGTAAGAGAAAGCATTTCAAACTCAGAAGATACGCTATTTTTTTAATGGTAAACAGCCAGATTCTCAAAATGATGTAATAGTTTTTCTCAAGCCATCAAGACATCTTCATTGATCTTAATTTAGAAAAACAGATGGGCCAAGTTCACTTCCTTGTGGTACTGGTCGTGTGTTGTTCATAAATAACTGCAAAATTCGGCAAGAGTAAGTGGGTAAGCAGTATTTTTGGGAACAGTTAGGGAGGGTTTTCCGATTGCTTAATGGATTGAACCGTTTAAACGACCCTTGGCAGCGAAGAAAACAGCCGGGAGGGTTTAATTGCAAATTCCAGCGTTCCGAAGAGGAAAAAAAAAAGAGTCGCTGGTGCCGCCCTCTCATCAGGAATGTCGACTTTGGCCGCTTCAATTGGAACACTGCAACATTCCCGACCGGAATTAACAGGCGTCGCAGCTTCAGGGTCAGGACTCCCGCAGTAATTTTACAGTGGAAATCCACCGATAAACACCAAGGAATTCAAGTAAAAAGGCACGGTTACCCACATTTTTACAGTTAGGCAGACGCTTGCATCGCTTACCTACCGGCGTCTGAATTGCTTGGCTAGAAACAGTAGCAGCATAATTAATCACCTCATCGTAACCAATGGGATGAAAATGAAATAACTAAGGGAAAAGAGGCATCATGAATTACAGGAGCAATAAGAATAGAATGAGAGGAATCAATGGGGCGGGACATAGCATGGAATAAAGTGTAATCGAAAAATTATAAATCCAACAATTCCAAGAATCCAAGAACAAATCCAATAAAAACAAGACAAAGTGAGAGAAATCATCATATGAATTAGTAAGAGATTTTCTGGGAGGGGCATCGTTTTTTTATGGGATTGAAAACTGTTGATAAATCTGAAAGATCGATTAAGGGATCAAAGAATGATGAAAAGATGCCAACTAGGAGAGTGAAAAGGATAGAATTTTTATGACATGACATGTGCAATATGCTGACATTACGAAGGAACTGTTTAAGTTATTTTTTTTCGATCACAGTACCAACTCCGAATCATCATTTGAAAAATTACTCTTTCTTTAGAATTTCCATTAGCACCGGTGATTTTTCTATCTATAAGATTCTCTCACACATTAAAGAAGAAAATTATTCATCTGATACGTTGTATTCCTATCATATTTTACGGAGAAAGCCACCGCAACGTATTCCCTCACCAGGTAATTTCTCTTCGGTATTTAAATAAAAATATAACTGCTAAATTCAAGACTTGACCTTAGTTAAAAATATATAAGGCGTAATAGGGTATGATAAGTCCGGACGTCTTCCTTGACAAGGTCCTCATATCTGTTACTTCAACAATTCAGCAATTCCTGCAAGCAGAGCACATATTTTCATGCAAAGATATCAAGGGGAATGATACACTTGCTCAGAAAGCCCATTGAGGGTTACACAAAAGCGGACAATAATGTATTCCCACTGCCAGCAAGAAACCCATCCAACCCAACCATCCTTAACTCAACCCCATGCTATGGCTATGTTTCTCGTTACGGACGAAGGCATTAATAGCTCATCTATTTTTTGCATGTTTATGCCATAAAAAGACAAGTTCATGTCAATCTGAGCCCTGTAAATCATTACAATTTTATGGCCTTGCAGTAAAAAATAACATCAGAGGTGAAGAGGAAGTATGCAGTGCCTCCCAGTCCGCTGGCCACACCAAAGTATCTTACTGAAACCCTAAGGGTCACGCTCCAACGATGCAAACGTAATTGCTTATGTCCCGTAATGACTCTTTCGGCCAATTAGCCGGTGCCATTGGGACTCCATAATGTACAGAGAATATTTATTACTGAAATACTGAAACAGTTAAGGTAATTAATTAATATAATTAATAGTAGCGGGCGTAACTTGGTGGAAATCCATAATCGCAGGGATAGAAGGATCCTTGATAGTTGATCCTTCTATTCCTGCAGTTAAGGTAAGTTTACGTGGAGCTTTTGCGATATATTCAAGTATTCTCCCCTCCAATCACGGACCCTGTTCATTTTACCATTTGTTCACAATTCACCATTTGCTTTCACTCCATCCATAAATCCGACACTCTTCCTTACCCTTCCCCGCTTTTTTAATATTCTTCCCTCTAGCACAGATTTCAAAATCTCTGTCCGCTCAGTGCTCTATTCATCCATACCTTCTGTCTCCATATCTCATCTAGAAGCTGCCTCTCCTCACCCACCATGTCCAGCACTTCGTCGTTCCACCTTCTCTCTGTACTCTTCACCTTCAACATTCTTCTCTATACCCACATCTCGAACTCCTCGCGTCTTCTGTCTAACTCCTTCCTAAGTGTCCATTTTTCCGCGCCGTAGAGCGCTAAACTCTAGACAAAACTCCTCAATAGCCTTTCCTCCTTATTCATGCGTTACTATCTTCTCAAGCTTTTTCCTTTTCTTGATCGCATTCTTTGCAAATGCTGCTATCTTCCTGATGTCCTAACTGCCTACTCCGTTTTCCTCTAATATATGTCTAAATAGTTGAATTATAGGCCAAATTATTCTTGCAAAACTGCCTTAACGACAGATTAATTACTTGTGATTTAAAAACACGAAAATCACAAAAATATTATGTATGGAACCAAAACAAAATCAAATCCAAGGTGAACAGTCGCTGCTGAGGTTAAGAAGAAATAAAAGGATTGCAGGGTACAATACAAAGAATGAGGATTATGCATGGAAAGATAAAGAGACAAGACGTACGCGTAACGAAAAAAATGTACATATTTGGAAGAGATTCGAGAATTTGGAGACAACCTAAAGCTAAAAGGAATTTTAACGACGCTCCGGGAATAACTTTTGACGCACGTAATTTATAAAATATTTCCCATAAATATAAAACCAGTGCGTTGACTGATCAAACATGTCAAATATAAAATCCAATTTTCCTTAACAAGCAACCGGACGGGAATTCAAAAGAGCGTAAATTAAGGCGGCCTTTAAGGGGAAACACGGATCACATATCAAATTTAACATTTTCTGAGAATTCAGGAACGAACGAGCAATTATCAGTCGGGAAAGGCCCGCACAGAAAATAATATTTCAGTGAAAATATTCCTTAATAACAAGGTTTCGACAAAGTTACGGATTACAAAAGTTCAGAAAAAAGTGCAGCAACAGAAGACGAGATGACATGGTGAAATTTCAGGCGCCACGCTACGATAATCACCTCCGAGCATTCACCCTTTGCGCAATTTAATTAGGAGCAAGGATCCTCCGCCACTTTCCTCTCCACTCTTGCTAAATTTTTTTCAAAATCAAATTTCACTGGGGCTCCAGGGAATTAATAAACTTTATTGAGGATAGAATTCAACTATTTGGGCAGCATATTACAGTAAAACGGATATAGCAGTAAGGATATCAAGAAGAGAAATCGTTATCAAAGCAGGCGAAGTGAAGAGGCTTAGCTGGAGTGTAGCGCTACACCGTGTGGAAAAGTGGACGATTAGGAAGGAGGACGGGAGACGACAGGAGGCGTTTGAAATGTGGGTGTGGAGGAGAATGGAGAAGGTGAAGTGGACGGAAAGGAAGAGGAACGACGAAGTGCTGGACATGGTGGGTGAAGAAAGGCAGCTTATAAATACGAAGGAGACAGAAGGTATGGATGGAGTGAGTATTTAGTGGGGAGGGGATATTGAAAACAATGTCAGAGGGTAGAATGTTGGGTAAACGAGGGAGAGGAAGGGAGAGAATATGATATTTGGATAGAATTCCTTATGGTGAATAGAAGTTCATGCAGAGAGGGGAGTCTGGCAGAATTCTTCTAAATTACCACATGTAAACCTGCCTTAATCGGTATGACACTTTAGTAATAATGGATAATTGCGACACAATTTGCGAAAAAGTACACGTTGGCATGTGAATATATGTCATATAATTTAGTGAAAACCAGGTCGCATAATAGAGAAGAGAATGAAACATTTTCGGGGCTGCACAAGGCTTTTCCACCAGAAAAAATAGGATGGAGTGGATCATAGCCAATATAATACAATCTTTTTTATTTCGAAAAGACAAAAACGCTCCACAGCATATAGGACGAAGTGTTGGATTGAGATTCTCCCAAGAGGCTTATCATCATCAGCAGCCACGAAAAGCAATTCGCAATTCGTATACAAAATTAGAAAGATAGAAAGGCAAGATAACCTATAACAACGCAAACCTGACTTCCTGATTCAGCCATTCTTTTATAAGTTTCAAATATAAATCACGAAAGCTGCCGCCCACTTTTTACGAGTCGATGGCATAATGAGAGATATACTCCACTGACCCATTCATAGAAAGCCTTTCACAGGAGCAAGGAACAACACAGAAAATGTAAGAAACAACAAACCTTTCGGAATCAGAACGCGACGCCATCAACTCACCAGGTAAGATATGTTTAACCCATTAGAACCCCATGTTGTTTCTAAGTAACATCAAAAATTTTAATATTTTAATCCCTGTACAGGAAAGACTTAAACTACATGTTATTTTGTGCGGTTAATTTAAATGCTGAAATGTATTGCTGCCTCAATAATTATGATTGAGTGGAAAAATTTCATATATGAGAAATCTTGAAAACCAATTTCTCCCAGATACAGCTCTGGGTTAGAAGGAATTAAGGTACTAATTTTTCGACACGATTGCACGAGAAGTCGGGGGCGGAAGGCTAAAAGAAAAAATATTTCCTTTGTCTTTATTTTTTCAATTATCACTGACAGTAATCAATCCTAAGATTGGTTTGACGCAACTCTCCACTCAACTTTCTTATCGGCCATTCTACCTACTATTTAACACCTTTGTTATTCTCATGCTTTAGATCCTTCATCGCCTGTATCTCATTTCATTTGTGGCCTATCTCTTCCGTTCTTCCCTCACACCTGTCTTTCAACGATGACTTTCATTAGGCTTTCATGATGCTGCCGATTTAACTGTCCCGTCTGCTGCCCAAGATTTCAAAACAATTATCTCCTCTCCCACTCTTCTTAGAACTTCCGCATCAATATATTTCTTCCGTTCTTGACCGACAGTTTACGTTTAAATATGAGCTCTTTTAAGGTTGAGGCCATTTTTTCTCCAGTCTTCCCTCGCCCTTCTTCCAAAGTGTCCACGTTTCCACACCGTAAACCGCCACAGGCTACGCTATCAGGTTCTTAACGAACATTTTCTTTAAACTCTTACATAACGATCCTCGCATTAAATTCTTCCTTTTCACGAACGCCTCTTTTGCCAACGAAGTTCTCCTCCTGACGTTAATAAAGTTGCATCCATTTTCCTCTAATGTGCAGCCCAAATAGTGGAATTGCTGTACCAGCTCAAGTTTGTACCCATCTACTGTCATCTCAGCTAAAGGTACTTATCAAATATATGCAATTACGAGGCTAAAACAATGAGGCATTGAATATACATACATACAAACTATTATAAAAGTATTCTAATGTTTCACGTTCAGTAAAAAATACCGTTTAGCAAGAGATATTTACAAATGAAATAATATATAATTGTACATAAAAAATACATCAACGAAGCATTTATAAATACTTTAAGGCTTTCTTAACCAGACATCCTCTCCATACAGACAAAACATACAGGGCAAGCCTTGTTTGAAGACTTATTTTCAAATTAGTAATCAGCCACTCTAGTCTTTACTCATTTTCTTAAAAATGCCCATCAGTTTCATCCATTTTTACTTATCAAACAATTTCCAAGAAAGACTCTCACGTTTATTTGTATTTTAGAATCCTTTTAACAGGAAAAATATTTCATGACATTAAAAATTCCTTACATTTTTATAGGTCCTACGCACTAGGTTGGTTCTAAGTGTCGTAGAAATCTCTCAAATAAGGACATATTGAAGAACTTTCAAATCGATAAAGGACTATTTATACCAAAATACAATGCATTTTATTTAATTATGACGATTCAAAACTTTTGCGAAGCGTAAAATCACTAACAAAAGAGCTCACGAGCAAATGTTGCACGCAAGCTTATCTTCGAAACAAAAACATATTGCCATGCGTTGCCTCAGCCATCAAATTAATGCAACTGACGAATTTGAAAAGTGTAGGCACATATTCAGAGCAATTATACGCATGCTTGCTAGGGACTAAAGTGGACATTTGGGACAATGAGGGCCAGGTTAGGGAGTAATTATCAAACTACCAAACACGGTTAAAATTCAACTTGATCATTGGGAATACAGGTCGCTATGGATAGATTGGTTAACAATAAACGGGGAAGCATAGAATGTTCAGCTAAATATCACTTGTATTTCCACCAAAATGCCATGCTATATTTAAAAAATTATCATCTGCATCTGCAAAATTTAAAGCTGCCACTTAAATAAACACTTAAAAATATTGGAAGTCACTCTTGCTTCCATCAAATGTTCAATGAGCGCGTCAAATGGGAAAACTAGGCGGAAAATACGCCACAGTAATTACATTAGGAGAGAATATGGGACATCGAGTAAGTGTTTTACATTTATTTGTTATCTTCCAGCCCTGAGCTACAGAGGACGACTTTTTTCGCCAATGATGGTTAGCCATTGACACATTAAATAGTGATGAACCGTAACGTTTTTTCAATTTAGGAAACAGCTGAGGAATTGGGTCATTTTCTGTTCCACATTTTAACTAAATTATTCGTGTTCGTTGGGTTTTCGTTGTTTTAAATACCACGGAAGTCCTACGCGGAATTCGGTTACACAGTTTATTTATTTTGCAGGTGTTGGTATTTTTATGCAATGGATAATTGTTTTACAACTGCAAAAACGTATAAAAATACATACTTTTTCCTATAAATAAATCATTCCCAATATCCAGGGTAAGAATTTAAAAACCCAGGACACCTTTTATTCCACATTCGTCCGTATGGGTACCATAAGATCAGAAGCGGAGCAAAGTCGAGAAAAAAATCTGAAGGGCGATTAATTGAAAGAAAAAAAATTGAGGTAGAGTAAAAAGGCTTATTTTTTATTACGTTTTTTTTTGGCGTACGATATTTATGGGCAGGATAACCTTCGTAACCAAAGTAGAAAGGCAAATTGATGGCAATATACAGTATGGCATACGATTGATGGCAGAGTACAGATTAAAATATATATTGTCATAACCAGTAATTCATTTACAGGCAGTATTTTTTGTCATATTTGCTCATTGTTCATATCCTGTTACGTAAAATTTTATTAATTTCTTTAAAGTACAGTTTTAAGTTTTTCATTCGGCTTTTTGGAGAATCGAAGTTAAATTCGCAGGTGTTTGTCTTTTTATGCAATGAATAATTATTTTAAAACTGCAAAAACGCATAAAAATACATAATTTTTCCTATTATTACATCTTTCCCGTTATCCAGGGTATTTTAAAAACCAGGACGCCTTTCAGTACACATTCGCCCAGGTTTGTGAAGAGCGGCGACGAGAAAAAAATCTGAAGAGCGACAAATAAAAAGAAAAAAATCGAGGCGAGTAAAAAAAAAATCTTAACCTTTACTTGTTCAGAAGAATCCATCATCGAAAAAATCTAGGTGAGGTTAACAGAGGAGAAAGGGGGATGGAGAATTCAGAAAAAAATAATAAAGAAAAAAAAGCAGGCGATAAAGCGCACACGCTCCTTGTTCCTCCGTTCTCTGCCTTCCCTCGGAATTTCACTAAATTTTCCTATCCGAAAGACCGCTGTCGAGTTGGGCAACGGGCTGGTATGCTGCAGGAAATACCTTGCTGTCTTGAGAGACGGTTTGATACTTGACCTGTTAAGACTCAAGTCGGGAGGGACTCCCGACGGTAGAAAAAGAGTAAAGGGAAGAAAAAGTAAAATAAAAAAATCTTCACATCGATGTATTTTTTTTCTTGGCGTATAACGGAAGCGCACTTATCGGGCTGTGGTGGAGTAGTATCGACTACCATGGCAAAGCTATGAAGAAATGCATCGAGTCCTTTGACTTATTATTGTTAAAGTATAGGGATGTGCGAGTAGTAATATTTCACCTCGAGTCGAGTATCGAGTCGAGTTGAAAACTACTCGCCAGTGTCTAATTGAGTATGGTAATTCTTGAACTAGGCAATACAGCACTGCAGTTATTGGGCTGCGATGGAGTAGTATTGACTACCATGGCATAGCTATGAATAAATGCATCAATGCCTTTGACTTACTATTGTTAAAGCGTAGGGGGGGATCGGATTGGTGTGGTGGCTAGAGTGTTGGCTTCCCACCCGGCGGGCTCGTGTTCAAATCCCGGTGGTGGCAGAGAATTTTCAGAAACTGCCCGATCCCTGCTTGAATATTGTATGGAGGACATTCCGTCGGATGGGACGTTAAGCCGTGGTCCCCTTGGCACCTTTCGTTGAAAGCATACTAATGCCGACGCCGGGTTTCTCTCCACCCCTCCTTACCTACCCCTTCCCTAATGGCGCGGGCGTTCCCACCACAGCCACATTGCCATTCATTGGGAAGATGTGAAGATCATCTCTCGAGAAAAGAATTATTGGGAAAGGATTACGAAGGAGGCCATAGAGATCCGGCTAACGGACAAAAACTTCAATATAGATGGCGGTTACTCCCTAACGTATGGAAACCCGTATTGAATAAAATCCGATTGGCTAATACCAAGGACCAATCAGAGGGAACCTGATATCCCGGCACGGTATATAAGGCGAACACCTTCCGAGAAATGACACTCAGCCCTGAAGATGGAGTACGACTCGTACCCCGAAACGTCGGCAGCCATGAAGGAGATTACCCGGTGGAGAACTCGAATAGCCTTCACTACGGGCATACGCCGGGAAAGCATCCGATCTTTTTTGACCTCAGCTGTCGATCGCCTCCTCCAACACCATACCAGTATAGGGATGTGCGTGTAGTAATTTTTGACCTCGAGTCGAGTTGAAAACTACTGCTAGTATCGAGTCCGGTCGAGTATAGTCCTTCTTGAACTAGGCGATGCATGCTCCAACATATTCTCATATTTTTCAATCCCCTTGCGAATTTTCTATTTTGAATACTTAGCTTGATATAAAAATGAGAAGATAACGATGAAAGTTGATGGCATTTGAGTCACAATTAGGAGATGAATGATAATTAATGTGTCTTAAACATTTCCATAAGCACAAATGAAATTAATTAACCTTTAGTAATGTGTCGTCAATGTATGAATCCAAACTGCACAGAAGAAACCTCAGTAAGGATATTTGTGCAATTGTAGTTAAGATTGTATACGTAAATGTAATATTTGAACCTTTCAAATTCTCATGCAGAAAAACCACTTTTTCTACAGGCTCAGGCAGCAGGTTTAGACGTCTCCACGTTACAGTATTACTGCCTGAAGAAAAATGTCTTCGGGAACACACTTGTGTAGCTGGACAAGTACTTTATTTCCAAAGTTGCAACGTTTGGGAACCATCAGAAGTTTCAATGAAAGTTTTACCAACGATTTATATGTTCTTGAATATTCATGGAATTTTAGTGGACGAAGCGAACGAACTATAGAACTTAGCTGTGTTGATCAAAAAAAGAAGTTTTCTTTATTTCTTATTTCGTTTTATCAACTACAGACTCTATTTTCTGTTAGTTCAAGAGGTAAACTAAACGCAACAAAGGAATTTGTTGCGTTTTGTTTACATCTTGATACGATAAGGGTGGGTGGTGAAGAACTTGAGCAGCTTGAGCAGTTCAACCATTTAGGCAGTACGTTAAAGGAAAACGGATACAGTAGTAAGGACATTAGGGAGAGGATTGTATTAGCAAAGGAGGCTTTCATGAACAGGCAAGAGATTCTGCGATGATCGTTAAGTAAGAGTTTAAAGGAAAGGTTAGTGAAGAGTTTTATCTGGAGTGTAGCTCTCTACGGTGCGGAAACGTGGACACTGATGAAAGAAGACGAGAGAAGATTGGAGGCATTCGAGATGTGAGTATGGAAAAGAATGGAGAAGGTTGGCGAGGAGATGTAGCTTTAAAATGAGATACGGAGGAGACAGAAAGTTTGTATGGAGCGAGTACTTAGCGGGGAGGGGATGTTGAAAATGGTGTTAGAGGGTATAATGTTAGGGAAACGAGGGAGTGGAAGAAAAATAACAGGATTTTTAGATAGAATGAAAGGGAATAGGCCTTACAGTGAATTGAAGAAGGCAGCGCTGGAAGGAAAGGGAGGCCCCCAAATCATTTCTTTAGTACTCAATGGAAACCTACCTTAATCGGCAGAATACTATAATAATAATAATCGGAATTATTACAAGACTATGGATTCTTGAGGGCTATAGCTAGAGGGATAGGGATTGAAGGAGGAGTGGTGAGGAAACATCGCACTAATGTAGATAATTGCGCACGTCCTCTGGGGCTGTGAATCACAAGGGACGTTTAAAAAAGACGAGGAAAGAGATTCGGAGACGGATTCCCCGCGAGGACGAACTGTTTCCGAGAACCTAAGCAAAAACATCCACGACTGCTCTACAACGCGCGGCGGAGCTTTTGCGCCGAAAGTCATTCGGATGTTTTTTTGGGCCATTGGCATGATACACAAAAACGGACGAGCCAAGTATTACCTCAAGGGTTGCTTTATCTTTTTCACTGTAAAAATAATACATGGAGGGCTCCAGGGTTACAAAAGACTAAAATAGCTTGATTAATTTGAGCGATTCAGGCGCCAAGTAGCAAAATACGAGGTGTCCAGGATGAATTTAATGGGTTAGAAACAGATTAAGCAGAGAGGTTCACGGGATATGCATCGCGTGTGTCCATCTTTTTAGACAACAGTTCTGCCGGCATTGCTTCTGGCTTCTTCACGTAGAGAAAATGCAGAGAGGGAGTTACGACCGTCTTCTACGTATCCGTCTGAGTCAGGAGTCTTCCCATTAGTCCAGAAGACGTTTTACTCCGACGGATGCGTAAAAAAGACGGTCAATATTTAGAAAATAAAATATGGATCTGCAAATAACCAAACCAGCTCGTTGACAAGATAAGTGCAGCTCTAATGTACTGTATTGTATATCAATCACGGTCCTTAAATTTAAACATTTCAATCCAGCAGAGCAAAGGACAAGGATAACACCATCAAGACATCACTCGATTACTTCTGCAACATCAATATCAATCGATTACACGGCGGTCTACGTGGGGTTTTGCCGGTTTCACTCGCGTCTCTGACGAATGCCGGACGAATAGCCATCCCGGATGAAAAGAGGTCCAAGTAATACGTGTTACGATTGCTGCTACATGTTCACTAACAAATTAAAACTTGAAATATCATTTTGGTAAGCCCTGAAGAGGAAATTTCCCACACAGAGTACATGCTGTATATATTTCTAAAACTATAGAATATTATGTAAATATTTTTTACACTAGAAGTATTGGAAAAACACTGAATTCTGATTTTCAACTCTTTGCAAATGGCCGACCTAAAGAAGTCAGCTGCAATGCCGGCGAAGCTGTAGTCTGCAAAGACGGACACGCGCGGTGGTTAACCCGTAAATCTCTCCGCTGAATCTTCATCACTCCGTGAAAGCCTATTCAAAAGTTAGAGACAGAAATGGGTTATGAATACATATGTTAAATGGCGAAAAAAACTGGAATCCTCGGCCAGGAAATTTAAGTTTACAGGTGAATGAGGTACAGGCGGAAAATGTGAAGGCGGTGAAGAGAGCACATGGTGGGGAGCGGCTGGAGGGCAAGCCAGCCAAGCGCTGATTTAAAATATTTTTGTAATAATGAGCACTTTCCTGCGCATAAATTTACCTTGATGCTTAGATGTACTTGTTTGCCTGTGCTGCAATACGTACAGGAGGGCAATCCTACCAAATTGGTGTGTGCTATACTGGGGTTTTCATTTCATTTTATTATAGCTGATGCTTATTGTCTAACATGAATTATGTAAATTAATGAAACAAAGTCGTAATTTTATAATTATTATAATTGTAAAACGTACATGCTATGCCCACAGCGTATGCATAACATTTTCATGTTGTCTACATCACAGCCTTGATAACACAAAGCTTTAAAATGGACTCTGAGAATCTGGACTCTTTATTCGGCTAACCGCGAAAAATCAGTTCCTGAAAACTTAAGGTAATCAGATTTTTTTTACTGATGTGGTAAAAAAACGGACAAATAAAGAATATCTCAACCATAGCCTACGTTTATCTTCGAGTGGAAATGCTACCGAACTCGTCTGTATCAAATAGCTGAAATTCGTTGATTAATTTGAGTGAGTCAAGCGCCTGGGGCCATGAGAAGGGGTACTCAAGATGAAATTAATGAGACAGAAACGAAAATGGCCCAGGGGGTGTCGAATTTAAAGTCACAAAAAGGTGGACGAGATCCGTACAATATCGGGTCGCGGGATTAAAAAGTTGAAGCACACGAGGAGGGTAGAAATCTACATATAGATAATACCTTGCGAGCCACCTCTAGGATGTTTTACCAGGGGGTGCATTTACACATAAAATACGTGAACATTCGTGCTGTGTCAAAACATGGTTAGTAATCCGCGTGGTATACTCATCCGAGGTTAAAAGAATGGAGATGCAAAAAATATAAATGAGTCGTCCTAGCAAGTGACTCATTTAATTGTATCAACCAAGTCACCGTTTCTACCCCTGATAGTTCGCGGAAAGAATGACATCTTAAATATCTCTGTTTTCAGTCTCATGTTTTATATTACTCTCGTGTTCCAGTCTTGCTGATAAACTCCTTACCCTTACCTTGCCGTGGCGGAAAGACTTGCGCGTTCATAAGATCCTATCCTACATTCGTAGAGAGTTAGTGGCGGGATTAATTCTCAATTACTCCCGGTAGGGCCACCCACGCCAGATAGGTCGAAGGGTAGGAGCCAGACGAAAGGTAGTCCACGTGATGGTGTCACGTAAAAAAACTGTTGGAATGGAATTGGGACACCCCATTAAGTAACGCTTCCCAGAAAACATTAAGCATATTCAAATGAGCCCCGAAAACTCATCGAACGGGACCCCTCCGCAAAGATCGGGTGTCGCTCACAGCAGCGAGGTCGGCAAGGTCCTCGGGGTCGTCGACATTGCGAAATCCTTGCAAATACTCATTATCATCAGCAATAGCAATTGAGGAAGAAGAAAAGAAGACCAAGAAAATGGAGAAGAAGAAGGCAGCAATAAATGTAGGGACATGTAATATGAGGACAATGATGAGGGTGGGGAAGTTAGAAAATATCAAGAAGGAAATGGATAAAGGGAGGATAGAAATCTTAGGATTATGCGAAGTGAGGTGAAAGTATGGTGGGGACTATTGGAGTGATGGGTGTAGGGTGATTTATAGAGGTAGGGAGGAAAGTCAGCGAGGGGTTGCTATAGCATTAATCAGGAAGATGGATAATAGAGTAATAGGTATAGACCAGGTAAGCAATAGGATTCTTGTGGTGCGACCCTCCAACCTTGTGGTGGTTCAAGTTAAAATGCCCCGCAGCGATCATAGGGAGGAAGAAGTAGACGAGGCGTATGGACAGCTTGGGAAGTAATCAGAAAAATCCTAGGTATCTAGATAAAATCTAGCAGGTATGTGGGACTGGAACGCCTTATTCGGGGAAAGGAGGGATGGAGACGAAATAGGAGAATTTGGAAACTCATCGAAAGGGTTAAGGAGAACCTTCCCCAGTGCGATGGTGATAAACAATCAACAACTATCGAAATAGAGCGAAAAACAAGAAACTGATTAATCGCTGAGAATAATATTAAAACCCGCAAGGGTAACACCACATACCTTTCCAGCGAAGACAAAGGAGTCTGGAAGGATGCTGGAAAGGGGTAGTCCCTCTGGAATTCCAGATCCACCGCCTGGAGCCTTCCTGGGAAATAAATGAAGACGGTGTCGTTACTTAAACCGAACCCAAACACATTCATTGGGCTTCTCTCGAAAACAAAGTTTCCCTTGTCCGAATACGAGTGAGGTTTCGCCATATTTATTTTTCTCCTCCCTCGCTCTATCGCTCTCGGGTTTCGCTGAGGCTTTCGTTACATTGACCTTTCCCGCTGTACTTCTAATATACTCCTAAGCTCATGCGAGTAATTATTTGACAGTCAACTCTGAAAATCTGCTTGGAACGCTCATTATGTTTTACTTTTTACGTATCAATACAGTCTTTTTATCCACCCGATGGCTCTTAGTGCTGAAATCATAACTTTAATGGTATCTTCAAGCACTTTCGTAATTATTATGTACTCATAATAAGATCCAACAGAATTTTCAAGTTTCAAATGCGTCTGAAATTATATCCATTCCTTTTTCATGGCCTCAATTATATAATAATTAATAATGCCTTGTACAATAAGCCTGGCAATGAAATGGAAAAATATTTGTCGACGTTTCGATATATTTCTTATATCATCTTCAGGGCTATGAATAATGGTTAAAATAAATTAATAAACGACTTTTACAATGTTTTTTACAATAGGAAAATAAAAAATTAAAATAATTCAACTGAAATAATGAATCTTTTTTAGATTTTCATAATCTAAAATTATATAATAGCATTATCAAAATCATTTTTAGTTTATTACAAAGTAAGTTCTTTTTATATCTTTATTTTACTATCGTAAAAGGCATTGCAAAATTTTTTGTGCCTTCATGCATTAGTTTTTGTAACAATAACTCATAGGCCTGAAGAAAATCGAAATATATCAAAACGTCGGCAAATAATTTTTGCATTTCATTCCAAGACCTATATTCCAAGACGTCATTAATTATACTATAGTTTACATGCGCTAAGTAATAGCAAAAACATAGACAGGTGTATCCACAGGGGTAAATTTTACATCACATATGTTTATTCATGTCAAAAGCGCTTAAATCAAACATTTTAATTGTTATTTTATGCAATGACATCAAAAAATAATTAAAATGTTGGCACGCATTTTAATACTCCCTATTTTAAAAAACATTCACAGCGACTGCATCATCTATAGTAGTAAGTTAGAAGTAATTGCGACGGGAATTGAAATCAAAATGATTACTTTTTCAGAGAGAGATTTCCACGCTTAATTAATTGCAAATTTTACGGTGAAAGTTCAATTGAGCCGGACTCTTATTTTTTCAATATTTCCACCACCACTGTTAATGACTAAGCGATAAATTTTAGGTCTCAGTCAAATCACCCAACAATACGCGCAGTATTTTTTTATATTGTAAACCAGTAAATGGTTAGTGTACCCATCTCTTAAGCCACACGCATGCTGAGGTGTATTGTCGGATATTAAGTAGATGTCATTCTCACGAAAAAAAATTAAAATTTTAGTCAATGTCTCACTTGTTCATTCTCCGGACTTAAGTTCTGACGATTTTATCTCGTCATTCATCTCGTCATGGGCGTAGCGCAGTCGATGTTCTTTATGATAACAAGGAAAATTACAGTTACCTGGGCCAGGGAAATTGGAATTTGCTGAAATTTACAATTGCCATTGAATGAAATTGATCCTTTTAATGAGAATGAAGCCATCAAAATTGTGGCCCTTTTTACATGGTATTTGTAGAAATCTTAGGCGATTCCATATGTATTTTATAATGCTCTTACAACAAAATGACATCACGAGTGCAACGCCCAACTGATAGAGCTTTGAAAAGAGATTTTCAGTCGTAATACATGCGTACTTCAACGGCAAGGCTTCAAATACGCAAAATGTCACCGGAAACAATCAAAAAACGAGTGACAAGCAAAAAGGTGATCACATTGCACATTAAAACTCAATGTAATTGCACACACTATTCAAACACTATTCCTGAAGCAGAATTCTTTTTCTTTTTCAGCATGTGAAAACTCGCAACTAAATTGACGATATAATTTTAAGTCTTTGTTTTTGTTATTACTCATCACATTTAAATTTTAGACGTATTTGCAACTAGATAATTACCTTGGATGAGTAGTGAGTTATGAGAGCATAAACACGATAATTACGAAGGTGTTTGAAGATACCATTAAAATTCAGCAAAGTTACGATCCGAGCACTAACCCTAGAGTCGTTGAATGGATAAAACGGATTTTTAGAATTTACTGTCGATAGAGCGACAAATTTGGATTAAAATAGGAACATTTATAATCCCGAAGGATTTACGTGTGCCACGTATCATCCACATAGAGATAAGCGATAGCATTAATACCGGAGTTACAATTTCACACAGCGATAGAGGCAAATCGAAGGCATATTGTGATCCAGTTCTATCGAGATTAACAAATCGAAGCAGTTTATTTAACGGGTTTTGCGGAAATGACGTCTCGAGTCAACGTAAACCATAGCATATCCATTGAGATAGGATGTGAAAGATTTCGAAGCGGAAAGCGAAAGAAGAGGTAAAGAAATTGCTGAAAAATAGCGTAGTCAGTAGAGGCTAGCTCCAAAACAGAGAACTACAAGTATATTTCAAGAGGAAAGCTATATCGCTACAATAAAACGGTCAATAAAGGCAGCAGGTGAGGCTTCGTTTATTTCATAATTGTTATGAACCATATCTTTTCACAATTGCTATGAAGCACTTAACTTATTATTATGAAATAATTATAAAAATGTTCATAAGCTATAGCTATAAGCAAAGCTACCCAATGAATAAGGTTTTCTTGGGTTTGCAGCCGTGTAACAGGGTCCATTTTCATCATGAGGGAATGAGGAGGAACTTGCCATACCTCGAAACGTTGGAGAAAATCGCACTTTCACCCGGCTGGACACCCGAGAAAACCTTGTTCATTCTACTCGCTGGGAAGCGCCAGATCTTCCTTCAAAGCTACTGATTCCTGGGACCCATAATAGAGCGTTATCTGATCCCAATGTAATTGTAACAAATGAATTTAAATAATGTAGAGGTGTGTAATGTTGGTTCTTTGAGATTGATGATGCATACAATCAATATTCCTTGATACTGATAATGATTTTTAGATGGATGAATGTATTTCATCTTTTCTTTTCCTCTTTTTTTGTTGATAAAGAAACTTGAATTGTTGGTTTCTCAAACAGAGTTCTTTCGTGGCTCACCCAGCGATTGCATTGTAGTCTGGTAGTGTAGCGACACACTTAAAGAATTTTTAGGCATGAAAAAGTTGGTGGCAGCAAAACTCAGTTTCTCCAAAGGTGCACTATACTCCGCAGTGCATATAGTACTGAATTTTAGTAATGATTAGTGTGAAATAAACTAATTATTACCATTACTATTTAATGTTTATCTCTTGAAAGCAGAGTAAAAAGTATTTTAGCAAATCAACAGCCAACTACAATTGTTATTAAGGTAATTATCAATTTGGAGCCACAGGCAACTCCTCTGAAGCGTAAGTCAAACTGAAACAGTAAATGTTCCAAATTTGCCTCATCAGATAAGGCGGGTTACACAACGACAGATTAAAAAAATATTATCATTAAATTATATTACAGATTAAGGTTGTTTTACATGGAGTATGTACGAAGAATTCTGGCAGCCTCCCCTTCTTTCATGGACCCCCCTCTTAAATTCACAATGAGCCCTCACGTAATCTAAATAAAATCTATTCTCTTTCTTCCTCTCCCTCGTTTAGCCAACATTCTACCCTCCAAAACTGTTTTCAAAATCGGAGGTCGGACATCTCAAAATCCGATAATTAATTAATTAAACAGCTAGCTAAGACAAAAGAATTAATTTAAAAGGAGAAATATCTTCTTTACTCTTCTTCGCCACCCGATCAACATCAACGTATCACCAATGCGGCCTGAAGAAGGATGTAGTAGGAGATAGGAGCCTGAAACTTGCGCCCAAAAAGGGCAAACTTTAAACCATTGAGATAAAAGAAAAAAGAGGAGACAAAAGAAAAACAACAAAACGTAAACTCGGCCACCGCCCCTTTTATCTCACTCCAGGAAAGGACGTCAAGAAATGGGAGCTGCGGAACCCTTGCTTCCTTTGTTTTCTCCTCGGACTAGCCCGCGCGCGCGGTCTCCCGGCAACCACCCATTTCCCGCCAGAACGTCCGAAGCCTTTTTGGATTTAGTTCAATCCCTAACCGACTCCTTCCCTCGACTCACACAACACACACACACACACACAACGACAAAGCATGTGGACGAATTGAACGGTCTTTCAGGGCCGGGGGAGTGGTAGGTACGTACAAACAGGGGCGGGATAGGGGAGTAAATCCAAACTGCCAGCCGTTAAAAGCTTTCGTCGTCCCTCCATCGATGGTCAAGCCCCGGGGGAAGAATACCTTCTTTAGTAAGAAACAAAAGGAAGGTTAAAAAAAAATAAAATGAAGTCCCCTTATCCAATTCTGTAGCGCAACTATCCTTCCCCACCCTAAGACTCACTTTAAGTCGGTTCTACCTAGAACGGTAGAACTAGGACCATTATATTTCCAATATTATTTCAAAATAATGTCCTTAAACGGTCCAAGAGTAAGCCAAAAAAATAGGCTTTTCAAGAAAGTCTTTTTAATTGCATTTATGAATCATAATTTTTAGAATGCATCATAAAAGCCAAGACGTAGAAAAAGCACATTTAAAAGCGAAAACTATGACACGCTAATGATCAAGCATTGATTAGCCTATCGGAAAAAAACCTATCAGGTACTTATTCACCTACATACGCAGTGAGAAAAATGAAGAATGATGATATATCAACAAATGACTATTCCTGGCATTTCGGTACCTATTAAAGATTGAAGAGCGGCCTTGGTCAAAGGTGCGGAAGGGGAAATTAAATATTAGCAATGTGAGATGGAAAATAACTTGCTCACCACTAAAGTGGATAATCTGCAATAATGGTCTTTAAGACATTCATTATTAGTTAAAAGTAGCTTAACTGGCTAAAGCACTCGACCGGAAATCGGGGGATCCGGGTTCGAATCCCGGTCAAGGCGAATGATTTTTTCTCTGTGGATCTTTCGCACATTCATTATGATTATTATAGAATTCAACCGCTTAAGATAGGCTTGCATGGTGTAATTACGAAGTATTCTGGCAGTGTCCCATTCTTTCATGGACGTGACAATTAGGCATGCTCCCTTTCATTCTACCAAAAATTAATATTCACAGCCTTCCTCTCCCTAGTTTACACAACATTCTACCTTGTAACCCTGTTTTCAGCATCCCCTTCATACTCACAACTCAGAAAATTATAATATGTGAGACAACGGAGACGAATCAAGCGAATCTATCATCAATCGAAAGCATCTATCTTATACGCCATCATAACCGAACATTCGCTGGCACAAGGATCTTCTTCAACTACCCTCTCTCATTACTAAAGTATTCTACCGATTAACGTACGTTTCCATGAAGTACTTCAGCAGTATTCTGGCAGTCTACCCTCCCTTTTATAGATTTCCCTCTTGAATTCACGACAAGGCATACTCAATTTCGTTCAATCTATAAATCCTATTCACTTCCTCCCTATTCCTCCTTTATCCAACATTCTACCCTCTAACACTGTTTTCAGCATCCCATCTCCGCTCAGTACTCGCTCCACCCAACCATTCTTTCTCCTCCGGATCTCATCTAGAGGCTGCCACGCCTCACCCACCATGTCCAGCACTTCGTCGTCCCTTCTCCTTCCGTCCACTTTAACTTCTCCCATCTTTCAAACCATTTAAGTGAGTATATTTCATCAAGTAACTTAAACAGATACAAAAACATGCCTTTGTGCTATTAAAAGGTTTTCACATACTAATTGTTAGCATTTATCTACGTGACAATCAGAGACACATATCGGGTAGGCATGACATTCTTGTTCCTAGTTAAAAACCCCACTACTTTTTCTTTAGATGGTCGTACCCTAACGGAAAAAGATCTTACGAAAGAAACAACGGAAAATCAGCGGAAAAAAGAAAGAAAAACCGGAGAAGAAAATCGTCGGCCCATTCTTCGCCACAACCCCCAAACCAATGCACACGCTGCCCTTAAAAAGGCGACACTCGCCAAACCGACCGAGTTAAGGGTGATAACTCAGCCCTCACTCGCTGAGGGCGCAAACAAATTCGACTCTCCCTTCATTTATTTCCTCTCTCCCGCGTTATTTATTTATTCATTCAGGCCTCCGCCACCAGAGTCCCTGGTGGCGCGCGGAGCAGTATAGTCGTCCATTTAATCGCATGGGTTACGACTCCCGGCAATAAATGGGAAGCTGTATAAAAGGGTCGAATCAATCGGTGGGCAAGTCCACAGAGGAGAAGTATTCCCAAGTAGTAGTAATAAAAAAAGAAGAAGATCGAGGCTGTTGTTTACCCGTCTCCAGCCGGTTCCCCTCCCTTCCTCCAATCCCGTTCCTCTCGGGAGAGTCTCGTTCTCGACGAGAATTGCGCGCAGACTATAAAACTCAGGCAGCAGTCCGACGTTCACTCGTCCATACGCCGTGAGGGCATAAAAGCAGACGTGATTTCTTCGCGAGGAGGCAGAAACAAAAAACAATAAAATGGGATAAGGGGTAAAGGATTGATTTGGAAATATTGACGGAAAGTAAAAATATAAGAATATTATCATTATCATGACGATGATCTAACAGATCGGGCAGGCTATGATGGCAGTAGGGTTTTGGAATCAAGCAATTCATTAGAGAAATCACTAAATTTATTTCATTAATTTTAAAAATTTGCTTTCTGTAAAAAAAAACTTGAAAACTTTCCTATTTTTCTTTCTTACGAAATAGAGTAACACGCTATGGACTACAAGAGAACTCCCCGCTCTCCACTTGCTCCATCTTTACTTTATATCTTCCACGTATCTTATCTAGACGCTTCCTCTCCTCACCCACCATGTCCAGAACTTCGACGTTTATCCTCCTTTCCGTCCAATTCACCTTCTCCATTCTTATCCATACCCACATCTCGAACTCCTCTTCCTCCTTCATAAGTGTCCATGTTTCCGCACCGTAAAGCGCTGCACGACAGATCAGATTCATCATAAGCCTTTCCTTTGCACTCACAATAAACGATCGTTTAAATTTATATATTTTCAATTGCTCACAAAGGTGTTGCAGTTTGTAAGATGGCATGACAAATAGAGAGAATTAAATCACATAAGGAGAAAAATACCTTCCTCTCCCTCGTCTACGTTTACATTGATTCCACCCTCTAAAACTGTTGTTTCGACATCCCCTCCCCACTCACAATTCACTCTATCCAAAACTTCTATCTTCTCCGTATCTAATCTGGAATGTCATCTCAAAGCCTCTCCTCACCCACCATTTCCAGCACTTCGGTGTCCCGGGATCGGGTTGGTGTGGTGGCTAGAGTGTTGGCTTTCCACCCGGCTGGCTCGGGTTCAAATCCCGGCGGTGGCAGAGAATTTTCAGAGACTGCCCATGCATGAATGGCAAGTCAAACGAAAATGTTTAGTTTCGACCCGGAGCGAAATGAAAATACGAGACCTAGGTTTAGTTTCGTTCCCACACGAAATTAAAATCACCAAGGAGTTGAGTTCGACCAGAGACGAAATTTTACTCCCGGGAGCGAAACTAAATTAAATGAAACTCCGCTGCTCATAGTTAATTTTCGATCCCAGAAGTTGAGTGGAGGGGGATAAGAGGGAATAGTTTCGACCCATCACGATTGAAATACGTGTAAAACATCGAGCTTAAAAATCGAATGGTCAGATTGTGTTCACCATTCTCCTGTTAGTGGTAAAAATTAGAGTGCTCCATGCATGTAATGGCGGTAGGTCGAACCTCTACTTCATTCGACCATACTTCGTACTCGGTGCGTGGGTCGAAACTAAACTGTTCCAAGGTGCAGGACGTGGGCCCTCCGGTACGAAACATTATCTACGTTTCGTTTCGTCCCAGAGTTTTAATTTAGTTTGGACCCGAAGTAGTTTTGACTCCGATTTCGTTTCGACCCTGAGTGTAGCTCCCCGGGTTTAAATCCATTTCGTTTCTACATTCGGCTCCCGGGAACGAAACTATTTAAATTTTACTGGCTTCGACTTCATTTTAGTTTCTACTTCCATCCTTGGTTCCATGCTTGAATCTTGTGTGGAGAACATTTCAAGCGCAACACTCCGTCCGTCGGATGGGACGTTAATCCGTGGTCCCCTTGGCGCCTTTCATTAAGAGCAGGCTAACGCCGACGCCGGGTTTCTCCCCACCCTTCCTTCCTTCCTTACCTTTCCTCGTGGCGCAAATGACCTCAGCTGTCGGTCGCCTCCTACCATACCATACTTTGTTGTCCCACCTCTTCTCCGCCCATTTCATCTTCTCAAGACCCACACCTCGAAAGAAAATCCATATGCTTTCCCGTTCTATTCCACAAAAGAAGAAAAGGAAAACGGGTAACACAGAAGTCCGAGTCGCCGATCCGCACGGGCTATCCTGAGAGAACTTTGCCGGAGCCACTGCGTGAGACCGTCTCGCTGGCTGGATGCGGTCGAGGCCTTTTGGGGGTTGGGAAGTGGGGATTGAGATGGAAGGAAAAGGGGTCCAGAGAGAAAGAATGAGAGGATCGAGATTTTGAGAAAACTCAACAGGGGACGAAGAAACAAAGGGGAGCCCTCAATTTACGTAAGTTTGCGGATGTTTAAAAAAATGACCGACGTGGAATATATTCCACCATTAGAAAAATTACCCAGCCTAATTAAAGATGCTGGAGGCCTTCGATATATGAATAGGACGAGAATGGAGAAAAAAGGAGAAGATAAATAGGACGGAGAGGCAGAGGAATGACGGCGAAATACTGGACATGGTACGTTAAGAGAGAAGTTTCTAATAAAGATACGGAGGACAAAAAAGGCTTTGAAACAGCGATTGCCGAACAGGAGGGGTTTTCTCCCAACGTTTCAACGGCTGATTCTGTCATCGTATTCAGAGGTACAATCTTTACGGTACTATGCAGTGAAGTTTTCTCGGGTTTCACACCGGGTCAGGTCCTCCATTTCTCCTTCCAACGTTTCGATGAGCTCGAGATTTCGTTGCTCATCGAAACGTTGGAAGGAGAAATGGAGGACCTGACCCGGTGTGAAACCCGAGAAAACTTCACTGCAATTGTTCGCCAGGAAAAAACAAAAATTATTTTACGGTACTTTGTTCATTTGTTTATTTATTCATATCCTTAGTTTCCCTGATTGATGTCTACAGCGATTAAGCGAGGGAGAGGAAGGTATGCTTCACTTAATGTGATTTCATTCTCAATATTTTTCATACCACTTAACAAACGCAACACTTTGCGAGAGACTAAAAAAAAATACTAAACTAGACTGAATAGAGTGAAAGTGACGATTTCAGGAGCTTCATCTCTGCTGAGTGAAATGATAGCTTAGAATGATCAGATACATCTCGCACACATTTTATTCCCAACCTGTATTTATAACTTGTACAGCCATTGTTAAGGGACCTAAAGATTGACTGCATAGTTACAAAGTAAATTCAATCCTTCTGGACCAGATTTATGATTGTGAAAGCTGAAAGATCGTGCTCATTCTTCTTCTACTGCTGTACACAGGTGTGTAGTAAGACAACGTGGCATTGGAAAAAGAGGAGTTCATTTCACACCAGTGCCTATTTTAAATCGCTTCGATTCGACCCAATTGGAAAAAATGAGAATGTTACACGACCGCCTAAACCTATCCGGGGTATGTTAATAAAATAATGGGAATTTTCGAATTTCGCGAGTCCGGAGAGTTCGATTCTTTTTATTATGTTGGTATACATGCTCGTGAGGTACGAGAAAACTTCCAGCTGTGGAGGAGAAAGAAGGTATGGATGGTGTGAGTACTTGGCGGGGAGGGGATATTGAAAACAGTGTTGGAGGGTGGAACGTTAGGTGAACGAGGGAAAGGAAGGAAAAGAATGGGAGTTTCAGATAAAATAAAAGGGTGCAGGCCTAACTGTGAATTGAAGAGGGGGATGCTTGAAGGAAGGGAATGCTTCTTACGAACCTATGTAAACCTACCTTCATCGGTGGATTACTAAAATACTAAAAAATCATTGTTTGATACATCAGTGGCAGCCGCTAAAGTTAGACATGTTTTTGTGAACTTAGCCATTTTCGTTTGTTTAAAGAAATTGACCCAAGAATTATTGCAACGCAAAGAATGATCAGCATATAAATTGTAACAGGACGTGTGAAATTCTAACAAAGACATACGGTGAGTCTTCTACGAGTAAAACAAGGCTTTATGACCGGTATGAGCGCTTTCAAAATGGACGTGAAGACGTAAAATATGATGAACGTCCAGGACACCCCGGCACATGAGCAGCCGATGTAAACGTGTAAAAAGTGAAAGAGATGATAACGTATATCAAATCAAATGAGTATCTAACGGGGATTATTTTTAAGGCGAGAGGATGAATGTAGACGAATAAATAAATACTTTGTTCAAACAATTATTCTCGTCATTTTCTGAACACATGTCTTACGCTGAAAATTTTCAGTGGAAGCAGAGAATAAGCTTAGAATACCGTCCTCTGATTGAGCCGGGACCTTTTCAATTAACCAGAATAATAAAAAGCAAGTTCGTTGGATTACGCAGGTGGTGAATCGGCTGCTAGCGGTATTCTCTCCTCCTTCAGAATCCAAATACGTACGAACCTACTCTACCAAGAAATAAAAAAGAAACCCCAGTAATTGCCACTCCTCAATATGGCATCCTTAAGCAGGGTAATACCGACTCGCTGTCATTGGCTGAATTAAGGGTGCGCAAATTCCGAATCTCAGGCAATCTTCTCTCCTCCAAATCTTTTCCCTGGTGCGCCAATCCGATTCGTTGGTTCCCCCATGAATTCGACATAAAACTCACCCCAAGAATGAAATGGGAGGGTAAGGCCGATTAAACGCTAGAACGGCAGGACTTGGCTCAACCCCTTCAACGGCCGAGGGGATCCAATCGATCTTGAGAGTAAAAATTCTTTTCATGCGGCAATATTCCAAAAAGAGAATAAAAATACTTATAATTTGTAACGGCAATGACTTCATGTCAAATTACTTCCATTAGAATCAAAATTACTTCAATTTTTCAAAGTACAATCTTTCTTGAAGAGGGATGAATTTGTTCCCCGTGGCCTTTTAAGTTAAATTTAATATTTACGAACAAAGTAGTTGAAGTTTGGAAATAGATGGCTTACGAAAATGATACTGCAGTCTAATAACTCAGAACTAATGTAAATATAAATATAATACTGTAGCTAAGCAACTACTAACAAACTAAACAGCAACAAGAAAGGTGTGTCACATTAATTTTGTTAAATTCGTTTCATTAAAGTTCTATATTTATTTTCTAAAATGTTTTCTGGATATTTTTGTAATTTAAAAATAATTTTAAATACTCTTCCATTTTTGTATTTAGTGTCCCTCTCATCTTTTCATTTAATGAGCCTTGAAAATGGAAAATAAATTCCCGAAACGTGGACACATGTTATTTTTAATATAAAATGACCTAAACCTCAATATTTATATTAAAATAAAAACAAGAGGCCAAGAACAAAATAAATATATAAAAAAGTAGTATGAATTGGTGGTCCTGCTTTTACGCCCACACAAGAAACTAAAACATAATGGAAAGTCACGAAATAAATATCGTTGAGGTTTTCCCACCGATTTCAAATGGCATTCATTTCAGCTTGAAAAAGGAACAAATTGATGCTCCTGGCCGCACTAGCATTTAAGTCAGCTTTATAAGACATTTTACGCTCTTATACATCCCGAAAAAGTTATCAACGCGAGGATACAGCAAGCGACCATAATCAAGTCATATTGCACGCTGAACTTAAATATAACAGAACCTTATGAAGAAAAAATCAGCGGTTACAGGTGACAAAACTGAAGACACCAAATATAAGGGAAGTGCATCACATAAGAATAGACAAAGTGATATAAATAAACAGTTCACAACAATTCTTACTTCATGTAAGACAAATCAAAAGAAAATCATGAAGGAGAGAATACAAGAAGAGAGCTTGCAAGAGAGCTGCTAAGAGTTAACACGAAACAAAAAGAAAAAAAATATTGCCACCTGAAGAGGATGGCGAAGAATGGCGTCGAAGAAATAGGGAAGAATGGCTAGTTGCTGCAAACCATCCCCATGGTTGCTAGCGGAAGGCGAAGCGATCCATCCCATTATCCCCTTTCGTTCCGCCTCGTTCCGCCGAGAATTGAGACATTGGAAGAGAGAATCGGAATGGATCTACACGTGCGGAGAATTGCAAGACGATTAAGACACTTCCCTCCAGATTTTTCCAGACGACCCCTTAATGTCGGCCAAAGAGAATTTTAACCATTACGAATGAAATAGGATTTGGTGCTTTCCCGGGGTATCTTCTCGGGGTGTCAACCGAGTCCATTTGGACCGACGCTGTTTCGATCCTCGACTCGAGGATCATTTTCAAAGCTGTATGAAAGCCATCCGACGACGACGATTACCAATTCACCATACTTATTTGGTGGGTGGTGAAGCAGCAACCGGTGAGGATTTTTCACCTCTTCAACAGAAGCCATTGTGCAACAGAAAGCAATAGGAGGAATGATTGGCACAAAGAGAATAAAGGGAATTTTAATTAATGGATTCCATAATGGAGTTTTTGAAAGATTAATTTTATTGTTTTTCAAACATTTAAAAATAACTTACGTAACTTTCCAAATACGTTTTATAAATAAATTATTGGTATTAATGCCATGACTTAAGTTTGAGCTTCGAATCTGACAGTTGGGCGAATAGATATAAGGAATCACATACATTAAGGAGCTTGCTTTTGACAAAAAAATTAAAAAGTTAGAATCTGTGTTACCTATGCAGTTAAAGTGAAGGAGAAGATGTAAAACAGGCTACTAAGTAGTAAGCGCGTTAGATGCACACTGAATCTATGAAGAACTAATCCTAACCGTCAAGTGGCATCGGGAAGAGTCCAAATGGGACACAAACAGTAAATTCAAGGCATTTTTATAAAATATTTTTAGTCAATATTTGTAGTTTTTATAACTTTTAATTTTGTTATCTTTCGAACACATTTTTTCATTCAATTTTATATGATGACTGTCATCCCTGGAATTCGTCCGTCTAACATTGGAACCCTCACTCGTCAAGTGCCTCGTAATTGATCGGTATGACAAAGGAGGCCCTTGATGGCAGATAGTATTCGGTCCGTTTTCTGATCTTCTCAAATTTTCTCCGAAAAATTATCGTTGAAGGGCAGGTGGGGGGGGGGGGGAGAGAAGAAGGGGTAGGTGAGGCACATAGTACAGTTTATGGAGGATGTAAAGTGAATTATGTAGGTATTAAATGATTAGCCAATAGGATAAATGAGTGGAGAGCTGCGCCGAACCAATCTTAGGATTGGTGACTAGATAACGATGAATTCCCAATGCAAAGGGAGGGACTGAAGTGGGAAGCTTCAGAAAAATGCATATCGATGGCTAAGTTCTAACAACACGTATCTCAAAAATAGCAACTTTTCAGGAGAGCAAAAAACTACAAATTTTTTTCCTTGTACATTGAAATTTAAAACTGAAAGTTCATAAAACTGAAAAAGAAAAAATCATTTTCAAATAAAGAGTTGTTTTTTTATTTTAATTTTTTAGTTTTATTACACTTTGTTTAACCGGCCGAATTTGAGATACGTGTTGTTGGAACTCAGCCATCGATATGTTTAAACATACGAAAACGCCATCATGGATTTACACTAACTTTTATTCTGAAGAAGCAAGGTAAATATGTCTTGATAATGGAATAAAATAATGGAAGATTAAATAATGGAGTTTTTGAAAGATTAATTCTGTTGTTTTTCAAACACATTTAACGATAACTTACCATTTTCCGAATACCTTTAATACATAAATTATTGGAAATAAATGCCTTGAATTGAGTTTGAGCTTCAAACCTGACAGTTGCGCGAATAGATATAAGGAATCACAAACATTAAGGAGCTTGTTTTTGACAAAAATAAAAATCGCAAGTTCGCAAAAAAAACATAAAACGGAGTATGAGGTAAATATCTGAGGTAGTGAATGAGGCACACTAAGGCGAATGTAGAAGAAATTTTACGTCATTATCAATCCCAAGAAAGTTATCCATGTGCGGAATTAGCGAGCGAAGAAGAAGATTAAACAGGGATCAACAAGAAACGAAAAATCTCCAACTAAAAAGGATGGCAGAGAACAGGGAAGAATATCAAGTTGCATCCAACAATCACCACGGCTGCTGAGTGCAAAAGAGATCCATCCCACTACCACTCCACTCCCCTCCACGCTCCGCCTCGATCCGCTTAGAATTGAAACATCCGAAGGAATTGAATTCCATTACCTTGGAGATCGTACAGAAGAATTGTAACCCTTCATTTTCTGCAATAGGCAACGCTGACGCACTCTGTCGCACATGGGGATCCAGACTACCAAGCCCAAACCTCCTATTAATTTCATCTTCTTCGGCGGAAGTGAAAGCCACGGCTTCGCAGCCAAGACGGGAATTAAAAACCAATACTAATCCAATTCCGTAAGCTTCCCCCAGAGGACATAAAGCGAAGGGATGATTCTAGAGTCACCACAGCTGATGAATTCGCACGAAAGCCGGAGGGATCTCCACTCGACAAACGATGGGAGCCCTTTGACCTTAACTCGAGGCATGCCGAGGGAGAGAGAGAGAAAAATTGATGAACACCGACGCCTGAAGCCCCGAGTGGAAAGGACGCCAAACCGTAAATAATACGAAAGAGAATCGTAGAACAAAGGGAATGAAACACAGAAGAGTGGATAAGAATAATGTTAACATGTGAAACTTGCGTTAATGACAGACCCAACTAATATTAGCAAACTGAGATCATCATTGGAACGAGATGTTCACAACGAAAGGTGAATTGAAGTGTGAAAAAAATCGTGCAAATGGGAGCAAAAATTTCAATAGCGTGGTAAAAACAATGCAAAAAAATTTAACTGTGGCAATATATGCGCCTAGAAATATAAGGATACCAATACCATCAATGAAATGAAGCGTTCACGGCGAATGGTAAATTTATGATGTCAAAATAGTTTAGTTAGCAATAATAGAATTTGTTGCTGTTAAATTTATTTTCTTTCTTTCAGACGTCATTTTTTCTTCTTTTTTTTCCAGATTTCAACACAGTCAGTAATCCAATGCGTATATCAAACATTCCTTAAGTTGGACAGCATCTAATTCTTGGGTTTAGTTTCTCTTCATTAATAGAACAGAAAAAACGATTCCTAATCATTGTTATGTCATAATTCAAAGTATTTCTTGTTATCATAGTTTTAATGAACTTCGTATTGGCTTCGTAAAAACTATTGACCTATTTTTATAAAGAAACCGTTATCATCAATGAAATGAGGCGTTCACTGCGAGCGATTAATCAATGATGCAAAAAGAGTCGTCGCCGGTAATAGCAGTTACAATTTCATTCACTTTTTTCATTTCGGACTCCATTTACCTTACAGAATTTACGGTAGTCAGTATTCTTATACATTAATCAGGAATCCCTTATGCTGGACTGGCATCAAATCCTTGCGTCTAGTTTCTCTTCATAAATAAGAATTTCGCATCTCCTCACACGGTCGAGTTATAATATTTCACAATCAAAACTCTCTCATCGTGACACTTATTTCAAATAAAATCCAGGCTTTTCATGAGCAATTGACAATGAAGATAAATTCATAACGGTTAATGAAGATAAAAGAGAACTTTTTCATTATAACTTTTATTCTACTTTAATAAAAATGATGAAAAAAAAGCACATCAACGGTCTATTTTTATTATTCATTACATCCATGAGCCCTATTCTTTTTTTATTGTTTTTTTAACACATTTAAGGATAACTTACCATTTTCCAAATACATTTAAAAATAAATTAATGGTAGTAAATGCCTTGAATTGAGTTTGAGCTTCAAATCTGACAGTTGAGCGAAATTAGGAATTACAAAAATTAAGAAGCTTATTTTTGACAAAAATAAAAAAATAATAATCGCATGTTCGCAAAAAAACATAAAACGGAGTATGAGGTAAAAATAACCCTATAAAGAGACTTGAGGTCCTGTGGGTGATTCATTTCTTGAATTGGGATAATATGACTGATATAAATGTTGGTAAGGGAACCCGCCCAAATGATTTTTGAAAACCGCATAACCTCAAGAAGAAACGAAAATTCCACTCTAAAGGCCTGGTTACACGATACAATAACGCGTTAATGCCTAAACGTAAGAATGCGTGAATATACGCAAAAATGCACCGTATAAACACCCAACTTGCACGATTGCATGCACAGAAAATAGTACCTGTTCTAATTTGGTTCATCCATTCGTAGATAAATGTTCCCTTCGTGTCTATAAAACTCTTTCCTTCCTTTTACATTTGCATATCCCGATGTAAATATATATTTCTAAAATAGTGGAATGTTCTCTTCGCCTGGGCTATTCTGCTGATAATTTCTTTTAGGCTCACTCACAAGAAAGAAATCCGAAATTTCAACTAAATGCTATCTCCTTTTTCCCCGTCTTGAAAACCCTAGGAAAAAAGCGCCTGCGTGGGAAGCGAGAATAACACAATCACATCGAAAATAGTGAAAAGAACGACGAGTAGAAGGAGGAAGTCAACTTCCGCCAGATGAAAAAGAAAGCTTAACGACCAAAAGTTTAGGGGCGGATATTAGAAAAATGGCGAAAATTTTTGGAAGGATTCCATTGATAATGGCTTCGAAGGAATGCTTAAAAAGAGAGGGGAATATATACGCTCCTTGCAGGAAGGAACCCCCCCTTAGAGCTAAAAACCCCCAAAGGGTGACGGAAGACCAAGGAGGAAAAAATTATGGATTCAAAAGAAAGAAAAGAAACTTCCGAAACTACAAAGAAGAGCCCACGCGTTGCGATCCAGTAGCAGTAAGCCTTGTTCACCACAGCTCAACTTAGCTTAATTTGACACAACTCTGGAGTTGATAAAATAAAAAGAGCTTTCGTTGATTCCCAAAAAAATAAACTGAAAAACTATGATCTCCACTTGACCTAGGACAGTCATAAACTCAAACTACTTCGGTATCCAAGAACAAGAAAGATAATTTTCTCAATCCAAGGACAAATACTATCCTAAGTTTTTAAAAATCGATTTCATCAGCATTTTATTACTACAGTAATCTATCGAATAAAGTGGAATACTTACAAAGTATTCTAGAAGTCTCCCATCCCTTCACGGATTCACTCTTCAATTCACAACAAGGCCTATTCTCTTCCATTCTGTCTACAAATTCGATTCTCTTCCTTCTTCTCCCTTTTTTACCCAACATTCATCTGTAAAACACTGTTTATAACATCCCCTCTCAGCCCATTACTCGCTCCATCCATACCTTCTCTCCCCTTCGTATCTCATCTAGAAGCTCCCTCACCCACCATGTCCAGCACTTCGTTATTCATCATCCTATCCGTGCATTTCACTTTCTCCATTCTTCTCCACTCCCACATTTCGAACGCCTTCGCTCTTCTCTCGTCCTACTTCCTAATTGTAAGAGTCCATGTTTCCAGACCGTAAATCGCAACACTTATATCATCACAACGACTTATCTTTTAACTCTAACATAATGTTTCCGTATAAGTTCAAGAGATGCAGGCGTTATATGGTTGAAGTTTTATACATTTAAATAAAAGACGGTAGCACTTTTACACAATTTTTATTAATAATATTTTCCACAATTTTTAATAATATTATGGAAAATTGCTACCATCTTTTATTTAAATAATGATTCCGCCATAAGCTACCTCCTATTCAAAACCCCAAAAGAAGGATCATGCAACCCATTTGTCCCATTTTATAATAGTTCAAGTTACGGCAAGTAAAGTTAACGTGTGGTCTTGGTGATCCACCGGCAAAGACGAAATTTGATCCTTTGGTTCTCAAGCGCCCACTGATTGGTACGAATCGAAGGCCGAGGAGCACGGTGTATCATTTACGCTTCTCTTAAACTATATGAACGCATAACCTTCATTCCGGACGACCTTTCAAGACGGACCTATTCATTTGTCCAGTTTCATAATAATTATATTTACGCCAAGTTAAAAAAATACACAATGATACCTTGCTGTCTACTATTCCTCATTTCCAAACTTTACAACACGTGCTTCAACGGCCTTGTATTCATCATCAGGTTCATACATATTTCGGTTATTGTCAGATAGTAATATCTTCCAAAAGAAGCTGAACTGGAAGGTGAAGGATCAGAAAGAGTAATACAGGGAGGAAAGAATACATCGTACTTTTCTCACGGCATTTCTGTGCTTCCAACCCCCTTGTTAATCCCTTATGTTTAATTCTAATCCTTCCTCTCACCACTATACCTGTAAACGTGTCTGCAACTGAAATGTGGTACCTGTTGATGGCCGCAATCTAGTTGAAATACGTATTGTAGAGTTTTAAAATTAAAAGAAGTAGAAATTAAGATGTATTGGTGTATATTTTTCAAAAAAATATATATCTCCCGAAAAAGTTGACTTCGTGCGCCAAGATAAGTTAAAATGAAGTCTCGGTAACCTCACGGCAAAGACAAAATTCCGCTCTTTTCGTCCCAAACGCCCGCTGATTGGCGCGAATCAAAGGACGAGGAACACGGTTTTTCATTTCCGCTTCCCTTCAACCACATACACATATATATATATATATTCACGTCTCCCACCCCTAACTCTTTTCCATCCGGAAGGCCGGAGCGCGGCGATAATGAACCAATGGCTTGTATCCTCTCCCTTTCCTTTTGCGGCGGCGATGGCGACGAAGAATATTTATTAGGCGGCCTCGACAAAAGAATCGGGGCGAGAGAAGGGAAGTTTTCCAAGAGTTGGTCCGTTCGTTCATTCCAAAGGGTTTCCGGAATAATGCCCCGTGGGACTCTGGAATTGGAAATTGGACACAAATGAAGTTGCGTGCGGGAGGGAAACTTTTCCCAAGGAGAAAAGATTTTCTTTTCCTTCCTTACTTACTTACTCGGTGCGATTATTTATTTAAGGTCACAAGGAATAATTAAGCCCACTACTTGGCCGCAAGCTGTTAAGAAAGGGATGATGAAGCATTGTACAGCCTCAATCAAGAATTCACACTACTCTCTCTTTGCGAAGTCATCTGAGCGCAATTTTACATCGTATTCAACTTTTACTACGAGAATGATTACTATAAAAGTGTGAGAATTAATAGTTTTTTAATCGGCCGACCATCCTTGGAGGCGCTGGGCAATGTCCTAGCTTGCCAAAACGAAAATGGCCGGTTCGATTCCCTCCTGGGTAGACTCCTGTCAGTATTTAGGGCATGAGCATTAGTGATCGACCGCTGTTGCTATTCGTTAGATTTCCCCGATGTAAAATTTCTTAAATACGTTATTTTCGGAGCGTTGAAGGTAAATACGTAAATAAATAACCATTACTTCTAATTCATAACACAAATTTTTTTAAACATTGTTTTGCGCAAATTTTATACTCTATAAATTCTAATTAACTCCTTCTCAGTTATTTTTAACGTCAAATGAGGAGGGTGAAAAACTGTTTTATTTTTTCCGTTTTTCGATGCATTAAATTACATTTAAAATATGTATATGAAAATACAAACATAAGTTCGACGGCGGGGCAAAGTCCTCACCAGCCGAACATGAGGTCGTGGGTTCGAGTCCCGCCTGGGTAGGTTGACCCTATCCAGGGCATATTTGTTCGTGAACGTGCAATGGTTGAAATTTTTACTAAACCCCGATGTAAAATGTCAAAATGCTGTGTTTGGATGGCATGGAAATAAATAAATAAGGCCCTAACGAAAAATCTGTGGAAAATTAAAAAGGTCGTACATGTTCATTCAGCACGAATTTTCACAAAATGAAAGCGGAATCGATCCATTGCATCAAAAATCTGATTTCTGAAAGACTAAAGACAAATTTCAGAGCGGGTATGGATATCCCGATTGAAGACAGAATAATGTAATGCGGGGAACTGTGGAGAGATTAAAAACAGGTTTTTAATCTCTCCACAGAGAGATAAACAATGGTTAGATGGATGCAGGGCTGATTAAGAAAAGGTGAAGTTATAGGGACCAGGGAGTATAAAATTTGGGAATCCGTTATTCCCCTATCATCTCCTATAAATTATGTACACCGATGGATCGCCCTATGATTTTACAGGCCAATAAAAAAAGGTACTTAGACCAAATCACGAATACAACAAAAGAGGATCCTCTAGGATAAAGTAGGCCTCTAAATGTGTAGTCACCCACCACGCATTTAAATGGGTTTACAAAAGTCGCCACTCGTGTGTCTGACGGACAAAGTGATCCGAGTTTCATGGAGAAATAAGGTATAATTAGGGGTATTAACCGAAATTTGCACACATGATGATGCGTACAATACAATTAATTACTTTTCAATGCTATTCCTAGCAACGACAAATATTATGCTGCGAAAAATTGGATATAAGTGGATCGCATTGCACTCATCACCGCGCAGCAAACTACATTGAAACCTGATTTGAAAGCGTCCGAAGTGACAACAAAAAACAGCCCTGTATGGGATGGGAATGGGCCTCACCTATACAGTCCCCTTGGACCAAAGGTTGCACCTCCTCCTCCCTATAACTAGTGGGAGTCACGCACTATAAGATGTTGAAGAACACTAAACAAGAGATAAAACAACGGGAACGAGCGATTCCTTACACTACTTTGAGAACAATAACATATCAGAGAAATTAAAAAAGGATGGATGAGAACCATAGTTTGGAATGAGAAGACACGCATTAAAGACGATCACTAGAGCCAGAGCACTTAGACCTAGGTTTCCATAGGATAGGCCTACAAAAGCGCTGAATGCAAGGTAACCCGGCCAAGATATCAGAGAAAAGATGGAATAAGACGCAAAGGACTCAGCCATAGGCATGGCAGATTTGGTGCCGGGAGAATATATCTTTACGACCTGCCGGATCCCAGGGTAAGAAAGGTCGAAAAGAATACTTATTTTCTTCGGATGCTTTCCTTTTACGTTTCCGCGACCCCTTCAGAGGAATTACCTCCTCGGTACGCTAAAAGTATCTCTTCCCTATGGTAAGATAGGAGGATGGATGATTGGGGAAAAAATTATAAGTTTCCAGATAAAATTATTGGTTAAAGTACTCTAAGGCAATATTTCTAAACTTGGACGATCTCTTCTACAGTGGTACATCATTTTTCATACATATTATTTGTTTTATTATAGTATTCTACCGATTAAGGTAGGTTTCCATGGAGTATTCGAGAAGCGATCTGGGAGCCTCCCTTTCCTTCCAGCACTGCCTTCTTTAATTCACTGTAAGGTCTACTCTCTTTCAATCTATCCAAAAATCCTATTCTTTTCCTTCCCCTCCCTCGTTTCCCTAACATTCTACCCTCCAACACCATTTTCAACATCCCCTCCCCGCTAAGTACTCGCTCCATCCATACCTTCTGTCTCCTGCGTATCTCATCTAAAAGCTGCCTCTCCTCGACAACCATATCCAGCACTTCGTCGTTCCTTTTTCTCTCCGTCCATTTCACCCTCTCCATTCTTCTCCATACCCACATCTCGAATGCCTCCAATCTTCTCTCGTCTTCTTTCCTCAGTGTCCACGTTTCCGCACCGTAGAGAGCTACACTCCAAATCAAACTCTTCACCAGCCTTTTCTTTAAACTCTTACATAACGATCCTCTCAGAAGCTCCTTCTTGTTCATGAACGCCTCCTTCGCTAATGCTATTCTCTTCCTGATGTTCTTACTACTGTATCCGTTTTCCTCTAACGTACTGCCTAAATAGTTGAATTGCTCAACCTGCTCAAGTTTTTCACCACCCACCTTTATCTTGAGTCTCACATTCCTCGCTCGTGATATACCGTCAATTAAACATAAAATATAAAAAATATACGAAACATCATTAATAGCGAGCATTGCTACGAAATTCATTCGCAATTTCATAAACGCTTCCTTTGGAATGGTAAATTTTGAAAAATTCCAACTTCAACTCACAACAAGGTCCAACCTCTTTACTTCTCTCGAACACCATTTTCAACTTCCCCTCCTCGTTAAGTCCACATCTCGAATACATACAGTCTTTTCTCGTCCTCCTCAATAAGAGCATATTTTTTCCGCACCACAGAGCGACACACTTCATGATAAAATTTCATTCATAGTGAACGGCAATATTTATTCCGTTAGCACTGTTTTTACATTAACGTACTAAGATTATTCTCAACCTCTCCTTGATAAAATTGCCATCGAAATAATTACTTTCCACTATGTGTTTCTTTTTTGAATTGAACCTGGGAGATTTAAGGCCCCAGGTTCTTAAAAGAGCAATAACTATAGCCAAGTTAAAGGCTGGTCATATTATTTCTAGTACTTGACAATGGCAATTATATTCTGAAATATGTATTGGTTTAATAAAATTTACCCTGTTAATTCAAAATATGCATTTGTGATAGTGCCACCGCTGTGGGCAATTACTCTTTATCTATGAAATATAATAGATTATATTCCTTTTCATCTTGACCCCTTTTTTAAAATTTAAATATAAACTCTGAAGGTTTATGTAATTTATAAAAAAACATATTTACAGACGAAAACAATGAATAGAATAAAACTATGAAAAATGGTTCCGATACATCACCACATTAGTTTCTTATAAATGACCAACAACTCAAGGGTTCATATTTAAGTATGGAAGATAAAAAAATAAAACAAATGATGCAATTAAACCGGCTAATATCGATACACACTCCTGATACCAACTCATCCAATTCTTAAGTCCCAGCACTCGAACTATTATGGCAAACAATCCCTCCTTTTACGTCCAAAGCCTTGAATGTCTTCGTTGCAAGAGTATCTCTGCGGGTGGTCCAGATTGCTCTCTTTAAGAGCACCCGCGGTAGACGGGAATCCTTTCTTTCCCCCTTCCCCTTTCATTCCACCCACGGAATATGCTTATGAAACTTTATGGCAAGACGCTCCAATTCTCCGCGACATTAACCCTTTTCCTTCTCAGATTCGTCCGGGAACTCTTATATGAGGACCTCTTTAAGCCTCAACGCTAGAGTTCCGCGCATCGGACTCAAATTCCTCACTTAAGGACTTGGATAAACCCATAGATGATCCGCAACTAAGTAACATACATACTCGGATAAAAATATTTGGAATTGATTAAATGTTGATACATGAACGCACCTATTCGTCTGATATTGGCACTAAAACCTACAGTTATATACGTATGAATGTTTTGCAGCTGTGTATTACACAAATATACAACTCAACTGTAAATTAATTCTGCGTAATTACGTGACATACGTACCAGGTGAAATAATCATAAGTAGGTACTCGTGGAGGTATCAAGTTGCCACTATTTAATCGATTAATAAAGATTCAAACACCTTCAGAATGGCAGACATGTGCTGAACCAGTTGAGCAAATATAATCATGGTGAAAAAGTACGAAATTTACTATTTCAGTGCTCATTCATTTGTACAGTCAATCACTGGGACATTTTTCAAGGCATGAGGAAATTAAAATAAAGTAAGCGTAGGAGGTTAGAATATTCATGTACGGTAGAAGTGAATGGATAAAAAAGATATAAATATGTTGTTACTATGACTAATAATAATAAACTATTTATAACGAACGGTAGGCATGAAAGCGATGAAATGTCAATATTTAATGATCTCCTAAACGATTATCATAAATTACGACTGGTCATGGGCCAAATAAATATTGGAAATTTATGAGAGGAAGTGTACATGCTAATGCATCGTGATATTTAATAACAATAAGCAAAGAGGTAAGTCGAATATCGGAGCTACGAAGTACGGTTCCATTCATAAAGTTTCTTACTGATTTTTTTGTAAAAAAAATAACGATTTGTTTTCTTGTGTAATACAGCTTAAATATAGCCGAGAATTAATTAGTTTCAGCACTTATTACACAGTGAGATATCAATGGTATTGCCCGTTTAACTTTCACATCAGTTTATTATAATTAGTAGTCGCAGTATTATTAGTCAAATGGCACACAGATCTTAGTCACCAACTCATTCATCGCGCTAGAGGAAATGAATTTTACAGCAAAAGATTTCTAACAATAAGATAGCAGCACCACAAGCAAAAGCTACTGCTGATGAGGAAGTCTTAGAAAGATACACGGGAGAAGTTAGCGCGGGTCCATTAATTGCCATTCATAACTGTTCTCTCTATTATTGTTACACTCACGCCAGTCCGAAGCTGCGACCTTTTATTGAGCAATTACACAACTTGGTCCTTCGCAGAAACTTGCCTCAACTAACTTCGCGCGCGATGAGGCCGCAACTTTAAGAGAAATGAATGCGACCCACGGAATTGTCGTTTTCCGTCCCTTCCCGCAAAGAAACTACCCCCGTGACACTTTCTTTAACCCGGAAATTTCTCGGGGTGATAAAAATACGAGGAAGTCTTTCGCGACAGCGAAGAGATCTTTGAAACTTTTAAAAAATGTAATTCACAACAAAGGTCTTCACACGGCCCTTAGCTAAGGCATAATTTCAATGAACAGCATATAAATACCTACTATAAGTAATTAGAAGTGCAAAAAAGGTTTAATACGAAAAAATTAAGTCTGAGTACTCACAGTATAAGTTTAAGGATATTTTTCACAGCCTTAACAAGAAAAAATATAAAATTCATTATAAATAATAATAATAAGCCGTCTATGTTGGGCGAGCTTATAAAATCCCATCCAGAAAGATTATAGGTTACTAAAAAAATATAAATTACTAGAAAATCCCATCTTTGATCTAATCCCTCGTCCTGCATTAAATATTTAGAGAGGAATACATTGCCAAGTTACTCTTGAAATTAAATAAAGTAAAGTCAGCAACAAAAGAGATATAGCAGTATTATGTTTAAAAACAACAAAAAAATGCAAAGTGAACCAAGTAATATTTACCAAGAGTAATAAGATATGGACAATCGGGGTAAAAATCGAAGGATATTGACTTTCGCCCCAATTGGAAAAACCCACTACAGGAAAACGCCTATTGAAGAATCAATATAAATCAGTGTAACATTTAAAAAAAATAAATTTCACGAACATTTTCATGTCCTATTTTTTGGCTTAGTTCCACTTCCAGGACAACATTTTTAACCAGAGAACTTCGTATCTACAGAACCCCAACCCCAGGATTGCAGGCATGTATTCATGCATTGTGGCAACTTGTGCAAGTGCAACGAATAAGAAATACTCACTGATTTTTCTCTCACATGCCAGGTTAAAGAAATAAAAATAAGCCAAGGGTGTATAAAAATGACTCATTCCTGGTGCCTTACTTTAAACCGCTGAATGCTAAATTTCCTTCTAATTTACCTAACAAGTTTTCTTACTTCCATTCTACATCTAACTCGCAATTTATTTTAGTCACTACTTTTTTCCGGCTTGACAAAAGAAATCACACTGATTTAAAGTAATGAGACCATGCTAGCAGCATTCTGGACCCCTGCGGGGATTCACATTGATATTCGCCGAGAAAATTTACTATACACATTATGGAGTTAACCACGGGATACCAAGAATTTCAGTGAATTTCCGCGTGCAGTAAGTATAGCTGAAATCAGTGCGTACCACAGGGCAGAGAAAAGGACGAATAAAAATCAGAAAATAAACCCGTTAGTTCTCGACGGAAACTCTGCGAGGAGGCCCGCTTTATTCCGGGAGAGCAGACATCAACCCGGCAAAATTAAATGGATGCATCCAAGTCTTCTCCATCGCCCAAATGCAAGCGATATCCTCAGTGCCCCAACATCAGACGGCGTAACGCTAAGAGATTAAGAGACAAAGAAGCTCTATCTCTAACGGAATAAAAGAAAATTACAAAAAAAATAAAAACAAGGATATAAATTAAGTAATGGAAGTGGGGAGAAACAACTTAGGAGGTAAATAGCAATCTCTCGGCTGAGGAAACGTACACTCCGGCATAACGAAGAGAATAATTGAGGTGGTCCCGAGTACTTCTTTTCCCTTAATTTTTTAGCCTTTTTTTAAGACATTTTTTCTCGTTTTGGGAGTCCCAACAGAAGCGTAAATGGAAGAGGCGTGGCCCACAGACGAAGAGAGAGAATCCTCCCAGAACGCCGACTGGCGACAACTGCGAGAACTACCCGTACATCACTCACCCTCGCATTAAGCCGGAACGTATAAAGTTTTATACGCAGTTTGCTCCAAACGGCTAGATATCCATCCCCGCCCACCCAAACAATCCCGGGAAAGGAGTCCCGCAAGGTTCCGTACTCGGCCCTAAGGGTTTGTAAGGGCAAGAAGAGGGCGTTAAAAAGTTCAAGCCAAGAGATTATACGATGATCCCTTTTTCCCGCTACAGCCCCATGATTTAAGTTCTTTTTTTAAATAAGAAAAAATAGGCACGCATAAAAGAAAACTATACGACTGCGTACACATATTTTCCTCGAGATGCGAAAAATCTACTCCGAACCTGTTCTGAATCCGAAATTAATGTCTCCTCGACAAGAAAGATCCTCCTATAATATGAGGCCGTAAAAAAATATGTGACGCGGATGAAGTTACGATAAGAATGCTCCCATCATTCTTCCCAATAAACCTCGCGAACGACGAAGACAAGGCCATGAAAGAATTTGAGCAAATTAGAAAGATTTGAGACAGGGACGGGAGGCCTGGAGGAGATTTACTCAGGCGTAAAACATTCCCTGAAATTATGATCGACGCAATTAACCGAAATTCATGGAACAGAAGGAGTAAGGTTAATACGGGACGAAAATTTGCATCATTCGCATTCAGGGAGAATTCTCCTAACAGGTTTCAACTTATATTTACTACTCATTTCACACCGACTACGTTTGATTACCTGCGACAAAGTTAATCAACCGATGATGGTAGTTAATTATTTAACTAATCACCTCCTCCTCCATCCAGTAAATATTCCTGTAATCGTCTTCTTCTCTGGTCACAATACTTGGTCTGCAACCGTCTTCCAATATAAAAGTATTCTACCGATTAAGGTAGGTTTGCATAGAGCACTTACTAAATATTCTAGCAGCTACCTTAGCATATTCTAGCAGCCTTCCTAAATATGGATGTTTATACTACGCACTGCTAAAGATGGAGCCCCCATTCTAAAGGCCGATAAGCGCTGTTAACGCGGAAGTTCGCAATTAAAATATATAAATAATATATAAAAATAACACCAGCTAGAATAATTAGCCAGGATAGAATTTAATCATACTTCAGCTTCTAAGGGATATATAAAAATAGAATCAGGATATTTAGCGAGAATACTTCATTCGATGCCTATAGTACAGATCTCAGCATGGAGCGATTCCATGTTTGAGTTCCACGATATTCCCAGGCGATCACCGGATATCCATCAAAGTCAGATGAGACCGCATAACGATGGCAACGAAGCTAACCGAATTTTAGATCAAATGAGGCATTAATATACGATCGTCCGAAAGCAGAGGAGGAGGAGAATGGAAAACAAAATTTTCAAATTTGGAGGGTGTGCAGTTGCATAAATGAGGGGAAAGCCGATCGATCAAGATTTATTGCTATCATCGACGAATGTATGGCATTGATGCCAGTTTTTTTTTCTAAGGCCGGACTTTGATTGATCTAAATTCAAACGCCTGAGAGGCCATGCTATTTTCCCCATGCCACGACATTATTAATAATTTTTGGTCGTTTCATTCAAAGAGTGATTCTGGAAGTATCGCTCACTTTTGGCGAATATCAGGAATCGATCATGAATGAATGAGGTGTGTATATAAATTAAATAAGGTGATATATCACCTCACTACATACTTTAACTCGTACGAACGATCGTTTAACATATTTGGGTTGTATCTTTTAATTGATGATGTTAGCAATTTTGATGATTCGGAGAATATTTAATTGGATGTTTCCCTAAGTCACACTTAATATCATTCTTAGATAAAGTAGAAAAACCGCCTCTGCAGAAGATATTATTAAAGAAACACATTTCTTTAAGTAAATAAATTAATATTCCACTTGGTGCATTAAAAAACTTTGGAGTTGCCGACCATGGTTTTCACAATGCAGGCCATTACCGAGGTATAAAATTGGTATTACAATGCATGTATATACCGTAAAAGTTACATGTACTGCACGACATGATAGGAAATAAAGATTAGTGTGAAATGCACGTAGTTAGCCTTGATAGTATTTTTTGAATTGTCCCATTTGAGCAGCGCTACCTTTTGGCTGTGCCACACAACTTTTGGTTGGAGTGGGTAGTCGGTACTCCGTAGGTGGGAGTGTATTTGTCTTTTCGTCATTATTCCTCTGAAATTGAAGCAGAATACATACACCGAAATGCCAGGGTTATAACGGAGTCACCGAAGGCTGTCCGCGGCATAGGCCCACGATTGAAGAATGTCATACTTCCCCTAGACTCAGCTTTGTGTCGTGGGCCATTCCAATTTCGGTAATGGTCAATTCCTCAGCTAAAAACCTTTACAGTCCACTTGAGACCTATAAAATGCACGTTCGGAAGTGATCAAGCTTCTTTTCCGATTCAGCGATTCCATATTGAAGCTCTGACACCGTAACCAGAGCAACCTTACCGTGGCGAGAGAAGGACTTCATCCAGAGGATATTTGAAACATTAAATATTGCTTCAAAAAAGTCAAAATTTGGAAATAATCTCCATGATTAGTGAACATAGAGGTTTCACCGCATAAATTTACAGTGTCACAACCTACTTTATGCTGGTATATAAACGGTGCGGGGAACTTTGTCCGCTTACTAGCGATTCTAAGTTCCATTCCTTCCACGTCCATTTCACCTTTTCCATTTACCTCAAGTAGGACACCTCTAACGTCTCCTGTCTTCTCCTCCTTCCAAGAGTTCAAACGGTTCCGATAACAAAAACAACAGACACATATGAAGCAATTCTTTCCCTTTCATTATTTTCATGAGGTCTTTTGGGGATATCCACCTCTAGATTCGTTCTATATAACCCAAGTTTCAATATCCGACTCGTTCATCATCATCAGGGTAAGTATATGAATAAGTATGATTGAACAGCAAACGTGCAGAGGTAACTATAAAAAGTTACAATACTCATATTTTTTCCTTTTATCTTGACCTTATTTAATTAATGATAAAATAATTCTTGGAGTATAGGTCAAATGCATATAATGTATTTTGCATCATATTCATTTGACCTATACTCCAAGAATTATTTTATCATTAATACTCAGATTATTCCTGTTCAGCCGGAAAAATGCAGGTAATTTGGACAGAAAGGCGGAGTTCTAACATTTTTTTATTTTCTTGTAAATGGGATTCCAAGCATTTGCTAAGTTTACATCTTTTCTCGTCCTCTTTCCTTAGTGTTCACGCTTCCGCACCGTAAAGCGCTTCACTCCTGATCAGACTCTTGGCTAATCTTTTCTACATAACTATCCTCTCATTATCACCCTACTGCTAATGAACGCCTCGTTTGCTAATGCGATTCTCTTCCCAATGTGCTTACTGTTGCATCCGTTTTCCTCTAATGTGCTGCCCAAATAGTTGATTCACTCTACCTGCTACCTCAAGCCTTGTATATGTCGGTAACAAGCGAGCCAGGTATAGTTCTCTTTAAAGGCAGTAGGAAAAAAGTCTGCCTTCTGGATGCCGGACTTCGCAACTAGTACTCCAAAGCACGGAAAGGCAGATGCTCTCCCTCAACGGTATACGTCTACACTGTCCTATGGCTCCAAAAGTCTCTCAGAGAGATTGGATGGATAAGGGTATAGGTCAAAAAAATAAGTCTAAAAAAACTTGATGGGGAGAATAAAAAAATGGCCCACAAGGTGAACAGAATGGAGTGTCCTAGCGCGGGATATACCTACAAGTACAACCTTTGGGGAGCAGTAGATATATAGAAGAAAAATCTCCAGGATAGGAGCCAACTTTGTAAGTTAAAAAAATCGTCAGTACCACCGCGAATGTTTCCTTTTAATATTTGTCCTACCTGGAGTGTTCGTCAGATTTTGATAACTTAGTGAAAAAAGTACTTGATAAGTATAATATAAATGGTAAAAAAAAAATTAAGGAAATTAATGCAGAGAACTTAATGGATAATCAAATTGCAAAGTTCGCTTATTACCTTATCTCTAAGGTAAAACGAAATCATAAGGAATGGAATAAGTCTTCAGCAATCATAAAAGACTTTACATTAACCCGGGAGTAACTCCCAAATCACCATCACATTGACGATGCATTCTTAGCTTCCATCAAACCAGAAAATCGTTCATCGGCCATCAACACTACTACAACGAAGTATTCTGACACTCTCCCCACTTTTCATTGACTTTCCTCTTCAATTTATAGTAAGCCCATTCCCTTTCATTCTATCTATAAAAAACTCCTATTCTCCATATTCCTCTCCCTCGTTAACCCAGCATTCTACACTCTAAAGAGAAAAGATAAGATACGTTCGAATTGCGGGTGTGGAGAAGGGTGGAGAAGGTTAATTTGACGTAGAGGAGGAGAGAAGACGAAGTGCTTAACATGGTGGGAGAGTAAAGGAAGCTCCTAGCTGAGATATAGAGGAGAGAGAAGGTATGAAGCGAGTATTGAGCGGAGAGGGGAAGGTTAAATACAGTGTTAGAAAGTTGAGTAAAGGAGGGAGAGGAAGGAAGAGAATAGGATTTTTAGACAGATTGGAAGGGAGAAGGTCTTTTTATAAATGAGATATGGAGGAGACAGATATGGATGGAGCGAATACTGAGCGGAGAGGGCAAGTTGTAAACAGTGTTACGTTAGACAAATTAGGTTAGACAAATTTTTCCTCCCGGTCCCACGGATGTTTAAATTTGCCAAGTCACATGATACATATGATGAGTACATGTGTTTACCTAAGAGGGCGGAATCTTACCCTTACTTAAATTTTTCGTCGCAAAATACTATCCCCAACTCTATTTATTGTTCAGGTCACTTAGAATTATGTGGCCTCAAAATGATGATTTGAATACTACAAGTGCAAAGAAAATGATAGCGTAACCTGGGAACAAGAAATGCGTCACTATATAGTGACAATCCAGAACGGAGTTACGCGAACTGTCCAAGTCGTGTTCTGAAAAAAAGAACAAATGAATGTAGGGAGAAAGGAAAAAAAATGACGCGCTACTTCGCCTATTGCGGCGAAGGTAGATGGAGCAGTATCCTTTGGAAGACCCACGGACCATCAGCAACATCACGTTTTTACAACGTCTTTGTCCGGTTAAAGCTCAAGGTGTCGTAAAAAAATCGCCCAAGGTCCTACGAAACGATCGGTGTAGAGTGTACTTTATGTTTTAGTACCGCTGGGAAGCAACGCTAGGTGTAGTTCACTTCGCATTCGACGTCTCGGAAACTTCTAGCCCAAAAAGGCCGCGGACGACGCTGGAGAAAATTCGCGCCTGAGGTGAGTAGGTTGCTAAGGGTTTTTTTTTAAACTTTGGCGACCTTGCAGGAGTTTAGTAGTCTTCAAAAACTGCCCCAAAAGATGATTCGCAAGCATAAAAGCCAACTTTGTAGGGGAGTAAATTATTAGTACCGAAGAGAATGCTTGCTCTTCAGTTTAGTTTATCTTCCGGCCAGAAGGAGCATCTAAGTGGTTCAAGGCCTAAAATATTTAAGAATGAACTTCACTACGAGATATATAAAATGAATGATCTTCAAATGGTATCTCCACTGAAGTTAGTCAAAGTTAAATGGACTACATGGATTTTGCCGCCCGTGCACAAAATTATTTACCTACATAAAATAAAAATAAGGTAAAAACTTAAGTTGAGCAAATAAAGTGAATAAGTCCGAAGAATATCTCCAACACCGATTTTCGATTGCCATACGCAACCATCCATAGGGAGGAGAGCAGGCAATCGAAAAAACCTGTTTCGGAGATGCTTTTCCCGCAAATTTAAATAAGCATTAGAATTTCCTGCCTTCGGTTGACTGACGTCAAAGCAGTCATATCCGACACAGAGAACAAATCGCAGAAGACTTTGAAATAAATGGAAAGGAAAATGGTTACATATCAGCTCAAAATAAAAAAAATAAAAACAAGACATTGGTTTGCGGCAAAGAAGAAGAGCCTAGGACATTAACAATAACATAGGAAAACTAAATCTTGAAGAGATGAAAGACCTGTCAGACCCTTGTGCCCCCCCCCCCAGAAATAAATCCTGGATCCGCCTCTGATCGGTACCTCTACACCCGAGAAAAATTGCAGTTTAAACAACTTTCTCCACTCATTCAAGCCGTTCACGGTCACGTCAACTTGTAGTAATTCAATATCAAGGTTATCAAAAGAGAAATAGTAGCAGAAGTAGTAGAACAGGTATCCATCGACACAATAGACGAAGTGAAGAAAACTAGGCATCCCTTTCCGCGAACCGTCATTCATTTCATTTTTTTTTTTTTTAATTCCACCGGCTTTATAAAGTCTAGCTGTCTTATATGGGCGGAGTGAAACTAGATTCAACTCGGGAATAAGTATCGAGGGAAACGCGGAAAAGGCTTTCAAGGAGAAAGCCGAGGAAATAGACTCGAACTCGAGTCTTGATGCAGGGAGCCTTTCTCTATTATGGGCGCAAATCATTCATTAGTCTCCATTTACCCACAAAATGGAAAAAGGACGCGCACTGTCTTTTGAAACAAAGATGGAGTCGACGATAAAGAGAACATCTGCTTCTAGTGAAATCGACCCCTTTTCTCTAGACTTCTAAGTTTCACCATTAAAACCGAAAAATTTACGAAAGGACTCAAGAACAAATAATGACACATCCATCGACCCTCCTTCAAGAAAAAAGAAAACTTCTTTTCCGCAAGTACAGGATTACGAAAGGAAACTCGCAGTCTTTTTTTTCCAAATAGGTCATTAAAATATTTCTAAATATCCACGCCCAACGTATTATTCCACGGATACATAGGTACTCACAAATAGCCATTTTTGGTTCAACAGGCAGAAGAGACTTGCAAATCCATACCTGCAAAATATGAAAAACGTTCGTTACACAAGTGAATTGGCACCTATAAAAATATCAAAAAGCTATAAGGTAGCTAAGCTTCATTAATTGGCATCAAACTCTGACTCTATAAGTAGGTTTACATAGAATACAACACTCCCATTTCACTCGTCTTTCCTGAATTCACATACGGCAAATGTGTCTTCAGATCTTGAATTCCAATGCTATCACCGAATAAGTGAAAATTTGATTAATCATTTATTAAAATACTATATATGTAATATTTACTTATGTTCCCTGACCAATTTTCATGAGTACCTACTCCACATGAAAGAGAACTAGCAATATTATTTATATTTCCGAAGACCTGGAAATACCTATTTCGTTGTAGTATTTTCATTTCACTGTACTACAATGGGCTTTTGTGAAACGTGGGACATTATAATCATAATAATATAATTTACAATAATCAATAAAAATAAATACATGCAAACATAGATTGAAAAGTTACAATCGAGGTAATAGGGTAGTTTCCTTCATCAAAGAAAACGAAAGGCATTGATTGCGATTCGTTACCCACCATTAGTGTATTCATAATATACAAATTATTTGGTTTCATAAATCCCAGTTTAGGCGAATGGCAACGGTCAATTTTAACTGCATTTGAAAAAGGCCAGATTGGCGCCCATGCGATGCCACTCCACGTGACGTCACATGGACCTAGTTTCTATACGAGTAGATAGGAGTTTTACATCGTCTGAGATTACCAATGCATGCATGAGGCACAGAGCTCAGGGAACCATCTCTTAATAAACACCTATTAAAATTGCCTATGGTCGGAAACTTTTCTTCGTTTGATGAGGTATTAATAATCCTTATTTAAGCCAAGCGCTACCTGCTAGCAGGGTAATCTGCTACCTGCTAGCATCCTGCGTCGTATCCGCGCTCAAAGCCTCGCCCCAAGGTCACCTCACTTTCGGCAGCGGGAACCAGAACGACGTCAAAAGGAGTTTTCCTAGCATTCATACTTAGCCGTCGCATTTTCGCGTGCTTGAAAATTTACACTTTTCATTCAATCGCGAAAAATAGATATCGTCATTTAAAAATCTAAAAGCGTGAAATACGTACTCCAGTAGTAATAATCTTTCGATTTAGGCAATAAAAAAATAATAGGAAATCACCCTATTATTTTGAAAATAAGACCAATCACTCGCTCAGTAATTCAAGCTGAAGGTTGTTTTGGATAGGTGAGGGTAGAGCTCACCCCTGCCTTAGGAAAAGGCGTATTGATTTCACGCATTCACAGTAGGATTTCCAGTTCCTCCCCCCGGACCACCTCACACCTCGACGATTTTTTTAAGGTTGTCCGATGGCTTCATTCGGGACTTGAACGTGGAATTCCTCGATCAGGAGCCTAAATGCTCTACCCACCAGGTCAGTAGTTCCCAACCGGTCGTAAGCGGAACCCTTGGGAGGATGCGACGAACCAGTCGGGGGTACACCGAAAATAATCGCTAATGGCGGACGCCAGGAACTATGTATCCCTTAACCAGGAAATACGTATGCATATTAATTGGGGTATTTAAAACAAAGTTTCTATTTATACAATTATTTATAACTAAAATTGTCACCGACCCGTAGTGAATTTATCTAACGCGCACGTTAGGTTTTTTGGGGGTACAATATTAGTTATATACATATAGAGGTACGGGAGGAAAAAAGGTTGGGAACAGCTGCAATAGATTATCACGCTTTATCTCCATTTAAGTTGTGTACTATTATTTATAATTTTCCAGCGGTTTACGTGTTAGCTGTATTTTTAATGGAATAAATTTAGTATGCTTGACATGGTGGGCGAGGAGAGGTAGTCGCTAGATGAGATACGGTGGAGACAAAGTGTGAATGAGGCGAGTATATACTGAGCGGGGAGTTGAGGTTGAAAACAGTTTTATATTATATTTATTTGGGGTGTCTGATGACTTCACCTGAGTTTTGAACCTGGGATCCCTCGGTCAGCATCCAAGCGTTTCTACCCACCAAATAACTACCACACCACCAATATAATTGTGACCCCTTTTTCTAAAACAGTCTTAAATATCTTTCTTTAACTACTGTTAAATTTATCGCAAATAAAAATGTGTTGCGAAACAACGAACAAAACAAACGGTATCGTATAGATAAGCCATCCTTTTTAGCATTGCTATTTGTAATAAGATTACATGCTATAATGATGCAGTGCCCTACAGTAGGTACTCGCGTTTCCGGCTTATTCACATTTAATGAGGTACTCCAGAGAAAAGCACATATACAGTAGCAAAACGGTACACTTAGTTTTTTTTTAATGCATTAAAAATGAAAGACATTCACATATTACGCTTAAACATACTTCGCTGAAAGGGTACGCATTATTGAAGGAAAATAAAAAGTCGATAGAGATAAACAAGGAGAATTTCGATCTTGAATGTCTAAACAACAATAGACAGCAGACGGGTTGAGAGTTCATGAGTGAATAATTAATCAAGCCTCGAACGGAAGATTAAATGAACTCCCAAGGGGAGGAACTAAATTCGATTCCCGAAGGATCAGGAAGTCGCAATCAAGGTCGGAAGATAAAAACAAAGATGATCTCATTTTGATCATTTTTGTAGCTTTCATGGTATGGTATGGTATTTGGAGGAGGCAACCGACAGCTGAGGTCATTTGCGCGATGAGGGAAGGATAGGTAAGGAAGGGCGGAGAGAAACCCGGCGTCGGCATTAGCCTGCTCTTAAGGAAAGGCGCCAAAGGGACCACGGCTTAACGTCCCATCCGACGGACGGAGTGTTGCGCTTGAAATGTCCCCCACACAACACTCAAGCAGGGATCGGGCAGTCTCTGAAAATTCTCTGCCACTGCCGGGATTTGAACCCGAGCCCGCCGGGTGGGAAGCCAACACTCTAGCCACCACACCAACCCGATCACACCACGTTCTAATTCAAAGCAACGTCCGAATGGGAAGTGGTCGCCTTTTTTTATTTAATCGCGCCTTAAATCTAGGACACGAACAGGTCGCAGACATCGTCAAAGTGAAAGACAAAAAAAAAAGAAACTCCGATTTTACTTTGAGTTTTTCAACCTGATTCCAGGGTATTAAAGGGATTCTGACGTCCGCAGAAAACCCCAAGTACAAGAGAGTAATCTACGCGACAGTTTAAAAAAAGACAAAGGAATGGTACATTAGATTCTCTGCTGATTTAGTGAAACTGGACAATCTGATGAGAATAAAAAAAAAAGAGTCGGCTATCTCTAAAACCAACCGATGGCCACTCGCAAATTTTCTCCAGTATTCATCCCTCAATGCTCGGAAAACACAGTTCCATCGGAAAGCGATTTCACGATCACGACAAAGAAACGCTGCCGGAGAATCGCGCAAAAGCTTCAGCATGTTAAATCTCCAAACCCGTCCAATTGTCCGGTTTCTCTCAGTAGTAGCCCAAAAAGTGGACGTACAGCTACCAACTTACAAAAAGGGCCGCAAAACCTTTTTTTTTTCTTTTTCATCTCCACCGAAACTAGGGCGCCGATCAGACTTGCTGTCACACCGAGATCATTCAAGTCGACTCGACAAGGGATGGCCGAAATTGATTCCCCCTTTTCCCAGAAGAAACTTATTTAATTCAAGCGTGAAAAGAATGAAACTAAAAAAATAATCAAAAAATAACATAAAAACTCGAAGAACCATGTTCTTCAGCTATTCACAGTTTTAAATATACAAAACATGGCGCACGACAAACGTAGAAAACGCATGAATAACTCAAACAAATGACCATGAGAATGCGCGTTCCCAAAATTTCAACTTATTTTCCCGTTAAATCAATCGACCAAGCCCCAAGCTAATATCCAGGCTAATTTTTGCAGGTTCTGCGCTGATAATTTTGTATGAACGCCGCAATTGGAGATCATTGAAGTCATCTTCAAAAAGGGATGGTCGAAATTGATTCCCGCTTTTCCCAGGAAAAATATCATTTAAATGTAGGAGTGGAAATTTAAACCCTTATATCGACCCAAAAAATCAATCCCACCTCGAGTATTTCCTTGCTTCTGATCCTCAATATCAACCTAAAGATAAATATCCATAGCTGGCGATATTCTATATTCTGGCGATGTCCTCACTTAACATCACTTCATCCTTGAGCTGTTTTGAAGACATTACTTCTTGGTTGAAAAGGTCCTCTTGGGAGCCGATATAGCACTATTAGCGACTCAATGTCAACATATACCTTAACCCGCTCTCCTACGAATTTATTTCTCTTATAATAAATAACTTTAAGTCCAGGCACAGGTAATACAGGCAATACCTGTATTCTAATTACAGACATATGGGACTACGACCCAAGTTTCCCAACTACATACACACTGCCTCAACACATCACTCGTCTATGAATCTTTCATTCTTTCAAATCAACTAGTATATCAAAAATTACATTTGTATCTCCTTTTAAAATATTTGAATTCGCTTTTGCGTACTTGTTAAATTTTGTTGTAAATTAATACTTGCCGGAAATTTAAAAAAAAAAACGAAAAATAAAGAAAAATGACAAAAAATAATAATAATCAATTGTTAAAATTGAGCAATCATATCAAAAAATAATAATAAGAATAATAATAATAATAATTAAAAGAGCAATAATAGTAAATATTAATGATTCTTCTTGAGTTGAAATATCTCAAGTACTATTTATTTTTTAAATTTAATCTTCACACAAACTAAACCATATACACGCACGTCACCTTTTGTACTTCTGCTATCTGATTAGTTGAGGTGAGATTGTCACACCGGTACAGTTTCAACATTCGCGCCTTCGGCGCTGCCAGAAAGTGACATCTGAGTTTATTCTCCTGGCATTTTTAGCTTGTGTGTCTTTGTGTGTATACATGGCAGATTGAGTCATTGTCAAGGCTTGCTAGTTTAGAGGCTGTGTTTAATCCCTGCGGTATTTATTTCATCCCCACAAACCAATACAGTAATACCCGGGTCGGTGTAAAACGGACAAGTGCAATTCATTACGGCTTTTGGAGCACGTCATCATAAAATTTCAATACAAGGCCGAAGAGCACAAATCCTTACATTCAATACCGTAAATCATTTTCATTATGATCAAAGAACAAAAATGTTCGATAAAACTCTTCCACCGTCAGCAAATGAAAAAGCGAAGTAAATGAAAAGTCTGACAAGCTGGACACGGCGACTATTGCCAGTGGGCGTTTCGTTGTTTGAGCTGTCGTCCGGCGAGAGATGTCGAGGAAGAAAGGAAGCGTTTTCGTTGCCTTACTAAGGGATTCGTTGGGACAGGTCGCGAGCGAGTTTCAGAGGGACAGAACGAGAGAGAGAGAGAGACAAGGAAGGAAGGGGATGGGCCGTAAAAATCCAAGCGAACACGTCGTCCTCTTGCGCCGCCGAACCGTCCAATCACGGAGCAGAAGAGACTGCTGCTCTTCTGCTGCTGCTGATCAATATATATAAAAAAAAAGAAAATCCGCCCTCCATCTACCAGCTGCTAAACTCAACTGCGAGGAAAATTTGCCTCCCTCACAGATTCACGGAAAGTCAATGGTAAGAGAGGTCAGCGCAAAAGAGTAAAAGCGAATGAGAAATGCCACTTCTTTGCTTCAACGGGAAAATTCATTGAAAGCGAAATTCACTGCTCATCAAGGGCTCCGGTAGAAAAATTGTCAAAGGGGTATCAAAAATGGTTCATTCCATGCCGCCCCTTGGGCGCTACATTACCAGCTGTGGCGATGAAGTTTTTGTTTACACAATAAAATAATACTTATCATTAAGGCATTCTTCCGATTAAGGTAGGTCCGCATGAAGTATTTAAGAAGTATTCTGAAGGTATCCCCTTCATTCATGGACTTCCCTTTTCAATTCACATTAAGGCCTACTGCCATTAATTCTATCTATTAAGCCTATTCTCTTCCTTCCTCTCCTCGTTGGCCCAACATTCAACCTTCTTACACTATTTTAAACATTCTCTCCCAGCTCAGTGCTCCCTTTATCCATACCTACCGTCTCCTCCGTATCTCATCTCGAAGCTGCCTCTCCTCACCCACCGCGTCCAGCACTTTGTCGTTATACCTCCTCTCAGTCCACTTCACCTTCTCCATTTTTCTCCACACCCACATCCCGAACGCCTCCAATCTTTCTGATCCTCCTTCCTAAAAGTTCATGTTTTCAGGCTGTCATGAAGTGATATTGAATAACAGTTTTTCCATTATTTTATGTTTAAAATGGAATAAGGAATCCTTACATTTCTCTACAGCTCACTGCCTAGTCTATCGCCAGAATGTATTTCGGATTTTTTAGTACAACGGTTAAATAAAAAATGACATTTCCGGCCAGTTCTTTTCTAAACCGCAGGGATATGATCATCCTCACACAGATCCACCACTTGTAACATGATCTTATAACCACAGAAATTAAAGTTTAATTCATGAGGTAGGTCTAGACAAATACGAAACTTCATTTCTTTACTTCAATAGTAATGTTCATTAAAAGAGAAAAAATTAGCTTTAGCTTACATTACTTGCTTGAGATAAATTAATAATATCAACTACGGATACAATTGAAGACATATTTCTTCCAATGCCCAGACTAATCATTCGACAAAGATAAAATAATATATACATAGCTTAAGGTATATGTAGATTAGAAAGTTTACGGAGGTTTGGTCGCAGGTAATATTATAAAAACATTTTTCCTATAGCCAAAATTTCGTTCTATAATTCGAACATCATAACGGCTTCAGTTTCAAAAATCTGCATCCTGGTGATACAACTTTTTGAAACTGAAGCTCTGATGATGTTCGCGTTATAGAACGAAAACGCTCGATAAGTTGTTCGTTGTTCATATTGAACGTTTATTCATATTACCCACGACCAGAACCTTATTACCTTCATGGAGCATTAAAAAATGTCAATGACAACTAGAGTGTGTATATTAGATTATGAATTATATGCGTTTGATTCCGTAGAAGGCTCAAAGATCGTTTATTTCTTAAAAATTTCCAACCTAGACCCCTCATTAGCTTCCTTCATTTTTATCAAGTCGTTAGCCTTTAATCAGGAAAGAGGGAGAAAGAGAATAGGATCAATACGTAGAAAGGAAACGAACATGCCTTACCTACGAAGAAGTGAAGAGGGAAGTTTAATTTGGGAGTAGGAGACAGTCGCGTTGATCCGTAGCATTCTCTAGGCAAACCTACCTTAAGCGTTAAGGCCGCTTTACACGGGACACGGAATTGCGCAGGTTAGAGCTGCATTAATTTCTAAAATGGCGTGGAATTGCGCGAATGCGTGAACAAAATTAGAACAGGGGCTATTTTGCCATCTCACGTCCACGCATTCTCGATGTGTGCTAGCAATTTACCGCTTTGCACGACGCAATTTTGACTGCGCCTTCTTACAGATTGTGCAAGTGCGTGCCCCGTGTAAAACGGCCTTTAGAACACCTTTATAATAACTTTTCCGCGGCATGCATGGATGAACTTAACACCATTCGCGATACCACTTTCACACCACTACTTTTATTGCACACAACCCATACTTCTCTTCCAATATTGCTAATTAATCCACAACCCAAAACTGTTCCACATGATCACACCTCCATCTTCATTAATCCACTGCGCATAAATTGGCAAGAGCAAGAAGGGATGGGACAAAATGGAGTGGTTTTAATGGAGATAGCAGATGGTTTTAAGGGATCGCAGGTAGGTATTATAAGAGGATGGGATGACGTATCACAACGTCACAGAGGGGGCAGGAGGGTACGATATGATCACTAATGGGGATACGAGGATTCAGCCTTACCCCTAAGGCTCATGCTTAAAACCTTAACCCTCAGGATGATATATAAAAAAACCCTCCCTGGTGGGGATGAATGAAGAAAAATGAACGGGGTTATGCGGTAAACTAGTCGGAGGGTTTTCCATTCGGGATAAGAGCACCAGGGGTATCTCCGTTTAGGGATGAGGTTTAGAAGGGAATATGAATGGGGTAGGGGATGAAATTGTGGTTAGCGGGAGGAGGGTAACACGACGGGATAATTTTTTAAAATCTCCCTGGCTCTGTGTGTGGGGTGTAAGTGATGCGATAGGGGGAAGAAGAACTAGACAGAAACCATAGAAATAATTAATTGAGAAATTACTAGCCTCCACGGTCGCTGACTTCCATCATGTACAGAATAGGAGCGTTGCTAGGGAAAAATATTGGTCCCAACATGAGAAGTATTCATGAGGAGTAATGAGGAGCTTTGCCTGTATTACCACCATCACACACCTCATGCATGCGTAACGTCAACCCAGCTTCGTATGAGCTGTTTTTATTTAAGAGAAGAGATTTGACCATGTACACAAAGTATATGCGTTACGCGAGCAGCATGCTGATCCAAACATCATAACGGTTTCCTTCTCAACTTTCCTATGATTGATCTGTATGGTTGACGTACGCTTTGGTGCGGAAACGTGGACACTAAGGAAATTGACGCGAAAAAACTGGAGGCGCTCGAGATGTGGTTATGGAGACGTAAGCGAAGGTGATGTGGACATAGAAGAGGAGGAAGGACAAGGTCCTGAACATTGTGAACTTTTTGAAGAAAACCTTTTTTCAAATAACCCGATCTTGCAAAGTTAACATAAATTCGCTTTTCTTCCATCAACTCGGAGTTATCCTTCTCTCCTTACAAATAACCAGACTACTATAAACACCAACATAGACAGTAGCTTCTTGAAAATGGCATTATAAACGCTCGAAATAGTTTGAGGTAAACGGGGTCAAAGAATGGAAGTTATACAAAGTTTTCTATTTAAATAATTTTAATTACTCAACTACGCCGTCGGTTAGCAGAAAAAGTCATCCTAACGACCAAAGCATCTTACTCCATCAGGTATTTCGATGAACATTATGTGATAAGAAATATCAGAGTCATGCCTTTTCATTATTTAAAATTACGTCACTGCTATGAAAAGAATGTAATTTATTTACTTTTCCACAACCTAAATAAGCTATGCTTTAGTGATCCGTATATAATGAACAGCCCCATTATCTATAATAAAAAGCATAAATACTCAAGCTGATTCCAATCAAATATGAGACATCACTAAAATCCTTGAATTTAGCATTATATGAACGAATTATCACAGAAATTGAGCTATTCGAATTATATTACCTAAAAAAAGGATTTACAGATATACAGCGAGAAACCCGATTCCTTGCAGAATACCACGGCTGACGAGACTAGGAATGACAATGAGCTTTAACTTACGAGTGCATGGAACGAAGCAAAATCCGAACAGCAGAAACAGGTTAACTCTAAATGAGCGGCGAATTCACGAAACATCGATCAACTATTGTCGCCGAAAGCCTCTCATCGCACGCTCATCTTCGCTAATTGTGCCATTCCGCCGTCAACTGCTGACGAAAATCACTCTTCTGCCGAAGCAAATTTTCTCCGTCGTTCAGCCGGAGGCGTTAAGCGCACCTCATTGGCCAACCATTGTTGTCAAGAGCCCATTGACAACGATGTGTGGCCAATTGTCGACGACAATCCACAGCGTTGCCGCAGTATATACGTACGCTTGTATATCAAACCGAAAACAGCATTTTTACGACGCATTTTGGCAAGAAAGAACATCAAATATGAAAATTTGAAGTCACTTTGAATGTTCTAAGACATAAATATTTCCTGTGAATCTAAAGAAAAACACAAAATTACTTGGAGCATACTGCAATCTATCATTAAAGGAAAAATGATTCTAATCCAGCTATGCTTGTATGCTGTAGCTTGCCTCCAAGAGGAAGAACAACTTGCAGCCTTTTACACAAAGAACCATGATAACAAGAGGGACCTTACCGATTATTACTTTTTCAAAATAAAATTCCACTAATTGTCAGATAATTGATCACCCTTAGCTACACCTTCAAAAAATTCAATCACTAATTCCTCAAACTCACAAGGGCACCTTCAGCTAATTAAGCGAAAATGCAAATTATATCCCTTGTTAGTAATTATTCTAACACTATACTCTTAATATTTATCAACTCTTCCGTCTTACGCTAAAATGGTTTTTTTTAATTGTCTCCGGTAAAATCCCTTATGAATATAAAGACGACGTTACTTCAACTACTCTAGGCCTCACCTACATAGGCAAAATATATTTCTAGCTTTAAGCAGCGCTCTGACTCAAATGCAAACAAAAATTGCCAAAAATGCTTAAAAAAGGTAACAATAAATTCTTAGCGTCGGATTTTACTGCTGTTCACTAACCGCGTCTAACTCGTGCGCTCTATCTGTAAAAGCATTTTGAATATTTTATAACAGAGGAAAGACACGAAAACTATCTTCTTTTTCTGCTCCATGAGTTTAAAATCTCTACGAGGATAAAATGTGAGGTAATCCTAGCACTCAAGATAGCAGATTTTTAAGCTGAAACGAAATAAAAAAACGTAAGCGCAGAACATACATCGTGCACCTTGCTACCTCGTTCCCTCAACCGAATACGCTGTTTTCTCCCAGCGACATTCATCTCCCCTGAAAGGTTTTCCTAAGCCTTTTTCAAAATGATCATCTTATTGCACTCGGTGCATCCCTGTATGACGCAGAGAATAAGGAAATCCATAAGAAACCCGGCCAAGGGCACCATCATAGCTCACCTTGAAAAGAGAGTTAAGGTCGCGCTGTAAGCCTGAAGGAATAGTTGCATCCATGAGAAATAAGGCATAAGACACGATAAAAAGGCATTTTATTTAAAAGTACTCTAAACTAAATCACGTAAAAATCATGATGAATGCATAAATTATCACCAATTTAATGTTATTACTAGGTAATAAAACCTTAGTAACCACTGAAATTGGTGATGATTTCTGAAAAATGTGGCCAAATTGCTAAATTCTACACACCCTATTCATCCCGGTGGTTGAAATAACTCCTGAACTGAATTTCCATAACAAGGAATCCATAAAGTTACTGATTATTTCAAGTTATCCCCTCCATTTAAACAAGAATTGTTATGTTGTATGCGCCCAAAAAGACCGACGGCGATAAAGATTACTCATATTATCATTATTACCTTAACAATGGGTATTTAATGAACGTAGTATGCTGATTCATTATTGCGACTTATTTACATTCGAAACTCCCAGAGGTTTTTACGAAATTTCTGGAATATCGTTAATCGTTTCCAGCAAAAACCATATTATTTTACAGACCAGCAGAGGCAGGTTCAAAGAAGAGTGACACACATGCAGAATGATCGAATAAATACCACAAATTAACCAACGAAATTTTTTAATGATCATGATATCGGCAAAATAAAGTAACTCTGGAGTTATTTCGGTTTAGGAAGTTAACAACATTTTAAAAAAATAAGTACAAAATAAAACTGGAAAATCGAATGTTTAGGGACATTTCCCATTCTTATCACAGAGTTTATGGAAAGAATGAAAACCCTGCGGACTCCCATTGGCGCCGCCACTGCTGCGGTAATTAATTCTTCATACGTGCGTCATACTTTCCGAGGCCGCAACTGACGGCTGAAATTTCCATGGATTGGCATTTAAAAACGGCAGCAGGTAGGTAACATGGAAACCAGAGGTGAGCAAACAAACGCAGGGACGGGCGGTTCGTGAAATTTAATGAGGGCTCGTGGGTTTTAATTACGAGATTTGCGAAAAGGACCGCTTGTTGCGCCGCCGGTCGTATAACGTGCGAGCAGCGAGTTAAAAAGTTCGGCGGAATCGACGAATGCGGAACTCCGCGCGTTAACCTGGCTACCGCGGCGGAGTCCGAAAAAAAATTCAATTTTCGGGAAAAATATCGCTGCCAGAAATGAGAGCACTGCAGTGCAAAATTCTCGGGCAAAGGTGCACGGGAAATGCACTCATTAATGGACAAAACTGCATCGGAAGTTGAAAAATAACACACACTTTTTACATACACTTGGGGCTACAATCCGTGCGTCGCGACCAAAAATACACTGCCACAACAAATCACTCTTCTACAAGTCAATCGTATGCCTAAACTTCCTTCTAATCTCAGGTAACAATTTCTAATGTCAGTAATCATCAATTAAAAAAGAAAATAAGAAAATAGCTGGAATTCCACAATAGTGCACTCAAATGAAATGAAAATAAAAACTAAATTACAATAACGTAATTTAAAAAAATAAAATATCGGAAAGAAATAAAATCACAAAAATTTCAGTGCACAAAAATATATTGATCTGAAATTTTTTACATCACGACAGGTTGTTTCAGGAATAATCTGCAACAGTTCAGGAGGTGGTATGGAATAAAATTTTTAACATTTTTTTGTCCATAACAATGAGGTCGCAACTCTTTAGTTATTGAGCTATGGCAACGCAAACTATTTTTGGATGCACTTTGTAGTTGCCATGTAAACGGTTTTCTCGGGTGTCCAGCCTTTTCTACTTTTTATTTAAACTCTAGATTTTTAAAGACATAAAATAATTAAGGTTAAACGTTAATGTGCGATCATTATCGCCTGAGGGAATTAATCTCCAAATGATACCGCGCATTCGTATTTTCGATACTCGCTTAAAACTCTAGTTTAATTAAATTATTAAATTTTTTTATGTATATATGTGTCGCATTCAAATGTTTATCAACTAAAATCATATTGTTATTTTTAAGTTTCCTTTTTTACACAACCAACATTGGACACCGCCAACACCAACATAGGCGCCGAAAATTCGCTATTCACGTTAACTGTCTAGTTGGGGTGAGTCGTTGGACTCAAAACCTGTGATAGCAAACTCGCCATCGGCGCGGTCATCGTGAGTGGGAGTCCAAAAACAACAGCGCCACCGCGATTAAATTATGTGGAGCGAAAAACACATTATTTCTCTTCATAGGCACCTAGTATGACGTGTGCCGACCGCAACATTGACTTAGCGCATATCGCAACCCAGAGAGAGGGAGAAAACGCCGACGCAATTTCCATGCACAGGCCGATCGTAAATAAAAACTAAAGGCACGAAAAATATGCGGAAATGGGAGTTCTTGCGATGGCTTCTGCGCAAAATGGTTGACACGATCGTGTTTTCGGTAACTGTCATAATCCTCGATCGTGTCACTTTAGTAAACCTACTTTTGTTTGCGCGGAGAAGAATATGTATGCAATAAATCGAACAAAGATTCCGTTTTCATACATTCACAAAACCGACAACATCAAGGGTCATCAAAATTTAAGAAACATGTAAAACCTGAAGCATAGGCACTTCACCATATTGCTGACTTTATTATTGGCAAATAAAAGTTTCAATGGAACTCAAAATATCCACATATTGATGGCCCATTTACAATGCTGACGGAATTGTACATCTAAAAAGAAACGAGATCAGTTCAAAAGTTAACGAAATAAACTTTCTTCCTTTTCTTATTTTTCAAAATATGCGCCCCGTAATTGCCGTTTTAATATACATTTATTGAACATAATAATAACACAGGAGTTTATACTTCTATCGTGTGGTCTTAAGCACACCTGTTTTCAGCATTTTATTCGAAAAATCTTCAAAATCTACATGCTCCCTTTTGAAGTAACCTACCTCAATTCATGGCCAATTTAAGTTATAAAATAATTTTCCCCTCCTGTTCGGTGATATAACAAACCACAAGAAAGGGCGCCAAATTACCATCTGACTTCTCTTGATATGTGTCTGCTACTGGACCTGATTCTTATAAAAAAGTATATAATCCATAAGAGTATAATTATTAACGTAATCTGCCGAATAAGGTAGTTTTTCATTAAGTATTTACGAAGTATTATGGCAATAACCCCTCCCTTCACTGCTGCACCGGTGAGCCTTGGCTCACCCCAACCAGTCAGTTTACAATAAACAATTTAAAATAGTGAATGTGTATCGTTGTTGGTGTGTGTTTTCTGTGTGAAATAGAAACTTAAAACTAGAATTGATTAAATATTGCAATGAAAATACAGAGCGGTACACATTTTAAATGTATATGCATTTTTTTCTTTTAATTGAATAATTTTATTATTTTTTTAATTTAATTATCATTCTGGTGATAAGTAATTCCTTTTATTGTTTTAAATATTTTTTTATTCAAAGATTCATCACCAACTTGAAGTATATTCCTTTTTTTGTTTTTCTTCTTCGTATTTTTACATTTTTATTATTGTTTTTCTTTTCATTTAGTTTTTATTTTATACATAATAAAATGAACCATAATTAGATAAAAACCTTTGATTAGAAGGAGGTAAAGATATAGAAAAGATTCGCAGGAGAGTACCTTGATGAGGCAGAGTATGTGTAGTAGGAATACAAGGATTGCAATCCCAGATATCTGTAATTAGAGTATTATTTGTGCCTTCAGCCTGGACTTGAAGCTAAGAACTAGATAGGAAATGAAGTTATGCGGGGAGTTCATTGCGAAGGAGTTTGTGTACTGAAAGAACATCTGAAATTTTTACTAAGTGGCCAATATGGAGTAGGGATCTGATGGATTTATTTTGAAATATTTCTAATTTGCGGCGAATAGTTCGCGGGTGGATAATAGAATAATAATTTCTAATTTTCGGCGGTTTTTGGCCAAAAATACCTCGCAAGCTTAAAGTACCACCGCAAGCGTATGATGGTTTTTTATAGTCGAATGCGGGAACCTCCCCTCCCTTCATGGACTTCACTTTTCAATTCAAAATAGCATCCCCTCCTCGCTCAGTATTCGCTCCATAGAAACCTTCCCTCCCTTCCATATATCGTCTAAAGTTTTCTTTCCTAACCCAACATGTCCAGCACTTCGTCTTTTGCATTTAATGAATATCGGGTAAAATGCCGGCTGCAACGAGGAAGTGAATGGTTGACATACCTTGTATACAACCAATGAGGGCTCAGGGGAGCCCTTCGAGGATACAACACACCGGGGCCGGGAACCAAGCCAGTGGCTTATACGCCCGATCACCCGGGGAGGGCCTGGAGAGGAAGGGAATAGGATAGAGGCGCCGCCGCGATAGGAGTCCGCCGACGCCTCTGGGATAGGATAGGAGGGGGAAGGATCGGGGCGGGGAAAAACAACTCAACGCTTTGGAAGCGAAGAGGGCCCTACTATAAGCGAAACCAGGCAAGCCTTTAATGTTCTAACGATCTTGGAGGATTATCCTATGAGGAAGAATAATCCAATGATCAGAAAGTTAGGAGGCCTTACTCGTACAAGCTATTACATCACGATAAATGCATATTTTCTTCACGAACCTGCAAATCAAAATTCATGACTTATTGGAGGATTTCCATTATCGGCCAACGAAACCACATCCTTCCTATCCTGCCGATAAAAATTATCTCCACCCTCTCTTCCCAAACCGGGTCCATACCGCATCCCCACTAATGGGCCGAGACCGGATAAACCATGTTCCCTTAGCTCCTCAACAGCACTGGCCTTAGTGACCAGCACGGATGATTTAATAATCATCAACAACCACCGGCGCGGCGCCCTTAAATAAAACAGACATAAGGAGGATCACAACGAAAAATCCGAGCTGAAAACAGGTGTGCCAAAAACCACACGATAGAAGTATTAACTCCTACGGCGTTATTCTGAGTAATAAATAATACATTATAAGGGTAGCGTACGGGGCGCGAATTTTTAGCAAATAAGATATAGATTACCGTGCCCTACTAATATTGCATCTGTTAAAGATTCAGCTTTCCCGAGAACTATATTGAAGCCCTGAAAACTATCAAATAGCCACAACTCATTGAACATTGGAAAAATTAACGGTTTTCCAGAAAATACACTTATAACGTCTCGACACACCTTCGCGGAACTGTAGTCGAAACCACACAGCTTGCCAAAGAGCACACTCCAACTAAAACAAACCATAAATAGTCACTTTTGACTAAGCATCGATGACTCGAACAAAGTGTAAAGCAAAGCTGAAACACGTGCTTCGATAACGGAAGTATGTACTTCTCTAGGCGACCCAGTCGGCCAAGAGGGAGACAGAGAGCCGAAATATATTCTGCAGCGCAAAATACAATTTGATACAATCCCCCAATGAACTAATGGTGTCATTGGAAACTTATGGAATCGAGACACACGTAACAGAATGGATCGGAGATTTCTTGAAAGATCGTGAGCAGAGCGATGTTTTGCACGGAGATAGCTCGGGCTCAGTGAAAGTGACCTCAGGTATACCTCAGGGACCTGTCATAGGACCCCTTTTGTTACTTCTAAACTTTGTGTAAACGATACAAGTACTTTTGTCACGATCAAGATTTGACTTTCCACAGGTGATGCAGTTTAATAAAGAGACATTTTTCAAGAATCTGATAGTAGATAATTAGAAAAAGACCCCTCTGCCATTAACGAATAGCGTATTATTTGTCATTATGGTTTATGTTTCTATGACAGCGTTGTTGTGTACGTGGAGATTGCCTTGCATGCTGCATGCCAGTGTTTGTTTTCCCCAGCCAAACACCCTAGAGGTAGCTCGTACGTATTATGTATACGAATTCTAGGCTACATCTATTTTGATATCGCGATCCCAATTACCGCCACGCCAAGGCTTACGGCGACAGGTACTACTTCGCCCTTATTGAATCCTGCGAATAACAATTCATATTTGTTTCATAAACAGCAATGCCCATGAATTCATTAGCGATTTTCATACATATGATAGGACCAATATTAAAATGAAACTTTTTGTTCCCTGGGGCTCATCAACAATAACCGTTGACGTCAAATGATGGAAAATTGAAATTAAATGATGGACACTTCACAACCAGGAAAATTTTGATTCCTACTCCGTTTTCCTCATCTCTCACGCGAAACTAATAGCTGAAAAACTGTTAAATTCATGGACGGCAATTATCCACGATTTTTGAACATACAATGATTAATTCTATTCCATTCAAATTCATGAAAAGCTACACTGTCCAAACTTTTAAAGATATATCTCATCGAATTGGAATCATTAGCAAATGCACTGATCGAATTATAACTACTTTCAATAAGTATTCATGCAATTCCATCTAATTCGATGGCTTAGTATCACGATATCAAACTAACTTTTTTGCTTTCCACTCGCACAATTACAATGAATCTATCCAACGAGTGATGAACGTTCAACAAATAAACCGCAAAACAGTTTTCAGTCGGAGGGACGAAAATGTTAAAATATTTGCAATACACATCACATTTAAACTCTTCTGCCGTTAAAACTTTATTTCGATTTGGCCAGCCCCTTCCTCCGATTTTTAATCATGTTTTTTAATACAAATCAAGTTTGAGTATAGGTTATGTCGAAATGTACCCGAGATACATATGACATGAATGGTGCCTAATATATTTAATCATTTGATGACCTGAAAGGCAGTACAATAGCCGAAGCTATGACATCGTTCCACAAAAAGAGGAATCTTCTCACAGCTGAAAATATAAGTGCTGAAGAGAGAAAAGATAAATTAAGACTAAAGCATGATTCTTTAAGAAAATAAGGCATGTGCAATGACTGCAGCGGAAACATCAGGTTGGAATCTTTCGCAATGTGGTGTTCAAGTAGAATGATAAGATCAAATAGAAAGATCGTGTGAGAAATACGGTAACTCTATGAAGAGTAAACGATAGGAGAAATCTTTTGAACATTTTGGGTAAAGCATGGGACAATCTCATCGATCACATTATGTAAAAAGATAGAATAAAGACAATAATCGTTGAAGGACAGGAGGAGAAGAAGAACGGCAGAGGTATGTTACGAGTAAGATGCATAGAGCAGGTGATGAATCATGTAAAGCAGAAGAAATATGTAAGTGCTAGAAGATTAGCCGATAGGAGAATTAATTTGGGAGCTGCGTCAAACCAATCTCAGGATTGATGACTGTATACGATAATTATGAACTTGTGATGACGAAGTTGAAGTGATGTGCGACAGAAAAATTCGTGTTTTTAAATATAATTTAAGAATACCGGGACTAGCCACGATGATAACTATACGGGAGTCACCCGCAATGCACAAATCGTACGAAAAACCCACAGAGAAAAAATCATTTTCCCTAAGCCGCGAGGTTTCAACGTTGTCCTCAACTTTCAGCAAAAATACAGGGTCAATTAGCACTCAGAATGTCACATCATCACCTTGGGATCCCAATGATAGCAGAAAACACAGATAAGCGAATATTCGGCTTCAGCGCACACTTCCGCCAATCTCACACGTGACCAATTTTGGTGAAGGAATAGAAGTGATTCTCTACAAAGAATGAGGCTGGATCTAATCGACCGTCCTAGTGATAGACCACGATGCTGAAAGATTTATGAAGTCCCCATTCACGACACTACGATGACCTCATTTCCGTCCATAGAATCGAGAGGGTTCTCAGTTGGAGATGGATAATGCAGACAATAACCGCGGCGGAGGGAGACCTTTTGAACATACACACAGAAGAGCAAGGGAGAGGTTGAATACGCGGTTGACCCGTATGGGAAGCACCGCACGGCTGCGATATAGCACATATATATAGAGAGAGAGAGAGAGGAAGGAAAATAATTCCGCGATGGGAAAAAAAATGAAAATCAGACACTCGGGCCATTGCGCCTTTTCCCAGAGTAAACAATTTCGCGAGCGCCCTCCGCGGAGGCAAATAGTGCGGTGGCGTTCCATATTTCAGTCTCATGGAAGACTAGATTTATGATCGCGCAGTCCTCCTCACTACCAGAATATCTCCTCCCGTTTTTGTCACATGCACCATCTTCCTTTTTTTTCTAACTAAGGTCTATTCTGCCACGATATGATCTTCTTTTATTCCTCCGCCGACGTTCCATTCTCTCGCGAATAATTTGTCATCGTAATGGTAAAAGAAAACTCGACGCGTGTGTCACGGGTTACGAAGTAAAATAACTACGTCACTCATTTGGTGATGGAAATTGTAAGGAAAAAATATATTTTGTTCATTTCATTTTCGCTTTCACACAGCAGCAATTGGTCGGGAAATGAATAAAATTTAAAAAAGGATTTACCAACGAGATTACGGGTATGCAGGAAGATAAATGATAGCAAAAAAGAATATAAATCACTCAATTGACGTGTTTTTTTCACCCCTAAGGTTATAAATACATAGTTACAATGCCATAGATAACATCTGTAGTTAATTAATCTCATTACACTGACTTACACATTACATCATAATGAATCAACACTCAGCACCTACGTAACACACTACTAACCCAGTCTCTTCAGATATAGAAATTATTCGCTTAATATGAGGCTTCATATTATGTCAAATCAACATGCGAATTAGATTCATATTTATCTGGTTACTATTAGGTATCATTACAGATATTAAACCACTAGGGCAGGTTCAAAAGGAGCATTCTGCGAGCTATGATGGCCTATGCTCCATCTCACAATCATCCCCCTCTACTTTTCACAATGAGGCATATTCCTATTCATTCCATCGTTATATATCATGAATAAATCCTACTATTTTCCGTCTCCTACCAATGATAACATTGACATGTAGCAATGGGTTTCGAATCTTTCAATGGTCGTTTCGCTTGTATTTTCTTTCCCGAGAGCGATCTGGAAGTATTTTCAAGTCCCAATCACTCATTAATTTGGCTCAGTAAAGAAGAGCGTAATTCAATTCACGCTGAACTATCAGCCACTTCGTTTCCCACGTGGAAAACTCCCATCATCGTTAGTGGGGAACTTTATTAGTGCGAAGTTGGTGCACGGTAAAAAGTGAGGCAAAGCTGCAGACAGGGAGGTGAAAAAATGTAACAATTCACCACAATACTTGGCGTAGCAGGAATTATTATTATGACCAACTTATGGGTGGATGGCAATATTTGGTGGAACTGTGTAACAGGAAACATAAAAACAGATCAATTAATTATGTATGTACCATATTATTTTAATGGTGTGACCTACGTTACCACTCTATACACTATGTGGAATGGCTTCCATATTCCGTAGGGAATGGCTTCCATATTCAACCTACAATCCGATCAAAACTTGGTTGCAACTGAATGCGCAGAACTGGTGGGGGAATTTCCGAGGGGGATAACGATAAAGATAAAGAAATGTTTATTGTTCTTGAACCTTAGGTCCACTACGAACATACAAAGGTATACATTAGTAACAGAGCTCGAGTACACAGAAAAACTGGATACATGCAATGAATTGTATAATAATGGCAACAGAAAATACAAGCATATTGGTAAAATTTAATTTTTCTTGCAATAATTTTTTTCACTATTGAACAGTATATTTTGAAAGACGTCAGGGATTTGGAGTTTTTAATTAGTTCAGGAGTACTATCCAAATCATTGCCCCAACAACAGAAAAGGATTTATTAAATGTAGTGGTTCGATGTTGTGGGAAAATTTAAAAATCTGGTGACATTCGAGTTGTAACATGTCGATTTTTCTAATTAGACTGAAAAAATGTCATGATACATTCAGGTTTTTTACAATTGAAAAGTTTATATAAAATGGAGGCAAGCATGTATTTCCTCCTTGTTTTGGCTTTAAGCCATTCTAAATTAGAGAAATAAGGGGATATATATTCATCTATTATACGTTCATCTTATATGCTCATAAATGAGAGGAGGCGAAACGCTTTGGAGTGAGACCTCGAATGGAGTCAAGTCCCAAGCAAACATGAAAATTTGAACCTACACCCCCGCCTTAAAGTACTGCTCCAAAATAGAATCACCCATACCTAAAATCGAAGCCCGCGCAGAGGCCCCCTAGTTTTAAACGGACAGTGCGTTGCTGTGAATAAAGCACTTATTGAAACATAGAGAATCAACAATGAAAACAAAGCAGGCGTTCCTATTATTCCACTTCTTCTACTTTAGAAATATATATCTTTAAATATACACTTCGAAATGTTCCTCGACGAGGTAAATAACATAAAAAAACCACAGGTTGGGCAGAATCACAGTTCACAAAAAGATTAAAAAAAACACTCACAGTGAGTACTAAATTTTCGGTGGCGTATTACCACCTTCCTCAGATTTACCTACTACATACAAAGGTATACGAGCTTGTCTCCTTCCTGACTCTGAGGAATGTGGTAATACGCCACCGAAAATTTAGTACTTACTGTGAGTGTTTTTTTTTATCTTTTTTGTGAACTGTGATTCTGCCCAACCTGTGGTTCTTTTATGTTATCTTTAAATATATAATTTTTGAAATTTAGATGTGAGTTTTGAAACTAAAATTAGTAGACAGTGCAATGATATCTTTCGGTATCTTTTCGTTCCTATAAGGTCAAAAGGAGGAGTCCTTCTCGTATGACTTTTTAAAGAAGAAAAAATACGAAGGCACTCTGGCGATATCGCTTTGTCCTTTTGGCCGTTACACCACTACACTAAGCTCAACTCGTTCACCTTATATCGCCATCCTCACATACGAACACGCACACAGGATAGCACCACTCGCCTTTTGGCCTCTCACACGTCCGCCAACCGAGCAGGGTAGGAAAAATATAAAAATAAAACTTGACTGGCGTGGACTCCATGGAGAAGAATGCTGCGTTCTCCCACCCGTCCCTCCAGGGGATAGCCGCTACCCCTCTAAGGGTCTATCCCACGGACGGAAATTGGAGATCCCTTTAAGTGCAGAAAGTAGTTTTGGTCAAAAATTCTCATAAAAGTGTCGCACACGGGTTTCGGGTCCCTGGCGGCGCTTCGCGGTCTGCAGGAAAAAACCACTGGACCGAGGACGATGCCTTGGGGTACCCCACCGTTTCTTTTTATTTTTTTATCTTCTTTCCCGCCCGCACGAATTCCCTCACCGCACATGTCCTTTGCCGCCGCAAGTGCGACGATTTGAGCGGAAGGAGGAGGTGGGGGCGAGGGAGAGAAGGTTGGTGGCAGGGGGTGATAGTGGGATGATAAAAAAATTAAAAAAGAAGATCGGAACAAGTGACTGCGGGCTCGAAGTGAAGATTACACGTGGAGCCATGTGGTGGCCAAAGTAAGTAAGGGGAGGGGTGAAAAAAGGCATATGCACTCGTTCGCGAGGGGCAGAAGGTGAAAAATGCGCAGTAAAAATTAATCCAACAGCACGAAAACAACGACAAAAGTATTGCCAATTTCAAAATGGACACTTTCAAAAATCACCAAATATAAAAAGAGTCAGAGAGGGTGAGGTTTCACAACCACAAACAATCTGCCCTCAACTTCGCACACCGAAAATTGGGTGATAACAATTTTCTCGTTGCCAGGCAAGAGTAAATTCGCTATACAAGGAAAGAAAGGCCTCGCATCGTTGTTTCATTCAGAATAGTGGCAATTCTCAATAATTACTGGATAATAGAACATAGGGGCGGATGCATATGAATACACTGAGTAAATTGACGATACCTACTTATGATCGGATCTCAAAACTTCGACCACCGTGTGCACTGGTACGAGTGGCCATAACTTATAACTAGCATTATAAAAAATAACTAGCATTGAGCTATTTAGCACCTTGGCAATACGGTAGCAAAAGATATATTAGCAGCCAATTCGTACTTGCTAAACTGACGATTAAACTAAAGTCAAATTAACAATTAAAAAACCTACAATGCAGTATCAATTCTTAATTGGCCTAATATAATAGATAGACAAACTTATGCAGCAAAGTTGCCTTTAAAACAGACAAAATTTATTATAAAGAAGGTCTAACCGCGATAGAGATCATTGTGATAGTTATTAAATTAAACATTAAATATATTACATCAGCTAAGGTAGTACTACGTAGATCATGTAACGAATTATTACAGTTGGTACCTATGACCAAAGTGAACTTCTCCCATTATTTTACTCTTCATAAAAAGTTCATCAATGAGGATGCAACATGAATAGCGATCTCAAAATACTCTTATGATGAAAGGTATTCAAACAAAAATATTATTTTGAAGGAAAATCATAAATTAGTAGGCAACAGCAAAATGTAATAACTGTTAAGATATGCCAGCCATACAGCTAGAGCAAAATAGCCATATACACTGATATCATCTTAAATGGAGGTTCATGGATTTAAATATAATACGTTAAACATTGACAATCGCGATTACTTATAGTAGGTAAAACGCTTGGCCGCTGATCGAAGAGTCCGGAGATCATGCGTTGAAGCATTCGGACACTCCAAGACATATCCTCGAAGTGAGAAGATTCGCATAGAAATTAGGAAAATTTCACACGCCTGTCCCTTCCTCCGGGTGAGCTCTACCATCACCCATCCAAACCCATCATCAGGTTGATATAACTGAGCGAGATAGGTTAAACATGCACGTTCAACCCATAAATTTCCCCTTGATTCGACTTCTATCGCCAGAGCAGCATATGAAATAGGCGAAAATAAAAGTTTCGCCGGCCATAAAAAAGCCGAATGTTGGACGGCTCCTCTTGCCCTACAAATTCAGGCGACAAATGTTTGGAATTGAAACTCCGCCAAAAAAATACACACGGTCCCGTTTTACTCGCGAGATGTTCGATTCAATAAAACTTTTATCGCGTAGCCATTCGTGAGCAGTACGTCCTCGTTAAATTCGTCCGTCGGTGATTTCTAGGTGATCTCTGCTCATCATATTCTTGATACGATCGGAACATATTCCGCGTTGGACTTCTTTAAAAAAACGAATATTCTTCTATACCTGATTCTTTTCCTTCACTATCCGTGATTCCTTTCCACTGTCATAAATCGATTACATACATTATTGGACGGTGGCACATATCTTCCGGAAATAGTCCTATCCATATGGATATTTCGATAGCTTGAGAACAGGATTTTATATTGATACAATATTAAAATCTTTTTAGGCCGCCAAAAATGTTACTGGAGCTCACAAATTTGTTAATAAACATCACTCAACTATAAAATCCAAAGTTTACGACTTCTGAGCAAATAACTACCTACTATGCATGCGCCAATGATGACTAAATATATAAGAGTCATCTACTCGGAAACAACATGTAAATTTCAACAATTGAATTCTCTTTGACATCCTAGTTTCTGAAAATTATATTTCTCGCTTAGGAGCTACGGTTGGTATAAAAATTAAGGTAGATTTTGATATGAACTTTAGAAATTAAAATTATATTTTTAATTACAAGTAGCCATGGATTGTAATTTCTGCAGCCGCCCATTCATATCCTTATTTTATTATAATCCATTAAGTAATTTCACCTTTTCGAAATGCAAAAATTTTCAAATAAGTACATCACTACTATAAAAAACTTTTCCACCGAATGCGTAGCCGCAGCGAAATAGGGTGATTAATTAAAATGCTAATAAAACTCGTAGTATCACCATTTCGCCACCACCCTCAAGAGTAAATGTGAATCTTTTGAATCGAGAACTTTTTTCATGAGAAAGCACTCCCAGAGAAGGTAAGGCCATTAATAAAACCCTAAAAACGCAAAAACAATTTCCTCCAATATATAACACAATGCCCATATCGAACGAATATCAGATGCAGGCAAATGGCAAGAGATGTAAATCTTGTAATCGCTGGAGCAAGAAAAACGCCAGCACAAGTCGCAAAGTTTGCAAAGAATTAAGAGTTATATCGTATTAACGCCATGAATGACTCATTCACTGTTGTAACAGTAATAACGATGAGAAATTTCATATTTGTAACTGAAAAATAATGACAGTAGGAAATCATGAACCCACAAAAAACAGAATCAAGCTCTTGGGATGTTACGTGCATCAACAAGGTTAACTAAGAGGTATTTATACATCCCACACTATACATGATTTGAAAATTGTTGTGCAGAGCAGATATGAACAGTAAAGTTATGAAGGGAAATATATTTACCCAACAGCAATACCCCTTGAATTTTAATTTTGGCCGCTAAACATAATTATACTCACCGTTAAATTAAATGGAGTTCCTCATTGTATTAAATACCTTATTGATGTTTTTGTTTGCTTAGCGAATTAACCTTTCTACTGACGTCAATTTCAAATATTTACTTGCCTCCGAAATGCAGCATGAAACTTGAAAGAAATAAACTTGGAATCACATTCACCTGGGTAAATTTGACTCCGATATTTATGTCAAATTAAATTTAGAGAAATATTATGCTTACAGACGTTGTTTGCAGTGCCTGGATATTTTAAAATTTCTTATTCAGCGTTCTATCACTCCATTATAGCGAGATCAACTTTTAGCCAGGATAACAGCCCATTATTATGTTGTCTAATGTGATAAAATCCGACAATATCCAATTTTAATGATAAGGGAGCCTGATTTACTCTTTCCATATAATTCAAGGAGCAACCTGGTCGTGTTCCAATCCACCGTAAATGCACTCTTTCGCTCTTACCAGCACTTTTCGATCGTCACTTTTCGGTAAAGACGTCACGTACCGCGATTCCAATCCGCTTAACGTTCTGCCCTGATCTGAGCGCTCAGTCGAAGAGCACGAGAGAGCGCTATGTGATTAATTGAATGCAAAGGGGGTATGTCCGTCATCGCTCTTCAACCTTCAACTACTATTTCGGTTAATTTTGTGGATTCGAATGGGATTTGATTCGAGACAATGATTCGGTTCTTTCAAATCGTTCATAATGAACCGAATGATTCTCGAATCCGAATGAATCTTGAATACATGAGAATCTCAGGGCGTTCAGAGACCATGACATGAACATGAGCGAGGGAAAATCGGAAATTGCGAGAGAATTATAAGTCCTCGAAATTATACGTGAACTATTCATTAAGTTTTGCTTCAACCTGGAATTTCAAAATATGTTGTTTCAAATTCATTTCAAGTATAATTTTGCCAGTTCAATACTTTTTTGTCCCATTTGTACGGTGGCCAATTTTCTGGCCTAAAATGTTTTTTTTCGTAATTTTAAGAACAGTATCTTTGTAGAATTTTTACAGCCGCATCGAAGCGTTTAATGTCAGACAAGACAACCGAATCGAAATGCCTAGCACTCAAGTAAGATTCAAAATCACGAAGAATAGAAGAACATGTGACGTCAACATCTACTTATGAGGTCGAAGCAGCTTCTAAGCTCGCATTGAATAAATTTGAATTAAGTGTGTTAGCTAACCTATTCCTTATCCTTTTAATATATAAATATAATATGATTTAAAAGCATTGAAGTAATTTTGGGTGTTTTAAAATCTACCGCATCTATTAATCGTTTCTTATATCTACCGCAGTAATCACGTAAGATTAACCTGGAATTTCGCAAACTTTCCCCGGAAAATCTGGAATTATGGATGAATTTCTCTGCTTTGATTGGCTGGATACCCTAAATCTGTTAGCTTACTGCATTTCAAATATTATGACGGTAGCTATTCACAGTTATTATTATTTTCCATTTAAACGCCATATTTAATAAACTGTTTCCAGGTTTAAAAACCACTTCAATTTACCAGAAAATTATGGTATACAAAATAAGTAGCCCACAATTAATTTATAGTGAAATGTAATGGCTACTATTGCAGCCACTCTCCGTCACCTTTACCGGGTTTTATTCATTATCACTTCTGCAATTCCATTTAGTGCAATTAAATATTGCAACACAAGTAGAAATGCACAAATACCGCAGTGTTCTCTTATCTTCAAAATTAGTTATTCAACTTTTTTCAGTTTCGAAATATGCAACTTGACAGTGGTGGCGCCACCTACAACCAGAGCATGAAAGGGCAAAAGAGCCGATTAGAGCGTAAGGTTAAAAGAGGATAGGGTGAACCCTATATGAATTGGAACAAGGCCCCTGTTCGGTTATGTATTGCCCATACAAAGTCGAGCCTCGCCACCTGTAGGCGATACCACGCATATTCGGGTTTTCGTTTCGTTTTTGTTTTTTATATCACTCCGAGAACGTGAGTGAATTGGTGCAGTCGTCCTGTGAACTTCGTAAGCGCATGGTCGGAGGGCAACCCGGGGAGACGGAGCCATGTCACGCCCCCGATGTGAACGTCATCGGTGAGTGGTGTGCGCCAGCACGGCTCGACTTTGATTTAATAATAATAAGTCGTAATATACAGTCCACATTTATAATCACGTTCGAAAGTGATCATAATTTAACTGTTTTCAACAATTTTATAGCATGGAAAAACCTTAACATGATCAGCAAGGAATGGAAGTTTTTTAACGGAAGGAAGTATTTATGCATAATTTTGTCATAATTTTTTAAACGAGCAGATATTGATAATAAAGTTATATATTAATCCAACGGTATAACACCATAAATTTTAATTTTTGCAGCAGACCATTCATATCCTTTTCGTTTTAAAATGCATTATGGAATTTTATCTTTTCGTACTCCAAAAATATCCAGAAATGTACATCTATCTCTATGATCGTAAACTTTTCCACAAAATGCGCAGCCGTAGCGAAAGAGGGTGATTAATTAAAATCCCGCGAGTAGGAAAAAAGTTTCCTCCCATAGATAGCAGCACGAGACCCAGCTCGGACGAATTTCGAATGCAGGCGAACGGCAATTAATGTAAATCTTGTACGGGAAGGAGGAAGGGAAAAAAACTTCATGTCGTACAGTTTGCAAACAAGGGAGAGTTACACCGTATCAACGCCATTGGATGACTAACGAGCGGTGTAACAAGAGGATAGATTAGGGAGAGGAAGAAAAAAATGAATAACGAAAAGAGTTCGGAAAAAGTCTCGGAAACACTCATTAAACATACGGTTTGAAACAGGAGGCTCGAATGTTACGCCGGTCCATTAAGGAGCCACTAAATATTTATTCGCCTTTAAGAAGTTCAAGGCAGGCAAGAGTCCTTTTTTTCATCGAGGAGAGAGGCCATTAGGGCAAAATGGGCACTTATTCAACTGAAACTTCCTCGCAAGACCATTAAGGATGGTCTTGCCCTCTTTCATCAATAATTCCGATTTTTACATCCAAAAATTCTGGTATGAATGGGAGCTTTTTTAAAACAGGAAACGAGTGTTACTTCGCTAAAACTGGCTTCGTAACATTCGAGCAACTATCACGACTGGAAAACATCCTTTTATTATTGGAAGTATGAGAACGACTTATAGAGCGTGGGTTTAGCGTTTGGATGGAAATCGAGAGGTTTCTGGTTCAAAGCCAAGGTGAAGGATTCGAAAAACTATTTAAAAAAGTACTCAAACTGCGGCGGAAATTGCGGGTGAAATTCACACGGTGTTAGCTTATTTCGAGGTGAGCTCTACCTTCGCCTATTCATATTAGCAACATCATAAACTAACCTTCGATTTGAATTAGTGAAGGGAATAGAAGATTTTGTAGGGGACTAAGTAATGTGTGAGTGATACATTTACTGTGAAATAAGCGGGAGTGAGGGTAAGTAAATATTGAGACATTGCTTCCGCGGGGCTTAATCTTATGGGGGGACGATTTTCGTGTTCCCACCGCGTGAATGCAGGTTTTGACGAAAACAGATTCGTCCGGTGTTTTCAGAGCGACTTCAGATCGAAGTGCCCGGATAATCAATTTACACATCTTTTTTTATAAAATCGTTCTCCTTCGAGAGCTGTGATGGGTTCACATTTTAGTATTTTTAATGGACGAAGTCAAGGTCAATATTAGTAGGAGTTGTGCGAAGCCTTGTACAAACCTTGCCAAGGACTTGTGCCTTCGAACAACCCAGCAAACAAAATCCTCGAAGTGCGATGCCGCCAAGGGGAAGGAACTGAAGGAACCCATACCCTGAATAAGCGAAAATCACACATCTGTGCCTTAATTCGAGATGAGCCCTACCCTCACCTATCCAAACCCTCATTAAGCCATGCTTGAATCACTAAGAGGGTGAGCGTGAATAATACTTTCAACCTAGCCAGACCGAATGATTGATACAGAAATAACACGAATTTGCGGCACACGTGAAACGTCATAGGCCTAAATATGCAACAAGTGAGAAAAAAACCCTCTTGGCCACAAACACGGTGGATTTTATTTTTCGATTCATTTCACGCATAATTTTTTTCCATAGAATATATAGGTAAATAAAATCCATTTACTCCTCCAGCATAACTGTGCTAGAGATATATCAATTCTATATATGGACACATATCAACGGATTTTAATACGTTAAGGATATGTTGCCCATACAATTAAACATACCTATGAAAATAAAATATATAGGGTAGGCAGCCAGGTTTCTCGACAAATTATTAGCATGGGTGTTTTTGCAGGAAAATATTGAAAATGTATTTAAAACTCTTGTCTACGGATTGATTCGACAAGCAACTTAAGTATCTATAAAACTTATTACAATGATGATTTCTGATTAAGTGTTAATGTGCACTGTTTTTCATATTTTTCTAAAACTGAATACGTCTCTTAAATAAACTTGCCTGGATTCTTAGATATTTTTACTCGACAGTGCTGCTATATATAACGGATGTCAACCCAACAACATGAGTGCTCTTCTGGGGAGCCTAATTTCATCCAATTATAGGTGGCGCTTTTTAATGCTATGAATTTCTAAATGAATTACATACAGAAATATATTATTACGAGCGTGCTACGCCCGCTCCCAGTGGGCTTCCCCCGCTCTTTTCAATGCAGGTCCACAGAGGGATAGGCGCGTTTCTAATTTTAGAATGTAGAAAAAAAGGATGGACCTTATGTACAAATTTATTGGAATGTTCATGTGCAAATTGAGGTCAGAGGACCTCTTTAAACACAACATTGGAAGTAATTACACTATCCTCTGTTAAACACACATGATGACTCATACTTACGTATCAACAGGAGACTTGAATGTGGAATCAGCCGCATTGTGATAAAAGTTATTTAAAGGATGCGAGATATTGTTGCAAATGAACAAATGTATCAGTTTGTGCGCCGCTAACGTCAGGAATATTTACCGGTTTTTGTTTTTTTTTTGTTTTTTTTTTATTATTTAAAAACCAATTTTAGGAAACAATAGCAATATTTAGGAAGTATGATATGCCGTCGCATGTTCTCTGATAAATTCTGTGCATTTTTGTACCTCATTTGTAGAGTTTGGTTGCGTATAAGTTGAGAAAAAGGTATATATACAGTAGAAATAATATAGAATACTATAACTGCTATAACACGACTCCGACCGGCATGTTTCCGAATATGAATTACCATAACATTTCACGGTAGGATTCTATATCATAAAAATATCTTTTGCCAAGATAACAAATTAAGCGATTTAATTCAATGATATTATACAAATTATTGCCGATCCTTCGCCAGGAATAACTCAAGGAGTAGGCGGTGGATTAAAAAAAAGGAAATAATCAGGCCTCTATTTTTTTCAGAAGCTTTCACAATTGAAAATATTTTTTTCTTAGCGATGAACGATCCAGAGATCGCTTTAATTGGCCGATTTTCCTTTGATGACCATTGTACCAAAAGGTGCGGGGACAGCTAGAATCTTAAATTGGTGATTGAGGTTTATTACTCGAAGGGAACATCAGGGTAAGTCATTAGGGCCAGAACAGACGGAAGAGTAATTACGCGAAGCGTAGGCTAAACGCTAGGGCTGGTAGATGACATTGGGAAGGATTGAAGTCTAATTATAAAAAAAACTACATGAGTAGATTTTGCTGAATAAATTAACATATGAATAATTTCCCTCCAAGTACACATCTTCCGCAGAAAAAAGTCCCTTCGTTGTTGAGAATGGTTTAAACTTTTCTGTGCTATGTGATTGTTGAAAACAGGTTGCTCGGCGAACTTCACGGGACGAGAAAATCAGGCAACCAAATGCTAAACAATTAATATTGTCGAAGTTCATTCATTTAATTCACATTCATTTAATGGGCTTTTACACAGTCGAAAAATGTACTCCAATCCAATGAAGCAATAAAACATTGAATGAGGAACTATGAAATTACTGGCACTTCAAATAATGTCTTAAGCATAACCTTCCTGCAAATATTATTTTAAATAAATATCGGAGTGAAATTGAAAACAGGCAAAGGTGACTTCTCTTTCTCCCAAGGTTCAAGTTTCAGATTGGATTCACGCTTATATTTCAAATTGAAGGAAGAGAAAAAGGTTCGAGGTAAATTCGCTAAGGAATCAACGATTAGAAAAGGGTACGTCTTCGTAAAAAAAACACACTTAGCAAAACATTGAAAACTTGATGAAGTTCGTCCAACGTATAACCATCATATCTCTTTGCCCTCAGGCAAAGTACTTGAAATAATCCACCAGTGGATAAAAGTGCTAAAGAATGTACTGCTAAAACTACTAATAAAAATACTGTTTAAAATCGAGCGCAAAAAAACTTATGATAGGAACACTCAATGAGCACCTTGGCGATCAGGCATACTGAACTACAAAAATAAAGGTCGCTGGTTTATTGCGGGTATATTCCTTGCCTACGAAACCGAAGGTCGCGGATTCGAGTCTCGACTGGATAAGTAACCCCTATCCAGGGAATGGATGTTCGTTTCCAACGATAGGATTATTTCCTATTTTTTTATTGCCTAAATCGAAATATTATTACTCCTTGAGTACTTATTTCACGCCTTTAGATTTTTTTGACGATATATATTTTTCGCTGTTAAATGAAGAGTAAAAATTTTCAAGCGCGCGAAAACGCGACCGATAAGTATGAATGCAGGGAAAATCCCGTGTGACGTCATTCTGATTCCGGCTGCCGCCGTGTGAGGCCACCTTGGTGCGAGGCTAGGAGCGCCGATACGATGCAGGCTGCTAGCAGGTAGCAGAGTGCCTAGTTAGCAGGTAGCGCTTGGCTTAAATAAGGATTATTAATACCCTATCGAACGAAGGAAACTTTCAATATGTGATTATTAAGAAATGCTTCCCTGAGCTCTGTGCCTCATGCATACATTGGTAATCTCATTGTCAGACGATGTAAAACTCGTAACTACTCGTATAGCATCTGGGTCCCTGTGAAGTCGGGTGAGTTGGCATCGCATGGGCGCCAATCTAGCCCATTTAAAATGAGGTTACAATTGACCATTAACATTCGTCTAAACTGGCATTTCTATAACCAAATAATTTGTATATTATGAATTCCATAATATTGGGTAATGAATCGCAATCAATGCCTTTCGTTTTTTTTGATGAAGTAAACTACCCTATTGTTATTTGCTGCACCCTATTTTTAAAGTACCTTTTCAAGGGGGATGAATAAGTAAAAAATAAAAGCTAATAAATAAAAGGTCGGTTGAAAAAAATATTGCTTTTCACTTGCTTACGGAATTGCCTGCCAAATAAACCAAGTGCCTGCTCAAATTTCTTTAAACCGAGCCCACTCCCTTTTTCACTAGAAGGCCGGGGTTAATTGAAAAAAATATCCCGTCATGAGAAGAGAATCAATCAGCGTCTTTGGACGGGTGCTGACGCGAAGAAAATCCTCTTTTGCAAGACGAGCAAGATCAGAGGACATGGCGATTCATGGATTCCAGCATTTAAAAAAAAATGACAGATGGAACTCCGTAATTGGTAAAATTGAACAAGGTAGGTTGGGAGGCAAAGACTAGTCATCCAGCCAACAGACACACACAAACAAACTCACTTTAATGAAGAAAATAAAATAAAAATAGATGTCCTGACCCCATTACTGCTTAACAGGTGGTGTTAGCGGGCTTCACGCGGTGGGCCGCGGACAAGAAGTTAATGGGAAGCTCTCAAAATTGAATTGAACTGTCAAATTAGACGGGATACGGGGGAAGAAAGTAGCCAATCCTCAAATTATACCGCAGAAGAAGCGAAATCATCCAATTATGAGAAATGAAAAACGATGATCGAAAAAAGACACTTTGAAATGAAACTACGTTAGTGATTCCCGACTTCCGAGCCTTTACACAAAGAAAATTTCACTTTAATCATTGGGGATCAAAATAAGGTGTCGTAGAGATATGTAAACGAAAAATGTACGGAACGGAAACTTGGGCCTAGAGAAAGAGAAGTACCACACAAAATATTATTTACAGTTTCGAGTACAGGCGCATAGGAGAGTAATTAAGTAGAAAAAGACAGAGTGAATAAACATTTAAGCATCCAACATGGCAGGCAGATACAGGTTTTGGAAGAGAATTAGGGCGTTACCATCGTCATAAAATTATTAGGCAAGGCAAAAAGGCAAGTCATTTACAGAATTCGGTATACGAAAATGAAAGATGAGTTACGATGAAGACAAATTTTTTCCCATTCAACAATTCTGCCAAAACCTTAAAAATAAAACGCAAAAGCTTTGCATGAGTTGGTGACGCCAAAAAAACTATGCCTCAATAACTACCTCCGAAGGAATATGGCATGAGGATTAATCACAAGAACACCAAAGTTATGCGGTTATGTAAATCATCAAGAGTTAGGAGTGCGAGATTTAAGGTAAAAGTAGGTGGAGAAAACTTGAGCAGGTGGAGCAATTCAACAATTTGGGTATCACATCAGAGGAAAACGGATACAGCAGTAAGGACGTCAGAAAGAGAATTGCGTCACCAAAGGTGGCGCTCACGAACAGGAAAGGGATCGTTAGAGGATCGTTATGTACGAATTAAAAGAAAAGACAAGTGAACACTGAAGAGTCTGATGTGGAGTGTAGCGCTTCATCGAGTGGAAACATGGACACTTATTGTTACGAATGAGGATAAGAAAAGACTGTACCAATAGCCAACGAAATTGTATCAAATTTCACGGGATATCTAAAAATTATAAGACTTTCTGAAGACCTTATTAGAAAATATTTTGACTGTAAATGTCATAATTTTCTTATTTCATTGCCTACATTTTTATCACAGGCGTTCGAGACGTGGGCGTAGAGAAGAATGGAGAAGGTGAAGTGGACGGAGAGAAGGAGGACCGAAGAAGTTCTGGACATGGCAGGTGAGGAGAGAGCGCTTCTAGATGGCATGCGAAAGAAAACCGATGAATCAGTACGGACAACAGGAAGAGAATTGCGTTTGAAAATGAGACGTTCATTAATAGGAAAGAGCTGATGAGGGAAACGTTACATAAGAGTGTTCATAAAACGTAAGCTACGAGTGTGATCTGGAGTTAAGCAATTAAGGGAGCAGAAACGAGGATTTCATTGTATTTTCTTATATATTTAATAATAATAATAATTTTATTTACTCCGACATTTTGATTATACAACGGAATAACAAGATAACAAAGATGAGGAGCTTTAGGCGGTCTCCAAGGTCATAGGACCAGAATTATGACACCATCAAGTAACAAAAATATATTTCAAAAAAATTAACTAATAAGGCAGAAAATATTAGATGAGTGTTTTAAAGAAATAATATTTAATAAATGAACAATTATTTCTTGAGAGAAAAGCCAGTCTTTGGTAAGTCTTAACTATTTATTTGAGGATCTATTATTTTTTTTATTTTAGCGGGCAGGATATGAAATATGTTTGGCCCCATGTAAAGAAAACAACGTTCATATAATGTAACATTGGTCTATTTGTTGCTACAACTCTATTTTCAGGGACTCACGTAAGAAATGAAAGAGAAATTAAAAAACAATCAGTAACGTCGAAAATAGTTGTATTTTTAAATAGTTGTTGAAACGCGACCTAATTTTTGATCGATTATTTTGTTTTTTTTTACGGAATTTGGAGCCCTTTCCCGGGTAATTGGCTACTTAAGAGTGTAAGAATTCATTACGAAATGAAAATAAAATACGCAGTGCTGGTTTTTCCGATTCCATACGGAACAGTATCCAATTAGAGCATCCAACGTAATAAGCAAGATTAACGGTCACCAATAATAACCATTATCATTAAGATAGAAAACATCACGGGGTATTTTTTCCATGACCACTCAGGAGAAACTACGACTACTGCGGCTAGGGCGAACTAGATTGGAGGTCGAGGCCTAAAATCTATAAATTAGGGACATTAATGTCCCTAATTTAAAATTTTAGGTCTAACCGTATAGACAATAATAATTACTCAGACAAATTCTTAATTATATATAAAATAATAATTGCTGTTACTGTCAATTGCTGTTACAAATTTTACTATCTTTGGCGTCATGTTTGTATGCGTTATATTCATATCTTTGGAAGGTGATAATGCCGTGTACTACAGATAGATGGCAATGAGAAATATATCGGCCATTGTTAAGGCTTTGAAAGCAAATTAATGTCTATTTTCAATCAAAAAAATCCACACTTATTATAACATTAAATAAAGAATAGAAATTAAAAACATGGACAGTATTCAAGAATAATTTTTCCCGACAAGGTACTCACAATTAGCAGTTTTCAGACCTCAAAATGCAAATGAAACACCCATACCTGCAATACAAGAGCAAACATTGGTTAAAAAAACATGACACTATTCATATTATTGTACAAAATACTGAAGAGTAGTTCCGATGGTATTAAGTATTTGCCAATTCCTGGCGTTTCGACTGCTGGGCGTATCACATCATGTGAAGCGGTGTGTATACAGGCTGTTTCGGAGGGAATCTGCAATACTTCAGGAGGTGGTAGGGGTGACAATTTAAAGTATTTTCTTCCCTATAAACATGGGGTCGAAACTCCTTAGCTACTAATAATTTTTTAATAACCTATGGCAACACTAACATTATTTTTGGACGCACCTTGAAAATGACAGTGTTGAAACCATGATCGGTAGTTGAGTTTTTGAATCAAAAGTGGAAATTACCCTTTGTGTTCTTTCATCATGGGTACATCGAACTTCCATAAAATCAAACCAGAAACGATTTTATTCTCTCTCCTCCTGTTTTTCCATCATCCATCTCGTAATTCTCATTTCCGCCGTATTCATGTTTACCCATCCATTCCATTGATTGTGTCATCGAAAATATAAATTTTGGTTAAAAGCCCTAATTAAAGAGTTTTCTCCGTGAAATTCGTGTCGCTCTGTTCGTCATCGCCGCGAATGGAGTTTCGTAAAACCATTTGAATGCGCGCCGAGTGACAGCGTTGGTAATACGTAGTACCAAGAAAAAGAAACCGGGCTCCATTACAATTACTTTTTAAGAAAAATGATCAAATACGTATACAAATTACAGAATTTAAAAAAATTATCGGTAAAATTACGGTCACAATGGGGTGCTCTTATAAAATTAAAAAGGTATTTTTTTTGCATGTCTATATAAGTAAGTTAAATTTATTAACGTATGCGAAATATGAGTAATCGTATGACTTCATAATTCTCAATATTCTTGTTGCTAGTGAGCTTCAAAGTTCACAAAAATTAATAAATTCTTTTGCGCTACAAGAACGCCCTGTGACGTCAGAATGCGAGTAAGCAGACTCGCTCCATGGTAATAAGTAAACAGTAACGACGATAACAAATATGTACGATGATACTGATTAATAACCTGAAGGGTGTGTGAAAACAGTTGTGACTAGTTTAATAGTTTTACGGTGCGTGTACTGCGCAATGGTTGACTCCGACTTCGATAAGACGCATTCTGGGAACATTCTGAAGGTAGATTAATTTAGTAATTTCCTAATACTGTGGAAATCGCCGTAGATAAGGATGATGAAAAAGTAATAAGCGCTATTTGTCAAGACTGTGCTTCATATTCCAGCATGCATACATTCTTTAAACCTGTCAATTATTCAGGATAAATATTTCATGATGATGAAATTAACATATAAAAAAATAAATTGTACGGAGAGATACACAGGTTTTTCAAAAATGGGCCAAATAGTCTACTCTCTACTGGCACCACGTAAACGAATTGTTTACTGGACTCTGACGTCACGATCAGCCAACATGGCGATGGGTCGTTTGGAGCGCAAGATTCAAAGACAATTTTCAAATTGGAATTTTACGAATAATACGGAGGTTAGAGAAGAACTGCTTTCACTGTAGTTTTCAGCACGAAGGATATTTTTTTATCACATAATCATCCATTTTCGGAGAATTCCCCATTACGATAACTTCTAGCAACAATGTCCACTCAAGAAATCACCTGGCAACAGTTGAATATTGTAGTAAAAATGTGGAATAATTGACTTTGAATTTACCATGCAGCCACAGATGCCGGTTGGCCGTTTTATCTGATGACGTAATTCGTTTGACATAAGGCTTATAACCGTATAATAATTTTTTATCACAATTATTCAGGAAAAACAGCTCACACTTCTTTATTATGAGCTGCATTAATGGAAGGATGCTCTTTATTCTTTCTTGTTTAGCTGTGCCCAATCGCCTGCCGCTATTGATATCCAATATCTCACGGATGCGACTGAACGGAGGGAGAATATATATTTATTCTAATGAAATCTCGAATGTCCTCAGGGTTGCCTTCGGATTCCTCTTTCCCAATTTTTTTTGGACCAACCCCTTACTTGCCTCACTCTCAGCGACGCTTTCTTTATTCCACCAATCGTTCCCAGGGCTCTTATCGAAATGGTCTTGACGCTTCCGAGTGGGAGGGAGAGAGGAAGGAGGAGGAGGATGAGAGATAGCAATCTTTCCCCCTTCCCGGATGTCCTTGTAATGGGCTCTTAAGCGCAGATCTGCGGGAGGAGATGTGAGATGGATATAAGAGATGACGTCATGAGCCTCGAAATCGCACCAGCGAGAGACGTTTTATTACTTATTCTCCCTTCTTCCTGCTTCTTATTACCTTATGCCTTCTCCTTTTTTCATATTTTTCCTTTTTGTCCACAAGACTCACACATTTCCTGAATATGCTCGTCATCCTTAAATATTTACATTAACTGAACATGTTACCTTAGCTGCAACTGAATTCCGCAAACGAAATGCGTGCCATTCCCCGGAAAGTTTTCAAAAATATTCTCTTTTAGGCGTTTTTTATCGACTGACAACCACCAAAAATAGAATTTCCGCGCTAAATGTTCTGGAAATATAATTTTAAAATCATCATAATTATAAAGGCTTTTCATAAGATACTCCCCTAAGCACAAGAAAAACACCGCTTCAATCACCAAAATGTGTACCATTTTGACAAAAAACCTATGTCGTGCTTTGTTTACCACACGAATAATGATTATATTAGTCACGCACGTCACAATACTATATTTCAGTTTATCATCATCATAAGAACCATCCAAACATTGGTTTAACGCAGCTCTCTATTCCGCTCTCCTACCCGCTAGACATTTTCATTGCCACGTATTTCTTCTCATTCAAATCCTTTATAACTTGTCCCATGTAACTCATTCGAGGCCGTCCCTTGCCTTTCTTCCCTTCCACCTGTCCTTCTATGATTGTCTTTATCAGGCCTGCCTCCTGATGCGGCCGACAAAGTTGTTCCGTCTTCTCCTTAAGGTTTTAAGAAGACTTCTCTTTTCTCCCACTCTTCTCAGCACTTCCTCGTTACTTACAAAATCAATCTATTGTATCCCCATCATCCTTCGGTAGGATTCGATATCGGAAGTACCATAGTAGCATATTTCGTTCGAAGGAATAGATTTCATGAACTGAGGATAGTTATTTTAAATTTAACACTTTTTCCCGCAAAATTTGACCCTCCCGTCGTGATCTGATTATCATGGGACGAAAAAACTAAACAATTTATTCACAAACGTACGATTGACTCGAAAACATTCGGTGCCACCACATATTTTCGAGTTAAAATTACATTCATGATAAAATTGAAGCCAAATATTTTACGTCCCATGCAAAATGACATAAGGGCGACTCGAATTTGCGGGAAAAAATGCTAAATTAAACACATAAAGATTGACCTATTCACAGTCTATGAGACAATCATGACAGAGAGTAACATTTGCATCTAGGCCGATTTCCAGGCGATGAGAAGGCGAGGGGAGAGTTGAGTTAGGCAGTTGTGGACTTGAATCAGAGGTTGTGCTCTAACAAACTAACCTGAACTCAACTCACATGAGCTTATTTAACTGTGGTAAAATTAACAAAATAGCGCAATCACCTAAACTATTTTCATTCACGGTATCCTGCACAACAAAATCTAGAATTACTGAGTTAAAATATCACACATGGAAGTATTTTTACGAGAGGTATTTCATTTAAAAAACTTAAGGCGGCGGCGGTGATCTTCGAACTTGGCGACTCACTTTGAGTTGGGATTCGAATTAAGTCTCGTAATACCAACTTGGTAACCGCATTGGGTTAGATTCGGGATCAAGACTAGAGTTACGTAATGAAATATGACCCTTACTGTGGAATGTACACAGGAGATACATGAGATGAATTGGATGAGGAGGAACGACGAAGTGCTGGAAATGGTGGGTGAGGAAAGAAAGCATGATATGCAGAGGAGACAAAAAGCTTTGATGGAGCGAGTACTAAGCCGGATAGGGATGTCGATTACCTTGGCGTCCTCTGTTACTAACGTAATTCTCTTGCTGATATCCTTGCTGATTTATCCGTTTTCTTCATCTATGCTGCCCAAATGGCTGTATAGCTAGCCTACCTGCTCAAATTTCTGCCCATTGCATTACATATTGAGCCTCACATTGCTCGCGATGTTCCACAAAACCACACAAGTCCATATAAATGGGAGAGACCGCTATAGAATGGTAAGTAAATACTCCATGAAAACCTAAATTCTCTAATCGGTACGAGTGTTAAACCTGGAGATATTATACAGTCGGTATGATTTATGAGACAAATTCTCGATTTATAAACCCAACTTAACAGGTAGAACACCTGAATGAAAATGTTTGGCTAAATGTGAGCATGGAACGATAAAATTTCGTGGGTAAACAACGAAGAAGGGTGGAGCGCAAAGTGGAGCGTAAATATTTCTGGGGAACGCAAAAGGGGGAGAGAGAGAGCAGGGGGATGGGATGGGGTGTAAATAAATTCGTGGGAGGGTTGGCGTGGAGTGGCGGGAAGACTTATTGTCCCCTTCGCACCCCTCACGGAAGAATTCGCGCGAATTTTTGTGCTCCTCTCTCTCTGAGCGAGTGCTCTCCACACCCACGAGGATTTATATGCATGAATGTATATTTATTTAGAAGAGAAGGAGAGGACACAGTCCCTCAGTCCATGCCACTACTTTCCCACTCCTTCCCTCTGGTCCTTTTTCCAAGGCCCTAGACTCTCCCACTTCATTTCCCTAATACCTCCTCATGCTTATTTTCTTTGCTCCATGGTTTCCTATGAAAAGCGAAAGAACTCGGGTATTTCTTTGTGGAGCTTACGTTACGGCGTTGGCCCCGACTTTCGAGAGTTGATTTCAAATGTCCTAAGCCCTATGAGACATTGCAACTCAATGCAATTTTGCAAACACAAAGGCTTCATAAACGAATAAATAAAAATATGTAATCACAAAATTATTAATTAAGGCCGTTTTCCAATTCGCAATTATTCACCCTTCGTGGACTTTTCCATCGTCAACTTACGGATGTGACGACAGCAAGGGTGGATCCAATCGGCGAGGGCGCAAGGGAACGAAGGGTAAGTGAACAAGGGAACGCGAATGCTCCCTCGTTTATGTGCCCTCGTAGGAAGTGGACGTAAAAATGGCGGCAATGGGAAATTCAGAAATCTTGAACTGGAGTTTTAAGTAATTTTGTGTTTATAATGTGAGCTCTTTTACGTAATATTATATCGGTATTGTGAATTCTTGCTCTTCACCTGCAAAAGTATAAGTATGAAGGTGAAATTGATTCTAAAATCACCACCAGATGTCGTAACACAAACTTGCGCTTCACATTTCGTTACTGTCAATAGTTCGCATTATTTCCGTTCACACTTAATGGCGCCTGTAGAGCATTAGTAAGGGAGGAGGGTGCAAGGGAGAAAGAGAACGAAGGAATGAGTGCATACTACGTGGATTGGAAAACGGCCTAAGTATTCATCCGAGTGGGTATAATGTTGGGTAAACGAGGGGGAGGAAGGAAGAGCATAGTATTCTTAGATAGAATAGAAAGAAACATGTCTTCTTTTGAATTGAAGAGGGAAGTCCATGAAGGGGAGGGGAGACTTCCAAAATATTTTAAAAAATTAAAAAATGGAAGTACATGAAGAAAGGGAAGGCTCTCAGAATTCTTATTAAGTACTCAATGGAAACCTAACTTAATCTGTAGAAAACTTTTTTTAATAACAATACATTTAGAAATCATATTTTCACATGTGCTGGAGATTTGAAATCAATCACCGTGGATCATCTATCAATTCTTTATAATATAGCTGAAATACAAACAATTAACAAGGTTTGCGGTAAGTACATAGTTCAAATGCCCTCTCGAGCAACTAAGGGTAAAATATATTTCAGCGATATATCCTCGAGGAAATATAATGAAACATAAATTGTTTCCCTCAGTTTTTATGCTTATGCAATAACGGGTACAATAATTTTAAATTGCACCAGAAAAGTAGTCAATGGAATAAAAATTGACCTGTCGTTCAAAAAGTTTCAACGAGTTTTGATGACAAGCGGAGGAAAAGATTTTTTCTCTGGAGATACTGAAATTTTTCGATTAGACGTAGGCTGGCTTGAAATATTTCTTCCTATATCTAAAACCGCGAGTACTTTATAACCAACAACTTTGCTTATTTATCAAGCGGTTTCTAGGATTTTGAACCGCAATTATTTTCAATTCCATGATTTCAGATCATAATTTCACACCACATATAACAAACTACCTTCAGGTCACCGTTTTCCAACTTTTTATAACCCATTCTTTTCCATATGGAGCCCGAATTGCGTTTATTTTTCCATGCGTCCTCCATCTCCATATTAAACATGCCACCACCAGTCACAGCTCCCCATACGTTAACTTTTTCTGTCTTTCCCGAATACTTATTCCTATCCTTAACCCGTCATATTTCCTTTTGCGTGAAAAATAATAAGAATAAGGTTTTTTCCTCTAATCTTCTTATCTTTTCCTGTAAGGTATATATATATGTTTATTTCAACTCTCCATCGTTTTAAGGTATGATCTCGAGTTTTTTTATTATTTTTAACAGGCGCTTTTACCGTAAAATAGCGTACGGCGTCCTTCATTTTTTTTCTTTTCCTCGCTTGCCCTGTCGCGGGGTTCAACCTTTCTTGGTGCAAGCCTCTTGCCTTTTTTTTCGGTGTGATGATGATTTATCTCTCTTTGGCCAAACCACCGTGTCACCGTGGTGCCTCCACACTCGCTTCCGCCTCGGTCCGAAAAATACCCAAATATCCTCCCTCCACCCCTGCCTTCCATCCATTTTCTCGCTTCCTTTCTTTTCCCTCTGGTTTTTTTATTCTACCCTCACACTGTTTTTTTATTATTTAGCCTAAAAAATAATTTTTCGGCCCCAATTTTTTTGAGCTGGCAATGCTTTACGTTCGGTCACGCCGTACGATCCGCGGTGACTCCACTGTACTACTTTACGACCCGTTTTAGCTTTATGCGCGTCAAACGGATCCCGCTCTTCATTTTTTTTCGTAAATCTTTCCTCCTCCCCCGCCCGCTCCTTTGTATGCTGGCGAATCCGTGCCCTGATTCTAAATAAATCCCTCGCGTCCATTCCCTCGGAAAATCTCGTTGTCTTCCCGTTGCATCTCTGAACCCTCATATCTCTCGGTAATTTTCAAGGCGACAGGCATTTTTGGAGGGGAAGAAGATTTTTACCTAAGGTTCAGAGACTTAGGAGAGAGCTTTATATTTTAACCGCTTCACCTCACCTCATGACATAGCTGCTACGTTAGAAAGAACCTGATGTTGGCTAGAAAGGTGCTTTATGCGTAAAGATTTCTGTGAAACTTCACACATGCTTGATCGTATTCAAAATATAATCGTTCGTAATACACATACAATAGGTAGAAGGACCTTGAATATGGACCATCAAATCTAGCATAATCATACGGAGACAAAGTTTAAGATAACGCGGATAACTTTGCTGATTCAACACGACAGCAATTTCTAAATAGTCCCGATCATAACGGCTGGGAGGGACGAAAAATTATTATCATATAAAACTTTGATGCTCTACGTTTATCAATAATAATCTTTCCTAGCTCTCAATGAATTTGAGGTAAGCAAAACAGGTTTTTTTATTGAAAAATTGGTGTGAAACTTCACAGGTGTTTGGTATAGTCCAAATCTAATCGCTTGTGTTATACTTACGTCCAATAGGTGAAAGGAGCTTGAATATGGACCATTATACTCCCACAGAGGCCAAGATGAAGATACCAGTGGATAACTAACAGTGCAAATAACTTTGCTGATTCAAAACCACATCATTTTCACAATAGACTCGGTCTAACAACCAGGAATATACGATAAATGTAAATCATATAATAGACCCATCGGTTGATGCTGTAAGTCTATCAATAAAATCTTTCCTAACCCTGAATATCGGTTTTAAAATCAGGCGTATTTCCACAGAGACAAATTCCAAGAGATCTGAGGATATCTAACAGTCGAAATGATTTTGCTCATTTACCACGATATCGCACTCCCTGCCCTCAAAATCTAATCGCTTGTAATGGACAAAGGTTCAATGCACAAAAGATCCTTCAATCGGTGCAATAACCTTATCATTAATATCTTTCCTATCCCTTAATATGGACCTTTTAGAGAATTCGTATTTCCATAGGAACAAAGCTGGAGAGATTTGTGGATATATCTAACAATGCAATTTATTACGAGGCACGCAGATATCGCGAATTCGGAGATGGAAAGCTTTTGGTCAAAGGGGATATTTTTTTCCACGACGCTCCGAGGAAAAATATCGAATACGGTCTCAGATAAGTCGCAATTCCATTTATCTGAGCCCCCTTTCAACCACTCAGAGCACTCAGTCAAAAGGATTATCTCCGAAAGGCGATCTATACCCGAGCCGGGGAAGGTCCACTTGGACCGAAAGAGAGTGGGAAGTTGCGGCGATATTTATCTAGCAGGAATTCGGTTTTACTGCCTTCATCCACGCGAGTGTCACTTAGCCCTTAAATATTATCTCCCATCATTAGGTTGACTTAGCATCACGAAAAAAAATTACGATCAAATTGATATTCATCAACTAAATACACTCAAAAGAAAGGGTGACACAACATCCTTTCCGAAAACAATCATAATTTTTCGTAATTTCTCATTCGAGGCAACCGTGGCATTGGAGAAAAATTTAATATCCTGTTCATGATTCATTGATGGACTTGACTTCAAAATGTATAATTGGATACAAAATTGAGCCTATTCTACTAAGGTACAACGAATGACCATTTCTTATACGGCAAAGAGCAGGATCTAATGAGGGGATACATGTCAAAATCATTTATAATTGCACTATTAAGTCTGCACATATTAATTCAGGCTTTTTACAAAAAATTCCATATTCATTAAGGAAGAAATCTTTTCTGATATCTATTGTATTTTACAATAAAAGCGATTGGCACTGAGGTGTTTCTTTGAGGTCATTCATTCATTGATACGGTAAAGGAGTGAATAATTTTAAGTTACTTGGACATATTCACTCCGTTGGAGTCATAACTTGGAGACACTGGTCGTCGCTAAATATTATACGTTTTGCGGCAGGCACAAAGATACACATTCATTTACATAATACCTCACGAGTCAACTCTATGGTGTTTGGTAGGGGGTGACCAATCACCAGCATGCACCATGCAAGACAATCCCAACAAGAACACCACATGGTCTAAAGATTATTACGCATAATAAAATATACGAACACACTCATACTAAGGAAAAAAAGACAATGGTTAAAAAGCCTTAATTTAAAGCCATGCAAGGTTAGAAAAATGGAAAAATATAACCATTCAATGAGTCGTCCTAGCGAGAGAAATCATATATTTTATTAATCTAGACATCATTGTTATCCTTAACGGTACCTGGAAGTAATAAATTTTAAATCTCCCTGTTTTTCACTCTATTTCCCTTATTATATCACGTGATCACGTCTATCATAGTACGACGGTAAACGAAGGATATGCTTTATATCGCCTGAGAAAAAATCTCCGAATTTACTGAATAAATTTAGTCTATACTTAGCTCTAAGCTCCTTTAAAGATTCCCATCCTAACTCAAATAACGCTCATTATTGATTGTTGATATGGTGATTCATAAGGCCCCGACATCACTAGAGATTCTAGGTTCTGCGTGACGTGCGCAGTATTAATCGATTTGATTCCCAAGTAAATTGTTAATCACTTTTCCACCCGAATCGCACCCCTTCGCACTGACGAGCCATTATTCCCCTGGAGGCAGGCCGCAGACATCCACGAGCCAATTATTTCGGGAGATTAATGCGAGGGGCTGGCACGGCGAAGACACCTCGCCTCGGGGCAAGACGGTCGCAGGTGGCAAACCATCAGCGAAACGAAGAAGGACTAGACTGCATATCGCACCGCCGTGGGTTCCCTCAGTTAACGAGCGTTTGCCCACCATCCGTCACCAGCGCAGATTCACTTCGTCATCACCCAATTGAATCCACTACGTACGCAAGGTTATCTACACGGTGTCTCGTAACCGATTACGATGCATCATCAAAATTTTTCCCTAAATGTGTGGCGTCGATCACTCCGACGCGCTATAGCAATTCTTTTAACCCATTTCTGGCCAGAAAATTCTGTGCTTTCGTTTGCCCTGTAGTGTTTTAAGTGCGGTTGGGGTTAAAAAGGAAACTTGATTCTTACGACGTGAAATTCGAAAAAAAATTGCATAAAATATAGACCATCAATGAATTTTAGTTTAATTCTTATTTTTACAAAAAGGAAACTTAATTCTTACAACGTGAAATTCGAAAAAAATTAATTTTCGTAAAATATCGACAATTATTGAATTGTAGTTTAATATTCATTTTTATAAAGAGGAAACTTAATTCTTACGTTCTCGGCTTGCGATTACGGAAATATTTATGCACATTGCTCCTATCGTCGTCTTTAGCAATCCAATGAAATATTCTGGAGATACATCATCTTCTTTCTTCAGAATGGCCCGAAGCCATGTAGCTATACTGGATGTGAGCCACGGTTTTCGGGCGTTCCTCCGCGTTGACTTGTCCATAGGTGACGACAATTTCTACAGCCATCCTGCTGGCGTTTTCAGTTCAGAAGTGTCGTCAGCAGGATGGCTGGAGAAACTGACGTCACCTATACACAACTCAACGCGGAGGAACGCCCGAAAGTCGTGACTCATATAAAGAAACACTGCGGAAACCTTAGATCCAGCTACACGCGTTACACGAGGTCAAAATCTAATGTTGTTCAATTTCTACGAGTGAACGTGATAGAAAGGATGAATCTTCACGGAAAAACATATTATTTTGTGAAGGAAACTTATCCTATATATATATATTGTGACGGTACACGCCCGGTTGCCGTGCACCGTCGAACTGTGATTACGATCCGAGTTCTTAATTTTTCGTAGGTTCTGGGGCTCACGGTCAAGATGGGAACTCACGGCATTGAACGCAATGGCACAGCAAGGGGATGAATGACCTCGTACACAGCGAATGACTGTCATACAAAAATTTATTCAAAGAAAATAAAACGAACACTTTTGTCCTTAAACACTAATGAGGGATGGAATAGTGATGCTGACTTGGGCGAGACATCAATGATACACTTGCAAAAAATAAAAATGAAGCAAATATGCCAGACACAAAAAGAAAGAAATCTTACATCTAATAAATGAGGGATGAGATGACTATTGGGGTAAATGAACAAAAATGGACAAAAATAACATTGAATATCTCAAAGATTGCTATGACACGGGCACTCGTAATCTTGCTCGAGTTGCGACAACAACCACTGCACTTCAAAGACAATTATGGGTAATGTTCGTTGTTCTACTTTCAAATGTTACATGCTCCACGTTCTGTTCAAATCAAAAATGAGTCTGACGTCAACCAGATGGGATGACGCGAACGGGAGAATCGTGATACAATATAAAATGGTCTTTAGACCGAGAAAGAGTGACGTGAGTTTATGTCATAAACCACATGGTTATTAGGATGACACACGTGCACACTGGGAGACTTTCTTCGTTATTAGGGCGCGTGGGCTGGCTGGAGCGGGGGAGGATCGGGATTATTTCCCCGTCCCGGGAGAGGGTTTAGAGTACTTAAGTGTCAAAGACGGCGAGTCCGAATCCTGGTCGCCGGGTCACGATGCGTCGATCGCGGGGAACCACGGCCCGCGAATCCTTGGACGATGTCGTGATGTCCTGACGAAAAAACGAGGACACTTTTCTTGTGCCCCGCTGTACTCCACGCTTTCCTCTCCGGCACGCCTTTCCCCTGGTCGCGTTGTCCGACCTCCAGAATGCCGTAGCCCTCGTCTGCCGCGGCCCCGTCCTATTGCCCCACCTCGGCACTGTCACATCTGACCTCCGTCCTCTCTAGCGGATCAACCACCGCTTTCTCAGGAATCGACCCGAGTTCCCACAATACCGGGCCTTATATACCCATTAAACAACAAAAGACATGCTAAATTCTAGCAGACGACACAAGAAAAACAAAAGAAGGTCGCTCATCACTCGCTGTTGCCGCGCGCCAACATGAATCGGGAAGAAGACGCGGACGCAGAATGCGCCGTGACGAGGCTTTTCGTCACAATATATATATCGTTTCCTGCTTACTTTTATGATCCTTGCACATGATTTACATGCAATGGGCGTCTATATTGAATCTCCGTTTCGCAACCGTCTGTTTCCGTAAGTGCGTTTACTTCAATTGGCTTAAAAATAAATCAATAAGTGTATTAAGTTATTGCAAGATTCAACATATATTTTCAACAATCCGACTGTAAAAAGGAGAGCGGGTTTTTTACAAGAGCTCGGAATCGTAGGATGCAGCCGTATGGCTACGGTGGCGGTAATGGGTTTAAAGGATTCTAAATATAATTTTCCAACCACGATTTTTGTGATAGAGGATTCTCCTGAGGATTCAGTACCTACCATGAATATTAATATTTAAACAGAGCATTCTGCAGTCAACCTCTGGATGTGCTGTCAGCCACCGTGCATTGAAAATGTTTTACAAAAACCGCCACTCACGTCGCTGGCGGCCTAAGTGATCCGAAATACGCGGAGAAATAAACAGTAATAAGGGCTGTAAACATAAATTTGCTTGTTTTTTACAAAACATAATCAGACAAAAATACATGTGATACGTAAAATATAATAATTATGGAGATATATACGAATATAAGCAGCTGACAAACGAAAGAATACATGAGAGTTCACCGCTGAGTTCAAAAATTGGAGATGTGACTAACATTATTCCGGTATGCAAGGGGAAGACTTTCCTCTAAGTTTTGAGTTAATATAAAATCCCAATACCTCTAATAATTACACGATAAATTGACCCATGGTAGTCGCCTAAAGGCATGAAAGATTTTCGTGGGCGTGAACGGAAAATTTACGATTCCATGAGACAAATTAGAACAGGTTGTGTTTCATTAACATGCCACTTGGATAGTTATACTGTACATTTGTGAGCTCATACATTTAGACATTAAATCGCACGGATTTAGTAACGTGAAGCCAGCCCTTAAGATATGGTATTGACTGAATATTATAGATACATGGGCCTGTTCACGAAAAATGCAAAACAAAAGAACTATATCAGTATTCAAAGTTCGATCTAATCGGAGAATTTAGTAAAGAGAACTATATGAAAATAATCTTTGGATTGCTGGCTGTCGATGATGATGGCGATGTATACGAACTTTTCGGAATGGCATATGTTTTTAGACCCTACGGTTGATATCCACGATGGCAAAGCGCGAAAATACTCCAGCCAATTTTGCAGAATAATATTGATATCCAGAGTTCCCTCAAGGGGAATAAATTACGATTCATACACGCGTAGCATGCAGTCCACTCATTGACTCGGGTAATAACTGCGAGAGATTGCCGTGGGAGATGAAATCGTGCTTTGCTTAAGATTGGAATATTACTTGGGGTTCAATGCAGGCCATGCAGTTTGTTGACAGGGACACAGAGTAATTTGAAGCACATGACGACGCAATTAACTGCATGCCAAACAGCCATGAGGTACTTCGTTGTGCGTAGGTAAAATGAAATTAAAAAATGAAAAAAAAAAACAATATCATACACGAGAAGAGAAAATCAATTAAAAATATTCATATTCAGGTAATTTTGGGATGGAAAGATGTAGGATTACGCTTATCTAAAAAAAACGCATTTAAATATATTATCCGCTGTTTAAGACAATTCATGAAAAAAACTTATGGAAAATAAGAAAATGAGAAGCCATTGTTGGTTCGAATTAAATGCGTTGGTGAAAACCACGATTTTATTTTTAAATGCAATTATGGTTTCGGTTCCATCTGGCATCACAGTGTTCTTGAGGACTTACAGAATAATTACGTACCTAAGACAGCAATTTCTAAGGTCAAACTGATATGAAAATAAAATAAATAATAGCAGAGAGTTCAAGATTGAGGGACTACGGTGATTTTCAGCGGCAGAATTTTGTTGGATCATTTTATTTTTTATTTTTAAGGACTGGTGTCCTAACATTCCTCCATTGCGGGGTAGAACGTAGATGTGGATGTACTATCACTAATGGTCTTCTGAGGTTAAAACCTGTTGAATGTTTTCTAGATTATAATTGAGAAAACAAGAAGGCTTTTTTAAAACCATATCCTAACTTTTCAGAGCAAACACAACTGATTTAAACCCTATGAATGCGGAGATTGAAAGCTATATTAGCGAAAGAGCAAGAACAATTGAAACCAGGATATCGGAGCACAAACGATGCATTAAACTTGGATACCCGGCGAAAGCGGCCGTGGCCGACCACTGTATTAAATACGATCATACCATTCAGTTCAGTGAAACCAAAATCCTCAACATGACAAATGAATATTGGGATCGGCTAACCAAAGAGGCGATTGATACATAAATAAGACTAGCAAAGAATGTAATGAATAGGGACGCGGGTTAAAACCAAGGATGGCAAGTGAAACGAAACGAAAGTCAAAACCATAAAATCCCAATAGTTTCGTTCTCGGGAGTGATATGTAGAAACGAAACAAAATGGATTTAATTTCGCACCGAAGGGACCACGTGCTTTACTTTCGAACAGTTTAGTTTCGAAAACACCGAGTACGGAGTGTGGTTGAATGAAGTAGAGGTTCGACCTACCGCCATTAGTTGCACGGGGAACTCATATTTTTACCACTAACAGGAGAACGGTAAACGCAAACTGGCCATTCGAATTTTAAGCTCACTGATTTAACTTCTGAGCACGAACGTCAAACGTAATGGGTCGAAACTATTCTCTCTCATCCCCCTCCACTAAACTTCTGGGATCGAAACTTTTCTATGAGCAGCGGAGTTTCGATTAATTTAGTTTCGTTCCTGGGAATAAAGCTTCGTCCCAGGTCGAAACTAAACTCCTTGGTGATTTCAGTTTCGTGCGGGAACGAAACTACACCCAGGCCTCGTATTTTCATTTCGCTCCGGGTTGAAACTAAACATTTTCGTTTCGTTTCTCCAACCATCTCTGGTTTCAAGCAGAGCAAAGCATGGAATACCATCATCAAACAAATGAGTAAGCTAAGAGGAAGAAGGACACAAAAAACGGACCAATCAGAGAAAACTTGACCGTCCCAAATGTTTATATAAACCCGGCACTAACCAGGTCCATCATTCGCCCTGATGACGATGGCAGAGAAGGCCGTCGAAACGTTGGCACCAATGTCCATCCTGACCCGCCTGATTTCCCGAGAAGAGTTCATCAGCGAGACGGCAACGCTCATTCGCTTTCCTTAAGCCGCGTTTACACCGGAGTGTCAAACAAAATGTTTCGAACTTTTGTTTGAAAGTTTTTTTCCTACAAAAGTTTTAAATTTTTGTTTCATGGTTTTCATTTCCATGTTTCATGGAATTGTTTGAAACACTTTCGACCTTCATCACTACCCTGATGACAGCATGGCGTGATGAGTGATCACGCTAGTAGTAGGTGAGATGGAAGCGCGGAGGGGTAGCGGGGGAAATGTTTCCGATTCATGTGTCAACGGCACATAGTTACCGAAACAAGCGTTTCAAACAAAAGTTTGCAGCACCCTTTGATCTTTACCGACTTCAGGTGGAACCAAAATTTCTATTTCAAACACTGAAAAACTGTTTGCAACAGCGAAATTTTTCGTCTACTAATGCGCGCTTTTTTAGATGCTTGAAATTTCTGTTTGAAACACGTGTTTCAAAACTCCGGTGTAAACGCGTCTTTAGATACTTATCTTTCTGCACCAAAAATACGATGAACTTCTATTTAAACTAATAACAAGATCCTTTTTTCCTGATACTGCACCGTACAATTTTTGACATTAATTAACAACCGTAGATGAATGCCGCCATTGCTAACGCGCTTTTTCTACCTCCATTTTCATCCATCAATCCTACGAAAGTTTTAATGAGTTTTTCAAGGGAACATTAAACGTTAAAATCACGATCAATCAACGGGTATTATTCGTTTTTATCACCCTAAATCTTACATCCACCCGGATTTTAATGACTTCAACAAGAAAGTTTCGTAAATCCCCCAATTATCACTCCCAAGAACCTTCATTTCTGACGATATGGGAGCCATTTTCTCAGGCGTGGGACCTCCAAACTTAGGAACGACGACAATGAAGACGTTCGGTTCTAATTTTCGCTGAGACAGTACCCACCCATCTTCCCACCCCTATTAGTTTTACCATTCCCCTTTTATGTGCACACACATAACTGTGAGACTATTCAACTTCTACCAATTTGTTTAAGAAATAGCAAAAGGATATTAAAAAGAAAAAAAATCAAATAATAATTTTAAAAGTGCCATTTTATCAACATTAATATTAAACTAACATTCATTAATGGTCTTTATTTTAAGCAAATAATTTTATTCGAATAACGCGTTGTAAGAATTAAGTTTCCTATAAATAAAAAGAAATATTTAACTACAATTCATTAATTGTCTATACTTTATGCGAATTATTTATTTCGAATATCACGTTGTAAGAATCAAGTTTCCTTTTTCACACTAACCACACTCAAACAACGACAAGGGAAACAAAAGCGCAAAAAATTATTTTTCGTGAAAACTGGGTGATTGGGACACAATTACAGAATCGGGGGTCGGTGGTTCCTACAGTGTAAAGGATAATATCGTAGGATTTTATTGTCTTCCTTTCCATCGTAGTCACTAGTGTGCGGTATCTCATCTTTCATCATTTCGGTCCATCTTGGGCGTTGTCGAGATACCGGTCTGCATGCGTGGTTTTACGATGCACAAAATTCCCCACGAAGTCATCACTCTTCACCAGGACGTCCAGAAAAGGTATTTGGTAGCTCAAAATAAGTTCAGTTTCAATCATCTTTGCCCGCACTTATATTTTGTGCGGGCCAATTTTCATTCTTCCTGTTACGGGGAAGATTAAGACCAATTTCAAATAAATAACTTACTTTGAGAAGAGAAAGAACTCAGAAAGAAGCAAGAAAGATTCCCAAAATATGTATGACTCTATCCCGAGATTAAAATGGCAACTGAATTCGATCAAATTACGATTCTTGCATAAGAGGAAGCATTCGAAATGAGGCGTTACCGAAGAAGTATGGGAGATAAAACGGATCTATCGTGTATGTAACGAGGAAAGGCTAATAAGAGAGAAGGTAAGAAAAGAGATGTTTTCTAAAAATCCAACGATAAATGCGAGAGAACTTATTTGGAAACATTATAGATCCTGATGAAAACAATCGCAGAATGACAAGTGGAAGGGAAGAAGGGCAAGGGACGGCCCCGAATGAGTTACATAGAACAGGTTATAAATTGTGTAAAACAGAAGAAATAAGTCACTATGAAAAGGCTAGCGGGTAGGAGAGTGGAATGGAGACCTGCATCAAATCAATCGTGATATTGATGGCTTATAATGATACAATTCTTAGAAACTATATTTTCCATTAAACATATTTTTTATTATTATTTAATTGCATTGGAACTTATACTCTCCCTCCGCGAAATCTCAGGAATGAATTATCTTCGACACCGCAAATGATATCAAGAGAACTCTTATTCCAACATGACCGATAAGTCTTGTAGCCTAAATTCACAAGTGTAACGGGCGCGAAATACTAGGTTTTCCTAGCAAAATTTTCGAGATTTTTGACGCGCATAAGTAATGCATGAAGTGAACGACGGAAATATCTTTTTCTGAGTCTTTTCCGTGATAAATAAGTGCCAGTTATACTTGAAAATTTGGAGGAATGCGGAAAAGATCCAAAGGTTGACCAGTGCATTATTCACGAAGGCATGTTAGGCTTCACACCAGGGCTTTGCGTCGACGCGACGAGAGCTCTCGCTCCAACGGCAAATATTGCCCTTCACTGCCCTGCGCTGCGAAAACAAATGAAAGGCGAGAAGCGTCGGCTCCTAAAAATCGGCTCTGGAGCATGCTATCTTATGAATTCAAGCCAATTGCACAATGCTTATGCTATTCTTTGTGCATTTTGGAGCAGATTTTATTTCTTACACTATCCTCCTTAATTACCAATTTATTGCATTGTTATATATTATTGCTATATTGCATTGGAAGAAAACATAGCAATAATATAATTGTTAATCATCCTTATGGAGTTGGAATTTGCCTATTCATAGCCATGATCTTTCAATTTTATTCCCACACTCGTAATATAAGAGAAATGACACATTTCATACACACAATGAACATGAGTAACGTGAAAAGTTAACTGGAATATTTATTAATAATCAACAATGTTCCAAGATCTTGGCATAGTCATGCTATTAAATAGCTTAAACTTAGCAGATAATTAGGGCATAATCCTATATTATATAAAGGTATTTAAATACCCATAGTCAACGGAAACGAGCTTCCAAGCAGTATTTAGTATTTACCTTGAAATACCGACGAAGGGCACCTTTTACGCTTACGCTCCCCTTGATTGTAATGTAATCTATGGCAATCATTTGTCTTGCTCTTAGGAAAACAAAGTTCCGAATAAAACCAAGTAATGATACGTATACCATTCTCACTGGAGCTTCTTCAGCAAATTTTTATACCTAAGATTCCAATTTGCAAACGCCAATTCGAAATCCCCGGTGTATTGCCACCTTCAGGCAGAGAAAATACAGCACGAAAGGATTTTTCTGTAACGACGCACAGTGGGCTAGAATTGAATAAGTCTTTCTACACCGGATCCCATATGCTCGCTGCGTATTCAAGTTGATGCCGGACGAGAGCGAAAAAGCAGTAGACCGGCAATTAGACCGAAAAAGGTACGTATTTCGGTACTTGCTGGGGTTCGATACCTTGAGAATGATAGTTATCTTTAGAAATCTTCGTCTGCGTGTGTTCAATTGCAGTATAGAAAATTAAGAGGTTTTCACGTTCTACTATCATCATCATTGAAAAATTCCACCACATTCAACCTCAGCCTATTGTCTATTAGTAGTCCTGCTTATGAAAAATGATAGCACTAAACCAAGCAAACAACTTATTGATCGCAAGTCAGCGGAAACAGAGTACAAAAGTATAGCAGTTAAGGTGAACGTCGAGAAAATTCACATAAAAAATAGATATTAACTGCAGCGGTAAGACCCGACTCCGCCCCTGACATGTCCAAATAACGGGGAGGTTAATCCCAAGACGGAGCCCAGAACCCCACCAAAATAGCGTAAGTGTCAATTAATACTGCCTTTAACGGCCCTCCGGGTGGACATTTATGCGTGGCAATTAGGCCAACCCCCTAGTCGGTTCGACCGCAGCGGTTTGGGGGGTTTCACATCTGAGGGTAGTAGATAGCTAGGGGATAACGAGGATACAGGCAGAGAAACCCACCGAAGGTTCGAGGCGAAACACAGGATGGGTCGGAAATAATATTAGGCGAGACAACGGAGTCGAATGAAGCGAAATAAACACAGGCGCATCCGCTAAAGCATCAATCTTACCACCCATGAAAACAAAACATCCGCGGGCACAAAGACCTTCATCACCTCCCTCGATTACCCCACACTGTACCCTCCAAAACTGTTTTCAACATCCCCTCCACAATCACCACTCGCTCCAAACATACCTTCTGTCTCCTCCGTATCTCATCTAAAAGATACCTCTCCTCACCCACCATGTCCAGGACTTCGTCGTTCCTCCTCCTCTCCGTCCACTTCACTATCTCCATTCTTCGCCACACCCACATCTCGAACGCCTCCAGTCTTTTCTCGTCCTCCTTACTAAGTGTCCATGTTTCCGCAACGTTAAACGCTACACCCTAGATCGAACTCTTCACTAGCCTTTAAACTCTTACCTAACGATCATCTCATCAGCTCAGCTTCTTCCTGGTCATGAACGTTTCTGTCTCCTCCGTATTCCATCTACCTCTCCTCACCCACCACGTCCAGCACTTCATCGTTCCTCTTCCTTTCCGTTCACTTCACTTTCTCTCTTTTCCTCCTCCATATCCTGATCTCAAAGGCCTTCAGTCTTTTCTAATCCTCCTTCCTAAGTGTCCATATTTCCGCCATAAAGCGCTACATTACAGATTACTCTTCATTAGCATTTTCATTAAAGGCTTACCTAACGCCCCTCTCACAAGCTCCTTCATGTTCATTAACACATCCATTGCTAACGCCTTCTTCCTTCTACACTCCCTTGAGTCGCCGTATCAGTGATAAATCTAAAATTGAGTATTCTATCTCGTGCATCTTCAAGAGGAGAGCGAAGTTAGGGGATAGAGCACTCGACTTTTACTCTATGTGTACCGGGTTAAAAAACCGAATGAAGCTTCAAACAAATGCGGCATAAATGTCAACTGATATCGCTTTAAATTGCTCTGATCTCGATTCCCCCAAGTACCAAAGTTTTCGGAGTGGGCGATTGACCAGGGAAATGTATCGGCCTCCTTTACCCGAATGACTGATATTAAGACACCTGCTGCATTGTCTGGGGTGAGCTCTACCCTCACCTATCCATACCATCCATCTCATAGGGTAAATGAGTATCTATCTTATCTTTTTTACCCCAATCAGTCTAGGAACAAATATTGTTGGAAGCCGTAGAGCTACTATTTAAATACACTTTTTGCCAAGTTTAAGAGTTCTAACGGTGATACAGCAAAGGAATTACAAACTCATCAAAAAAATGCCCAGCAAAGTATGACAGGTCCAACGAATCATAATTGACAATGTGGGTAAAAATTAACAACTTACGTGCATGCGAAAAATTTTAGAGCTAACCGCAAAATGACTGAAAAAACATGATCCATGAAATCTTTTGTACTCCACTTCAAAGTATTCAAAATTCGTATTTATAAGAGAAACAATCACATTTTTTCCAATAATCCCATGCATCATCAGAACTAGGGAATCAAAAAAACAAAATATATATGTTATGAACATCTTTTAAACAAAGTCAAGGATGAAGAGCGTCCACGGTTACCGAGATGATTCCGAGAAGGAAATCCGAGGGATAGATGGGTCGGAAGAGAGGTGTCTGATTCGGCAACAAAAGGTCCCTTTCCCCCAAAAGAGGGATATCCCAAACGGGTCATGAATCTGAGGTCCGAATCTCACTGCTCCGAAGCGTAGAAGCATAAAATCCGCCTTCATCTGTTCTCCACATCCTCCTTTCAGAGGTCAAATGGAAGCCAATGCCCCTCGCAATAAAGTCCTAGACATTCTCCCCCATGCGAAAACCGACAAGTTCGAAAGAACTGTAAAGAATGCACTTCCCAGCTCACGTTTAGGATGTTTTCACTTCCAACTTTTCTCGACCAAATACCTCCCTTTAAGAGATCCAGCACGACCTTCATTCTCCAACTTCTTCGAATGTAGGATGAACTATTCCAATAAAGCTAGTTCAAGCACTTCGGCAAACATTATTGATCGATTTTTTTATGAAACGATCAAGGTGTGCGGGTAGCCCAGGCTAGAGCTCCGAGTAAATATAAACAAAGACCATTCAAGGCCGATGCGCAGTAGGCGAAAAAATGAGACACACTGAAAACTTAACATTCCACTCATTCATCGCCATTTCCTTCCTGATTTCCTTTAAGCTGTATTCTTTTCTCTCTAGCACAAAATATTCTCAATGTCTCAATAATACTTTCGGAGGATTTCAACCTATTGTTCTCTCTCCCTCGCTACGAACAGATGGCGGCTTTTACGCTTCGGAGCAGTGAGATTCGGACCTCAGTTTCATGACTCGTTTGGGATGCCCCTCTTTTGGGTACCTACGTTTCAAAACTAAATCGCGTTCAAACTTCGCAGTGAAGAAATGAAATTTTAAGACATAAGAGTTGTTTCTCAAGCGTCCAAAGGGTCTTATGGCCAGTTTACACAAAAAATAGAAATAAATTATCGGGTTAACCAGCGTGAAAGAGCATAATGGGTAAATTATCGTGAAATATAGGATCGCGCAAATCGTCTTCAATTTTTTCAATGCGGCTTGCAACCGTGTTTTGTTACTCCTCCACATCCCATGGAACTACTCGTATGGTCAATAGTTTCCAGATTGATTTATTAAATTGATTTATTGTAGCGTTTGATGTACCTATCAATTTTACCCACGAGAATATACTTTACTCGTTAAATCTTTCGCGGGTCGTCGTCACGGTGATAAAAACTTTTTGCGCTATACCGCCGCGTCAAATCTTCATCGGTCGGGAAAGGAAATAGCCCAAAACAGTTTTATCAACAGGATATATTTCCATTCACGGCAAAAGGGTTGGTAAAATCAAACTTACCGCGACTCAAACTAGAGAGAACAACCGGCAAGGAAACGAGTTCTCGTTCACATACATACCTCGCAAGACTACCGAACCCTACCACCGATCCCAATTTGCTGATGCAAAGGGCCCGCCTATTCCGAAAAGCCACCGCCTTACACGCACAGCAGATCATGTAGGGCGACGGAGGGGGTCACAAAGCCACAAGGGATCATCATCGACTTAACGTATTACTTATTAGGGGGAGAAATACAGGGGGGGTAGCGTCGCTCGTATTCGAGGGGAGACTATAGGCTGGGGGTGAAGGTGGGGTGGGGTTTGAGTGGGAGAGAAAACGAAGACGAATAGGGTGCAGCCTCCAAAGAAACTTTGCATTCCCCAGTTCGGATGCGAACGACCAAAAAATCGCAATAAGATGCAGAAAATATATTGAAAATATCGTGTTAATATATCCAATAAGTTTCCATTATTTAAACGTATTCCAATATTTTTTAATGAGCTGTAATGCATATGTACTCTTTTTTGAGGGTGTTTAAGGATATTTTTAGGTCCAACAGAAACGACAAAATAAGAGAGATAATTTTGTCGAACGGTTAGGTTTAGGAAATTATTTTTCCCCGAATATCAAAGGACTTAAACAAATGTTAGGTGAGACTCAATAGTCATCGGCCTTCAAAAAAATATCCTCAATTCCGCATTTGCGAATCCATCTAGAAACGAAAAGTTAAAAAAAAAGCTGGGTATTAAAATTATAAAAAGTTTATGAAAAGAAAAAAAATTACCAATACTAAATTGACAATCAATGAAAAATTTATCAATCTGCAATTTATTGATGTCATTCCTAATAGTCAAAGATGTCATTGTTCAAATCGCAAATTGAAATAATTCATCGTCGTTAGTCAAAAATCCAAAGATTGGTTTGACCAACGTCCCCCGACACAAGCCTATTGAAGATGAATGCGGGGTATTATATAGATGATCATTTTACTTAATGCATTAATAATTTTGGGGGATTTGCGGCGAGCTTCACTCCACGCATGCAGGAGGACAATACCTACGTGTAGGGGGCAAGGGGATGGTTTATATATAGGGTGGGGCGGATGGGGGCTGGAGCGAAGTGGGTGTGTCACGTTGGTTCTCACCTTAGCCCGTAGAGGGAGCGCTCCGCCCGCAGGGATATTCCCGTCGTAAAACCGGTGACAGGACCAGGGTGAGAGAGAGGATTCCAACATTTTACCCCTATAGCCCATCCCTCCCCCTGAGCGTGTCCATACAATCGACCCCTTCCCTTGCAATAAAACCCTGAGGGTACCAGTTTCCCCCCTCTTCCAGACGAACCCTCCCCTTACAATGACACGACCCTGTGAGCCTTACCCTTGCTGCTTTTCATTCCGGACCGAACGATGAAGGCAGATCGAGAAGGGAGCTAGATCCATTGACAAGGGTAGGATAAAGTAAGTGCGGTCTTTCAAACAAATTAGATTGTCACATAAATGAATAAACAAGCCATTATTAGCCTGAAGTCTTCCCAAGATTTCAACCGGTTAGATTCGTTGAATATTACCTACGTTTCAACGGACGACTCATCAGTCGTCATCAGGTTGAATAAAACAGTTTGGCAGAATAAAAAACGTTGAGACGTAGCTGTTAAAAATAAAACAATTAAGTTACCCCTTATCGATCGCAAAGATGTAGGCAATCAAAATTACATATCATGATGCCGACGATACGGATCTTGTATACCTGGTTTCAATTCATAATTAATAGATGTAGGCAGGTTATGTAACTTATTCTTATACCCTGATGTAGATGGACGAGTCGTATGTTGAAACGTTGGCCTAATACCATGAAATAAACCGGGGAAAATCCCGAGAAGACTTCATGCAATTAATTTTACGGGAAAGACGTACTTTGTATTTTAAGCGGTCATTACTTTAAATCAAAAGATTTTTTAATATAATTTTTATTTATATTATTTAGCATATTAAATGAAGATTAAAGAATAAGTCGTCCATCCCAGAAAAAATTAAAGCCGACAAACAATTTAATGATCACAATCCTTGATTAATTCATTATTGCTAAAGCCTAGCGTTAAAAAAGAAGAACAACGTCAAAAGAATAGATAGCAATACGTTATAGAATTGGCTACTTGGGTAAGTGGCATTAAGGAGAAAAAGAGTTTTTATAGCTTAGAAAAGAGTATATATGGCTAGGAATATGCTTTGTGGGATTATAGGGGAGGTGACCCCCCTTTCCAGGCAACGGGAAGTCAGGGAAAACTTTTGAAAAATGAAATGTCTGGAAATTATTTCACACCATTTTGGCACTCAAATTTTTACTTTGACCAGATGCACTTATTATATGAGGGGGTGAGAAGCCAAGGGGTACAAGTGATTTATTTTCTAAACATAGTTAGGTACGGAAATTGATAGAATAAAAACACAGAAAAAATTCATGGACAAGGGAAATGACTGAATCTCTGTAATGTGCTAACATCTAGAGGAAAGTCATACACATTACTAAATATCTTGTTGATCTCGTTTTGCTTACTTAATCAAATTTCTATAACTAACTCTGTTCGGAAACAAAAATCACTTCTCCCCTTGGCTTCTCACCAAATCTAGACAATAATTTTAAAAAATTTTTTTAATTCTCTGATGCTTTGGGGGGGAAGTATCCCCTCACCCCACTCCCCCATAGATACGCCATTGGAAAAGAGGATAAATGTTCAGTCACACCTGAAATCGCAATTGACTAATAGTAGATGGAGTAGATAAGTTTGGACGATTTCAGCGGGGGTTTATCTTTCAAACTCTAAAACCATCGAAAATTAAAACGAGCGCTGTTGATTGGAAATAACAATGAAGATACAACTTTTGAAACAAATATGAAAAAGGAATTCGGTTTGAAATTCTTTTACGTCTACCTGAAGAATTGCCCAGGTACGAAAAACCTCAATCAAAATAATGTGAAACAGATAATGTAAATAGAAGTAGACAAAGTGACAAGATGACACACCTTTCCTATGCTTTCCCATATCTTCTAGTTTTAATAATGTCATTTATACAATGGGTTTATTTCATTTAACATATTTAAAAAATAACTAAAAAATTTAAAAATGATAAAAAATTGCTACTTGCAACAAAAAAGTAAAGATAGTAAGAAATATAAAAAACATAAAACAATAGAAATTAAAAAATATTACTTGCATTGTAAATAAAATTCTGTCCACAATAGTCAAAAATAAATGCTCAACATCCTGCTTTCAATGTTTCATTTTTAAGCTTCACTAGCGCCAACAACATAATACATTTTCAACACAGAAAAATGCGCATAAAAAATGACTGCATTGTTCACTGGCTGAGAAACACTTGCGCCAAGATCTACACATGACAGTGCTACGGGAAAAACATTATGGAGTATCTGAGTGGGCGCATTAATAAAAATCCGCAATTCGAAACATAAGGCTTTTGAAAACGGATTCATTCTGGGAACATCTTCTTCCGTTTCTATCCAGCATATTAATGAGTCGAAGGATCGTAATGCATATTTCCTTCATTTTTTCTGGCTCCTTAAGATTTCAGACTCGAGAAGATCATGGCGCGAGGGATGGAAACGGGGTTGAGATTGGAAGGGGTGAAGCTAGCGCGTGAAGAAATGGCGATAGGGGCGAGTTTTTGGAGTTGTTCCATGATCTTACGAAGGAGGGCACATGCCATATGGCCGCGTCCCCAGTTTATGGAGGATATATAATACCAGCTTATTTATTTCTCGACGAAGGGATGCGGGAAATATTTTTTCACGCTCTTTTCTTTTAAGCCTAGAAGTCGTTCGGTACACCAAGAGGATGTTTTGCTTTTTCCTTTTACGGCCAAGGATAATGAATTTGATGCGGCAAACATTCCCCTTCTTCACCAGGTAGGCTTTTCCTTACTTTCGAGATGTTACTTTTTTACGGGATCTCACCGGGTTATATCAAGAGTAAGATATAAGGCGAGATTCATGACAAAATGGACGCTACTCTGCTTCAAGATCATAAGACCGGATACAGGGATATAGCAGGCATAGGCGGATTTAGGGGGGGCACGGGGGTACGTGCCCTCACCCCCCCTCCCCTAAGCGCTTAAAAAATAGAAAAGATTTTTAATACGGCTATCATTACGTTCGTTTTATTTCGTGTAACGAATCCTCAATATTTTAATTTAATATTAATAACTTTCATATCGAAATAAAGAGAATATTCTGTACAATAATTGTTGTATTTTGTTTTTAATCTCAAATATGAGAAGACATGTAACATTCTTGTTTCCCCCCCCCCCCCCCCCCAGAAAAACATCCTGGATCCGCCCCTGATAGCAGGTAAAAAAAATCGTGCATTGTCAGTGGCACCCAAACATGCATGTCATTATTTAAGTATTCTGGCGATCAGGGTAGGTTTCCATGGAGTATTTACAAAGTATGCCGTCAGTATATACTTCCTTCATGTACTGGAAAATTTAACTGTATTAAAACTCAGAAAATCTTCCCCACTGTGGATGTTTTAAATATCGCCATATATACCTTAACCCTTTCTTACCTACAGCTGCTTCATGAAAATATTAAATTTCAAGACTTCCACTTTAAAAATGATAAAATTTTCTACCCAGTCATAATTACTGTGTTAGTCACATATTTCGCCATTCAATTTTACCGCACAAAAGAAAACGTAGTTACATGTTAAATGTATACATTTTTGATGTTACTTAGAAGCAACATTGGGCTATGACGGGTTTATGTACCGAAAAAATGTGAATAGAGACATAGACTTAGAATAATATTGAGTAAATTATTTCTTGAGTGCTAATAGAGGAACAAAAATTAATATGTGCGAGAGAAAGAATGCTCGGAATGTACACACACCCCAACTCGTGGACAGCGTCCCGATTTGCACCCCTACCTTACCTCGTTACCTCATTTCCGAGCCAATAATATTAATCACACCAAAGAGCTATTGATGATGGACGTAGTGGGGGACATGGGCAGAAGGGCTTCGCAGAAAAAATAAAACGGGGAAACCTTCAGATTGCGTCACCGTTTGCAAGCACAAATACAAATGCAACTGTTTTTATGCACTATGCTGGGGCATTATAATATTTATAATTATTATATCATTTTTCTGAACTGATGGGGGCTGACCTTGAGCGTGCTCGAAACCCACCCACTCTTCTAGCCAATCACAGAAGAGCGATGGGAGAAAGTGTGGAAGAGCCCGCAGTCTCTCTTCGAACTCCGTGCAGTGCATATCGCTCTCCAGCTAGCTGTGTTGCCAAGCCGAATCTTTGGAGATCGCACAGCGCTCGTTCTGCCGCCCCCGAAAGTACCGTTATTCCCAAGGCTGGCAACGCCGATCGGCCGGATGGAGGGGAACGGAGAGGTGGAAGGGGCAGCGATTCTCATTGGCTAGTTTCTATTTTCCGCCCAGCCGCCGTCAGTTCGGAAAAATGGTATAAAGTATTCTAATGATTAAGGTAAGTTTCCATGGAGTACTTAAGGAGCATTCTGGCAGTAACTCCTCTCTTCAAGGTTTTCCTTCTTCAATTAATCATAAGGCCTACTCCCTTTCATTCAATCTAAAAATCCTATACTCTTCCTTCCTCTCCTTCGTTTACCGAACATTCTTCCTTCTTACACTGCTTTTAAAATCCCTATTCGATACTCGCTAATATCTAAACCTTCCGTACCCTCTGTATCTCATCTCGAAGCTGCCTCTCCTCTCCCACAATATCCAGCACTTCGTCGTTAGGAATAACTGAGAAAGAGTCACAATATTATAGGGTGTCGAGAGGGAAATTTTATTTTCCATTTTCTTTCTTTCCATTTTCACTCCTCGTTTCTTTTTTTCCGAAAAAGAATTCTCATTTTTCTTAAGTAAGCTAATTCCTACGACATCCAAATACACCTTCATTGGATATATTTTCATTGACGACCGACAGCAGCTTTCGATGGAAATAGAATTTAGCTGCATTAAACCCAGGTAAATGTCCCAAGTAGGTGTGCGTTAAATATTGCCTGATCTGTAGAGTAGCGCTTTACGGTGCGGAAACATGGACACTTAGGGAAGAAGGACGCGAGAATACTGGTGGCGTCTGAAATGTGGGTATGGAGAAGAGCAGAAGGGAAAAGGTGAAGCGAACGGAGAGGAGGAGGAGAAGTTATGAGGTGCTGGACATGGTGGGTGAGGGGAGGATGTTCTTTGGAGAGATATTTTCACAAACACGGAGTACTAACATGCAAAACAGCATTTTAATGATTTTTTAAATCCACTGAATAAAAAATAAAAATGTTTGGTTTAGAAACTTGCGGCATAAATAAATATTTGGCACCAAATATTTACACCGTAGCGTGAGGTTAATGAGGATCCAACTACCCTTCGATCAGCACGCAATTCAAATTTTAATTTTTCATTGCTTAAGCAAGAATAAATTCATTACCCACACGAGCTGTGGAATATATTACAAGCAAAACTTATTTTTTAGATATATTGATTAAAATAAAATATTAGCAAAGATTTAATCGTTAACAGTAATTCAATTACTTTCACTAGGTTAAATCACGGATATTAATGTTAGGATTTTAGGACTATTAACGAATGATGGCTGCGAATCTGGTGACAGCTATTAAAAAGAGGGGAGCGATATAAGATGAAGAAGGCAATAGGGTGACAAAGGCGGTAATGAGAATGGATGCAGGAAATGCTAAGGAAGGGTGGAAGAGGAAGGTGGATAACAAGGCATGGGACAGATTGATGTAACTCAGGCGGTGGATGGGAGAAGAGCAGAGTCGGCCAGGCCGAGGAGGCAGGGCTCAAATCCTGACTGAAGGAACTGTCTTGGGAAACATCTACATAATACCCTGCGAGCCACCTCTTAGGTTTTTGGCAGGGGGTGATCAATCACCAGCATGCAGCATGCAATTGGACTCCCACATGCACACCACACGGTCCAAAAAGCGTCGCGTATACTAACAAGATATACTACTATATGCTGTTAGAAATAATAATAAAATTAAGAAACATGCATTAACTTTTACATAGGTTAGTAGGCTACACTACAAGTCATGCAATCTATTTATGAGTTCTATAGCTGCCGTTATAATTTCTTATTGATCGTGGAAAAAAGACATTCTGAACCTGTCTGTTCTACAATCTATCTCTCTTATTTTATTTATATGATCTGATCTTTCGTAGTATGTTGGCGTCCGTAAGATATGGTTAACTTCATTAGAAAATACACTGCTCTGTAATTTATCTAAAAGGTTTAGTCTATTTTTTAATCTACGGTCCGACAGAGATTCCCATCCGAGTTTATCTCAGAGGTCAGTTACACTAACAAGACTATCGTAACGACCTTTCACATACCTGGCAGCTCTTCTTTGCACGCGTTCTAACTCTGTTATTAAGCCTTTTTCATGAGGGTCCCAAACACTGGCAGCGTATTCTAAATGTGGTCTAACGAGGGAAAAGTAGCTACTTTCTCTCACTTTGTCGTCGCACTTTCCTAATATTCTTTTAACAAAACCCATTTTACAATTAGCTTGACTGTGACTTGAAAGGGAGAAGTGAAGGGCTGCAGGATACCAGTCTAATGCGCTAAAATCTTAAGATTTTAGCACTGTGATCGAGCATAATGGATAAACACATGGAGAAAGATCAACAGATAAATACTAACGACAGGTAAAGAATAAAGAAGTATTTGTTTGGACATTAGAAAGAAGTAAAGAAGAATAGCATGAATGAACTGAAGGAAGCTTCTCGGAAAAATGAGAAATGGACGGCTGCAGTGTACCGATCTTAGGATTTTCATACTATTGAGGAATCGATACCTCCACTGCACAAACGCTCAACAATCGCCCATCAAATCAAATCCAATCATCTAGTACTACTAGGGCTACCAGATGAGTGGATTTGATCGTCTTTTATTCGGTGGCAATTGTTGAGTGTTTGTGCAGTGGAGGTTTCGGAATGTAATGAAAGGCTTCGGGATAGCAAATTAAAAATAAGACATTCCTTGAAAATTCTTCGCTGCACCCCCACGTCGTGTGAAGTCGACAATCTAGCCTCCACAAAAACCCCAACCTTTCAACTACGTACAACTTTTAGAACATATTTCACTCATCGAGAAGAAACTCTGATTCACGCCACATTCAAGTCACATTCCGATGCGATTATCATATTCTAATGTCTTCATAATGTCTCCTTTTTTCCCTGAAAATTACCTGGTCGACACATCCACTCTCCTCTTTAACAGTTGAACACAAATCCTTGTTTGGTATTTCTCATTGAAAACATTTGCTGCTCGTTATACAGCGCAGGAACGGAAAACCCTTTTGTATTCCCCCCAATAAGCCGATGTCTCTTGTTCCGCCTCGCACCCCCGCTTGCATGCACATACAAACCCTTATAAAACGGCGGCACTCGTCTCGTGGGGTTGTTTTTTTGGCGGACGGGGGAGATGGGGTGGAAAGGCATCCAGGCGAATAATTGAATCGGGCGTGGGTGCGACTCCTTCATCATCCAACAGCCAATTTTCATAAAACGACGGCGGGCGAAGTCTTCTTCTCATCCTGTTGCACAACCATCCCCTTCCCTTCGCACTCACCTCGTCTTTTCCTTTTCATCCCCTTCCGTGTATCCCTCCTCTACGGAGCAACGAATTTCCACTCTAAACGTCAAAGAGGAAGATTTTAATCAATCTTCTTTTTTTTCCCAATTTTTTCTTCGTTTCCCTTTAAAAAAAAATGCTCTCATTTCTAAAGTGTGAAAATTCGCTCCCTCAAAAATAGCTCCTGCAAACACTGACGCACATATTAAGCATTGAAGTCTGGGCGCTTGCCCCATTCCTAGTTAGTTATTCTTGACTCCAGTTTATTTATCCAGTAAAATTTGGCCACTGGCAGATATAGACAAACATCTACATTTACAAAGTAGGTACCCTGCGAAACACCTCCTGGGTGTTTGTGATTAATCACTGGCATGCAATTGATGCGCACTACGCAGTGGCGAAATAAATCATTGATGATAATAATAACACTAACACATCAGTCCTGGTTTTTTGGAATATCGAAGCAATTAATCGCTCCATGCAACTCAAGGCTATAACATAAATTCGCCTTAATAAAAAATTAAAACATGCTAATGACCATCACTTTGTCCCGCGTTTCAAAGGTTAAGCATGTCATCGTCTTCGGGGGTAAAATATAGAGTCAATTACTAGTCAGTATTTATACCCTCGAGTGCAATTCTACAGTGCCCTGATTGGTTAGTTTTCGATCGGTGTTGTTTTCGTATTCTCTGGTTAATGAAGCAATTTCACGTAATGCTTATCTGGAAGCTTTTGTCTCCATTGGTGGTATTTTATTCCACGCCAATTTGTTATTTTACGGTACGATACCAATAATTGTCAGTGCGTCAAATAATATTCATATTTTTAAAATTCATTGAATGACAGAGGTCCAGGTAATTTTTTACTACCGCTGATTTCAGTGGGTAGAGGAAGTGTACCCATCTTTCGTACTCTGCCAGTAGTTTTTCGACTATGCGGCCTGTTACCCAGATATAGGCCCGACGACAATTTTCACGTAATCAAAAATATCTTTCCGAGTAAGAATTTAATCAAACAAAGGGATTACTCGGAATAATTGAAGGCCAAACAATTGAACAACAACAAAATCCGAAGTGCTGAGTATGGTGGGTGAGAAGAGGCAACTTCTAAAAGAGATACGTGGGAAGACAGAAGGTTTTGAAGGAACGAATGCTGATCGGGGAAGGGATGTTGAAAACAGTGTTAGTGTGTATAATGCTGGGTTGACGAGGGAGATGAAGGAAGAGAATAGGATTTTTATATAGAATGAAAGGGAGTAGGCCAACTGTGAACTGAACAGATATGTCCATGAAGGGAGGGAAGACCACCAGAATGCAAAAATGCAAATAAACAATTACGCAAATAATGCCTTCAAGCCTACCTTAATCAATAGAACACTTGAATAATAATAATTATAACCCCATTCTATGCGTACCACCCCGAAAAAGTGCTTGAAAACCGCGCATTTAAAATTTACAGCGATTTGCCTATCCACACAGATAAAACTACAGTTAATAACAGACCATATATAATGCAGATTGACAAGAAATATAGAACTTGCTACATGGTTGATATTGCTGTGCCACTGTCGCATAAAATCGAAAAGACAATAGCCGGAAAAATAAATAAGTACCAAGAATTGGCAATAGAAATAAAAAGAATATGGAATATGGAACAGAGTTATATAGCTCCAATTGTTATCTATGCCACCGGTGTCATCCCAAAACATATACAAAACAGTTTCAAAATACTCAACCTTCATCCAAATACATACATCAAATTGCAAAAGGCTGTAATAATTTTAACTTGTCATATCACGAGAACATTTCTCAACGCAATTCAATAGTAAATAGTTACCTTGGTGAGAACCCGTGCTCTTTGCACTAAAACAACTCAGTGAAAACCGAAGAAAATTTAGAGGAAAATAATAATAATAGTAATAATCCTTAGATTCGAAAAAAGGATAAATTTATTGACATTAATAAATAATAAAAATAAGCATATCTAACGTAAGATCTCACCACACGGTCGAGTTACAATATTTCACACTCAAACTCACATATCATGACACCGCTTTCGAATAAAATCCAGGCTTTTCACGGGTCATTGGCAATGAAGATGAATTCAAAAGGTTAATGAAGAGAAAAGTTGACTGAGAATCAAACTGTCTGCAAAGCCTGGTGTAAACGAAGCGTTAAATAAGGCAGCAAACACTTTCCATTTACGCAATAAACGGGGATGGAACACGTTTTGGGAGTTAAAGGGACCTCCGAGGAAGGCAATGAAGGGGATAATGACAGAATAGGCCTGCAGGTGAAGGGAAGCAATAGGAAGAGATTTCACACTCCATTTCAAGGAAGGCGAAATGTTTTTCGAGGGCATGCCTACGCGAGGGATCAAGAAGAGGATAAAAAAAGCATTTATAAAGAAATGTAGGAACAGAACAATACTCATAGGCGGATTTAGGGCACGGGGACACGTGGGCTTAAAAAAACAGACAATATTTTCATAAAGTTATCATTACGTTCGTTTTTTAGCGTAGCCTCAATCATTTTATTTCATATTAATAACTTACATATTAAAATAGCAATACAGATTAGAAAGATATTTATTAAGACTTATGCCCTCTATGAACAAAAAAATTAATTACTTGTACCAAAATGTATAGTAAGTATAAACATAGACAGAATATTTCGTACAGTAATAGCTGTATGCTATTTTTCATCTCAAACATGAGAAGACTTGGCCCGTCAGACCCTTACCCCCCTCCAGAAAAAAATCCTGAATCAGCCCTTGCAGTTACGGACTCCAATTTAAAGTCCGAAGGTAGTTTGGATAGGCGAAGATAGAGCTCACCTCAGACTAAAAAACATTTGTCGCCTCTTTTTAGGGCAAGTAGCGTTTGAGGTTCTTTATGCCCGGCAAATTTTTCCTATGCTGCGCTGGTGTTATGCAACAAATGAATGTAAAAATACATTTGAGATATGATATTCTTGGGTTTCCAACGCCCTGAAGATGATGGCGGAGTTTGCCATAGAAACGTCGGCATAAAAAGACCTGAACCGTTTATAAACCCAAGAAGAATTCATCCATTTACTTCGCCGAGAAAGAACTAAATCCAGCTTCGGTGGCGGTGAGGTAAACACTAAATTTTTTTCGAAAGGCGAGGGTACAGATCGCCCCATACTCTGCCAAAAGATGTGCGAATAGCACATATCCTACGTGTTGAATAAAAACTTTTGGGCTATGTCGTCGCGTCAATTCTTGGGTGACCCCAACGTTTCCCGACCGATGCTGGTCGCTTTCTCAAAGGATCATTCTGAAGAGTTAGGAATTTCAATTCGTATATATAGGTATTTGTGTCAGGTGATGAGGGGAGGGGAGGTTGTACGAGTGGGTTGATTATTTTTTTCTGATTACGGGTTGCCAAGTACGTTTTTAACAAATAATTACATATCCTACGTGCGGACACCATATCCTTTCCTTAGGCTCCAACGGTTCATTTGCTTAAACCTTACATCTGAGCTCATGCAAGCCCAAGATGGATTTTTTGCCCCTGCCTTCCGTCATTTTTACTTCTGCTTAAAATCTTCTTACGCAGTAATCCTATTCCACGAGGACTTCTTCCGTTTGATCTACCATTAAAAACCACTTTCATCACACTGGTGTAGTTCCTTCTCTACACGTGACCCAGGCACCTGAATAGTTTCCTTTTTATTGTTGCACCTCTATCTGCCTCACTGTAAATCTCTCTCATTGTCAGTAGACCGTTTTTTCTGATTCTCCAAACTCCCGCTTCATTAATAGGTGGAAGTATTTTCCTAAGTCCTTTGCTACTCAATACGTGACCCAGCCATCTTAAAGGTTTGCTTTTTGATGTTGCAATTATTTCAATTGCTCTCGCGGTTAAAAGGTATTATGCTAAATGTAAAGGTATTATGAAGGTTGCTAAATGCTCATTTTTTCACTTATGTCGAGACTTCTTACACTATTGTCAAGTTTTTTCTGTGAATAACAATAATTTTCTAACGAATTGATGCCACATATTTACAGCGCTTCGAAATGCATTTAGGCACTTAATTCAGTCAAAACATTCTCAACATTTTGGTTCACAAATATTCGAATTTTAACCATAGATATTCGTTTGGTTTCATCCCAGACTAATGAATTTTCCGGCTGAAATAGGCAGTTTGGAAAAAAAGGACCGTCAAGCTATTTCAAGTTGAAATGAAATATATCTAGATAAGAATCCCTTAAGCAAACTTCTCTTTGAGACATAAGTTAGATCCGCAAATAAAAAGTATCGTTGACAAATAACCACTCAGACAGCGTTGCATGTTTATTGGTTATTCAGAGATGATGAAATGGCCTTCTTTTCCATTGAATGTGAAAGTAAATGATATCGGGAAGGAGAAAAGTCTGGTTAAATAAAAGCTGGTTTTCCAGTCGACGAATCGCATGAATAAATTTTCTCGTCATATGCAATCCGTCGGCTGCCATCATGAAATTAGATACCGCCTTTTCTTGGACTTCGAGGAAAACGAACGAATAGGGACAAAAAATTCTTCAGAAAAAAATTTTTCTCCTGATTTGATTCACGTTAGATACAGATCGAAAACTTACAAGTTCTATTGTGTAAACCTTCACTCTTCAGAAGTTTCATCTGAGAAAAAATATATTTCAACGAGCGAAAAATATTGACCTTTTAATTACAGTTCCTTGACTCATTCATATAAATTTTCTATTAGACAGTAATTAATCATTAACTCGAAAATGGTAAATTTTACCTGTTTACAGCGAAAAGACAAATGAAATTTAATATGGTGGAATACTAAATTAGGTTAGGTTTTATTCCATTTCAATGCTGTAAACCACTTCAGTAATAAATCAATAACCGTTATGAATTTATGTATATAGGGTTATCATAAAAGAATGGTACTCTTTCAGTATTTCACACGAATATAGTAGGGATAGGGTGACAGAGATTTTTCAGAGGCTGTCCCTACTTGAGTACTTTGAGAAGGGCACTTCAAATGGTGGCATTTCGTCCGTTGGATGGGACGTTATACCGTGGTCCCCTTGGCGCCTTTCGTTAAGAGCAGGCAAATGTAGACGCCGGGTGTCTCTCTTGCCGAGTAACTAAGGACACACACATCGATGGCTAAGTTCTAACAACACGTATCTCAAAATTTGGCCGGTCTGAGTTAATACTGCAATTCTGTTAACAGAAAATTAAATTCCAGCAAAAAAACAACTCTTTGTATGCAAATTTTGCTTTGTATGCTGCTTTTTTAGTTTTAGCTATTTTTGGTTTTTAACTTAAGGCTGGACGGCGATATTTGGTGGAACTTTGTGACAGGAAACATAATTGAGATGCAATGTTGTGTGTTCCACAGAAGTTTTAATAACCGACCCAGGTTTCGACAATACACTATGTCCTTACACCTTTGAAAATGACATGGTGTAATGTCGAAACCTGGGTCGGTTATTAAAACTTCGGAGGAACATACAACAGTGTATCTTTATTATGTTTCCTCTGGTTTTTAATTTCAATTACAATTATATACAATTAAAAAAATAAATATTTTTTTTTGCTCTCCTGAAAAGTTGCAATTTTTGAGATACGTGTTGTTAGAACTTAGCCATCGATATTGAAATTTATTAACGATGAAAAAAAACTTATTTAGAGAATAAAAATCGATAAATAAAAAAATAACCTTAAGTAATTCTGTCTTCATTCAAACCATATTCAAAACCGCAGCATTCTTTTATGATAATCCTTTACAATGCATCAGTTCTTCACATCTTACCTGACTACCAGCTCCGTTATAAACGACCAAAAACTATTTAAAGTCCGAAAATAATTCCCAATGTTAATAACGTATTGTACCCAATATGTCACAAAAATTAATTATAAAAATGAATCGATCGCAAAAAAAGTCCTATGGTGAAAGAGTACCGCAAGTCAAATACGTCAATATTCGATCCCACTGTGATAAAATATGTTCCTCTTCAATGTGATCACCATAGAACAAATCTGAATTTGCATGTTACCTAAATGTAAACATATCAAAATGTACTCACAAGGCAGGAAGCAAGGAAATTTGGCAACCCATAATACAAACATACCTGAAATAAAGAAGAGATATGGGTGAGACAAAGATCTTCAATACAGAACAGCAACTTTCAATGGATGCAGCTATATTTATGCAAATAGTAGTATACCAACAGTAAACTTTATGATATGCTGCAAAAAACGAATAAATTAAATACATTTCCAAAGCAACTCTAACATCTCTAAAACAGGAATAGATGCATAAGGATAAAAACTTTTAAAAAATACCAATATGTATCAAGAAAGACCATATATCCAATTTGGGTCAATTTATTTCAAACACAAAGGAAAACTGTGCGATTCGTCATGAACTGCTTCGGGGGTACAGAAAGCGATACACATATGTTTAACTAATTAAGATGGGAGCTGCTACAGACTGGGAAGCTACGCGTTAGGCTCAGATTCTTTTAGATGGATATCTTTCAGGTCGACACGGAGAACATCATATTAGATCTAAAATATATTGCCAGGTCCGACAGAAACGATAAATTAAGACAGACATTTTGCCGTGACGCTAGGCATGGGAATTTATTTTTCCCCCGAACCATAAAGGACTTAAATAAACGCAAGGCATTTGGTTTTGTCAGAAAATTTCTTTTATATTTTTTAACGGCTAGTGTCCTAACACTCGCTGCCACACACCTGTTGAGACATCTTTTGGGGTGGCAAGTAGATGTAGATATCTGCGTAAAAAATTATACTTTAACCCTAAAGGGCTTGATAGAAACCTAGAATGCACACACAAACATGCATACGTTTAATTTAAAATGGTACATCTTCCAATTGCAAAAGGGGATTCAATTAGTACTGATAAATAGGTCATATAGGATTAATTGCGCGTATCACTTAGGCGGATGCACATTAAACCGCGCAATAATTAACGGAAGCCATCGTTCCCTAGGTAATGGACGCGGCGGAAAATAATCATCACGGCTGACTGTTTTTATTTTTTTCCTTCCAACTTTTTGCACCAGGAAATGGCCGCCGCAACCGAAAGCATACTCTGGCCTGGCAAATTAATATAATTCCGAGCTCAACACAAACCCGGTCGAGGGCTCGCTCATCGCTTTTTAATTTATATCGAAAACAAAATTGAACTCAAATCTGGCCTCGCTCAATCGTTCAATTGAAATAAATGTACGATTGGGATTTCGAAAAACCGCAGTGAGGCAAATCGCGACAACGCAAGCATAAGCGATGCCAATGCAAAAAAAAAAATTTCAAGCGCATAATTTAAGTGCGCACATAACCTATTGCCCGGATTCGGTCAAGCGTGCATAAAAACTCCAATTCATTACTAAGCTTTAAGTTTCAACGCAAATATGGCTCCTGGATGTGGAATATTAGACCGACAATCGGTAAATCCCGGTTCGAGTATGCGATTTTTTCATAGCGAACGTCATTTATGATATAGTTTAAAAATGTTTTCTTTTTGGATTCAGGCCCAGAAAAAGGTGACTCTAAACGCCACAAAATTGCAATTCCTTTTCAGGCATTATGATCACAATAATTTCATCCATCTAAATCCATAATGAGGAGACAATTAAACCTAGAAGGATGATAAATAGAAGATAGGTACTAAAACGATGTACGAGGGTTTGAAAAGTTCTCGGAATCACCTCGAGTTGTCAGCGCTAGTGCAACGAACTTTTCACATGATACGCATAGGACTGTTCGCTGTAAACACATGCCACGTCAATGCTCGTGGAAAAGCACTGTGTCGGTGACGTGATTTTTTGTTGTTCCCGCATAGTGATTTGCGAAGATGGAAAAAATCGAGATTCATGCAGTGATTAAGTACTTCGTAAAGATACGAGGGTTGTACCAAAAGTAAGGTTCTCATATTTTTTACAAATACAAAACTTTGTTTATTTACAATAATTTTCTCATCGTTGAAAAGCTTACACTTTTGATTATTTTTCAACGTAGTCTCCATTTTTTTCGATGCACTTTTAAAGACAGTGGTCCAGCTTTTGTATCCCTAAGTTGAAGAAGTCTCCCGCCAACCCGTTGACGAAGTGTGCGACCTCTGCTCGGACTTCATTGTCGCTCTTGAAGCGTTTGCCACCTAAGAGTTTTGTTTCAGGGGTATAATGAAATACCCGCGCTTCATCTCCGGTGACGATAGAGACCAACAACTCCTCCCCTCCCTAAAATTGTTGAAGAAATTTGCGAGCACAGTCAAAGCGTTGCTGCATGTGTCCGTAGCGTGTCTCGTAGGTATGAAAGCAAAGGACATTCATGCCGATTTCCAGAATACACTAGGGGACTCTCCTCCTTCATAGTCAACTGTTGCCAAGAGGACAAAATAATTTAAATATGGTCGGGGGAGCTTAAATGATGGTCCGCGAAATGGTCGGCCAAGAAATGTCGCTACTCCAGAAATCATTTCAAAAAAGCAGAAAATGGTAATGGAGGATCGCCGATTGAAAGTGGGTGAAATTGCTCTTGCTTGCCAGATGTCATCTGAAAGGGTATATTATATTTTAACAGAAAAATTAGAAATGAAAAAAACTATCTGCAAGATGAGTGCCGCGACTCTTGACGCTGGATCAAAAACGCATGAGAATGGACATATCGGAACAATGTTTGACCCGTTTTAAGGAAAACGAACATGTTTTTTTGCACCAGTTTGTGACCAAAGATGACACTTGGGTCCATTACTATTCCCCAGAGACAAAAACATAGCCAAAGCAGTGGAAACATAATGATTATCCGCCATCAAAGAAAGTAAAGACAATTCTTTCGACTGGAAAGGTCATGGCATCAGTGTTCTGGGATGTGAAGGGGATTCTGTTTATAGATTGTCTCCCCACTAGGCAAACAATTACTAGAGGATACTATGGTAACCTCTTGGACTAATTGCAACACAATATTCGGTAAATAAGGCCAGATTTAGCAAGGAAGAAAGTCATTTTTCACCAATACAATGCGCGCATGCACATTATGTTGTCGCCATGGCAAAATAACACGATATGGTATTAATTGTTGCCACTTCCGCTTTATTCACCTGATGTGCCTCCGTCAGACTTCCATATCTTCCCAAAATAAACTTTTTTGATGGTGGACATGGTGGATAAAATGATTTACTTCAAATGAAGAACTGATAGCCGGAGTTGAAAACTATTTTTTTGGCCTAGAGAAATCTGTTTTTCTAGATAGGATCAAGGTACTAGAATATCGTTGGACCAAATTTAGTAATCTACAGGGAGACTATATTGAAAAATAAAATAAGTTTTAGTGATGTAAGAACATTTTTTCTATTCAATTCCGAGAATTTTTCAAACCACCCTCGTAGTTACCATTGCGTAGTTTAGGGATACCAATTTCAAGGAGTCCTTACATATCAAAAGCGTTTCCTGCGCTTACAAGCTAACAGGCAGAGAGATATTTAAAGAAAAAAGAAGGAAAAAAAAGATGCTGAAATAAAGTGTGGAATAAAACAAAGTAATTTTATTTTATTTTATTATATCTTTTACTTTCATCTACCGAATCAGTTTAATAAATTTTTACTTCAGATAAGAGTGATCGACCCCTAGGTCGTGATCCATTCCATTACGAAAATGACCGTTGATTGGAGTCCACACTTCATTCCTGTTCAGTGACCAATTCATCGCCACACAAGTTAGTTAACATTGACGCTGATAATGAGACAATCTGAACCTTTTTTTTTCTGCCTTTTCCAGTGTCCAAACATTGCTCAGGCCAGCAAATTCGCTAATCGTACATGAACATCCAGTTCATTGCATTAAAAATTGTTTGTTAACACCTTTCAATCATTAATGAGCACAGCATTAACATCAAGGCGTGTGAATTTTGTTATTTGGGAAAACGGGCAAAAATGCAAATTAGTTCGCGGTGGAACAAAGTGACGATCAGTCATTGTACACGGAGTGCGCTAAGTTCAAATGTAAACTTTTCGCCCAAATTAATCCAAAATGATTATCGCAGCGAGGCAGCTATACAATTATTCGTAAACGGGAGGTAAAAACAACGAAAACTTAGTATCATTGCAAAAGGCAGAAAATCAGGTTTCCAGTTCTCAGTAGCCGTGAGAATGGGTAGCGAGTCGGTACCCGAAACGTCGGCGCTCTTAAATAATCTAACCCGCGCGCAATCCCGAGAAGATTTTTCTAAAGTTATTCGCCGGGAAAGTGTAAAATCATATACAGGTTTCCATTATTTAGAGTCCATGTCATACATATAATGCACAACAATAGCACACATCCATCAACGAATAATTAGCTCCAACTATTAATAAGTTCCGAAAATTAATTCCCCTTCGGTCACAATATTTCAGAGTAAGTGCACATCGAACTCTGGGGTCAAAATTGAAACTTCAGGAGTATTACAAACTGCCCATTTAATTAAGGAAACTTGAAAATTTAATGACCCAAAAAGTATCTAAACAATAATTCCCACTCAAAGCCCGGTAGTTATTCCTGGCATTTTCAATTAAATGAAATCGAAGCTAGAATGAACACAATTATATTGACGAGATCATAAATTAGCTGTCAATCAGTCCTGGGAAGCTCGGGGAACGATAAAAGTTCGAACGAGATTTTTATTTATGCCCTAATTAATCATTACTTAAAAAAACAAAAGTTTACTGGTAGTTTACTGAAAACAATGGAACTTGGAGGACACACACTGTCAGATAAATTATGCTAATTCATTACCGGATACAATATAAAAGACAAATTATGCACTAAATAAGGCAGATACCTAAAATACATGGCCAATACTTGGTCTTATAAACATATTCCTACAGAATTAAAATGACACATTGCGAAAAAATATGGAACAATAGCATTGATCCAGTAAGGCAGATCTTTAGAACCAATCCTTTCCAATTCACTTTATAGGAACCATGTAAAAAATTCATTTGTTTTAAAACTGCTTCTTACACTTCCTCCAAACCTCTATGTAGGACTTACAATTAAATCCTTTTCTCTAGTCCAACGAAATACCCATGCGTCAACCTTTTAAACAGATAATTATCATAAAAAATGGAAGGAGAAATATTAAAATGAATTGATAAAAAAAATTCAACGTTCAAACCTCCATCGGATGGATTAACACAGGGCAGAAACAACGGCACTATTGGTACGCAAATATTTATTTGGGTGCCTTTGCAGTTACCATGAAAGCGATTTTTCTCCGGTATCCTTTTTGACATTTAAATACTCTGAATTTTTAAGGACATTAAATACTAAAGGTTAGGCGAAAATGTGCCACTATATGTCAGAAGAAATTAATGTTTGAGGTTAATTAAACAAAGGCTTTGAGCAAGAATCAACAATACGAGTACTCAATCTCACCCATCTTGAAATTAATAAAAATTCGTCGTTCAACATGTTTTGAAAAATTTTGCACTCCTGATTCTTCATAAGGATTTTGTGCCTCATCATCATCACCGGGTGTCCTCTATAACATTCTTACTATTCCACAGGGTGCTGCCTATCAGAAATTATGAGGAAAATTTTTAATTACAATGCATAAAAAAAACCATACTTACAAAAAAGTCCTAAAAAAATTAGCCGTCGACGTACATTCAACATTCTTCCTAAAAATAAAATGAATGAGAAGTGGCATCGAGCCCAAAATTTTTTAGGACTACATAATGAGGATAAATTACAAGAAGACCAAAGTTATGCAGTTTCGTAAAGCATCGCTGGCTACGAATGTGGAACTCATGATAAAGGCAGGTGGGAAAATCTAAAGCGGGTGGGGCAAATCAACTCATTGGGTAATGCATTAGCGGAAAACAGATACAGCAGTATGGACCCCAAGCAGAGTTAGGAAAGGAGGCGTTCATGAACAGGAAGGAGCTTATGATGGGATCGTTATGTACGAGTTTAAAAGAAAAAGGCTAATAAAGAGTCTGATCCGAAGACCAGCTCTATGCATAAGGGAACCATGGAAACTTAGGAAGGTGGACGATAAAAGACTGGTAGCCATTGAGATGTGGGTATGGAGGGGATTGAAGAATCTGAAGTGGACGGATGGGAAGAGGAACGACGAAGTGGTGGACATGGTGGGTGAGGAGAGTCAGGATTAAGATGAGATACGGAGGAGACAGAAGGTTTGGATGAAGCGAGTACTGAGCACGGAGGGAATGTTGAAAACAGTGTTAGAGGGGAGAATGTTGGGTAAACGAGGGAGAGGAAGGAAAGGAATAGGATTTTCAGATAGAATTAAATTGAGTAGGCCCAACTTTGAATTAAAGGGGGAAGTCCATGAAGGGAAGGGAGACTGCCAGAATACTTCGTAAATACTCCATTGAAACCTACCTAAACCAATCTCCGGCCACCGTAGCCACATGGGTGCTTCCTGTCATTCTGAGTATATGAGGCTCTTAAAGAAAACTAGCATTCCATTCGGCCGTCGAATATCCACAAATACGTAGTTGAAGCTTGCAATAAATTAAGCCACTATTTAGTTTATTTTTCGAGTCAGTCGAAATGAGAGCACTGACGGATAGACACGGGTGCGGAGCGGATATCAATATGGACGCCTTATGTCTGTAAATTACATGCAAATGTGTATCATCAAATTAAATTGGAATTGCATAGATAATTTAACTTTCTTCATTCAATAATACGCTTGCCCTTAATACCTATCTATAAAGGCAACTCATAGAAATTGAACAACATTAGATTCTGACCTCGTTACCACCCAGATTAGCTGTATTTCAAGGTACGGTGAAGTTTGAAGATACAAGTAGCTGTATCACCAAAATATTTTACTGGCTTACTAAAGACGAAACATTGAAGTAATATACTAAATATCTTGATAATCTCAAGCAAGATGTTTTATGGTCGGAAACGGGGTCATTCGGAAAAATAATTTAACAGTTTATTTTTCGCTACGATGGCTGGCTCACTGTGCCCGGGAAAAAAGGTAAAATCCTAAGCGGTAGGGGGAGAAGTAACATGAGTATATTGTGTGAACAAGGCAATCACTCCCCGAAGAGCAATCCCGACATATATCCTGACTTCCGTATCAACCCTCGGAACAGAAAAAAACACAAATTACATATCTCGTCCTTCACATCCAAATTCCATAAAAAAAACAACCTCTCATCACACCCTGTCCTAAAAAAATGCCGTCATCAAATCCCCTTCGTAAAAAAAAGATATTTACAGCCCTCTCAACACGAAAAGGAAACAAGCATGTATAAACAAGCACCAACACCACCGCATACACGACACTTCATCCTACCCCCGCCCCTTTATATGTTCGAGAGGAAGGGGAAAAATAATGTTAACCACGTCTCCTACTCCAAAAAAAAATAATTCCCCAACTGGTAGGGATGAAAAAAAACTTGCATCATACTAACTCTTCAATCTCATGCGAACCATAAAAAAATTTCCCACCATGAATATGCATAAAAAGGAAGGTTCCCCTCAATATCACACCTCCTTCCTTCGTAAAAAAATAAACGAAAAAATAATTTGAAAAAAAGAAACACAAAAGGGGCCCGCGTGAGGATAGAGGTAGCAACTCGGCCAATAACCGCTAGGGGAGCCACAGGAGTTGAAATTAGAATAACGCGATTTTCGCGGTCTTGAAAGCGAGGAGGCGGGAAAAGGGATGAGTCGGGGTAAATAAAGGGTTCCCCTTTCACAAGGGGCATGAATGGGGATGAGCCATGAATTGGGGTGGATCTAGAGGGGTGCGATGGGGTGAAAAAAGGGAAAAAGGCAGGGGTTGACAAGGACGAGGCCATAATTTACGCATAACAAATCTAGGCTACAGTAAAAGGGAAAGCTATAGTTTTCGAAAAATATGGAAAGGAAAATGGCCAGATATCATCTGAAAAAAACATATTCGTACGGAGTAAAAGAGAGAAATCTAGGACAATTATTAAATTAACAAAACTAAAGCTAGACAAGGTGAAGAGTTTTGCTACGTAGAGAGCCTAATTGCCAACAATGAGTGAACCTAGATAGAAATAGAGGAATAGAACACGCGAGGAGGGCTCTCTACAAAAAGAATGATCTACTTAAAATGAAAATTAAGGTACATAAGTAAGGTAAAAAATTCATCATGTGATACATATGGAGCATGTTTCTGTATGGAAGGGAGGCTTGAACGTTGACAGCAGCAGAGAAGTCAAGAGGGGAAGCATTCGGAAGAATGATGAAGACACAATGAATCGACAGAGTAATTCATAAGGAAGTGCTATGGAGAGTGAAAAAAAGAAAATTCTTCTCAAAACCTTAAGGAGAAGATGGGGAAACTTAGCTGGCCACATTATAAGGCGTGATGGCCTTCTGAAGACAATCGTCGAGGGACAGGAATAAGAGCATTGGACGGCCTGTAATAACGTACATAGGACAGATTAATAGGAAGTAAAAGAGAGGAAATAGGTCTTTATGAAAAGGCTAGCGGATATGAGAGCGGATGGAGAGCTGCGTCAAATCAATCATGGGATTGTTGACCTGAGACAATGATGTTAAGTTTAAGGGACCTAGAACACAACTAGAATTTTAGTACAACATATTTAGAGGGAGAAAGTTACAAAAATGACTCTCAAAAAAAAAAAAAAGAAACGGAAGAGAGATGAGGCCCAGAGAAACGAACTGCCTCGCCAATCCCGAAAGTGTGAATGTAACAGTCCAGAGACTTAGTTCAAGGTGAGTTCTACTCTCCCCTCTTCCAACTAATCTTCGAGGAGACTAGCTGACTGGGCAAGCAAAAAAGTCTTCTCTTCATCTTCAAGGCATTTTATGCATGACAGTTATTACTGCTGATCATTCCTCGCGTCAAATATCAACGGCTTAAGCAAGATCGAAGAGAACAAGTGACAAGCGGAAAACAGCAACAATGAATCAAAGGCGAAAGTAAAGAGAATCTTCGGCCAGGAATGCGTATCATTCTCCTCCAATCAAATAATTCCCTTCCCAGAACATCTCTCGGTCGCTGACCAATGCCTCAGGGATCTGGAAAGCTGAAAACGTAAATAAATATGCAAAACAACGAGATATAGAGAGGGATGCACGAAAAAAATCCTTTCCAAAACTCAGACACCAAAACGTAATAAATACGTATGCATATTACTCCCAACGGATTACAGCTCCCTTTTTTTTCAGGAAAAGTCAAATCTCATGGCAACGAAATTCCCTCGGGGACAGAAATATATCACGCCCAATAAATAATACAAAACTCAATTCGCTAGAATAAAAATGCATATAAGGTGTTCCAAACGCTGAAATTTAATTGATGAAAAAGTACAATATGGGAAATGCACGCAAGTCAATTCTTCCAATACATTTCACTATTTCCCCAAAACAAATATCGAAGGCTGATGCAACAAGAGTGCAAAATAAAGAAACACTTTTTTTCTTCCGAAGAAACCTAGCAGGTAGAGCAGATGGCGGTAGAAAGAGAGGTCTCGGGTTCGAATCCCTAGGGTGAAGCCTCCGGACACACTAAATCCAAATGTTGGAAGTGGCCCTGGAAAAGGAACTGGCCACCCTACCCTGAATTTGTGATGTTTACGCGTCTGTGGCCTAGTGCCAGGTGACCTCTATCCCCACCTAATCAAACCAACCATTGGGTTGAAACACTGAGAGAGTTTATAATCTTCCGGTTAAAAAACGGTCTCATCTATGGATTAAAAAAATACTTATGATCACTATTTCTCATCATTATTTCGCTGGATTGCCAGAAAGACTGCCTTGCTCTGCAGAAGGCTCTTGATGCCATAGACCAATGGTCTGAGATTTGGAGTCTGAAAATTAATCCAGCCAAGACTACCATTCTACCCTTCACCCTACGCAAGTCTATCCTGAGTATAAATTACCAATTATCTGGACAACATATTCCTTCGGTCACCTCTCAGAAGGATTTAGGGGTTATTTTTTACTCTAAGCTGCTCTTTCGTGAGCACATTAAATCCATTTCCACCCGTGCTATGTCTTTGGTGGGTATGATGTATCGCCACTGTGAGGTGTTGGATTTAATTGCACTACGCACCTTCTTCCTTTCCTGTGTCTCTCCGGTCCTAGAATACTGCAGCCAAATTTGGTCTACGGCTCCACCTTCTTCATTAAAGCTCCTAGAACGCCCATTGAATTTTTTCCTTTCTATTGTCCGCTACCGCCACTTGCCTTTTCGTAACTTCTCCCTCAATAAGATTAGATCCTCTCTTGGCATTGCTACTTTAGCTGATCGCCGTATCCTCAATGACCGGAGACTCTTCTTAAATATCATTAATGGCAAATACAGATCCTCTGGCCTTCTTTCTTTTTTTCCGCTTCGTGTTCCTTCGCGCACGACGAGGTCGAGTGACCTATTTCATTGTTTCACCCCCCGCCTTTCTGTTTCTAAACGTTCTTTTCTATTAAGACTTCCTTCTTCCATTAACTCCTATGCCAATTGTGTTCCAAATTTTGATCCTTTTTTTTTCATCCCTCATCCAACTTGCTCCTTCACTATGGTAATTTTCCCCCTATTCCTCGCACCACTCGATGAGTATTCTTTGTTATTTATTTGTAAATACTGTTAAATATTTTTTGTTATTGTTGGTTACGTTGCTTATATTATGAAATTGTTTCTCCAGTCCTCTGTAATTGGCCTCGTGCTGTTTTTGGATTAATTAAATAAATAAATAAATAAACTACTGAAATTCCAAAACTACAACAAAAACATGAATATACGGAATTCTCATTCACCGTAAACCTCATTTCTATAGCTCAAAATCTGAGAAAGAAAATAACAAAATGGATACAGAATGACTGACTGAAACGATCCATCAATGGCTATAGTCTAACAACACGTATCTCAAAATTTGGCCGGTTTGAGACATTTATCCCAAACATTGTGTAAAAAAATATAAAATAAGTAAAATTCAAGCAAAAAACAATTATATTGTTTGCAAATGCATGGCTCTTTTTCGGTTTTATGAATTTTTGGATTTTAATTTCAGTGTACAATTAAAAATATAAATCGTTCCTTTTGCTCTCCTAAAAAGTTGCAATTTTTGAAATACGTGTTGTTAGAACTTAGCCCTCGATAAGTTTGTTTAACATAAAATTCAAATTGATAGCGATTAGCGAATATTAACACGTAAATACAAACACAAGACGAAATATAGGGATCGGAACAAAAATGCATTCAGCTTATATACATACGTTAAGAACTAGGGTTGATTGCGAGTATTTGCAGCATGAAAGGAAGTTTTATCTCCGTTTCCAAGGCAACGAAACGCATACGAGACCACGTGCGCTCCGCCTCGCTTCTACTTATCATCAGGTACACTACAACTACCATACCAGCGGGAAAATCCTTTCCTATCCGCCTGCGTTGTATGCTACCGTGCAATTTCCGTTTCCCGCGCTCCGTACGACCCGTCGACCAATCAGGAGGAAGGAAGATGTTCCCTTTCTTTTTTTTTTACTGCCCGCGAAACTCGAGGCCAATTCGCGACTGCTCGCGAGGGTGCGCTGGAGGGATAATAGAATTTGTGATATGAACGTAGGAAAGGGTGTAAGGAGGAAGGGTCTCGGATTATCCTCCGCTGATGAAACGGCCGGAACTGAATTTGCCAGAATCTACTCCAATTTTCATCTCACGGGGTTCCTCCTTCTCTCGGGAGTGCAGTAAACCTTCGCACGCCGATATCCTGGCCGGATTTACCTGAAGGACGCCGAGTACATGGCCTAAGGGGACTACTTTAGGGTAAACACAGAACTCTTCCGGGCCCAGGTATAAAAACAAGAAATACCGGTTGTAGTACGAAAAATCTAAACACAAATGGGAGGCTGAATACATCGAAGGTACGTATTCAAGATAAAAGTGAATGGAAAAAGCTGCATAACTTATTATATGCGTTTCACAAGGCGCTGAGGAAGGAGTACGATGAAAGTAGATACATGAGATTTGAGCGTGAAAGAAAATAGAAAAGGTGATATACACAGAGAGGAATATGAAAGAATACGTATACAAGTACAAGACTTGGTGAGTGAGGTGAGATAACAGCTATATGACACTTACATGAACAGATTTGAGGATATGGAGCAATTCAGGTACTTGGCCAGCTCTTTACATGGAAACGGATAGAGCACTAAGGACATCGAGAACAGAATTGCGTTAGCAAAAGAGGCGGACAAGAATGGGAAATATTTGTTGAGGGAATCCCTACTTGGGAATGTAGAGAAGGCTAGCAAGGAGTCTGATCTAGAGAGTAGCGCTTTACAGAGCGGAAACGTGGAAGCTGAGGAAAGGGAACAAGGAAAGACAGGAGGCGCTCAAGATGTAAATTTGGAGAAGAATGGAAACGGTTAAGTAGAGGAATAGGAGGAGGAACGAAGAAGTGATGGACACAGCGGTCGAGGATAGTTCTAAAAAAGTGAGAGCGGAAACATGGACACTTAGGAAGGAAGACGAGAAACAGGAGTTCGAAAGGTGAGTATGGCAAAGAATGGAGAAGGTGGATGGATAAGAAGACCATCAAGGGGGCGAGAAAAGATAGATTTTCGGTGACATATATTAGGAGGAGAGTGCATGTTTGGATTGAGGGAATATTGAACGGGGAGGGGATGTTGAAAACAACGTTAGAGGGAAGAAAATTTTGATTAGCGAGGAAGAGGGAGGAATATAAATATTTTTCATGTTATGATTGCTCATGTTAGAATTTAAACAGCGGATGGATGCTACTGACACCTAGACAAGATGCTGACCAGCAAATTATTTATTGCTACGTATTATTTATTTATTCGAATACCTTAACCGCACGGAAAACCTGAGAAAAGTTTACATATACTTATTGTTAGTAAGAAAGCCAAAATCAGGATCTATTTAGACTACACCGAAACATACAATACTCGAATTGCTGCGAAATTTGGTCTCAAGGAAAAAGAGCTCATAACCTTTGAAAACAAAGTACTATGACATATTTGGGTATTTTTATGAGGCAAGATTTTGGAGAATGAAAAAATGAGAGAGGTTCATGGTGGACCGAATATAATTGTAAAACGAAAAGCAAATGTTTAAGTTAGCTGGGCCGCATATTGAGAAGGGACGACACCAGTATGATAAAACAGTTTATTGATGGTAGACCCAGTGGTCGAAGAACCCTAGGAGAACCAAGACTCGGTTGGAGAGACCGAGAACTGAAGGATAGAAGAAGATCTGGAGCAGAAATGGAAATGACGACAGAAGGAGAAGAAAGGAGGTTTTTGGCGCTGGTGAGGCCAGAAACCATGTTGGGTTTACAAGGCTTACAGAATCAAGTACGTAAATTCATGCTATGATTATGCTAGGGCATCAACGCGTAATGCTAATAAGCCCTCCATTCTCGTGCATACGGAAGCATTAGGATTACGTTCATTCGAAATTTCTTAAAATTCACGCAATGATTCCCTCTCTTGCTGGAGAAGAATTTTTTAAATATTCCGGTCACGATTTCTCCTTTTGCAAAGGAATTCCTTATCTCACACCGTCTGCCTTTACCTGCCACCACACATTTTTACTTTCTTTTCCTCCTCACCTCCCTGGCCCACGTAAGACGTATTTGTAAGTGTGACCGCGTACGCTCGAGCTATGTTCATCTAGTCTCATAATCTTCCCGTGGTAAAACCAGGACTTCTGCTGGCACGAAATGCATATTACGGCGTTGGAATGATCTATTAGTCTCTTCTTTTTTTTACACTTCTAGTGCGATAAATTCCTCTTACTGGGAGCCGTTTCAGTTAGTTTGCTATGCACGGATAACCGCAAGGCGTAGGCAAATGAATTAGGTCAATTAATTTGGCCTAATTATCATAATTCCTCGGGAATACCTTCGTGCATTTCATGTTGCAGTGAAGATTTAAGGAGAAGAATTACATTTTAGCAAAGGAGGCGGTCGGACGCCATTTAATTTGGAATTTATAGCGGGGAACTCGTGAAGAAATGCAAATAAAAATGCCAGATTTTACGCCGGTTAATAAGGAGACAGCTCGGAAACATGGAATAAAAAATTAATAACTTAAACAATGGACAGCACACGCGTGAATGTAACGGAAAAGGGGTAGCAGGATAGACAGATATGAGGAAACACAAGTAAGCGCTACAGATATGGAGTGAGAAGAGATAATTCTGACCAGCGAAAGGAATCCATGTAATCACAACGAGGAAATTGACTATTAGCATAAGTAATTCCACAGGTTACCGTAGGAATACATGAAGCATTGTACGAATCATATCGAAAAGCCTCCCCTTCCAAATTGAACTTCCCATCTTACTTCACAATAGGGTGGTTTCCTATTATTTTTTTATTGCCTAAATCGAAAGATTATTACTCCTGGTGTGTACATTTCACGCTTTTAGATTTATAAATGAAGATATCTATTTTTCGCGATTGAATGAATAGTGAAAATTTTCAAGCGCGCGAAAACGCGACGACTAATTGTAAGTATGAATGCTGGGAAAAGACCGTGTGACGTCATTCTGGTTCCCGCTGTCGCCGTGTGAGGTGACCTTGGGGCAAGGATATTGTGCGCCGCTGCGATGCTGGCTGCTAGCAGGAAGCAGATTGCCCCGCTAGCAGGTAGCGCTTGGCTTAAATAAGGATTATTAATACCCTATCAAACGAAGAAAACTTTCCGACCTTAGGCAGTTTTAATAGGTGATTATTAAGAGATATTTCCCTGAGTTCTGTGCCTCATGCATTCATTGGTAATCTCAGACGATGTAAAACTCCTGACTACTCTTATAGCATCTACGTCCCTGTTACGTCACGTGGAGTGGCATCGCACGGGCGCCAATCTGGCCTTTTTCAAATGCGGTTAAAATTGACCATTGCCATTCGTCTACACTGGGATTTCTAAAACCAAATAATTTTGTATATTATGAATACACTAATGGTGGGTAACGAATCGCAATCAATACCTTTCGTTTTCTTTGGTGAAGGAAACTACCCTATTAGGTGTATTCGCTTTTACGCGATCAACAAAACCAATTCTCTTCCTCGCCATTTCCCACTTACCTCACATTTTTCCCTTTAACACAGCATTTAGCACCCTTTTCCGTTTCAGTAATTTTTTCACAACCTTAGCTTCATGCATAAAGTTTTTAATAGTACATACATATAAAAACCAGAAGCAACATTTTCTTCTGACAGTCCATCCATTTCCATTATTATCTGTATGGAAAGCTCACTGATCCTAGGGAGACATAACGGCTGCATCTCCATCAACTCGTTCAATTGAAATAATATTTTAGATTATAGACTACATTAATATGTGTCGCCTTATACACACGGACAAAATAACTGATTATAGGAATCACGATATTAAATTAATAGAAGATTTTTTTTTTCGTATGAATCCATTTCGACGGCAATTGGCAATTATACTTTCTATTTCTCATCTTTCTACTCACTTCGTGCCACGATGTGAAAAATAAATTAAAGTACAGAACAAAGTTGGTATTTTTATTTATTTTTATTTTATCGATGGCAACCACTAAACTAATAATGGCGGTCATTGTCACCAAATTTGTTCTCATAACATAAAAACGTCCCTCGAAAATATAAAAACATTGAAGCTGGCATTTTTTTCACAAATTACGGAGACATAAAAACTACTACAACTACCTGCTACTTAGATAAATATTAGTAAAGAAACGCAAACAACGGGACAATGAAGCCGAAAATAAAATGCACTTAAAATTATTATCCTAAGAATACTAACGTATTCCCACGTTTCGTGCACATCTGCTGATAAGATAGTTTCAGCGGAATTAAACGTTGGAATGAGCTAGCAAAACAAGTCACGTACACTCGAGTGGAATTTAATTTCGTTAAGAAACGGGTGTATCCCTTGATTCACGGACTGGCTGCTCTAGAGCAGCGTTGCGTGAATTATTCATGCGGACACGAATCTCTATACCACAGCAAAACGTGACTGTACACTGATCACGCGAAATACGCTCTGCGGCAAATGCCTACTTTAGTACCCACTGCCCTCGCTGTTCTTAGTTCGTCTTCTTATTTTTTCATTTCACGGCGTGCTCATCCAGCAGATTGTTTTACGAAGGGCTCATCGTCCATCTAAATCGACATTCCTATTTGGAAATGAAAAACCTAAAATTGACGTGATTCACACTATAAAATAAAATACAAGCAAAGAAAGCGTCGTCGAGTAAATATTTATTAGGCTGTTGAATGTGGGATTCGTGATACTTGTGTACGGCTTTTTGCGTACCATTCCATAAAACATATCAGGAGGTGTGAATTAAAAACTATGAAATGAAATGTAAATCAACTCATTTGCTTAAAAAAGTAAAGATTAAATAGTTATTTCAACATTAAATGGATTTTCATGTAATGAATTTTTATTTTTCCCTTTTCTTCCCGAGAAATGGCACGATTAGTCAGGAATTGAATGATAACTTTATTTTTTCTACATATTTTAAGAAAGTTGAGACGTGGCCCTACGGAAAATCAATATGAGTAAAGTATGCATGTAAGGACTGTGAGACAAATAAATAACACAATCTGTCTCTAATATCAACCATACATTGGGTGGTATTAACCAAACACATAAATAGGTATTCAAAAGACATACAATTACAATCGATTTTTCAAGCTGAGTTAAAAACGGAGGATAAGATAACAAAGAGATATATAAATAAAGATTCTATGAATAATCTAACCCAAACTTTGAACTCTATACAGTGTTAAACGTTTAATCCTGATATTCTCCCATTGGGAAATTAAAAATTTAGCAGCCAATCATTTACAGCGTTTCCACTCGATGTAAAAAATATAATGAACGAACCATAATTTTAAACTAGATAGTTTAAGGTCGAAATGGCTTGACACAGCTCTCAACTATGTTCTATTGTAAGCCAACCTTTGCATCATATTTTCTTCTCATTCGCCACCTTAATGGCCTGTTCTATGGTACTTATTCTGGGCCACATTTTGTCCTTCTTTCCGCCGACGGTTGTCTTCAGTTATCAGGCCATCATTTACAGTATCATGACGTGGCCCCGTCTTTTCCTTACAGTTTTGAGAAGACTTCTCCATTCTCGCACTCTCATTAGCACTATCTAATTATTAACTGGGTCGATACATTCATCCTCATCTTTCTTCGATATTACTAATAAATTTTGAATGCTTCCACTCTTGACAGCTGCTGTTAACATCCAATCCTCGCTTCCACAGAGAAACCCGCTTCGTATCAAGCATTTAATGAATTGCTTTCTTACTTCTTTGCTTTTATCATTCTCAGCTGTAAGTATATAATCCTTAATCACTTGCCCTCCGTAACTGATTCTGGGCTTTTCTTAGGCTTTCGCCCCTCCGACAATTGAGTTATACTCCATGATGAGACCAAATAAGTTGCCCAAGTTTTGACGTCTTCCTAAGTTTTATTTTTACATGGCTTCTCTTTTCTTCCCCCATCATAAAAAATAGATTGAAGAACCAATGTTCATTCCAGTTTAATGCGATAAATTAAAGAATACTCCCAGGTTTAACTCAACGTGATAATTCATTCCGCACTTCTTACCTAAAATTCAGAGGAATAATATCTGCACATATCCATTATTGCGAGACTTATGTTGACACATATTTCTCTTCAGAACCTCACGTCCTATTATGCAATGCCGTAATTCAGTTCCGGACAGAAATACGTTTCCCCATACCGTTCATAACTCCTATAATATTCTCTCCCTTCCCAACCCCAACAGGTAACATTAACTCAATATATATGGCCTTCAGCATCGCCTCGAGCCAACAATGCAAAACCGTATCTCCAGCAGCAGTCTTTTATTATATTCACTCCTATTGTATGATACGTAGAACGGTGAGGTGGAAGTCAATAATTTTACTTAAATAAGACATTGCAATGTTTCCCCTGAATTTGTTTTCGCAATAAGCGCTTCGTTTTTACAACAACATTTTTAAGTGCCTTGGCTGCACAAGATGCACTTGAAAATGAGGTTGCGACAAATAAACGCGTCGTGCGAAAATAAACTCAGCGGTGATATTAGAATGTCTAATCTCACTGATATTATTCCTATCGATCTAAAGGCTACATACACATTTCCACCTGCTTTATTTAACGTTCATGTCTACTATTTGCGAGTTCATTCACTAGAGACCGACCGGTGCGGAAACATGGACACTTATCACGTTGCGTACCAAGGTATTTAAATTCCTAGGAACGCCGATTCTGGGAAATATTAGGGCGTAATGCCTTTGGTTTAAACATGGTTAAAAAGCTTATGTTTAGAATATTACATTACCCAATCAAACGTTATGATGCATCAATTCATTATGAATAACGAACAACAACTGAAAACATGCTAACGAATACGTATTGTACGCTTTAAAATTGTTTAGGTTGACGCGCCTAAATGACGAGAATCATCGTCATCCGTCCGGAACGTTCGGGGAAAAAATGACGAGAATTCTCGCCATCGAAGGAGGACGAGATAATAAACAGGAGGCGTTTGAGATGTGGGTATGGAGAAGACTGGATATGGTGCAGTGGACAGAGAGGAGGAACGATGAAGGGATAGCTATGGTGGGCGAGGATGGGAAACTTCTACAAGAGATACGGAAGAGACAAGATGAATTAATGTATTTTTATTCTCTTGAAATACCCACGACAGCAAAAGAAAATAAGTCACACGATCATATTCTGCTCAGAAACAATTAAATATCAAGCAAAAAAAGATATTCAACATCACCAACAAAATTTTAAAGGTTTTATGGAAATCATAAGGAACACCCACAAGAACCCTATTGCTTTTACAACAGAAAAAGAAAGAGCAAATAAAATTAAATGCGGTCGTGAAATAACAGTAAAATTTTCCTGTGAAGGTCTTAAGGGTTTGCGGTGATTTGATGTTAATAGGTATGGAATTCCAATATTTTGTGATAAGTTGAAAGGAGTAGTAATATATATTTGTAGGCCTTGAGGAATTTTAAGGCTTGGATTGGGTGAATGCAGAGCGGAGAGTGAGTGTTTGAAATAGTGTTAGAGGTAAGAATGACGGTTAAGTAAAGGAGCAGGATTTATTGATAGCATGAAAGGTTATAGGCCTTACTGTGAATAGAAGAAGGAAGTTTAAGGTAGGAGAGTATACAGGGGGTAAATTACTCCATACAAATAATACTTAATCGGTAGAATATTTTAATAATTATTATTATGTTATACCAAAGAGACTGCCACACCTCGGCCTTCCAGCTTAAGATAAGCCCGCTACGGGTTTTCTCAAATATTACCAATCCAATAAGTCATACTTTTATAAGAGAATTTTTAACACCTGCAAACTATTCTTAAATTTCTCGTATTCTTTGCTGCATAAATTATCCTCCGCCAACGAAAGGGTCAATATCCTTCTATGCAAAATTATCTAAAATTTAAGTTTTGCAAACGAATCTGCAACGAGCCAAATATTAAAACTGAAAATAACTTAAAGCATTCTTTTACTTGCATTTCCTTAACCTTGCCTTAAAACTCAATTTTAAAAAAGGCATTGAGGATGTTGTTACATTGATACGGTTGACACATAAGACGACAAAAATTTCATCTTCAGGCAAAAATGATGATTTACAAAGTATAGAATATTATTCCTAGGGACTGTCATGTCACGGAATTAATTACTACTTGCGAACCAGTATTCAACTTTAGGCAAATATAAAGAGAACTTTTTGAACATTTTACATTTGCATGAAAACGAGAAGCACAAATCTACTTTTGTCATTAATAATGCAATGTTGTTGAATAAGAAAGCAAAAATTTTGACAACTCTCTAATAATTTACCACAAACACTACTAAATCGGTGTATGAGTAAAATTATAAATACAATATCTCCATGAAAATGTGTTCATATATTAAAGAGTTTCAGCTTTAAAATTAGATTTCCGATAAATTTCAAACATTACTACCACTACACAAACATAATTATTGCAAGAGTCATTATATGATTTCTCCTTGTGCTTAATTCATCGATAAAAGTTATGTTCATTTCATCGTTCTTTAATATTTGTTTACTAATTTGTATCCATGACATATAGCTGCCTTTCATTTGGTGCGGTTAGTAAAATTTGTACTAAATTAAACTTACACTCATATTTCTCGATTGACTTCTAGTAACTCTTAACAATTCTTATCCGCTTCTCAATTAATTTCTTATCTCTTCGTCTCAGAGATTCAGTATTCAGGAAGATCTAGAGATCGCAGATCAGACAGCAGAGTTTTACATGTGTTTTGGTGGAACGCCAAAAAAATCAATTAGGAGGCTTCATTATGCAAACCGACGTCCCCATTCATGGCCAAGCGTCAACAACGTTAACTAGAAATGGGATATTGGAACAGCGGACGGCAGACATGCTATCAGCATAAAAACAGATTTCGGAAGGAGGGACGAAATGGCGGATTAATCGAACCAGTTGTCAACGTAAGCACGCATGTAAAACCAGTCTGCAAACACGCAATCCCGATTTTCATCCAATTTCCCACAAAAAGACTGACGAAGGCAATTTAAGAATGGGGCTTTTCACTCAAGATACAATTTTGTGTCTCTTGGAACGCTTACACAGCAAAGCAAGCACAAAAATATCAGCAAAACTATTATAATTAAAGCAATATATGTTACCGCTCAGGGTAGATTTACATATACTTCACCCCGGCCTGTCTCCCCTCCCAACTTGGAACTACCCCTTAAATTAACAATGATGACTACTCCCTTTCATCCTATCTATAAATCCTATTCCGTTCCAATCTCTCCTCCGATGATCCAACATTCTGCCCTCTAACGCTGTCTTCAACATCCCTTCCCTGCTAAGTACTCGCTCCAACCATATCTTCTGTCTCCTCCGTATCTCATCTAAAAGCTGCCTCTCCTCACCCACCACGTCCTGCACTTCGTCGTTCCTCCTCCTCTCCGTCCACTTCACCTTCTCCATTCTTCTCCACACCCACATCTCGAACGCCTCCTGTCTTCTCTCGTCCTCCTTCCTAGGTGCCCACGTTTCTCCTCCAAAAAGCGTTACACTCCTGATCAAACTCATCACTAACCTTTTCTTTAAACTTTTACGTAGCGATCCTCTCATCAGCTCCTTCCTGTTCATGAAAGCCTCCTTTGCTAATGCAATTCTCTTCATGATGCCTTAACTGCTGTATCCGTTTGCCTCTACTGAGCTGCCCATTTAGTTGAATTGTTGTACCTGCGCAAGTTTTTGTCCCTTTCCTTTTATCTTGGGTTTCACATTCCTGACTCGAAATGCTTTTAAAAAACTGCAAAAACTTGGTCTTCTTGTGATTAATCCTAATGCCATAATCCTCGATAACTCCTTCCTACTAAGTGGCAAACTAACGCCTGATCAACCACGAGCCTCATTTATTTAAACATCATTCGTCCCACTTAAACTCCATCTTCCGACTCATTCGACGCCACTCATGCCATCTTTTCAGGGTAACACGCAAAAAAGAAATGGCGATGGCGGACATAAAAAATAAAATATAAATGAAGGATTTTTTTATTTTTTATCATTATTTCCTTTAAAAATACAATAGGGTGGTTTCCTATTATTTTTTTATTGCCTAAATCGAAAGATTATTACTCCTGGAGTACGTATTTCACGCTTTTAGATTTTTAAATGACGATATCTATTTTTCGCGATCAAATGAAAAGTGAAAATTTTCAAGCGCGCGAAAACGCGACGGGTAAGGAAATCTCTCCGTGTGACGTATTTCTGGTTCCCCCTCCCGCCTGGTAGGTGACCTTGATCGAGGCTCTGAGCGCTGATAGGACGCAGGATGCTAACAGGTAGCTGAGTACCTTCCTGTCTGGTAGCGCATGGCTTAAAAAAGGTTTATTAATACCTTATCAAGCGAAGAAAACTTTCCGACCTTAGCCAGTTTTAATAGGTGATTATTAAGGCATGTTTCCCTGAGCTCTGTGCCTCATGCATGCATTGGTAGCCTCTGACGATGCATAACTCCTATCCTCTCGTGTAGAAACTAGGTCCCTGTGACGTCACGTGGAGTGGAATCGCATGGGCGCCAATCTGGCCTTTTTCAAATGAGGTTAAAATGTGACCCTTGCCATTCGTCTAAACCGGTATTTCAAAAACCAAATAATTTGTGTATTATGAATACACTAATGGTGGGTAACGAATCGCTATCAATGCCTTTTGTTTTCTTTGATGAAGGAAACTACCCTATTAGATTAAAACATGTTTTTTTTGCTTTTTGATGATAACTATTTCCTTTTCACTGCTTTATAATTTATTCTCAGTCCCTCAAGTTCGGTGAAAGGCCTTTATTTTTATCCCGGTTGAAAATGACGTGGATTTCTTTTCAATTACATCCTCCTTCAGGGAGAATGGGTGAATGGGGAAGAGATTGAACGGAGTATAAAGGTGTGGAAGCATGAATAGGATGGAGAAAAGGCGATAGGTAATATGGCCCGAAGACAAGACGAGGGAGGTGGAGGGGAAGCAACTTATCTCTCCCCAGCCCACCACCAACGCCACCAACCCCATCTGACGGTTATTTAATGAAGATCCCTATTCCCCCGAGGAAGCACGGGATAATTAGCAGAGTAAATATAATACCCACACTCACACACACATACGCGCGCGCTGGATATCTCGTTATGGCCTCCCCGCAACGAAAGGGGGAGTTGGGTGTACCCTGCTATTCCTGCCTCAACATATCCCAGCTCCTAACCCTTTACTTGCCCTGAACCAACAAGCCGAGTAGTCCCTTCGCTGTATTGCCCCCGGAGGGAATTTCTCCCCAGACCGCTTAAGGCAACCAGAAAACCCCTTTCTTTGATATCCGCGACTACAACTCTTCGGGGGAAGCCTTAGTATTAACGTCTTGATATGAGGTTTCGCGGAGTCAATCATGAAACGGAGGTGGAGCACACGCTGCCGTCTCCGTATGCCGAATCATATTCGTGCTCTTGAGCATTCGCTCGGGCCGCGCCTTTACCCATTAACTGCCAGCCCATTTCAGGTGGGATGTGCGAAGACTGCCAAGGCTATTTTCCGGAATTAGCAACATTTCAGATTTAAAAATTTTTCAGCTACTTAATTATATTTAATGCGTCTAGATTTTTTTCCCAATTCTTAAGACACATTTATATCTTATAACCATATATAGATGATGGGGGTTTACATAAATTACATTCGTTGAAAAAGCCAAAATCACGAAAAAAAAGTGAAATAATTCGAGCCGATAAATTGGCCCCTGGCATTTTTCGCTCAACCAGCGAGGGCCCGGTGGTAGTAAAAGGGTTAATCTCGTTGACAAAAAGATAATTTATGCAAGAGTTTTTTTAGAAGAAACAGGAAGAGAGGATAAAATAACTATCGATCCTATTCCCCATCAGTGTGTCCACGCTGGACCATCATGGATTTCGATGAAATTCTGTGAAACAATTATACAAGTTCCACAAGCATTATTAATATCTACAATTTGAATTCTACCGGTTAAGGGAGCTTAACATAGAGCACATTGCAGATTACCCCGGTCTCTCTGTCCTCCCAACTTGGGCCCTCCCTTTCAATTCGCAATGAGGCCTAATCCATTTGAGTGGGTTGGAAGCCAAGGGGTACAAGTGATTCCTTTTTTCTGTGCACAGTGTAGTACAGAAATTAGGTATAGAAAACAAACGAGATCAATTATGTACTTAGTAGTGCATTTTATTTTCCACTCAATGTCAGCTCAGAGCAGGGACTCACTCGTTTCCCTAGGTAACCAGGTTTTTGTGCATTTAATCTAACAATTAACTTTACCTAACATTGTTGAGAAAAAAAATCACTTGTACCCCTTGGCTTCTAACCCACTCATTTCTTTTTAGCTATTTCCATTCTATCTGTCTCTCGTACCCATTGAGCTTTTTCGTGAGCCTTCTTGAGGGGAAGTTCTCCTTCCGTATATTTTTCGTTTCGCTTCAAGGGTGCTATGCTATGGACTTGTTACTAATTTTCCCTCCACGACCGGTTTAAAAACATTTTGTCTCCTGGCGATAATACAAATTTTATGAAAATCGGTCATGAAAGGAAAATTAAGGTATTTGAGGAAAGCAGTCGTTAGGTTTTACGTCAGTAACATTTTCGTCAACATTCATAGTTCCTCGCGTTGCCGTAGGGAATGTGAAAATGACGATGAAAAAATTCGGTATATTTAACAGTGAAAGGCATTTATTTTTGCTTGGCCTTGCCATTCCATTTTATTATATAATATCTATTTGCCTGGTACCTGCATAATTTTTGCCATATTTCGTCTTATGTGAACCATAAAATTTACTTTGTTTATAGTTACATAAGTTCTGCCACTAGAACCTGTAAAAATGTGTTAATTTTCAAATAAAATTTCAAGAAAATGCAGCACGGAAAGCGCCTTAAGTCCATTAAAATGCACACAGATTCAACGCGCCTGAAGTGCGATACACATCTGCACCGATTAAGGTAGGCATGCATGGAGTAATTACGACATGTACGGGCAGTCTCTCATCCCTTCATTGAATTCTTTCTTCAATTCATAATGAGGCCTACACCCTTTTATTCTATCAAAAAAAAATCCTATTTTCTTCCCTCTTCTCCCTCTTTAATACAACATTCGACCCTCTAACGCTGCAGCTGTTTTCAACATCCTTAGTACTCGCACCATCCTTACCTTCTCTCTCCTCCGTACCTTATCTAGAAGCTTCCTCTCTTCACCCACTATTTCTAGCACTCCGTTTTCACTTGGATACTGGTAAAATATTTATGCAATAGTAGCTGAGATATGGTCATTTGTTTGACCTCCTAGGGAATGATTCGGCATTTTAGAATATTCAAGACTTCATATCTCCTGAATTTTTGGTAAAATTAAATGAAATATAGGTGAGATGCGCCTTTTTTGGCGTTATATTGAACAAAATAATGAAATATGGCCTACAAGCTAATGCTATTTGTATAATCGAGCGACAAAACTGTCTCAAAATTAAACAGTATGGAAGAATGAATACCTATTACTTGATGTTTAAATTAAGTCCAACAGAATGCCATACATATAAGACATGCTTAATGCAACTTCCACGAGAACGAAAACAGTATTCAATTACGGTTATAAATTTAAACAATGAATATAAGAACCACATATTTATACTTATTACCCTTCAATAAATACTTAAATCCACACACAAAACCAATTTGATTTTTTAACCCGCCTTACTAAATATTACCCAAGAGAAAATAGGCACAATATGCTAAAACAAATAAGTTTCAATTTCATTATTCAATGAGAGATTTTCCTCCAGCTATAAGGATTCTTTAATATGAAAGACACATCACTTTTAATGACTTCGCAAAACTTTACACCGACAAACTTGCTATTCAGAATGAATAAACTTTCCCCTCTCGCTAGCAACCTATCTCCATGGCAACCGGTAAACAAAACGCTTGCGCCACCCCGTGGCCTTTATTGTAGACAAGAGGAGGGAAGGTTGGAATAAGGATGAATGGAGTTTTCTTTGATCCCTAACGAAATTTATTAAGCGCCTACCTATATTTCCATGTCGTCCAGGAAGCGAACTACCTCAATCTTCGCTGATTAATTTTAAGAAGTTGGCCAAACTTTCACGGACGAGGATCTAAGTTTTGGTTGGACGGGAGAAGACTGACTACAGGCTTGGTAAACAAAAAATACTTTCGGATATGCTACAAGACAGCAAAAGAAAAAGCTTCATCCATTTATGGCATGAATATACGTAGTTATTCTATCACTTTTTCCTCCCCGACTTAAAACGATAAACTCCGAAAGCTTTGATAAATGTCTCGGATTTTCTTGGTGAAAGTGAAATTGGAAGAGTTATTATGTCAAGAGCAATTACTACAGGGATTTCATTCTTCTTCTGAAAGAAAAAACGCTGTTCTTCTCTCGCGAGAATTCAAAATACCAATAACACTCAATAATACCTAAGGTACAAGCTTCCACATAGGGAAAAATTTATTAGAATAGAGCATACAAGATTTTTTATCCACGAGCAAGAAGCTCCTATGGGCAAAAGCACATAGTAAGATATAATTACAATCGTTAAAACGACATGATTGGGATGAGTCACATATCTCTGCATTACATTTCTCAATTTTGCATTAAATAAATATGTACCATGAGTTCAATAAAATATGGTCCTTAAGTACGATCTAGTTTAACAATTTTTGTGAAAATTCAAACTAAGAAAGAATTGCTACGCAGACGTGACAATTTCCCTTTCAAAATTTCCGATCTCTCTTATATTTGAGCAGCATATAAAGGGAAAAAGATACACCGACAAGGGTATCGGGAAAATAAATCGCGTTAGCAAACAGAATATGAGTAGGAAAGAGCTAATCAAATTTTACACACAAAACGTGAGGCAACCCTGCATAAATTCCACACATGGGACCGAGTTACATGTTCCAACGTTAAGTACCAGCAAAAAAAATAATCTTCTGAACGACGATAATTTCATCACTTCAGAGGAAAACAGTAGTAAAATAAATGAGGATGAGAATAGCTTTATCATGAATATGAAAGAGATAAATGGTAGGATCGTTGTCTAAAAGTGTTACAAGGAGATAGATAAAAAGGGGATACAGCGGAACTCAGGCTTTGCGATGGGTTTCTCTTACAATGGGATCGGAATAAGAACTCAGTTTGTCTTTCGCGCGCTTTTTTTACATTTCATATTTCGTAGATATTGTTACCGCTCGCACGATACGCCATAAATTATTGAATTGTGCACCATATTCATTTCAACGAAATACATTTTAACATAGCAAAATTTATACTTGCTTTCCAGGGAGGCAAAGACGCTTGGCCGAACTACGCTGTTTAAAATTAAACGTTAAATATTAACAAGCGCGCGTCTCTTTTAGTTCCCTTATTCCACGCTCGTCGCCATAATCGAAGCGTTCCTCTTCGGAGCTCTTTGAACTGATTCATTGTCCGGAAATGATGCTGATTCAACGTATGATGGAATTCTCTTTACGATCGATTTTCCGGATAGAATATTATCGTTAAGATAGGGTGTACTGTAAATCACTGTTAACACTGTCTTGACAAGATGACGAGATACTCCAGTTTGAAGCGTTTTCTTTCAATGAAAGAAAATGAAAATGAAAGCAAATTAATTTATTCATGCCTAACAGTACCACCAACTATCCTTTAACTATAATAACACACTATTTTACTCGGTTTTGAATGGTATTTTGGCTCTCAGGTTACGATATTTTGATTATGATATCACCATTTTGGCAATACATCCATCTCACAACTACGATTTATCTGCATAGTCATCGAAGTAGAACCCCACGTTGTATACGCACATAAGGACCTCCAGCCAATAATATTACCCCAACCAATTAGTTATTAATTAATGACTTCTGTCAGTTGTTGGGCTCCATGGCGGTGGGGTAAAGTCCTCGCCTGCCAAACCAAAGGTCGCGGGCGCGAGTCCCGTCTAGGTAGGTTGCCCCCAAGGTTCTTAGACTGTAACTCTAAGAACTCTAACTTAGACTGTTACTCTAAGAACCTTGGGTTGCCCCTATACAGGGCATACATGTTCATGCACGCGTTACGAAAACCCCAGTTTAAAGGCAAATTAGCTGCTATTTTCGATGGCGTATCAATAAATAAAAAACAATAACACTGCTTTATTGTTTCTCAAACAAGAACGAGACATTTGAAAAAATATTGACGTCGCAGTCAACGATGTGGAGATTAAAAATTCATCCGATTGTGTCTGAATTGGAAAATGTAGCTAAATTTATGAAAATAATCGTGAAAAAAAAACTTCCAGTGAAGCGAATAAGACATCAAAATTCGTCAGAATAGAAATGATTGGCTAAATTAACGAAAACAGAACGAAAATCTTTCCGGCAGCCAAAGTAGCGGGACCGAACTACGCGGTTTTAAAATTAAACGTCAGATATGAACGCGAGCGCGTCTCTTTTAGTTCCCGCATTTCCCGCCCGTCGCCACAGTCGCGCGAAGCGTTTCCCCATTCGGAGAGCCCGCGCAAGTCGGCCGTCATGCAAGTTGACTTGAGTGAAAGGGAATTGGACAGGAAAGGCTGAGGGAGGCGGAATTCTCCAGGGAAAGAAGATGCGTGTGACCTTAAAGGAATTCCCGTTAAGAGCCAGCCAGCCAGCAAGCAGTAAGCGCGGAGCTGCGATTCTGGAAAGGAGAAGGAATGCTCGCTCGCGTTAAAAAAAGTGTATAAGGACTCTGACTCGCCTTTACTGGGTTGCAAAAAAAAAGACTTCCTTCTACTGCACCCGAGGTGCGGACATAGCTGTGAAAAAGATTTGGCCATTCAGAAAGCTTCAATTATCCATTCATAAAAATTGAGATACAAGTTAACGCTCCTCCAGTACGCTGACTATGCCTTTCGAGTAGATATTCGTCATTACTGCCAATGTATCATAATAATATTCGTGTCTTTGTTAACACATAAAAGAGAAAATATGCATACACATAGAATAAATGGAATCTTCAGTTCACCACTAAGTCGTTGAGGACTTTGCAGCAGGTGACATCATTTAAATTGTATATACTTTTAGCAACATTTTTCATTTTTTTATTCACCGAACCCCACTCCAACACTCAAAATTCAACAAAATATACAACTTAATAATCAATAGGCAATGAAATATACAATACCAATTCACCATAAAAAAATAAGAAAATTATATTTGTCGTAAAAAAAATGAAAAATATCCCTCAAAATCAACTTTAGAATAAAGCATAATAATTATCAATATCTCTTCTAAATCATTTACCTTTTTAATAGTAATTTTGGTTTCAGGCAATGATTCCCATTGTACACGGCAGAATAAGGAAAATAGTTTAAATGTAAAGAAAATTTAAGGGGATAAGCCATACTGCAGAATGGAAGGAAGTTCATTTAGGGAATGGGAAAATTCGCGGAATGATTCGGAAAATTACTCATGAAAACATATCTCGTAGAATACCAATAATATTAATAATATCGATTGTGAAGCAGGTGAAGTCTTCGACCTTAACCCGCCTGCTTACCCGAAAATTGTTCCGCGACATTGCTATCGCAAGTACCTATCCGCATTCCACTCGAATGCAGCTGTACTGTGATTAGATTTCCGATGACCATGAATAGGATAGAACGTTAACGACCATCTGATAATAATCCACGGTCTTCCGTAAGGTTGTAGACCCCAGGCAGTGAAGTTAGAGACCTCAGCCGACCTTCAAATTCCCATGTCCACCGAAACCCCACCCTCGAACACACAGGCAATAATCTTACAGAATACTGATGAAGGTTCACTGGGACGGATGTTTCGTGGTCAAGGAGGAATAGAGGAAAAGTAATATCAAAGCCAATCAAAGTAGAAAAATTCATGCATAATTACCGGTTTTTCCGGGAAATTTTACGAAATTCCGGGTTAATATTTAGTAATTACTGCGCTGGATATGAATTTTAAAACATCCAAATTCTTTTAAATCTTCTATCTTCTAATATATAAAATTCTCGTGTCACGGTTTTTTGTAGAGGAACTCCTCCGAGACGCCAGGACCGATTCCTATGAAATTTGGTGTGTATGTTCAGTAGGACTGAGAATATGTTATAAACTATTTTCATTCTTGTCCAAGGCCCATGAAGCCCTGGAATGGGCCCCGAGTCATTTCCATAAGAAATACGTGTAAAGTTCGGTTTAAATGACTGCATACCTTTTTTCTTTTGTATTTTTAAATTACTAATAATAGTCACATTAAGTTGAGACATATACCATTGGAAATAAAAAGAAATGCGCATTCTTATTCTTGAAATTGAATTCTGTTTTCCACGTGATTTACGGTGGATTTAGAAAAAACAAAAAGCTGAAATTTTAGTTATTGGCTTACGACCCTTGACGACCGTCAGTATTGCTGACGTAGTTTGACATCTCCTCTATCGATACAGTTCGCGATGGCAGCGAAGCTTTAAATTATCTAGCAGAGTTTTTTAATCGTTGGATTTACCAGACATGTCATCGCACCGTTTACAACTGAAGATTGGATCTCCAGTTATTTTGCTTCGTAATTTGAATCCACCACGGCTGTGCAATGGCACGCGATTAGTCATTAAAAAATCAATGAAAAACGTTGTCAAAGCCAGCATTTTGAATGGCAAGTTCCAAGGAGAAGATGTATTACTACCACGAATCCCTATTATTTCGATAGATGCGCCAATAGAATTCAAACGGGTTTTTTCCAATTAGACTGACATTCGCAATGACAGTCAATGAGTCCCAAGGCCAAACGATGTATCTTTGCGGCTTAGATTTTGGGTTCACCGTGTTTTTCACACGGAAAATTATACGTGGCATACCCTCGGGCGGGTAAACCATGCGGTTTGTTTGTGCTGGCTAACGATGGACTCACTAAAAATATCGTACACTCCATTGCACTAAGAGACAGATAATGTTTATTTTTCTAATTGTCACAATTTAGAGAGAGATATAATTTGAAATTGATTGATTAAGATATTAAAAGTACAATGTATCCAAAACATGAATGCTTGATGTTTTGTTATTTTTACACAGCGCTCCATTCCTCTTTAAGTCATAAACTACATCCCCACTCACTTGATCATATGCTGTTTCACCTCACAATAAATCAGTTATTTTTTATTTTACCACCAAAATGTTCACTAGAAATAATTTGTGACCAAAAAACGTTTGCCGGATAAGTTAGTAATATTATATTTATGTATATACAAAAACATTATTTACGTGTTATTCTCAACTTCTCGTTATTCTCACCTATCTATAGCATATTCCTCGATCAATCTTCGAAAGCATTTGGCCTCCTTTCAATCCGAATCCTTCCAATTGCATCTCTGGAGACAGGATATTTTCCATGCATCAACAGTGTCAAATGCTTAAACAAGAAGGTAGGACGCCAAAAGTGCCTTTTTGAAAAACGTGTATATATCCGCCCCATTTAAAGCGGACAAAGAAACAGATGAAGACGCGACGGCGGCCGGCCACATGAGTCATATCTTTCTCACGAACTATGAACACATCCTCGTGACGCCTATTTTCTTGCTCTGGATCGCTGAATCGAGCGGGACGCATGCGAAACAGTGATTTCTTCATGCAGCGCAAATACATCTACGTCTACATAAAGCCCGCAAACCGCCTCAATATGCATGTGGCGGGGAGTGTTAGGAGCAGCCGTTAGCAAATAAAGAGGAATTGCGCATCCGAAGTTCCGCCAAGAACCTATTAAGCATTAAGGAAAATTTGAAATGCCATTGACGTAATATATTAAGGCAGTTCATTATAATGTAGGTCATTGCATGGATAAGTAAGAGAGAGAGAGTTTGCAATTGTCTGATGATTGTCGAAAGAGTTATCTATTTTGACTCATTATAAAAGCGGCTTTTTTTAACAACCAAAGATTATTTTAAACATACTACCACCACGTAAGAAATTCCTGAGATAAACCTTCACAAAAACAGGAAATTTTGAGGATAACGCCAGTCTTTCCAGTTTGTGAGTAAAGCTCTAATCTGCGACGCGACGTGGGTAATAATTCTTTGCGACAAAGAAGTTGAAAAGGATATGCATTATATATTTTTCTTCATAAGAATTCAGGAATGACTGTGCATGCTATTACTGCCTCCGTCTCTCGAAGATATCATCTACACTTAATACCCCGCAAACCGCCTCAAAGCATCAAACCAACCTTAGAATTGAGGACTTCTAATGATGATGATAACAGATAAGAATACTCGGTTAATGAGGGAGGGGTAGGAATAAAATAGGATGTGTAGATAGAATGAAAGGGATTAGGCTTTCGTGTAAATTTAGAGGGAATTCTTAGTGCAAGGGAAAAATGTATACGCGTTAAGTTATTTTTGTATTTTCTTATTCAACCCTTGATCCTAGTTTATTTTTTATTCTTCATGTAGATCCTTATTTTTTTAGATTTTCTCCCACGGGAAACATCCATAATGATTCAATTTACCCCTTGGTAGGAAGAAAAATTGTCGTCTTATTTTTTTTTACTTGGTACGAGGTCGTATGCTCGCTTGATACACTCGATAATGCACGTAGCGATTCTCATCTGTTTTTTTTCTTTCGCTAAACGACGTCATCATCCCGCGGTAGGACGAGCGCGCGGCTTTGGGCTATTATGTTCCCATCGCACGGCCGGCGAGCGGCGCCTGTTATGCATACTACGGTCGGAGGGACGGAGGTGTAACTAAGGTGGCGCCAGGTGGGCCGGGCGAGGTCATGCTGTAGGGTCACACAACTGACACTCTGGAAGCCATTTACTTACACTCACGCTGTACTCGTACAAGGGACGACCACCGAAACCATTTTGTCTCGTCGCTGTAGGTGCGTTGGGGATAGCCAGTGAGAGTGTGTAGTGGCGCCTAGATCGGCTGTTGTATCTGGCTGGCCAAGGGTGGGCTGGATGCCTCCCACGTGAGTATTACTGATCCGATAATGTCCCACTCCCCTGCCTTTCCCTCCGCGCTCTGTCCCCCGGCGGGGCGCAACAAATCGTCATTACAGTCCCGTCGCCACGGCGACGAAGTCTGGTGGGTATTCGGTGTCATGGCGGAGAGGGCGGACCGTCTCGCCGATGATGCATTTTAATGACGTGACCAAAATCGAGAACGTTTCGGCCCATTTCGTAATCGGCAAGGTGTGTCCCGGTGAATTTATTGACTAACATATAGGAGGTCGATTCGCGACCGCTGTAGGTAAAGTCATCCGAGAAAACTCACTTTTTTATACACAAGGTATGTCAGTGGTGTAACTAGGACTATGCTTTGGGGGGTTTGGGATAGCCTGCGGTGGCGATACCCCACTCCCGTTGGGGAACATTTTTAAAAAATAACATGCCTGGAAATGCATTTCATATCATTTTCGCCAAAAAAATTAACTTTAAGCAGGCGCAGTTATAATGTGTCAAAACTAGACATTAGTTTTAAATGTTTTTTTTTTTCCTCTGAGGCTTTGGGGGTGGGATCTATCCCCCTCATCCCTCCCATAGTTACGCCACTGAGCAATGGCGGATCCAGGATTTCTTTTTGGGGGGGCACAAGCAAGGTCGCATCCATGATTTTGTTCTGGGGAGCACAAGGATACCTCGTAATACAAAACGAACGCAATGATGATGGTACCGTATTAAATATCTTGCATATTTTTTAAGGGTCCGCCTATGCCAATGAGGTGTGTGCCTGTAATACGATCCCTAATTAGCATGTGATACCCAACCTGTTAAAAGTCATATAAAAATATCATACGAAAACTGAAATAAGGTTGGAATTATGTTTTTTTTATTTTTTTTTAGCGCGACGATTGGGTTAGTTCCTTATTTATGTATGTTTCATAAATATGTTTATAGAAAACATAAAATCACAAATTTTTAGAACCAGAATGTTATTCGCCAACATCATTTAACAATATTTCATAGAATATTCTTTAATGTTTCCTCTATAATTATTAGATTGCTTTTAGGTCGACCAATTTGGGAGCATTGCAGTAGGATATTACTTCCGTTTCCATCTTTTACTTGTTCACGCTAGATCTTGAGCGATTTCATTAATAACACAATAGAGTTAAATTTTTACAACGGCCAAGTTGATTTTGAGGACATAAGTCACAATATTTCAGCATTCACATAGTAGCTATTTTCGATTTTGGTCAAAGTTTGCAATAATACGTTATTTTATTTGCATTTATAACTTATGATTACATTCTCCACATTTGATAAAGCCATTCTTATTTTCTGCTGTTACCTACTGTTACTGATGGGATGATTTTTTCCATCAAATTTGATAGCAGTGTGAACGTTATACTTTTTGTTTCCACAGAAATCACGATGTAGCCCAGTGAGCCGTCTCGACGATGATTTATTTAATGGCGTGGCCAAAATCGAGAACGCTTTGGTGCATTTCGTGAACGGCAAGGTGTTCAGGTGAAATTATTGCCTCAATAATTTCACCGTTAGGCTACTCGGATACAGAAGTCTTCAGATAACATATGTGTGGGTTTATCTCTTTGGAAAGTCGATTCTCATGATATTATCTTACTCCATTTTATCAGTTGAAGTACTCGTGACTCAACTGAGAGTAGCTATTACTTGGTACAGATAATATCTTGTAATATATGTATAATGGTACTTCGAAGATGTAGGTCGTTTACAAAGTTAGAAATCGTTTAATTTGGTCTCATTTGTAAATTATTTCATGCGCAATGTGATCAATTATTACGTCATACATCTTTTTATTTACACAAGGAAACTATTTCGACTAAGTAGCCTATAACTTCAGCAATCTTATTAATGGCCCTATTGATAAAAGTCTTCACGGGAAATCAGCCGGGTAATGATAGATATTGCTGCCCACCAGAAAAACTACGGAGCCACTTGCGAAGATTAAAGACAAAATGGGACTCAAGACCTCTGGCGTCTACCAAATACCCTGTGAATGCGGAGATAGCTACATTGGGGAAACCGAATTTTATACTTCAATATTCCATTACATTATGAATTTATTCAAAAACGCTACACATGGCAAGAAAAAAACTTGATAGTTTGTTAATTAATGCATAAATGACGTCTTCAAATGGGTAAGCAATTATATTTAATACCTGCAGTGTAGTTTCGAAATATTTTTTCTTGGTACATGATCGTAACTGTTGAACTACATGAAGTCACTCCCAGATTTAACCGAAGATTTAACATATGCAGTCTAATTTCGAAATAAGTCTTTTTCTTCATGCATGACAGTGAATTTAGAACTACAAAGAATTAAGCCTAGTTTTAACCGAAAATATAGTCCAGTAATTGCTCTTTGAAGAAATATCAAAACATTAGGTATTATTGTTTTTTTACTCACAGGTTTCACCAACTCCTCGGCAGAGGTTATCATTAGGAGGACCGGAGTTTTAGACTTCCTTGAAGGACAGGTATGGGTCATTTTGACACATCAATACTTCTAGCTTAATTATCATCTCTATTATCAGGATGTACCAAATCTTCGGCATATTTTCGTGATGCGGAGTGAATTTGGCCGCAGAGGAAAATTAACTAGCTATCACTCATAATTATGGTACAAATGCCACTTTCAGTAGAACCGAATAAAAGTGATTTAGGCAACACACAAAGCAGAATAAGCACATGTATCGAAGAACATCATTGAAAATTGATGAAAACGTTCCAAATATTGATAGATATGGATTCTAAATTATTATTTGATCCGTAAATAAATATCCCCGGCGTACAGAGGAAGACAATACAGAGAAAACAAGACCTCAGTGAGAGATAATGATATAGGACCAGTTACGGGTCAAAATGACCCATATCTTTCCTTCTAACGTAAGCACAACATCCATATATTTCAAAACTTTTTATGAGCAATCACGACACGTTCTACGTCAGCATGACAAGAGTACGTTCCCACAAAACTACGCATTTTCAGAGGAATATGATAGAAAATAAGAAGCTAAATTTGATTCTGAGCATGATATATTAGTCAATATGACCTATTCCGACTTTTAAGAGTTATTCACAGCCGCCACTGTCCAAGGGCCACACTCACCTGAAAATATAAAGAAGAGACACTAATTAAACAATGGCATAAAAATAAATATGTTAATAAAAATAGGAATTATGCCGAAATATGTTAGTATTAAGATGATTGGGAATGAAACATTCTTGAGCAGAAAAAAATATCATGAGAATTTTTATGCCGTCACTATACCAACTCTTTTTCTAAGTAAGTTTTGGTATGCCGTACACAACAATTGGTGAGATGAGATGTCACCTCAAACGAAGTACCAGACTTTCAATGAAAATATTTTTGAGGATAGCTTGATAGAGTTAAATTTAAATGACATGATGTCTTGGAGTCCCGCCTCTCTCGAATGTTATCGTTTTCGATTCATGGGAAGGAATGGGAATTTATGGAATCCACCCGAGGGCAGCATAGGTAATGGCAACAGACATAATCAGAATGCCTTTTTTTCCATGATCAATAAGAGGCTATAACGGCAGCGTTAGAACTCATAAATAAATTACATGACTTGTATTGTAGATTACTAACTTATGTATACCTAAATGCATGTTTCCGAATTGTCTTTTATTTTTATCATCATGTTTTGTGTTTTCTAGTTTTATTGGCAGAAAACCTTAATGAGTATTTAGCAGGTTTTGCCTTTGAGTGAATGTAGTAGTAATTATAATTTGTTATTATGAGTAGAAGAAAATATTTCATGAGTACTATATGCTCTTTAGTTTATTCATGCAGGTAAGCAAAACATTTCGACCCAGAAATAAAATTGACAAATTAAGTATGTTCAGGGTAAAAATAAACGAAGTAAATTTTATGGTTCACTTAAAGAAGACTAAAAACGGCAAAAAAATGATGCTGACAGCAGTCAAATAGACAGTTTTACAATGAAATGGAATGGCAAGGCCAAGCAAAAATGCCTTGGAAAGCTAAATACACCCTATTTTTTCATCGTCATCTTCACATTCCCTCTGGCGACGCGAGGAACTATGAGTGTTGACGAAAATGTTACTGTCGTAAAACCTAACGAAGATTTTCCTAAAATACTTTAATTTTCCTTCCATGACCGATTTCCATAACATTTGCATTATCGCCAGGAGACAAAATGCATTTAAACCGGTCGTGGAGGAAATTTGAAGTATTTGCAAAAAATGCCATTTAGTTTGAATTAAATGAAAATTTAGAATTCCACCAAATTGAGCCCGAGGCAATTATCTACATTGGACGAAAATGGCCGGATTCTAAACCATCATTTTGGAATTTGAAAAGGACTATAGGTGCCTCAAACGCAAACAAAAATCGGTGTTCTATAAGGCGACGCGATAAATCGTGATTTTCATTAAGGAACAACGTTCACCAAGCAACGATGCATCCCTTTAGGTTGCAGTCTCAGGTCTTAAAATCTCGTAAATTTTGCCCGAGGACTCCATTACGTCCTGACGCTTCAACTTGGGTGCAACGGAGTCACCGCTCGACGGAGTCGTGGGATTATAAAGTGAAGTCCTCAACGGCGTGACCTCCTATACCAAGGACGATGAAAGATGATAGTCTTTTACGTCAAACGCCTAGGGCTACGAGCGTTGGTTACCGAACACAGGCATTAATAACTCTTTAAAAAGAGATTGAAGATGATATCATAGTCATTTATCTGCTTCATTAAAAATTCAAGGATGAAATTTGATCTATTTCATCCCTGGTTCAAATATCTGCAACGAACATGACCGGTTAGATAAAGGCTACCATGGTTTAAAAAGCATTCTATCCCAATAAAAAGAGCAGGGCTTTCCAAAATATTAACATTCGAGGACCCATTAGCAAAATGCAAACATGTACAAGGTCTCCCATATCATAGGACGAAGAATTTATTATAATTAATCATTTGTTTGGATTTTTTGGCCCGTAAAAACATAAGTAGTGTAATTAACAGATAAAATCTCTTATAAAAAATATTTGGGGACAATCGTTCCATTTGGTTGTAAACGGGATGTCGTTATATACATAATAAACGATTTTTCCAAACACATTATAGGATTCCCTATTCCGCAAATCGTCTTTATTTAAGCAACAGATACATAACACTAGACCACCGTCCCACCCTTTCCAACTAACGGCTGTAAAGGGAAGGACTTTAAGATCAACGGTAGAGCTCTGTGGTGATGGCCACACGTGAGTACAACTGATGATAAGGTAAGGAACGGTTAAGTAGCGAAGATGACCTTAATTTCTTTGTAAAAGAGGAAATAATTCCCCAAAGGACCAAAGAATAGTTCGTAATAGTGGAGATTCCGTATCATCCGAATTCGTCATATGCGGGTAAATTAACATTCGCTACAAAAGGAAAGCCAAGGGAGCGGGAACTTACCTCGTTGTAAGCGGGATTTCGTTAAATGCGTGATCGTTATACGCGAATATTACGGTACTTAGATTGACTGTGGATGAAAAAATAGGAGAACAGTACTAAAATCATAATTCCACACAACGAAATTCTGGAGGTGCCATGGTTTTAAATTTTATTTAAAATAATGAAAAATTATATTGCCCCACACGATGGAAGGATGGTAACATGCTTCAAGTCCCCTCTAAAATTACTCAATTAGGGATCGGCGTGTCAGTGAAAAATCTCCGACACCGCTGAGATTTCAACCCGGGCCCAAAGGGTGGTAAGCCACCTCAACGACCCGATACCTCTATCAATCTAAGCCAAGCACGTGGCATTTTGAGAAAGAAATAGGAACACAGGGGGAGAGTAGAGAAGGAGAAAAACATGGGATGGTTGTAACGACCAAAATGGCATACTCTCGTACTTAAATCAACTTACGTTGTCTTCCCCACAATACAGTGTCATTTTCCCCTTTCCAGTCGTTAGGGAGATGGTAGAGGTAGCGATTCTCATCAGGATGCTAACAAAAGGTAAAAGCGAGCCAAAAGAAATCAACTCGAAATACATTACTGATATACGAGGAGTTTTTTCACCCGAATGTACTCTATGTGCAAGACTTTGAGTTGAATTTCTAAGAATCATGAATCCAATATATTTCACAGACAGTGGCAAGCATGATATGCATGTTCTCTCAGAAAATGATCCCGAATCAAATGAAAAATTGCATCACATATTACCCACTACGTACCAGCATACGTTTTCATAACTCATGAATATATATGCAAGATTCGAATGTTTCAAATCAAATGTGCTCCTCCAAGGGATGAGGTCATGGCATTGAGTACCTGTACCAAAACCTAATAATTAAGTATATAAGATATCATATTAAAATTGTTCACCTATATCGCCTCCTCCCCAGCTCTTGCTACGTAAAATTGCTACACGAAATCCTATGAAGTCATTACAACGAGGTGTAAAACTTGGATGATTGAAGCAGAACCTTTAAAGACTACTTGCTAGCTGTTCATCAACAAAGTGTATTATTTGGATTTGAAATTTATTACATGCAAATATTTGGATTTAAATTTATTTTATGCAAAGATCCCACCTTCCAACAACAAATAGCTTTTTTTTCTTTCTGAAAACTATTTTTCACGTTACACATTTTCATTTTTTCACAGTACACATTTTCTACCCACAAATTCCCTTGTCACGCGAGTAATAGAGTAAGAATAGACCCCAGAAATGAAAAGGGGTTGGAACTTCAATTCTAGCTACTTTTCATTAAAATGTTCTAGCAGCTAAGGTAGGTTCAAATTGTGAATTTATGAAGTATGTGGTCAATATACTCTCTCTTCATGACATTCCCTCTTCGATTCACAATATGTCCTAATCCCTCTCATTCTATCCAAAATTCCTGTTTTCTTTCTTCCACTCCCTCGTTTACCCAATATCCTACCCTCTAAAACCGTTTCCAAAATCCCTAGCCCGCTCAATATTCGCTCAATCCATACCTTCCGTCTCCTCCGTATCTCATCTAGATCCTTCATCTCTTCGCCCGCCATGTCCAACACTTCATCAGTCATCCTCCTTTCAGTCTACTTAACCTTCTCCATTCTTAGCCACACCCATATTTCGAACGCTTCTAGCCTCTTATTGCCCTCATTCCACGTTTCTGCACCGTAAAGCGCCAGATCAGACACTTCACCAGTCTTTCCTTAACCCGGTAACGCCTGAATTAAAACGTTTCTGCGATTTTTGTGGTAACTCATGTATCTAAATGTCAATGAAACTCTGAGTCATTAGGTGCAAAATTTATTCTTTTGCCACTAAGAGCTACGCCTAGCGGTACCATAATGGTACCACCAACATATTTTGCATCATAACATCCCAAATAATAGGCTCACGTCAAATAATAATCATACTTTATACGAGATATACAGGCTACAAAAATCATAATTACATAATACATACCTTTGCATTAGCAATACATAGGGCTTTAGTATAGATAATGAAATGCTTGCTCTAAAAAATTCCGTTTTTTTGGGCTAGTTGATAATTCTCTAATTTCAAACGGCTCTAAATGCGTTAAATACAGCTTTAAAATACCAATATTTTCGGAAAATATCATTAAAAATTTTCTCAGCAATTTAAAACTCTCAAAAACCCTAATAAATTACGATAAATGACAAAGAAGTTACTTTAAGCACTGCATTACCAGCTGGTACCATTTGGTACCGCTAGGCGTTAACGGGTTAAAATTCTTGCGTAACGATATTCTTATAAGGTCTTGAGTGTCCATGAACCCCTTCCTCAGCTAAATCAACTCTCCTCCCAATGTCCTTACTCCTGCATCCGCTATACTCAAATTTGATGCCCAAATAACTGTCAAACCTGCCCAAGTTTGTAACCGCCTACTACTAACATGTGCCTCACATTCCTTGCACGAGATCCTTTCCCAAAATACCTCCAAATATAACTAAACCTACATCTAATTATGATAGCCCAGAGCATTAAGGAAAATTTCTGTTATCTTCGATCGCTACGGTGCGAATGAATGGAGTTAACCCACGATCTAACTTTCCCATCGCTTTTGAGCGATTTGAGTGTAGTTCCGAAATCGACCGTAGACAGGGCGCAAATGAGTGCTACATAAATGTCCCTCAGAGGGCGTTTGGGGAATGCGATGGCGAGAGACACAGGCAGCAGGCAATTATACGCAACGCCTTGACGCCAGCCACGCAGACGAGATATCCGACACGCATTACGTCTCCCAAGGGCACATATATCCCCAAGTGAAAGGTCTAAGCGACTTCAAGGAAATGACGGGCTTCCCAGCCCAACATAAACCCACAAGGCGATTATTTAGAGAGATTTATATCAAATGATAACAGCTGTCAAATTCCGTTTCGAGAGCTTTAAACAATATCAATTAACAAACCATATAATACAACAGGGTTAAAAACAGTGTAAGAGGGTAGAATGATGGTTGAACGAGGGAGAGGGAGGAAGATAATAGCATTTTTAGATACAATGAAGGGTAGCACGCCATCTTGTGAAAATAAGAGGTAAGTACATGAAAGGTGGGGAGAATGCCCGAATACTTCTTAAATACTTCACGAAAACCTACCTATATCGGTAGAACACTTAAATATATATAGCATTAAAACGACATTCATTTTCAATGGAGTCAAAGTAAACTCAAATTTATTTATTAGTTACGACAATGATTAAAGCGATTAAAAACAAGCCAAGTAAATATCTGATCTGCAAACATTTTAGCATACGAAATAACAGCTGTCCTTCAAGATTATACAGGGTCGAGAGAATTTTTTTCACGAAATTTTAACCCCGGATAGCTGATACCATCATGAACCAATATTACCAAACATGTGTAGGTCGAAAACTCACAATTTTTAAACTACAGAAACTTTTAGCCAAGGGCTCCGATTGGCCGCGAGTTTGCCATGTTGCCGGATGTTCTTGACAACTCATGTCTTCGAATGCTTTGCCAACCGGAGATCGCGATGGATCCAAGACATCCGGCAACAGGGCAAACTCGCGGCCTACCGGAGCGCTTGTCTCAAAGTTAAAAAATTGTTGGCTAGTTTTAAAAAAGTTGTATTTTCGACCAAAACATCATTAATAATTTTGGTTCCTACTGGCATCAATTATCCAGGTTTAAAATTTCGTGACACAATTTTTTCCTCCACTCTGTATAAATTTTATCTGGTTGGTTTTGACTTTTTGCTCTCTGTAACTGCTCATGTCGGTCAATCACGACCAACGAGTGACGTCATAGCAAAATTAACATTGCCGGAAGGAACGTTCCTTAACTTTCTTAAGAAGCGAAAGATTATTATGCGTGATTTTTATTACAAGTCATAATTTACATTAATAAATGTTTTGTTTTGGTTACGAATGTATAAATTAAAAATTTTGAGGCAACAAAATTGATATAAGTGTTTTTAGATTATTAAGTCATTTGTTAGCCAGTGCAGGCGTTCCAGCACCATGACACCACTGCGACCAAATCATCACTACGAGGGTCTGCACAACAACGAATCACGGAAGAGCAATGCGTTGAGAGACTGATGAAATGTCGAGTTTCGGTGACCCGACCAAAAGGAGTTTGTGACGTCATAAACTTATCCACAAAAGGCCTAACGTTGCTGATTTTCCGCTGCTGAATATTCCGAATCATCTCGAGAAATAGGCGTCGATTCAGAAAGTGGAAAAATACGAATATCTTTTTATTTTATTAAGCACTACACAATCGACAACGAAAAAGCATTGGTGAAGGAGCAAATTGGAAAACTGTTTGAATACTGTAACCTTTTCGAAAACCAGATTGAAAGTCATTTAGAAAATTATTTTTTTACAGATTTTCTATTATGGAATCGTACACAATCGTACAATATGGATTGGGCGAATATTGAGCGGGCAGGGGATTTTGGAAACGGTTTTAGAGGGTAGGATGTTGGATAAACAAGGGAGACGAAGGGAGAGACTCTTTCGAGAGATTTTGATAATGCACACATTATTGCTATGGCTCGGTAATAGAACAATTCCAATGGGTCGGACTTCCTTTTGATGGGTTGAATGAGTGCATTTTTCCATTAGGAGAGAAATTTAGAGCAGTAAAGCGAGCCATTAAAGATAGAAAGTAACATAGGAAGAACTAAATTAAGAATCTTTTTTATTAACTCAATTCTATTTACTAATTTCATCTACTCCCGTAGAACTTGACTTTATGATAAACATATATCTTAATAATAAGTCGGGGGAAAAATGTAGGAGGTAGAAATTTTCATTGCTGAATTCGTCGTCACTTGTATCAAAGACATTAAGGTTTTCCTTCCTCTTTCATACTTCCGGGCGATACAGAATTGATAAGGAAAAAAATGTTTAATTCATTAAGGGTGAAATTGATATTGGTGGGTTCATTACGCGAGTTCTCGAGGCCTAGTCTTTTAATTTCTTTCCAAATACAGCGATCGTCACGCTTATCCAATGAGCAGGAATTAAAATAGCGCACCTTTACATCATTATGCATTGTTTTCATCTTATTACGACTGGCTTTATACTCATTGAATTTCTGTTCAGACTGAGTTCTTCGGAACCGCATGTGTAAGGAATCCCTGTGACTCGAGGCATGTTTGATTTCTTGAATGAGCCAAGGGGCCGGGTTACTCTTTATCTTCATTTTTCTGACGGGAGCGTGTCTGTTTAGAAGGTGAGTAAGGTGTGAGTTGAACAGCATAACTTTTTCATCGACGTCGCGCGTAGAAAAGAAATTTTCCAAGCGGTAGGTATGATGCTAAAATTAACCGAAAAAGGTGAATTGAGAAGGAAAATCTAAATCAGTTTTTTACAGCAATCAGTACATTATCCTGAATAGAGTAAAGTCAACTAGAAATACAATTTTTCAAAGGCAATTATTTCAAAGTAATCACTTTTTCGTAATACTGTTAAATTGATGGAATGTTTATAGCGCCATTTTTCTCGTATATGAGAAAATGTGCTGAAAATGAAAGATAAACGGGACATGTTTACGGTGCGGTAGGCCAATCTCCACTTCAGTTCCCATTTGGCCCGAATAAGACGCTGGAAGCAAATGCAATTAACCGCGGGGAACACGAACTGCACGGAGGGGTTTCAAAAACGCGGCCCGTCTCGGTGCAAAGTGGTCCCATAGCGCACTTGACAGCAGTGCCGGGTCTAGATCGGCGGAAAAGACGTTGACGCCATATCCTGGAGGAGCACCACCGGAACAGAAGCGGAGATATGCATGTGCCCTCGTGGGTGACTTTATCGTGACCAAAACAATGCGACCGCAAACACGCAAGCTTGAGTCAAAAACATGATTCCCACCACGGATATATGGTCTAAATGGATGCATACTGCATTCCGATGCATGTAAGCCTTTATAAATAAACCCAAATAGAACCTTCAAATGGAAAAAAAATCACGAATTCTTTCTATTCCTATCACGAACTTAGAATAATCAGGACTGGGCACTTAAAGCTTCATCTATCGTCGCTATTGTCGCTGACGAGAAATTATTCTCATAGATGGCAGCACTTTAGCTCGCCCGAAACATCTAGGGAGTTTTATGGTGATTGTACAGGAGTGATCTTTTTTCAGCAAACTTTCGAATAAAGAAGCTACTTAAGAACGATCAATTTTCTTGAGATACCAAGTGCGATGCATAAGGAAATTTTTATCGATGAAGTGTTTTGACTCTTTCGAGGGAAAGGACGAATTCCTTGCTGTAGAATTGACTTCGTTGACATTTCCATATCTATACCTTAAGATTTTCAGCCTCAAAATTTTCGACTACCGCAGTGGGAATCTATATTGGAAGCCGCTATCCGCTAGCCGATTCCTATATACAGTAGTTTTTTATGGCTGTCATGGTTTTCATGACGAAGAGAGAAGTAGCCGGTAGCAGAGCAAAATAAAAATGAAACAAAAATGATTTTAAAACACGCTTATTTCGATAACAATAAAAATGCACTGAAGAGGAAAGGTTAAGCTCTACATCACTAGGAGAATAAAGCGAGGATGCTAAAAGAAATTTTAGAAATGAATGTCGAAGGGTTTAATTTAAGTATACCGGGACAAGCCACGGAGATAACTTTACGGAGTCACCCGCGATGCACAAATTGCGCGAAAAATCCGCAGAGAAAAAATCATTCGGCTTGACCGGTATTCGAATTCGGATCCCCAGATTTCCGGCCGAAGGCTTTAGCCAGTTAAGCTACCGAGGCGTCATTCTTCCCTGAGGAAATTTGAGGACTGTACCGGACAAGATGGTATGGACTGCCCTATGGATTTCCCTATATACCGTATAGGGGTATTAGACTAAATATTAAAATATATATTGCTTGGAAACTATGGGTGATACAAAAATACTAAGGCCAGTTTTGGATACGGCACATAAAAATCTATAAAGATCAGCTATTAAAATAAAAAAAGGTTTCAAACAAAATTTTTTGTTGGCCTGTGTTTTTTCACTGCGAATTTTACGCATAATTTCTGCATTGCGGGTGACTCCGTAAGGTTATCACCGTGGATAGTCCCGGTATTCTTAAATTAGTTAAGAGCGAACATCTCTTCGTGTTCAAAGTTCGGGTTTCTCTCTCTCCGGCTGTGGCGCTGTGCGCACGATTTGGACGCTAGTCGCATAATATGCTCAGCAGTCCATACCACCTTGACCGGTATAGTCCTCAAATTTCCAAAGTGGATAGCTTAACTGGCTAAAGTACTCGGCCGGAAGTTGAAGAATCCGGGTTCGAATCCCGGTCACGGTGAATAATTTCCCTGTGGATTTTTCGCACAGGGAAAAAGTGCCTGATAAGTGCGTAAAGAATGGCACGTATTATTATTATCAATTAATCAATTAATTAATAAAATCCTTAACCTAATTTGTAACTAAGCTTAATTCTCCGAGGGATGAAGAATACTTATATATTATATCCTTATATTTTTACTCTTCAGTGCATTTAATACGAATTTTTTTAGTGTTTCCTTTCGTTTTTCATTTTACTATCAAATTTTTATCATTGAATCTTGTAATTGATAATACCAGAGATGCTGAGGAAATTTTTGACAAGAAACATTAATAACTAACGAAAATTTAAAAACAATTTTTCGATACAGAAATTTAGTTAATTAATTACATAAAAATGGAACAAAATTCAAATGTCTGATCCCCACAGGGTCATAAAAATATTACACATTACAGGGAAAAAAATACGCAACATACATGGAAAGGCGCAACTTGCCAGGGGTTACTTATTCCTATATTAAATCCATGTACCGGAGGGATGGAATCGATCCATGTACACACACCGATGGGATGGGGCGATTCCAAATTCAGCGCATTGATTAGAAAAATAAATGCAATCGAAGACTTTCCCGTGAGGGCGTTAATGAATTAGGAGGCATTTTCTGGCCCGGAACGTGACCTGGCTTAAAATTTTCCCAGCGTTAAAGCGACAATATCGGCTTATCGGATGCGCGCTCGCGAAACAAAAGCGACGCGAAAAACGTTCGTCAGACGACTGACGATCGCACAGCGGCGACGTCACCGATTACCATAGTTACCCGCGGCAATTAAAAGCGCGGGGGATGAGGATAGCCCACACACAAGCCGGAGCTGCCGAATTCCGAAGCGATCGTAACTCGTAATAACGAGGTCATAGCGTCCGAGTTAACGATCGCAACGGACGGCGCTGACCGGGGACGGATCTCAGAATCTGGACCGAAACAGTAAATTAGCAGACTACCGTAGCGCGTGGTTAACTGATGCATACAATATTAGCCTCGTTTTCGGCAGCAGGGTTTATTTTCTCTGCAAGCAACGCCTCGCTATCCTGCAACACGCTAATGACAGAATGAGGAAGGAAGCGTTTTAACATTATAAGTTTACCTGGATATCACACAATTACTTATACCACTTCTTTTCTACAGAGCGCGACTCGGATTTCAATGAATTATCATCATCTTCAGGCGCAAATTATGATTTAATAAAATGTTTTTGAAAATCATAATTGTCGCCTGAAGATGATGATAATTCATTGAAACCCCGGTCGCGCTCTGTAAAACAGAAGTGGTATAAGTAACTGTGTGATATCTAGGAAAACTTACAATGGAATGGAAAAGGGCTACGATCTTTTATTTATTTGAATACCACAAAGTTAATCAATAGTAGTGAATTTCGTTTTAACATTGTTTAAACATTCGGAGAACTTCGTCATGATAACCGAAAACCCAATCCGTCTGAGTTAAGACATAGGATAGGATCATAGGGGACTGATTTGATGAGGCTACGTAAGTGTATGTAGTTGGGACACTTGGGTCGTAGTCCCAAATGCCGGTGAGAAAGGTGTCATTAGTGCTCTTCTGCCTGGATTCGAATTTGTTAACGAGATGGGAAATGAATTCCTTTCATGCTAAGAGATTGCGGGCGTTCTGACATCTTAAATGTTTATTAATTTCCTGAGGCGAAGGAGGAAACGGATGGATTTATTTTTAAATTATTCAAGTTTTTCTTGCTAAACGTTCTGCTGGTGGTGTAATTTAGCATTTGTAGAGTACCACCGGGCTGTAATAATGATTTCTAAATACGAATCCTTGAACTGTGAACATTGGAGTGATGTCTAAACCTCCAACTAATCTTAGGAATTGGAATAATTTTTAATCTTTGAAAAACATTTGGGATACAAAAAATATATACGAAAATATGCCAAATTCCAAATTTGGTGTTTTCGCTCAAAAAATGCCAGTTAGGTATAGAAAAAATAGAAAAAGATACTGAAAAGAAGAAAATGAAACAAAAATAATCAATTTTCATTTAATTAGACGGCAGCATGTTGATTTTCCGTAGGTATTACTTTTAAATGGAATATACCTTTAGCAATCGTCGCTACGAATTTAAAAAAATTTGTAATGAGCAACTTTATAAATACTGTTGCAATTTGATTGAGTTCCTGGTTGCCTTAGCTTGAATTCCGTCGCGTGAATAATAGCACATTCGAAACATTAATTTCAGATTCCATTATGCACCATTTCTGTGTAAGCATTGCTCCGAGGTTACTAATGATTGAATATTAGCAATAGCTGAAGGTGTTATCATTTAATAATATAAAGCATAATATTGTGATTCATATATTTTCATATCTCCCGCGTCGATAAATAGATAAGAATATCAGAGGGATATTCTAATCTACCAAGTGATCATTTCTCCCAGTTGCAATTATAGGATAGTACAATATCACGATCATAAATATTTTTTCCCAATTATTATTTTTCTCAACTACTAGCATTTTCATGTCAGAAGACATTATACTCGGAAGGATGCTTTCATTTTTAGTGCAGTTAATTATAAGAGGATTCTGACAAAGAGATTTACCTACAACGTATAATGCTATTACATACTGACATTTTCAAACGGCCGACATTCTTGATTCGGAACATTGAATAAGGTAACGCACGTGGTATTTTCATCTCTATTTTATGCTATCTGTGTACTTTCTTCGGGAATGTCTTTTGCTATTACTTTCTCAGGTTTGGACTTTACTTGAATTGACCTCAAGGAAACTGTATCGTTCAAGAAAAGCGTATCGTAGGCAATGAAATTTAAAAATGGAATTTCGACAAGCATGGATAACGTATAAATAGCACTATGCACCTTTAATGTTTGTTTTTTCCAAAAATTTACATAAGCAAAGCAATGACCAATGAGCACTGGTGGATGCTAATAGGAAAAAAAATTAATTTGTAAGGGTTGATAAATAATAAACAGCCTTATACTTACTACCTCGACATTTTTTACTCACATGTTTTTGAAACATTAAGGAGTATAAAACACAAACGGATGATTTGACGAAAAAAATATTTCACTTATCCACGAGTTTATTGTGTACCGTTTAACGAGTTTCTATCGTGTAAGATACACAATCACATTGTGGAAAAGTGGCATCTCTTATTCCTTAAATCAAGATGTCCTTCCAACATATCTCGCTTAATTACTCTAACAAACAGATGATTTAAAATTGATAAAGTGTATTAGGTCTAAAATTAGTAGCTGATAGATAACGTCAAGTCATAATTTCAAAAAAAAATGTCGATTAAATTGTTTTAAATTCTTGATACGATTGTCTGAATAAGAGAGTGGGTGAGTTAATTTTTGTATTTTTTCCTATACTATAAAAATCAACTGATAACAATTTTTTAATGCAAATAAATATTTTCACATCTAAATACTTTCTGTCATAATGACTGTCTCATATTCTCTTTTATATTCCTCATAGCTCCCTTTGTTCACGATGATAATACGGTTTTTACCGTGGTTCGTTTGTATGTAAATCCAAATGTAAGCGGTAGAAATTGGTAGTAATGCGATTAAGAAGCTGAAAGCTTCTACAGGTATAAATAAAACATTTAATTTTTCTTCATTTAAGTTTTCGCGGCTCGTGATGATTAAAATTTGACATGCGGGTGTACGCCGCGTGGTATATCGCATTTCGCTCCGACGTTTCGTGACCTACTGCCGGTCACTTCTTCAAGGGAATGCTGGTGGTGTTAACGCTGCTGACTTTTTATTTCCGAGAAAGTTAGGCCACGAAACGTCTGGGTAAAAGCCGATATACCACGCGACGTACACCCGTATGTAACTTTTTATCGAAAACGCTTGAGCTAAAAGTTGAGAAACGGTTTCATCAATTGAACGTTTATGTTCAACCAAACGATTACCTGAAGCATTTACCGATGCAATACTTGATACGTACACCAGTTAGCAAAACGTTGCTTGGCACCATCCCAAAGGCTAACCGTTTGGCTTCAAACGTTTCCAAATGCAAACGGAGAGAACGGCTGAATATCACGGCTTGAGAGAGAGGGAGGAAGCGATCGTGAAATTTACGGCGTATAAACTAGGACGACCCCAGACGTAACACACGTACGTATACATACATATGTACAGGGGAGGCAGGCTCTCGTTCGAGCGTAACTCCAATGAGGAGAGGAGGCGGGCAGGTCGAGAGATATATATGTAATCGATCTAGAGACTTTAAGGATCGCCCAGCACTACGACTCGACCTAGCATCCTAGAACAGCGAGAGCGAATTCGCCCATTAGCGAGGATGAGATCCGTGAAATAGACACATTCGGGTCTCAATAAGCGTGTGGCGGGGGTTGCTAAGAAACCAGCCACTAACAAACATAAGGAAATGCTCTATCGAAGTACCTCCTAGCATTTATTACGAGGGTGGTTTGATAAGTCCGTGACTTATGGTAAAAATATATTTTTTCGGCAAAAATGTTCTATTTGTCTTCATAGATTTCTTCTACTTCGATACCTTTTGTTCCACGTTTTTCCAATTCTTTATTCCTTCTAATTAATGGCTTTCGCTAATTCTTTTAATAACCGCGAGAAAAACGAAATTCCCAAAACTATCCGTTAGGTAGCATACCTCACTGAATTTATCGTTCCTGTCGGATCTGGAATTATACGGTGGGATTTTATTATGATGCCCTCAACTCAATAGGCCTGTGGCGGGGGGAGTTAGGGCACTAGCCTTGACAAATAAAAGGAGATTCACAAAAACAAGTTTCGCTTAGCATTTATTAAAATCCTTTATTCCTCGTGGGATAAAATTAATTTCCATACATATCCATTTGGAATAATATCTCTCTTCATCTCTTCCGTTCACTCTTCAGTGGCAAATGAAGTTTTTTTAGTGGAGTTAATTATGCAAATTTCAAATTAAACCAACAATTTAAAACCTTTTTTTACTCGAATCTAGGTGCAAATGACGAAGTTAATGGTAGAATACCCCTTAGAGCTACATAAAAAACTATTTCAGTTTAACATTGGGCTGGAGAGTTAAAGCTAACCATGGTAGCGCATGCAAATTCCACTTGAATAGTAAAATATCTTGCTTTTCGGAGCTCATTTGTTTTTTATGGTAGGTCTAACTGGTAATTGAAGTAAGAAGTTCAATTTGAGAATCAAGACTGGATTATTCACTAAATATTCCATGCAAACTTTCCTGAATCAGTAGAATATCTTTTATATTTTAGTAGCTATTACAATAGTAGCAAAATAAGCGTTCTAATTACTGTCTGTGCTATTTTCTCCGTCATGGCTTTTTCTCGTTGTTTTGGACGTGTTTTGATCTTAAAAGTTTCCTTACGAGTTGAAAAGGCTGATTGGCCGTAGTAATCATGGACACAGCTGCTTCTTAATAATGAGCTCACTGTTTTAATGTTTTTTTTTTCGCACGATAATTAAGGACTCCTCCATTGCTCGCCGAATGCTGCTGTAGTTGGTTCCAAGGCTATTGCCGTTTTGCCTTGTCGCCCTTAGAAACGTCGATAACAATGGGGAAAATCAAGCCTCCTGCTTTGACTTAATTGGCCGTGATGTTCCCTAGATAGCTCTTCTTCTCGAGTCGAGGATAGAGGAAGAGTTTTATTTTCATTAACTATTCGATCTAATTATCCCATCCCGTCTATGATTTTGCATAATTTTTTTCTCAGAATTTCGTCTTCGCTCATCAGAGGTACTTGTTGAAAATGGCTTACCGCCATAAACTATCTCGATTCCCACGCATTTTTTCTTCATTCACTTTGGCTTATAAAGGTCTATTACCCTTCATTTTAACCTTGAACTCTTGTTGGCTTAAGCCTTGATCAAACGATCATTTTTTCCGACGTGACGTTGAGGCGAGGTTTGAGCGCTGATACGACGCAGGCTGCTAGCAGGTAGCTGAGTACCCTGCTAGCAGGTAGCGCTTGGCTTAAATATGGATTATTACTACCTTATCAAACGAAGGAAACTTGCCGACCTAAGACAATTTTAACAAGTGATTATTAAGAGATGTTTCCCTGAGCTCTGTGACTCATGCATGCATTGGTAATCTCGGACGATGTAAACCTCCTATCCTCTCGAGTAGAAACAAGGTCCCTGTGACGTCACGTGGAGTGGCATCGCATGGGCGCCAATCTGGCCTTTTTCAAATGAGGATAAAACTGACCATTGGAATTCGTTTAAACTGGGATTTCTAAAACCAAATAATTTGTATATTATGAAAACTCTAATGGTGGGTAACGAATCGTAATTAATGCATCTCGTTTTCTTTGATGAAGGAAATTACCCTATTACGCAACAAACCGACAGAGATTACTTCGCTGTCGCGAGGCAAAGAAAAGTTAGACCCTCAAATGGAGTAATTTACGATACACCTAAATATTAGCAGGCACCATCCAACCTGCCTCTCTCAAAGCGTCAAGACATTAATGATTCAAAAAAGAGAATGTAACACACAGTCTCTTCCCAGGTGATTAATGAGTTCAGAGAGGATGGGACGTTTCCTGCACCGACGGCGTATATTAAAAGGCAACAGATCAAGTAGAGCGCGTCATTAGTGGAAATAAGTCATTTGATATCGCGAAGGGACTCAACAGAACGCAATGGTATTAAATATACAAAGAAAATAAGGGAGGTGATTTTCCCTGATACTATGACGTCTTACATCTTAAGCATACTCGTCCATGGAAGAGGGGCATAGACGATGACAGCAAAGGAGAAATCAAGACTGGATGCATTAAAACAAGGTGTTACAGAAGAGTCATGAGATTCAAATGAACCGACCGAGTGGGCAATGCGTATGTCCTGAGGAGAGCAGGAGAAAAGACAAGCCTTATAAAAATTTGATTGGCCCATTCTACCCCAGAGCTGCTTCTGGGTGAAATGAAATTTCAAGATATTTCATTTCGAAAACTTGAAAATTTTGCTCTCAATCGTCATTATCGTGGCAGCTGAATATTTCGCTGATACAATTTACGCCTCGCTCAGATTACGATTGTTCTAGCAATCGTTGGAACTATCGTCCATTCACACGACTATGGTTAAAACCTGTGCTGCCCTCTAGTGCTGACATCTAAAGTGAACGAGAAATTGACGGTTAGCAAAGCTGTTGAGGTATGCAGGGTCAAGATACTACTGTGTTCAACGTGTATTTAACGAATAATTTTTCTTCCACCCATATTCTTCCTTCCTAGAAAAAAATCCATGTAAAATAAATAGAGCGAATGCCGGGTCTACACTAGTAACTTAAGTGACTACTTAAGTTGGCTCTGTATTTAAGTTGGTAGTGTAGGTGTCACCAGCTTCATTTAAGTACACCTACACTTAAGTCATCTTAGAACCCAACTTAAATTGCGTAGGCAACTGTTTCCGCACGGTTGGAGCTCTTCATGTGTTGTAAATGGCACATAATACCCATCTCACATCATCCCGTTGATTATGGTCTAAGTTGTGCTGTATTGTATGATGTGGTTATTGAGCATTCTATTTCGTTAGTTAATTTCTAGTGTTGGGGATATTAATTCGACGAATTTATTTTGTAGTGTTTCTCATCTTATTGTTGGTTTTATTTCCGTGAAAACTAATTGCTATGCCTGTTGCTCACGGTGAAACTCGATTTATAAAACTTAGAAACGTTTTAAGGAATTTTAAGACTGACAATGAGACGACGGCAGAGGATCCGGTAAAACAGTTTATTTTCCATGGTGTCATAATCGAAAATAACGTAAACGAATGCACTCAGTAACTTCCCACACACTGTTATTGAAACTATTGCATAGGGCTTTAATGTTAGTCCTAGGGATACCGAGGGAGATAAGATGTGGCGATTTCATTGGACGTGGGAGGAATTAATGGTTGAAATTTAGCATCAATTGTTTTAATAAAGCAGTGGAATTTGACTAGCAATAAGTGTTTTTGTTTACGTTAGGAATATGTCATTCCACGAAGTCACGCTTAGTAATTCTAAATTCCTCTGGCTCCATCACCTCTCGCCATATAGCGTTCCCTCAGGAACTGAAATCGGTCTTTCCTTTTAACCTTCTGAATCCAAAATGGTTAATTCACGGAGTTTGGAAGTTTATTTCAAATAACAGTCGCTTTGGATCAAAGAATCACTAATTGCTCTCCTAGACCTTCATCTGTCAACATAACTGTTTCCCGATATAGACAATCACGGTGCTGAAGTCGACTTAAAGCTCAAGTGTGGCTACCGCACCACATTTAAGATTATATTTAAGTGAAGTCACTTGAGTTAAGTGTGTAGTGTAGACAAGGCAGAAGAGAGCTTCACGAACTTTTCGTCTTTCTCTTGTCGCTTCCGTTTCCGGTCTCCCAGCGCCTAACCATCGTAAAGTGGCAACGTTCGGAACTACGTGAACTATTGTCAGGACATGCATTCAAACGGCTAGTTCGGCCAACTACCGTTAGGACGATCGCTCGGACAATCGTAAGCATAAGACAAACTCGGAGCCATTTTCATAGAAAGAGCATCGAGGTACGTCACTGTGCACCACTGCGTCTTTTTATTACGAAATTATTTCTTTATTTTTGCACTAAGAGTTTTCCAACCGTAGTAAAAACATTAAATGATAATATCATTAATCATTTTTTTGCTTATAGGCAAAATATGAACATTTCTTTACGTAAACGTTCACAGCTTAATCCTATTGGGAAAGGAACTAGTATTACTATTGAAACATACTGACCAATTATTAATCATAGCCACAACCGCTATTTATTATTATCGTCACCGATTGTCAAGGAACTTTGCTTTAGTTTATTTCTGATAATAATGTGAAAATTTTCATTTAAAAAAATTAGTTTCAAAAAAATATAATTCCCCAGAGGAAATCACTCAAAATAACAATGGCCCTTTTTGAAAAAAACGTTCAACAAACGCATAGCGATGCTTTTACTTGATTTAAAGTAATTTTGATCCGATAGAAGTTAATTAATAACAATAATTAACGAAGAATTGCCAATAGAATTATTGACCACTGATGATTACAATGAGCTAAGACGAGTTCTTCTGAATTCTGAAGAAAAATAATGATTGGAACTTCATAAAAGTTCACTAAATCCCATAAATAGAAAAACAACGACTTTCCGAGGTATCGCATTGACCGAGAAAAGGTTTCCAGTTGCTCACGACCGATCGTTTTCGGTCGTGAACGACCGGAAACCTTATCTCGATCGCGAACGACCGACGAACGACCTCAATCGCGAACTATCCACGAACGACATCGGTCGCGTACGGGCGTTAAGATTGAACCGTTCGTCGATCGTCACAACGGATCACACAAAATATCTCGGTCAATCATCCGATCCGACCGATAGTCATTACATTAGAGATTATAGGGATGAAATAGCTTTAAAATATGTTGGGCGTTCTCTCCGTGGTGAAACGCGGCGCTAATCAACATCTCCCGGCTAAAATTTCCATCCAAGTCTGCCTAATACAACGTCACGGCGCTCGGAACAGGTGCGAAATTACGGTAAGTGGATGCAAAACTCATCTGGAAGGAAGCCTCCAATTTCTCGCGAAACAGAAGGCACGTGTGCAGCTCTTAGATCTATGAGGAAGCAAATGAGGAGACCATGAAGAAGTAGAGATAAGCATAGCAGCATACACGAAACAAGCCACTTCAATTAGGACTGATTGCGTTTATCGACATGAAGGTCATCTCGTGAAAAGGTAACCTAGCAGCTAATAACATACATAGATCATCATCGTCGTCATCACTGGTTTACATTAATCCTAGTATTGATTTGACGTAGCTCAAAATAAGCACTTTTTGCATATCGTACGTCATCATCACCATCATCACCGGTCAACAATCCTAACATAGGTTTGACGCAGCTCTCCATTCCTCTCTGCTATCCACTAGCATTCTCACAGCTACATAATTCTTCTCTTTTACATCCTTTTATAACCTGTCCTATGTAACTCATTTGGGGCCGTCCCTTGCCCTTCTTCCCTTACACCTGTCCTTCTACGACTGTTTTCAACAGGCCATCATGTCTCATAATGTGGCTAACTAATTGGTTCCGTCTTCTGCTTAAGGTTTTTAGAGGACTTCTCTTTTCTCCCACTCCTCTCAGCCTTTCCTCATTACTTACTCGTCGATCCATTTTATCTTCATCATTCTTCGGTAGCATCACATTTCGAATGCTTCAAATCTTGACTTCTCTGTTTCTGTCCAAGCCTCGCTTCCATAGAGAAACATACTCCATATGTAGCATCTGATGAATTGTTTCCTTATTTCTATGCTTGTATTCTCAGCTGTAAGAAGAATCTTCTTTGTGTAGAAGGGCCTCTTCGCCTGCGCTATTCAACTGACAATACTCACATCAGCTAATCTTTTCTCACCGTCGTATTTCTTCAATTTCACATCCTTCTTTGCCTCTTCCGTATATTTTGTTTGAGGTTTTCCTTTATCGTTCTTTTCTTTCAACTTGTCCCTCGACGATTGTCTTCACCAGACCATCGTACCTCAAGATAAGAGCTATTAACTTATTTCGCCTTCTCATTAAAGGGGATGTTGAAATCATTGCAAAAGGGTAGAATGTTAGGTAAACGAGGGAGAAGGCGTTAGAGAATACTACTTTTAGGTAGCATGAAACAGAATGGGCCTTATTGTACATTTAAGAGGGAAGTCCATGAAGGGAGGGAAGACAGTTACAATACTTTTTAAATACTCAATGGAAACCTACCACCATGGGCATGATAATTTAATAATAATAATATTAATTAAAGTTTCCATAAGACTTCTACTTCCTATGACCTAATCGTTGCTCACTCAGTCAATCCATTTGATCCTCACCATTCTTCTGTAGCACCACACATTGAAGGCCTCTATCCTTGTTTTCTCCGCTGCTGTCATTATCCATGCCTCACTTCCACAAAAAATCATGATCCAAATCTAAGGGTTATAATGTATTGTTTCCGTACTTCTATTATTATGTACTTTAATAAAAACGGCATAAAAACCCTCTCCCCGTGATAATATTTCTATACTTCAGTAAATATGTGAAAACATATACCAAAATAAGAATACTTATACATATCAGCCGTCAATATTTAGCATTACACGAGTATTTACGATAACGCATTTCAAACTCCTTCAACAGTGACTGATCCATGATCCATGCGCTGTTAGCCAATAGATGAGATACCTTTTATTGTTCTCAAAAGCAAAGAACAATACACTGACTTATCTTAAAGACGTACAGAGCTCAAACCCATTGAGAAAGTAAGTGGTAGTACTACTGAAAATTAATCACCAATCACAGCCACAAACGCTATTTGTTATAATCGTCACTGGTTGTCAAGGAAATTTGCTTTTGTAAATTTCAGATGATAATGTGAAATATTTCATCATAAAAATTTAGTTTTAAAAAAATATGAAGCTCCAGAGGAAGTCAATTATCAAATTAATTAATAAGATATTAAAAAAATATACACCAATCCTTTTTTCTTGAATTAAAGTATTTTTAAAAAGCAATAAATGAAACAAATGCATTGTACCCAATTCTTAACATATTTACTACACCAAGGGAGAGCATTAGAATTAAAGGTATTTAAGGCTAAAATTGTCTAGGATTCCTACGATTAAAATTTTAAAATATTAGGCATTTACATTATAGTTAAATAGCATTGGATTAGAAAAAACTACGGTCGGTGAGGGGCTAGTAAATAATAAACACAATATACTTACTCTATGGTAATACTCATTGACAAACAAATGTTGTTACTATGGTATAACACTACACTGATTTACGAAAACGCCAACCCATTTTTCAACATGCCTAAGGACGAAATTTTACCAATATAATGACAATCATCAGTTCAATACATCGGCGATTTTTTTCAAACGGATTGATTTTTTTTAAACGTGTGTTGAGGTTCCACAAGGTTCTAATGGATCCCTTATATTTTATGTCATAACAACTACAAAATCACTCTTAAAGTCTGTATATAGGAGAAAAATACAGAAGTTTCAAAAGGATACAATCACAAACATTACCAATCCAATAATTTTGCCAGCAATGATGATAATACGATATTAACTCGACCGTGGGGGATAAAAAAAAATAAGATTTTATCTTCAAGGCGAGACGAATGCACGTCAGCTGAAAAAAAATGATATGTGCCAGGCGCGGGAAATTTTATCATTTGCTTTGATGCGAGCGGTCTACACACCACTTCCTTGAAAATAAAGGGAGCCTTTTATACCCTTACTACACACCCACTCCAACGGTTTCCTTCGCGTCCAGACCAGACTCCCCGCAATAATCAACAAATTAAAGACGCAGATAGAAGAGTCAGCGTCGGCGAGCTACGAGGTTGATCTTAAAGGGGAAAACGTGAAAGAGTTTCGCTGAGTGGAGAAACAGGCAGAGATAGACAGCGAGACCCAAACGGTGATTAGTTAGAAGAGTAGCATATAGAACTGCACCACTGACTGAATGTTGAAATTTTGCTTACCACGACAGAATTTAATTAACACATTTTATCACTAAAGTATCCTAGGTAACGGTTCAAGCAGATTCACGCACTGTGTATTTGCCCGCGCAAAAGTTTCCAGTTTAACAGTTTGTTCTATTTACAAACATTGAAAGGGACGATTTTATAACGTCTATTTATGTCTATTTGATACTTAACGTGCCGACCTCAGTACTGGAGATCTATACCCAAGTGCTGGGAATTTTAAATACTTTTGTGTAATATCTTAACGGCCAACCTTTGATGCGCGTGAAAAAGTGTTTGGTATCATTTTAAAGAATTAATTTTGCTTTGGTTTTTTTATATTTTGTTTAGAAGTTAGTAACACTTTGTTAAAAAAATATAGCAAACTAAGAAGTTTTTAAAAGACGAATGGTGTAATATCACGTTCTCAGCAAAAATCAAGGGATTTCACGTAGCACAATATTACGTCCATGTCACGCAATTTAGCACAACACGCAATTTAATAAAAATCAGAGGAAACAATGACTTTAGACCACCTTTTTAACTAAAATGTTATTCTGAGCTACTTTGTAAATTCATTTTAACTTTCAAATATTTTCAGCATAATTCATCACGATTTTTCATACCCGAGCTACTGAAAACTGTCTTAGGATGATTACAATGCCATTATCGATCCAAGTTTTGGATTAGAATTCTCGCTACCACACCATATAACATTAAAAAGTACCTCTTTAGCCTAAGACTCGCGTTCCTTCGACAGCTTTCTTATCAGGAGTCTACCAGGTTAGTGTGGTGGCTAGATTGTTGGCTTCCCACCCCGCGGACTCGGGTTCAAATCCCAGCGGTGGCAGAGAATCTTCAGAGACTGTCCCTGCTTGAATGTTGTGTGGAGGACAGTTCAAGAACAACACTCCGTCCGTCGGATGGGACGTTAAGCCGTTGTTCCCTTGGCGCCTTTCGTTAAGAGCAGGCTAATGCCGACGCCGAGTTTCACTCCACCCTTCCTTACCAACCCTTCCTCATGGCGCAAATGACCTTAGCTGACGATCGACTCCTTCAAATGTCACACCAACATACCGGCTACCAGGTTATTAATATCGCGTATAAGTTTATAGTCGAATCGATTCATGAAATCGGAAAGAAGGAAATTGCGCTCTGCGTGTTATTTTTAAGAGTTTAAAATGATTTAAATAGCACATAAGGGCCTCCGTCTCCTAATTAATAGAACAAATAATTTGGTTTCCATAGAGACCAGCTAAGCTAATCTTATATATAGCGATTCTGAAAACCTTTCTCTAACTTTAAATAGTGAATAATTTTATAACGTGAACCTTTACGAAGTCGAAATGTCAAAACTGAAATGCCAGCGAGAATTTTTATCGGGAATATAAAAAGAAACAATTTATATTTATTTTACCGCTTTTTTAGAGTTGTTTACACATTCCGCACGACCAACTATTTCAATTATCGAATGAAATTGTGATCCCGCGGCCGTTATTTTTAAACGATAGATTGAATTCATGACTGTAGCTTCAGTGTATTGATAAATGCTATAAGCCATAAGGTATCTTCCTCACAGTTAGCCTCAATAAGCATTGCAGCATTTTATGTATTTAAAAAATTGATAGTCGGAAATGGATCCAGAGGGTACGACACTTCAGGGTTTTGAAAGGGGAAGCAAATAAAATATTTAAACGTCTACAGTTTTCAAGCCACGCAACGGTAACATATCTGAAATACTTCATGCATTATTTCATTTCGGAAAGTATGCTCGTTCAAAATAGCAAATAAAAAATCCAGCCTTACCCACTCCCATTCGTAGGATATAGAGGTACCCTTAGGCCATTTAAAACACTGACGGTGTAACAAAAATACGGCCAAATGATACTATTTACCCTGTCAATTAACTGGAATGCTTTCGCATATTTTAAACCTTCGCATGAATTCAATGCCGAATATGATAGACCTGAGGGCTATAACAAAATTGAATCCAGACTTCAACGAAGCAGAAAACGACAGGGCCAATTTTTTTACCTGATTTTATCACCAAATGAAATCCTTAAATAGCTAGAAGCCGAAAAAAATATTGATGAGTTAAACAAGCCTTGGCGTAGTCAACAAAACGACGGCAAAAAAGTCTACGCACTGGAGAAAAACCCAGGATAATTAGTTAAAAGGAAAATCAAATCATGCACATGATGGCGACCAACGCTTACATAAATATTCAACAGACTTCATACTCACACATACAACTCCAATTATAATTGCATCCATGCAATACATTTGGAATTCCAGGTTCTACTAAGTTGAGACAAATATTTTCTAATTACGCATTAATTATTGTGAATATTATTTTTTAATATTACAATAGGGTGGTTTCCAACTATTTTTTATTGCCAAAATCGAAATATTATTACTCCTAGAGTACATATTTTACGCTTTTAGATTTTTTAATGACGATATCTATTTTTCACGAAATGAAAAGTGAAAATTTTCAAGCGCGCGAAAACGCGACGGCTAATATGAATGCAGGGAAAAAACCGTGTGACGTCATTCTGGTTCCCGCTGTCGCCGTGTGAGGTGACCATGGGGCGAGGCTTTGAGCGCTGATACGATGCAGGCTGCTAGCAGGTAGCGCTTGGCTTAATTATGATTTATCAAACGTAGGAAACTTTCCGACCATGGCCAGTTTTAATAGGTGATTATTAAGAGATATTTCCCTGTGCTCTGTGCCTCATGCATGCATTGGTAATCTCAGACGAAGTAAAACTCCTATCTACTCCTAAAGAAACTAGGTTCCTGTGACGTCACGTGTAGTGGCATCGCATGGGCGCCAATCTGGCTTTTTTCAAATGCGGTTAAAATTGACCATTGCCATTCGTCTAAACTGGGATTTGTTAAACCAAATAACTTGTATATTATGAATACACTAATGGTGGGCAACGAATCGCAATCAATCCCTTTCGTTTTCTTTGATGAAGGAAACTGCCCTATTAACAGCAAAGGAACACAAGATATAAGAATCTCGACGATTTTTCTTCAGAAGCAGCAGCACTGCGCCGTAGAGATGATCGCGCAAATTGCCAGCTGTGTGGAGGACGATGAAGAGATACGGTTTGATTGGCTGTCAACCCCCGGAAAGTCGTACGCGCAGGAGAAAAGACTTTTAATTGAGTGCATAACGAGACCTGATTGGGTCGCATAACTTCCAATTAAGGCCACGGCGACTGAGTCTTAATCAGCGGCCACATCTCTTGACATTTTCCTCTGGCGATGCGCACAGCAGGCAATAATCAGAAATAAGCCTTTATCGCAAAGCACAGATTCGAACTCCTCGACTCGTGTTTAATCAGACGAATCGCACGATTCAACATTAGTTCAAAAAAATAATCCCTTGACAATGCTTATCAAATATAAGTATTATTAATTACATAAAAATATCCCAGGTTGGGCAAAAACATAGGGCACAAAAAGATTTTAAAAACACTCACTTCCTCAGAGTTAGGTAGGGCTCAATTAGGTCTACGTTAGGTAGGACTAAAATTTATTTCATTGAGTGTTTTTTATCTTTTTGTGTCCTGTGTTTCTGCCCAACCAGGGATATATCTCTATTATATACAGCCCTTGAGGTAACTGACTCACTGATGGATACAAATTCCCGACCACTTCCAGAAATGCTGGAGAGCTGAAATTTGGCACGCGTGCGGGGAATCCGAAATGATGCGGAGGAAAAATCCGAAAACCGGAAGTTTCCGCCACGTGTCGTCGCCAGGACGACAAAATGGCCGAAATCGGGCTTTTTCCGGGGACCGTCTTTCGGTTTTTATTTTACTGCGCGCGAATTGTTCGTGCCACATGGATGTTTAATGCATGTTTTGAAAGCTGATAAACGTGGACACGTAAATATGTAATTTTGTTAGTTTCACTTCAAGAAAATTGCAGCCAAAATGGCGCCCAAAAATTGGTTTTTCGAAAATAATTTCATCCCTTCTGCTCCCCTCGACTTAGTTTCAAGTGTATTATAACAAAAATGAATATTATATATGCTCACCTGGTTCTCCATTTAACTTAGGCAGCAATTTTTTTTGTCACCATTGGCTGCCGAGGAAAAAATTAAAATATGCCGAAAATTGCCAAAAAGTACAATTTCCAAAAGATTAACACGACATTTCCTCCAGTTTTACACGACCGATATCGTTTAGACTTAGTATATGCATAAAAATATTCATTTTGTATTAGAAAATTTAAACATTTTTACAATTTTGCCATCGATAAACCAGCAAAAAATTAAAAATGGCGGACACTTCCCATTTTTTCCCGGGAGTCCGTTTACTATTTATCGTTATACAGGCGATACATTTCTGTCACACGAATCGTTGATGCATATTATGAAAGCCAATAAATGTTGCCTCCTACTTATGTAATTTTTTAAGTTAATTTCTAAGTTAAACGCTTTCAAAATGGCGTCAAAAAATTGATTTCTCGGAAAATATTTCATACTTTCCACTGCCGTCGGCCTTATTTTTTGAGTTGGGCAACTAAAATGATTATTATATATGTTCATTACATCCTCTACGAAATATAGGTAACAATTTTCTTTCGTCGTTCTTGGTTACTCGGAAAAAAATTAAAATATTCCGAAAATCACCAAAAATTACGATTTCCAAAAGATGAACACAGGATTTGTCAACTTTTACCTCTCCGATTTCTTTGAAATTTAATAGTTACATACACCTATGCATTATCTTTTAGAAAGCATAAATATTTAATAAATGATTTAATTAATATAACCGCGAAAAGATAGAAATGGCGGGCACTACTAATTTTTTCCGGGGAGAGATTTACTTTTTATTGTATTACTCTCGAAATATGGATGTCATAGGGGCAACTTCTCTTAGATATGATAGTAAATGAATGTGACCATATAATGTTGTCATCTTTAAACCCCCTGAAAACCCCTAAAAAATTAAAATTTGCATATATGTAGCCTTTTCGGGTACTTTTCGTCAGAATTCCGCCGCATTTCCAAGCCTTACCACTCATCGCTACGGAATTGATGTAGACGATTGATGACCCCTGGCTGTACAAACCTATAAACCCCCGGTAAACCCAAATACACCCCCCAAATAATAAAATTTTTCATATAAGTCTACTTTTTGTGTACTTTCCGTGACTATTCCACCGCTGGTTCTTACCCCAACGACTAATACCTACGGAATTTATGTGAACGGATGGTGACCGCCAGGAGTACACTCATATAAACCCCCGGTATCCCCCTAAAATCCCCCCAAATGTAAAATGTGCCATTAAATCTCCTATTTGGGAACTTCTCGCAAAGATTACGTCGCACTACCCGTCCCCTCTGAGCTCTAGATCCAAAATGTTTGGTGAAGGCGGGTCACCGTAAACCATACGGGAAAAAATACCAGAAAACCCCCGATCACCTCCTGGAACCTCGCCGAAAAAAATAAAATTTTAAAAGTCGCCATTCCGAATAGTTTTCCTCCCATTTTAGCCGGTGCCACTACTACTTATTAAAACCCCCGATAACCCCGTGAAACCTCCCAAAATGTTTTTTTTAAATCCCCTCTCCAAGTAAAAGAATCGTCAGAATTCCGCCTCTATTTTAGACCCCTAGGACTTATCGGCACAGAATTTATGAGAACGATTTGTGACCATTGGTTTAACACCAGTATAAAACCCCCGGTATTCCGTTGGAACCCCCCGCAAAAAAATGAAAAAGTTGCCATTAAGTCTTCATTTATGGGTGCTTGTCACCACTATTACGCCGCATTGCCCTACCCTTTACAATCATCTTTACCTTCATAATCACTGTGGAGGATTGGTGACCGCATGCATAACACATTAAAACCCCGAATCCCCCGGGGCACCCCTCTCGGTGGAGAAGACCATTTATGAGGACTAAGCGGAGCAGCCGCGGGGGGCTCTTCATCCCCAAGGCGGCGAAACCATTCCGAGGAGTAACTGGCGTAGGCGAGGGGGAGCTTCAGTAACCCCCGGGCGGCGAAGCCGCCCCGATGTTTAAAGCGGCGCAGCCGCTGTGGGCTCCCCCCACCTCTTGGCAGCGAAGCCGCCCCTTAAACGAATAACGGTGAAACAGTTCCGAAATACCCTCGCCCTCTGGACGGCTATGCCGACCCCAGACGAGGAACGGCGAAGCCGTTCCGAAGAAGGAGTGCGGCGCTTTCCTACCCCCTGGCCGGCGAAGCCGGCCCCTAGCTTAGGTGAGATTATTTGAAATAAAATTCTTCGAACGACCACAAATGTAGACGGCAAAGCCGGAACCGGGGTTTTAAGGGGCGGAGCCCCTTAACGAGCGCGCGCAGCGCAGCGAGTCTCTATTATATACAGCCCTTGAGGTAACTGACTCACTGATGGATACAAATTCCCGACCACTTCCAGAAATGCTGGAGAGCTGAAATTTGGCACGCGTGCGGGGAATCCGAAATGATGCGGAGGAAAAATCCGAAAACCGGAAGTTTCCGCCACGTGTCGTCGCCAGGACGACAAAATGGCCGAAATCGGGCTTTTTCCGGGGACCGTCTTTCGGTTTTTATTTTACTGCGCGCGAATTGTTCGTGCCACATGGATGTTTAATGCATGTTTTGAAAGCTGATAAACGTGGACACGTAAATATGTAATTTTGTTAGTTTCACTTCAAGAAAATTGCAGCCAAAATGGCGCCCAAAAATTGGTTTTTCGAAAATAATTTCATCCCTTCTGCTCCCCTCGACTTAGTTTCAAGTGTATTATAACAAAAATGAATATTATATATGCTCACCTGGTTCTCCATTTAACTTAGGCAGCAATTTTTTTTGTCACCATTGGCTGCCGAGGAAAAAATTAAAATATGCCGAAAATTGCCAAAAAGTACAATTTCCAAAAGATTAACACGACATTTCCTCCAGTTTTACACGACCGATATCGTTTAGACTTAGTATATGCATAAAAATATTCATTTTGTATTAGAAAATTTAAACATTTTTACAATTTTGCCATCGATAAACCAGCAAAAGATTAAAAATGGCGGACACTTCCCATTTTTTCCCGGGAGTCCGTTTACTATTTATCGTTATACAGGCGATACATTTCTGTCACACGAATCGTTGATGCATATTATGAAAGCCAATAAATGTTGCCTCCTACTTATGTAATTTTTTAAGTTAATTTCTAAGTTAAACGCTTTCAAAATGGCGTCAAAAAATTGATTTCTCGGAAAATATTTCATACTTTCCACTGCCGTCGGCCTTATTTTGTGAGTTGGGCAACGAAAATGATTATTATATATGTTCATTACATCCTCTACGAAATATAGGTAACAATTTTCTTTCGTCGTTCTTGGTTACTCGGAAAAAAATTAAAATATTCCGAAAATCACCAAAAATTACGATTTCCAAAAGATGAACACAGGATTTGTCAACTTTTACCTCTCCGATTTCTTTGAAATTTAATAGTTACATACACCTATGCATTATCTTTTAGAAAGCATAAATATTTAATAAATGATTTAATTAATATAACCGCGAAAAGATAGAAATGGCGGGCACTACTAATTTTTTCCGGGGAGAGATTTACTTTTTATTGTATTACTCTCGAAATATGGATGTCATAGGGGCAACTTCTCTTAGATATGATAGTAAATGAATGTGACCATATAATGTTGTCATCTTTAAACCCCCTGAAAACCCCTAAAAAATTAAAATTTGCATATATGTAGCCTTTTCGGGTACTTTTCGTCAGAATTCCGCCGCATTTCCAAGCCTTACCACTCATCGCTACGGAATTGATGTAGACGATTGATGACCCCTGGCTGTACAAACCTATAAACCCCCGGTAAACCCAAATACACCCCCCAAATAATAAAATTTTTCATATAAGTCTACTTTTTGTGTACTTTCCGTGACTATTCCACCGCTGGTTCTTACCCCAACGACTAATACCTACGGAATTTATGTGAACGGATGGTGACCGCCAGGAGTACACTCATATAAACCCCCGGTATCCCCCTAAAATCCCCCCAAATGTAAAATGTGCCATTAAATCTCCTATTTGGGAACTTCTCGCAAAGATTACGTCGCACTACCCGTCCCCTCTGAGCTCTAGATCCAAAATGTTTGGTGAAGGCGGGTCACCGTAAACCATACGGGAAAAAATACCAGAAAACCCCCGATCACCTCCTGGAACCTCGCCGAAAAAAATAAAATTTTAAAAGTCGCCATTCCGAATAGTTTTCCTCCCATTTTAGCCGGTGCCACTACTACTTATTAAAACCCCCGATAACCCCGTGAAACCTCCCAAAATGTTTTTTTTAAATCCCCTCTCCAAGTAAAAGAATCGTCAGAATTCCGCCTCTATTTTAGACCCCTAGGACTTATCGGCACAGAATTTATGAGAACGATTTGTGACCATTGGTTTAACACCAGTATAAAACCCCCGGTATTCCGTTGGAACCCCCCGCAAAAAAATGAAAAAGTTGCCATTAAGTCTTCATTTATGGGTGCTTGTCACCACTATTACGCCGCATTGCCCTACCCTTTACAATCATCTTTACCTTCATAATCACTGTGGAGGATTGGTGACCGCATGCATAACACATTAAAACCCCGAATCCCCCGGGGCACCCCTCTCGGTGGAGAAGACCATTTATGAGGACTAAGCGGAGCAGCCGCGGGGGGCTCTTCATCCCCAAGGCGGCGAAACCATTCCGAGGAGTAACTGGCGTAGGCGAGGGGGAGCTTCAGTAACCCCCGGGCGGCGAAGCCGCCCCGATGTTTAAAGCGGCGCAGCCGCTGTGGGCTCCCCCCACCTCTTGGCAGCGAAGCCGCCCCTTAAACGAATAACGGTGAAACAGTTCCGAAATACCCTCGCCCTCTGGACGGCTATGCCGACCCCAGACGAGGAACGGCGAAGCCGTTCCGAAGAAGGAGTGCGGCGCTTTCCTACCCCCTGGCCGGCGAAGCCGGCCCCTAGCTTAGGTGAGATTCTTTGAAATAAAATTCTTCGAACGACCACAAATGTAGACGGCAAAGCCGGAACCGGGGTTTTAAGGGGCGGAGCCCCTTAACGAGCGCGCGCAGCGCAGCGAGTCTCTATTATATACAGCCCTTGAGGTAACTGACTCACTGATGGATACAAATTCCCGACCACTTCCAGAAATGCTGGAGAGCTGAAATTTGGCACGCGTGCGGGGAATCCGAAATGATGCGGAGGAAAAATCCGAAAACCGGAAGTTTCCGCCACGTGTCGTCGCCAGGACGACAAAATGGCCGAAATCGGGCTTTTTCCGGGGACCGTCTTTCGGTTTTTATTTTACTGCGCGCGAATTGTTCGTGCCACATGGATGTTTAATGCATGTTTTGAAAGCTGATAAACGTGGACACGTAAATATGTAATTTTGTTAGTTTCACTTCAAGAAAATTGCAGCCAAAATGGCGCCCAAAAATTGGTTTTTCGAAAATAATTTCATCCCTTCTGCTCCCCTCGACTTAGTTTCAAGTGTATTATAACAAAAATGAATATTATATATGCTCACCTGGTTCTCCATTTAACTTAGGCAGCAATTTTTTTTGTCACCATTGGCTGCCGAGGAAAAAATTAAAATATGCCGAAAATTGCCAAAAAGTACAATTTCCAAAAGATTAACACGACATTTCCTCCAGTTTTACACGACCGATATCGTTTAGACTTAGTATATGCATAAAAATATTCATTTTGTATTAGAAAATTTAAACATTTTTACAATTTTGCCATCGATAAACCAGCAAAAAATTAAAAATGGCGGACACTTCCCATTTTTTCCCGGGAGTCCGTTTACTATTTATCGTTATACAGGCGATACATTTCTGTCACACGAATCGTTGATGCATATTATGAAAGCCAATAAATGTTGCCTCCTACTTATGTAATTTTTTAAGTTAATTTCTAAGTTAAACGCTTTCAAAATGGCGTCAAAAAATTGATTTCTCGGAAAATATTTCATACTTTCCACTGCCGTCGGCCTTATTTTGTGAGTTGGGCAACGAAAATGATTATTATATATGTTCATTACATCCTCTACGAAATATAGGTAACAATTTTCTTTCGTCGTTCTTGGTTACTCGGAAAAAAATTAAAATATTCCGAAAATCACCAAAAATTACGATTTCCAAAAGATGAACACAGGATTTGTCAACTTTTACCTCTCCGATTTCTTTGAAATTTAATAGTTACATACACCTATGCATTATCTTTTAGAAAGCATAAATATTTAATAAATGATTTAATTAATATAACCGCGAAAAGATAGAAATGGCGGGCACTACTAATTTTTTCCGGGGAGAGATTTACTTTTTATTGTATTACTCTCGAAATATGGATGTCATAGGGGCAACTTCTCTTAGATATGATAGTAAATGAATGTGACCATATAATGTTGTCATCTTTAAACCCCCTGAAAACCCCTAAAAAATTAAAATTTGCATATATGTAGCCTTTTCGGGTACTTTTCGTCAGAATTCCGCCGCATTTCCAAGCCTTACCACTCATCGCTACGGAATTGATGTAGACGATTGATGACCCCTGGCTGTACAAACCTATAAACCCCCGGTAAACCCAAATACACCCCCCAAATAATAAAATTTTTCATATAAGTCTACTTTTTGTGTACTTTCCGTGACTATTCCACCGCTGGTTCTTACCCCAACGACTAATACCTACGGAATTTATGTGAACGGATGGTGACCGCCAGGAGTACACTCATATAAACCCCCGGTATCCCCCTAAAATCCCCCCAAATGTAAAATGTGCCATTAAATCTCCTATTTGGGAACTTCTCGCAAAGATTACGTCGCACTACCCGTCCCCTCTGAGCTCTAGATCCAAAATGTTTGGTGAAGGCGGGTCACCGTAAACCATACGGGAAAAAATACCAGAAAACCCCCGATCACCTCCTGGAACCTCGCCGAAAAAAATAAAATTTTAAAAGTCGCCATTCCGAATAGTTTTCCTCCCATTTTAGCCGGTGCCACTACTACTTATTAAAATCCCCGATAACCCCGTGAAACCTCCCAAAATGTTTTTTTTAAATCCCCTCTCCAAGTAAAAGAATCGTCAGAATTCCGCCTCTATTTTAGACCCCTAGGACTTATCGGCACAGAATTTATGAGAACGATTTGTGACCATTGGTTTAACACCAGTATAAAACCCCCGGTATTCCGTTGGAACCCCCCGCAAAAAAATGAAAAAGTTGCCATTAAGTCTTCATTTATGGGTGCTTGTCACCACTATTACGCCGCATTGCCCTACCCTTTACAATCATCTTTACCTTCATAATCACTGTGGAGGATTGGTGACCGCATGCATAACACATTAAAACCCCGAATCCCCCGGGGCACCCCTCTCGGTGGAGAAGACCATTTATGAGGACTAAGCGGAGCAGCCGCGGGGGGCTCTTCATCCCCAAGGCGGCGAAACCATTCCGAGGAGTAACTGGCGTAGGCGAGGGGGAGCTTCAGTAACCCCCGGGCGGCGAAGCCGCCCCGATGTTTAAAGCGGCGCAGCCGCTGTGGGCTCCCCCCACCTCTTGGCAGCGAAGCCGCCCCTTAAACGAATAACGGTGAAACAGTTCCGAAATACCCTCGCCCTCTGGACGGCTATGCCGACCCCAGACGAGGAACGGCAAAGCCGTTCCGAGGAAGGAGTGCGGCGCTTTCCTACCCCCTGGCCGGCGAAGCCGGCCCCTAGCTTAGGTGAGATTATTTGAAATAAAATTCTTCGAACGACCACAAATGTAGACGGCAAAGCCGGAACCGGGGTTTTAAGGGGCGGAGCCCCTTAACGAGCGCGCGCAGCGCAGCGAGTTTATGTTATATACCTCGTCGAGGAACATTTCGAAGTAAATATTATTAATAACAAGTATAAACCTTGAGGCGCTGACTCATCAATCTCTATTTTCAAGACCCTATATTTTAGTACACCGAAAACTGAAACAGCAGCATAGATATAAGGAAGAGAAATTCGACATCAAAGGAGGCTTTCATGAATACAAAAGGGCTGTTGAGAGGATAGTTATGTAAGAATCATAAAAATAGCTAATGAAGAGACTGATCTAGAATGTAGCGCTAAACGATGAAGAGACATCGATAATTAAGAATCAGTACGAGAAAAGACTGGAGGCATTCAAGATGTGGGTTCAAGGCATTCAAGGAGAATGGAGAAGGTTAAGGAGTCAGATATGAAGAGGAACGACGAAGTGCTGGACACGGTGGGCGATGAGATAAAACTTCTATTCTTACGAGATACGGAGGTGAAAGAAAATTTCGGACAGTGTTAGTAAGAATAATGATAAAGAAGCTAGGTAGAGGAGGGAAGAGAATGGGACCAATTGAAAGAATGAAAGAAATAGTCCTCCTTGAAAACTGAAGGGAGAGGTTCAATATGGTCTGGCTCAGCTAACTCGAAAAACACTTCATGTTTACTTAGTTTATCTGATAAAATACTAAAACAAACACACTAAAAAAACTATTTAATTCTGTAAGATTGGATCTCGCCACATACTTCTTTGGGTCCAAAATAGGATAAATTGCTGGCTGAAATGAGGGAGGAATGGTAGGATAGTTTTTTTTCCGAGAATGTTTTTTGTTCTGACCGCAAGCATGTAATTTCAGTGACCCGAATTCATCGAAGATGTGAGGAGGTTTGGAGTCCAGTGAATTTCATTCGGACCAGTCTAAAATATACCACTATGGATGGACCTCACGGACGTTAGGAAACTTTAAAAACTTCATTTCCTCTCTCCCTTCTTAAATGACGAAAATCTCCGTTGGAATTCCTCCCACGAAAGCGACCGCAAAAAAATTAAAGGGGAACCTATGGAACGCTTGGAAAATAAAGAAGATTAAACCCCACGGAAAAAAATTAAAGAAACACAGACGAGGCGTAGAAAAAGAATGGGAGTTTTATCTATTATATGGGAACCGGCGCAGAAAGACTTAATCCGTGAACTTGATGAAATACAAAGGAAAGCTCCGCGATTCTTCAAAAACATCTACGGGCGTATAGAAACCGTTATGTAGATTTAAAACGAATTAGGCGGAGAACTGCCAGAGACTCGGAGGCTAGGATTAGATTGCTTGAACAATTAATAATAGATGTTTTTCAAAGTGACACTGAGAACATACTATTAGAGCCCCACTAGGTAATTTCAGGTCCCTGGGAAACGGAAAATTGAGAGAGTTATTTTGCAGAGATAGTGTGCCGAAAACGGCGCCAAAGCCTACTAAAAACATTTCTAATAAAGTAAGTTAAGAATAATTTTATGCATTAAAAAAGTCGCCACAGATTCGATTGAGAAGAATATCACAAGGAATGCAATCTTTAGATAATTTTCTCAAGGAAAATTGAGAATATTTTCACCTACACTTTTATACGCTGGAAATTGAAAGGAACTGCAGCGGCTCAATGGGTAGAGAGCGACTTATGGTTTTGCTGGCTAGGACTTCACCCCGCTGCTACCGAGGCCGGACCTTTGTATAAATATTATAAACACCTCATCATGATTTGGCCAGATGAGTCTCCGGCATAGGAGAGAAAACGTTCGCCATTTTTAAGTCTTCATACGGGTAACCTCCAAAATCCATTTATATTGATTATAAATATCTGTTTAACACATCACGTTACATTTCTACTGGTATTTTACATTTTAGCATCAAAATATACCATCTGTGCGGTGTTTTTCGTTTCATGAATAAGAAATTATGCATTTTTTTCGAATTTCACAGCGCTCCAACATTATTATTATTAAATAACTACAAATTTTGAGGCAACTTCTGAGCAATGCAACGAAATTATGTCAACAATGTTATAAATTAAGTTATGTTTCACACAGTGAATTTATTGCTTGTAATCGTAGTATGACGTGATTCTGTGACGTCGGGATCCCTCAAACAATATCAACTTCCTTGAAATTATTCAATTTGGCATTTTCCCTCTATATTACACGTCTTCTTTCCCAACCTTCCTTTTAAAAACAAACAATAAGCATTCTAAAACATCAACCTACCATAATACACATTATCATATAAATCAATACAATCAGAAACCCAAATAACAAGCGAAATTTAAAAAAATAAGGTTAATTAAACAATTTTTATTCTCTCTTCTCCGTCTGTTTTCCGTGTGTCATTGTCCTGGGTTCATTACTGCTTTTTTCAATCTATTGTATTTGAAGTGTGGGTTTTTTTTTCTATCGCGTCGGCTCCGCTTATATCTTCTATACTCTCTTTTGCTCAGACCCCCCCGAATAAGGCCTGCGGCCTGTTATCATCACTACGGGAGGTCTTGCACTTTTTGTCTGCCGTTTGTTGCTTAAGGATCGTTACTTTTCCATTGCCTAGTTTGGATTAAAGCAGTATTTCCACTTTCAAATGGTACGTAGGTTATCACGCGAAAATAATTTTCTATAGGATAGCAGCATTTTTCTAACTAAAAAAATAAAATATTATAGTTAGGCAGGGTCTCTGAATTATACAATCCAAACACACAAAAAAAGGCTGGGAGCATGTTCCACTGTGACACTCAATTTAAACTTAATACCACATCATAACGAATTTACGAAATACAATGAACTACAGCCAACTACATTCTTCTACATACCAGCTCCCTCTCTAGAGCAACAATCGCATCACACATTCTCCCGTACCCTTTTGAGCATCCCCCCGCCGCGACAGACATCATCTGATTAGCGCAATCTTTTGTCGCATGGGTTTATCCCCAATCCCCCCAACCCGCCCTCGCCCGTAACCATGGCATCCGCGCTTCTGACGGCTCAACTGTTTAACGACTAACTTCCTTCGTGGCCCTTTGCTTCACAGACGACTCAAGCTATAAAAAAAATAAATTCAGCCGTAGAGATGCAGTCGGAAGAGGAAAACGGACGATTCATTATCTTGTCAATTCAGGAAACAAGAAATACTGGATGAACGATGACTCTTGGATTCGTGTAACGTATCGCAGACACGGGTACAGTTCAGAACGTAAAATTAAAAGCCTAGCAGAAGTTATATAGCATTTGATTACATAGCAAGTCGTTAGTTCACCCGGGTTCTTACATACGTGATAATAGGAGCGTTTACTCCTATCATCCGCAATATTTGTTTCCATATGCCATGCGCGAGGCCACTATATTTAACATAATCTATGCGACGACGGCGAATTAGGTTTAATATAAAGGGTGAGGATAGAGTCTTTCCCTGATTATAAAAAATTAGACATTTTTAAGAAAATTAGACAGAATAGACATTACTCCACTTGAATTTTTTTCTGGGGCTATGTCAAGGACTGAGTCTTCACTACAAAAGTTGATAGGATACAAGCTGCTGTGGGTACTGAGGCTGAACACATGTTACGAAACACCTTGCAGGAACTGGAATACCGCTTCGACATACTCCAAGCTACCAAGGGGGCACGCGTTGAATGTTATTACCATAGGTGGTCTTTAAAAAATTAGAAACACTGACCTATGTAACAGCATCAAATTTAAATTATCATGTCAAGTGGTTATCCTGTAATTAATTTTTATAATCAGGACATTTATGCTCACCCTGTTTTTTAATGAAATAATTCTCTACGCTAAATATATTCTGTTCCTCTATTTCTCATTCCCATATTGACTCTAAACCTTAGACTAATGTGGATGATTAAAACGAGGATGAAGGATTAATTCATTATTTAAAAGGAGGTAGAAGAATACGTCTTAAAAATTTTCTCCGGAGCTTCCAGTCCTTAGCTCCATCGCAGAAAAGCTCGCTAATACATCTCTGCAAGCAACGAAAAATAAATCATACCAGTTTTAACACTAACAACTTTCTTATGAACTCTTCCGCTACGATGAACGCCTCTCTTTACAGTTACTGTATTGAAAGAAACTCCGCGCGCAATACGAGTTTCAGAGATTGACCCAAAAGAATGAATGAATTATGAATGAAGTTACCAGGAAGCGATGTCTCAGAAGATTAACAGAGGACTAACTTCTCCTGAGAAACAACATTTGTGTCCTTCTAAGAAAGAGTAACACTGAAGATAGAAAAAGAGCTGGGCTCGCATCTTAGATATCTAAGGTGTATCAGAATTATATTTTTCCGCGACTGAAAAATATAGCGGTTTTGTAATGCAATATAGACATTTAGAACTATCTCTGTTAAAAATGTAATTAAAGTAAAACTTAATTAGAAAATAATTGAATTATGAGACCCTTTTCTTCCTCCGAATAAAAAGCCATTGGCCTTTTTACGACACGAATGGTATGTTACGAATATTTGTGGAAAATAACACGGTGTTTTACGAATCACTCAAAACATACGCATACTATCTAAAAATGTGTAATAAACAAAAATATGGATAAATGAAAAACAAAGAGAACCAATTTTTAAGGAATGATCGAAGTGGAATATAAAGCGAGATCTGGGGCCTTATTCACGAAGGCCTCGATTTCGTCGAATCCTCGAAAATGTCGAGGCGGCGACGTTCAAGCCTCGACGTTTCCGTAATTTGCAATTCACGAAGCTTATTGTCGCCGTTTCGAGGCCGCGCCAGACGGAAAAAATATCGAGGCGACGTAGGCCTCGACAATTATTCCGAGTCTTGTTGATCCTCGATTTACAAGGATTGCAACTACAGCTGGTATATTAAGAACCTTATATTTCAATAGCTGACGCACGTACGACGGTGATCAAGGTCTTATTTCATATATTTAAGAAGGCAAAGTAGGTATAATTATACGTATAGTTGTATAATTTTATATATGATAACTCGCACGCTCCGCGCGCTCGTTAAGGGGCTCCACCCCTTAAAAACCCCGGTTCCGGCTTCGCCGTCTACATTTGTGGTCGCTCGAAGACTTTTAAAGTTCGAATAATCTCACCTCAGCTAGGGGCCGGCTTTGCCGGCCAGGGGGTAGGGAGGCGCCCCACTCATTCCCCGAAACGGCTTCGCCGTTCCTCGCTGGAGGGCGGCTTCGCCGCCCAGGGGTTGAGCGTGAGTTGAGATGGGTGGAGTCTACAGCGGCTGCACCGCTTGAACATCGGGGCGGCTTCGCCGCCCAAGGGTTACTGAAGCTCCCCCTCGCCTACGCCAGTCACTCATCGCAACGGCCTCGCCGTTCCTCGTTGTGGGGAGGCTTCGCCGCCTTGGGGTCGAGGAGCCCCCCCACGGCTGCTCCGCTTAGTCCTCATTAATGCTCTTCTCCACCGAGAGGGGTGCCCAGGGGGATTCGGGGGTTTTAATGTGTTATGCATGCGGTCACTAATCGTCCACAGTGATCACGTAGCGATGATTGTAAAGGGTAGAGCAATGCGGAGTAATAGTGGCGACAAGTACCCACAAAAAAAGACTTAATGGCTAGTTTTTCATTTTTTTGCGGGGGGTTCCAACGGAATACCGGGGATTTTATACTTGTGTTAAACCAGTGGTCACAAATCGTTCTCATAAATTCCGTGCCAATAAGTGCTAGGGGTCCGTCTGACGATTCTTTTATCTGGAGAGGCGATTTATTAGGCATTTTTGGGAGGTTTCACGGAGTTATCGGGGGTTTTAATAAGTGGTAGGGGCACCGGTTAAATTGTGACGAGTACTATTCGGAAAGGCGACTTTAAAATTTATTTTTTTTTCGGCGATGTTCCAGGAGGTGATCGGGGGTTTTCTGGTATTTTTCCCCGTATGGTTTACGGTGGCTCGCCCTCACCAAATATTCCGGATCTAGAGCTCAGAGGGGACGGGTAGTGCGGCGTAATGTTTGCGAGAAGTTCCCAAATAGGAGACTAAATGACACATTTTACAATTGGGGGGGGGATTTCAGGGGGATACCGGGGGTTTAAATGTGTGTACTCCTGGTGGTCACCATCCGTTCACATAAATTCCGCGGGGATGAGTCGTTGGGGGCGGTGGAATAGTCACGAAAAGTACCCAAAAATTAGACGTATGTGCAAAATTTTATTTTTGGGGGGGTGTATGTGGGTTTACCGGGGGTTTATAGATTTTTACTGCCAGCGGTCATCAATCGTCCACATCAATTCCTTAGCGTTGAGTGGTAAGGATTGGAAAAGCGGCGGAATTGTGACGAAAGCACCCGAAAAGGCTAATTATATGCATATTTTAATTTTTTAGGGGGTTTCAGGGGGGTTAAAGATGACGATACTATATGGTCATATTCATTTACTGTCATATCTAAAAGAAGCATGCCCTGTGACATCCATATTTCGAGAGTAATACAATAAAAAGCAATCCAGTCCCTGAAAAAAGTGAGTAGTGCCCGCCATTTTTATTTTTTCGCGGTTTTATCCATTGAATCATTTATAAAATGTTTATGTTTTATGAAAGACAATGCATAGTTGTATGTAACTACAAAGTTTGAAAGAAATCGGTCAGGTTAAAATTGACATAATCTTGTGTTAATCTTTCGGAAATCGTAATTTTCCGTGATTTTCGGAATATTTTAATTTTTTTATGAGTAACCAAGGACGACGAAAGAAAATTGTTACCTACATTTCGTAGACGATGTTATGAGAATATATAATAATCATTTTCGTTATCATACACCTGAAATTAAGTCGAGGGGAGCGGAAGGGATGAAATTATTTTCGAAAAACCAATTTTTGGACGCCATTTTGGCTACAAGTTTCTTTAACAGAAACTAAAACCATTACAGCATTACGTGCACACGTTTATTAGCTTTCAAAAACTGCATTTACTATGCATGTGGCACGTAAGGTTCGCGCGCAGTAAAATAAAAACCGAAAGACGGTCCCCGGAAAAAGCGCGATTTCGGCCATTTTGTCGACCTAGCGAAGACACGTGGCGGAAACTTCCGGTTTTCGGATTTTTCCTCCGGATCATTTCGGGTTCCCCGCACGCGTGCCAAATTTCAGCTCTCCAGCACTTCTAGAAGTGGTCGGGAATTTGTATCCATCAGTGAGTCAGTTACCTCAAGGGCTGTATATAATAGAGACTCGCTGCGCTGCGCGCGCTCGTTAAGGGGCTCCGCCCCTTAAAACCCCGGTTCCGGCTTTGCCGTCTACATTTGTGGTCGTTCGAAGAATTTTATTTCAAATAATCTCACCTAAGCTAGGGGCCGGCTTCGCCGGCCAGGGGGTAGGAAAGCGCCGCACTCCTTCCTCGGAACGGCTTTGCCGTTCCTCGTCTGGGGTCGGCATAGCCGTCCAGAGGGCGAGGGTATTTCGGAACTGTTTCACCGTTATTCGTTTAAGGGGCGGCTTCGCTGCCAAGAGGTGGGGGGAGCCCACAGCGGCTGCGCCGCTTTAAACATCGGGGCGGCTTCGCCGCCCGGGGGTTACTGAAGCTCCCCCTCGCCTACGCCAGTTACTCCTCGGAATGGTTTCGCCGCCTTGGGGATGAAGAGCCCCCCGCGGCTGCTCCGCTTAGTCCTCATAAATGGTCTTCTCCACCGAGAGGGGTGCCCCGGGGGATTCGGGGTTTTAATGTGTTATGCATGCGGTCACCAATCCTCCACAGTGATTATGAAGGTAAAGATGATTGTAAAGGGTAGGGCAATGCGGCGTAATAGTGGTGACAAGCACCCATAAATGAAGACTTAATGGCAACTTTTTCATTTTTTTGCGGGGGGTTCCAACGGAATACCGGGGGTTTTATACTGGTGTTAAACCAATGGTCACAAATCGTTCTCATAAATTCTGTGCCGATAAGTCCTAGGGGTCTAAAATAGAGGCGGAATTCTGACGATTCTTTTACTTGGAGAGGGGATTTAAAAAAAACATTTTGGGAGGTTTCACGGGGTTATCGGGGATTTTAATAAGTAGTAGTGGCACCGGCTAAAATGGGAGGAAAACTATTCGGAATGGCGACTTTTAAAATTTTATTTTTTTCGGCGAGGTTCCAGGAGGTGATCGGGGGTTTTCTGGTATTTTTTCCCGTATGGTTTACGGTGACCCGCCTTCACCAAACATTTTGGATCTAGAGCTCAGAGGGGACGGGTAGTGCGACGTAATCTTTGCGAGAAGTTCCCAAATAGGAGATTTAATGGCACATTTTACATTTGGGGGGATTTTAGGGGGATACCGGGGGTTTATATGAGTGTACTCCTGGCGGTCACCATCCGTTCACATAAATTCCGTAGGTATTAGTCGTTGGGGTAAGAACCAGCGGTGGAATAGTCACGGAAAGTACACAAAAAGTAGACTTATATGAAAAATTTTATTATTTGGGGGGTGTATTTGGGTTTACCGGGGGTTTATAGGTTTGTACAGCCAGGGGTCATCAATCGTCTACATCAATTCCGTAGCGATGAGTGGTAAGGCTTGGAAATGCGGCGGAATTCTGACGAAAAGTACCCGAAAAGGCTACATATATGCAAATTTTAATTTTTTAGGGGTTTTCAGGGGGTTTAAAGATGACAACATTATATGGTCACATTCATTTACTATCATATCTAAGAGAAGTTGCCCCTATGACATCCATATTTCGAGAGTAATACAATAAAAAGTAAATCTCTCCCCGGAAAAAATTAGTAGTGCCCGCCATTTCTATCTTTTCGCGGTTATATTAATTAAATCATTTATTAAATATTTATGCTTTCTAAAAGATAATGCATAGGTGTATGTAACTATTAAATTTCAAAGAAATCGGAGAGGTAAAAGTTGACAAATCCTGTGTTCATCTTTTGGAAATCGTAATTTTTGGTGATTTTCGGAATATTTTAATTTTTTTCCGAGTAACCAAGAACGACGAAAGAAAATTGTTACCTATATTTCGTAGAGGATGTAATGAACATATATAATAATCATTTTCGTTGCCCAACTCACAAAATAAGGCCGACGGCAGTGGAAAGTATGAAATATTTTCCGAGAAATCAATTTTTTGACGCCATTTTGAAAGCGTTTAACTTGGAAATTAACTTAAAAAATTACATAAGTAGGAGGCAACATTTATTGGCTTTCATAATATGCATCAACGATTCGTGTGACAGAAATGTATCGCCTGTATAACGATAAATAGTAAACGGACTCCCGGGAAAAAATGGGAAGTGTCCGCCATTTTTAATTTTTTGCTGGTTTATCGATGGCAAAATTGTAAAAATGTTTAAATTTTCTAATACAAAATGAATATTTTTATGCATATACTAAGTCTAAACGATATCGGTCGTGTAAAACTGGAGGAAATGTCGTGTTAATCTTTTGGAAATTGTACTTTTTGGCAATTTTCGGCATATTTTAATTTTTTCCTCGGCAGCCAATGGTGACAAAAAAAATTGCTGCCTAAGTTAAATGGAGAACCAGGTGAGCATATATAATATTCATTTTTGTTATAATACACTTGAAACTAAGTCGAGGGGAGCAGAAGGGATGAAATTATTTTCGAAAAACCAATTTTTGGGCGCCATTTTGGCTGCAATTTTCTTGAAGTGAAACTAACAAAATTACATATTTACGTGTCCACGTTTATCAGCTTTCAAAACATGCATTAAACATCCATGTGGCACGAACAATTCGCGCGCAGTAAAATAAAAACCGAAAGACGGTCCCCGGAAAAAGCCCGATTTCGGCCATTTTGTCGTCCTGGCGACGACACGTGGCGGAAACTTCCGGTTTTCGGATTTTTCCTCCGCATCATTTCGGATTCCCCGCACGCGTGCCAAATTTCAGCTCTCCAGCATTTCTGGAAGTGGTCGGGAATTTGTATCCATCAGTGAGTCAGTTACCTCAAGGGCTGTATATAATAGAGACTCGCTGCGCTGCGCGCGCTCGTTAAGGGGCTCCGCCCCTTAAAACCCCGGTTCCGGCTTTGCCGTCTACATTTGTGGTCGTTCGAAGAATTTTATTTCAAATAATCTCACCTAAGCTAGGGGCCGGCTTCGCCGGCCAGGGGGTAGGAAAGCGCCGCACTCCTTCTTCGGAACGGCTTCGCCGTTCCTCGTCTGGGGTCGGCATAGCCGTCCAGAGGGCGAGGGTATTTCGGAACTGTTTCACCGTTATTCGTTTAAGGGGCGGCTTCGCTGCCAAGAGGTGGGGGGAGCCCACAGCGGCTGCGCCGCTTTAAACATCGGGGCGGCTTCGCCGCCCGGGGGTTACTGAAGCTCCCCCTCGCCTACGCCAGTTACTCCTCGGAATGGTTTCGCCGCCTTGGGGATGAAGAGCCCCCCGCGGCTGCTCCGCTTAGTCCTCATAAATGGTCTTCTCCACCGAGAGGGGTGCCCCGGGGGATTCGGGGTTTTAATGTGTTATGCATGCGGTCACCAATCCTCCACAGTGATTATGAAGGTAAAGATGATTGTAAAGGGTAGGGCAATGCGGCGTAATAGTGGTGACAAGCACCCATAAATGAAGACTTAATGGCAACTTTTTCATTTTTTTGCGGGGGGTTCCAACGGAATACCGGGGGTTTTATACTGGTGTTAAACCAATGGTCACAAATCGTTCTCATAAATTCTGTGCCGATAAGTCCTAGGGGTCTAAAATAGAGGCGGAATTCTGACGATTCTTTTACTTGGAGAGGGGATTTAAAAAAAACATTTTGGGAGGTTTCACGGGGTTATCGGGGATTTTAATAAGTAGTAGTGGCACCGGCTAAAATGGGAGGAAAACTATTCGGAATGGCGACTTTTAAAATTTTATTTTTTTCGGCGAGGTTCCAGGAGGTGATCGGGGGTTTTCTGGTATTTTTTCCCGTATGGTTTACGGTGACCCGCCTTCACCAAACATTTTGGATCTAGAGCTCAGAGGGGACGGGTAGTGCGACGTAATCTTTGCGAGAAGTTCCCAAATAGGAGATTTAATGGCACATTTTACATTTGGGGGGATTTTAGGGGGATACCGGGGGTTTATATGAGTGTACTCCTGGCGGTCACCATCCGTTCACATAAATTCCGTAGGTATTAGTCGTTGGGGTAAGAACCAGCGGTGGAATAGTCACGGAAAGTACACAAAAAGTAGACTTATATGAAAAATTTTATTATTTGGGGGGTGTATTTGGGTTTACCGGGGGTTTATAGGTTTGTACAGCCAGGGGTCATCAATCGTCTACATCAATTCCGTAGCGATGAGTGGTAAGGCTTGGAAATGCGGCGGAATTCTGACGAAAAGTACCCGAAAAGGCTACATATATGCAAATTTTAATTTTTTAGGGGTTTTCAGGGGGTTTAAAGATGACAACATTATATGGTCACATTCATTTACTATCATATCTAAGAGAAGTTGCCCCTATGACATCCATATTTCGAGAGTAATACAATAAAAAGTAAATCTCTCCCCGGAAAAAATTAGTAGTGCCCGCCATTTCTATCTTTTCGCGGTTATATTAATTAAATCATTTATTAAATATTTATGCTTTCTAAAAGATAATGCATAGGTGTATGTAACTATTAAATTTCAAAGAAATCGGAGAGGTAAAAGTTGACAAATCCTGTGTTCATCTTTTGGAAATCGTAATTTTTGGTGATTTTCGGAATATTTTAATTTTTTTCCGAGTAACCAAGAACGACGAAAGAAAATTGTTACCTATATTTCGTAGAGGATGTAATGAACATATATAATAATCATTTTCGTTGCCCAACTCACAAAATAAGGCCGACGGCAGTGGAAAGTATGAAATATTTTCCGAGAAATCAATTTTTTGACGCCATTTTGAAAGCGTTTAACTTAGAAATTAACTTAAAAAATTACATAAGTAGGAGGCAACATTTATTGGCTTTCATAATATGCATCAACGATTCGTGTGACAGAAATGTATCGCCTGTATAACGATAAATAGTAAACGGACTCCCGGGAAAAAATGGGAAGTGTCCGCCATTTTTAATCTTTTGCTGGTTTATCGATGGCAAAATTGTAAAAATGTTTAAATTTTCTAATACAAAATGAATATTTTTATGCATATACTAAGTCTAAACGATATCGGTCGTGTAAAACTGGAGGAAATGTCGTGTTAATCTTTTGGAAATTGTACTTTTTGGCAATTTTCGGCATATTTTAATTTTTTCCTCGGCAGCCAATGGTGACAAAAAAAATTGCTGCCTAAGTTAAATGGAGAACCAGGTGAGCATATATAATATTCATTTTTGTTATAATACACTTGAAACTAAGTCGAGGGGAGCAGAAGGGATGAAATTATTTTCGAAAAACCAATTTTTGGGCGCCATTTTGGCTGCAATTTTCTTGAAGTGAAACTAACAAAATTACATATTTACGTGTCCACGTTTATCAGCTTTCAAAACATGCATTAAACATCCATGTGGCACGAACAATTCGCGCGCAGTAAAATAAAAACCGAAAGACGGTCCCCGGAAAAAGCCCGATTTCGGCCATTTTGTCGTCCTGGCGACGACACGTGGCGGAAACTTCCGGTTTTCGGATTTTTCCTCCGCATCATTTCGGATTCCCCGCACGCGTGCCAAATTTCAGCTCTCCAGCATTTCTGGAAGTGGTCGGGAATTTGTATCCATCAGTGAGTCAGTTACCTCAAGGGCTGTATATAATAGAGATTCCAAAAACCGAAGTTTCATGCGGTTGTTTCATGAGCGATCACCTGTGAACTAGCCTTTAACTTATTTAATGTTAAGAATCGTTATTAAAATTCGCCATCACGAATCTCAGTCACATTAGAACAATATTTATATAGTGGATTTCATAGCCCCTAAATTTGTGGAGTTAGGCAAAACTCATGAACTCCCGGTAACTGATTTTGGGTTGCGCCTACGTTCGTGTTGATTTCGGGATTATCATTAAGGGTTGTGTTCTTCTTTCCGATGCATGTTATATTGCCGTGTTTTCTGCTGTAGGTGATCAATGTAGCAATGTGGGAAAGGAGGAAAATCTCTGTAGTATAATCGAGAAAATGATAACTTAATTGAGGCTTGTTTTTTTTACCTAGACTATATAGCTCGCTAGCATGGAAACAACTTACAGCTGTAGAGATAAATGAGTGTTTGTTTTCAACTGTACGTGGTGGTTCTCTTTGAACTTGATGATTAATGGAATACCTAGAGTTCTAAATGCGTTGTACCTATTCATGAGATATAAACGTTTATATATTGTGCATTCCTTCATAATATATTGAAGCCAATCTTATAATATGCATCATTGGTACTTTCTTGTTATTACGTGTTGAATACGAATTATGGTTTTCATCGTGTAGCAATTTCCTGATTTTTATTCTTCTTTATGACCGTTGCCATATAGTAAGTACTACTGTTTTCGTGTCACTGATACTTTCCCATGAGCATGGTAAGTTCTCGTTCCTTAATAGCACTATTAAGGGACGGTAATTGTGAGATTCGCGTCACTCGTAGGAATTGCAAAGGCTTTTTATGAATTCCGCTGGAGTGCTATGAATGAGAGTACCTATCTCACACTTAATTAGAGGTCTTAATTAAAGATCAAGTTGCATAAAGTAGGTACCACACTTTTGTATGATGAAATATAAAGCATTTCTCAGTATGATTATTATCTCAGGTTTTCAATGGATACTTTATTTGTTAAGAGTGAAATCAATGCACTAGGTTCATATAACACATAAATCTGAGCTTTGTCTTGAATAGTAGATGATCTTAGTATTAGCACAAGGAAAAAAACAAAGGTATTGTAGCACTAATTGTAAGTGGGAAAGATTACATGATTAATCAATAGGCAATTAAGAATATTGCTTAGGTAACATAATATAGTTGATGATTTCATTGAAAGTATTGTTTATGCTTAGCTTACAAATTGATACTCAATTAGGAATAATAATAGTATTCTAAAATGACAAGCATATTGATAATTATCTTAAAAAATTGTTCATTGTAAACTTATGATAAGGCTGAAAGTAATGAATGATACATTCAAAGCTAATTAAAATTTTCATATCATGCTTCATGATCCTCTGTAGCTAATTATGGATGATGATATCGCCTTGATTTGGTTAAGGAGGAGAAGAAATTTAAGGAGAAGAAGAGAAATAATAATTAATAGAAGAAGATTACAAAATTTGAGGCACACATCAGTACCTTTCAGAATGCCCGATGAAACCTTTATGGGGCTATACAGGTTATCAAAGGATTTAACTATGAATTTAATAAACGAGTTGCAACCTAATCTACCTGTTGCCACTAGGGGATCATCTGTATCCCCTGAATTAAAGGTAGTATGGTTGCCATAATTGCCTGAAATTTTTTACATTTCTGATGCAACTATGTTTATTAATTTACTCAAATCAATTTTCTTTAATGAGGAAGGTACTCTGCGCTCTCCACTTTTTTGGCCAAGGCTCCTATCAAAAATCAACTGGTAGTGACAGCAATTTAGGGTTGAGCCAGAGTTCTGTAAGTCGTTTTATAGATGAGGTGACCGAATGTCTTAACTCCCCTGGCATGGTTGCCAAATGGTTACCTTTCCCTGTGAGAGCTGAGGAAAGACAGGACATGATTCGAAAGTTAGTTCAAATACTTTATCAATCTTATACAAATAATTTAATGAGGAAATATAACCAGGACCATCATGCTAGTGTAAAGTCATATGAGATATATCATTTCATAATATAAGAAGATAGGCACTGCTGTTAGAGCATGTTTATGCCATTTATATGCATATATATATTTATATAGTAGAGTAATGCAGTCTCATTAAATTTTCCAAGAACAATTAATACCTTCAAAATTATGGTAGCCTTCTGCTGTCTAGATTTGAAGAAAGGAATAAACACCATGGTAAATTTTATGTACTACACCTGTTTTTCAGGAATTACAGAGAAACTAGGTTCCCAGGAGTAGTGGGCTTTGTAGATGGAACACATGTCGCTATAAGGGCTCCTTCTACGTATGAGCACTTATACGTAAATAGAAGGGGATACCATTCTATAAATGCTCAATAGTAAGCATATTTAGTTAATTTTTAGATGCCCCGATCATTACTGGATTAATTCATTTTGTTAATTTTCTCATCAACTAGAATAAAATGAGTTTTTACCTTTCTATAGATATGTGATAGTGACCTCACAGTTCTGAATTGTGTTACAAGATTTCCGGGAAGCTCTCATGATTCCTATGTGTGGGGTCATAGTGAAGCTCACATTCAAATGAGAAGGGTATGGGAGAGTGGTGAGCAGTGTTGGCTGCTTGGTCAGTACATGTCATTAAAGTATTGATATTAAATGATTACTTCCACCAATTCTTAGATAAAAAATAGAATGATGTAGTTTGAACATTACTTTGAACAGACAACTATTTTATTGCTGCTTTTGGTATAGCCTTTTGTAAAGGATGATGTTAATTCTTAAGTGATAATTTGAATTCATAATGTTCCATTATTACAACTATATTATATTGTTTATTTCATTATATAGGTGACTCAGGATATCCTCACCTACCCTGGTTACAAACCCCCATAATAAATGCCATTGAAGGCTCCCCTGAGGCAAGGTTTACACGCCTACATAGCAAAGCTCGAGCTACTGTAGAGCGGTGTATTGGAGTCATTAAAAATCGATTCAGATGTCTTTTAAAACACCGTGTGTTGGACTATAGCCCTAGGAAGGCCGGAAAAATAATAGTAGCATGTTGCGTGCTACATAATATGTGTGTGAGGGGAGGTATACCTCTTCCTCAGCACATACAGGAAGAAGATGAACCTCTTCTTGCTCCTAACCCCCCTATTCCGCAAGAAAGAGTGTTGATTAATGAGGCACGGCGTGTGAGAGAGGGGATTATACAACGAATTGTTAATTAGACCATACTTGCAAATATTTTACTAGAAATATTTATTAATTGTGCATGAATACATTTAAATTTTTATTTTGGAAAAAAACTAAATATAAGAAAATAATTATATTATTACACAGTTTATTTAATGAAATCTTGAACATGTCTAAAGTATATACAAAGGAATTTATGTTGGCCTTCCTCTGGCTATGTATCTGGAAAAAAAATCAATAATTTAGTCTTGCATGATTAAAAATTGAATATAAATTTCAATGCTATGGTATACTTTAAATAATTTTCTATATTAATTTATCTTTTTTCACATTTGTAGGTAGATTTTTTACTGCTGACTCAGTTATCCTCATCAATTAAAGTTGAGGGCCCCTTAGAGGAGCAGTGCACTTCTTTACAGGCCGAAGCAAGGAGCAAATCATCATGAAGAATCATGTTTGATGCCTACTTAGATATTACTTTCTGGCTTAATATGGGCTTCACTTTATTTGTTTATGGAGAAGTACCTGTCCCTGCACAAGTGAAGAAAGGTGGTCCCTTTCCACCTTCCCACTAGGACTGGAAACATGGTGGCCTATAGATTTCATGTTCAACCTCCCACACCAAGGCCTCAGTTAATTGTTTCACTGCCCCCTCAACCTCTCCCATGATGATATTTTTACACCCTAGTTTATTCTGCATTCAACCCTATTACCAGCACAATGTTTTACCTTGAAAGGAGTGATTTTTTGGGAACAAAATGTGCTGGAGGGATTTAATTTAATTTTTTATGTAATTGGATACATTACATTCAATATTGAATTAAATCCCCATACTCATCGCTAGCATCCTTTATTGCTTGGCAGGCCATCTTAATGGATGCAGTTATGTCTCTCATACTCTCGGCCAAACTACTTAAGGCAATCGCCTTTGCCTTACTGTGCTCAGTCCTCTCTTTTGCTGCCAGAGCCAATATGTAATCAGAATCATCATCTGAAAAAATAATAATTAGACTTGTTTAATATGAATCGGAATTGTTTCATTTTATAATTACACCCTAGTAGCTCAATAAATTATTGCAACATCATTTATTTTCTAAAATCTCAATCAAGGTTTGTGCTTGGATTCATCATCATCAGTGATTACTGTCCTTAGACAGGTTTCCACTGGACTTCTCTCCATCTTTCTCTATCCTGAGCATCCTCCTTTAGGTCTTTGTATTTTCTTCCTCTTCTTATATCATCCAACATTCCCATCCTCCTTCTTCCTCTTCCTCTCTTTCCTTCTATCTTCCCTTCTATTATTCTCCGTTCCAAACAATTCCTTCTTAATATATGCCCTAACCAACTTGCCTTCCTCTTATGAATCATATGTATTAATTTTCTTTCCTCGCCTATTCTTCTTAGAACTTCCTCATTCTTCACTCTGTCAGTCCACTTCACTTTCAACATTCGTCTCCATACCCACATTTCAAAACTTTCTAAATATCTCTCCTCCTTCTTTTTAACAGTCCATGATTCACATCCGTACAACACTACACTCCACACAAAACATTTCATAAACCTCTTCCTCATCTCTATTGGAATTCTTTTTGCTGTTAACAATGCTTTTACCTTTCCATACGCTCCTTTACCTATTGATATCCTTCTTCTTATTTCCTCAGTACAACTTCCATTCCATCTTACCAGACTTCCCAAATATTGGAAAGTCTGTACTTGCTGTATGATATTTCCTTCTAAGGATATACAAACACAACCTTCTTTTCTGCTGATTCTCATCACCTTGGTTTTATTTATGTTTAAGTTCATTCCAAATTCCCTCCCCACATCCATTATATCATCCATCACTTGTTGTAAATCTTCTTCACTTTCTGCCAGCACTGCCTGATCATCTGCATATTTAATTGTTTTTATTCTTTCTCCTCCTATTACAACTCCTCTAGCTTTTTCTAAAGCTTTCACCATCATTTTTTCTGCATAAACATTGAAGAGCTCTGGAGAAAGGCAGCACCCTTGCCTCACTCCTCTTCCTATGCCAATTTCTTCTGTTTCATCATCTCCAATTTTTATAACTACTACCTGCCTACAATACATCTCCTTTATTAATCTCCTATCTTTCCAATCAATGCCAATGTCTTTCAAAATTTTCAATAACACATTCCAATTAACCTTATCAAATGCCTTTTCCCAATCAATGAAGCAAATGTACAAATCTCTATTCACTTCCATCATTCTTTCTCCTATCATCCTCAAGCATCCTATTGCATCACGAGTCCCTTTACCCTTTCTAAATCCAAATTGATCTTCTCCCATATTTTCTTTAATTCTTCCTTCGATTCTTTTTAATATAATCCTTGCAATTACTTTGGTAACATGGCATATAAGACTAATTGTCCTAAAGTCTTTACATTCTTTGGCATTACATTTCTTTGGTATTGGTATTAGAATAGTTTTAAGTAGATCATCAGGCCAGCTCCCGGTATCATATATCCTATTGATTAAATTTGTTAATCGACTCATTGCACTGTTACCTAGGTTCTTTAATGCTTCTGATGGTATTCTATCGCATCCCATTGCTTTCCTTTCCTTGAGATCCTTGATTGCCTTTTCCACTTCTCTTCTCAGTATGTTTGGTCCTCTATTCACCTCTTCACATTCCCATTCCTCTTCCAGCTCCATCTCAGAATGATCATCTTTACTATCATATAGTTCTTTCACATATTCTTTCCATATGTTTTTGTTTTCCTCAACACCTGTTGTTATCTTTCCGTATTTATTTAACATTCCTTGTTTACTTATTTTCTTTGGCTCTCTTTTTGTGAACTTTTTAGCTGTTTTATACATTTCTTCCAATCTCCCTTGTTCTTCTAGGACTTCCATCTTTTCGCATTCTCTCTCCATCCACTCTTCTCTTGCCTTATCAGTTAATCTTCGTAGTTCATTGTTAAGTTTCCTATATTGCCCTTTTCCTTCTTCAGTGTGAACATTTTTCCACTTTCTCCTTTCCTCCATTTTATCTATCATGCTCTGAGTGATCCATTCCTTCCTATTTCTTTCCTTTTGTACAACACCAACTTCCTCTTCTAAGACTTCCCATATTACATCCCTAATGTTATTCCATTCCTCTGATACCTCATTACTTTGTCTTACATCTTCCAATTTTTTCTCAACATTTTTATTATATGCTTCATTCTTCTCATTTTTCAGCTTTATTACATCCCATTTCCTTATCAACCTCCCTTTCTTAACAAGCTTCAATCGTGTTCTTATATCAGTAACTAGAAGATTGTGCTTGGATTATGTACTAGTAATATTAGAATAATAACATTAACTGACGGTTGTTCAGGAATATGTAAGGCAACATGAAAATAGTTCTATCGCAATAGCAGCTGAGCATTTAGGGACATTTTTAGTCCTCCATATAACTACCATATCTGTAGTTATTATTTCTTACTTGGTGGAGATGGCCGCTTCCTTTTTCTGGCCCTTGGTACTGTGTCACATACAGGATTTGAGGGAGGAAGGACTGGAGGGGAATGATTTTCTTCTGCGGGGAATGTTTGTGAGGTGGATGGCATTGGAGATGGCTTTGAAATCGCATTTTCTATGGCTGATATGTGATTTTGTATTACTTCAAAATTTAGTGGGATTTGAAATGGCTGTTGGTGGGATGTAGTTACTGTTGTAGGGGAATATGATGTCAAACAATAAATGGGGTTTTTATCTGGTGATGAAGGAGGAGAAGGTGAATCAGATGCAGGTAGGGGATGTGATTCTTGGCTTATGCGGTGCTGAAAAAAGTTTAAAAAATTGTTAGACATCAAACCATGAAATGCAGTACATCTGCTATCCCTCAATCATTCATGAATTTTGAAGGCTAATGTGTTTTATAGCCCATTGACTATAATAACAAATTAAACTTTTATTTATTAAGTTTATCATGAAACCACAAATCTTTTCAAGGAGTGGTCACTGCCACAAATTGGCCATTTAAGTGGTCATTCAATATCAATTTAAACTTACTATCAAAGGGTCTACAAGGCCATCCTCCCCATCCACTGCCTTTTCCCCCACCAAGCTTAGCACTTGTTGCTCTAACTCAGTGAGGGGGGTGATTTTAAGGCGGCCACCTCCACCAGTTCCGCTAGCATGGGTCCTTATTTTGGATGCCTTTTTTTTTGTATCTAGACGCCAGTCTTGCCATGTCTAACGAGAATAAATAATTCAAATATTAGCTTTATAATAGATTAGAATTCTGCATTGAGATTATTTGGAATGCTTAGGAAGGCATAAAATGCTCTGGTTCTTGAAACTTTGAACTAATTTAGATTGAAAGCATTGGCAAAATTTTTTTATTACTGCTTTAAGCAGTGACTAACTCTAGGCCTTCATGAATGAGAAATATAAATTACAAATTACCTTCGCCCACTTAACTGATGATCTTGTTGCTCCAGTTGGGCAGGCATTTAATTGGTCACTTAAAGTGGCCCACAGGCGTTGCACTGTGTTGGAAGCATTACTGCCTTTGATGCGGTTGCGTGCCAACCCTGGGTGCTCTCGCATGTATTGGATAAGGATTTCCCTCTGCTCGTGAGAAACGCGTGCCTTTTGGCGACTCATGCTTTTTTCAATTGCCTCTTACAGTGTAAAATCAAAAAGTATGTAATAATTAATGTGCGATTATGTAACGCAAAATTAATTTCAATTTTAATGAGTTTGTATGCAGCCATTATGTGATAGAATCTTATTCTGTATATTTTATTGGTATTTATTTCCACCTATTTACCCAAAACCTAACAGAAGAACTTATTCTATATCTTTGCATTTAAGGAAGATCGTTAATTCTTAATATATGCAATGTTATGATCAACTTCAGAATTTTTATGAAGTATCGGGGCGAGAATGTTGAACAACATGCATTATTTTCTTATTATGTCAATAAATTTGCGTCAATAGTTGTTAATAATAACTACCCTGTATATAACATTTGAAATAATTAACGTTTAGCTGAAATATGTATAAATATGATTCATTTGGTTATCCTCATCACTGAATATCAACGAGAAATCATTCAAACTTACCTCTCTTTTCGGAATCCATAGTTGAATTTCGAGCGAGAAGTCTTCAAGTTTTGGGAAAAAGAAGAGCATCGAATATCAATCCCTCGATAATCCATGACGTCACAAGCGTCAATTTCGTCCAGCGTCTGAATTCGTCGAGTCCTCGATTTTCGCTTCGTGAATAGCACGGAAAGCGATTTCGTGCCTCTCGACATTGTCGCCTCGACGGCTTCTCATTGTCGAGGCGACATTTCCGATTTGTTCGTGAATAAGGCCCCGGGTTGGAGGAAAGGAAATATTTATTTGGTGAATACCCGATTCGATGAATCCGATGTCAAATTACGGAAGAAGTATTTATTTCACGGGTATGATGGCCACTAAGTCTTTTAAGATGCTTGAATACACCTTTAAAATAACCACTGGTAAAATTCAACTAGAGTAAAATTGAAGGTGCTACGAGAATCTCGTTTTTTTTCTAAAAAAAATATGCCTTAGGTTTTCTTTTGTGACACCTTTGTTTTTTTACGATAAATGTTTAAGTTTTTGTAGGCAGCATGATAGGAATTTAAAGATATTTCAAGTGCAATGAAATCATTTATACGCGAAATCAATTCACAGTTTCTTACTTCTCAACCTCTTTATTTGTAAGTCCATTAAAAATACCGAATGTAGGTCATCATTTTGGGAGATTATCAAATGACTCTTTGCCAACGTTTCGGAATATAGTGAATAGCGTGGTTCCCTGTATTTTTTATTGCAAAAATTGAAATATTATTACTCCTGGAGTACGTATTTCACGCTTTAAAATTTTTAAATGACGATATCTATTTTTCGCGGTTAAATGAAAAGTGAAAATTTTCAAGCGCGCGAAAACGCGACGGCTAAGTATGAATGGTTGGAAAACTCCGTTTGACGTCATTCTGGTTCCGGTTGCCGCTGTGTGAGGCCACCTTGGTACGAGGTTTATGAGCGCCGCTACGATGCAGGATGCTAGCAGGTAGCAGAGTACCCTGCTAGCAGATAGCTCTTGGCTTAAGTAAGGATTATTGATACCCGATCAAACGAAGGAAACTTTCCGACCATAGGCAATTTTAATAGGTGGTTATTAAGAGATGTATCCCTGAGCTCTGTGACTCATGCATGCACTGGTAATCTCAGACGATGTAAAACTCCTATCTACTCGTATAGAAACTAGGTCCCTGTGATGTCAAGTGGAGTGGCATCGCATGGGCGCCAATCTGGCCTTTTTCAAATGAGGATAAAATTTGACCCTTGCCATTCGTTTAAACTGGGATTTATAAAACCACATAATTTGTATATAATGAATGCACTAATGGTGGGTAACGAATCGCAATCAATGCCTTTCGATTTCTTTGATGAAAGAAACTACTCTACTCCATCCGCAGGACTACACAGAAAGAATCATGTTAGGGTACAACACCTACATTATATAACTATTTATAGCGAAATCGATGCAATTTTAAGAGGGATAATTACTTTAGATTTTGCATTTTTATAATACGATAGGTAACGGTAGGTATTAATTCATGTATCTATATTAGGGTGGTCCTTATTGTTCGATTATTCGAATTTCTTTCGGGAAGCCCTCTCATTTTATGCCAATTGGTGTAAAAACACATCCTGTAAAATATTGTTGCAATTTGATAAGGTGAAGACGCGCCACAACGTACTCAAAGTTGAGAAATTTTGGCATTTTTGACTTTTCGGATATGAATGGCGTTAAGAAGGCACTGGTATTATTCAACTGATTTTCTATGGTAACCAACGATACACCAGATATTTGGCATGCGACACCTAATATATTTTCCAATTATGACATTGGCGCATTGACGCATTATTGTAATTTAAGGAATTTATTGGTGTTCGCAATTGTACATACCGACAACAAGCAGCTATATTGTCATAGAAACATTTTCATGTTGTTTTCATGCTGTAAATATTGACTTATAAAGGTTTCTTTTGGTGGCTTATAGAGACACCATGCTTATTTTCTAGAAGCTCAATTATTATTTCCCTTGCTACAAGTGCTGAAGGATTCATCTAGATAGGAATTTGCAAATATGATGCACCCTTATAAGAATTTCTAAGGCAGTTCTAAAACCCTCTTCAATTTTTTATCGATCTTGCATTGCAAGCTCTGAGACGTAGGTGCTGTAACCCTCATATAATTTTTTCTATGTAGTCCTGAGAATGATTTTGATTTCAAAAAACTCTAAAACGCTGACATGCAATGCTTTTTCAATCAACGGTGGCGTAGCCAGGAATTTCGTTTGGGGGTGGGGGGTGTGGGGGGGGGTTCAAAACCAGGGGGGAAAATTTTGGAAAAACAGGGTACTAAGCAATGGATTTTTAACTAATTGCAACACTTTCATAATCAAAAAAACGGGATTTGTTAAAAAAATATTTTGAAATTCATGATTTTTTAAATATTTTGTATTCTTTTTTGAAGGAAAATAATTGTGTAACCTACACTCGATATTTTTCATTGGATAACGAAATTATTTCAGTATTTATTAGGAAATTCGTACATATTGATTCAATGTCAAAGAATTCGAAGGCGAAAACCTCAAATACCTGTACTGGACTATTCTCTTGCAGACAGATAATGATGACGCAAAATCTACTTTTCTCCCCATGGCAACGCCCAACCCAACGAACAGTGCCCTAATCTCATGTCACGGTCTCGTAAGGGATAACGAGCATTGTAACAAACCAAAAAATACTGAAATTTCTCACCACATAAAAAGACTACTCGTTTCTCTGAGCCTTGAGGGATTCCAGGACAGTAATCAAGGACTAATCCCATCTATTCAGAAAACTAATGAAAATGAGGTAAGCGAATTGTCCCACGCACAGACGAAAATTGAGTCTAACGAGGTTGTTACGCTGAATCAGGATAATTCAGACATAGAAATAATCGTGCAAATTAAATGTAAAGAGAGCGGATGGTCCTTTGTTTCATTTAAAATCTAAAATCTCTCTCATGATCCAAGACAATATATATAAAGCCATTAGCATAGGTACGGCAGAAACAGCTATAAAAATTAAAAAATAATATAAATACAAATTTTAGCGACATAAAATATTATAGTAAGCCTTTATTGCCTTTATACTATACCAAAAAATTGTATCGCTCCATAAGAAAATATGATTTAAACGAGCACGATTTAGGTAAGCTAAATGTGGAAGGTCAAAAGTTCGAATTTCCCAGGATGCAGTGCTGGATAAACTAGCAAGGATTCACTAAATTTGAGGTAGAATTCCGCTGATTTAAAAAAATTAAGAGAAAATAACTAAGCAAAAAATAGGTCGCTAAGTAGATTACGTATTTCAGTTTCCCTTAACAACCACCAAATAAAAAACACCGAAGCTAACAATAAGACTACATTAACTGCTCCCGGCATAGATCGACAAATACTACTACTTCTCCTCACCGCCTCTTTTTAGGATTCGCCAAACCTTTTTTTTACACTAATTTCTTTTAATTTTAATCAACAACTAGACGGGTTAAGTTCGTCTCCATGGCAACCGAACGCTCCCAAAATCACACAAGAAAAACTCCAACACGCCACTTTTTTTTTTTTCAAGTACATACGTGGAAGTACTATCAACGGTTTTTTTTTATTTTCGCCAATAGGTTGCGTAACGAGCCCGCAATTGAAGAGAGTTGTTGGAAATTAGGGTAGAAAAGAAAAGTAAAAGAGAGAAAATTAGTAGATGCCCTAGATTTAAAACCTATGTGCGAAAAAAGGAAGGAAAATTGTCGTCAAAAGCAGAGCGGGAAGCGTTCAAGTATTCTGGAGGTTTTCCGACCGATATCGGCTTCCAAAGGATCGCGCTGACGATGACAACTTTCTTGTACGTACGTACAAGACCCTCTAATAAGCTGAAGAAGGGTCCTCAACGGCAGAGCAATTAATGCGGAGCAAAGAAGTTTAATCGTTCCGGCTTCTGGGTCAAGTGGAGAAAATTCAATTCTTGTAGGCGCTGTACCCAAAACCTTGTCAGTATGAACGTAAAAATATGGTGATTATTATTTATTAGTTCATTATACGCCTAAAAAATCACTTAGGCCCATAGATTGGGTTCGTAGAAAATCTGATTGTGAGTATTACACTAGTTAAGGTTACACGTTTACATGGACTATTTTGCGAATAAGCTAAGCCAACCCACTTTAGACCTCTCTCATCAGTACACCATAAGACCTACTCCCTATAATCCTACCTATGAAACCTATTCTCTTCCTTCCTCTGCCTCGTTTATCCAACATTCATCATTCTAACACTGTTTTCAACATCCGCTCTATCCTCGCTCCATCCATACCTTCTGTCTCCTTCGATTCTGGTCTAAAAGCTGTTTTTCCTCACCCACCATGTCCAGCACTTCGTCGTGCCTCCTCTTCTTCTCCAGACCCACATCTCAAAGGCCTCCAGTCTTTTTTTTCTCGTCCTCCTTCCTCCGAGGAGAGAGAAGGTATGACTGGAGCGAGTAATCGGGGAAGGGATCTTGAAAACACTATTAGAGGAGAGAATGTCGGGTAAACGTGGTAGAGGAATGAAGAGGACAGGTTTGGAGGAAGAGTTATCGGGTTTCCAGCCGGATCCCAGAGTTTTTCAGTACCGACGTTTCGAAGGCAAAGTCTTCCAACGTCTTCAGGGTCATTCACCCTGAAGACGATGGCAGACTTATTGTTAGCCTTCGAAACGTCAGGGCTGAAAAACCCTTGGACCCGGCTGGAAACCCGAGAACTCTTCCTCCAGTCTATTCGCCGGGAATACCTTAGATCCTGAGGACAGGGGTTTTAGACAGAATGAACGACAGTAGGAATTACTGTTTGTGGAAGAGGGAAGTCCTTTAAAAAACGAAATACTGTCAGAATACTTCGCACATACTTCATGCAAGCCTACATTAATCGGTAGAATACTTTAATAAAAAACTATTTTATAGTAATTCGGGAGTGTAAATACACAAAAGACCTGCTAGGTATATATAAATAAAATTGTTTTTCCGTGACTCATACGACCCATTCATAAGTTCAAAAATAGGAAATCAAATCACTTCTGCGTCACGAATAGAATAACTTGAGACTAACGGATGAATTCCACATCTTGGAAGTTGGGAGACTGACCAAAAACAGCGATTGGAGAGGTTTACAATGTAAAAAAAGAAAGACTTTAAAAAATAACTAGAAAGGGCCTTCGATAAATCTTCCCTTACCAATCCCCTCTAGCAATTCCATCCATAAACAATGCGACCCGGGCCACACGTCGAGGAAGGGATGGTATTGACCGCAAGAGTTTCCTAGCAACCAGCCGGCTACGAGAGAAAAACCGCGAGATTTCGGCATTAAAAATAATTACTTGAAAAAACTGAAGGCCTTCGACGTTCATTTTCGTAGGGCAGGGTTAAACAAATTTCAATTTCTTTTCCTCACCTCTCAGCACAATATGCCAGAAATCATCTTCTCTGACATGTCAATAACGACTTAGCCAACCGCATTGTATTCTCTGGCGATATAGAGCTCGACGCAACTGTCAATTGAATACCCTAAGCCACAACACGTCAAATATACAATTAAAATCAATGCGAGAAAAAAGTAGTCAAAGTTGACAAAATCATGTGATTATTTTACAATTTTGAACTTTGTTTTACGTTTCCATTTGAACGTAAAACTTTTTTCTATTTAATGAAAATAAAAGGATGTCGATGCAAAATAAAAGAAATCCACATTTTAGAATTGCTTTTGCCAAAATAAAAGACATTTGAAATTTGACAGTTTCCCTAGATGTCCATAAAGTCCAATTTTGGTGTTTTTTTAAATAGCAGCAGCTTCATGAAAATTTTCTTAAAAATTACAATTGGCCAATTTATGAATTAATCCAATAGGTGCAAAATATGTATTTTTTTGAAAAATATCCTAGATAGTAACCCCTGCCATCTTCAATGAATTGGAATGAAATTAGTTTATATATATGGTTTGACACGTTGGTTGTCATGATGGCCTGACGTTTGACTCTATGACCTTTGACCCCCATTGTGACCCTAGGAGGTCAAAAAAATCAACAATACGGATCTATGAACTGCCTAACCGACTTTGGCAACCTTCAAAACCTATGGTTTGACACCTTGGTTTTCATGATGGCCCGACTTTTAACTCTATGACCTTTGACCCCTATGGTGACCCTCGGAGGTCAATTAGTGAATAATACGGGTATTTCGACAATACCAATGACTTGGGCACCCTATGAAACCCATGGATCGACACCTTTGTTGGTATGCTATTCCTTTTGCCACCCTTATGACCTTGACGGTGACCTTACTGGGTCAACGGTTGAATTTTCGTAAATAAAAGTGTTATTTTCGGGTTTCTCGTGTCGGAAAACCTAAGAATAGATATATTGGTCAATGAAATTCTGACTTTTTTCTATCTCGAATTTTTTAACATTGAAACCCCATAAGGCAAATTCAAATTTTTGGTTTGGACCCACATTGTGAGGTCAAAAGGTCAAAATTGTAAAATTTTGCTTACACTCCACAAAACTTAGGACCTTTCCCCATAAGTGAGCCAATTTTCATGAATATTACTCGATGCAAAGTTACTAAAATTACAGGTCAAAAATGACACACGACCCTTGGGACAGTCTGTACATGTATAGATTCAGGTTTTATATGGTTGAAGTTCGACACATTTAAATAAAAGATGGTAGCACTGTTCCAAGAATGAAATTACATTCAGCACTAAGAAGCAATAAATACCTGGGTATATGAATAACTACTTCCACATATCACTCCGTAAGCCGCCTCAACAGGAGTGTGGCAGAGGGTATTAGGAGACCAGTACCTGTAGAAGATAAAGAAAATAAATTAGATTTAGGTACGCATTGTGAGACATTTCTCTGCCTAAGTTCGATTAACCATTTGTTTATTCCTTTCATTTTTCTGTGGAAAACCAATTTTAATATAATAACATACGACTGTATCCAATTTATTTACATAATTAATGGCACAAAATAAACATGTTCTATAATAGAATAAAATAAAGCACCCCAGAAAATCACTCTTTTGTTGGGGATGCCATGCAATGTATATGGCAGCACAGTCGAGCAAAAATATTATAGTATCAAGGTAAGTTTATTCACATAAGTGTTCATTGTTAAAAATTTAAAACGAAATAGATTTTATGTCTAAAACTTCCTCTAATTTTATCGTTCATCTCGGGCCGGGAAACATAAGGGATGATATTCTCAAAGTCTCGTACCGCAAGCATACTCTGAAAATATTCGTCATTGATAGTTTAGAGTCCAATGTTCCCAAATGAGAACAGATGTATAAAAATTCATGAACATTATATTTCGTATCTGTAATTGCTTCAATGGCTTTTTAATGTAAATAAAGTATGGAAGTATTTTTTAAAGTTAATCGCATGACTTGTATTTACATCGGTCGTTAATTAAACATTTTCAAAATTGGTTATTTTCATCACCTCCGTCGCTAGTATTCGGTTATTTTCTATAAACTCGCTCTCCAGTAATGAATTATCATTTATTCAAAACATCAATACATATTACACTGTTAAGCTTAGTTTTTTGGTAAAGTTATATTTATTTTTCAAGCAGTAACAACATTTTGTGGCGTGGTCCCGTTTGGGAACGTGCTTGAAAACGCATTTAAAAATATTTGTTCGGGTTTTCTTTCATAATATCTCTTAATTAGTCGTTAAATAAATAGGATATGCAAAAAAAATAAAAATCAGTTCGTAAGTTAGTTCGGTCTTCAAAGAGATTATTGATCAGGCCTACCACGAGGCCCGCTCATCTGTAGCGCCTTTAAGCCGAATTTTTATACAAGGTGTAACTATATCGTTCTCTCGTAGCTTTTTTTTAATTACCAAACAGTTTGTAACTGTATTAGTCGTGTGGAAAAAGTGCTTTATCTGAGCGCGAAAAAACTAAATAGGCGAAAAAATACTAAAAGAGGGGAGCGACTGGGGAATAAAAAAATGACATTTTGGGGGAAAAACCGTGGAGGCGGAAAAAAAAACGTGATAACGAACATCACGATGGTAGTCACAATGCGGTCAATCGACAGCGGTTGAAGTCGGTTACGATAAAAAAAAGAGGAATAAAAAAATTTGGGTGGAAAAAATCCCTTTAACGCCCACCACCGCATTGGGGGCATGTCCTTTTTTTTACCACGACAATGGTTGGTTGGGTGCCGGAAAAAAAGGTCCAATACGACTAAAAAAAAAAAAGGAATAAGAAAGGGAACGGAATCCTCGGAATTATCACAGATTGGGTCGGCTCGATTGGAAACCTGGGAATGCGAAATCTTTACAGGGGAAGCACACATAATCGACATCCACATTATACCCAGCGAGCTCCTCAAGGGTGTATGGCAGGGGATGACCAATCACCAGCATACGAGGAGAATGCCACATGCACACCACATGGTCATAAATATATTACGCATAATAACAAAAATAATACGTACACACTCATACTAAGACAAACATCCCAACAGTAAGTTATTCCCAATTAAAATCCGCGTTTAATTAGAAAAATGGAAGAAGATAATAATGCAATGAATCGTCCTACATAGGGACGTCCTTAATATAATGAATCAAGTCACCATTGCTATCCTTAACAATACAAGGAAAGAAATACATTTCAAATCTCGCTATTTTTCAGTTTATTTCCTTTATTTTGTTCTCCAGATCCCGTCCACCATAGAATGACGGTAAACGAGGGATATGTTTCACGTGGTCTGAGAAAAAATATTATTCAAATGTACAACGTAAAAGTAGCCTACACATTTTAGCCTATAACTTCTGACGGATAATTAAGTAACAATTCCTCACCAAAAAAATAATACTCAGTACTCTAACATAGTTACCAAGTCAAAAACATCGGTAATGTGGTAACCAGACGAGAAATTATTAAGAGAAATCCAAAAAACAACTAGTAGATAGCATACCATTAGCACTATTAATTCTAATACTAATAAACAAAATTTACCCAAGAATTTAGACATCCAGGTGCCTGGTCAACCACATTTTGCCATGATTATGGCAATTGCAGTAAAAATCACCCAACCGTAAGTAAATGCATCAACTCGGGTGAACTTTCCCCGCAGATTAATTTAGGGTGAAGCCTCTGAGCTTATTTCACGCCAAATACTTTCAGGTCCACTCCATATATCTATGAGATAAAATGACAGGTGCGCGGATGAACGGAAACAGGTCCATCTCCCCCGCTTCCAAGCATGACAGGGAAGGTTTCACGCCGGAAAGAACACGGTCGTCTGGCAACGATCGGAATTTTACTGCGGGAGGTGTTTACGACCACATTCGTCGTCACTGTCGGCCGGTTGGGTTGCCATGGTCGCAACATTTTAAAACAAAACCCGACGCCCGTACACCCTCTCCGAAACCTCGTGAACTGCCCAATTAAATTTGCGATGTTCCCAGTCATCTCATCATCATCTCCACGCCAAAGTTAACTGGAGCGCGAAGGCTATCGATGAAATTGAATGAACGGTATGACGGCCCAACAAGACCGTTAATTGGCAAGAAATGCAAACGAAAATTTTACATATACTAACCGCTATGCAAGCTCGACTTGATGCTCCAAGTCCAAAACTCACCGCAAACACCCAGTTCACAAAAGCATAATAACAAAATGGCGCACATGCACCGTTGTCAGTGAAATGTGATGTTTGTATGAAAAAGGAAGCTTAAAGCTATTAATTTTAGCAAGATTTACAACGCATTAGAACATTTATTAATACAATGTAAATTGTTGTTTTTTTAAGCCAATCCGGGGATATTCTTTAAAAGTATTTCCACTTGTATTCGCTGTTTGGAAATTGGTCAATATTTAGCATTTTTTTAATCTTTTGATTTTTTTATTCCGAAAACGCCGCATTATTAAACTACAGAAACTTTTAACCAAGCGCCCCGATTGACTGCGAGTTTGCCTTGTTGCAACATGCTCCGGAAATATCATAACTTCGAGTGCTTTGCCAGCCGGAGATATCTCTATTATATACAGCCCTTGAGGTAACTGACTCACTGATGGATACAAATTCCCGACCACTTCCAGAAATGCTGGAGAGCTGAAATTTGGCACGCGTGCGGGGAATCCGAAATGATGCGGAGGAAAAATCCGAAAACCGGAAGTTTCCGCCACGTGTCGTCGCCAGGACGACAAAATGGCCGAAATCGGGCTTTTTCCGGGGACCGTCTTTCGGTTTTTATTTTACTGCGCGCGAATTGTTCGTGCCACATGGATGTTTAATGCATGTTTTGAAAGCTGATAAACGTGGACACGTAAATATGTAATTTTGTTAGTTTCACTTCAAGAAAATTGCAGCCAAAATGGCGCCCAAAAATTGGTTTTTCGAAAATAATTTCATCCCTTCTGCTCCCCTCGACTTAGTTTCAAGTGTATTATAACAAAAATGAATATTATATATGCTCACCTGGTTCTCCATTTAACTTAGGCAGCAATTTTTTTTGTCACCATTGGCTGCCGAGGAAAAAATTAAAATATGCCGAAAATTGCCAAAAAGTACAATTTCCAAAAGATTAACACGACATTTCCTCCAGTTTTACACGACCGATATCGTTTAGACTTAGTATATGCATAAAAATATTCATTTTGTATTAGAAAATTTAAACATTTTTACAATTTTGCCATCGATAAACCAGCAAAAAATTAAAAATGGCGGACACTTCCCATTTTTTCCCGGGAGTCCGTTTACTATTTATCGTTATACAGGCGATACATTTCTGTCACACGAATCGTTGATGCATATTATGAAAGCCAATAAATGTTGCCTCCTACTTATGTAATTTTTTAAGTTAATTTCTAAGTTAAACGCTTTCAAAATGGCGTCAAAAAATTGATTTCTCGGAAAATATTTCATACTTTCCACTGCCGTCGGCCTTATTTTGTGAGTTGGGCAACGAAAATGATTATTATATATGTTCATTACATCCTCTACGAAATATAGGTAACAATTTTCTTTCGTCGTTCTTGGTTACTCGGAAAAAAATTAAAATATTCCGAAAATCACCAAAAATTACGATTTCCAAAAGATGAACACAGGATTTGTCAACTTTTACCTCTCCGATTTCTTTGAAATTTAATAGTTACATACACCTATGCATTATCTTTTAGAAAGCATAAATATTTAATAAATGATTTAATTAATATAACCGCGAAAAGATAGAAATGGCGGGCACTACTAATTTTTTCCGGGGAGAGATTTACTTTTTATTGTATTACTCTCGAAATATGGATGTCATAGGGGCAACTTCTCTTAGATATGATAGTAAATGAATGTGACCATATAATGTTGTCATCTTTAAACCCCCTGAAAACCCCTAAAAAATTAAAATTTGCATATATGTAGCCTTTTCGGGTACTTTTCGTCAGAATTCCGCCGCATTTCCAAGCCTTACCACTCATCGCTACGGAATTGATGTAGACGATTGATGACCCCTGGCTGTACAAACCTATAAACCCCCGGTAAACCCACATACACCCCCCAAATAATAAAATTTTTCATATAAGTCTACTTTTTGTGTACTTTCCGTGACTATTCCACCGCTGGTTCTTACCCCAACGACTAATACCTACGGAATTTATGTGAACGGATGGTGACCGCCAGGAGTACACTCATATAAACCCCCGGTATCCCCCTAAAATCCCCCCAAATGTAAAATGTGCCATTAAATCTCCTATTTGGGAACTTCTCGCAAAGATTACGTCGCACTACCCGTCCCCTCTGAGCTCTAGATCCAAAATGTTTGGTGAAGGCGGGTCACCGTAAACCATACGGGAAAAAATACCAGAAAACCCCTGATCACCTCCTGGAACCTCGCCGAAAAAAATAAAATTTTAAAAGTCGCCATTCCGAATAGTTTTCCTCCCATTTTAGCCGGTGCCACTACTACTTATTAAAACCCCCGATAACCCCGTGAAACCTCCCAAAATGTTTTTTTTAAATCCCCTCTCCAAGTAAAAGAATCGTCAGAATTCCGCCTCTATTTTAGACCCCTAGGACTTATCGGCACAGAATTTATGAGAACGATTTGTGACCATTGGTTTAACACCAGTATAAAACCCCCGGTATTCCGTTGGAACCCCCCGCAAAAAAATGAAAAAGTTGCCATTAAGTCTTCATTTATGGGTGCTTGTCACCACTATTACGCCGCATTGCCCTACCCTTTACAATCATCTTTACCTTCATAATCACTGTGGAGGATTGGTGACCGCATGCATAACACATTAAAACCCCGAATCCCCCGGGGCACCCCTCTCGGTGGAGAAGACCATTTATGAGGACTAAGCGGAGCAGCCGCGGGGGGCTCTTCATCCCCAAGGCGGCGAAACCATTCCGAGGAGTAACTGGCGTAGGCGAGGGGGAGCTTCAGTAACCCCCGGGCGGCGAAGCCGCCCCGATGTTTAAAGCGGCGCAGCCGCTGTGGGCTCCCCCCACCTCTTGGCAGCGAAGCCGCCCCTTAAACGAATAACGGTGAAACAGTTCCGAAATACCCTCGCCCTCTGGACGGCTATGCCGACCCCAGACGAGGAACGGCAAAGCCGTTCCGAGGAAGGAGTGCGGCGCTTTCCTACCCCCTGGCCGGCGAAGCCGGCCCCTAGCTTAGGTGAGATTATTTGAAATAAAATTCTTCGAACGACCACAAATGTAGACGGCAAAGCCGGAACCGGGGTTTTAAGGGGCGGAGCCCCTTAACGAGCGCGCGCAGCGCAGCGAGTCCTATCTATATACAGCCGGTGTGGTGACTGACTGACTCATGAATACAAATTCCCAGCCAATTCCAGAAGTGCTGGAGAGCTGAAATTTGGCACGCGTGCGGGGAACCCGAAATGATCCAGAGGAAAAATCCGAAAACCGGAAGTTTCCGCCACGTGTCGTCGCCAGGTCGACAAAATGGCCGAAATCGGGCTTTTTCCAGGGACCGTCTTTCGGTTTTTATTTTACTGCGCGCGAACCGTAGGTGCCACGCGAATCGTTAATGCAGTTTTTGAAAGCTGGTAAATGTAGTAACGTATTTATGTTATGTTATAAGTTTCTTTTTAAGAAATTCGCTGCCAAAATGGCGTCCAAAAATTGGTTTTTCGAAAAATATTTCATAACTTCCGCTCCCCTAGTCGTAATTACAGGTGTAGGGTATTGAAAATGATTATTATATATGCTCATAACATAGTCTACGAAATGTAGGTAACGTTTTTCTTTCATCGTCCTTGGTTACTGAGAATAAAATTAAAATATTCCGAAAATCACCGAAAATTACGATTTTCAAAAGATTAACACAAGGTTTTGTCAATTTTAACTCAACCGATTTCTTTCAAACTTTGTAGCTACATACAACTATGCATTGTCTTTCAGAAAACATAAACATTTTAATAATAATTTAATGGATTCAACCGCGAAAAAATAAAAATGGCGGGCACTGCTAACATTTTTCAGGGACTGGTTTGCTTTTTATTGTATTACTTTCGAAATATGGATGTCATAGGGCACAATTCTTTTAGACATGACTGTAAATCAATGTGACCATATAGTACCGTCATCTTTTAACCCCCCGAAACCCCGTAAAAAATTAAAATTAGCATATAAGTAGCCTTGTCGGGTACCTTTCGTCACAATTCCGCCGCTTTTCCAATCCTTACCACTCATCGCTACGGAATTGATGTGGACGATTGATGACCGCTGGCAGTAAAAACCTATAAACCCCCGGTAAACCCACATACACCCCCCCCCCCCAAAAATAAAATTTTCAAATAAGTCTACTTTTTCGATACTTTTCGTGACTATTCCACCGCCCCCAACGACTCATCCCCCCGAAATTTATGTGAATGGATGGTGACCGCCAGGAGTACACACATTTAAACCCCCGGTATCCCCCTGAAATCCCCCCCAAATGTAAAATGTGGCATTTAGTCTCCTATTTGGGAACTTCTCGCAAACATTACGCCGCACTACCCGTCCCCTCTGAGCTCTAGATCCGGAATATTTGGTGAGGGCGAGCCACCGTAAACTATACGGGAAAGAAATACCAGAACACCCCCGATTACCTCCTGTAACATCGGCGAAAAAAATAAAACAAATTTAAACTCGCCTTTCCGAATAGTTTTCGACACAATTTAACCGGTGCCCCTACCACTTATTAAAACCCCCGATAACCCCGTGAAACCTCCCAAAAAATTTCTAATAAATAGCCTCTTCAGGGAAAAGAATCGTAAGACCAATCTTCCGGTCCCCTAGGACTTATCGGCACGGAATTTATGAGAACTTTTAATGACCACTGGTTTAACACAAGTATAAAACCCCCGGTATTCCGTAGGAACCCCCCGAAAAAAAATGAAAAACTTGCCATTAAGTCTTCTTTTATGGGTACTTGTCGCCACTATTAATCCGCATTGCACTACCTTTTACAATCATCGCTACATGATCACTGTGGACTTTTGGTGACCGCATGCATAACACATTAAAATCCCCGAATCCCCCTGGGCACCCCTCTCGGTGGGGAAGACCATTTATAAGGACTAGGCGGAGCAGCCGCGGGGGGGCTCCTCAACCCCAAGGCGGCGAAGCCGCCCCACAACGAGGAACTGGCGTAGGCGAGGGGGAGCTTCAGCAACCCCCGGGCGGCGTAGCCGCCCCGATGTTCAAGCGGCGCAACCGCTGTGGACTCCCCCCACCTCTGGGCGGCGAAGCCGCCCCTTAAACGAATGACGGTGAAACAGTTCCGAAATGCCCTCGCCCTCTGGCACACTAAACCCCCAGGCGGCGAAGCCGCCCTTCAGCGAGGAACGGCGAAGCCGTTCCGAGGAATGAGTGGGGCACCTCCCTACCATCTGGCCGGCGAAGCCGGCCCCTAGCCGTGTTGAGATTATTCGATCTTCAAAAGTCTTCGATCGACCACAAATGTAGACGGCGAAGCCGGAACCGGGGTTTTAAGGGGCGGAGCCCCTTAACGAGCGCGCGGAGCGTGCGAGTCACGATGTATACAAGACATCCGGCAACAGAGCAAATTCGTGACCAATCGGGGCGCTTGGCTCAATGTCTCTGTAGTTTAAAAATGGCGCGTTTTCGACCTTTGTTTCAGCAATCGTTGGTACTATCGTGAATTCACACAACGATGATTAATACCTGTGCTGCCCTCTAGTACTGACATCTAAAGTGAACGAGGAATTGACGGTTAGCAAGGCTGTTGAGGTATGCAAAGTCAAGATATTACTGTGTTCAACGTGTATTTAACGAATAATTTTTCTTCTCCGCCCATAATCTTCCTTGGTTGGACAAATTCATGAAAAAATAGAGCGAAGGGAACTTCACGAACTTTTCGTCTTTCTCTTGTCGCCTCTTCCGGTCTCCCAGCGCCTAACCATCGTAAAGTGGCAACGTTCGGAACTTCAGTAGCTACTGTCAGGACATGCATTCACACTGCTAGTTCGGCCAACTATCGTTAGGACGATCGCTCGGACAATCGTAATGTGAACGAGGCATAATTTTGGTTCCCACTGGAACCACCTATCCAGGGCTCAAATTTCGTCGCACAATTTTTCTCCACCCAGCCTAACTTTTCGCGCATGCGCAAGACTGCGAAAAAATTCGCTAGTGCCTCGTTCACATTACGATCGTCGGAGCGAGAGATTACGGAAGAAAAATTATTCGGTAAATACACGTTGAACAGGGTAATATCTTGTCCATGCATACCTCAACAGCTTTGCTAACCGTCAATCTCCCGTTCACTTTAGATGTCAGCACTAGAGGGCAGCACAGCTTTTAACAATCGTCGTGTGAATGCACGGTAGTTCCGACATAGGCTGGAACAATCGTAATGTGAATGAGGCATTGGTTCATGCAGCGCTTTGGATATATATTAATACTCAACCCGACCACTTACTAAGTGCACCAAACTGTAAGGTAACAAGCTAATAATCACCTATTTTTATCATGCAACATGGAAGGCCAATTTTCAATCATTGAGAGAGATAGAGGAACGACGGCTATGGGAGCGCATAGATAGAAAAGCGTGCACTTAGATTTGATTGGGGGGCAGGCTGTGGCAAACAAAATTCATACGAGGGAAGCTTAACCAATGCATACGAATATTAAAGCTTTCCCAGCAAACGATCAATATTTACTTGATCCAGACACGCCAGACCTATCTGTTTGCTCTATTCAATGCTAGACTAAGAGGGGTGGGTTTCATTCCACAACAACTTCATTTTGCTCCCGAATCCGCATCCAAAACCACTGACATAATTAGCGTCGGAAAGTTCAGGCGCTCGCTGCATTTGGTGCAAAAACTAAGCAAAAAGTGTTGAAACGGGTATAGGTGCGTGGACGAAAAAGATAAATATGAACATACTTTTTTTTAAAGACCATTAAAAAATTCAAAACTTTACTTTCTTTCTACAATCATGTGCATTAAGCATCACTAGGTTTTTTATGACATCGTCAGATAAGTCATAATTAAAAGATTTTAATGTAACTGTGACAAATCAATATTACAGTTGTTAATAAGACTTCCGTGAAGTGGTGAAGTAGGTGCATTTAGGCTTCCGGGTAGTCTACCACGTCGATCCGTCTACGTGATTGTTTCGCCGGCGTTATAGCGGGCGTCTCTTAACGCTGAAGCCGCCTGCTGCAACCCAGGCGAAACTATCGTCACGAATATGAATCTACGAGGAGGAAAACCCGGAAGCCTAAATGAAATAAAATTACAATATTCTACCGACTAAGTTAAGGTTTCCATAGCGTTTTTAACAAGTATTTTCTATTTTTTCTAACGAAGTTAGCCACATCTTACGGACGCCAACATACTACGGAAGATCATATCATATAAATCAAGTAATAAGAGAGATATACTGTAGAACAGACAGATTCAGAATGTCTTTTTTTCCACGATCAATAACAGATTATAACGGCAGCGATAGAACTGATAAATAGATTGCATGACTTGTAGTGTAGCTTACTAACCTATGTAAAACTTAATGCATGTTTCTTAATTTTATTATTATTTCTAACAGCATAGGGTAGTATAATTTGTTAGTATACGCGACGCTTTTTGGACCGTGTGGTGTGCATGTGGGAGTCCAATTGCATGCTGCATGCTGATGATTGATCACCCCCTGCCAAAAACCCTAGAGGTGGCTCGCAGGGTATTATGTAGATGTAGATGTAGAAGTATATTGGCCGTCTCCCCTCCCTCTTCAATTCTCAATAAAGCCTATTTCCTTTATTCTATCTATCAATCTTATTCTCTTCTTTCATGTTCCTCATTTACGCAACATTCTAACTTCTAACTAAGCAGGGATCGGGCAGTCTCTGAAAATTCTCTGCCACTGCCGGGATTTGAACCCGAGCCCGCCGGGTGGGAAGCCAACACTCCTTCCACCACACCAACCCGATCCCCGAATGCCAATGAAAAACTACCCGAATGCCTAAGACTGAAAATATTTGCGAATATTTCCTTTTTGACTTTTTCAGAAGCAAACACACAACAAAGTCCGATTTCCCAAAATGTTGAGTTTTTCGTAGCTTGTTGAACTCCTAGGCTTGTAGCGTCGCCACCTTTTCCCCACAAAAATAAGTTTACAGCATCCGTTTCCCACTCAGTATTCGCTCCATCAACATCTTCAATCGCAATTAGCAGGAGGCGGATCTACAAACATAAAAACTACGGATTTCAATTTTCAATTAAAATCTATCACAGGCAACTTTTTAAAAAGCATATGGAAAACGAACGAATATAGTAAATATGGAACATCATGATGATTTCGTCAATTATAAAAAACTAAAATACTTTCCCTAACTGGCATTAATATAAATTTCATCCACAGTAGCATTGATTGTTAATAAAAACTTCCGGTCCACGGGGGAGATTCAATCACGAGAGAAAAGGCCCACAATTTGGAAGAGAAAAAAAACTTACCAACACAAAAGAACAAGGTGCAGTATTCATTTATTTCTTAAAAGTTTCATCTTCTAATTTTTTTTACCGAGACCACGGCGTGATTAATCAGGCTAATGGCTGGTCCCAAAATACCTTGGGATGATTAAAAATATATGGGACGGGTTACGTCCACCACTGAAGAGTCAGGAAAACACTCAAGGTTCAAGCTTTCCGAAAAAAAGGTCAGAGAAAATGTAACCCTGGTGAATTAATAATGCGGGTATAGCAAGTATTTTACAAAATAAGGTAAGATTGTGTATATACGAATTATTCTTACACTGCCCCCCTTCCTTCATAGACTCTCCACTTCAATTCAAAATAAGTCCTTTCATTCTATTTAAAAAATCCTATTTTCTTCCTTCCTCTCCCTCGTTTACCCAACATTCTACCCTCTAACACTGTTTCCAACATCCCTTCCCCGCTTGGCACTCTCTCTATCCATACCACCAGTCTCCTCCGCATCGCATCTAGAAGCTCTCTCTCCTCACCCACTATGCCCAGCACTTCGAAGTTCCTCCTCTTCTCTGTCCACTTCACCTTTTATTTTCTTCTTCACACCCACATCTCGAAATTCCACCTAATTTTCCATGTTTCCGCACCGAAATGAGCTACACTCCAGATCAAACTCTTACCTGCCTTTCCTTTAATCTCTCATATAACGATACTCTCATTAGCTCCTTCTTGTTCACGAGCGCCTACTTTGCTAACGCAACTCCCTTCCTGATGCCTTTACTGCCGTATTTGTTTTCTACCGATATGCTGCCCAAATGGTTGAATCATTCTACTACCTCCACAGGCTTTTGCATGCCTACTTTTATCTTGAGTCTCACATTCCTAACTCGCTATGCTTTACAAAACTTCATCACTTTCGTCTCCTTATAAATTAATACTCATCACGTATTCTTCAAAACTGTAGGCTTCGATGCCACGTCGCATTCATTTTATTTGAAGGGAGAATTTTGAATGAACGTCGATTTTTTTATGACTTTTCGCACGCATGAAGTACTCATTTTTAATACATATAATAAAAAAATTCCTTATTACTTCTCATTATCAAAAGCCTGTGGAATAGTTGCAGAATACTTATGACTAGATCGGACAACGATGATGAGAGACAAAAATACATGGCATTGGTCATCTAATAAAATCATGTTATGAGAAAATAACTGATGCTTTGTAAGTGGCATCTACACTCCTGGATTACTCACTTTGAACACCACCTCCAAATTTCAGCGAATTACGTTATGAACCATCACGCCTAAGTCCAAGTTATTAAGCACGGTGAGCCTTGAGGGGTACATTGAAAAGTCGCGTGGGAGGATGAGGCATTATAAATTCACAAACTAGAGGCTGGCGAACGCGACGGTGAGTGAACTTGTCGGGTGACCCTTTTCCATGCTAGTTAATTCGATATTTTTGTCCCCTCTGCGCTCGCCCTTCCATACATTTTTCTCCGCCCACGACATTCAGGGCGCTGCGTTGGCGTGGGCCCCGACGAGTGACGCAATAATTAGCGCCAATCTCGCGGATTACCTCACCATGACGACCGAGTCAACAAAAGTTTGCGTACGAGGAAAAGGCGGGAAAGAGCAGTTACCATCGCAAGTGAACGATCCAAAGATTGGTTTGACGCAGCTCTCCATTCCGCTCTCCTATCCGCTAGCCTTTTCATAGCGACGTATTTCTTCTATTTTACATACTTTAAAACCTGTCGTACGTAACTCATTCGTGGCCGTCCCTTGCCCTTCTTACCTCCCACTTATCCTTAAACGATAGTCTTCATCAGGCCGTTGTGCCTCAAAATGTGGCCAACTAAGTCGTCCCGTCTTCTGCTTAAAGTTTTTAGGAGGCTTCTCTTTTCTCCCACTCTTCTTAGCACTTCCTCGTTACTTACCTATACCAGCGGAGGGCGGATACCAGCTTCCTAACCCTATGTTAGGAATTCGTGAATGAAAAACTTTGCTGTTTCTACAATTTGGAACTTTATTTTCCTGACTAGTTTCGATACACTGTATCATATTCATAAGACTAGCAGTACAAGTAGCGTCGTTGTGGGTTATATACCAAAAAGGTATCCAACCAGCCCCTTCCACTCTTCCCCTTTTTGGTATATAACCCTCAACGACGCTACTTGTACTGCTAGTCTTATGAATATGATACAGTGTATCGAAACTAGTCAGGAAAATAAAGTTCCAAATTGTAGAAACAGCAAAGTTTTTCATTCACAAATCAGTAAGATGAATTTCTACAACGTGAAGGCCTCTACTATTCAGTGCACTATGTTAGGAAGCTGGTATCCGCCCCCCTATTGAGGTTGTTCGGTGTCTTCATTATCTCTATAGCTTCCCTAATGATCCGTGGGAATATCTCTTTTCATTGGCAATGACTTTTGCATTATCATAGTCGAGATTGTGATTCGGCCCACTCCATGTGTGCTCAGCTATGGCCGAGAGTCGCAGTTGTTGGTTCCTTGTTGTTCCAGCTTGTTCTGCTTGTCTTCCAATTGTTTCTGAGAAGAGTACGATATGTAATATCTTTTATTTGCTCCCACAGGTTACCGTAAAGCATGAATAAACATTGACACATGCATTCATACTCCGACTTTCCCCTTAGTCGCCTCTCATTCAACATGCTATATCACTCAGTCGGTCCACCCTATTCAGGACTTGACGAATGCACGATTGAGTTTATAAACTTCCCCTTCTCGAGGATACCGGCAAACTCCGTCACCATGTTGGGAGAATAAAGGCACCAACCAACTCCATCTATCCCGTGCTATAGCGCGACTATTCCGAGTCTATCGCTAGGAAAATAGCCTGATCACTATGCACCGTGGCGACTGGACAGCAAGAATAAGATGATAGACCCCCTTGAGCCACACGTCTCGGAAAACTTCTCGGAAAAGAATAAGAAAGAAAACCTTTCGCAAATTTTGGGAGAGCAAAATTACTACGCTAGACAGGCCGTCTCGAGCTGACATTGTACACTGTTCTTTACAAATCCATCCAATCTTTCAAATAATAAAAAATAATCTTAATCGAGGCATGATATGAATTTTCTCGGAGTAGTTGGTGATTATTCAGCCCACCTCACTTGATTTCCAAAATTAGACCATCTATCACTCCATGATAATCTCCTAATTTCATTGAATTATTTTTAATGATTACACTCATTTCTATAGCGTTAGCATAGGAGGCTTTCATGAACAAGGAAGGAACTCTCGGCGCGGCGAGAGTCTCGCCTGGATCGAGAATCTTGACGAGACTCGATAAGTCTCGCCCCTTCGAGACTTCTCGACACCCGTGGAGACTCCCGGGTCCTCGCAAAAAATAAAACAATTTCTATTTTAGTCCTCTATTCCAGACACTGAAAATAATTTAACAGAAAGATTATTTAAAGGAATGGTATATCTTTCCAAAACCCAAAATAGTTGTAATAAAAGATCGACATGGACAAATTAAGCATTTGTTATTTTTTAACTAACCAAAGTTGACAGGTAATCATGAGCCTTAGTTACCATACATAAACATTGCAAAAAGGTGCATTAAATCCTATAGAATCTGAATATGTTATCTTACTTTTTGTTAATTTACAACTGAATGTTTCTTTTATATTATATTACTATAATAAGAAACATTGATGTGACCATTTAATATATCCATGTAGCAAAAGTATACGCTCATACTCATTTTAAGCCCACGTAATGGTTTGTAAATAAACGGAAACGTAGGCAAAATTTGCATTTCAATTTAAAGACATGCAATCCAAGATTCCAATTTAATATTAAATCAGGAAAAGGCAATTTTAAAAAATTAGAAATCTCTGGTTGAGAACTCGGATAGCATAATATGCAAGCATAAACAATGGATGCAGAGGGTAAATCATTTTTTTTTATATATTTTTATAGTGTTAATAAATCCGTAAAAGTCGTGAGGGAAACCTTAGTAAACTCTATTCTCGATTGATTGCGGTATTCATCGGAAATTCCAGCATTTCCTGGGAGTCTCGACGGCCCCGACAATGCCGAGAAATGAAAGTTTCGTCTCGACCGCCGAGACGAGACTCTCGCACAGCTCCAGGATCGTCACATAAGAGTTTAAATAAAAGGGCAGTGAAGAGTGTGTCCTCGAAGTGATGTGCTTTACGGTGAGGAAACATTGATACTTAAGGAAGGAAGTGGAGGAAAAGGAAGATGAACGACGAAGTGCTGGACGTGGTGGGTAAGGAGATACATTTTGTAGATGTAGATGAGACGTAAGGCTTGAATGGAGCGAGTGCTGAGTGGGAAGGGGATGCTAAAAACAGTCTTAATGAAAAGAATTCTGAGTAAACGAGGGAGAGGAAAGAAGATAACGGTATTTTTATATAGAATGAAATACATTATGCCTTATCGTGAATAGAAGTGGGAAGTCCATGTGGAGACGGAAGACTGCCAGAACACTTCGTAAATACACGATGAAAACCTATCTAAAAGGTAAAATACTTAGCTAAACAAATTAATAATCATTTGCCAAAAATTCTGGGGACTATTAGTAGCGGCTCCATATTTCGGACATCTTGAACGTATTTATGAAATAATAACGCTGCAGTAACGAAGATGTAACGACAATATATTTGATACACCATGAAAGGACATAAGAAAATGATAGTGTCCTCCTTCACATTCGAATTATCTAGATCTTTCCATTTGATCAGGAGTAACATGATTGTTGTAACTGTTTATAGTAACATCTAAATGTTCTTTGTTTATGTTGATCTTATTCATTAACCCTGATGACAATGGACGAGTCAACCGGTCGAAACGTTGGTATATACAACGAATAAAACCAGAGGAAACCGTGCAGATTTTACAAAAATAATTTGCCGGGAAACAATAACTTCATATTTTAATAACGAAGTAGCTGCGGAATGGAATCGTATAAATATCGAAAACCCATTTCACCTAAGTAACGAATAACTTTCTCGATAAATAAAAATAAATCGACCCTTCAGCTGCATTCCGATATAAATTTTAGTCCCAGCAACGCAATGCCTTTCCGATTCTGGAATCATATTTCTGACATCTTTATTCCCACTCTTCGTATCTCGAATTTTACTTTCATTGGCTTGATCAAGCATGCACAACGCGATGCAGGAAGTAAATATGATGTGAAAAACTAATATCCAACCAACTCTGGATCCAATCTGCATAAATTCTTCATACCCTTTCATCGAACATCACGCTCTGAATTCGTAGCAAAGTTTTTTTTTTAAGAATGTGAATTGAAAACAGCTTCCACAGAGTGAGCCCTGAATGAGTCACCCATATTCCGTCTGAATTTTTCACAGCACTTTCAGAAAAATGAGTTTTTATTTTCAGTTTTTGAGCTACGAAATGGAAAAGCACTTTTGGGAAAGTGATAAAAAAATGCATTTATGGCGGAAGTTGGGGAAAATTGAAAAACGGAGTGCAAAAACACAAAACAGAACGGGTGAGACCACCTCTATTTTCCGCATTAATCTGTGATCCCAGTATCATACGCGATTTCATCTAAAATTTTAAGGATATAGTATATATTAATATGTTGATATTCTTTCGGAGATCCACATGCTGGTATACATGAATACCGTATTTTTCCCGCCTAAATAATGGAACCAATAGGTTAAAATATCAGAAACATCAATCGTGATGCTATTTTTTTATTTCCATACCACCGAAAACAGCCTTATACAGAATTTTACTTCGAGTTTATTAACATATTAACAATGCAATGTACCCATACAACCAACCATGCCCTAGATAGAGGTAACTTACTCGGGCGGGATTCGAACCCGCCACCTCCTGATTGGCAGGCGAGGACTTGAACCCGCCGCCACCGAGGTCGTCAAGAATAAGCCGGCTATGTATGAAAATAATAGTTACATAGCTATTACTGAGGTATATTTTACGAAAAGGTATTCAGCAGAGTACTAACCGCATGAAATATTTTGATATTCCATTCGGAAGACCACCAGCTGGATTGCTAGTAAATTTTATTAATAAATAAACAAATCCAAACCAATAAAAAAACAGCGTTAGGTTATCAGGGACCAAAAGTCTGATCGCGCGGCCAATCATATTCCGAATCACACGGTTAATGCTTAAGTCCTACTTTCCTTCGCTTGTCCATCTGTCTATAATTAGCTACATATTTCAGCTATACGAGCAACAAAGGATTGCATTCTGTGGATTGATGAAAACTCAAATCCGATATATTAATATTATAAGTGGTACGATGTGGTGAAAGTTATAACATCAGCTTTGCAAGATATTACAATATTTCCAATGAAATTATTTTCGCACTTCGCACGATGCGTTTCGTTGCTACAGCGACGTTTCCAAGTGATTGGGAATGTCATTTTAACAACAAAACGTGTCGTGTGCGAAAACAAATGAAGAGGAAATATTGCAATGTCTTATTTTACCAATATCAATAACTTTCACCACATCCCGCCACACGCCATACAAGAGAGGTTCGTATCCTTTTTTTCTCATTTCTGAGTATGCCTACATCTTTAATATGCTATATTTACCTGAATGTGAGTATTTTTTTAAATTTCTTGGCTCCACTCACGTATCATGTAGTTACTTTTAACTTGTTTTATTTTTATTTCAATAGAGTACGTCATGGCTGATGACATAATTAATTGCATCGCCATTTGCTTCAGATTATTCCGTGTCCCTGTCAACAAACTACATGAGCGGCATTGACCCCCCAAGTAATATTTCCATCTTAAGCAAACTACGATTTCCTCTCCCACGGCAATGTCTAGCTGGTATTAGCCGATTCAACGTATGGACTGCATCCTACCTGGTACGCGTGTATTAATCGCAATTTCTTCCCCTAGAGGGAACTCCGGAGATCAATATTATTCCACAATATTGGCTGGAATACTTTCACGTAGCGCCATCGTGGACATTAACTGTAGGGTCTAAATAATACGCATAAAATACAAACCGGCAGAAAAACAAAGTAAAATTATTGGAAATATTGTAATGTCTAATTTAACTAAAACTCAATTTAGATGTTCATTAAACGTCAACAAGCCTTAGAAAATTAAGGTAAGTCACGATGCGATCAGCGGCCCCTAAACGCTAAACAAATTTAAAAACGTAAGATACTACGAATTACGAAGCGAATGAAAAACAAATTAATTCGTGGTTAAACCGCCCCCCAATAAATTCCGAGAATGTTTCTAGGGAAGCAAACAATGAGCAAATGATACAAGACATAAGAAGAGGAAAATAATTGAATGTTTGATAGGTTCGAAGGAGAGTGAGGACGGATAAATATAAAACAAGTAGCAGATAGGAGGAGGAAAAGTATATATTCGTGAAGCCAGACCTCCAAAAGATCACTGAACCCATTAAGGAGCGGCTCTTGAGTTTTTTGGGTTTTTCTAAAGAAGTTAACCCCAAAAAGTAAAAAAAGAGAAAAAAATTAAATTGAAACAAGTGACTGAGGAACTCCGAAACAGAACAATTAACCCGCGAGACAGAAAACTCGCCTACGAAGGAGGGGGCGCTATTTCTTTCTCAGAATGAACGAGGTTGCATTTCGTGAAAAAGGGGATTAATTTATTTCCTTTCCCGCATCTTACTCCTGAGTAAGAATATATGTATAAGATATATATATACTATCTACGGACTCTTCGTGGCAAGGAGAGGAGGAAAAAAGAAGTTTTATGTACGGCTAGGATCGCCAGAGACGGTAACGATTTTGGTCACGAGACCGGGGCAGTTGATAAAAGGCCCCAAAAGGACTTAAACTCGCAGAGGGGCGGCGGGGTCTCGTGGCCACAGACGAGGTGGGAACGCCCCCTCAAGAAATAGGAGCGGTGAGAAATAAGGACGAAATTTTTACTCCCATCTACAACCCCACAAGCTACCTCAATGGGCGTGTGGCAGGGGATGTTAGAATACCAACAATAATTAACTAATAAAAAGGAAACTTTCAAACCAAATTCCAGATAGCATTTATCAAAGTCCTTTATTGTACCTACGTATCTAGTCGGCAAAATATCTCTCTCAATCGTCTCTGTTAGATCTGTAAATATATTACGGTTCTAATATGATGTATTCCATGTCGATCTGAAAGATATCTGTTCTCAATTTCTAAACCAATCTAAGCCTACCGCATAGCTTCAGAGTTTCTTGCTGCTTTCAGCCTAATTAATACATTCATCTAAACTTCCCCGACAACAGCACATTTAATGACTATACATCAGGTGATTCTAACACTCAACAACAATGGATTATCATAAACACCTAGTTAGGAGAAACCTACCCAGGCAGGACTCGAACCCGTTACCTTTGGCATGGCAAGCGAGGACTTTACCTCACTGCCATTGAGGCCAGAGAAAATGACATTTAGTGCTCTTAAATGAACTCGGCTACCGCGACACAATCATCTATTTAACGCTTCCTGTATGCCTGCAACAGATTCTGAGGGATCATACAACTTTCCTTAGCAAGGAAAGACTTCTTTACTTGCTTAGCGTCTTTCATTTCTAATCATTCTCCGTTTCTGAACCGAAATACTAATTGTCATTTTATATAGACTCACTCCTCGACAGAGACTAAACAAAGATATTTGAAGCACTTTTACATCTCTTCGACGTGAAGGGAAAGGAGATGAAGCCAATCAAATAACAAATAAAATGCCAAAAAAGAGGGCATGTAAGCTGATAAAGCGATTTCATAATTATTATTATCAAAATATTCTACTGGTTAAGGTTTCCATGGAGTGTTATGCGAGTTACATGAACCTCCCCAGATTCGACCTTTCTGTTCAGCTCACAAAAAGGCCTACTCCTTTTTATTCGCACAAATATATTTCTATCTATAAATCCGAACAATGGTCCGAGGGAATATTGGTGACATACCGTTAAGAATTGCATGTAAATTGGGTATAAGCATCGGAAACAGGCAGGAAAGATTTGATTTTGACCCGAACACCATAGAAATAGCATTAAAACTATTACTGATAAAACTTTCAAAAGCGAAACAGGAAATTAAATGACGCATTCATAAAATAAGCTTAGGCTTCGTGATATCAACAACTTCCCTAGGCTAACAGCGATAGTGGCGAGAAGACTACATCTTACGGATGCGGGAAAATTTGTAAATAATGAGAATATAACGAAAAATGTGCTCCCATTTAGGGGGAAAATGGAGGATTTCATGAAAACATGACTAAAAAAATAAACCAAGCTAAAAGGAACCTATATGTGAATTTAACCTTATAAGAGGAACCTAAATGTGAATAACCCTAATGAATCGATAAGGTGGGCGTACGTTCGTAACGAATATTAAGGGTAAGGCACGTTACCCAAGTATTCTATGGAATCTAGTTAATATAGGAGTTACATGGAGAGATTTGCAAGTTAGATGACCTAGCCTAGATCCAGGGCAAGTTCGAATCCTGGTTAAGACATATTATTTTTGCTCGGTGGAATATTTGCGCTTTAAGAATCGAAAACTTTAAGATGGGCGTACGGGTAATAACATCGTAAATAGGTAATTAGAAGCAGGAAATGTTTGACTTTCACCTAATACTCACTATTTATTTCAAGTAAGTAACTTCAGGTTATTCATTACTACTATTGGACACTATTAAAGCAACCAAACCTTATAAAACTATATCGCGATGTGTCTTTAAAGACTTTAACTTGACTCCTCACATAGTTACTTTTCACCGGACGCTATCACATTAAAAGCAAATCAAACTGCAGGCCAAGAAACAAAGAGATTCCCTTTTAAAAAAACTTTAGCCGCCCTCAAAACGGTATAGAGCGATATAGGCTATCGCTGAGCCCAGCCTTTTCACTCCCAAACTCACGGTAGGGAGACGGTTTTAAAGAGGAAATGACGAAACGAGCTTCCTACGTTTGAAGTCGTATACAATTTTTTTTACGTCGGGGAAAAGATCCACAGTGAACACAGCTCGACGCGAGTCTCAAGAACACTCTCTGCAATTTCCGAATATCACCATGGCAGCGTCGACGGAGTTCACGTGGCAACGCTCATAAACACTTTGACGTCGAGCAGTCGAAAAAAAAGGTGAAAATCATCCGGCGTGCGCGCTTTCTCGTTCCTTTCAACACGGAATTCTACTTCAAAGCGGTTCCACCACTGCACCTCTTGCGAGAGGTTCAAGCCAGTTAGCGGGACGCCGGGCGCTTATCGCCCGTCAGCTGTTATTCACAGCAAATCCTGCATTCCTGCGGGAATAGTGCTCCACCTAGTGGGATTCATATCAGACAGCGATAATAAACTTGCACATCTTCCAAACATCAAAAATAACTCCTAGAAAATAAGTATCGGATGTGACTAAGGTAAAACTCGTTTCCTGGTACGCTGATACGCTTGAGTGAATATATCTTAATTGGGTAGATTGAATAATCTAAAAAAAACTGTTAACTCCCACGATGTTATCAACATATACCACGTTCTTTTTATGTTAATTCGTACTTTATTATTTGAAAAATGATTTTCATTCTTTGTATCGTATTCATCACTGACGAGTAGGCACGCGTTTCAAGTATAAAACGGCATGTTGGTATAGGAAATTTAGTAAATTGGAGATGGAATTTTGAGAAAACCATATTTCAAGTATTCAAATTAGGCAGAGAAAATATAAATTTGCCCTAGAAAATTACTTCACGTTCCTTCAAATCCTTTGCTGAAGTAGTTCGATGAAAAAGTGTCAACGACCCAACGTTGATTGATATCAAAAATATACCCATAGATAACTTAAAATTCGTTTTCATTTAAATGATCGCATTTTAATTTTAATAAATAATTTTTCTCCCCAAAATATTTTTCGTAGGCATGATTTTTTACAATTTTGACCAACGTAGCAACGGAAGACTGGCCGCTAGCAACCCACGCGCCATTTTGAACACCAATTTTATTATTGAACCTTCGTAGCCGTGAAAGGGATACAAAGGTGAGCGTCAATCAATCGGAAAGATTGTTGCGCCGCTAATTATAATTGATCCGACAAGGCCCGCGCGCTACAATGCATCCGAATTTCCATTCGAATTGTTGTTCCCTATTCCTCCAAATCGCTTATTGAATTTTCATTGTTGATCCCGTGGGGATGGGAGGTGGGGGGGGGGGGTAAAGCGAGGAAATGAAAATGGCTGCCGTGGGAGAGAAATAATGAAAGCAAAATTCCGGATTAATCCGAAAACTCTTTTCGTAACTTCCGCAATTGGCCGTTCAAATTCAATGACCAATGTTCGCAACCATCATCAAATAAGTACCCGTCCATGCATACAGACGAATTTTTTCGTCGCATTATTTTTTAACGCATTTATACCAAAGAGCTTTCTTTCACGCAAAATCAAAAGACAAGTGTCGCAGCTATTTAGCACATTACACCACCCTTGCTCGGTCCATAATTTCATTTTTGAGGATAAATATTCTTTTGCATTCAAGCATAGTATGTGCAACATAATGGACAGTATATATTAGTTGATTTGCAAAAAAGTCGATTGTCTATTAAATAATTCAATATGCAACGCATTTGATATACATTTCCCATTTTGGCGAAATAATTCATTTGCGTGGGGGAAAAATAAATTCAAAAGAGGCCACGTAATAATCACAAGACTAGTGGTTTGTAGTATGGACTTCCGCATGTTCAAAAATAATAAATTACCTACGCAAAACTTTAGTAGCGTAAAACAACACTTAACAATAGGGTATACAGAACTTAACGAGGCAGAGATCTGCTAAATGACATGTTGAAACTCATTACGCATCAACACAATTCAGGAAAACTCCAAGAGATGGCGTCAGTTCGCTGTGCCTTTATAACACGTGTTTCTTCCGAAATACACAAAGGGATGAGGAGATTAAAAAGATTCATCGCTTCCGCTTTATCAGCCATATTTTCGAGTTGTACCACCCATCTGCAACTTACACTTTATCCTTGAAATCTTCATTTACTCTTTTCAAAATTTACCAAAAATACAGTAGATATAGATAGATACAGTAGAAATAGATATTGATAGGAATGATGATGTACCAGCGCCTTGCGATTACAGCGCGCTGGGTACTTCATGACACACCAGTTACAAAGCAGCTTGAAAAATTCACGTTGCAGCAATTCCAACTAAAATTTAGGTTCTTTAAAAGTTTCTCCGCACCAATGGGTGGGTACCTACCACAAGAGGTACGACCCACTTGAGCACGAAATATAAAATAATAGTAATTAAAAAATTATTTCCCTTGTATTTAACATCTGAATGCAATTGCTATAAAAAATACTTCGATTCATGTCCTCAATGTAGAATTTAATTTCCACCTTATACCAACAGCACACTACTAGCACTACACCGACCGAAGTCCATGAAGGAAGGCGACCAAGCCAGAATACCTTGATAATAAGCCTCGTAAACCTACCTAAATCGGTATAACACCACAATAAAAAGAAAGTTGGCTAAGCATGTGTGTATATTGTTAAAAAAACAAATGGTGCGTGTTTTAGTGCATGAAAAAGACATCCAATAAATACACGAATTTTAAAACAGCTCACTCACACAAATAATTCAACCTAAAGGGCTGATTTAGATACGTGAGGGTAGGGCTCACCCGAGAGTAGGTCAGGCTTTCGAGTTTCATACATTCAGAAGGACTGATGGAGAAGCATTTCCCACCATAACTTTGCACACCAAAAATACTAAAATATTTTATCGATTTTTTACAATTGGCGACACAACTGTGAAGCGCAGATTAGCCGATTAAGTGTTTTAAACACATTGATTCGGTTTCATCGAAGATTTTGCGTAAATAAAAGCGTGCCAATCGAATTGGGCACGTATTCAGCCCAACTGGAAGGCACTGATGCGGAAACTATGGAGACTTGCTGATTGGTGGAGCCATGAAACCGACTGGAAGGGAAAATACCACGCAATAATAGCCCAATCCTAGTGCTCAGTTAGTCATTGTTGGAGACTGCAGTTTGCAACCGATGACGTCAATTTCCCTCGACGACGGCGCTTGTATCAATAAATGCAAAAAGCAGGTATAGAAAAGAGGCCATGACGTAGCGCCCGGCGATATTTCCATTCATGGTGACCTTTTGAAAATTTAGTACGAGGCTTGATTCAAGAACTGATAGTGAAAAATAATTAAATTTATCATTATTATAGATTTTTTAACCGGATATATATTAATTCAACAAAGAAGCACTCTTTGAATCATTCAGACTGCCTTCCACCTCCAAATTGAACTTTCATGATAAAAGTTCCACTAAACCTAGTTCGATTTTCATTTAATTCTAAGCATCTTAACCTCCCCCTCATTTCCAAGTGTACTAGCTATGTATTACTCATGAAATCATTGTACCTCAAAGAATGTCAACTATATTTTGAAATTGTATTTGTTGTATGAGTTGTAACTCGGGTTGGAATAAAAAAATATATCTTTCAGTCATGCATTACAGTAACTAATCCTGTACGTGGCGGAAATTAAATATGTCCCACAGTCATTTACCAGGAAATTAACACAAGTTTTCCCAGCTACTACCATCACACAGCATAAAATCTTTACCTATTCTCTCCCTTTGAACAATGCCTAACTGGCAGTCTTCCGACAAGCCGATCAGTATGAAGGAATGGAGAAGAATGGAGAGGGTGAAGTGGGAGCAGAGGAAGAGGAGCTACAAAGTGCTAGACATGGTGGGTAAGGAGGGGCTGTTCTCCAGATGAGATAATAATAATTAAAACAATAATAATAATAATAATACAAAAATCAGCAATTTTAAATACTTGCCGGATTATCAGAAAAATTTTCAACACGGAGTAAAAAGACTTGGTGATACCCGTACCTCGCCTAAAACCAGCAAAAATTCTGTGAAAATATATTAAATAACAGTGATAATAATTATAATAATGTGCTCTTTACACTAAAACATCTCAGTGAAAACTGAAGACATTTTTAAGGAAATAATGATAATAATAATTTCGCCTTTATTTTTCAAGCGAATTTAGGACAACATTGTCCTCTCCTAAAATTAACTTGATTGGCAATCACAATTGAGATACGAAGGAGACAGATTTGGATAGAGGGAGTACTGAGACAGGGAGGGGATGTTGTAAACCCTGTTAGAGAGAAGAGAATTGATTTATATAATCGTTTCTTGCTTTATTTGGTGGAAGTTCGATATATCCATGATGCAATAACACAAATGGTATTTTCCACACTTTTAATTCCAAAATTCAACAATCGACGATGGTTTCAACACATTGTTAACCTGGTAAATGGCACAATGTGTTGAAACCATGGTCGATTGTTGAGTTTTGGAATTAAAAAGTGTGGAAATTACCAATTCTGTTCTTTCATCATGAAGAAATTTAAGCCTGAATTATATGTACAATCATTTATTTCGTCCCTTCCGAGAGATAGATCCAGCGATTGCCTCTCATGATGGCGGAAAATGACTGTTTCGCACGATCATTTTTCCGCGATGGCTTTCCAGGGATACAAATCCCATCCCTTTTGGTATGCCACTGAAACCACCGCTGGTACCGGCGATCAGAACTCATGGCCGCTAACAGCGATTGTGACGTCATGCTTGGCGTCACATTGACGTGATTTTAATTTAAGATGTTAACACGGAAAGTGACGGAATAAACGATGGAAAATGTTTCTGTCCGCTCGTTTCAATTGAATAGCGGGATTTAAACGCTTTCTACTGCTAATCACACTAAACTTACAACTGTAAGTCATACATCAAATGAAAGAGAAACAGTTTTACACAAAAGTCTTCAAGTGTTTAGTCCAGTCTCGGGGCAACCGAGAACGCGCTCCTCACAAATATCTGGAATTATGACCCAGCAATTCTAACTACAGTGGAACTTGGTTATAACGGCATAGGCTGTAACGTCAACTCGGGTTTAACGTCACATTTTATACAGACCAGCCAAAATTGAACATTTTATGTTGTACGAAAACCCGTTTATATCGTCAACAAATATTGCGACGCTTGCAAAAGTGGTAGTGTGATTGTATTATGTCCCGAAGTTCATAGAAACCATGTGTAGAAACATCAAAAGCAAAAACAGGTCACACGCTGGACGTTGACCTGGTGACGGGATGCAACTCTTTTGTTTAATTGGTGTCTGGAGGGAACGTTTTTTTATTATACATATTCCAATGTACGAGTAGATTTCAATAAACAGTGTTGTATATAGCAGAACATTTGCGTTATTACTTTGTCCTTTCACTCAGATTTAAGGCTGCTTTTTTTATAACGTCACTCGGATATAACATTAAAAATCTTCTGGTCCCTTTGATGACGTTATAACCAAGTTTTACTGTATATATAAACTGCTTCGGAAAATAACTCGTCTTTCCTTAGTATTTCTTTCTTGTAGAATTAGTGAGAAAATTATTAATGTATTAACTGTTTTAATGTTACAATATTAATTGCATCATAAAAAATAATTATAAAATAAAGGAAACTTCTACTTGTAATTTAAAAAAATATTTAAAAGAAACGGAAAAAGCGAAAAAAATCCTGAAAAGAGAGTTTAAAAATATATAAAATTCTCTTTTTAGAAATACTCTAAGTTCAATTCAATTTATTAGTTCTAAGTTTCTGCTCACACATACACAACGCTACTCCCACATCACAAAATAATGCGAACAATATAAAATGTATTGTAAACTGGCTGGTTAGGGTGAACTTGGTTTACCGAGACAGCATGCGGTGAATGAGAAAACCATTCGTTACGCGGGTCACAACACTATATGCGACTTCTTCCCATGCGTTGATTAACTTGTCTTGAGTTATTGTTGCAAGCACTCTCTAACGGATGGCGGCGGAAACATTGGTTGCACGTGCGCATTGTTGCTAACAAACAAAATAGTTTCAGTTTTTCGTACCAAGTATCGTTTATAGCAGTGAATTACGTGTAATAAATATTATTTAGCGATAAAACTCTGCTATTCATTTAGAAACACCCGGTATATCCAATTATTTATTCCATTTAATAAAATGTAACATTATTACTTTTAAGCGGGGGTGGAAATTGGAAGAAAAAGAATAGAGTTCATGGACGGCGGGAGGACATATTGCCAATTACAAAGCGCTGAAGCGTAAAATCTGGAAATGCTGAGACCCAAAATTGTAACCTAAGCAAGAATAATAACGAAATTCTTCACCGACACCCAGCTCTGAGCGTTTTAAAGGTCAAAGTGTACATAAATACCCCATTTTTGCTATTAAAAAATCCTACCTTTGCACGTTTACTCACGCATATAATTAACGATTTATGAAAAAATGATGGATATTTACTCGGAAGAAATTTCCACGCTTATATTTACTCGGGAAAAACAAATTTACGTACAATTTATCCGATTAGATTCCGATAATAACGGCAGTAAAAGCAACTGCAGATCGTACACACGGTTATTTATATGAATACAGGTAACTTCAACGCTATTCAGAGTACATGGTTGCGCAGTGTAGAAAAGGATACATCTACATCCACAAATTACCCAACAAGCCACCTACAGAGGTGTTTGGCACGGGATGACTTATCGCCAACATGCACCAGAGGATTGAATTTTACCGCCACGAATATGCACTACGCAAAATGTACGCAACCAATGATACATACGCTATTGGATTAATTTTTATGCAACATATGACGGTAATATGCATATGAAGCTACAGCACGCAAAACCTACTGTTAAAAATATTAGGAACATTCAGAAAAATGTCTTAGGGATTACAGAAGTTAGTAAGCTGCACTGCCAGTCCTTTATAATTTATTATTTATAATAAATATATATTATAAATAATAAATATATATTAAATATGCATGTGTATAAATATATATAATATCAATACAAACCTATTTCTAAGTGCCAAAGGTGCCGTTATGATATATGCATTTTATACGAAATGCATTGTAAAATTGGTATGCTCATATATGCTACAGAAACTATGACGACCAATGTTACCAACAATCACAAGGAATGTAAGCTTTTTATCTGCATCGGTTGGTGGCGTGCACTAAATCTCTCTCTGGAGGAGAATGACCCCACGTGCCTGCAGCGTAGTCAAGATTTCGCTTGCGCCGAACAAAGTAACTCTCCCTTTCACTTTTTCAACCCACGAACTTCTTACTTTTTGGCCGGATGAATAGTTGCTGCCCTAATGTAAGTCCTCAAATATTTCACGCCCACTTTCCCCTAGATACGCCTGAAATTATGGTCCCTTCATACACTTCCCTTCCTAGGAACGTCTTTGGTCTACGAATTTTTTTTGCGATTGCCTAGAAAGCTTTTGCTGTGATATATGAGTAGAATACCATATAATAAGACAATCAAATTATTTTTCTTGCAGCGCAATGATTTATACTAAAAATAATAACGGATCCAATGTTATAAACATGGGGTGGACAATAGGATTGTGCATAGCTAAGATTTTATTTATCCTTCAGGTTGGCAAATATAAAGATACTCATAAATATCTCTCCAATTTCAGTTACAAAAATGCAGAGATAATTGATCACAAAAACAACTTACGCAACAGACTTTCCAAAGGAGCCCGCTGTGAAGAAGCAAGAACTAGGAAGAGTGTGCGGCAAGGTTGTGCCCTGTCACCCGTTATTTTCAAATTAACATCGAGATGCCACAGTGAAATCAAAGAAAATGCGTCAAGAGTTCCTTTCATAGGAACGGCTTAGGCCTACGATTTTCTGCAATCTCCTAGAAATATTTTGCTGTGATTTACGAATAGAACACCATATAATATGAAAATAAAATAATTTTTCTCCTTGCTCCATTATTACTACTAAATCAAATAGCAGCGGACCCACTACGTAGATACCTACCCTTGGGGGAAGAAGAACGGCTTTTTTTACATATAATTCCCGAAAGTCACTACAAAATCCTAATATAATCATCGATTGACTATAAAATGAAATATGCAAAGGATGTGATTTACATCCACTTTAATGTTGAATCGCGCGACTAGTTTCGACGTATTCAGGCGTCACCTTCACGTTTCCAGTTGTGTGAGTCCTTGGTGTAAGCGTAAACAGGGAAAGGAGGCGACCTCAGGCAAGGATAATTGTAGAACCAAACCCATACTCCCCGACAAAAAATTTATGTTTACACGAGGTATAAAAACTGCCATAACGCGGAAGTGTGAAGAGTACCCAAATGAATGCGTCGAAACTAGTTATACGAGTCAATGTTAGAATAGAATATAAATTTATTGCCCTTGGACTACTTGGTCCACTTATAACATACAACAAAGTACATATATGATGGGGTGAAATGGCAAGGGGTACAAGTGATTTTTTTCTAAACAGAGTTAAGTGAAGTTAATTGTTAGAAGAAATACACAAAAATTGGTTGCCAAGGGATACGAGTGATTCAGCCAGTTCTGTGCTGACATCGAGTGGAAAATAAAATGCACTACTTAATATCTAGTCGATCTCATTTGTTTTCTATACCTAATATCTGTAGCTAACTCTGTATAGAAAAAAGAAATCACTTGTATCCCTTGGCTTCCGACCCACTCATAGATATTTCAACTTGATTACATATTAATTCTCAAAAACAGTTACATTATTGTGAGCAATAGCTACATTCCTTCAATGATGTTTTTGCCAAATTATTAAATTAAGAGCCTTCTTGTTTGAATAGATACAAAAAATCTCGTTTTAAAAGCAAATACTGAAATGAATGTTTTAATGTCGGTAGGAATACTATTCCACAGTCTAGCCCCAGCTACACAGAAAGAGTTTTGATAAGTACTAGACACATTAAAATAACTTACAACTCAGTGGATATACAATACACCCTTTGTATATTTCATTTTCCATCATTATATTCCACAACATCTCGCATCTCACCGTTAATTTCAATATATTGACTGACGTAAATAAAGGGTAAACGATGCAATATTTTCTGACGACCAGATATAACAATAAAACAGGATCGTAGATCGCACATTTCTATTAACATGGTACAAAAAATGCAATCATGTCGCACAGAAGAGTGATAAGTAGCAAACCACACAACATGTGAGTCGATAACAAATTTATGAAAGAGTACATACTAAATAAGCAGAGGACAACTCAAAAAAAATCACCAAGGCAGCACAGTACGCACTTAACTTAACCTCGATGGCAGCAACTGAAAAACCCGAAGACTCAAATTACCTGCAAAACAATAAGAGAAGGATATCACTGATTATTTACTTCATTTAATTTATTCTTATTTAAATAAAATGTGACACATAAAATAAGAATACGAACTTAAAATGCACTTATAACAATAAAATTAAAACAAATACCCGAAAACATCTCCCGACTGATAGCATTCCTATACTCAACTCGACTTTTCAATAAAATATAAAAATATAAATTATACCTCATTTAAATTATTGACACGTTAATTTAAGAACGGGCCTATTTCCCTTTATCAATTCCAGTCAGTGAGCGGTGCAAAATGGCCTTAGCCGCCGACGCACCCTATAAAAGAAACACTATTACTACTTAAAACAAATACGATAATTAGTTAACAAATCATGCAACAAAAAACAACATACCGATACGGAGGGCAAATCCTGATTATTTAATAAATGATTTGGTTATTTTGCAATTAAATGAGATCTTACCAAGTCAGTTTCATTTTAAATTGATAAAGGAAAGGTATCAATATCAGTCGGCTAAGAATTTATTAGACCGTAAAGGCGGTAAAAAAGGGAACATTTAACTATTATTAGTCTTGGTATTGGCACGCGGAGTATGGAGTTCGAACGGATGTGGCAGGAAGATACTCTTACGTTGATGAAGGGAACATTATCAAGACTAGCGAAGTGGTTATTAAGGGCTTGGTGACATATGATATCTGATTGAAGTCGGAGACGGGAGAGACTAGGGAGCGATAGAAAGGATAAAAATTGCATTGGTTTTTTTTATAATTTAATAATATTTTCTTTTATTTATACGTTTGTGGGTGCCTCACGGAGATTTGAGTTTCTGCATTTTAAAATTTTTGCGAAAAAAAAGTCGTAACACTGTTAAGGTTGGCAATATAAGTGGGAGCAAATATTGACCATACTGGAGAGAAATAGTTGATTAAGGGAAGAACGGTGTATGTTAAGTATCGTTGGAGTGTCTTTGTCCAGGAGATATAAGTGACCCGGTAAAATTGGTATATTATACTTTTGGGGATTTTCACTAAGATTATTGCCTTGATCAAGAATTAGCATAATGTATACGCGATGATTATACTTAAGGTTATATTGGATATATAATCTTTAAATTAACGATGAGGAAAACGACTCATTCAGAATACGAAGATAATTCACATTATACTGACCCTCGAAACAAAATTTAAAATAATTTTTTATGCCCTAGAAAAAAAAAGAACGAGAGAAGGGGAACGTTATTTTCAGTACTATTCTCAGACTTAACTAAAAAAACTGTCATAATAATTAGAAATTGGAATAATTGAATGGCAAGCAATAAATAATTGTGGAAAATTGCAATTAAATTTCATTTTAATACGCCGAACTTCTACTTGTCACGTCTGAAACGGTTGAATAAAAAAAACTAATTCTTCATAAAACTACCACGAAAAACGAATCGACATGATAGCATAGGTAACGCAATACATTATGTAAAAATAATACAAATAGGTAACTGGGATAATACAAACGATAATCGCAGGAAAAAAGGAAAGCTCAACCGAATGATTAAAATTTCACACGTAGCAAATTGAATTAGAAAATAAAATTTGAAATATGTGTTCCGAAAGAAAACCTGGAAAAATATAGTAGTCATTCAAAATTATGCTTTAAGCTGGTGGATACAGCATACAAATTCTTTGGGCTTTGCGGGGATTATCGGTAATCCATCCGGATCAACGGATTTTAAATCAATTAGCATCTATGCAACAGATCCCATTTTTCCTCATTTATGAATATGGGATAGAATTACATGATTGAATGGAAAATGATAAAAATTGGGGATGACTAAAATGTCGATGTTATCAATTTCGAAGCATACCCTGGCAAATCAAATGCGAAATGATCCCATACATGAAATGGAATTACATGGGGAAAAACACCAAAAATCAACACCGGGCATTTTTTTGGCTATAAATCACTATTCCCGCAAAATTTGCCTCAGTACACTTTTTCAAACAAATAAATCGCGGATTTTGCCGAGATATCAGCGAGTTTATACCCACAGAATTGCAAATCTGACAGTCCCTAGTATATAAATTATGATTTTAGAGAAAAAATGAAATTACAGCCAGTTTTTCTATCTTTCAACAAAATCACGATACCCAGTGAATTATTTTGTCACTTTTTCCCCCAAAGCACATAATCAGGGCATTTGCTGAGTTTCCACCGCCATTGGTGTTCACGCCTAAAATGAACCAAGCCAAAACACTGCAATAAAAAACTAAAACATTTGAAAAGTATCGAAGTCATCACCAGATTTATTTAACGCGGCAGGTCACACATCGCACCAAATTCACTACGGGTACTCCTACACGTCTTTTATCCTTCACAAAAATCATGACTTTTAAAGCGATCAAAGCGAATGGGATTGTGTATAGGTGCCTGTATATTTTTATTTCTACCCCAGGATGGTAAATATAAATAAATATATTAATTTCTCTCCGATTTCACCTTCAAATATGCAAAGATAATTGATCTTAAAACAATTAAAAGCAACAGACTTTTCTAACATGTGGCTCGCATGCAAAACACACAAAAATAGAAAAAACATGGAAATATTCAGCTATATTTAAATACTTTAAGGTACAACCATAACTATGGAAACAATCTCAACGAATATAACACACAAAATTCTGAAATAAATTGGAGTTCTTCACTATGACAGGAGAATCTTCCACAGTGCATACAAAAACCAAGTAGCAGTGGTAACATCATGAGCTCACTGGCAAGAAAAATTAAGAAAGGAGTGAGACAAGGATGTGTTCTGACACCCGAAATTTTCAACGCATATATGGAAGTCATGTATACACGTATGACGGGAAGTCATCAATAAAACCAAAGAAAAGGTGTGAGCAGTGAATATAGATGGAGAAAAATTTGGCATTCTACGATTTCATGGGCTGTGACAGGCAAATACAGCTAATTAGATGGCATATCAAACATTAAATTGCGGGTCTCTTTGAGAAATTACATGTATTTTACAACTTTCATGCCCATCGGATGAATTATGTAGTCATTCATACATAACAAGCAAACAGGTTGAAATACCTTCCTTTTTTAATATAGATAATAATTGAAATATCATCATGTTTATTTCGTGTTGCAAATCACGACTCCCACTAGATTAATCACCATGATTCCTCCACTATATATATATCCTTTATAAACAAAATATGCCTTTTTTCAGGGCATAAACCACCAACCCGAAGCCATATACCCTTCTAAAGCAAAAATTAATGCGACACCGAAGTTACACACAAATGTTGATAAACAGGGAATTCAAAGCTAAAAGTAGTGATAAACTTTAAGGCATAAAAAAATCCTGACACTAATGAGCAAGGGGAATTTTAGCTTCGTGCCTGTACTCGAACATAATTCTTCCTACGCCTCTGCTGTGGCCGTAATGCTGGATATAAAATTGTAGGGAAAAAGTTACCCCCGGAACTATAAACTATGCATCCCAATTATTTTTTTCGCAACACTGCGCAAAATTTTCGCAAAATATAACCTGCACAGGTCTAATCGCGGCGCCGCGAATAACTCACGGCGTTCGAGGTATCAAAACATAATTTTCGGACCAATAATAATAACGACGAAAAACAGCCCCATTTGACGCGAGCGAGGTGGAGCGCCAACTATGGGAAAATAATGAAATTACAACCGAGCGGGAATTCCTCGAACGCTAATGGGAGGGGAGTGGAGGAAAAAAATGTTTTAAAAATAACCGCGAATTGGTGAACCATACGATACGATCCGCTTTGCCGGGAGAACGAACAATTTTCAGTTTTCGAGCCCTCCAACCCCCCAAAAACGAAATAAGGACGTATTCGACGATTAATGATTCGCCACCGTTCAATTGCTTCCACGGTGATATGGCTAAGGGGTGAGTAGGGGTGGGTTTAAAAGGACGCATACTTTCCAATGATCAATTTTTTCTGACAAATTACCCGCGTAATTCTAAGTGCAATCACCTTGAAATATTCAGGGCAAGCAGAGTAGACCCTGTTCAACATTTGGCTGCATTGCAAATGTTAAAACATTTTATTTTAAGCAATAAATCAACTCAGGTGGGTTTTTATGGAGTATTTACGAAGTATTTTGGCAGTCTTACCTTCCTCCATGGACTTCCCTCTTAAATAAGGCCTGCACCCTTTCATTTTCATCTAAAAAATCCTATTCTCTTCCTTCCTCTCCCTCGTTTACCCAAAATTCTTCCCTCTAACACTGTTTTTAACATCCCCTCCCCGCTCAATACTCGCTCCCTCAATTCCTTCTACCTCCACCGCATCTCATCTTAAAGCTGCATCTCCTAACCCACCATGTCTAGCACTTCGTCGTTTCTCTCCTTCCAATTCGCCTTCTCCACATCCACACCTCTAACTCCTCCATAATTTTCTCCTTCCAAAGTGCTCTTATTTCCGAAACGTAAAACTATACACTCCAGATCAAACAACAAAATATGGGAAAGCACAGAATATCACCATGGATGTCTATCGTAAACTGTTAATCTACTTCATTCACTGAAAATCGTATCAACTTGTGGTTCAAAAGAGACATGGAAAGACTGCAAAGAAAGATTAAAGAATACATGAAAGGAATAAAGGGGGACGGAAAATGGAAATATTGACCATCAAAGCTCAATCTTGCTCGGATGGGTCGGCCATAAATAAAAATGAAATTTTCGATAATTTAAGCGCACCATATACGTGAGCAAAAAAATAATTAGAAACGGGTTAACGTCCCAGGCAATTGCTGGTGGTTGTCATCATTGAAGTGTGGTCGGTCAAAGGGATATTTCTTTTTTTCTCTTCGTTCATTAGTCTCAGCACCTGTGTCGTAATTCATAATTGGATTTTCATCCTTAACGTGCAGGCTTTAATAGCGTTCAACCCTCACAACCCGTGCGTAGTTAATTCACATGGAATTCCGCGCGGCTGTAAAATATAAATGACCATCCATACGCTTCCCATCAGCCGATCCAATACGCGTGAAAGCGATCGTAAAATATTTTCTTTTTTTTTCTTCCTTTACAGCCTCCTGACACCGTTGAAGATTTAATAGGAATGAGAGCCTTGCGGGTCGTTTGGTTAGCGAAATTTTCGGTCCGTTCCGATACGAATCGAACGATGCCTCGATAGGAATCGATGCGTCGATGTGATTGCAGGATCGGATATTTAGCGATGAGAGAATGACTCAAGGAGGAGGGCGAGAGAAGACTGGATGAGTTCGAGATGTGGGTGTGGAGAAGAATGGAGAAGGTGAAGTGGACGAATTTGAGGAGCAGCGAAGTATTGGACAAGGTGAGAGCCACCTTTAAGATGAGATACGGAGGAGAGAAAAAGTATGGATGGAGCGAGTGCTGAGCGGGGAGGGGATGTTGAAAATGGTGTTAGAGAGTATAATATTGAGAAAACGAGGGAGAGGAAGGAAGAGACTAGGATTTAATAGGACTTTAGGAAGGAAGAGAATAGTATTTCTGGAAAGACTTAAAGAGAATAGCCCTAACTGTGAGGAAAGTACAACAAAAAAGGTATACTGACAGAATACATCTTGAATAATCCATGCAAACCTACCTTAATCGTTAAAATACTTTAAAAATAATCTGTTGCGGCTCAGAATTCGAGATAATAAGTAAGAAAAAAACCAGTCCCCTCCTCTGCCAAATAACTCTCAACCAGCTCCTTCCATTCACTCCGATGATAACCGAGATTGCTTTCCAGGTTCTTGAGCACCAACTCATACTCATGTCATCAGACAAACTTCTGACGAACGCAAACAGTGAATTATTCTTCACTGAATTTTTACTGAAATTACGTGACAGCTTCTCCTCTTTGTGGTAGCTTCAATTCGGATGGCATCATTCATCCTATAAATATTTTTTTCGAACGTCAACGTTGACCACTAAAGCAGTCGCTAATTACGCTCGACTCATGCGCGATGACTGTGGAATTGAAAAGTAAAGAGATTACGAATCGAGAGAGTACACGTATACGTGATCGGTCTTCATTATTTCTATTATATATGCGAAATTGAAGGAGTTAAACATTGAACGCATTCGAAAAAAAAACATAGATTCGATGATAATGGATATTACTCAGGCTCCAACGATGAATGACTGCGCCGTAAAAGGAGTCGGAATACTTAAAATAAGTACGCTTTTTTGAACTTACCCCCTACAACGGATCAATAGTACTAAGCCCAAATTTACCAAATTAAAAAAAAAGGAAGGGGAGATATAGGTATTCCTCTTCCGCAACCATCATTCCATTTTTTCATATCTCTGTCAGCAGGAAGTATAGGATGTCATTGGTATTCTGTTGCATCTACATTCTACATACCACCCCGTAAGCCGAATCATTATGCGTGTGGTGGGAAATATTTGGACACAAGCAGTTAAAAATAAATAAAAGAAAAAATATTCACTTACACAAGGTTTCGGTAAGAAATTGAAGGAAATCGTTGCCCGGATTTGAACCCAGGACCTTCCATTAATATGCAGTCGCTTTATGTCCAACGGCCTAAAATGTTTTCATTAGACATTTGCGTTGGTAATAAGATCGAAATATCGCATTCGAGCTACTGATATAGCAGTAAACTATGACATGTAACCAGTCTTGACAAGGTAACTAGTAAATTAAGGGACCCGGGTAGCAAGAAAGTATCATATCAAATTTTCACAAAGAAAACCCCTCGCTCTCCAGGACCAATCCAAACTGATGCTATCCAGTCTCCTCTCTTCGCTCCACTAAATTCCACATATTCTTTCCAACCGTCCGACTGGCTACCAGCTTTCCTTCACTCCGTTCCAGCCCGTCGCACAGCAGCGCAGAAGCAAACTGCTCCGTTGTCCGCTTCACGCCCACCCTCCAGATACGTTTTCGAAGTGTAGGAGAGGGGTTCCCCAAGGTGCCGTTCAGGCGCCAAGATCCTTCCAAAACTCACGTGCTCACACCCCTTTTTCCCCCGGACGAAGAAGAACCCATTCCACTTGTTCGACATCCCCAACTCTTTCTTTTTCGCCCTTTTCCTCGTCCCTTACGGTATATGTGCACCTATAAAACAACTTACTTCGCAAAAGGGGTTGGGGACGGCGCGAGAGAATGTAGTGGAATGCATCGGTATTCTGTCCATAGCCTCCCTCTGATTCCCTCCGGCTATCTCTCATATCATTCCCTATCCCTTACTCACTATATCGTCTTCCGCATGGCGCTATAAATATATAAAAACATGAGCAAGTAAAGACACTACTAGTCTGAACACGTGAAAGAGGCGCCCAGCAGGATATGGCCGAAATTGGAAGGGTATGGGACAAATTCAACAACTAGGACATCACCAACATTTTTTTTTTTTTCGAAAAAGTTTCATTTCATCAGGCTCCACTATCACCATTACTATAAAAGTACTCTACCAATTAAGGTGATTTTGTATGGAGTACTGACGAAGTATTAAGGCAATCTCCCTTTCCTCCATGAACTTCCCTCTTCAATTCACAATAAGGCCTACTCCCATTCAGTCTACCTATAAATCCTATTCTTTGTCCTCATATCCCTCTTTTACGCAACATTCTACCCTGTTTTTGAAATCCCCTTCCCACTAAGTACTGACTCAATCAGAATCTTCCGTATCCTCCGTATCTCATCTAGAAGCTGCCTAACCTCACCCACCTTGTCCAGCACCTCGTCGTTCCTACGATTTACTAGGTAGTTGAAACTAATGCCTTACGAACAAACTACTTCTTTCTTTCCCACAAACTTGAAACTGATACTCTTTTCAAAATTTAACCAACACTCAGTCTCTTACGTCATTCCCAATGCTCATCGTGCGTTCTACCCTCGGAGTTCAAACGCATTGAGGGTTAGAGGTGAGTGATTCATTGATTAAAGGAATGTCAAAAAGTATTCATAATTTCATATTTACAACAAATTTCCTAGGCCTAAAATAGCAATAACAAAAGAATTACTAACAATCACGCAAACGGACCGACGGAAAGGTTATATTTCATTGGTTCCCCAAAAACTCCTACTAAAATAGAGTTTAGAGTATCCTAGCTATGAATAATCATAAATTTGATCAATAAGACGATTAATTTGGACTTCAGTTTCCAAGACCTCCTTTTCCCTCCATATTATGCTACTAGTAGAGACTTATTTCAGTCTTCTTTAAACCTCTTTTATATTTTAGACCAGAATGGCCCCTAAAGTGAGTTACTTAACTTCCATCGTGATTTATTAGATCGAAACTTATCCATTCCACTAAATGTACCTACCTAAGCCGCGGTAGTCTAGTGGATAGAGCCCTTGGCTGCTGATAGAGGGGTCCCTAGTTCAACGCCCGAGTAAAGCCTTCATACATTCCCAAATAAAATCCTCGAAGTGCGAGGTTTGCCCAGGGAAAGGAACTGTCCCCCTTCCCTGAATGGGTTAACATTCGCGCACCTGGGCTAATCTGGGGTGAGCTCTGCCCTCAACCATCCAAACAAACCTTGGGGTTGAATTTTCTTGGCGACTGAGGTCGTTTTTCACCTCATTTCTGTACCAGAACCGACTAGAGTTTATTTATTTATTTATTTCCATTACCCAATAAATTGCCGGCCTCGGTGGCGTCGGGGTAAAGTCCCCGGCTGATAACCTAGAGGTCGCGGGTTCGAATCCCGTCTGGGTGGATTGATCACCATCCAGGGCATGGATGTTTGTGATTATCCATCAAGTTAATTGGAAGAGAGGACAACAATGTCCTAAATTCGCTTGAGAAAATAAGACGAAATAATAATAATAATGAACAGCACATTTGCGGCCTTTACAATGGGGAATTAACAATTAACAATGAAGGACATTCACACACGCCCATGCCCTGGGTAAGGGTAACTTACCCAGGCGGGACTCGAACCCGCGGCCTTCGGTTTGGCAGGCGAGGACTTTACCCCGCCGCCACCGGGACCGGCAAAGTTCCAATCCATTGGCTTCTTGGAGGGGTGAGCTCTACCCTCACCTATTTAGAACAGCCTTTTGAGTTGAATCACTGAGTGAGGCCGTTTTATACCTCATTGCTGTACCAGCAGAGAGGAAAGTTCAAACCCGTTCGTTTTCGGACTATCATTGGGTAAAATTTACATATTTCTTTGGCCAGAACCCCCCATACTGCGTCACTTCAACTCTAAAGGCCTGGTTACACGGTACATTAACACGTACGGGTTAATGTCTAAATGTATGAATGTGAGAATGAACGCCAAAATGCACCGTGTAACCGCCCAACTTGTGCAAATGCATGCACAAAAAATAGAACCTGTTCTAATTTGGTTTATGCATTCGTACATGTTCCGTTCCGGTCCACAAAAATCATTCATGCAAACAGACATTAACTCATACGTGTTAATGTACCGTGTAAACAGGCCTTAAAGCACAGAGGGAGACGGAAAGACATGCTGTGAGGACAAATAAAGGAAGATATTTCGTCCGCCACAAGAGGGAATACATGAGAAAATGGCTTCAATGCCCCTTCCATTTCTTGCCTTGGATTTCCTCCGATTAACATTTAAAGAGACCATACGCCAACTCTTCTAAGCTCTCTAGCAGATGGGTCGTACAAAAATTATGTATATGGGCAGGGCCACTGCTACTAGTGTAGGAATTAAGACTGTGGGGGGGGTTTAGGTGCAACTAATACCAGGGTGTGTGGGGGTATGGAATACCCACCAGGACAAGCGGTGGGTTCGAGATTAATAAATTATTAAAGATAAACGGTTCAAAATGGTGAGTTTTACGGCTTTCTGAGGGATATTGTATTAATCCTTACACTATTCTATAAGTAATATCAATCCAATTAAGTAAAATGGATTAGACTTAAAAATTTCTCTGAGCTCTGAGATGGGAGGTTTAACCCCCAAACCCCCCCCCCCTCGCTGCACTACTATATATGGGTATATCAAAGAAAATGTAAAGCGGGCATAATACTGAAGTAACAAACTTTGTTACACTTAGAATATAAATAGTACATATTTATTTTAGAACTCACCAGCTTTTACGAACGAATTATCTTAGAATAACGTAAGTTGGAAAGGACAATAGGGTGGGCAAAGAGAAAAATTATGAATACAAAAGAAAGAAACAGATTTGGCGGTCTCGTGAGATTTAGCGAGGCAGAAGACTTCATTCACTTCTACAGGTCCATTCGGGGCTATTGGTGGAACTGAAGAATCTAGCTCGCACGCCGGAGAAATACTTTAATATTATATAATGTGATAATAACTTAATATTTTACTATATATTAACATATTTAATGGATGAACTAAGAAAAGTCTAGTTAAGAGTCCGATTTGAAGTGTAGCGTTTTATACTGTGTTAACATCGAAACGTAGGAATGAGGACGAGAAAAGACTAGAGTCGTTAAAGATGTGGGTGTGGAGAAGAATGTAGAAGTGGACGAAGAGGAGGAGGAAAAATCATAACACAACTTTGAAAAATAAACAGTCTTGGTTATTTACAAGGAAAAGGTATGAACGATTTATTCCTTTGATTTAACACCATGTGTATATGTACCTTAAATACAAATGCTGGGTTTATAAATGTCTTTATGAGGGAATGACGTTTTCGTATATGATGGTAGCCATACAAGGGGTTCTCCTAGATGAAAACCAAAAGTTACTTCAGTAAATATGTAATGAAGTTCCTATGCTATAATTTTTGTATATTTTTTGGAGTAATAAAAACATTTTTATTGTTATTTCTTCCCACTGTTAATTCCCTATGATACAAATAACCTTAATCGTCGCCTCTTTCCAAATATCCTACCGTTCGATGGACGAAAGTCTTACGTGGAAACGAAGGAGCTGCATAAATATGTTTAACCCGATGGAAATCCCGAGAAGATTTCACAAAAACTTAGTCTCTTCATCCGATGGTGGGTCCACGATTCCAGAGCTGACAATAGTTACAAATACTCTCCCCTGAATTTTAATCCAGCATAGGGTTGGGATCTTTTCATTTCCCCGGCGACGGCGGCCCCGCTAAGGCCTCCTCCACCCTCTCCGGCGCCATCTAGTGAGCTAGAGGCGGAAGCAATCTGCTGCCCGAAGGGTTTCCGATGGAGAGGGAGCCCTGGACGTCGCTTTATTCGCGCGGAGGGACGCAAGGCATTCTAATCAGGGCCGGCGGCTAACATATAAGGCAGAGGGAGACGGGAGTGGGAGCCACACATACATACGCAGGGGAGGCGATAGGGGAGGTTTCTCCTATAACGTCTTTTGGTCGAACAGGGGCGAAATGTCCACGGAGGGAATCATTTCACGGAGTCTCCACGGACGAATGCGGAGAAATTTCTCGGGAGGAATCCAGCTACAAGGGGGGAGAAAATTAAATTTCTGGCTGACCAAGCGATCGAGAAAAAAAGGACACTTTCTACAATTGCATTTTCTGCGACTTGAACTACAGCAGCCAGGACCTCACCCCCTCATCGATTCAATTCGAAGTTTGCCTGGGATAGGTAAGGGTAAAGCTTAGCCCCAAACTTAGAAATATTATTATTATAGTGTTCTACCGACTAAGGTAGGTTTCCATGGAGTATTCAAGAAGTGAGCTGGGAGCCTCCCTTTCCTTCCAGCACTGCCTTCTTTAATTCACTGTAAGGCCTACTCCCTTTCAATCTATCTAAAAACCCTATTCTTTTCCTTCCCCTCCCTCGCTTCCCTAACATTCTACCCTCTAATACCATTTTCAACATCCCCTCCCCGATAAACACTAACTCCAGCCATACCTTCTGTCTCCTCCGTATTGCATCTAAAAGCTGCCTCTCCTCACCCACCATGTCCAGCACTTCGTCGTTCCTTTTCCTCTCCATAGGCGTGATAAAAATGATAAAATAGCCATTTCCACGCTTTAATTCAAATCTCAACTACCGACTATAGTTTCAACATATTATATCATTTTCAAGGACATTATGGCATGTTGACCTTGAAAATGTCAATGTATTGAATTCATGGTCGGTAGTTGAGCCTTGAATGAAAGTGAGGAAATAATAATCATTCGGAGTTTTTAGTATGGATGTATCGAACTTCCACCAACTCAAGTCTGGAACGATTGTATACGCTATACACAGGCGTATGAATTACACACAACCAGGGTTATTATTTTTAAAGTATTCTACCGCACAAGTTGGTTTACATGGAGCATTTTGCCAATCACACCGGATTGTCTCACCTCCCTTTACGGACTTCCCTCTTCAATTCACATTAAGGCCTACCACATTCCATTCTATCAATAAATCCTATTTTCTTCCACCTTCGTTTACACAACAACGGTAGGTTTACTCGAAGTTCTTAAAGAGTAAGCCGAGCCAGCCCAGATTAGACCTCTCTCTTAAGTTTACAATAAAACTAATCCCTCTATTCTATCAAAATATTCTATTCTCTTCCTTCCCTCCACTTGCTTATCTAATATTCTGCCCAATTACACTATTTTTAACATCCCCTGCCAGCTAATTACTACCCCTCTCTCTCCTCCGTATGTCATTCAGAAGCTTCCTCTCCTATCCCACCATGTCCAGCACTTCGTCGTTCATCCTCCTCTTCATCCACTTCACCTTCTACATTCTTCTCCAGCCCACATCTCGAACGCCTCCATTCTTTTCTCGTCTTCCTTCCTGAGTGTCCATGCTTCTTTACCGAAAAGCGCTACACTCCAGATCAGACTCTTCACACTTTCTTTAAACACTTGTAGGACGATTCTTTCATAAGCTCTTCCCAATTCATGAATGCCTCCTCTGCTAACTAAATTCTATTCCCGATGTCCGGGACTATGCTAGCACGCTTCTTAGTAAAATGGTTTTGTAGTATTTTTGGTGTAAATATCTCAATTCCGTGACCTTTCATTATAATCGTACATAAACACAAATATTAGACGAAAAACAGTGACCGCCATTTTTATGGTATCGGTCAAAAAGATAACGTCCAAGTCGTCGAATTCGATGAGAATTAGAATAAAATGTTTTAGTAAAATTGCAATTTTTTTGTTGGATTGCATTATTATAAAAGCATTAGTTTGGTATGCTGACTTTCCAAACAAATCAATACGGGCAAAATTTTACACAATAGGGTAGTTTCCTTCATCAAAGAAACCGGAAGGCATTGATTGCGATTTGTTACCCACAATTACTGTATTCATAATATACAAATTATTTCGTTTTAGAAATACCGGTTTAGACGAATGGCAATGGTCCATTTTTATCCTCATTTGAAAAGGGCCAGATTGGCGCCCATGCGATGCCACTCCACGTGACGTCACAGGGACCTAGTTTCTATAGGAGAAGATAGGAGTTATACATCGTCTGAGATTACCAATGCATGCATGAGGCGCAGAGCTCAGGGAAACATGTCTTAATAATCACCTATTAAAACTGGCTAAGGTCGGAAAGTTTTCTTCGTTTGATAAGGTATTAATAAACCTTTTTTAAGCCAAGCGCTACCAGACAGCAAGGTACTCAGCTACCCTCTAGCATCCTGCGTCCTATCAGCGCTCAGAGCCTCGATCAAGGTCACCTCACAAGGCGGGAGGGGGAACCAGAAATACGTCACACGGAGAGATTTCCTTACCCGTCGCGTTTTCGCGCGCTTGAAAATTTTCACTTTTCATTTAATCGCGAAAAATAGATATCGTCATTTAAAAATCTAAAAGCGTGAAATACGCACTGCAGGAGTAATAATCTTCCGATATAGGCAATAAAAAAATAATAGGAAATCACCCTATTGGTTAAAATTTTAGGCAACATATTTTGTTAAAAAATGGTATACGTCAATACATGCACCCCTTACTAATGTATTGACGAAAACTGTGAAAAGTTTCAACGTATGTACCACAAATATTTTTTGAGGATTTGGCCAGTGTTTTTCGATGTATGGTATTTGGAGGAGGAGACCGACAGCTGAGGTCATTTGCGCCATGAGGGAAGGGTATGGAAGGAAGACTGGAGAGAAACGCGGCGTCGGCATTAGCCTGCTCTTAACGAAAGGCGCCAAGGGGACCACGGCTTAACATCCCATCCGACGGACGGAGTGTTGCGCTTGAAATGTCCTCCACACAACACTCAAGCAGGAGTCGGACGGTCTCTGAAAATTCTCTGACACCGCCGGGATTTGAACCCGAGCCCACAGGGTAGAAAGCCAACACTCTAGCCACCACACCAATCCGATACCCGTGTTTTTCGATTTAAGCCCTGTTTGCTACGTCCGAATTACCCAGGAAAAATACATTTGTACACCTCGTTTTGACACGAAATAATACGAAAGAGGAAGTTCTGGCTATATAACCTATGTCAACATATTTTCTCTCGTATTCGCGAGATTATTGTAAATAATGCCAAAGGTATGAGGGGAAACAGTAGTTTGGGCGCCAATCTGGCCCTTTTCAAATGAGGATAAAAATGGACCATTGCCATTCGTCTAACCCGGTATTTCTAAAACCAAATAATTTGTATATTATGAATACACTAATGGTGGTTAACGAATCGCAATCAATGCCTTTCGTTTTCTTTGATGAAGGAAACCACCCTATTGCGAGGTGAATGTAAAAATTAAATCTTTAAGAAGCAAAACAAAGACAAAAGGTAACTTATCTAACGGTCATGGGATGGATCAAACCCATGAAATATGAGCTTCTTTGCTCTTACAAAATATAATTACTAGCATCACCATTAAACCCGTACGATCAGGAAACTAGAGGAAAAGTTTCACGTCGCCAAACGGACTCAATGAATCACAGTGGTTCAGAGACTTTTTCGCGAATGCCCATTCAATTAGTAGAATCAACAGACATCATTCCGTCACACATAAAAACAAAAATCGGCGATTCATTAGTCAAAGGAAGAAAAGAGGAAGCTAGTTAGCTCTTCTTCTCGCTAGAAAAGTTTCGAAATAATGAATACCTACTGAATACAACCAATGCATTCAAATAACACCGGAGAGAAGGGTGCTTTGGACGACTAACTCCACCAATTTTGAGTAAGGGTTAATTATAGGAAATATGGCATATGCGTATACCGGGTATTTCCAGAATAATCTGCAACACTTCAGGAAGTTGTAGGTGTGATAATTTTAAAACTATTTTGTCCATAACAATGGGGTCCCAACACCTTAGTAACCGAGCAATGGAAACGCAAAAATTTTTTGGATGTACTTTGTTGCCACCATGGAAACGGTTTTTCTGGCATATCCAAAGTTTATTTAATACTCAGGATTTTTAAGGAAATGGAATAATTAAGGTTGTACGAAAATGTGAGATAATAACTGTCTGAAAAAATTGTTCTCAAAATTATCTCAGATGAATAAATATATAGAAGCTCAAAGTTATCGTTTGACTAATCTCAAAGGAGGTGTACAGGAAGCTCCATCTTTTTATTATTAATTTGACTGCCTTAAAACTAACACTCCAGGGTAAGAACAAGTTATGTATCAATAAAAATTGATAAAACTATATACACAAGACAAATAAAAAAGGGACATTCACAAGTAAAAATACGGAACGCTTTTGCGGATTCATCCAACCGCCATCGTCACCCGAAGATCGTGAATCTGTCACAAATACTGTTTTTTTTGTTTGGAATCTAATAACTGAAGGAAGGTGCGAACATGAACGAATATTTATTATAATTCCAAGGCAATACCTAGCAGCATACGTGTGGATAACGATCAAAGTCAACTCCAAGGCCAGTTTGTATGTGCTAAGGAAAAAAAAATTCCGATTGAGAAGTAAAAGCGGAAATGTGCACAGCGAGTGTATTGGTTGAGACGACATTTCCATGACTACCTATATATTTATCAATCCAAAGCAGTGCATCTGCGGAAAAATGGCAACCCAAAATATTCCTGCGCACGTATCAGCCTTGTCCTATTTCCTTGAGAACTCGGAAGCACTAAATTTGACACACGCGATTCCGCTATTTCTTTTCCATGGGTTCACTCTTCAATTCCAAATAATACTTGCTCCCCGAGAAAAGAAAATTTATCTAAAAATCCTATTATCTTCCTTTCTCTCCCTCGTTTACCCAAATTCTAACCAGTGACGTCTTGGCAAAATTAGCATTGCCGGAACGCACTTTCCTTAACTTTTTTAGAAGTGAAATATTACTCTGTGTGTAATTTTATTTTATTATTATTTATTATTTACATGTTATTACATCTTTTTTGCTCTTGTTGCGGTTTTAGAAGTTTTAAGGCAACAAAATTGATTAAAGTGTTATTTGACCATTATGTCTTTTGTTAACAAGTGCCGGAACTGCGTTCCGGCGCCATGACACAACTGATTCTAACCTCTAACACTGTTTTCTACACCCCGCCCCGCTCAACATTCGCTCCATCCATCTTGCAACCACCCACACCTTGCCTCCTCCGTATCTCATCTACAAGTTGCCTCTCCTCAACCACCATGTCTCGCACTTCGTCGCTCCTCCTCCCCTTGGTCCACTTCGATACCTCCTCTGATAGGGCTACTACATGAGCGGATTTGATTCGGTAGGCGATTGTTGAGCGTTTGTGCAGTGGTGGTATCGACATCTTGTAGGATTCCATTCTTTTCTCGTCCTCCCTCCTTAGCGCCCACGTTTCCGCAACGTCAAGCGCTACAGTCTCACATTGCAGTACAGTTTCCGCACATTAAAGTTTAAACTCTTTTAAATTTTCTTTAAACTCTTACATATCGTTCGGCTCATCGCCTCTTTCCTATCATGACCTCGCTCCATCAAAACGTAATGTCTCCTCCGTATGACATTTAGAAAATGCCTCTCCTCACCCACCACGTCCAGCACTTTGTCATTCCTTCTCCTCTCCGTCCACTTCACCTTCTCCATTTTTCTACATACCCACATCCCGAACGCCACCAATCATTCTGATCCCCCTTCCTAAAGTTTCATGTTTCCAAGCTGCAATGAAGTGATACTGAATAACAGTTTTTCCAGTATTTCATGTTTTAAATGGAATACGGTATCCTTACATTTCTCTACAGTTCACCGCCTAGTCTACCGCCAGAATGTATGTCGTATTTTTAAGTACAACGAATCGATATAAAAGGACATTTTCGGCCAGTTCTTTTCTCAACCGTGAGGTTATGACCATCCACTTCTCCATAGGATACAAACAAATCGACACATAATTTTTGTATCTCTACCTCTCCGGGTTTATTTTAGACGGATGCATTTTCTTCGCGATTAATTGGGTATGTACTGAAGTACACGCTTTCACGATGGATTCGGCATACACATCCGAGCTGATTTACTGCGCTCTCGTTGAAACTTCAATATTCGTCGAGTTCGGTTCCGCTCGCATAAGGAATTTAATTGGATGGTTCACGCTGACCTCATGTCGCAATTCCACAAAATAATTCGATAGACGAAAAGGGAAACATAGGCTTCTAGTTTGGGTACTCGTTTAGATTCCATTAGGAATCAAATAAATATGGAGCACGTTAAAGTAGACAAATGCCTAATCAACAGTCAAAACATCCACATGACAGCATATGAACCTCCAGCCTCAGAATTAACTTCATTAGTTTGTTTATCGGTTGCTAAGCACGGGCTCAAATGCACGAAAGCACTATTCCACGCCAATGATTACTATTCACACACATTAATGTTGAAAAGACAAATATCCAGTGATCCAGTGATACCTTTTAAACGCCATTCTCTTAAAATTAATACCGTAAAAGCCAAATGAGTGAAAGAGTTCGTTTTTTCACTCACTTAAATGTGAAATTTACAACCCTCAATATGAATTTAAAGAGATTTAAAAAAAGGAATGAAGACATCTCAGCTCGATTCCCATTTTCTCTCCCAGGGCTATTATTATTTTGCCCACTGTGAGACCTAACAAGAGGGCTTTACAGGACCCCAATGCTGTTTTCCTATAGCCTATACGTGACCCTTCCTTCGCTTCAATCGCTTTAGCAGTTTTTTTTTATTTTTTAAGGTCAATTATTTTTTCACTCCCGGTATTTTTTTATTTTTTTGTTTCAGGCAAAAAATTTAATAATTTCATCTTTTTTTTCTTCTTTTTTTTTCAAATACGTTAATCATATTCAGCTAATGAAATCACTAAAATTAGGAGTAAAAAGGCACATAAATATCTTGGAAGTATTTGTAGTTACCGTAACTTCAGTCAAATGATTTAGAGCAATATTTTTAACAAACATGCAAAATATTTCTCATAATTCAATTCATTTTATTGCTAGCAATTTTATTTTATTAATTTCTTACATTCTTTGCTACTATCCCTTTCTTTTTATCGTTGCAAGTACCACATTTATTGCATCAGCATTTGTTTCTCTTTTCTCTCTTCAATTCCTGTACGACAAACATATTTTACAATTGTAATGAAATTTTAAGAGCTAGAAGAAGTAGATTGGCATAGATATGAATCATATAAGAGCAACTTGATGAGCCAGTATGTAAGCAGTTTGAACTTTAGGATCATGGTTCCAAATGTCTGTGAGTTTATGCCTGTTATTGATCTCCCCTAGCCTGAGCTTAAAATTACTGACTAGTTGGGTTACGAATTGGTACACTGTGGGAGGTTTATGGGCGGAAAGAACGTCGGAAATGCGTATTGGCTTTGAAATTTTTACCGCGGAAGTCAGCCTTGAAGAATTAAATTTGACAGGTTAAGTAGAAAATTTGCCAGCATAAGTACACAGGTATACATTTTGGAAGATTTCTGGTCATTTACGTATTGATATATTATGGGCGAACATATCATAACCGTAGTAGAGTTTCGATCTGATTAAGCAAGGTTAAATACTATTAATCAAGAGTAAACAGATCAGTTAGCCCAGCAGACAGTGTAAAAACGTACGGTGCGGAGGGCCGCGCTTCGATTCTTTGTGTCGCCTGTCATTTTCATCGGACCCTCCAGGTCCGATATGATGTCCATATGTGATGAAATTGATGATATAACATCATCAATTTCATCACATACGACCGCCAACAGAAGATTTCATCTCTAATTACCTCTGCCATTTCATCTCTAATTACCTCTGCCATTTCCCCTCTCTCCCTGAATTACATTAACCCTTAGGCTGCGGATATGTTTTAAAACGTTTTGTATTTTTGGGATGGTCAGGGAGAGTTAAGCTGAAATAGCAATCCTGTGGAAAAGTGCACTCAGGCTCTTCTCGGTTAGCAATAAAAGTGTTGGGAAACTGAAGAAGGTCGTCTAGCAATGACTTCGTCGACTTTTTATGCGGAATACTATATACAAGTGATTGTGATTGATTTCAATTTGATGAATCAACATTCTAATAATATTTTGTTTAGTCTGCCAATCCACTTGATCAAACTTTGACTCAACGCTTGAGGAAAAGTTTTTCAAGCTATCTGTAGCAAGGCTCAATTCTTGTTGTAGTTTTTTTTGATCAAGCGTTCTTTCTTTCTCTTCTTCAATTTCTTTCAAATGCTGTTTCATTGTTGTGATTCTTGGTTCAAATTCTTCTTGGCTTATAAACCCTTTAGCATAGCTATCAATAAAGTTTTTGATACTTAATCTTAGCTTACTTTCTTGCTTTTCACGTGTTTGATTATGTAAAGGTTTTTTGTTCTCTGATAATCTACGTTGATATTCATTTGCAATCCTATCTGGCTCTTTCAAGATACTCCTGACTTCTTCCCATATAACTCCATCTAATATATCAGTGCGTATTGATTTATCATCGCAGATTTTATTGCCATTAAATTTGCTAGATTTTGTACCAGAGCAACGATAGTAATAATAAATGTTCAAAAACGTTTTTCAGAAGTCAGCGAAACAAAACGTATGTAAGGGTTAAGAGCGAATGAGGCGATCATGCCAGTTATATAATTCGTGATATATAAGTTTATTTAATGAGTTTTGTTGCTGTTGTTCTTTCCATACTGCACAATATTATTTAAACCTGTGTTTATAAATCCATGATAAAAGGTCTCCTTTTTGTTTTGATTTGATGCAAGCAAATAAATTTTAATAATTTTTCTCGAGAACTGTCAGAAAGTGGGGAATGAGAGAGAAGTAATCTTTCTCCATTATCGCTTATGCTTTAATGGCCCATAATTTCTATTCAGGTGATTAGTGAAAGTTAACTTGCGGTAAGATTATCTAATTGTTAACGTCGATTTCGTATCCTCGTACAGTACCACTGTCTGACTTCCGATTAGTCAAATCGAGATTATCGTAACAACGCATTATCAGATCATGAAAAAAGGTGGCTTCCTATTTTTTTAACTGCCTAAATCGATTATAACTTCTGGAGTACATATTTCATGCTTTTAGATTTTTAAATGACAATATCTATTTTTCGTGATTAAATGAAAAGTGAAATTTTTCAAAAGCGCGAAAACGCGATGGCTAAGTATGAATTCTGGGAAAAGCCCGTGTGACGCCAATCTGGTTCCGGCTGCCGCCGTGTAAGGCACCTTGGCGCGAGGCTATGAGCGGCGATCAGATGCAGGCTTCTAAAAGGTAGCTTAAAATTGACCATTAACATTCGCCTAAACTGGGATTTCTTAACTGGGTAACGAATCTCAATCAATGCCTTCCGTTTTCTTTGATGAAGGAAACAACCCTATTATAAGTAATGAAACTCAGAAGTTGAATTCCACGAAAAATCATAAGCGATCAAATCAAACTCAAGCCGAGAATATGCCATGCATAAATATTTACTTTTAAAGAATGAGACGAAAGGCTATATTCAAGGCGTGAAGATACCACGAGTAAAGAATTCCTAGAAAAAAATTCGATAATATATCTTTGATGTTGGAGAATTTAATGGAAGGTGTGAACACAAACAAATATTTTCTTTTAATTATTCCAAGGCTATTCCGAGCAACACACTTGTGGATAAAGATCGAAGTCAACTCGAAAGACACGTATTCCACGCCAAGGATAAAATATTTCGATTGGGAAGTGAAAACGGAAACGTGAATAGGTACCGCTTGTATTGGTAGTGACGGCGTTTCCATGACTACCTACATTTCCATCCAAAGCAGTATCTAGCTATAATACCTAATAATTATATAATTTAATAATTATATAATATTATATATTATACATATCATTATTATAACAATAAAGTCTTGAGGAAAGCGCACTGAGCGATAATATAAGTATGTGGCCGATCAAGGAGAACGGACAAAAATGACACTTAGAAAAACACAGTTAAACACATAAAGAAAGACACTCGCAAAAAACTTTTCAGACGTTTCAGCGGGTTGACCCGCTATCTTCGGTGCCGAAGGATAATAATTATATACATAATAGCAGTAGAAAGCTATATCTGCAGAAAAATGGTAACCCAAAACGTTCCTCCGCACATATCAGCCTAGTCCTATTTCTTTGAGAACTCCTATGCACCAAGTTTATAGAGGAAATTTGACACATATAACGGCCCTTTTCCCCCATCCCATCATGGATTTCTACCTTAAAATTCAAATGAATAGCGTAACGGTAAATATTTATGTTTAAGTTCAATGTATACTGTAATCGATTTCATTTTAATGTTAAATTTGATGTTTATATTCAATGACGACTGATGGAAGGTTACCATGGTGTTGTTGGGAGGTGAGAGGGGGATTGTTGAGAGGGAAGCTATTAAAGAAAGCGCTTGAACGAGGGAGGTGAGAAAAACTTTGTAATTTGAAAAGATTAAAGAGGTCTTTCCAAGAATTAATTGTTTAATGTTACAATGGAGAAAAACCATCACGCCAAGCACTCTAATGAATTTCTTTGCATTTTCCCCCATTCGCAAAAACGACTATGGGGAAGTTTCCTTCATCAAAGAAAACGAAAGGCATTGATTACGATTCGTTACCCACCATTAGTGTATTCATAAAATACAAATTATTTGGTTTTAGTAATACCGGTTAAGACAAATGGCAATGGTCAATTTTAACCGCATTTGAAAAAGGCCAGATTGGCGCCCATGCGATGCCACTCCACGTGACGTCACACGGACCTAGTTTCTATACGAGTAGATAGGAGTTTTACATCGTCTGAGATTACCAATGCATGCATGAGGCACAGAGCTCAGGGAAACATGTCTTAATAATCACCTATTAAAACTGCCTATGGTCGGAAAGTTTTCTTCGTTTGATAAGGTATTAATAATCATTATTTAAGCCAAGCGCTATCAGCTAGCACGGTACTCTGCTACCTGCTAGCATCCTGCGTCGTATCAGCGCTCAAAGCCTCGCCCCAAGGTCACCTCACTTGCAGCAGCGAGAACCAGAACGACGTCACACGGAGATTTCCCGGCATTCATACTTAGCCGTCGCGTTTTCGCGCGCTCGAAAATTTTCACTTTTCATTTAATCGCGAAAAATAGATATCGTCATTTAAAAATCTGAAAGCGTGAAACACGTAATCCAGGAGTTATAATCTTTCGATTTTCGCAATAAAAAAATAAAAGAAAACCACCCTATTCAATTAAAAAATACTTTATATTATGCATAAATATTTTTATACGTAAAGCATACATTAGATTCTAATTGAGTTCAAAATATTTTACAATACATTTTTTAATATGTAAAAATTACTTTCAATTGAATTTTTTTAAATTATATCATTGTCGTTTTGGTAAGAACGAACATTATTTACCAAGGGGCATTCATTATTGACAATAAATAAATGAAATACTGAATAAAACATGAAAATTAACCGAATTTCATCATCGTAAACGTATTTGATTAACGTCACCCTCATGAGGAATGTCAGAGAGGAAAAAAAATTAAAATTAAGGGCAGGCGTAATATTTAGAGGAATTCCAATCATACCTGATGACCTCGATTATCACTTACAAAATTCGCAGTTACGCGTAATAGAATTCCAACGCACATATTCAAGCCCTTTTTATTTTTTAGGAGCTTAAATCGCATCACGTACTGGATGAAACACATTTTCTAAGTGGATGAAATTACACTAGTTGCCCGCATAGATCCAGGCTAAAATAAAACATTAGTTTTATTACTCCGAACCGAAAAGCTGAATAACTTTTAAAATCCGAGCATATCAACGACGAGATTACACGCTGGTAATTAAAGCCACAATGGTAAAAAAATAAGCAAAATGGAACAAATGAAGAGCGGAGTAAAACAACGAGGTAATTCTCGATAGCGAAAGCGTGAGAAAAAAAATTGAAAAACGCCTGGAGAACTACTGACCGAAAAACACAAATTGCACTGTTTTGCCCTTCCGCATAATTTGTGAGCATAAATAACAATTGGTGTGTGTGTGTGTGTTACAGAGAGACCGAAAACGCATTTTATTCCGTCTTTTGTTTGCATAGCTTTCCAGCCGGTAGATGGAATGCCGTTCGCATTATCACCTTTTGCCCGGGGTCATTAAATGCAATTCCTGAACAATGTTTGCAACGGGAAAAATTACCGGAATTTTTAATCGTTTTTGAGGTTTCCATGGTGACCTGAAAACACAAAACTAACATCAAATTAAATTGGAAAACGTAAAAGTCGTGACCGATAAAACGACCGATCAGAGAATCATGACGAGCTTTCGTCAAAAATATAAATGAAGGAAAATATGTCGAAAATAATTGGATCACAAACATCTATCGTACAGTTCCACAAATATGAAGCGACAAAAGAGAAATTTATGATTTGCTCACTGCCATAAAACTCATTACGTCACCGTAACTATCGAATGTTTATTTTTTTTAATTCTCAAACACCATATTAATAGTACGGAATTCTTGAACAGCTATTTGATCAATTACTGAAAACACAATGAGCAATTTTACGCATGCTTGCACTGCGAACAAATTTTATGCGCATTATAAATAGTCAACAGGAATAAATTAGTCCTTCACCCCAAAATAACACTCCATCCGTGTAATGACTACGTTAAGGACCATTACGCGCAAACAACTAAACAAAAAAAAGCGCTGAACACCGTTTCTACAGTTAAATGAGCCACGAGACTTTTAATACTTAATAGACCAATGCGCTAGATAAAATTATTAAAGTGTTATACTTATTACGGTAGCCAGGTGTATGGAGCATCTTGCACCTTCCCTCCTTGATTTCATTCCTCAATTCACAATAAAGTCTACTCACATTCCTTTACCTTTCGAAGCCAATACGACACTTATTTATGGTGATAAAGAAAAGACAAGTTTTAGCAGTTGAACTTCTATCGAATGGGGTACGACAACTTCGTGTTGACATTAGGTTATGCCCTCGGGACAATCAAGTGGTATTTCTGAAAACGAACATTCAATAATAACATCTACAGCAATTAATTTGCCCTCTTATATCTTCAAATACAAGATCGACATGAAGAAATTGGACGGAGGTAAAATGTAAGTTGAGAGTAATGAAAGAATCTACGAAAAAAATTGTGTCGGAGGTTTCCATCGGTGCATCGCACTTCTTTAATGGCTGCCAACATGAGAAATTTTTTTTTTCGTTGCACCACTCAACTGCCCGCCATAAGCCTTGCTTGTTTACGGAATCGCTCCAACACACTAAAGCCATCCATTCTCCCCATAAACATTTCGCATCCATTATAACCTTATAACGTTCACAAAAATCGGAGGTAGCTAAGACGCGGTGACCCGCTCGGATGATGTCGGTGTCGTCATCAACTCATACGCGTAAGGCCGCCGATTTTTCACGAGATTAGCTAGAGAAGTTGGAGAGACGAAAAAATGAAATTCTATTTTTAAACTGTGTGACAATCAACAACTATAAACATGCTTAACGATCCCATTTTTGTTCCCGGGACGCCCTAATAGTTAAAAATAGGTTTTCACAATTTTTGCTAATGTAGCATGAAGAATGGCAAGGTGAAGTGTACGGAATGGAAGAAGAACGACGAAGTGCTGGACAAGGAGGGTGGAAAGAGGCAGCTTCTCGATTATATATCATCCATACCTTCGGTCTTCTCCATTGGAGGAGACTGAAGGTATGGATGGAGCGAGCAATGACCGGGTAAAGGATATTTATAGCAGTGTCATTGGGTAGAATTTTGGGTTATACTTGGAAGAGAATATGAATTATAGGTAGAATTAAAAGGAAGAAGGCCTTACAGTGAATTTAAGAAGGAAGTCCATGAAAGAAAGGAATACTAATAGAATACTTCGTAAATACACCATTCAAAATTACTTTAATGGGTATAACACTACTTAATTAATATTGTAGACTTTTCTGGAACCAAATATACACCTAAGTCAAAATAAAGGCATACCTACCTCGTACATGAATTTACTTCCCTAATGGCAAATAATTTTGAAGAGATCGATAAAATTTTGCAAAGATATTACGATTTTGCTCATTAAATAAAATCATCAGAACGTAATTACCGACGCCGGATGTGGTTGAGAGGTGGTGTCACTCATTTAGCCCGGGTAAATTCAATTAATTCGCTTTAAGGGAGAGTTTAATTAATTTTACAAAAAGGTAATCAGTGGTAACTGATTATGATAATATGTGGAAATTGAATCAGTAACAATGACACGTGGTGACTGTTCTACATTGAGAGGAAATATTTTTTCTTTAACGTAGCCAAGTTAGTGATTGTTCTAGGAATTACACTTGTAATTACGCCAAGCATTTTTCTAGGCATTCCGGAACCCGTGTCAAAAGTGACGCTTTTTGCGTAACTGGAGTTCAGAGTCCACTTGGACAAGGAGGCTGCAAAGAGGCAGCTTCTAGATGACACACGGAGGAGACAGAAGGTTTGTATGGAGAGAGTACAGAGCGGGAAGGAAATGCTATAATCCGTGTGTTTCATAGGATGAACGAGAGTAGGCCTTATTGTGAATTGAAGAGGGAAGTCCATGAAGGACGGGGAGACTGCAAGAATACTTCCTAAATACTCCATACAAGAACTACCTTGATCGGTAGAATACTTTTATGATTATAACCCTTAGCTTCGAAAAAAAGAAATCCTTCGCTTAGTAAAATTCGAAAACTCTGTAAGCGGATCGAATGATGTAAATTATATTTTGCACAATTTTTTACAAAATATAATTTACATGTTTTATTAAACAATATCGGTAGGAGTAGAGCGAAAAAATACATATAGAAATAATGGAAATATATCTCATTTACATTGCATGTGATTCACTCCATAATGGAAATATTTTGTACCAATGTTTCATGTACCTTTTTCAATATATTTTTCATACAGCCAATATCATACTTGTAACCTCAACATTGAAACATTTTCTATTGATATTAATTGAGGTAGGCAGTTTAACAACTTGAGAACTGTATGTTCTAAAGATTTCTAACCGTGGACGCTGTTCTACTTGTTTACCTTATATATCTCGTATTTTCGGACTCCAATGGACTCCAGTTGAGCATTCTTTGATGTTTTACACTTATTGCCTGAACCTGAAGTGGTCATCACACATCACAATACATCGGAATGAATCATTTATGGGAAGTACGTTCAGATTTTAAAGGTAGGGTTGTTTTCAAGGGTAATAATAATTTATGGAAATCCCATTCACAGCAGGAAATGCCGGAGTTGGAATAGCGTGCAAGGCAGCAAGTGCTTTGAAGCGCGAAGTGTGAAATGCCTCATTAAAATACAATGGAGGAGTGATGCAACTGTTACGTAGTCCAAATACCGTTTTCGTAAGTCAGTGCAAGCTTAACGGTACCATCTGCATCCTATTGTTCGCGTCACCTGAAAAATATTTCCGAATACGAAGATACAATACTTTCGATCGAGTGATTTTGCATTCGAAAAAAAATTTATATTCGAGTTTTGGATTTGATATATTAAAATTTTGTGTATGTAGTCTTCGAGTCTAGAATTAGAGTCCTGCAGCGAAATAGAAATTATAAAGCTGTTACATAATAATAATATATTTAGACCAGTGGCTTCGACTCCATGGGGCCCGAGCCCCCTCAAAAATTCGATACTATATAGTGGGGAGGGATAGATGTGTCAGGCTTGTCGATTTTCCCTGGAGTGTCGAGTTCTCGAGAGTCGAGTTTTCAAGGTTCTAATGTTGATCATACGACTCTTCTAAAATGCTTAAAAAAACTTAAAAACTCATTTATTATAAAATTTTCCGGGGGAAGACGCTCAATATGTTTTATAAGCTGGCACCCCCAATATAGACGTAACACGCTGAGAATTTTGGCATATTTTTGGAGCTACGTTTAATAAAATCATTGCCAAAGTTAATCACTCGACTAATAGCTCCCATGGTACCTTTCAGGTACTGCTCTCCTTCTGTTTTACTAAATATTGAATGTTAATAAGCTAGTGCAGATAAAACGAAATAAAAGGTTTAAAAAATGATAAATACGGCCGCTGGGGGAGAGAAATTTGTTTTTAAAAAAATAATAAAAAATTTATAAAAAGTTTTTAAAAAATTAACCTACCTTTCATCTTGTAGTATTTTGAATAATCTGCTTTTCTTCGTATTCCAATTATTTGTTAATAAACATTTTGTATGCTATCTTATTTCACGCATACAACATCCTGAGTCATAAGTTTCTCACTGACACCCAGCTATGAACGTTTTAAAGGTCAAAGTGCATATCATAACCCCATTTTTGTTTTTAAAAAAATCTCCCCTTCGAATGTTTACTCATGCATATAATTAACGATTCATAAAAATGAAGGATATTTGCTCGGAAGAAATTTCCACGCTTATATTTACACGGGAAAAACAAATTTACATACAGTTTATACGATTACTATCCGATGTTAATGATAATAACAGCAACAGCAGAACGTATATACGTTTATTTAACGGAATACGAGGCAAATTCCTCGCCATTTTCTTCAGCGAACGTGGCGGCATAGAGTGGAAAGGGCTACTGAAATATTGATAATTCACACTCGAGCGATCGCGAATATATTAACACCCAAGGGTATTAATATTCAAAATACAAAATGCTGTGTTAGATTCAACATTAAAACTAAATAAGAACCAGGTATGAATAATTTTCGGCCATTATAAATTCAGTTCGTCCTTGATTTACGAAAGTAAATTTTAACGAAAATAGTCACCGAAATCTATCAACCAATGAGAGAACATTTTAGTGGAAGTACGAATTCCTATATAAGTAACTTTCCTTCGGCCCAGAGACAGAAATAGTTTTACCTCATTTGTCGTTAAACATCTGGGTGAATATTCTATCTCTATCAAATACGTCAGAAAAAATGGCTTAGCCGGGATTCGAACCCGAATCTCTCGACTTCCAGTCAAGTATGCTACCACCAACCCTTCTTCTTCCATGGAGAATATCAGGCTGGGTTCTACCGAAGAAGTTGTTGACGTCTCAAGCAGTGGCGTAATTATGGAGGGGGGATGAGGGTATATATCCCCCCCCCCAAAGCATCTGAGAAGTAAAAAAGTTATTTAAAACTAATGTCTAGTTTTGAAATTTAATAACTGTATGTGCTAATATGAAGTAAAATTTTTAGTGCCAAAATGATGCAAAATCTATATTCGAACGTGTCATTTTTCAAACATTTCCCCGAAAAATTGCCAAGGAAGAGGGGGGGTAGCACCCCAGGCAATCCCATCCCCCTCCCCCAAAGCATATTCCTAGTTACACCACTGGTTCACACAGTGAGGAGACGGATGCCGTGTTTACTAAGCCACTGTCGGAGAATTAAACCCTAATTTTTCGCTATTCGGCTATACGCTAGACGGACGTATTTCAAAGCACTGCGTGTAATAAGTAACTTTGTACGCAGTCAAGCGCACGGGTGCAAGTTTGTGTACATCAAGGATGAAATTCGCCATGAAAAAATATTTGGCTTAGCCGGGATTCGAACCCGGATCTCCCGATTGCCTGTCAGGCGCACGCGATCAGTTACATCACCATCTTTTACCGAACAATGTGCTGATCTCGTTATGTCCTTAGATTATCCAAGCTCTTAGCCTTACCTTTAGACACAAATTTGCCTTTAAATCGTCATGATGAAGCCATCACTATAACCCAAAAATGTACTTAATAATTTAAGGCTACGGAAAGGGGATAATAAAATTAAAAATATGGTCACAATACAACGTGCTGGTGTGAAACCACGATATGTTGACAGGCATACATGGTTGTCGAGTTGTTGTCAGCAATTATAAATAAATCATTTTTCCAAAGTAGGTTTACAAAAAAGAGCAAAATCTCTAACCAGTTAAATTTTTTTCATCCCAAATGTTATAATTATGAAGCTTAACTGTATTTCCAGAGAAAGTTTTTAAATTCTTCCGATACATAAGAGTCAATATAACAGCCATTCTTCATAGCACAGGATTATTTCATTTTTATTAAAATCCATGCACTGTATAGCTATTTTGATTTATTTAAAATTACTTTTGATTTTTATTAATTACACATTTAGCCATTCCATCTTGTTGCTGTCGAGTTTATTCGTCTAATGAAAGCAGCAGTTCGAAGCGCAGATTCTACCTTAAGGCCGGTGGAATATTTGACGATGCATTACCGATATTACACATCATCCAGAAATTCGCTTAACTCAATAAATTTTAATGAATATTTTTTTGTTTCACCCTCCTATATTTATAGGATTTTAACAAAAATCGATAAATCACCTCGGATAAGTAAGGCATTACAAAGGTATGCCTTCAAAACGGATGGAAAAAATCCTACCGATCAAATCTAATACAATTTTTTTCTGTTCGAACGGCGAGGGAAAAACTACGGTGTTTTCTGCAGTGTTAAACTCCCATTGAAGTCAATTTTTTTAATCTTTTGAAAACGAAAAAACAGCGAAGAACGTGAGACACCAAATGTTCTCAAAATGTCTTAAATTAAAAGCACTTCCTCCTTCTATTTTTGCAAAATGCATTCACGAGCACGTTTTCATTTCTCGTAACATCAATTGTTTTTTACGCACGCTAATAACCTTTTACGCTACAAACATATTACGAGATCTCTGGTGTTAAAAAAAAGCGGGGAATCCTTTAAGAGTCGAGAGAAAATTAAGCACTGGAATTCTCGTCTTCCAGCCTCCTGAATTTGGATAATGAGTTGGAGGAAACGACGTTTTATGATATTTTTTTTATATATTTATACGAGAAAACGCCATATCTGGCTTTTATGAGTGTGTCTTCCCCACGTAGAATGAAATTTTAAGACGACTAATCTTACAAAATCCCTCCTATTCCGCCTTCTTCTGCGGACGGGAATCGTGAGCAAATATATTTGCCGAAGTAGAGTAGCCTCTTCGGTGAGCATATTTCATCGTAATAGGCGGAAAACGGGCTTCTTATGGCAAAATTGAACGTAAAAACGACCTCGCTGGTTGACGAATAACAATGCCCCTGCGCTTTATTTGGTCATTCTTTCATCGTTTTTCGTTTATATATTTCCCGAAATGGGTGCATGCAATACGGAAATTGAAGGGTAGACCGTAGCCCCTTGAGTTCAAGAAACATAAATACAGTAGAAGATCGATAATCCGGAATGCGTGGGACCAGACCCTTTCCGGATTAAAGATATTTCCGGTAAATAGATCTGTTCCCTGGATGCAGGCAACACTGCAATACGGAAAATATTTTTTTCCGGAACGTGCATTGGCATCAACAGAAATGATGTATTGCTGAGTAAGGGATCAAGAAAAACTCAATAAAATTCATGATGAAAGGCGTGAGAATCTTGGATATTTATTGAATATATATTATGGTGAGAATCTTGGATATCTATTTGCCATCTGTGATTAAAAAAAGGTTCAAAACATTTGAAAATATTCTTCGTCCGTAAATCGCAGAGGTACTCTTGATAAGGCCAACTGTAAATGAAATAAATATGGCAAATAATATTTTTACAATCCGACTGGAATATCAACATTTTGCCTCTCCGTATTTTTCAACATGCAGCTATCGCAAATTCCATGTCGTTTTCACGACTACTAGCATACATTTATCGGTAATTATCAAATCCTCCGATCGGAGGTAATCCCACTTCGAGTACGTTACCGTAAATAACAATCGAATTTGAATGTTAATTCTTCAATTTAATATTAATAGTCGCAGCTAATCTTTTAAGGGCGGAAAACGCGAGTATTTTGGAAAATCTACTTGGCATTAACTTCATAAACAACGCTGCGATGGTGACCCTTTCCATTGATTCTTTCGCTCCGCTCGCAGTCTTTTCATCGCGGCAAACGAACGTATTTCGGGGAAGACAGCGCCAGAACAATCCAGTCTCGTCCATGTTGTAAATCTGATCCGGTGAAAGATTATGTTCATCCACCAACTTTGCCAGCTCATTGACGTAATCTTCCGCAGCATCGTGATCTGCTGACAGTTTTTCTCCGGTAACCTTCAGATATCGAATGCCATGGCGCTGTTTAAATTTTTGTAGCCACCCTGTCGTATATTCGCACGGTGACGTGATTTGTAATTCCTTGTGGAAATATTTAGCTTTTTCCATTATTATTCCTCCGGAAATTGGAACTCCTTCACTTCGTCGCTGCCGGAACCATTCGTATACCACCTTATCCACTTCATTGTTACTCGGCCCCCGTATATTTCTTCTTTTAGAAATTCCGGCCAACGAGTCAGACTCCGAAACGAACTGCAAAAGTTTTTCTCTCTGTCCCTTAATGTCATAAATGGTCGATTGCCCGACACCATACTCCTCACGAAGCTTTAACACACTAACACCTCGATCCAATTTTTTCAATAACTCCACTTTTTGTTGAAGGAGTTCGAGGAATATACATGGTACGTTGATTCCGTGAAATCTTTTGCGCGAAATCACTACATCTAGGGATCCCGGATCACGAAATGAAATATTTTACAGAAAATAACGGCAAATTAGTTGACTATATCTCTTGGGATTAGCGAGAAGACAGCCAGGCTCTGAGACGGCGATTTAACCACTTAGATAGCCATATTTTCGTCGATGCAACTTAAAAAATAGAAATTTTGAAAAACTCCGGGAAAACCTTCCGTTGTTTAGATCATTCCGTTAAATAGATTTCCGGATTATCGATCTTCTACTGTAGTTATAAGTATACTATGGTCGTAAGGCTTGCATAATGGGTCGCTGATCTTTCGTTTGAAAAATTAATACAATATTGATTTGTAGGGGGAAGATATCTCGAAAATGGCTAATAAAAACTATTATAATCACCCTTACAATACGATGGCGATTGTTGCGTGTGCGTGTATTCATTGTTCCGCACTTATTCATATATTGTTCGGGACGTATACGAGCATTGTTGCGCTCAATTCACAGAGCGTAGCCTCCGAAATGTACCGGCCGGAGCACTACTACCCCCACATGTATTTTGATGGCCTACACGTAGCGAGGGAAATGCATTTCGAATGGTATTCTTGTGGGATTTTTAATAAGTTTAACATGAATACCTTATCGCACGCCAAATTTAATGTGAAAATTCAAATTAGTTCAAAATAACTATACCTTAGGGAAACTGATATAATTATTTTCGCGGAATTTTAGGAAATTATTACCATAAAGCAATAAAAAGTTTCGTCACTACCTACAGTATTCCTAAAGCAGAATTCAAGAAACATGAACAAATACACATGTTCGCACGTCTTCTTTCATGGGGCCACTTCTACATGAATTAAAACATCAATGCAGTATTCAGCATATGGGAAAAAACAACACAAATAATAAATAAAAAACATTCCGATCGATAAGTTTATTCTTTAAGTCCTAATATATTGGAAAAACAATTGTATAAAATGCTTCATGGGCATCTTTAGGGATTGCTTGATAACTAAGATAATAATTGCGTACAAATTTACGATACTAAATTGTTATTATACGTCCAAATTATATAAAACAATCTTATAGGCAGTAGTAACGCCATTAGGGCATGAACAAAAACAGTCCTCTAAATTTCAAACAGATGAGAATCGAAATTCGACATAGGTATACCTGTATACATCTCGGACGTCACGACTAGGCACAAAATGCGTTCCCAAGGCAATGTAGAATGTTTTTCCATCATTACCCAAAACAACCAAAGCGTAGTTCCGTTTCGAAACACGTTTAAAAAATCAACTATTATATCTTTCCTTCATTTCCCTTTTATGCTTCCTGAATTTTCATCACACACATAATTCACTTCACTTCAGTTTTTCTTCGGAGAAAAGCCACACCGAGCACTAACGAAACGTCGAGACAACGAGCTAAGCTGCTAATAAACAGGGAAAGAGGTAATTAGTTGAAAGACCGGAAGATAAGGAGAAAGGACAGATCCCGCCCCTCGTCCGTAATCATCGTCAAGAATTCCGTTAATGACCGCATTAGTAGGGGAAATTTTGGGGACGCCATGCATTCACGGCATTAAAATAAAAAAGAGGAAACATAACATGAATGTCTCTTGACTAAATCTCAGGAGATGTCATCAAAGACGACGAGGAAATGTTTATTTAAAAACTGTTTCGCTCTTAAATGACGTAAAATGGAAACTCTCTGAGTCTGTGTCATTTCCCGTAGGTACCTCGCAATTAAATCCAGTAATGGAAAAGACAGCTATGGGCTTAAAGCTGATGAATTCGATACTTTTTTTCTTTTAACATTATCCGTACCTAGGTAGTACGTGTTTTCTATCAGACGCAAAGACTATGCTAAATTCTTAAGCTAATGTGATAAATGTATATGCATCTACTAAAATGCAATCGTACAAGTAATTTTGATGTTGTAACATTACACATATACAATTAAGATCATAAAATAACAATGGAGTCGCCAAAACGAACACTACAATTTTCAAAAATCGAAGAAAACATCTGTTTCTAGGTGACGCAGGGATCAATAAGTAGAAGCGCGGATAATTAATGAAACAATCGAGAATCGGGGTTGTCGAATCGGTCGTGTGAAAGACCTGGTGGCGTGTAGGAGGAAAATGACGAGTGTTTGAAAAAGAAGCATCACTTCAGAGCTGGTTGGTATATGTGTGTGTATGATCAAGCATTAGTAATGGAAGAGACATTGTTGTGGAGGTGTTGTCTTCTTCGGATTATTAAGAGATTCAATACAAAAACAGGAGAAAAATGTGCATGGCCTCTTTTGGCTAAATCTCAGGAGATGCCATCAAAGACCCCGAGGAAACGTCGATTTAAAAACTAAAAACGACAGAAAATACAATCTCCCTAAGATTTCTTCGGGTCCCGTAAGGGCCTTGCAATTAAATACAGAAATCGAAAAGACTAATATGGGCTTAAAGCTTATGAAAAGCTTATGAATGAGACTTTCCTTTTTGTAATTATTATTAGACGCTATTAACCGATTTATCTGATCGAAGCAGGTATACTGATCGAAAACAGCTCTAACAGCAAAACTTTTATTATTTTTTTGCCAAAGGTTATCTAACGAGAAATATAGGTTAACGTGGAATATGAAAAGCCAGTAAGTAATACTCTCAAGCCCCGTCTATAACGTAAGACTACATGTCAGAGACTAAATGATCCTTTTCAACCTGGAATACCACGAGAAATGTCTAAAATGTTCAAAAACATATTACAAAGAATCTGTGGGTACTCGGTCTCCTAAAAAAATAGTAATTCATTCGTTAAGGAAATTAACGTTTAAAAACCTTTCCCTTTCCAAACTCAAATATTTGACTGTGAAATAGATCAAAATTTGTCATTTTAAAAAGAAACACCCATTAAAGGAAAACCACTGAGACAAAGCCACGGAAATATTTTAGGGAATGGCATTGAATGTCCTTCCTCATTCCCATACTTCCTTCCGCGCCCTTTGGTTTAAGACTTATCTCCATTGCATCCGTGCATGAACCGCAGTCTCTTCCTCAAGCACATGCTACGGATGATTCTACTTCCCAAAACTGTCGTCGGATAAGGTTTATTGCCACTGTTGCCACATTGCAAAAAACAACGGGGTCGTTCACTCAGACCCGAAATCGCAATTTCATAACATAATTCGGTTGATGGATGGGAAAGATAAATTATAACGTTAAAAAAATTTCTTCCATTCAAAAGTTGCCGCCCACTTTTCCTGAGTAAGTGACGTCATTGAAGTTCTAGTTGATCAATTCCTTCCGACAGACCTGATCTTTGACGGAAAGAATCACTCATTAGATTTCTCATGACAACGAAACAAGTGAAACGAATATGCGAGGCCTAGTGGTAGCGGAAAAGCTGTGAGTCGATCTGCAAGAGTCAATGACGTCATGAACTTATCAGGTTAAGGAATATTTCGCTAGTCTAGAATAGTCGCTAGAATATTCGACTACATCTCGAGAATAGCTCGAGATGTAGTCGACAGATCGAATAACGCAAAAATGTGGGTATATTTCATTCTAAAACTCTATCGCAACCGATAATAATAAAAGATAATGGTGAACGATGGCGGTGAATTGCGAAATACGGTGATTGATTGCGGGACTACAACGAGGGCGGGAAGATTTGACAACAATGAGTAGACACCAGTGAACCACGCTGTTGTAAGGCTATAATATTGTACCCACAGATTGTTTTAATTGAGCTCATTCGACGGAGTGAAATCGAATGAGATTCCCACAGAAAATATCCGAACAGATTTCTCAAACCATTTCCCCTTGCACAACAACGGTGTAGCTTCAACCACAGCGGAGGCTTGGATGATACCGTACAGCATAGACACCCACAATCAACGGAGAGAAATGGCGAGATAATTAGAAACATAGCCCATAAAGTTCATAGGCCATAAAGACGTTCACCGTAACGGCCTTATGTACCATCGATCAACCCTCGCCTCATTTCATACTGTATTACCCTAACGAAACGACGGATACATTTACGCCACAATGAATGTTGCAGATAGCGAGTTAAACTGTCAACTACAGATTAGGCAGGGGACGGGACTAATCGGGACCAGGTAGAAATTACAATCACTAAAGATATATATGACGATTCACGGAAACCCAGACGAGGAAACGTGTATCCCACTTTGAAGTAACCAAGGCTCCTAACCAGCACCTCAACAATTCCCATTGAAATTGTAACTATTTAACCACAGAAATGATAACCTGAAAAATCATAAATTGGCCATGACGACTGAACCTTAAAATGAAATTATAATTTAATACCGCACCGTACATAATGGCCCAATTTGCTATTGTGATTGCACAATATTTAGTGATCGATTCCGTCGCATAAACACTGATGTGATTCAATGATGCATGATGACCAACCAAATAGATTACAATCACGATAATAGCTATAACACAGTCAAAATGTGGGTAATTATATATCCCTCATTACCCACATGGTCGATCCAATATACCTGCATCATTCTTCAGTAGCAACATATTTCCAGTGATTCCACTCTTGAATTTTCTTCACCTGTCAACGTCAAATTCTAACTCCTATACAGGAACCCATTACATAGTAGCATCTAATGAATTATTTCCTCACTTCTAAACTTTTACTTACAGTTGTAAGTATATCATTCTTTTCATAGAAAGCCCTCCTCAATATTTTTTTATATTTAAAGCAAGAAATCGTATAAAAAATGATACTGACAGCCGGGATTAACCTACCCTGATTTTCAAACTGTACGCCCCAACAGATTTGACACAAATCAATGTCTCCGAAATGTCATGATGTTAACAAAATCTTCCTTTTTGATTAATCCGCATATTGTAATCGACAGTTAATTAAGAACCCATCCATTCCCCACAATTCAAGCGTGAGGTTTGTACTTGGGAAAACATTATTTGGAAATTATTATTGGGAAAACGTTATTACTCGGGAAAACAGATTATGTATGCAGGTTGAAGCGGAACTTTTACGTACGCTTGAAATTTGAGAGTTACATGTCAAATCACTACTCGCATCATACTGTGAAAGGTCCATTATTCACTAAAAAAAGAAAAATTTGCAAAAAAAATGAAAAATATAATAATGATAACAAAATGAAATTAAAAAATAGTTTAAAAAACCATTTATTACTCAAAACCAGGGTTGGCAAGTGAAACGGAGCGAAAGTCAAAACCAGTTAAATTTCAATAGTTTCGTTCCCCGGAGCGAAATGTTGAAACGACATGGAGCTACACTCAGGGTCGAAACGAAATCGGAGGAAAAACCACTTCGGGTCGAAGCTAAACTTAAACTCTGGGACGAAACGAAACCCAGATACCCTTCCGCAGAGACCCTTCGAACAGTTTAGTTTCGACCTACACACCGAGTACGAAGTATGGTTGAAGTAGAGGTTCGGACTAACGCTATTAGATGCATGGGGCACTCATGTTTTTACCACTAACAGGAGAATGGTGAGCACAAACTGGCCATTCCATTTTTTAAGCTCAATGATTTAAGGCGAGAAGAGAAGCCTCATGAAAACCTTAATAAGAAGACGGAACAACCTTATAGGCCACATCTTGAGACATGATGGCCTGATGAAGACAATCGTCGAAGGACAGGTGGAAGGCAAGAATGGAAAAGGAAGACCTCGAACAAAATATGTATATGGAACAAGTAAAGAGAGATGTGAAAGAGAAGAAATACGTAGGAGTGAAAAGATTAGCTGATAGGAAAATTGAGTGGAGAGCTGCGTCAAACCAATCCTAGGATTGTTGACCAGTGATGATGATGATGATGATTTAACTAACCTCTCTACACGAATGTCAAACTTAAAGGGTCGAAACTATTCTCTCTCATCCCCCTCCAATCAACTTTTGGGATCGAAACTTAACTATGAGCAGTAGAGTTTCGATTTATTTAGTTTCGTTCTCGGGAGTAAAGTTTCGTCCCGGGTCGAAACTTAACTCCTTGGTGATTTTAATTTCGTTCGGGAGCGAAACTAAACCTAGCCCTCCGAGTAGAAACGAAACATTTTCGTTTCGTTTCACTTGGCAACCCTGCTCAAAACAGCACATAAAAACTGCAAAAACAAGGAAAAAAGTAAAACGGAATGTTTTGAATATACTGTTTTTTGTCAATTCGGACTCTTCCCGATGTTATTTCTCGGTTACGATTAGTTTCTTCATAGATTTAGTGGGCAACACAAGCGCTAACTAGTAGAGCCTGTCTTTCTGATCTCTTTATTCTGTTCACTTTCTACTCCGTGTTTTCCCTCTCCTATCTCCCCTTACTGACCTCCACATCAGTTAAAAATTGTAAAAATTCAAAGCACTAAACTCCATTTTAGAACCATTTTGCACCTTATATATTATGTAGTAACAGCTAAACCTAGGCCGAGAATACATTTTATGATCGTGGAAAATCGCAAGTGCTTATTTCAATATAGACTGGAAAATATCATGTACATCGAACTATAAAATCGATGTCATAAAAGCCGATATCATAAATATAAAAAAACGAAAAAAGTCAATGAGGTTGGCACGATTGCTTACAGTTTCTTAAACAACTTAAAACTAAATAAAACTTGGCTACTTTTCGTAGGATCTTAGGTTCGAATCTGAGGTAACCCTCTAAACACGCCATCACAATTATTATTACACACCTTGGTGGCCCAGGGGAAGGAACTGGCTCCTGTACCCTGAGCATATGAAATATGCATGTCTACGATCTAGTATCGGGTGAGGTCTACCCTTAACTACTTAAACCAGCCATGAAGCTTTGCCAGTGAAAGTTATAACCAAAAATTTGAAATATAAAGACCCTTTATCCTCAACGCACGTGTCTATGGTATACTCTTGGGAGGTCTCCAAACATACATAGCTATACCAACCCTGAAGCCTCTAAAAGTGATAATTAAATATTTGCGATAGAAAGATAAATGTCCTAAAAAAAAGTACTAAAGGTCTCTTAGCATTAGTTCGCCGTCTACTGAAATACAAGAAAGTATAAAAGCATTGCAGTTTGGATCTAGAATATCATTGGGACGATATTTGGACTACAGGGAAATTGGAGAAAATTCTTAATACCAACAAGTATGAAAAAATATATGCACACATTTTTAATGTATATTACATGTAGGACATCACGAATACAGCGCGTGAGAAAAAAATCACTAAATTTTTATTTAAAACTCGGAATAAAGCGGAAAATACGGAAGTTATAATTAAGCTAATTAACTAAAAACAGAGGCAAGCTATTAATTCAACACGAGCGAGTTAGGGAATTTTGTACATTTAACTTAATTGCATACTCAAAATTCCACTTCTTTCAGCAATTAATTCAAACAAAATTTGAAAGGGAAATAATAAATTCTCTTGCTTTATATTAATAACTCAGCCACAAATAAATTTATTCCACGATTTTTATACTAGAAAATATTTATTCAACCGATTGACTATCACGGAAAAATAACCGAATAAATCTTCAAATATAAAATAAAATTACAGGATTAAATCTATCAAATCACATTAGATAAAATCGGATACAACACTGGTTCCATGTTTCCTCACCATAAAGATACACTCCAAATCAGACTCTTCAGTAGCCTTATCTTAAAACCCTTGCACAACGATACTTTCATAAGCTCCTTCCTGTTCATGATCTCTTCCTTTTTTAACGCAATTCTCTTCCAGAAGTTATGAACCCTCCGTATCTGCGCTAGTCTGAACTGCGGTATCCGTTTTCCTCTAATGTGCGACTCAAATAGTTGAATTGCTTCATCTGCTTGAGTTTCTAGCTCCCCTAAAATTTTATATAAAACGATTATTATTATAGCATTCTACCGATTAAGGTAGGTTTCCATGAAGTTACTACAGAAGTAATCTGGGAGCCTCCTTTTCCTTCGAGCAGAAACAGACATGTTCTCAATTTGCCGAAATAACTGGATTTATTTTCTTAGGTAGTAAAAGATTACTTTCAGCGGTATTCTACTGGTATGTGTTTAAAGACTTCAACACTAGATTTAGGAACGAATACACAACAGTGATGTGTTGTTAGCTTATTCCTACAAGGGAATGGTTTATTTTATGACCTCCCCTGTCTGCTTATATCTAAGAGTCTCACAATCCTATCTCGCGACGTTGTACAAAACCATTTAAAATTATATTAATTTTATTGCTAGTCAGGCAGTTTATTAATTCAATTAATTAAACTCGGTTCATGTTCACTTCTATGAATTTCACCTCCCGTTGAATGGCAAAAGGGTACTATCAGCTAGTATACGTAAGATAAAATAGGTATTAGAGCAGAAAAAGCAATATGTAGGCAGATAAGGGACAAAAGACATGTACATACACGACAAAAAAAATTGAGTTATTACCTCTCGTTCGTATTAACTTTTTCATTATTCATTCATGCAGGCGAGTCACGGATAATCCGCTGTGATCCGATGAGGGTTCATAACTTCAATTGCTTTTTTTAGCTCTTTTGTCGTTTTTTTTTCAAATCACCGAGGCGGCAGCTGCAAACAAAGTCGCAAATTAAAAGATGCGAGCGGAGAGGATGAAATTTTTATCAGCGACAGCTGACTGTCGGAAGCCCATTTCCCGAGTTACAAATCACTTCGGTTCGGAAGGCACAGGGAAATACGACGGAATAATCCGGGCGGTATGAATCCGTGTCCGAAACTTTTGCGATCCAATCAATATATCGGTGCCGAACATTTCCACGGGCGAAATGAATATTTATTATATATTTTTAACGATAGATATATATATATTCCATACACAGCGAGGGAGAGAGTTGCAGGGATGAATTATTACGTCAACTGGACTGGAAAACGGTCAGATTCCGATCGTTATTCCTCTACCTTTACGGCCCGCGTATCGCATCTAGCCGTAAACATGCCTGAATACGGGAATGCGAGATAAACTTCGTAGGGCCACAGTTACATTTCTAAATATTGTGGCTGGAACTAACAATTGAAAATGGACATGCTGAAAGAGATGCGTACACATAACAATGGCCCGTGTGACCGGACGTTGAACTGCCAACCATCCTCATCATAAGACAACAATCGTAAGGTCGATTTCATTCCGCTGTCCAATGCACTGGTCTTTTCACAAGGCCGCTGTACACGGTGAATGATCATGCGAGTGATCATGCTGAATGATCATGCTGAATGATTACGTGATCATTCACAGGATCATGCGAGCAAAACAGAACATGTTCTAATTTTCACTGAATGATCATGCGCATGACGGTTCATTCACGAATTTTTGTCGTAATACAAGGCGAGTGATTTTATTCGCATGATCGTTCAGCATGATCATGCGCATTATCATTCACCGTGTATATCGGCCTATAGTGACGTATTAATTCTCTTTTACATCCTTTATAACCTGTCCTTTGTAGCTCATTCGGGGCCGTCCCTTGCCCTTCTTCCCTTCCACCTGCCCTTCAACGATTGTCTTCATCAGGCCATCATGCCTCTTTACAAGTTGTCCCGTTTTATACTCGGGGTTTTAAGAAGACTTCTCTTTCTCCCACTCTTGTTATTTTTTCCTGCCTTAAATTTCGTTTACTGTGAACGCCGAGAACTTTCACACACTTTTTTGAACATTCTCCTTTTCAGAATGTCCCAAAAGAGCTTTCCTTATGATCTCATTTTACATCAACTTTCCGACTGCCTCATAAATGACACCGATTTTACACGAATAAAACTTCCAAATGAAAAGCATTACCTCCACTTCCAAATGCGTTTTCTTAAACAGGTAATTCACTCACTCTTTGCCTCAAACCAATGTCCAAACGCGACTTGACAAATGTTTTCTATTAAACGCACGCTAAATGCTGAAGCTGATGTCCTAAGATATCGTCCATGACACTATTTTTTAAAAAACCGCAGGCACTAAAAAACGCTCGTTAGACCTATCTTAAAATTAAAATACGGTAATCCTCGATCTGAAAGGAGAGATGAAACAGCGGACGAAAGTGTGGAATTTGGCATTTTTTTCATATTCTATCAGGGATATATCGCATTTCCACCGCGTCAAGCATGAAACGATTTCATAAGGAAGGCAAGAGTTACAGATATACGGGTATTAAAAATTTTGGGCAGGAGTCAAGAAGGAGAGAAGCACGAATTAAGAATATCAATAAAGCATGAGTAATACATATTAAATAATTTAAACTTAAATAATTTCTCCTTTCCTACTTGTTCTCCGTTTGGGGTATTTCGCATATGAAATTGCCAGGAATTTACACAGTTTCAATGCATATTTACCAAGCCATATTTTTCGATAGCCAAGAATTATGAAATTTCCGGCTTGCATAGAAAATGAACACAGATAATAATGGTCATATAGAGACATAAAACATGTGTGCTCAGTAGTGTTTTCACTGGAATTTATAGGGCCATGGGGCAGCAGGCTGGCTGGAGAACCAGCTATTAGCGTCTACGCGAGAGAAGACGGGCTGAGGATAGCTAAGCCGGGATAGCGCAAACCGAAGGGCCGTTAAACGACAATGCGGAGCCGCCATTGGACTAATTAATTGCGCGATAATCGCATAGCCCAACGCCGATCACACAGCGTGGGATAATGCGCCGTTAAATGGGTCACACTGTGAAGGGCCCAAACAAACGTCTCCCATCCACCACACCAAACACTGCCAAATAACCCCCGCTTAAAGCTAAGCAATCCCATCCTACTGGCACATATTTGGCAAAACCCGCTCCTCAACTGCTGGCCTAATTAATATAATACCTGTGCTCTCAATCTTAACGATAACTAATACAAGGTGAGAAAATTATAATTATATTTACATATATCTACATGTATCCACATAATTACAGCAAAGATTTGTGGAACCAATAATTTTCGTACCAAGAAACTCCCTCGACAGGAAACCAAGGAGATTATAGTGGCTAATAATGGGATTGCTATTCCAATAAGGAGACAGTAATGTTGAACTTGAGTGTTACATTGTGGTCCTCAACCTTTGATCATTGCGCAGCCATCCTGCGTATGATAATAGTTCTCGCTTAAATAGTAGTTCTGCATTTTATGCATGTTGAGGACAACAATGAAACCCTCAAGTGCATGATTATTGTCTCATCATTGGAGTAGCAACCCATTTGTTATTACAATTTCCATTGTTTCTCGATAGGGATATTTTTCACACGAATATTATTGTTCCTATAAAAATTTGCTTAAAAGCGAAGAAAGAAAGTAATACTCAGTATAATTCCCCAATAGAAGAGAGCATTCTACAAAATTAATAGCCTACTCACAGCTGGGAATACATGCGTTGCGGTAAGGAAGCAATTCATTAAGACTTACATTCGAGCAAGCTCCTTTATACTACTGTGACGTGGATGGTGATAGCAGCAAAGATTTCGAGGCTGGAATCTTCCAAAATGTGGTGCCGTTGAAGTATAATGAAGATCAAATAGTTTTACTTTGTGAGTAACGTGTAAACCGTCAGAAGAATTGGAGAGAAGTTTTAATAACTCTGACATGAGAAAAAGAGGTGATAACTAAACCAATCACATCATGAAACATGATGGCCTGACAAAAAACAATCGCATGAGGACAAGTGGATGGAAGGCCTTGGATAAGCAGGCGATGTAAACAAGGATGTAAAACAAAGGAATTGAGGCAGTGTTGAAAGATTATGTAGGTAAAAGACGTTTGCGAGCAGTAGAACAATCTATTTTCCCTATCACTATCGGCCATAATACCCACTCATACATGAATAACAACGAGAAAACATTCCCCAGGACCGGGAATCGAACCACGGACTTTGAGCCTTCCGAGCCACTTCGCAGACCACCTCGCTATTCAGGTTTCTCAGCACTTTATTGTCTAATGCATCTCGTGCGTTGCATTATTCAATTTGACTAGAAATAAGAGATCTCCACGAAATTCTTTGCACTTCGGGCGATGTATCTCGGAAGAAACAAGAGTTATAAAGGCATAGTAAACTAATGCCATCTCTAAGGAATTTTCACGATCTACGTTGATGCTTCATGAATTTTTATCATCGCAGCGAGCAGACCACAACCTCGTGAATAATTTGTTTATATAATTTATTGTTTACGGACATGCTCATACTGTTCAGTCATACTGATCATTATGGAGTCTCTTTTGAATTTCTTTTTCACTAATGCAAATTGATAATTTCACCAAAATGGGCAAATTGTCTAAGGAGGCACATTGAATCATTTAATAGATGATCAAATTTTAAAATAATAATAATAACACATAATCAAATCAAAGAAGCATGGTGTAATTTCTGTCGTACTTAATACGCTTAATTTTAAAAGATAATTTTCACCCCAAAATTTGATTTATTTACAGATTGAGAGCTGAGGCCCATGATCTTTGTATCGCAGCTCATGGTACTAGATGTTAGGCCCTGGCGTCCATTAAGGATGGAAACTCTATGATGAAATTTCTTGCTTTTCTTCAGCATATTAACGATACTAAAAAATGTTCAAAATGGAGTAAAAAGTTGAAACTTGAGGAAATAAACACGAGATGAGCCTATTGTATCTGGGTTTCACCACGTCGATATGAAATCCAGAAGCGATTTGAGGCATCTACAAAATAACGACGACAAACTACATCTTTTAAAAATTACGAGATATATTTTTAGAAACCCTAACATGAAATTACCTCGAACTGAAATGCCAAGCTGAATACTGCATTAATAAGGAATTCAAGCTTATGAAACTTCAAGCAAGATGATAATCACTCGATTGGCAGTCTTCGTCTCTAGGGTTGATTTGTTTTGCCGTTGCTGGGAGACGATCAGGCATTGCATTGTTACGTGCAAGTTCCGGTACGTCCCGCTTGGATTCAAAGCGCGCTGTCTAGAATGGGAAGGCAGACGACGTATAAGACATTAGGGATTCGGATGGAAAGTTGGAAGGAGAAGGATAGAAGACGCCTGGATTCTTTTCGACTGCCAAACTAGTGCAACCTCAACAAAACCTTCGCACGAAACTCGGGCGCCGAGTCGCCTGAATGAAGGAGGCGGTCGCCAAGCAACCCTTCGCAGACAATGATGGCGATTCGAGAACTTCTGGGCATCTCCACAGCAACCTCCAAACAACCGCTGTCGTAATGACTAGTGCCAACATTTCTCACGGCGTGTCGGGCGCCTCGCTGGGGGATATCGGTCAGTCTTTGAAGACAACCCCCGCTTCCTCAGGGATCTGTCGTTCGCTTCCGCCCGAAATTCGCCAGAAAATGCAAATTCAATTTCTCTCGAATCTCCTCTCTGAGAAAACGATGGCAGCTGCTAGTTCCAGAGTTAGATATCCTGGCACGCTGGAGTTTTGCCGTATTCCCGGAGGGAGGAGACAGTTTAGAAGTTGCACTTGATTTGCGAAGGTTCTGCCGGGAAACGGTGAGTTTCATCCCAGTGGAAATTGCTCAAAACATGCTCCTTGATAAGTACTCTGACGATCTTCTACTGTTTGAAATAATTAAGCTTTCCAAAAATTGAATTTATAAAATGCTAACAAAAATTGAGCAGTGAAGAATTCAAGTGGATGGCAACACCGCAAAAGGAATGAATGAAGTTGTGGATAGCAACATCGTAACAGGAACGAATGAAACTTATTTATACACAAGGTTTCCCCTTAAAAACCAATACAAATACAATTTCAATAAATAAAAGATCGTAGCACTTTTCCACAAAATTTTTTACTGCTTACAACGCGTTTCGGTTCACTGAGCCATCATCTAGTACAAGACACTGCAAAACATTTGAAAATCACATTTATACCCTTGAGAAAGGGGATTGGGGTGGATTTGACATCTTTGAAAAAGGGGGTGGAAACAGGTGTACAGAGTGGAGACAGTGGGAAAAGATACAGCTAAAGGATGTGGGGAACTCACGTTGGAAGGAGGACCGTAGTCATAACTGTAATATAACTACACGTGGGAAGAACCACAGAAAACGGGGGAGGGGGTTGAGAAGAGTAAAAAGGGGGCGGGGATAGGGTAAAAACCAACCCCCTTTCTCAAGGGTATAAAGGCGATTTTCAAAGGTTTTGCAGTGCCTTGTACCAGATGATGGCTCAGTGAGCTGAAACGCGTTGTACGCAGTAAAACATTTTGTGGAAAAGTGCTACGATCTTTTATTCATTTAAATATGTCTAACTTCCACCAATTGAAGCCTGAATCTGTTGAACTTACAAATACAATTAATAATTTCAGTCCAAACAATAAAATTAAAATGTATACGGCACCATTCTCTGGGCAATAAGAAGCAAAAATATTGCACCGATGAAAAATTACACCAAGTACACAACGAGATGATACAGTAATAATCATAAGGAAGGGATAAATCAGACGAAAGAAATAAGAAGAAAAAATTTCCCAGTTAATTTGTAATAACATAGCATAAAAATAAATCTATCAGTACAATTTCTTTAACCTAAAGTGTGGAGTAAGCCTGCGAGACGGCCGCGAATCATGTTTCTGTTTCTTTCTTTTAACGTTCGCGAACAACCAAAACTTTCGTTTGCATCCATCCACAGCGATCTTGTACAGTCGTGGAAACTCTTTAAGTAGTAAATATCTCTAACTGCACCAAAGTCCAACGGCTACCGACGGCCGCAGTATTTCATCAAGGACACAAAAAGGTGCCCGAACAAAATAGGAGCAACAAACACCCAACGCTCTAAGTTTCAACGTCTCGTAAATACTTGGTACACAGAAGGAGAGGGGGGCGGGGAGGAAATGTACAGAACAACTATTCTACGGACTGAACCCCTCCCCAACACACTGTTTTGCGAATGTCTTGTCTTTGAAAACTAATTCAAGACTTCGGAATTGCTATCGTCATCGGTTTTGATTAATTTATAACAATTTTCCCAAAGTAATAATAATAATAATAATATTTATTGTTCTTGGACATTAAGAACATAAGATGAATATCACATACAAAAGAGATCACAAAGAAACTTGTACTAAATATATCAAATATTTCCGAATGGAATTCAGCACAACTAACACATCAGAGTATATAAATGAAATCTTGAAGTTAACTCAATCAATCATAGCAAGAAAACCTAAGTATGCACATATACCCATCACAACATTTAGGGTAGAAGATGAGAAAATAATTAAATAACTAAATAAGTAGAACATGAATAATGATAAATCATTTACTCCAACAACTATGGCATTCGATTTCAAACAGACCTGAGGTTAATGTTATAAAATATTAATTATGAATAGTTGAAATCTCAATGACGAATAAATAAATGCATACTTAACAAGTTTGAAAACCAGTAAATACTTTCCAATAACATGGATATAAATTTTTAAACATGCTAATAGTATTGCAACTGCAATATATTATGTATTTCACATTATTCAAGAGTTTGCAGGTGTTTTCTTTTTTAGCAAAGTAGGATATTTTCTGGTGGTAACATGAGATTAAAAATAAATGAATGAAAAGTCTACCTACCTCAGAGCAAAGATACAAAAAATGCATCATCATTCGAATATCATATAACAAACAAATGAAGTTAGAACCAAATAATCCAATTACAAACTTTTTCTAATGAATCACAATTACATAAACCAAGAATCGATGAACACTTACTTTTAAGCATTGTAACATTTTCGGGGAATATCTAAAAATTATCTTCAGGTAAGTAGGTCGCTCCACTCCTCTACTCGTCGATGCAAGAAAGAGTTTGTCAAAATGTCCGTTACAGTTGGAGTAACCAGATAGATGAAGGACGAAAAGCTAACCAATCAAACAAGGATTTTCGACAGCAAAAATTTTTAGAAAAAAAACCAAAGCGACGGAGCCTAAAAAGTACATCGGGAGCCTCTCATAAAAATTTAAAATAAAAAAAAATTCAGCCGCTGACAGTTGGAAAATCATCTGGGCATGGCGCACTGAAAAAAAAATTTACCGCTTCACAATGAAAGCGTGTCACGGCATTTTCGTTTGACATAAAACCTTCGGAGGATAAATTGAAAATGTTTAGCCAACAAAAGTTTCAAAATCAACCGTCGATGTAGCTACTCTGGTGACAAGTACGGGCGAATACGGCTTTACGTCGATGGAGGCAGAGAAGACCCCTTATTACTAGGTCCGAAGTATTATTTTTATAAATAGACTACATCCCGTATAGCTTTTACTTTGATGATCTAATCGAAGCACGGGAAACACACTGTCGATGGTATGGTAGAATTCAATAAAGTGTAACGCTACTATCTTGTCGCACGCCAAGTTTCATGCGACGATTCTATTTTGTTTAAAATATTTATGCACTAGGGAATGGATTTGTATCACTTTAGACGTAATTTCAGTAATTTTTTACCAGAAAACTATAAAAAGTTACGAGGATTCTTATAGCATTGTTCGAGCAGAGTTCGAGAAATTAAAAATTTATATACTAGCTGGCCTAATTTTGTGGGCCACTTCCCTACCATTTAAAACATCAATGTGTTATTGTATGCGAGGGAAAAAATAACAACGAAAACGATGAATAAAAAACATTCCGATGAACACGTTTCTTTTCACAACGTTCTAATATACTCGCGTATTGAATAGAATGGTAAAAAAAAACGCTTCGTAAGCCTTTATTAGAGACTGTTAATTAAGTATGATAATAATTTTATAGAAATTTACGGCACCATCCAAATATAAGCAGCTCAAAACGTTATGGACAAAATGTTTCACGGAATCGCCACTTGGCCATGCGTAAAAAAGCAACACTAATTTGAAACAGATGACAATCGAAATTCGGATGTTACGCCGAAGGAGCAAGTTTCGATGGAAAAATTTCATGGACTGCAATGCAAGTAGTGAAAACAGTTACGCATGTACATTCTCAGTATTCGCGAAAAATAATAAGTAATCTCAAAATTCCCCAATTATTTTTTAATCCTGGGAAATGCTTAATGAAAACCGCAGAAGAAAAACCGAAAACGGATGTGACCGAACGATGCAATCTCTGCGAGGCGCACGTAAACCAATAATCCCAAAAGGGAGTTGGAATGTTGGTATTACCGGCGATCAACGAGATTCCCGGTCGGACTAATTTCACGCCCCCGTAACCAAAATGTTTGACCGAGGGACGCAGAATCAAATGAGCAACAGCATCCGCTCTTCTCAATCGCTTATACGTTCCACGGGCCACGCGTCATAATGCGAACTTAATCACGCACGACTGCAGTACAGCCAACCTTCCGGGGAGAATGAAACCTTTTTTTATTATTTTTTTTATAAGGCCAAAAGCGCGTGATCGCACTCGTTGCAGCGCAGGTAAAAAAAAAAAAAAAACGAAATTAGCCCCTGCGAACAAGATATTTGATTAAATTTTCCTCGCGTGACAATTTTGCAGCGTCGCAAATTCCAAAAATAAAACTCGAAATAGTCCCATTTGCTCTCTCGTTCTCATCAAGATACAAAATATGTTATTTTTCTAGATTTCAAATTGGAAACAAAGGGGAACAATAAACCGAAAACTCCACCAGATTCAAATTGAAAATCGAATCTCAATGGCAACAAATACCGCAAACTCAAACCCATACCTAACAATTCCCAAAATTTTACGCTAATTGTAAAAAAAACATGTCCTGATTGCATGGCGATAATTATATTTATCTAATTCTCCAATTTAAAATCTCCACAACACATAAAGTCCCGCGCTATAATCAAGACATTAAACATAATTTCATGTAGGGAATGAAAATTTGAAAAGAAAAATAAATAATTTTTGTACGTATTCATAATGAAAATCGGATCGAATCGGCCGCTATCACCGCAAAATCGACCCAAAATGAAACAAAATGATCAAAATTGCCAGACAACGACATAAATAAGGCGTTATGATTACATTTAGATCACTGCATCTTGGAGTTGTGAATTGATGATAGAACATCCTGGTCGTTTCAGTGATGTCCATCACCGTTCATAATTCACCTGCGTGAGTCAATCGCTAATGGTAGACTGTACGTCACTACCAGAATTGGTAAAAGTACTGAGAAAACGTAATTGGGCTCAATTACAGATACATCGTATTAAAAGTAATCAAATACGAGTAAAATTACTGATTTTAAAAAGTAATCAGTACAATTACAGTAACAATTACTTTCTGTAAGATTGTCCACTATACGCCCACACACCGATTTTGGACGGCCGGTAAAATATCGGCCGATATATTTTACCGGCGAAGCGATGCTTGCTCACGCGCGGTTACCGGTTACCGGTTATTTTTACCGGTCAAACAATAAGTTGCTATGTTTTTGACCCGGCGCCGGCGATCCACGGTGACAATAACCGGCAGCTAACCCGCATTTTTCCGGTGTCGGCGCGTGGTCGGTACGTGTGCAAGCTCCAATACTCTCCCATTGTTCACTATTGGAATGTGGACGGCCGATACTTTGCCGGCCGTCCAAAATCGGTGTGTGTGCAAGGGGCCATAGAGATCACCGGGAAAAAGTCGAATATTGCAGAGAAAATGTCGAAAAATTGAGTCATACAAATTACTAATTGCAATCTCTCTTGCGGTACATACGATTTTTACTGGTGTAAAGTCACCAGGGGTGTCATATTTTGTACCCTTCACAATTTGGATTCAACGTAAGGGTGACTGAACCTAAACAACCAAATTATGGTGCACAGGGATAGGAAGTTACCGGTAGGACTAAGTAAATCAGTTAAATCAGTAAAGTAATCCAAAAAAAGTCGATGATGAGTAAGTAACGATTAGAACAAAAGTAACAATTCTTCTTCCACCGTAAGGCGTAAATTACATTACATTACCAGTAAACATTACATTTAGTAAAAAGTAATTGTTACGAGTACAAATTACTGAAAAAGTAATCTTTCGAAGTAATAATTATTGCTTAAGTATTCGTTACAGTAATCCGATTACTTTTACTCGATTACCAGTCACTACTTATGTCAAACACGACCGATGTCGGTCAGTGCCCATGTCAAATAGGGCGGTTTCCTATAATTTTTTATTGCTTAAATCGAAAGATTATTACCACTGGAGTACGCATTTCACGCTCTTAGATTTTCGAATGACGATATCTATTTCTCGCGATTAAACGAAAAGTGAAAATTTTCAAGCGCGCGAAAACGCGGCGGCTAAGTAGGAATGATGGGAAAAGTACGTGTGACGTATTTCTGGTTCCCGCTGCCGCCCTGTGAGGTGACCTTGAGGCGAGGCTTGAGCGCTGATACGACGCAGGCTGCTAGCAGGTAGCAGAGTACCCTGCTGGCAGGTAGCGCTTTGCTTAAATATGGATTATTACCACCTTATCAAACGAAGGGAACTTTCCGACCTTAGACATTTTTGATAGGTGATTATTAAGAGATGTTTCCCTGAGCTTTGAGCCTCATGCATGCATTGGTAATCTCAGACGATGTAAAACTCCTATCCTCTCGTGCAGAAACTAGGTCCCTGTGACGTCACGTGGAGTGGAATCGCATGGGAGCCAATCTGGCCTTTCTCAAATGAGGTTAAAATTGACCGTTACCATTCGTCTAAACTGGGATTTCTAAAACCAAATAATTTGTATATTATGAAAACCCTAATGGTGGGTAACGATTAGCGATCAATGCTTCTCGTTTTCTTTGATGAAGGAAACTACCCTATTGTCAAAGATTGGAAACCTTTTCTCGATCACGAATGATCGAGGGTAATCGACGACCAACAACAGTCGCATGTGACCGACGACTAGCTTAGATCGCGAATGAATAACGAACGACTTAGGTCAAAATGATTGTGCCGTTCATTAGGGTGATCCCGGTCATCAATCAATAACGCAAAATATCTCAATCGGCCATATCGGTCGCTCACGGCCGTCACATCAAAAATAAGATAGTTGTAATTGTTTTCAAGTTGAAGGAAGTAGGAAAAAACACCATTTTTGAAGAGATGAATATATGGAAAACCATTAAACGGGCCACATTAACCGCTTGGGTTAGCACAATTATTCATTGAACAAAATTGCGCTCCGTCGATGAAAATGAGTTCTCATTAGAGGCTAATTCGGTAAAATGAATGTACAGCTATTAAAATGGTTGGAATATCGAAAATTATTCGAGAAAATAAATTAGTAGCACCAATGCTTTCCATTCTTCTCGTGAAAAATTAAACAAAAAATTAGCTTAAGGTTTATTACTAACGAGATCATTAAAAAACATTCGGTCCTTCGTAGTTACCATAAAATTTTTTCTGGATTTCAGATGTTTGATACCAGGACAAAATTACAACTTTAAACAAGGATCACATTAAGAATTATTGGATAGGCCTCAATGAATACATAGACTACAAGAAGAGCATGCATTCATTATACGATAGATATTATGGACTGTATTGCACAGCACATAACAGTGCAAACCAGTGTCGCCAGTGTGTTTTCACTTATGTTTTTTAGGAAGTTTGCAGAGGTCTGTGCTATTTACAAAAATCATAACAATTTTTCCGGAATGAATGGAAAATTAAACTGAAAGTAATTGAAACGAAAACTACGGGAACACCAAGCGATCATAGCAAAGCAACATGATTTTTCGACAAAAAATGGGAACAGGTTTAGAAAATTCGATTAATTCATTAAAATATAGTGTAATTCGTTAATATGGGTGGTTAAAAATATTTTTTGCTTCACGTTTCGGAATTTAATGAATACCATCTACAAGACTACATTGAAAGAATCATAAGTGGGTACATCAAATATATCTCAGCACTTATTTAACAAAATTGATACAAATGTACGAGGATTTTAGTACCTTAGAACGTGTTGTCTGGGTGCATCTTTATTCCTACATCATGTTTGAATGAATCCACTAGCAGTAGTGTATGGAATAAATGTAATAACAGAACTTCAACAAAAAAAACTTTAGCATGATGTCTCTAACAATAAGAAAACCTAGAGGATAACTCGATAAGTCAACATTTACAACATGGAAATGGCTTTCAATTGTTTCTATGACAACAGAGCAGCTGTATGCAGGTAAATACAATTATAAACACCAATATAAATTCTTAAATGACAATAAAACGTATGTTTACGGAAGTATATGCACAAAAGTACATGTACAATTATCACATAATTTTTAAATGCCACACAGGAAAACGATTACTAAAAAAATAATTACTTTTAATGGATGTATAAATCAAGAGGTCGAGATAGAAGAAACTGAAAAATCAATTACGATTTGTTAAACAGTGGCCCTAACGTGTAAATGAAAAGTCACTCTAAGGATACTTGCTGCTTAAAAAATGTGTAGCATAGATTGAACAAATAACCTCTTCAAAATCGGATGTCCATATTTTCTTTAGGTACAGCATAGCGGTTTTCACAACGAAAAACCGAATGTCTAAATGCCAACTATCCCGTAAACTTACATGCTGCAGAGTCTACAGCTAATGCAGCGATATGGTAAGATCCACACACCTGAAACGATAAGAAAATCTGAGTTTACCAACATGTTAAGTAGGAGCACGTAAAAATTCTATCTCGTAGTCTCTTCAGATATTAACTAAGCTTACTACTTACAATTAGTAGATCAGAAATTACTTAAACAAAACGGAAAAATTTTATACCATCAGCATAATAAATGATCATAGAGCTCGGTTTTTGCCTACATATTTGAGTAGTGACGTTCATTAATGTAAAGTTTAGAACGATTCATTGGATTGATCCGAATGAACTGAATAGCGAATCTATGATGCAATCGTTCGAAATGAACGAAATCGTTAAAAAGTATGAACGATGAATCCAGATGAGTAAGTTAAGTAGCGTTGCTACTTACCTCAAACAGTAAGACATGGATTTGATATTTAAACCAACAATAATAAGTTCACTCGCTTTGAAGAAAAATTCTTAATTTAATAATATCTTCTGGAAACTATCATATCAGTGAGATCTTCTCCTAAATTAGGAATATATACCGGGTATATATCGAAGAGGGCCTCATTCTTATAGTAGTTAGGGCACCTCGGTAAAAGTAACAAGAATTTGAAAAAGACGCAATTTCAATGGTCCAGAGAAAAATTGATTCCAAAGAGTCATGTTTGAGATTTTTTCGGTAAAATTAGGATCATTTAACATGAGCTTTTATGGGGAAACACGGTTTTTCGAGCTAGCGATATTGTTTGCAACAAGAAGTTGTTGAGAAGGCACTCATTAGAAGCAAAATATTGTTAAAAATCTAAATATTCAAGGATAAGTATAAGTTTATTATAAAATATGCAATATATTTGCGAAAAACTGCCTGAAACTGGCAAGATGGCCGCCGGGATCTCTGGTACCAGCATCGCAAAACGAAAACAACCACACTTCGCCTGAATTACGAAAAAATTTTCACCGTTTTCAAAAAAAGTTCACCGGCTTTTACACATTTCTTACATATCTTTTGCTTACAAATAAATATATTTATTAAGGATTTACCACTTCGATTGTGAATATTTAGTCAAGGTGTTAAGTCAACAATTCAGCGTGCAAAGGTTCCGAGCAATGTTGAAACTAGACAAGTTGACTGCTGTTAATGCCTTTTAAAACATCATTTTTGACGTTTGCAAATTTCTGAGGTGCAAGATTGCACTCACATTTCATTCATAATTATATTTTCTTGTGTTTAAATTTTTTGACGATTTTTTTGCGTAAATAATAGGTATACCGAGTACACCACTTGACTTCATTCGATGCCGCTCTAACTTCAAAGTTAGCAGAGATTTCCGTCGCCTAAAACAGATATCAATTTTTATGGCATAAAAAATTTGTTTTCTAAAAACTGTCAATAATAGATCTGGCTCTCTTTTATAAAACTTCCAAGTTATTGGAACGAAAACTACGGGAATACTAAGCGCTCAAAGTCGGGCAACTTGATTTTACGCTCAAAAAACGAGTACTTTTTTAATAAAAAAATAAATACATAAAATACTATGGAGCGGAATATTTTTTAAGTAAATAACTCAACGTAGAAATAAATTTTCTTTCGTATTTATAAGAACCTACATTTGGAGTATGCTCCTATACGGAAGTGAGGTATGAGCAATGACCGCAGCGGAGAAAGCAAGGATAGAGGCCTTCGAAATGTGGTGCTACAGAAGAATGATGAAAATCAAATGGATCGACCGAGTTAGTGACGCGGAAGTCCTAAGAAGAGTAGGAGAGAAGAGAAGCCTCATGAAAACCTTAATAAGAAGACGGAACAACCTTATAGGCCACATCTTGAGACATGATGGTCTGATGAAGACAATCGTCGAAGGACAAGTGGAAGGCAAGAACGGAAAAGGAAGACCTCGAACAAAATATATGGAACAAATAAAGAAGGATGTGATAGAGAAGAAATACGTAGGTGTGAAAAGATTAGCTGATAGGAGAATTGAGTGGAGAGCTGCGTCAAACCAATCCTAGGATTGTTGACCTGTGATGATGATGATGATATTTGTTGCATTGAAATTGATTACCTCGTTTTGACGCTAGAGCTCCTCAAACTAGGGTGTCTTGCTTTTTTTTACAGACAGTAACCAATGAGGGCACCACTCGATTTAAGCAAACTTATTTTTCTGGGTGCGCTTTTCTCCTCTATCGCCACCCTTCTGGAAAACCACCCCTTTCGCGGGCGACGTTGCTCCAGGGCCACCCCCTCCCCTATTGGCCCTATTGGGGCACGCCACCTGACGGTGACACCATCAACCGACCCCACGTCAGCTGTCGACGGGAGCCGAGGAATGAAGCTGGGCGGTTTAAACCGCTCATCTGGTGCCATCCAGGCGGTCCATTGTGGGCGGATTATAAACATCCTCCTCCTGTACCTATTGCCAGCATTTTGGGAGAGAGGGTGGACGTTGTCGTTTGGGGGAGTAGGTTGGATGTTGTCACAGGCAGGTGCGAGGAGGTTCTGCCGCGTTTGATTTTTGGCTGGAAGTTGGTGGCTTCGTAAGGCTTTGAAGGTAAATCCACAGGAAGGCAAGGCTAATTGACTCCCCTTCGTATTATACGCGGCAGCTCTTCACAGGACGGGCCTAGGCAGTCGTGGCTCTCGCCTGTATTCGCGAAATTAGCAACAATTTCGAGAATATCGTGGGGAAGGCATATAAGAAATATTTGTGGAAGAGAGAAGGGGAAGATAGGGTTCGTCGTCTAGCGTGTTGCGGGAAGATTTTCGGAAGAAAAAGTTAAAGAGAGAAGCTATTTCGCAATCGTTCGGCCACAACTTGAATATTCAGCGAGCATATAGGATACGATTCAAAAAGACTTCATCCGCGAACTCAATGCAATACAAAAGGAAGCTTAGTTTTTCGTCAAAAACTTCTACGGGCGTTCAGAGAGAGAGAGTTACAAAGATGTTAAACGAATTAGGCTGAGAACTAAGGACTCGGGAGGCTGCACACTACGCTCAGATTGCTTGAACAATTGGTAATAGGGTCTTTCGGAGAGATAGGGAGAACATAATAATAGAATTCCACTACATTCCCAGGTCAGACAGAAAAGAGAAATTTTTCCCTCCAACAATAAAAGACTTAAATGCTACGCTGAACTTCGTCAGGGTATTTCTTTTTTATTTTAACGGTTGCTATCCTAACACCCCCAGTCACACACTTATTGAGGAGGTTTGCGGCATAGTTGTAGATGTAGAGTCATAAATTCATTTAGAATGCGCTGCCAGTGTTTGGGACCCTCATGAAATAGGCTCAAAAACAGAGAACCCGCGCAAAGAAGAGCTGCCAGGTATGTGAAAGGTCGTTACGATAGCCTTGTTAGTGTAAGTGACCTGTTAGATAAACTCGGATGGGTATCTCTGTCAGACCGTAGATTGAATAAAAGACTAAACCTTTTAGATAAATTCAAGAGCAGTGTCTTCTCTGACGAAGTTAACAATATCTTATGAAGGCCAACATACTTCGGAAGATCAGATCATGTAAATAAAATAATAGAGATAGACTGTAGAACAGGCAGATTCAGAATATCTTTTTTTCCACGATCAATAAGAGATTATAACGGCAGCGTTAGAATTCACAAATAGATTAGATGCCTTGTAGAGTAGCCTACTAACTTAAGTATACTTTAACGCATGTTTCCGAATTCTATTATTATTTCTAACAGCACGTGGTAGTATAATTTCTAAGCATGCGTAACGTTTTTTGGACCGTGTGGTGTGCATGTGGGAATCCATTTGCACGCTGCATGCTGGTGATTGATCACCCCTGCCAAACACCCTAGAGGTGGCTCGCAGGGTACTATGTGGATGTAGATGAAAGGAGCTAGTAAAGGTTGTGGGATCTGTGAGAAAAACTCTATCTCCTTAATTTTTCAACGATTACATCGTGAAAGCCATTTACTTTATGTCGAATAAGAGGCTTCCGGAGTGAAAATCTAAGGGGAAAACATCAGGATGCAACGATTTTCCGATTAGATAGCAATCATTGCGGAGTCAGAGAAGGATTTCAAGATGAATGTAGTAAATATTTATTGGACAATGAGCAGATATCACCTAAAAAGAATCAGTGCAAATAAAAATAAGATACTAGTGAGCAAAAAAAGAAAGCAGCCGAAACTTTGGAGGCGGAGAAATTCATCCGACCCAATAAGAATTTCTCGAAAAACTACTCCCCAAAAAAATCTCAAATTCTTGGTCAATTCACGAACTTTTTAATAACTCGCGTTTCCTGGTCAGCGGTCACCATGTCTACGCATAAATACATCGAGATAACGCCGCTTCGGGATATCGGCTTGATAAATCCTCGCCCCTTCCGAAAGGGAAATTGGGTAGCGACCACCACACAAACCACAACTCCTTATCGCTAAAACAGTACATCAAGTCCAAATTTTGTAATTATCCGCTCGTCCAGACGATAGGGTAAGATTGAATCAAAGGCAAAGCCACGCACTCAAAAGGTATCTGATGACGATTGGATAAATAGAATGAACCTCTGCCAATCAAAACGGAAACGGGGATCGAAATGTAGCTTTCTGGCCAATCAGAACATCATCATAAGTCAACAATACTAGGATTGGTTTAATACAGCTCTCCATTCCGCTCCCCATATCCGCTAGCCTTTTAAAAGTGACGTATTTCTTCTCCTTTGCCTCTTTCATAGCCTTTCCTACGTAACTCATTCGGGGGCGTCCCATGCCCTTCTTCCCTTAATTCCCTTCCCTTCCCTTGTTTTAAGGCCGTTTTACACGGTACACGGAATTGCGCAGTCTGACGTACGTGTGAAGGCGCAATCAAAATTGCGTCGTGTAAAGCGGTGAATTGCTAGAACACATGCGAGAATGTGTGGATGCGAGACGGCAAAATAGCCCATTCTAATTTCGTTCATGCATTCGCGCAATTCCACGCCATTTAAAAATTAATGCAGCTCTAACCTGCGCAATTCCATGCCCCGTGTAAAACGGCCTTTACACCTGTGACTACGTAGATTTCCGCGGTGTTCAGGTTCCAGTTTCTCCACATTTCCGGTGCAACCGCGTCGGTTTGTTGGTGATGACATCACCAACAAACCGACGCGGTTGCACCGGAAATATGGAGAAACTGGGGCCTTTACACCTGTCCTTCATGTCTCATAATGCGGCCAACTAAGTCGTCCCGCTTCTCCTTAAGGTTTTCAGAAGACTTCTATTTTCTCCTACTCTTCTTAGCATTTCTTCATCACTTACCCCGTCGATTCATTTTATCACTAACATTCTACCGAAGAGTGATGAAGATAAAATGGATAGACCGAGTGAGCTATAACGAAGGTTATTAGGGATGTATATCATTGCATAGGAAATGTTAAAAAGCTATACAATTAGGAAATCCTCTGAAAATACATGATTATGCTATAAAGTAGCATATTCTCCACCCTGAAATTTACAGCAAAAGCGGTTTTTCTCAAACCTGCGTATTATTCGTAAAATTCCAATTTGAAAATTGTATATTAACCTTGCGCTCCAAACGACCCATCGCCATGTTGGCTGAGCGTGACGTCAGAGTCCAGTAAACAATACTTCTACGTGGTGCCAATAGACCATTTGAAAAAACTACGTATCTCTCATTGTCAGTACTTTTTTCTCAGTACAATTTATTTTTTCAATAACAATACATGTTAATTTCATCATCAGTCATGTGAAATATTTATCCTGAATGATTGTTTAAAGAATGTATGCGTACTTGAAGATGCAGCACAGTCTTGACAAATACTTAGCGCTTTTTACTTCTTCATCCTCCTCATCTACGGCGATTTCCAAAATATTGCTATAAAAATCAAATGAAAGTTCTATTTTCACGTATCTCTAGATATTAGGGATGTAAAAGAGAAGACAAAGACAATATATTAAAAAGGCCAAATATTAATGATGCAAATCATTCCATAGGAAAGGTTGCCAATCAATACAGTTGGTAATTTTTGGTAATTGATTATACGATATCATTATTGGCGAGCGGTGTGGCGAGGAACAGCCGATATTTGACTGAAGACGAGGATGATGAAAAAAAATTGCGCCCGAAGTACCTCACAGGCCACGCTAAGGAATGAAAAGCTTAGCTTTGCATTACCAAGCCTTCTCATCTGAGAGCTAGTAATACCAACTTTAAAATTTTTCCCGAATCTGGAATACTTTATCCTTTAGCCCTGGTGGTGTGCTATAAATTCTTCGAAACAGTTATTCAGCCTGGAGTGAACGCGTACGTACCAGAACCAGAGCGCGGTGGCCTACGCTAATACTTCATGTGCTTCCACCAGAGAAAATATAGCGCCCCAATTTCGCATCCATATTCCGATGCGCCATTCTCTGGGAAGAAAAATCATTCATTCTCCCTCCCTTTAAGCCCTCATGCAGGTGCATACGTAATCCCACGGGCTAATGGGCCCCTCAGGGCGAACATTAATTTCAATGTAAGTCTTACGACGAGGCCTGATAACGCCACAAGCCTTCGTTATACGAGTCCTACTTTTGCAAGGTAATGAAAAAAGATTATATTTTTTTCTTCAACTTTACCCACGGGATGAAAAAAATAAATCTGTCGTCATAAGTGCCAACTACCCTATTGCTCATATTAAAGAATACAAACAAAAAAAGCTTAATCTTCGTTCATAACATCTCCAGTGCAAGGTATACGCAAATTTAGCGCTAATCGAGAGGCAGAATAAATATACTAGTACGTCAAATTCAGGAGCGCCTACAGTGAGGATATAAAAATTAAGGTCGAACGTCTAAAATGAAAAATAAACTCCACATTCTCTGACACGAATTTTAGATGATTTCGGCAAATTTTCGAAAAAAAATCCTCTCCCTTACTCATTGTTCGTTTTACTAGAAGGTATCTTCTCTTTTTAGGGCATTAAGAATTAAGCTATTCGAGGTCAAACCGCAACTTAGACGTATACTTATAGTTTAATATATAAATTTTTCACTACCCATTATGAATTTTTTTCTAATCTAGGTAGGTATAAAGCGACACAATCACAAAAACGAATTTCCGCAATTCGAAGAAAAACAAAGGAATTCAGCATAATATCCCACGGAAATAATTAATTAAACAAAAAATTGAATTCAAATTTCGCCAGTGCAAGAACGCTTGTGCACGTTTAACTATTTCAAACTAATAATCTGCCCATATTTTGATGGATAAACCTTACATGTGCTCTGTACAAGAAGCTCGAATGTAGAGCGGTAACTTCAAACTCAAAAGGTATTAATTTACGGAGACCGTAGTAAAGGTACATAGAACCCCCTTTATTCATCAAACTGCGCGTGGTGCTATTTTCAGATGCGGTAAAAAAACGAGTACCTAATGAGAAAAAAAATAACGGGAGTTAGGTACAAATTCATGAGAGGGAATGGGACAGAGCAGAGCAACAGAGACGTGGCACGTATCGATTTTAACTTTTAACAAAGTCAAAAAGACTACTAAATTGTCAAAAGTTAATTCCACACCCCACAGTGCCCTGTTCACTTCTATGTTCATAATCAATTAAAATCAGTCGTGAAAGCAGCCCATAACCGTTCGATACAACGCGCCGAGAATGTTCGTCAAAAATTAACATCTGTCGCTCGGGCAACGCAATCATTCTCCGTCAACAATGAACCGGGAAATTACGGAATTGGCAAAAAATAAACTCATCATACGACAGCGATGATTATTAAGGCGCTTTCATTGTTGTCGTTGCTCATGGTTCCGGAACAATGGCTTTGGCAAATTTTCAAATGATAGAAGCATTGTTTGCTCGTATTGCTAGCTAGCATGGGGTTGGACAATAATGTTTTTACGCTTAACGATTCCATTGCTTGCGTCAACTGATTAATCTAGCAGGTACCTGACAAGGACAGGGCAAAAAGAGGACTGGGACCTGTAAAAACCAAGAGGCTTGACGTCACGCGTTAACCTATTAATAACTGCACTGCGGTGGAATGCAGAGTAGGTACCTATTTAGTAACTTCAAAACTTTATACGACTACGGACATAGATAGAATATAGATAGAACTCGAAATGATGCTATACATCAAAAGAAGTCCGTGATCAAAAGATATTAAAATTCACATTATTCCAAAGTATAGTTGGTATTTAAATCACAGGCAAAAATAATCTGAGATTTCAAGCCAGATAATTTGAAAGCAATCCATTTTTGCACTAGAGGAAACAAGAAATTTCCAACATTCGTGATACTCTAAAAAGCGAAAACGGTTGTATTAAATATTACATAAACCTAGGGATTACTATATTTTTATTATATTAAAAAATGAGATCATAGCCATATACTTTACCCGTCTTAGTCACTGACACACGTAATTTTACGGTAATACGAATGGAATCACACAATACCATTGCATTGGACTAATATTTCAAACCTTAAGAACATACAAATATGCAATACAGGCATGTTACTGAGCATGAGCTCGATATCGAATTCAGGCGCAATTAGTAGTTTAATACTTGTAGAGCAATACCAAAGGTGTAACCAGTGGCGGCTCGTGAGTCAAATGCTAGGGGGGGCGCACTCCACCGGGGGGTCATAATTTTTTAATATTTCGTGTATTTTATTAAGTTTTTACGGCAATATAGGAATTAAATTCTGTGATGCCATACGTTCCGTTTTTTTCAACAAAAATACCTAGTTTTCCTAATAAAGCTTGATTAATAAATACTAAATGCAGTAGACTCTCGGTCATACGGATCGGTAGTGCGCGTACCCCCAAAAACTGCGCGTTACACCGTGTAACGCGCAGTTTTTGGGGGTATATTTATCGAAATCGATGATGGAAGAGTGAATTCGTCACCGGCAAATAATAATTGATTTCGATACATATGCCCCCAAAATCTGGGCATTACACCTTTGCTATCCGAAGTCTCCCTTATAAGGACGCTTTCAAATACAGAAACATAAGACTAGAGTTACTACCTAAGCATTTCGTTAATGTCTGCTTCCTAGGTTCTGATGAAAAGTGACTCCATAGGTGTACAAACGGTATGGTTATTTACTGACCTCAATGATCATACTACAAAATAGAATTTTTTTAACAACAGAAATGAATGTACAACAACTTTTTTCGTGAGATATTCTATCAATTACTACGCAAAATTAGAATACGTACACTCACATCTTCAAAAAGAATGACATCAATTTAAATATTTGGGTAGAGCCTTCTTAAACCCCTTTATATTCGTTAAAAAAAACGATAATACGAGTAATAAAATATGGAACATCGTTTCCAGCAAAAATTGGTGAAAGGACTTTATGCTCATGCAGAAAAATAATCGCAAAGAATAATTTTCCATGAAAATGCAATGTCGCCGAAATGCGATTTTTGCTACTTCGTCACTACTTTCTGCACCAAAAGTTTATACATCAAAAAGATATTAAAATGTTTAATATTAGCCCACTAATTAAATATAGAAATAAGCGCATAAACTAAAAAATTACAGGTTTTTTTAGCAAAGCCTTTCTGAGCAAACCTCTACCTTAAACGTTAACCAACGTTAAACGCGCATTACTAAATTTATGGAGTAATATTCTTTTGGCATTAATCTTAAGTTTCATACGTTTCCCTGAATGACAACAATGTTTACCGTATTTGTTATAAAAAAATATTTTCTAAGCAACGGTTGCCCGTACGAGGGGAATTTTGACTCTGATGTCATTGGCTCGTCTTCCGTATTGTTGCACATTCCTTACCAATACGTTGGTTTCCTATTATTTTTTATTGCCTAAATCGAAAGATTATTACTCCTGGAGTACGTATATCACGCATTTAGATTTTTAAATGACGATATCTATTTTTCGCGATTACATGAAAAGTGAAAATTTTCAAGCGCGCGAAAACGCGACGGCTAAGTATGAATGCCGGGAAATCTCCGTGTGACGTCGTTCTGGTTCCCGCTGCCGCAAGTGAGGTAGCTGAGTGCCCTGCTAACTGGTAGCGCTTGGCTTAAGTTAGGATTATTAATACCTTATCAAACGAAGGAAACTTTCCGACTTTAGCCAGTTTCAATAAGTGATTATTAAGACGTTTCCATGAGCTCTGTGCCTCATGCATGTATTGGTAAACTCCTATCTACTCGTATAGAAACTAGGTCCCTGTGACGTCACGTGGAGTGGCATCGCATGGGCGCCAATCTGGCCTTTTTCAATTGAGGATAAATTTTGATCATTGCCATTCGTCCAAACCGATATTTCTAAAACCAAATAATTTGTATATTATGAATACACTAATGGTGTGTAACGAATCTCAATCAATGCCTTTCGTTTTCTTTGATGAAGGAAACTACCCTATTGTTCACAAACATGCGTTGATTTTATAAAGATTTCCATTTTTTTCGCGAGATGATGAGCGCCAATCGGTAATAAAAGCCGGTAACAATATGTAGTCCTTGTTGCACGGAGTGCCTTTCCCTCGGTTTTGGGGAAGAGCTTGAATTTTCCACGTCACGAGTTGCTAAAAGGGGAGAGGACTACGGAGCTCTCCTCTCTCTCATATATTCGAAAACTGAATAAAAATTACCATTTTATCTAGTGTAAATTGTATACCCAAGAGGGCTACAGCCACCTCTTGACTCTCGTTGGAAGGATGTGGTTATGACGCACTTAAGGGATTACTACGTCAAAAATAGAGTAATGATTAACATACTAATTTTCATTTAATAATTCAACTTCCTTCCTTTTCCTTTTAACTAAATAATTCCCCTTTTCGGCGGCATCTAACCTTCCCTCTTTTCCTTGATAGCGAAGAATCTTCGCATAGCTTGGCAAATTAAAATTTGGATTCAGGGTTCGTCCAACACCTTTTGTGTTCGGATACTTGAGTTCACGAAGTTCCTTCCGGCTCACAAGATGCGCCCGAGAACTCGCGTAAAAAAGCACGCTTCCCTAGCCTAAAAAATATATATACAACCGCGCATGTGTTCGCGAAAACTAGTCCATTTCCCACGGCGTCCGCGTCGTGGTTGGAAGTGGAATCAAACAGGTGGCACGCGGTCCGGCAACGCAGCACTAAACTCCAAGATGAGAACCGACATCAACGTCACAGGAGAGGGATGACCGTCGCCTACTCGATTTTTTTTCTTACATTTTTTTATTAACTGTTGGCTCCAAGATGTTTGCATTGTGATCCTTTGCCTGCCTTAGAATGAAGCGAATTTTCGTTTGTGTTTTGTTTCCTTTGTCAATTGTTGGTGGTGATCAACGAGTAAATATTATTGCAGGCGCTCATGGGCCTTTCTCAATTCATATTCTACGTTTATATCGTATTATTCAATACTGTAACGGTTAGCCACCAACCATTTTATTTTATGTTGTATGCTTTGTTTTGAACTCGCGGGCTATCGAATCGGATGATTCGTTAGCATGGCTGGTTTTCGCACGCCGCCGTCCCGAGGGACGGCATAAAAAGGTGCGGCGGGTGAGGACTCAGGACAGAAAAAGGAGTGCAACGATGTTGTAGTGAGTGGTGAGTGAAACCAAGGAAAGGAAGTTCGACACCGCGGAGCCATACGGACGCAGTAACGTCAAGGACAGAACGTAAAGTATCTGCACTCCATTCCCCCCCTGTGAAGACCCCCCCTCCTCGTATACGGTGAACACTGTTCGTGTGTGGGAAAAGGGATTTTTTTTGTTAAATTTATCTTTGGTTGTTATAACTTGGTCCTTTCATTGTTCAACGATTTTTTTTTATTTCTCTTTGGTTGTTATAACTTGGTCCTTTCATTGTTCAACGATTTTTTTGATTTCTCTTTGGTTGTTATAACTTGGTCCTTTCATTGTTCAACAATTCTTTTTTGATGCTATAATAAATTTTTATTTCTGTATTGTAAGGTGGCTAACCGTCATTTCCATCCGAATCATCAGCGTATTTTACTCGTGGGCGAACCCCAACACCCATATGGGATTTCAAAATTTTACAATTATTTTTTATTTCTTGCAAATAACCACTTCCTTGGGACGTAGGCATCAGGGGAAGGGAGGACCCATTGAACGGGCTGGTTACAATACATTCCGTTAATTTTCTTTGACGTTGTTTTTTTCTTAGTCTATGCCTACTCATTTAGCGCGAAAACAATAACTGTTACGTACGCCAAGAAATTCCTGTCAACGGGACACATTTCATACTTAAACTCACAACATTATTGAAAATGATATTCATAAATTCTCTCGGTATGTTACAGATGCCCGGGCCGACGGCAAAGGCTTTTAAACTCAATACAAACAACTGCTGTTAAAAACATAAGATTCTGCATACTATTACCACTCACCTTCTGTTTAATTATTGTTAATAAATCAATGTCAACCTAAGTAAAAATAAAGTGAATTATACTCCTAGAGCGAATTAGTAACCAAAAGAATGAAATGATGACGAGGAAAAAAAACTTATTTAAAAGTGCTATTAATTCTAAAAATTTGAATAACTGTTTCAATTCCTATGAGTATTTATTACTTCTTATATTTCCACGGAGTGAATGATGATTTACCATTTTTTCAGTTACTCCGCGTCCAGCATTACCATTGTCAACAGTCAGTGACCTCCTGACGTCTTCAGGTCGAAGGTGCTGCTCTCAGCATCACATTATATTTGACGCACCGCAGGCGCTTTAAAGCTGTCTCAGTAAACAGGGTTCACCCGAGCCAGAGTGTTAACACTATAATGATTTGGAGCGTATTTTCAGTGCTATGCGAGTGGTATGTTGCTTGAGTTAGTTTTGTTAGACTTGTAGATTAAAATTAAGAATATTGAACAGGAAAAATTTTTGTTAAAATTGCTTAGAAACAATTAAAACTAATTGTAAGTATTTTTTTCATTTTACATTATTTATTTTCCCATTTTGATTTCTTCTATTTTATTCTCTTTGCAAGTTGCAAATTTTAACATCATTTAATTTTTTGTGCTTTTGTTTTTTTTCCTTTCGCACATAATACTTCAAAAGATAAACTTTCAACGGTTGATAACTTAAAAACTAGAAGAAGAACACACACAGGAAATACACATTTGGTTGTTGGAATTGTTTGATCGTACATTTGGATGTATCCAAATGTCTGTAATCGGTGCACTATTGCACCGAGCCTGGACTGAATTTTTTTTTCTAACTGGAAGATGATCTGGTTGACTGTGGTGAGTTTATGGGCGGAGAGGACATCATGAGTTCGGGTCATTTCGTACGAGTACAATTCGGAGTGATTCATTCGGAATATTTCGAGATTTTTTTCCTTCAAATTAATTTATTGTCACGACGACGACGATTCTCAATTTTGACTGGGTTATGGTCCAGCTGCCCGTGAGTATAACTACCACCTCTTCAGCGGTGATGATTGTACGTAAAGTGCATATGTGGGACAATATTGACAATACAAGTGTAAAGTGACCAGTTTTACCTTTCCAGTGTTAGTGAAGGAGAATGAGAAACACAGGCTTTTAGTGAGCGCGTGCAAGAGCACTCTAAAATTAAGAAGACCAAACCTAACCGACATCGGAACCCGGGAACGGCCTTGAATGGCCCAAAACATGTGAAATTTACAAGTACAATCTATTGATGGGTTTTCCACAATTTTTTTCATTTTTTTATGCATTAGTATTCATTTTGTTCATTTTAAAGTTTTTTTTCGGAGTTCTTTCTCAATTTTATTTTTTTTTTCCTTTTTGAAAAATGTCATATTTTTTGTTGGTGGAGAGGATACCCTGCATCTCGGTTTTAGTTTTAGCAATCTCGATAGATTCCTCAATCAGCCTCGGGTTTCCATCTTTGTATAATTTTCGCCTTCTTTTCCAAACAGTTCGGATGGTCACAAAATCATCTTCTAAGTAGTAGGCGAAAATCACATGTACATAGAGAGAAACGTCCCTACCCGAGGCTGACACAAGAAGCTATCCGGATTGCTAAAACCCAAAAGAACATGAACAGAGAAAACTTCACCAACTTGTATTTAATAGTTTCTCCACATTTACCGTTCGATGTTTTTTGCCATCGAATGATCTTTGCAATACTCACGGGAGCTCTTCATCAATGGTCGCGCCGGAGAAGAGCACAAAATCTATACCAGTAAGCCAATGCAAAACACAACCAACCAGTTTACAATACAATACCTGATGATTGGACCACTTTTCTGTGCTATGAGCAGTTTGCTTTAGCATAAGCTTAAAATCAAACATTTAAAATATGATTTAGAACATTTCTTTATTCACGAATTTCATACAGAATGTTATTCAAAAGTTAATTCATTTTTCTGGCCATTAATTTTTCATTTCTTGCCGTTTTTTTCTTGTCCATCGTTGCAAGAAGCAAATGAAATTAGGGTATCATTTTTCTTTTCTTTTATTCTTTTGTTTTTAAATACGACAAAAATATTGAACAAATGAAATTATTAAAACTTTGAGAAGTGAGGCATTGAAATATCTCGGAAGTAATTATTGCTACAGTCACATCGGTCGCATGCCTTTAACTGATATGCCCCTTACTACCTTTCGGTGTTGAAGAAGTTGGCCTCAACATCATGCAATGGCAGTCCTGATCATTTAAGCCGCAGTTTCTATATCTGAGGAGCCCCTTTACGGCATGATTATCAGCCAATTGCTTGGTGTAACGCATGCGCTACGCGAATCATGAGGCTAGTTGCGCTAGTGGTCCGAGGGCAAGCTTCTCATGACCCGTTATGAAAAAGTTTTGACCAATATTTTGCCATAATATTAAGATGAGCTCCATCAAGCTCCCAGCATCTACTCTGACCTTCGTCGTCATAATCAATATTTTAAAAAGGTTGTCAAATCAAACATTTACGCATTTCGCAATCCAACCGGTTGAACGCTACTGACTGTTTTATTCCCGAAATATTTTTTTAAACTCCATGTTTTTCCCTTTCGCTACCATTCATAATATGCACTAACTTATTATTTACTGAATGTTAAATACGTGTATGGCGTGTCTTTGCATGATGAAGGCACCACTTCACGATGCCCCTCGGATGAAGCAAAATAGGGTGGCGTGCTGGAGCAAAAAACAGCTATAAACAATTGGAGTTCCTCAAGGAATCACGCTGGGACCAATATTTTTTCTAAGCAACGCATCTATTGCTCACACGATCGAATCAAACACAAAAATACAGAAAAAAGAGTGGATTGATTAAACAGGGTCAATATTGTCGCCTGGGCGACCCGAGCGTTGGGAGGTCCCCATTGAGACGCTAAACAAACTTATGTGCACTGCACGCCCGACAAAGCACGCTCCGATGGCCATGGATAGGCGATCACACGTCCGAACAGCGAACTAGATAGACCCTCAAACGCGCCGCACACGTATTATACGCGGGGCTTCCCTAGCAGCGATGGGTCCTCGGAGATGTCCGCCTATGCAACGCCATCGGTCCATCGAAGTCTGCTCAGTACTCGCACCATGTATAACTTCTTTCTTCTCCGTATCTCCTAAAGTAACTATAATTAAGGCATCCAACCATATAAGGTAGGAATTTATGGAATATTAACTAAGTATTCTGGAGGTATCCCCTTCTGTCATAGATTTCCCTTTTCATTTCACGACCCCCTACGCCTACTCCCTTTCACTACACAATAACTACTATTCTGTTTCATTCCCTCTTCTTCGCTTACCGAACTTTTTCCCTCTTAACATGGGTTTAAATTACCCTCCTTGCTCACTAGGCTTTCGCTCCAACCAAAACATTTTTCCAAAAACAGTCGCGGGAATTTAATATTTGGAAAATTCACGAGAGCATAAGCCTTTCGTAAATAAGAAATGAATTTCCAGCATTATGAATTGAGGGCTTAAAAGCGAATACGCGGATATTCGCAAGAGAAAAAAAAATAAAGATCAGCCTTCCGCACCGGCTGTTCGGCAATATTAGGCGAAATAAAATTCTTACAAGCCAAAAAACTTGGAGACGGCAACTAAAATCTCGCCCAACAAATTGAAATTCGGTTTCGTGATCAAAATGCTTAGCCTCAAACAAGCCTTAGGTTCATAACTTAGCTTCGACTTTCTGTTACGATTTCAAATAGGTTTCTTATCAAAAATTCTCCAGCGCAATTTTATAACCATCTGGTACCCTACTGTCGCTCTTCAATGCAACAATTTTTAATGAGTTACATTGAAAAGCATTTAGCTATACGGCAAAACGCAGCAGGGGAACGTAATTCTGCATTTTTGTTAAATACGCAAACATTTTACCAGTAATTGAACTCTTAGTTCAAATAAGCTACTAAGAAAAGCGAGCTCCGAACTCCGCAATGAAATTGCACCAAAAATTCAGATTACAAAGTTCCCATGGCAACTGTATCAGTGACGAAACCAGGAACCTGGAAGCGCAGTGGTCCGTGCAGTGGAAAGCCAAAAGTCCTTTTGTCGATTCCCGTCCAGGCCAATTATTTATCATTGCAAACCATGTGAATATCACCTCCGTTCTTGTGGCACGATTGAAATATTTCACAATCAAATCATAGGACTTTCGAGAGAAAAAAGTATGTCCATGCGGATAATGGGACAAAAACCATTTTTTTAAACAAATCCCCGCGTTAACTTTCAACAATGAGCAGCGTAATATGCCGATTTTTGGGAAATTGAACGTGTAATTGGTTGTGGCATCAGGACAATGCCAACGAAAGGTAACAATGCCCAACGGTCAGCAGGCAACAATAGAAGGCAGACGCAAAATGGCCTTTTAAAAAACCCAGACCACTCCACCAGAAGTGGAACGGGAAGCAAAAGAATATTAATTTGCCGCTACAGATCATTCTGCTTCATTAGGGGTAGCGTCCATTAAAAGGGGTGGAAAAAGGGTTTATAAGGATTCGCCAACGCTCTTAGGATAATCCTCCACCAATCCCGTTTTCCCTTTTGCAAGGATTTAACCAGAGGGGAATGGAACTGACGCAGGTGGCCAGAACCGGACTTTACCCAAGGGTTAACATAGATATACACGCACACATGATCACATGCATAAAAACACCATGAGAGGGCCATTACGGCGGTTAATGGCGTTTTTTAGTCCAAAAGAGCAGTTTTACGAGAGATAAACGAAAAAACAGGGATTTGGAAATCCACCATGTTGGGAACACAATCCCACAGCAAAATGAGAAACCATAAGGGTGGATAAAATTTTAGACCTAAGATACGCAAATTTCAGGAATACAGCTGAGGAAAATCTATAAAATAGACGAAAGACGCACTTCTTGTAACAATTTTTGGTTCTACTAGGAGCACAGGAAACTATAGGGATGGAAAATCCTTGTGGGCGAAAAGAACTCAATAAAAGTATTTATTTCTAATATTTCGCCAAAAATAAACCCAAATTGTGCAAAAAAATGAGATAATTGTTTATAGAAGGTATGAACGCCTCTTTTACAAACGCAATCCTCTTCTCGATGACCTAGGAAAACAAACAAACAGTGACAAAGGAAATCAAAGAGGATCTGGAATTGTTATCGCCGATGGTTGGAATAAGAAATTTTGATGCCCATAAAATTATAACTATTATTATTTCTATTTTGTTTTTAATGCAGGTATTTTGATACTTTTGTAATAATAAACACTTTTCTGAGCATAAACTTACATTAATGTTTATATTTAATTATCTGTGCTGCTTTTAGAAAATCGTCTGTGAACGGCGCAATGAAAAAAAATCACGATTCGCAATGAAAATATGCCACACCATTTTTTGTTGACATAAAACTTTGGGAGGACAAATTGAAAATGTTTAGCCAAAACAATTTTCCACATCAACCGTCCATGTACCTACTCTGGTGACAAGGGCGAAAGAATTTGGCCTTATAGTGATGGAGGCAGAGTAGACCACTCAAAACAATGTCCAAATTAAATTAAAGAAGCAAAAAACTGACATTTTGAAGGAACCCTTCCAGCATTGAGGAATAAAGGAGTACAATGACGTCGCGACGTCCCTTTCCCGACGAAGGGAAAGATGGACGACCTCGAAAGCTAACTACGTCAACACTGCCTTGTGTCCGAATTGTAGATTATAACCATACACACAACCCTTAGGTCTGACGTTGATACATTTCCGTGGAAATCTCATTCCAAGTAGTCTGTAACGCTGCTAAAAAAATATAAATCACGGATAATAATAATGATCGAAGTACGGAAAAATTCAAGACAAAATTTTCTCCAACCCAGCCGTACAATGGCAGTTGTAAAAATACATGATCTTGACAAGCACTGTTCACTAACATTTCATTACGATAATAGTTACCTACGTGAGTTCTTAAAATATAATAAAAGCTAGGGTCAGAATTATTCCAGTAATGGTATTTTGAGCGAAATTTTACCAAGGAATACAGTTAATGATTATAATGCCACTAGCACTAACTGGTAGGTATCCTTTAAGGTTGTCATCCCTCCAATATCCACATTCACTTCAAAAAGTCTACCATTTTCGTTGAATTGTTTGGACAAATTTGACCTTAGCAACGCAAAAATTAACTTTCACGATCAAAGGTTCTACTAATTCACAACGCTGACAACAACACGACTTCGTGCTCGCTTACGCAACGCGTCCCATGAAGAAAATAAAATGAAAACATTAAAAAAAAAAAAAAAAAAAAAAAAAAAACAATGGAAGCAGGAAATGCGCTAGCGTGTCCCAACGCCGATTTATACGCTCCCTTGGGCAAGTAAGCGCCCGCGCGCGTAGATATGCATGTAAGGCGTGTTTTTGAAGCCCGAACAGTTGAGTAGCGCCGATTCGGCGTGACAAGATGCTATCGTGCAGACGCGATAAACGCTACATGTGAGGGGACTGCTTGGCTCGATACTTGCACTGACAAGAACGAGACTGCAGGAGGGTCAACGAACACAAAAATCCCTAAAAATTTTGAAATAGTAAAAAATATAAATACCACCTAGAGTCCTCTAGATTACACTGTGAATACTACTCCGTCACCTGGGAAAGTAGTCGCACACTCTTCCACTACAAAAAAGGTGGTGTTCACCACTGTTAAGATAAACTCTCCTTAAACTTTCATTTTTTTGCCTTTTTTATTTCTTTCCTTTTTCTCATAATTGGTGTAAATCGATGAACGAATGAAAATACGCTGATTAGTGTGTTAAAGTGTAGCTCTTTGAGTATAAAATGGAAACTTTTGGCAAACGTCTCGGTATATATTTATCTATCGTGTATCGTCAGACCTTAGGGTTATGTGTGTGGTTATAGTCTACATTTCCGACACAAGGCAGCGTTGACGTAGATAGCTTTCGAGGTTGTCCATCTTTCCCTTCGTCTTCATATTTTTTGGTATGCATATGAAAAATAGTAAAAATCATATTCATCGCAAAAAACTGATAAAGGTATACCGAAACATTAGACATTTTTTCAAATAATTCCTACAGACCGATACTCAAAGCCAACAATCAACGCACAAAGGTTAAGAAAAAGACTTCGCTGTTTCACAAAATAAAATATATTTGCGACCGATTTCGAAACAGCGTATCATCATCTGGCCCAGATGATGATACGCTGTATCGAAACCGGTCGCAAATATATTTTATTTTGTGAAACAGCGAAGTCTTTTTCTTAACCTTTGTGCATCATGAAGGAGTTTCATCATGTTACGCCAACCACCATCGCATTCGCCAATAATCAACGTTAAAAATTGAGGACGAGAGAAAAAAAAACTGAAATTACAAAAACTAGAGGAGGTTAAAAGACACAGAAAATACTCATAGAAGAATAACCCGGTGAGGCTGTTTACATGTAGCTGGAATATAATAGGTGTCCGAAGGTAAAGTTGTTGATTGCCCCGAACCTGAACATAAAATTATTGACTATGTGACCTATGATTTTATCTATAGTATTAAAATAGTTCGTCTATCTTCGAACTTCGTCGAACTTACTCGACATAAGCTCCTTCTCACTCTAGTAGCCAAATATGTTCCCAGGGACGGATCCAGGATTTTTTTCTGGGGGGGCACAAGGGTCTCACAGGTCTTCTCATATTTAATATTAAAAGCAAAATACAACAATTACTGTAGAAAATATTCTCTTTATTTTGACAAGAAAGTTATTAATAGTAAGTAGGGATGGTCGGATCGGATACCTCGGATCCAAATATCCGCGGATATTGCCCTTCATCGGATATTTCGGATTCAAAGTAGCGGAAGACATCGGATCTGGATCAGAAGTTTTGAATAATAGTTTCAGTGAATGCAACGCCCCATAAGGGTGGAAAGAGTTCCGATTCTCTCTTCGAATGTGCCGTCGCATGTGATTCTTGTCCTACGCCACTGGTCAGTGGTTTATCCGAAGATTTTTCCTATTTTCATTTCCAAACCCAAGCGTAACAGTTTAGGTCCCGAGCATGTAAAGATGTTAAAAAAATACAACTTGGAAGCCTTTAAAAAATTATTTTTAATTTATAAAAATATAAAAATGTGTATGAACATCTAAAAAGCATTCCTTCGATTGTACGTACCCAAAGTAAAATTGAATAATTACTTCGTTTAATAGCAGGAATTTGAAAATGCATTTGGATTCGAAAACATCCGATCCGAAAGATCCGGCTCCGAAAATCAAGGATCCGATCCGGATCCGAAAAAAAATCCTGGATCCGTCCATCCCTAATGAATACTAAATTGCATGATTAAGGCTCCTTGATACTCAAAACAAAACGAACATAATTATAATCATATTAAAAATCTATCTATTTTTAAGCGTCTGAGGGGGGGGAGTTTAGGGAGGGGCACGTGCCCCCTAGCCCCCCTCCCTAAATCAGCCTATGTATGTTCCATTAAAATTTATTTATTTAATGCAGTCCAGAAACAGCACGAGGCCAATTGCAGAGGACTCACAATAACAAGAGAGCAATTTACTAATATTAAGATAAACGTAACCAACAAAGAACAAAATAATGTTAGAATGAAAAACTATTGCATCAGGATAGCCTGGGAGGAACTAAAGAAACAGAGACTGCACGCTAGCCTTATTGCACGAGCAATTGAGAAAAGACATCTTTCAGATAACTACGGTAAACATCTATTTCAACACCCCATCATATTTCACGGTACGACAGAAACGCTAAATTAAGAGAAATATTTTTTTCCGAACGGATAGGTATGAGAATTAGTTCGTCCCTCGAGCTATACGGGACTTCAATAAATGCTGGGCGGTACACCTTGTGCTCAAACTAAGAGAAATATTTTTCCGATCGGATAGGAATCACTCACTCAGTGATTCAACCCGAAGGTTAGTTTGAATATGTGAGGGTAGAGCTCAAGTAACACTAAACCAAAGGCAGGTGAATTTCACACATCCATGGTAACTATATTTTTTATTATTCAATCAGTCTGTATCAGTGGCGGCGCGTGCGTATACGCATGTTAGCAAGTGCACACCCAAAGATGAATGAACTTTAAAAGAAAACTATTCCTTTGTAACTAGAAGGATAAAAATCCTGTCTACATATGTAAGAAACATGAACCTCCGAACGCTACAGCTATCTCCTTTTCAAATTCACCGCTCTACAAGTGTGAGATCACGTGGCATCGTGCCGGGCGCATATTCGGTTTATGCGATCGCTTATTGGTGCTCTGGCGGGACGAAGTATGCGGGGGGGTATGTGCTATTCAAAGGGGCGATGGGAGCAGACTCAAAACCATGCGAATGCGCAGGCGCATATTTTTGGTGACTGACACGCAGGTAGTGTAGTGGTGTAGCCGTCACCTACACTACCTGCGCCCAGGATCTAGTTCCGTGTGTAACAGAGTCATCTGTATGGCCGTTTTCTACACTACTTCCGCATAGGGTGTATATATTATCCGGAGGACTCTCGTTTGCAAACCTGCAAATGCTTCCAGTGCCAATTAGCGGAATTGATTTGAACTTCATGCTAAAAACGCTTTCCTTCGTTAGCTTATATTGTAGCATTGTGTATTGTATTGTAGTAGCTACTTACAATTAGTGGTGTGCTTTCTATACGGCATTGTGATTAGTGCCAATATTTATAAATTTTACGTGTAATAGGTGAAAGTCTTTCGTTTCGTATATTTACACTCGCTGATAGTTATAATTCGTGCTAGTGTCGGTACATTTTTAATATGAATCCAGTTACGGTCCCGGAATTGAAAAATACGAACTTTTCTCAACTAACGATTGAAGAAAAGTTGCGAATAAAGCAGCATGGAAGACCTTTGCCGACATTAGAATTAATCCAGACTACAAAGTGCAAAGGAAAGGATGTGACTAGGAAGTTTAATGAAAATGCATTTGCGAAATACGAATGGCTGTGTGGATGTAATGTGACAAATCGCCTCTTCTGTTTTCCATGCCTTATGTTTGCTCTTGACAAATCCACCACTTGGACGCATGGTGGATTTTGCGATCTATGTCATTTAAAACAGAAGGCTGATAAGCATGCAAGTTCTAAGAGTCATATGAATGCTGAATTAGAATTTAGTATGTTAGGTAGATACAACATTAGACAACAACTCGACAGTGCCTTCAGACGGAATGTTGAAAAACAAAATACAGAAGTTGCCAAAAATCGTTACGTCTTGTCTCAGATCATAAATTGTGTACGATTCTGTGGTGCATTTGAACTGGCATTGAGAGGACATGATGAAACTGCGGAATCCGCCAATCCGGGCATTTTTCGAGGTCTGATCAACATCACGGCAGAATTAGATTCAGTTCTGAAGGATCATTTGCTCCAAGCTACTGTCTTTAAAGGGACATCTAAAGACATCCAGAATGACCTGTTGCAATGCATGCTTCAAGTTTGTCAGGAAGAAATAAAAAGTGAAATTAATAAAGCTGATTATGTATCGGTTATAGCTGATGAAACCACAGATTTATCCTCGCTATATCAAATGGTAGTTGTATTTCGATATGTTCTTCCAAATGGGAAACCAGTTGAACGATTCTGGACATTTTTAAATCCCAGTGACTGCAGTGCTTTGGCTTTGTCCGCGAATATCAAGGAAGTGTTGACTGAAGTGGTTCCGGACAAAAGAAAACTTGTTTCGCAAAGTTATGATGGAGCCAGCGTAATGAGTGGCCGTCACTGTGGAGTTCAAGCCTTGGTGAAAGAGGACTATCATTTCGCACATTATGTGCATTGCTACGCACATAAATTAAATTTGATTATGGCTCAAGCTACAAGTCAGAACACCCCGGTGAGAATATTTTTCGCTGATATAAATGAAATTCCTACCTTTTTTTCAAATTCCCCGCAGAGGGTGAAAGTATTAGATGAAGTGGTTGGAAAGCGATTTCCTGGCGTGTCAAATGTGAGGTGGAATTTTAAGTCGAGGTTAGTTGAAACCGTTTATGCCCACAAAGAGTCATTATCAGAATGTCTTGAGAAGATTGAAAATAGCAGTAGACAAAGTAGTGCTATTTCTCAAGCAAGAGGATTACACCTTAAAATTGAACAGCCAGTTTTTATGTTTTGGCTAGAAGTCTTCCATAGAGTAATGCCACACGTGAGTATACTGTACGATCAGCTACAGAGGAAATTAATAGACACAGTGTCAGCAAATGCAGCCATTAAGGATTTCGAATCAGTAGTAATGAGTGTCAGGGAGAGCATTGACAATCTTTGTAATAACTCAGAGACAAGATATGAAAAAAGAAGACGTGAGGACACTTTCATCTCCAGAAACCTAGCTGCAAAAGAGGTTTGTGATGTAATACTCAGTCAGGCTAAGGAACGATTCTCTTTTACGGCCATCTTCTGGCATCGGTCCTTTTCTCTTCCGAAAATTTCCCAAATTTCAACCAGGAATTCCCAGAAAAGTATTTGCATAGTGTACATGAGTCATATCCATTCATAGAACAAGTTCGTCTTCGGACTGAGCTTGAAATAATTTACATGCGCGAGGACTTCCGGAAAGTCTCTAGTGTCGTTGCTCTACTAGGATTCATTGTTGACAATAACATTCAAAACACATTCAGTGAAACAAGTAAACTACTGAAAATTCTGGTGACAATTCCGATGACAACCAGTGAAGCAGAGAGGTGTTTTTCAACACTTAAGCGTGTTAAAACATTTTTACGTAGCACGATGGACGAGGACAGGCTCACTGCTTTGGCGATGTTGTCAATTGAAAAAAAGTTCCTGGATGATATCGAAGGTTTCAACGACAAGGTGATAGACAAGTTCGCTCAGAAGAAGGAAAGGAGAATGAATTTCATCTACCATCACTTGTAAAGGTGTGTTTAGAATAATTATTTTCATTATCATGCTAATATTATTTCTATTCATGCAATTTTAAGGGTAGAATGTACCAGTGAAATGTTTTGCTTGCTATGTATTCTATCACGACGAAATATGATGCTCATGGATTAGGATTAACTTAATGTAATTAAATCATCCCATATCTGCTCTGATGCACACCCTAGATAAATTACCACCAGCCGCCACTGGTCTGTATATGTCTAGGAATTCGTTTTCCCCCCCGAATAATAAATTCACTTTAATAAATGCTAGGTACGCAGAACTGCGCTTGAGCATTTCTTTTTTGTTTGCAAACGGCTGGTGTCATAACAACCCCCGCCACACGCCCATTGAGGCGGCTTGCGGGGTAAATATGTAGATGTAGATGAATATTCACAAACGGTTACGACGCGGAGCGAGGCTCCGTCTATCTTGCCATTTGAGGGTAAAGGGGTTACGCGAAAGGTAGGAAGGTCAGGTCAATTGCTGACGCCGCGCTTTAATGCACGGGAGGGAAGATAACGGTGCGATTGTAGCAACAAGACGCGATCTATGGACGTCGAAAAGGGAGCGATAAGGGCGATACGCGGGGATGAAAATTCTCGCCTCAAAACGCCATCTACCGGAAGCAACGCTCTCTCTGTGAGCGCGCGGGCCTGTTATCTCGGTCCCAGGCAAACGGGAGAATGCATATAGAGAAGCGAATTTCCTGCCGACGGCATCCCCTTTAAAAAAGGATTTTCCTTAAAGACGACTCCGCAAGAGGATTCACCACTTCCGTTAAGAGGAGGAACAACAGACAAAATAGTCGTACGTTATGTTCATTGATACTTTAATTATTGAGAAACCTCTCTGTCATTATCATAAATATATTATACCGATTACGAAGTTTTCGTGGAGTATTTAAGAATTATTCTAGCTGTCTCTCCTTCTCCGTTCTCCTCAGTCATAGATAATTTTGAGGTAAAATAATGGCAATGCGTGTTGTAATGACTTGTTCTTTTAGTCCGCGTATAATACTTTCATGTTAATATCGAGGGAAAATAATAGTACTTGCGACACAACAGTTAAATTACTGTTAAATTATTCTACCATTTAACTTAGGTTCCCATGGAGTATTAATGAAGTATTCTGGAGTCTCCAATTCCCTCATAGACTTCCCCCTTCAATTCACAATAAGGCCTACTCCCATTGGCGGATTTAGGAGGGGCGTGCCCCCCCCCCCCAGACGCTTAAAAAATAGACGAGATTTTCAATAAAAATGTTAATAAATTTTGTATTTTAATATAAAAGTCATAAATATTTACCTTTAATAGTTTTTATATTAAAATTAATAGTACATTTCATAGAGTAATTGTTGTAGTTTTAATCCCATGTTGTAGTTTAAACATGAGAAGACCGTTTGCCTGCCAGACCCCCCTAGAAAAAAATTCTGGATCTGCCTTTGCTTATTCCCTTTCATTCCATCCAAAAACAAATCCAATCCTCTTCCTTCCTCTCCCTCGTTTACCAAATACTATACCTTCGAACACTGTTTTCAACATCCTCAGTACTCGCTCCATCCATACCTACTTTCTCCTCCGTATCATATCTAGTAGGTGCCTCTTCTTACCCGCCATGTCCAACCACGCACTTCGTCGTTCCTGCTCCTCTTCGTCCACTTATTTCTTCGTTCTTCTCCACATCCACATCTCGAAAGCATTCATCTTTGATATGACATTAAGGAGGATTACAAAAAATATTGTAGCCTTGTCGGTAGGTTCGCATTTGCGAGTCATGCATTTCGTCTCCTTCTACTCCTTTCGATGCATTTCTTGCAATTAAATTTACAAGTGTATCCAATAAAGTCCAAGAAAATGCGAAATAATATCAGCAAAACCGATTTTTTCTATTGACTATTGAACTATCATCGAGGTGGAGAATGCGTCTTCTGACGCCCTCGGACAGGTTGAGACATAATCCTCCCCAATGACGGTTGCCTATCCAACCGAAAAAAAGTTTCTGATATACGTATAGTACTTCCCATTTCAATTGGCCTTAAGAGAAATTCTTAATTACATTTCAGCAAATTAATGAAAGGGATTGAGCCTTATAGTGAATTGAAGAGGCAAGTACATGAAATAAGGGGAGGCTGACAGAATGCTTCTAAAGTACTCCGTGTAAATCTTCTTTAATAATTAGATACTTAAATAATGATAACAGACAATTCGCATAGTTGAAGACGCATTATCCTCACTAAATTTGGTTGCCTAGCCAAAACAAAAATCGGTTTCTGAGATACAGTATTTCCTTTTTTATTTGGCTTTAGTATATAAGCCTCGAAATTACAATTCAGCTTATTATCAGCTTCATCCAATTTTGATTACTATTAACGCACGAAGTAAAGTTAAGTAAAGTAAATTTATTGCTTCCAACCAAAACGAAACAAAATACTGATGTTTTTGCAATAAAAATAAGAAAGTTGGTTTGCCTCTAAGTATAGCCTTTGCTGAAGCAACCTTCATCCGTGGTAGAGAGGATATTCTCCAATTACACGATTCAGGATATAAATGGCGAGTTCCTAATCACACAGCTTCCAAAGTATTAATTTAACCCCCAGATCCCCTAAATTCAATTAATACTACATCATTTTTCAAAGGATGTTATCATTAAAGGCATCGAAACAGTTAGTGTTGTTCCAATCAGACGATAACTGAATTGCACTCTACAATTCTCAGCAAGGCCTATTCCCTTTCCTCCTATGCATGAATTCTATTCTCTTCCTCCTCATATACCGCTCAAACCTTAATAGGTCAATAATTCAAATTTTAAGGCGAAAATATTATTTTCTTTTACACTGAAGCGTAGCAAGCATAACATAAAGGACAGTACGAGTATATGTATATTGGCCATTCAGGATTGAACAGACGATACCACAAAAACACTTATGAGGTAAATAAATTTAAATATGTTGTGATATTAACCGACAACTTTCAAATGGTTTTCCACAACTCTTAATTATGAAGAGTTGACTCATGTGATTCCAAATTAAGAGTTGAAACTACTCTTAATAATGAGAAATATTTGACAAATTTCTAATAGTTTTTCACAACTCCAAATTAGGATTAGTAACAGAAAAACTTTCAATTGTTTCATACCAAAAGTTTTTTTGTTACGTCTGTTTGATATTAAATGGGCGATATTAGTTTATCTTCAACAAGAATGTTGATTAGTTATTAATTAATGCGATGTATCTGGTGAGATACATAGCCCATTTCGACTTATTTACACTGTGAAACAAATTCCAAAGAGACTTCAAAATGAACATTATACAGAATGAAGATGGATTTGGTGCTTTCCCGGAGAATACTGTTGATAAAGTCTTCACGGGAAATCAGCCGGTTAAGGATGGACATTGCTGCCGACATTTCAATAACCTACTCTGACCTGACTTGACCTCCCCAACGGTGTTTACAAGCCCGGCAATAACCAGGTCCATCATTCGCCCTGAAGACGATGGCAGAAAAGGCCATCCAAACGTTGGCAGCAATGACCATCCTTACCCGGCTGATTTCCCGTGAAGACTTTATCAACATTATACAGAATGGTTAGGGTTCCGCAAGTCCATAAACAATATATTTTATATGAAACTTACCAATGATTAACGTGATAGCGATCCGCTCGTTGTCATGTCGAAATTCGTGAATAGATCGCCCGAAGTGCAAAGATATACGTGGAGATCTCTCATGCCAGAAGGTTTGAACGGTGCACTGCACGCGATACATAGGACAATAAAGGGTTCGCCAACATTCTCTCATCGAACAGATTTATTATCATTAAACTGTACCCACCGTTTCCAGTCTTCTCTCCTCTGCTATAATACATAACATAATTTATTGTTCTCAAATTATTAAATCCAAATTTATCATTATAGTTTGACAGTTTAAAGCACAGAATTCAGTTTAATTGTTGGCATAATAACTTGAAATCAGTAACAAAGAAAAATATACAACAACAATGTACGAATGTACGGACAACAATGTATGAACAATGTAGAATATACATACGTAGTTATACAGAGTTGAAATGGTCAAGTAGGTTGGGCTAATTAGGAATAAGTATATTTTTCTCTGATTTTTTTCAGGGAGGAAGAGTCTTTGATAGGAAGTTTTATCCATGCTTGTGAGGCGGCAACGGTAAATGGTTTTAAAAAATTTGCGGACCGATAATTTGATGCATGTCCATAGTAGGGTTCAGCTTTAGCAATAACATTAGACAATGTTTTTATCTTCGGATTGAAGTCAATTATGCACTGTAGATCATTGTTATTTTTAATGAAGGAATACATTAAACAGGCCAATTTAAATTTTCTTCTTGTTTTGATGTCCATCCAGGAGAGCTTGTATAAGTATGGCGTTTTATGTTCACCTTTCTGCAAGTAATGCATGAATCTTACTGAGAAATTTATCAGGCGTTGAAGCTCAATATTAAGTTCTGCTGTAAGATCATTAACTACCAATCAGCAGTATCCAATGTGGAAAAAACTAATGAGGGGACATGTTGACTCCGTACATTGAAAGGCAGTGGATTTTAATGGGCTTTTAATGACAATACTTTATTCAACATTAAACAAAATACAAAGTTACATTCTTCGCCAATAAATTCTAAATCTAAAGAATTCAATTCAGAGTATGGCTCTGTAACAATTCAGTTAGTCAATAGAGGGCCTGACTCAATAACAAGGAGCGAAGAGCATGTTTAAAATTTGGATATGTACAACCTCTGGTCACTTGGTGCAACTGGTTAAAATTCTAAATTTTTACATTGTCAAAACAATTTCACAGCCTACTTTGAGGCATAATTGACGGACAAAAGCATTACATTTATCTGAAAAGTACAACATGTGACCTTTCCAAAACAGAGTATTGCTGAATTTAATTCCAAAAAGTTTACCGAAGACCCCCAAGGGATCGGGAATTCCATGATTTTAACTCTTCCACCGCCAAGATTTGAATCCGTTTCTGAACCCGGGCCCACGAGGTAGGAAGCCAACACTTGCCATCGCAACAACCCCATCCCCAACCTTTAATTTGATTTCATATGATGTCGAAGTACGACGATTTCTTATGACATCACGAACAAAATTAAACATAGGAGTCATCCACCGATTGATGTATTTGGTAATGTGGGACATATTGAAAAAAAAGATCCTATTTCTTTCCAAGACGACGACGACCCCTAGATGTCTCCTTACTTGGAATAAATTCGTAAACAGCCACATGAGATCATTGTCATGAAACGAATTGGAAACCAAGTTGACTTAATTATTGGCGTATTCGAGGAACTCTCCAAGCCGTGTCTCCATGCAAACAAAAACAAATGCCAATCCCATCCGCAAACAAACATTCACATGGCGTCTTCCATTGCGATAGACGTTACGCAGTCAAAAAAAACTTCGATTTGGGAATGAAATCCGTCGATAGAATCGTATATCCGTCATCCATGAATTAAACATCGAACAAATCTCAACAAGTAATTCTGTGCATAACCAACCGAATCAAAGCTGCTACAATGATTTTTGCTTAGTAAGATGAAATGCCAATTCGGGAAATCACATTTTCGTTAGGCGATTTCGGATACCTTTTACCTAAAGTAGAGTAACGGTTTTTCCTTGCTATTACGCCGGTTTCGCAGAAATACTTAGGACAAAAAATGGTATTTTTTAATCATTTTATAAACTATAATGATAGTTGATTAGGTTGATAATTTAAAATAATTCATTACAGTAAATAGGAGGCATAAAATATATACGTATTATACATCCTGCATGCGCTCTAAGGTCGCTTTTCAATTTAAATAGCTTGTTTGACGATCCTAATACAAATATAATATAATATAATCAAATATATAAAGAACAACGAGAGCCTACATGAACATATAAAGTACTTGATTCATCATATATTTCTCGCTTTCGCTCCTGTCATTCAAAAGTTAGAGGTATCGAAGAATGATATGGGGGAAATGGTTCAACCGAGTAAGTGATAGGAAATGCTAAGAAGAGTGGGAGAAAAGAAGTCTTCTGAAAACCTTAAGGAAAAGACAGGAAAACTTAATAGGCCAAATCTTGAGGTATAATGGCCTGATGACAACAATCGTCGAAGGAGAAGAAGTGGTAGGGAAGAAATATAAGGAAAAGCCATGTCTGAGCCACACGGGACATGTAATACAGGATTTTAAATAAAATAATTGCGTAGATTTGAAAATGTTACCTGATACGAGAGCTGAATGCAAAGCTACGTCCTTCAAGCCTTTGAATAAGAATTAAACGTTGACGACCACTAGGCGTCAGAAGGCTCGGAATATTTAGAAAAAAACACAGAAACAAACAATAGCAGTTACTATTTGAGCAATATAACATTTTTCATCGTTTTTGAAACTTTTCTTTTCTATGTGTTTTACATTTCTTTGCGATTTATCAGCCTCTAAGCCTTTATCAGGTACATTTCTGTAATACATTTCTGAATTTACAGAACAAATGCACTATAAATTTCAATTATAGTCTGAATGGTGAAATATTTGTTTTCATTGAAATTTGCATTTTTTTCAGTAATTCAGTTTCAAACGGACAGAACACAGAAACAATCAACTTTTGGTCGAAATTCAAGGTTAAAGTATTTATTTTCACCTATTTTTGAAGCTTTCTTTATTTGTTACGTAGTTTAAAGGTTTTTCATATTTGTTTTCAATTTTTAAATCCAATGTATTCCTTTTTTGTACTTCAATTCAAATTAAGAAAACACACAAACATAGACTTTCATTTACAAAGTGGAAAATAGAATAATATTGAATTTATTTTTGCTTTTCATTGTTTTTTGTATTATACAGGTAGGTATTACATTTTATTATTTCAGCATGGCGTACTAATTTTGTAATTTAGATGCGACTGGATTGCAAACATATAATCATTTCCAATTGAAATTTGAGCAATAAAATACTATTTTCCTTATTTATTGCAACTTTTCTTTATTGTTATGTATTTTAAATGTTTAGCATTTTTTATTGTCTAATGCATTTTTTTATTAATTCAGTTTGGAATGGACAGAACACAGATACCATCAAATTCTATTAGAATTGAAAAAAAGAATAAATAATTATTTTAATTGATTTTTGAAACTGATTGATTTTTTTGGTAGTTTAAATTTACCATTTTTTCATAATGATGTATCACTTTTTTTCTACTTCAAATACGAATGGGGAAAACACAAACATTGTCAATTTCATTTACAATTTGGAAAATAAAATAATTTTTAATTGATTTTTACAACTCTTCATTAACTTTAAGGCTTTTAAATGATTTTCATTTTATTTAATTTCTCAGTTTCGTTTACAACTTTTGTAATTCAAATCCGAATGGACAGCAAACAGAAAAAATCAATCAAATATAAATCGAATAATAAAAGAACTTATATACATCAAGAATGAAGCACGCCATGAAAAATTTGTTTTAATTGATTTTTTCAGATTATCTTTATTTTTTGGTACTTAGTAGAAGGTTTTACATTATTTTGGAGACTTATCCACTGTTTTAATCAGTTTAAGTCTCCAGTAAAACTTTAAAGGAGATAGACAATACGAAAAATTCCGAACACTGAATAATAATTTTTAACACAGAATATATATCGTTTACTTAATTTTTGTACGATCAAAAGAGAGGACAGAGACAGCTAGAAATAAGAAGAACTTGTTTTCTTTTCTCTGGGCTCTCGTAGCAGGCCAGGTTTGACTTCCATGTGACAGTGCTGGCCGCACAACGATTTTGTATAATTTTCTCTTGATCCTGTTCCTTATTATATTTTGGATAATTATCCTCGTTTAAATTCAAATTTCCTTGAAAAAATTAAATATGGGAATACAAGAAATTAGTTCTACCGAAATTACATCGCACGATTTCGCTATCATTAGTAAATGACAGAGAAATCGACAAAATTATGAATAAAATGGTTTACCAAGAGAACAATAAATATAACGGGACCGCAGAATGGATGTAAAAATGAATCCATATAATTGACCTTTAGAAAGAAAAATACAACACAAATTTATATTAGATTCAGAAATCGGCAAAATTATGAAGAAAATAGGTTACCATTGGCCTAAAGTAATAGGTTACAAACTATTTTATAGACTTTTCTCTTTACCCTGTTCATAACGTGCAGACTAAAATTCAAATTTCAAAACACAATTTCAAAAAATGGGAAGACAAGATATTGGTGATACCACATCACATCGTACGATTACGTAACAATAATAATTCACCAAGAAATCGACACAATTAGAGTCGAAAATTTAACTATCGCCGATTCAAAAAAATATTAGAGAAATAAATCTGATACACGTAGTTCCAAGCACATCTCCCCGAGCAAAAGACAACACAAAAGTGTGTCCACTTGAAAAGGATTAGCATTAAGTAGACGAGAGAGAATTACGTTCAGGTAGGAATGAGGAAAAAACGGCTAATTAACATTTCAACGACTGAAAATGACTCGAAGTGATGCCCACTACAACACACGAAGTCAAATCAAAACACGTCGAGAACAAGCACACTCTCAGCTCAGAGTCAAATGAAGCCTGGATATCAACTGTCAGCGCCACGACACGGGGCCGCGGTAAAAGCTCATACTAGGGCCCAAACACACTTCAAGCCGGCGAAAAAAATCGAATAATATTTTTTAAATGTATGTATAACATGTACTTACATACTTCCTAACCCATCCACAGCGAAGGCCAAGATCAGTATTCATTGTGAAACCTGTCAACAACAGACTTATACATGGAATGGACACAAGGCTCGAGGTTAAGTCAAAAAAAATCATGACGGCACTCTGGCCGAGAGACCCTAAATCCTTATAAACTAAAAAATGTTAACCTCTCAAATTTAATCCTCAAATCCGATGTCCTCTCCGCCAATACAATTCTCACAATTACCCATTTCATGGCCCAATAAGTAAATAATTTTTACAAATTCGAAATGGAAAGAGAAAATAAAAAATTCAATTCTTAAAAAAATGCTACTTGAATGATAACAAAAGAAAAGGGAGCAAATAATGAAGAAAAGTCGACAAAAAATAATAAAAAACTTTTTAAAATATTAGTTAACTTGTGATTAAATTTTTGAAATCATTTTTTTTTTAATAAAGTAATATTCTACATCATATTATTAATTCTAAATTAATTGTGTTGAACATTAGATTACTGGTAAATCATATGTTCTTATGTTCCTCGCGAGTAGAAATAAGGAGCCTATGAAGAAACATCTTAATATGAAGCAAATGGAGTTTTTAAAAATAATGTAATTAAGTAGATATCCATTTAAGCAAGGAAAAGCTGACCAAAGACGATATAATAAGCACATCATAAAGGAGAAATAATTTTTTCAATCGAACGATAAACATCAAGTTATGTACAATTAGACCATGTCCGTTAGAAATTAAATACAAGGAATACTATGAAGAGGAATATTACATTTGAGTTGGTGAGATCTCTAAAAAAAATACGGTAATATTGCACAGAGCATTAGCTCAATATCCAGGCAAAAAAAACAGTTACATGTTTGAGCATCTATAAGCATGATTTTTATAGTTATTAAGATTTTTGGCAAATTTTTTTTTTTAACGGGTCTGGTTCAATCGATTACCGGATTCACAACTAAAAAGTAAAACATAAAAATAAAATAAAAAAGATTAAAATTTATAAATTCATTAGCGGTATAAAATGCAGTGAAAGGTTTTAAAAGAAGCTTTGATCGCCCGGATAATGAAGTGTGCGTGCTGATTATTTTGATATAACGTGCCTAGGCCTACTCCCGCACCAGACGATTCTACACTCATTTCTATTAAAATTAATCAGCAGCTACAATTTACTCTTCTAGCGATGAAAACTATTTTCCTACTTTTTAATGCATTTTAAACTGTTTTTTAAAGCGTGTTTTATTTATTTATAGATATTTTACTTTGATTTTATTAGTGCGTAATTCAGTTTAAGTCCCGACTAAAATTTAAAGGCGAGAGAAACAATAGCATCTATATCAATGACTAAAAACCCATTTCACCTGGCGAGAGAAAGAGGGATACCGGGCTCAACCCTTAATCGCAGGTGGTGGTGTGACCAGGTGAAGCCAGGGATGGTGGGATATATCCGAGCGGAGATCCCGACACTAATCTTTGGGCAAACGGCCCGGCCGGAGGCCCACTCGCAACGCGGACACAGGTGACCATTGCCGCATCAGAGTCGCCGATTCAGACGCCTCGGAAAGGAGTGATATATGCACCACATGGCCTAATTTATAACATGAAGGGATTGCTCTTGCGTCTTTGACGACAAAAAATAGTATCAACTTTGCTCACACTCATTACTGTGATATTTTAATATCTAATAATAATTTTTTTTTTGAAAAAATAAACAGACGATAAAACATTACCAAAAAATCCAAAAATGATTAACAATTCATAAAAAAATTATAACAACTGCAGCATTCAAGAAAAAGTGAAACTAATATACATTTACTTTGCTGTTCTATCTGTTCTACCGGAATCTTTCCGAAGGCGTTTTATCGGTTTGGATTAATTCTTAATGAATTTCTTGAGCATCGCAGGCGCTCACTCATTGTCTGTCTTCCTTCTTCTCTCCTTCACGTACACTAAAAAGTTAATACAGGTCCTATTAAACTTGTTTGAGCTAATTGTTTCTCATAGTGCATTATGTTGCACCATCATTTCCGCTGAAGAAGCGGAGATTCTTAAATGCAGAGCTGGAACATTACCCGGAATGTACTCCGGACAATTTGAGGAACTGGACAGGACCAAAACTGATGTACAAAAAATGGTGTATCATGCGTAGGAATAAGGGAAAAATATCGGAAAATGCAAGCAAGATTAAAACTTCCATAGACTGAAGCAAGCATGAGCGACAACAAACTTGAATTTCGATGCATAATCCAAGAACTGAATGGCACACAAATATATTCCTACAAGCTCTTAAAGAAAGCAGTAATGTTACAGTTTGAAAGTTACAGCATTCAGCATAGAGTAAGAAATAACACCATTCCATGTTGAAAGAATACGTGTATATTAATACCCTAGGTTAACCTGTAAAGAGTAAAGTGCAACTTACAAACCGTATTCTCCTCAGAAACAATCAAATTTCATTTTAACAAAATGTCCAATATCAGTGATACAAAAAATATATTTTGTTTGGTTTTTAATAAATAATAACGAACATTCACAAGAACAAAATGATGTGACAACAACCAAACAAAATATTCATTACCATTAATGCAAATAAATTAATTTCTAAGGTATTAAAAACATCGAAACATACACTTTCAAAAAGATAATGCTATGACAACACGGGAAAAATGAAAATTCGTAGAAAAAACTTTAATACCGGTCTTCAAAAGATAGTATTATCTTTGTTTAAAGCATTAAAGGGATATTGATGATGTCTTGTTTTTCGGTATGGAATTCCAGCGTCTAGAAGCAGTAAGTTAAAAAAAGTTTTAATGTATATGGTTGCGGGCTTGAGGAATTTGAGGTGAGAATTAGGTCAATGTTGCATATTGGTTGCATATCAAAGGTGGAAACTTTCCATCAAGTAAGCAGTAAATTCCGCGGCTAATATAAAATTTAGGTAAAATCCCGAGGAACCCATCATTAGGAGCTCGGCCCATAACAACGGCGTCACACGTTTACCTACATCCATTGAGTCTGCACATGAATTCAAAATCGGCTGGCATCACCTCCTAATCGTTATGATGGGTTCTTCTAGAAAGAACTTCCTGCATGCTAAGAAGGCACTTTGTATCAATGTAAAGTTTATATCACTGCAATAAATTTGAGGCATTTGAAATGTATTACTGCAAAGGAGGATTGAACGGATCGACCAAATAAGTAATGAGGAAGTTCCACGAAGAGTAGGAGAGAAGAGAAATCTTCATGAAAACCTTGATAACAAGATGAAACTACCTAATCACTCAATTCTTGAGACAGGATGGCCTGATGAAGACTATCGTTTAGGGACAAGTGGATGGCCAGAACGGAAGACCTCGGTAAAAGGATGACCTCGAACAATCAATAATAATTATATGGATCTTCAAAGACGGGTGTGAAAGAGGAAATATGGAGGCATGAAAAGATTATCTGACACGAGAATTGAGTGGTGAGCTTCGGCAAACTAATCTTAGGATTGTTGACCAGTGATGATGAATGAATAGCCAAAAGAACTTTACACTTTTAAATAATATTATTCTTTTATTATTATATTTCAATAGTGGATAATTATTTTGAAATATAAAAATGTAACTATTATTGAAGCAGGCCTTATTTAAGGAAGGTTGCTAGGACACGCAATACTAAACTGACAAGAAGGCAATAATGACGGAGACGCGAAGCCCCCGTTGCCTAGGCAACGTCGGCGACAGAGACGAAGAAAGTGACAAGTGGAAAAAAGGATAGGATTGGACGGGAGTGATAGGCTCGCACGCCAACGGAACAAATTAATCCGACAAGGCGATCACTGCGATCCAATCCGAGGTTAATCATTGGGTTGTCTCGTGGATAACGTGGACTACTCGTCCACGTGGAACCGAATCCTCAAGGCGGCACGGCAGCCCTACTTAGTAAAAAGGAAAGATAGTGGAGGTAGAGTGGCAATTTCCGCCCGCCGAAAGACAATTAATCGCATGTCTCAGAAGGACAAGCCCCTCGTGAACGGATGTCTTGTATTTTAAGGGAGGGTCAAATGACACCGTCATTTTCTCCACGGGATATTGCGATAGCGCCGGTATAAAACAAGGCCCCTATATCTTCCATTCATTTTTCACAGAAAGGCAAGTCAATATATACCCAGTATTTTTGAGAAGATGAAAGAAATATCTCCAGGTTAATTTAAAGGATGACGAACTTTTAAAAAAAATACGAACTCGTTCCAGGTAGCATTCTTAGTTAGTTTTTCTTATTTCAACCTCATTAAAATGTATAATATGTAATATCATAGAGTAAGTATATTCTTACTCTATGGTAATATTCAACGAATGTAGCATATGCACCCTTTAATACTGACTCATACAACTAGTTTCGATAAGTCACCTTCGAGTATCACTCCAATCAACTTCGAGTCAATCCCTTCTCCCACTTGTCACATTCCTCGATTGTCGCCAGCGTTGCCTAGGCAACTCGTAACTTCCTAGGCAACTTCGTTTCTCTGCCATTATTGCGACTTTGTCTACATTCCATTGCGTGGGTATATCCACCCCCTTAAAGCAGACTCCGCCCAAAACCTAATTATAATGAAAATAAATTATTCTTAAAAATTCTTTACGCTACATCACCGGATAAGGTAGGTTTATATTGAGCATTGTACGAATTATTTCAACCTGTCTCCCCTCCGGAACCTTAAGATGATGCGTGAATGTGTCAAATCAGTTGTTAGAGTCGACATTGAAGTGGACATATACTACACCCTTTGCTATATTCTACTGTAAATTACGTTCCACCGCATCTCGCCACACACCGTTGATTTCACAAATTAAAAAACTAATCACCAAGGAATGTTTCTAAATAACAAAAAACGAGTACGAACATCCGGGAGAAATTCATATCATAATCATTCGTGCACGGAAAAAAAATTTAGTTAGACCTATCGAATTCTGATGAAATTTATCAAACTTTTCGCTTTATATGGCACATTCAAAAATTCAGTAACAATTAAGATAAATTCTATCAAACTGGTTTGGTAATTGTTAGCGAACTGGCCACAGAATTTCGATATATTACGAAACACTTGGTAAATTTTTTGAAACCAAATTTACATAACTACGTATTTTGATAATTTTTACCAAACAAGCAAGCACCTTCGTAAAATTAATCTTATCTTCGATAAAATTTACCAAACTCTGAATCGTATTGAATTAATTCAGTTATGTTTACCAAACTCTTTCGTACAATTAACCAAATTATGACATATCAAAATGTTTGATAAAAATATATCAAGAGCGTTTGGTAAAATAAATCAAGTGCTTGATAATTTACATCAAAGTTTAAGTATATTTAACAAAAATAATGTCTATCACACCAGCTAAAATATTTCTTGGAGTGTAGGTCAACGTATGTTACACAAAAAAAGTTATAGCCAACGTTTTTGTTTATTTAAAACCATCATCAGGGTTTAACTTTGTACATATTTATTGATGTGGATTTATTGGGGGAGATGTAGGAGAAAAAAAAATAATTATCACACCAGTTTGTTAGTTTTAATCAAGTATTTTCTTTTCCGCGTGTAAGGAGGTACATTTCAGTTGTCAACCACACCCTGTATAAAACCCGTGAAAACGTTATCCAGTTCATAACGAAGGAGATCACGAGGACGCAGCTCTGGAGCACTATTTCTCAGCCCTCCTATAGTCTCCCACCGTCCCCTTGGGTAAGGACCTCCCAGGGGGGCGTCGCTACTTCGCGTCTAAGCCGAGCAGGGCGCCACCGCAAATCTCCAGACGCATGCATACACGGGCTGTGGAGGACGCTAATGCACCGTGGTCGGTCGGGCTGGGAGACAGAAAACGGGAGACCCTATTAAGCAGCGCGGTAGAGGCACACGTGGGGGAGATGTGGGTTAACCCACACGTGCATGCATTGTCAGCGTGATTAAATTACCCGGACGAAATGATAAGTAAGAAAAATGTGCAATAATAAATGAGATGATGAGAGCTAAAATAAATACAAAAGAGGTCGAGTATTAAAAATGAACGCACTGAAATGTTGAGGCCTTAGCCTGATAGAATCCCATTTCAAGTTAGGAAAAATAACAACTTTGGTTTCTAAATCATTATTTAATCGTCGACTAGTTTCAATATATCATCTAGTCTACTAGACTTAACATTTATTTTACACTAGCCTTGAAAATGACCAGTGTAGTGAAACTGGTCGATGATTAAATAATAAGTTGTAGAAAGCAAAGTTGTTATTTTTCCTAGCTTAAATTAAAAATTAAATTTACAATTCAGTATTTATTCCAAAAATTAACAAATAGACTTAAAATTTAAAAAAAAAGCTGATTAAGAAAATTTATTTGGCATACCTTTTATGCAGATTTTCAGTCAGTTAGTCGCTACAATACAATATCTTTTATATTTATAATTCATTGCACTTACATGTATTTGTAAATAAAAAATAATTTAAATATGAAACATTGACCCAAAAATATTCATATTTGATATTGTAAATAAGACATTATAAAATAAAAAACAGGCATTTTTTAATTTTCCGTTTTTTTTTGTCGAACTAACAAATACGGAATTCAAGATATTTTCGTGCATTTTTTTTTCTTTCTCCACTTTCTCGCTAGATTAAAAATTATTCACAAGGCCTCCTTTTGGTCTTCATATGTATTTCTATATTGATATTTTTAAGTTCAGGCGAGATCTTCTATAAGCGGCTAGCGTTTAAGATGCGGAGTAGGAAGATTAAAAATGCGCAAAATAAAAAAACAATTACAAGATTGAGAATAAAAACTGCAACAAGCCAACAGTTGAAGTAGGCAAGTTCCCAACGTTCACAAAATCACAATAAAATATCGCTCGATGCGAAAAGTTACTCATATCCAAGGTTCGTCCTTTACCGACCTTGGTCATATCGAATGACCACTGACGACATCGAGGCAAATTCGTCTGAAATGGCAATCAAACGCCACGCCACATGCGAACCAGACTAAATCCACGTTGTGAATTTCGCAGACGATTGTGTTTGCACACAAAACAAACCCAGTGTCGAGTAAACAGCACTCCACAATAAAAGGGTGGCGAAAAAAAGCAAGCGAACAGCCAACGGACCAAACGGGAAGGGTTTAGAGGTGTGAGAAGAAAATAAAGACGTGTTTTCCCGCATGTCTCTCTCTGACCGTAATCCACCATTTGGCAGGAGGAATAAAAAGAGTTCAGAAACGAAATGGCAAAATGGCGCTGGACAAACCTAAAACAGGTCAACTTCGATTGTTGACATTCCATACGACAATCGAAGCGGTCGTATTGTCGTCGCGGGCGGGAAAATGGCCGACCCGAAGCGGCCAAAGCTTAGATCAACACCACTTACGGTCAACACACTATTCAGAGTAGCAAATACCCTTATGAGACCCTTTATAACTCCAACAATGGAGGACATTTTGCAATTCAAAGAAGGGTAAAATAAAGGGACGCGACCTCAAGGGGGCGTTAAAAATACACACCTTGAGCCTCTACACAGTGAGCAGTCAGCATCGGTTGAAATATAATTTCAAAACTTATATGACGATGGGATTTCAAAAATTATGATATTGTTTTCGCAGAAGACTCAACCAGCGGTGGAGGTTGTCCAACAGAAAAATATTTAACACGCTTTACCACACATACAGTGAGAAAAAGTAACGAATGTTTATGCTATGATGAATACTTCATCGGCCTACCGCCACAAAAAATAGGCTTTAAAATCCTTCAAAAAGATTTGTAATAACCATAAATCAAAATATGCCCTTTCTGAGACAGTGCTAAATTAATTGAATTATCTCTGCCATCGGCAAACGAATGAAGTAATTTACGTCAAATCGCTTAAGTTATATACCTGCAGGCGACACGGCGCGGGCGGCAGCTGAAGGAATATTTAACTTAAAAGCAACTTGAAAATTAAGCTAACTAAATACTATATATGGTTGCTGTAGACAAATCTTGAGTAGTGAAATTTTGCGATTTAATGACGTCGATTTTTTTCCACGATACCAAGGGCGAAACGTATTTATTTAGGAGCACTAGGTCGCGGGCCTACCCCCATAATGATTTGAATGATAAAAATTACATTTTTAATGCTCACGAAAGAAAAGAGAACATTAGCGTAGTTTAGCGTAGCTAGTAGCGCCGGATTCGAGATGAGTGTTCACGATAAAAAAAATGCTGCGTTTCCAATGTGTTAGACTAATAAAATTGACTGCGACAGTCTAACACAATTGACGGAGGTGGAGGCGAGATGTAATGCGAATAATACATATTAGCTGAAGAAAAGAAGATAACACTTTTTCCACAAGTTTAACTTTGGTACAAGGCGATTCAACCATTACGTCATCATCAGGCACATGATGATAACCTAGCGGTTGAAACGCGTAGAACCATATTAAAAATTGAGGATAAGTGCAATCTTGTTTTCTTAAACCAGCGTGTTAGAAGAGTTAGGATGAGAATATATCCAGGGCAAATATTAAATTAAATTTGCTCCGTAAATTCGGAAAAGGATTTCGTTTAACGTCATACCATCGTTGACGTCAAAACTAGAAGAAAATAAATCAAATACATTGCAAAACACAGGGATTTAAATGTCATTCTTACCTCTTAACTATTACATATAGCATGGTGTCACGATTAACAAAATTAATCGCGTTACTCGCTAGGCTGACTCATTGCATGACTTACACATTTTAACATTATTATAACCTTGCTTCGATTCTTTTGTCTCATTTAATAACCCTTAGTATGTTTTGCATTAGCATCTACCACTGCACAATACCCTGCGAGCAACCTGGAGAGTGAACGGCAGGGGGTGATCAATCACCAACATGCAGCATGCAAGCTGACCACCAAATTACGTGCACAATCACTGAAAGGCTTGCCAACGGTAAGTAATTCCAAGAGCAAATCTATAGAAGATAAGAATAATAGAAAAAAATTAAATCACGTAATGAGTCGACCCAGTGAGTGACGCCTTAAACTCTATTAAGCCAGACGCCGTTGATATCCTAAATATTTCGAGGAAGTAATGTGATTTTAAATCTCTCTGTTTGAACGAGCGTGCACGAACAATTTGTTGTCATGGGTAATTTTTTATGGCCGTGTGGCGTGCACGTGGCGATCCTCTCGTATGCCGCATAATGGTGATATGTCACCCTTGCTAAACACTGGAGGCGGTTTCTAGGGTATTATCGAGGATATTATGTTCAGGGTATTATTCTCCTCTCTGGTATTATGTACATTAAGGTTAAGTCCTTGTTAGTGACGTAATTTCATTATTCGCTGCTATACAGGAAGACCTTTCGATAATTTACGTAGACAGATATGCCCCTAAATAAAATTTACAAGAGAGGCAACAGGCCCTGATCTGAGCAGACAACTGACTCCACACTCTTTACATATTCACCATAGCAACCCATTCTGGACATGGTTTTCATCCAGTTACGATCAACTTGTGCATGCGCAGAACTACATATACTTTTGAAGTTAGCGATTCACAAAGAAATCATTGAGAGAGAAATCATCAATTTTTATGATGGCAACTACGTTTTGACCTATCAACGCATTTACTGTTTACATGATGGATCGGCATAAATTTCAATTCTGTTTAAACAAATTCAAAGCAACTATAATTTGGGATTATTTTGGTGAGCAGTTACGAGTGAATCGACGCTTCTGAGCTTCACACAAAGGAAGTACCTCGAGAACTCGAGATAAAGAAATCCACTCATCGCCTTTCAAGGATTTTCTCATTGCGACAAACGGAATTCCAACCGACACATGCTCGTTTTTCCTTGTTAAATGGCTCAATCGTAGAAAATCTATTTATGCATCGAAACAAGACACGTCGTACCTACAAAGTCTCACGGTTAAATACCATGTGCTTAGAGCTGTGAAGAGATCAGAGAAGTATCAATGACGAAGTGAAGAGTTTTCTAAAACTGTTATCGGGCTAAATTATAATTACATTGTCAATTATGCAATTAATGGCAATTACAACTTACCATTTGAAAAAGTAGTATAACTATAATAATTGCTATTAGTATTGCCCCAGTACATGATGTAATCGCTTTTCAAACACGAATGGGAACTCGCTACTTACAAGTAGTACTTAACGGTGGGCTGGTTAGTTAAATTGGAGTACCAACATGCCATCAGTATTTCAATTATAAAGTCATAACACAATATAAAAAATAATTAAAATATCCGAAATTACGCATTCTTAAATAGGCAAAAAAATAAACTAAACCTATTAGGTAAATTCAAGAGCAGTGTATTTCATGTGGTAATATAATGATAGTATGCGTAACGTTTTTTGGGCCGTGTGGTGTCCATGAGGGAATCCTCGGTATTATGTGGATGTAGATTTAGTTTCTCCTAAATATGAAACTCCATAGACGTCATCCAGACCCAAGTAGTTAAAGCAAAAGGAAGAGAGAGTTTTCCTAAGCATCTTATTTTATATTGCTTTATTATGCTCTTCGTATTCTTGGAATAACATTTTTTAAAGTTCAAACGCAAAAATTGTCGATATCCAACCCATTTTTCATTATCTGCAAGTACACTAACGTGTTTTGCTATGCTAGCGCCCCACGGAAAACAATCAATCTACGTCAATTTCCGGAGAAGGCAAGGGAAATTTTCGCTAATGGGGAGATTTTTCCATTTTAAGAAAACATTTCTATAGACTTAACACCCACTCTTTCCTTGCACCCTCAAAGAGAATTAAAGGCACTTCAATTTAGGCCGCACAGTCCCTCATCAGCTGATTTTTTTTTCCGGGCCATCATTTATGTCCCTCAATTTAGTGGCCTCAGAATCTTATTCAGCACTCCCGTAATCCGAGTACTAATTTTTGACAATTATCCGTACTAGGGAATCCCTCACTAATTGAAAGTTTTAATCATGGTTTAATCTGGTACCATATTTGTCCCAATTCTCAAGTTCCCGAGTACAACGATTTCATACTCTGAGGTCTTGCTATCGGTGATGTGAGGTAACGAAGTAAAAGTAATGGAATTACTATTAAAGAATGGATCCATACCTAAGGATCTACTCGGAAACGGAGAGGTAGCGTCACGTGTAAAAGTAGGAGGGACACGCCAATAAAACAAATCATACCAAGAAATGTTTTTCTGGGACCATATTACATTCACAAATCAGTAAGTATGATACTTAGGGAGGAGTTCAAGAAAGACATGAGACATTCGAGAACTAGGAGTGGAAAAGAATGGATTAAGTATTTCCTTCACGACCTCCTGTGTAGTAACAATTGAATGAAAGGTCTTACCTAAGCCCACAGCGAGCGAATGTCTACCAAGGACCCTTAAAAAATTCCAGGTGAAGACAGCAAAATTCGAAGAAGTTTGGCTTGCCAAGCGTCAAAAAAATTAGAAGAATAAACGACCTCTGTGACCATGGAAACGAAAAATAATCGCCACCGACTTGACGTTCGGTAAATGTTCCCCGAAAATAAGCTCACTGGAAAAAAATAATTATCACATGTATTTACAAACCAACAAAACTTAGGGGTGAAGCAGTCCATGCAGTCAAATATAGGAGAAATTTGAGAAGATTAGGAATCTTTTATAAAAATCTTCCTTAAGAGACGTGACTACTTAATCGGCCACTTCCTGAGACAACTCGGAAGACAAGACACACCGGCAGTGTAAAATACAGAAAAACGACAAAGAGTAAAAGACGAGCAGAGAGGAGAACGGAGAGGAGTGCTAGGGCAAACCTAACTTCGAATTGATATCTTCAATTAGTCATTAGCGAAGTTGTTCAAGGCTAAATGAACAACGTACACAAGTCCACACACCATAATTCTACACAGCCTCGACAGGAACCAACCTCCCAGTGTCTTCATCAAGGGGAAACGGCGATAACGCTTATTTTTTGCTAAAAATTTACATTATAAACACGGCAATGCCAATTGATAAAGACACAACAAGAATGTTGAGACCAGACGACAAAGCCGTATGGAATCGACAAAGTTTTCGAAACATTTTTTTCGGCTTTAGAACGATGAATGTCGATGATGAGACACCACCTGCCAAACACCTTCGAGGCGGCTCGAAGGGTGTTGCGTAGATTAGTCCGTCCCCCAAGGCTCAAGAGGTCACTTGACTATTAAGGAGGCGGTGCCCAAAGCGACGAGAACTGTGAGGTCACTACACCCCAGGGTGTGTTGTGCAAAGAAGAGCTGCCAGGTATGTGAAAGGTCGTTACGATAGTCTTGTTAGTGTAACTGACCTCTTACATAAACTCGGATGGGAATCTCTGTCGGACCGTAGATTGAAAAATAGACTAAACCTTTTAGATAAATTCAAGAGCAGTGTCCTTTCTGACGAAGTTAACCATATCTTGCGGACGCCAACGTACTACGGAAGATCAGATCATATAAATAAAATAAGAGAGATAGATTGCAGAACAGACAGATTCCGAATGTCATTTTTTCCACGATCAATAAGAGATTATAACGGCAGCAATAGAACGCGTAAATAGATTGCATGACTTGTAGTGTAGCCTACTAACCTATGTAAAACTTACTGCATGTTTCTGAATTTCTATTCTATATTCTATTTCTAACAGCATATAGTAGTATAGTTTGTTATTATACGGGACGTTTTTTGGACGGTGTGGTGTGCATGTGGGAGTCCAAATGCATGCTGCATGCTGGTGATTGATCACCCCCTGCCAAACACCCTAGAGGTGGCTCGCAGGGTAATTTGTAGATGTAGATGTAGATGTAGGCGAGCGAAGGAGAAGAAAAGACAGGTAGAAGAAGTCGAAGCACCTTGCTAAGAATTTCCGACGCGAACAACGCATCCGGTTCCTCACTCAGCCTTGGGAGAGACTCGAAATCAAAGGAGGGGATTAACAGCGGGCCGGCTAAGGGCCATTAACCGCCTGGGAATTGTGGAGCGGAATTTTTTCACCCATCCCGGGATAAAGTGTAACGGAAATCGGCTAAAAACAATCATCGCAATGCGATTATGAGCATGCACCTGTTTCGCGTGCGGATGAAGAATTAATTGAGCTTAAAAACGGCGATGAACAACAAAACCTTTTTATTGTGTGGCAACTGTCACGATGAGGTGGAGGATATCGTCATTATTTGAATGAGTCATTGCAACATTACCCCAGCATTTATACTTGCAAGACGCGTTTCCTTGTCACAACAATGCACTTGAAAATGTTGTGACAACGAAACGTGTCATAAAAGAAAATCAGAGGAAGCGACCTAATGGGTGCTTTCCATTCATGCGACTCACGCGTCGACTTGTGTCGACTCGCGGCATTTGTTTATAACTCTCCTATTCCTGTGCGTTACCGTTTGTTGACTTGTGTCACAACAGTCGGCGACACACACCGAAGGGAACACGAAATCCGCGACGCAAGTCGACTTGTGTCGACGTGTGTCAATGAATGGAAAGCACCCAATGAGTGATTTATCTAATAAACAAAACCATTGTTCTTGCGACGGATTCTCGAGTGAAAATACCTTAACGGTTTCCACCACGTCCTTTGAAGTATGATGGCAACAAATAAAACGGATTGATTAATGTCGTCAGACTACGAAGAATACAGTGGAAGCCCGGAAAACAAGATTCAAGCAAAACCTTCGGTTTCAAGAAGTAGCGATCAACCAATTGGATGGATTGAATAAGTATCCATAATAGCCTTTATGGCAGGCTACTAGTATGATAGTACTGTTCTTCAAAGGATACCGGCATAATTATTAGAATGACTGAAGTCATAATCCCCACAAACTAATTCCTCGCCAACATTTTACGACAATAACAACGCTCAAATGATGATGCTCTATTAATATAACAACTGATGTTAATTCAAAAATACACCACGTTAATCTTTCAGGACGGAAGATTGTGATCAGCTCGACACCTGCATACGGCGAGAAGTTTTTCTGTTTAGTTCCGTACGGGAAACGCAATGAAAAACACCTTTCCCGGGGTCATTCAGTTCCAAACTTCATGGAAGTATTTGTAAACATTCAAAAAGGAGGCAGCGATGATGACAATATTGTTTATTTATGCAAAAAAGATATAAATGCGTAGGCGACTTCTCCGCTAAGAGAAACGTTTTTCCAGGCAGCCAGGTAACCGCCTGATCCAGGAAGGCGATCCGCCGGGCCGGCATCTTGGGAGAAAGCAGTTCTCACCGACAGCGGGGGAAGAAAGTGAGGCGACCGAGAGGGATCTACCCAAGTGAGCATGCGGCCACGGAAAATGGACTTACGGACCATAGCCGTCCTCGAGAAAGACTCCTCCGTCGGAAAATGGGCTCGGTCGCACAAGAAAGGTCGTACGTAGGAAAGAAAGTAAAAGTCTCGGCTTTGCATCAACTATTCCAATCACCTTGGCGTGACAACCAAGGTTCCTGGGTGATCTGATCACGATTCGAAAACGTGACGTGGCGGGCATCGGAAAATATGCAAATAACCCACATTATACTAATTAACACGAGGCAAAGTCGAAGAAATGTCAACAGCGGAGTTACCACCAGGCATTAAACCATACACCAGACATTAAATCATTAGACAGTTATAAAATAACTGATAACAACGTCGTCTTTGGACGGATAAGGCCTTAAACTTAGCATCCTGTCCAAAATAAATTTAAAACTGGCAATTAACGTTAGTCAACGAGCTTCACACGTGGTTGTCAACTAATGACAGCACCACAGATAGTCTGACATCTGACCCTAATTCGCGCCGAGTGACTTTAACAGATAATTAATGCCATGGAACACGCAATTCCTGACAGCTCACCTGTTGTGAGATGCAGCAGCTACCCTTATCCCGTGACAACACGGCAACTCCCAAGGGTGGATCAACTGGTGAGCGAACGATCACCAAGAACTGCAAGGAGTTCCGAAGTATTCCAAGAGGTTAATAAGTAACACACTAATAGCGCGATAAAGCGCAGGGCACAGAATTGGGAGGATTTCTTCACAACACTAAATTCTCAGAACATCACTATGTCACACGAAATCATCGCCGGAATAAACAACATGAAACAAACACAAACGTCAGCGCGCGAGTGACGTCCCCCGAGCACAAGCCAACTCCGGAACTTCCGAAGAACTGCCCTGCCGGCTGGCGGAGAATTCCTTCCCCACCTTACAGTTTTCCCCTACCACCTGACTGCGCGACCCGCATGTTGCCAGACTCGGGAAGTTAGTTCGGTGGCGGGCCCCAGAGAGGACGCGAAGGCTCGGAATTTGAATTCGAAAAGACAACGGAGCAAGTGCTTCTACACGCCACCGCCAACAGACCCCTTCGTAAAAATTTAACCCACCCACTGCCATCTACCGTGTAAATGAAGAACCACATGCTCCCAGCACTGCGGTCAACGACATCCGGCCACCAGCTGGCTCTGAAATCGCCCTAGCATAGCGTCCTGCCACATTGACACAAATTCCAACGCTAATACTAACAAGGAAACGGGAAATTTAACAGCAAATAATAAATTCAAGTTACACAAATCATGTTTATTAATGAATGTACGTCCTACATCTAATAATTAAGACAGGTTGATTTAAATGCACCTAAAACCTAATGAATTTCCAAAACAGAGAATTGGTTGTCACTCATGCACTGCAACAATTTGTACTGCATTCATATTGGTCAATACCTTAATATATTAAGTCATACAACACATGCATTCTTTAAAATGAGAACAATGAACAAATATTTAGCCAAATATGGTGTGGGCAGTAGAAAAATCAACACTCCTTACAATGAAAACTATTCTCCTGCGATAAACTGTTTCAATATGAATTGTAATAGTCCATTACTTGAGTTTCACAACGCGCTATGCCTCCGCCACCACAACACAGAGCTGGCTAAAACCCAACAGGACAAGAGTCATTGGCATTTTGACGACACACACCATACTTCGAAGTCTCACAGTAATTCCTGTGCCAATTGAGGCAATCACAACTGCTCCGGTTGTAACCGCAACTGAAACCCTTATGCGGGCTTCTGAGATCCCTTCTTCCCAATGAGAGACTTGTGGATGTGAGGAATAACACCTAAAAATAAGACAAAAATTGTAAGTCGCGCTGGCTTCATAGCCTTCCAACAATTAGACCGGTAAACAATCGCTATGCAACACCTACCTCCTCCAGCAATGGTTGCCTTTATAAGGCTGTCCAATTCTTCGTCTCCTCTAATAGCAAGCTGAAGATGACGAGGTGTAATACGCTTCACTTTGAGATCTTTAGATGCATTACCTGCCAATTCCAACACCTAGAAAATGATGCAATAACAACAATTAAAACTTCAGAAGCATAGTTTCTGCTCACTCCCGGTACACACCAAGCATCAATAATTCTATCTCTAGGCAATTTCACAGCCAGAAGTCACACACAAAATAGTAAATAGGATAACTAATCACTTTGATAACGGTTCGCGCCATTTTTGAACAATGACAAGCATAGCGAATACAAATCTATATTAATCACACGTATTTCGGGTTGACATTATCAAATACTACACAACACGCACTAGACCGATTCAAAGATATTCTATAAAAAATTGGAAAGTAAGAATCTTAATCCGAAACAGCTAAATTTCACCAGACACCGGGTACAACTACACCATCATCAGCCATTTTGAATAGAATCCAACTCACCTCAGCAGTTAAATATTCAAGGATGGCAGCGCTATAAACTGCTGCGGTAGCACCAACACGTCCATGACTTGTAGTTCTATTTTTCAAATGTCTGTGAATTCTTCCCACAGGGAACTAGAAAATAAGAAAATAAAAATGCATTTAGAGGCGTTTCCATAAGACAAACAAACCAACCACCGCTCGCGAACAAGCAACTAAATTCGACGTTAATTTTGAAAAGTACACGACGAACAACAAAATAAAAATTGTTCACTAAAAGCCGATGCTTCCAACTCCACGCCAACACAAATTTATAAGTAGTAACACTTTACAATCATAGAAAACCTACCTGCAACCCTGCCCTTGCTGAACGGGACACAGCCTTTGCCTTCGCCTTTCCAGAGTCCTTACCCGCTTTTCCTCCTGCCTAAAATTGTCGAAAAATATAGTTAATTTTCGAGCTAGAACCTCCAAATTCCAGGATTTGTTAGATGAGACAACAAAGAATACGATTACGATAAATTCGCTAACCGATGAACACAATTTACCATAATAACTTTGGATTCTTACCATTGTGCTCCGTCTATCTTGGCCAAACAGCTACTAACGCTCTGCGTGCCCGCCAAACAAAACGATTTGATGGAAGTATGAAAGTGATCACGTGACTGGCCTCAGCCAATGAGGGCTCGCTCCTTTTGAAATGACTAGCGCGGGACGCGCTCCATCTATTGATCAAGCTTTCCGTTACGAAGTCTTCCAAAATGGCGGAGCCTAAGTTCTTCACAATATGGATAAATATTTCGATAATTTGTTTACTTTTTATCAATCCCTCTGTAGAATAAATAACGTTTGCATAGCCTTTCTACGTATATTTTTAAGGTTTGTGAAGACCATGGAAGGATTACTCTGCGTAATTACGGTAGTATGATATTTTTTTCACCTCGATTAACTCATTCAAATAAAAAAATAGATATTCCAAAAAAGGTTTAAGGGGCAACAGACATAAAAATAGGAGTTTTGTTGGCAGTGTTTATTTCACATAAAAGTACAATTACCGTGGATAAAAAAGTCTACATCACTAATAACATCTTAGATTCCAACGCTTTTAGTAGACGTCAATCGTTTGATTGTACAAGTAGGTTAAATACATGAACGTATGATGATTTGATCACATATGATGGGTGCGTAAGCACACATGGAAAATTTCAAATAGCACCAATGACATAAATTATCATTCTCAACGGCTGATCATCGTTAGTGAGCATATGCGTCTCGCAAATAGGTGGTGGAATGCTCGGCAACAGCTGTTTAGTCTCCCCTCACGTCGTCACACTTCTCCTCCAAGTCATCCTGTAAAGAAGAAAAACACATAAGTACCAAAGTAAGTTTATATTACGTATACACTAGTGCCCATCAATAGTTCGAATATTTTAATCAATTTTCCAACGCAGCCTTAAATTCACGAGAGCGTTCACATTTGAGTATCTCCATTAAATGTATTTATTTAAAATAATGTTCGCAAAAAAATCTCATTTACGCGAAGGAAAATTTCTTTAAATAACTGATGTGAGATCTATTGGGGCAGAGTCCTTTTCCCATCTGAATGTATGGTTAGAGCATAAAACGTCACAAAACAAAGTCAGGTGTGACTTAATTCATATCCTACTCTCTGACATATAGTACAAACGAAATCTGATTTTCAGACAAGTAAAATCCAATTAAATAAGCTCTAGATGACAGGAATACAACTTCACTAAACTCACACTGATACAAAACAGCAAAGTATTTTTTTTCATTAAGAAGTGCTAATTCCTCACTCAAAAGGGAAAAGTAATGCAACGAAAGTTTCAATAGGTCGCTGATGTTTTACTTAAAAATTTAGATGAGGAAACAGGATCTTTACCCATGGAATACCAACATCTTTGGTACTGCATGGATGTTTAACTGACCAAACACGATGACACTAGCTAATATTCAGTATTATTTAATAACTGAAAGGCTATGCCTAAGAAAATACTAGTGGAATGAAGTCACTTCACTCGGCAAGATACAACTTAGCAGTATTGCACCAAAAGCATCTTCCACCAAATTGCTTTCAAAAGTTAAACACAACTAGAGACAGCATGACGATAAAACTATGATCAGTCAATGTATTCAGATAATTCTAAATTATTGTTCTTTGAGTAAGGCATGCAATGGTTACATAAAAACCATAATTCAGAGAGTGTCCAGTTGAAAGTAACCTTAAAAAGGATTTTGACATGGTTCTTGAGTGGCAGATGGATTGCTGTAGTGTACTAATGGTCTTCTAAGACCCTCATCATTAAAACAAACACAAAAAATGATTCCTAAGTATACTCTTTCTTAAATAATAATTCTTTGCATTTTCAAGTCTAAATAAATGAATATCAAATATATCATGCAAAGAGAGAAGGCAAAAATACCAATTAGATACATAAAGAACATAGTATGTAATCAAATACTCGTGGTATCAAGCTGAATGTAAAACTATCATGCTTCTCGTAAATAGGAGAATATTTTAGGTGTAACCTTGTGGAAGATAATTGTCTCATTAACAGTAGGTTTATAACCAACCATCACCTTTACATGAAATCATCTAAAGCACTTCACAAACCCCACCATCATCAAATTCAGCTGGTATAGTAAATTCCATTCCTTACTTTGGATTTTTCATGAAAATAGTTGATACAAATACCATATTTACAAATTGGCAACCTCTTTAATACCATTTCACCAGGGACTGAAGACTCATTTTAAGAGATGTACAAATGGAAGAGAGATTAACAAGGAAAATTTGGGCAAATCAGAGGTACTTTCTGAGACTGCAGTACCCTCTAACGACATAGCTCAAAGTTTCATTTTTCCCAAATGATACCTCAAATAATTTATATTCCACCTTCTTCATGACATCCAAGACTTCTTCCCCAGCATTCTCTTTTTAAAACAAGTTTCTAAAAATTGCTTCAACCCCATGCAGTGCCTATTAACACATTCAATACGGGCCCAATTTTCATGAACGTCGTCAGAATCGGCCGATAAAATTAGAAAGAAAAATAGGGAGAGGTTTCTGCACCATAACTTCCGCTCAAATACTGCTATTTTCAAACGGCTCACATGGGTCGAAAGAGAGAACCTTGCTGAAGGCCGTGCACGCAATCAGAAGTTGTTATTAGCCACGTATGGAGGCGGAGAAAGGGCTCCAGGCCCAACTGGCAGATATTGGCTCTGTATCTCGACTTGGACGGGACCACGTCAATTGACGTGCTCCGCGCTGAATGTGTTAACTATGTATTCAATATAAGACACGGTTTCAGGCGTTATTTTGTGGAATTCCTTCATTCTCAAATGAAATAAAATAACTATGTTTTATTCCACAATTTATTTTAAATAGCACGACCCGGGTTTCAACATCTAGTGTTATCATCAGGTGATAATAACACTAGATGTTGAAACCCGGGTCGTGCTATTTAAAATAAATTGTGGAATAAAACATAGTTATTTTATTTCATTTGAGAATATATATTCAACTTCATCCCTTTCTTCTTATGCAATCCAAAATTGACCACATGTGATATTTTACATCTTGATTCCTCATATCAAAAAAGATAGGTATTTTATGTAATTATAAATATAAATTTTTAGTGCCTCAAAAAGTTATCAAAAGCATGGATTTTTAGGGATTTGAATAGAAGGCAAGTGATTTGCAGTGATTTAATGTAGTATGTAGCAATGCATATATATAGTAGTCCTGAGATACGAAGCAGACAGAGGTTTGGATGGAACAAATACTGAGCAGGGTAATAGGGACGTTGACAACAGTTTTGGAGAAAAGAATATTTGGCAAGCAAGGGAGGGGAAGGAATAAAATAGGATCTAAAGATAGAATTGAAGGTAATAGGCATTATCGTGAATTGCAGGGTATTACATTATCAGTTTATGCTCTGTAGTAGTATGCGCCTCACAAGCGCACTTGGGTGGCCAGATCTGACGTTAAAACAATTGATTACTTGAAATATGAAAGTATGAGGCCAACTTAAGTGGTGCCCCTACCCGACTAAATTAGAAAGCCAGTTCTGAACAACCCTGAGGGCACTTGTTATCCTGAAACTGGACTATCTCACAAAAATGAGGAAAATCATGCGTGGAAGATCCTTAAAAATCTAATTAAAAGCAAATTATGGACAGTTTCATCAAATGGCTGCTATATCTAAATATAAAAGGGAATGGCACAAGGTGCAATTACTTACTAATGATAATTAACTTCATAACATTAACCAACATTCTTCAAACACTAAGCCAAAAAGACTACAGATATACCTCCTTTCATGAGGCCTAAGATGTACCCATTGAAATATTATATTCAGTATAACCCTTCATTAATTCAATGCCAAAATAAACATGTATATGTATTTACAAAATTTAAAATGCAGCAAAACTTGCTCAATTCAGGAATAAATGAATCACTAAAATCCATTTGAATACATAAAAAATAAAAAGTATGATTCATAAGGCTCATTATTTATGTTGAATAAGCACATCCCAGGTTCCATAACATAGCTACATCCTCAGATGTGAAAATGCGGAGAAAACCTGAAGATGTGACTAGGTCCTGGAATAGACTTGATAAGGCACTAGGCTGTTTGAGATATGGGGCCCTTCATCATGCCAGATATTCTATGTCAGTGCCAAATATGATTTTCAGATGCATAATAGGTTAATTAGAAATGCAATTCAAAAGTATATTGATAGTGAAATAATAAATCTTCAACTTGCAATATTTTTCATTGATAAGATGTATCCTTAAAAAGGCAAAATATAGTTAAAATAAACATAAGTTCTTGTAAAAGACACCACTTATAAAGTCTTCTTATCCAATCTCTTGAAACATGTTATGTACAAGGATTACGGAAAATTGGGCAATAAGTACATGATGTGAGGCATTGGCACAAATTAATGCTGCACCATATTTAAGTTCTCATATATGACAATTGCTCACTCAGGAAAAAATTTTTTGGAGATCCAAAGCTATAGCTTATGTAGCTCAATCATAAATACCGCACTGGATGTAACTACATTACTACACACATTACCCAGTTGTACTCATTAAACATAAATAGCCAACCTTACGAAGTGTTATACTTTCATTTTTCACTGTAGAGAGGTTTCACAGAGCAAACACTGCCAGCCTCTGATTATATATATCTTGGGCATGGGTATTTGTAGTTGTTCATCGTTACATATTATTAGCCCCAATGTAAGATACACATAGAGGCTGTTTAAGGGGGTATGGGAATAATTAAAGCCTGAGTGTGTCCATAACAAGTAAATATAGGCCCTAATAACCATGTCTGAAGGTGAATATCACAAATAAACCAATAGAATAACAATAATCTGCTGGAATACACTCAAGTTTTTTACTTTGACAGTGGCACCAGGAATTGAACAATGTTCAGCTCGAAAGGTTTTAAGTCAAGCAAAACTAAATGCCCTTAATAATCAACTATATCTTATGGTTTTTTTCTAAGGACCGTTTCTAATTATGTCTTTCCCAGTTTTTGAAGATGGATGTCCATCCTGTAGAAGAAAAAGCAATAAATAATGATTAAAATATCCCGTAACCTCTTCCAACTCCAGGCATGTTCCCCACTCCTTCAGAGAGATTTTGTGGTCATCATCGACATCACAGCTGTTCAGGAACGGGGCAATACAATGCTCCAGAGCCATCAGGGGTGCTCTGATCGGGAAGAGCTCGTGGCGAGAGACAGTCCTGTAAAAAGTCAACAAATAATTTTAATTAGTCCTTGATAATTAAAAAGACCTTAATAACTAAATATTCCTTTAGTTAAGACGATAATAAGTATATTTTTTTTGTTCAGGCAAAAGATTAACAATCCCTACAAAGAAGAAATATGCAAACTCCATGCCGACTAAATAAATAAGTATTTTCATGGAAGATTCATTGCTAAGTAAAGAACAGGAGATAGAAGCAATCAAATAAAGGTTGTCATTCATGATCTTTTAAGTAAATTACATAAATTAAAACTTCTTCGAAAGAATTGTAAAGCACAAATTAGAATCTATGGCCCGTATTCTTAGTCGACCCTGTAGGGGCAATCAACCCGGGATATGTCATCAGCCCCAACATAAACCGATCTCGCCCCACATATGCCACATCAAGCCCTACATATGGCCGTTTTTGGAACTAAACGGGCCCTACTTGATGTAGGGTAGCTGAACCAGCCCTACACCCTGCAAAAACATGGTGGCCAAATATCGTTCGTTGATCACTTCAATTAAAGAATCTACGTTGTAATGAATATTGAGGGAGACGAGTTCACATAAACCATTTTAAAATGTACAGAAACACAGCAGAAAGGTAATAACACTACCAGATTATAGACAATAAGGTTCTACTTTTGGCTCGATATGAGAGTATTTGTAGCGATAATTACCTTGCCTTGTCGTGTTGGTACCTTTTATTAATTACGATTAATTAATAAAAGGTACCAACACGACCTGGCGGACGACACAGATGGTTAATTTACCTTGAGCCATTACCCTAACAATACGCCCGAAAATTATCGGACGTCTTTTCTTAGTTTCATAGTTAGGTCCCATTATGCCTTCAGAGTGGAAAATTGGCGCTGCGCCATCATCTACCTCATCTCAGAGAACTTGACGACAGAATCACCCCCCACCACTTATGTAGGTTCGACTGAGAAATGCATGTAGGGGCCTTTTGTTATGTAGGGACGGATATGTAGGGTCGACTGAGAATATGGCCCTATTTCATACTGATGTTCTTAAGATTATTCTTCAGTAATTTATATTAAGTTACAGAATAACATGAGGATACTACCTGCGATTATTCACAGAAATAAATTATTTATTACAGAGTCAAAAGCATTTCTGAATCATCTGAAAGCATCACCGAAAATCTCTTCCAACAAAATCTTTTTTACCAAAAACTGTTATTTTTATAACTTGAATATTCTCATTTCTTATCCTGGACAATTCTTCTGATTGTTATCCATTAATGTAGACTGAAAGCCTAATTTTTCAAAGCATAATCAGTTTGAACATGCGTATCTAGGTAATCTTAACACTACTTCCACCATTACCTAATAAATAACAGATAACTGCAACTTTTTGAAAATGAAAAAAAAAACCCATTCATCCCCATCCATGTCACCCACCCCACTTTTGACCCCGCTAAAAAGGAAATAAAGGATGCATGTGCTACATGAGAAAATACGGTATACACACACTAAGCACATCACACCTTCTTCATTATCTGATTTGGCCACTACCTTCCAATATGGTAGACAACCATTTGTTAGCCAATGAACTGGAGTCAGCACTTTGGCTGGTCAGGACTGTCTGTAAAACTTCTGAATTGAAATACTAATACAGTACAATCTCTGTAATCTGGTTTTACGTTAATCCGACACGTCCAGTAATTTGGCATGAAGGGCTGGTGACCTCCCTTCCGCTAATATAATTTTGTCAGTTTGAAATAAAATATTTTACAACATTTAATAAGTATTTGTTTTATTATTATGTATGTAGGTGTTAGTCAGTTCATAATTTGCATGACGTTTTGACCAAGTGACCCATTGAATAGGGAAAAGAAGTGTTCTTTGCAGAGTAACAGTGGTATCCAGGATAAATTCTGCCTTTATCAACCATAATAATTATTATAAATTTGGTTATCTACCTTGACTCACACCCTAAGTAGTAGGAAGAGTTGGCATCCCTAAATGTATCGAATTGGAAAATTAAACCATTTTACATAGAGTTTGATTTCTGTACCTTCGCAATAATCCAGCGTTTTTGATAATCCGGCTACTACACGGCTGCATTTGAGTCTGATTACCCAGATTGCAGTGTAATGATACTGACCTGTCATGGGGATGACCATCCAAGTCGCACCATTTCCAGATGGCAGCATTGGTCCAGCGTCTTGTAAGATTGGTCTCAGCTTCGCGTTCCATCTTGAAGTAGTAGGGAGTAAGTTCTTGCCTATCAGCCAAGTCCCTCATGATGTTGAACAGCCAGTCACGCATTCTGCGTGGGAAGTCGGCCATTTCCTCTGGCTTGCAGGTCTATCAAATGAATTGACAAGAAATTCAGTTTATGAGTGCATTATATTGAAAAGCAAGGACTTCACAATTCTACATAACCTTTTGAACCAATCACAATATTGATGTATTATTTGATACTACGGAGACTGTAAATGGTCACGTGAAAGTAATAGGTCACAAACTTATTATTTGCCAAAGTTTGAATGCTTATTGCCTTGTGTTTGAACTGGATAATAACGATCTGCTTCAAAACCATATTCTGCAGAATAAATTTATTGGTGTTACAATTTTGCTTTTCTCTTCACTCAAAATGAGAAACAAATTTCGCTAAGTCATGCCAGAGACGACTGATTGATTAGCAAAATTGTATCACAGCCAAGATTGATCAATATGTTCTCTCCCTTATTGTTGCATAAAAAAAATTTGCTAAGAGAGAACATGAGTTAGATGGTGATTTTGAAAAATTTATAAATGAATACACCTACTTGCCCTCAAAGCAGGAAGATGTTTAAGTTAAACTCGCCATGACAGACTTGAGAATGGATCCTGTTAAGGCTCCTTACACAGTTAACTCACAGTAGAAATGGTCTCCTTATTCAGGGTATCAATGCAAAACTACATAATTAGTAAAGTACACATCCACACTAAACTGAATAAAAGGTATAGTAAACATATTCCAGAATGGAATTTGATGACATATCCAAACATGAGTTTTCAACAGAAATGCTCATGATAAAGAAATGAGGATAGATAAAATAAATGTGATAACATTTTGTAGATAAAGGCAAACATTGAACCAAACAAATGTGCAAACTTTCAAGTAAGAAGCAACCATTGTCAACGGATTTGAAGAGAATCATGGATGATCTGTACTGTGTATTCGAAATTTGAATAACTGATGCCTTTATGTCATTGAATATCGACTACTGAAAAAGCTCATTATTCAAGGTATTTTGTGCTGTGACTATTCGAATGTCCCATCTCTTAAAATATCGATGAAAAATTGTTCAGACTGACTCCAACCCATCTTTGGTACCCACCTCAAACAGACATATTCAGAAGCCTTAGGGCTTAATATGTACTTCAAACCTTTGGCATCCCATCTTTTAACAGTAGCTCTAAGAAAATCAATTCCATTCGCAGTGCTTCAGGCATTCACAAGGCCTCGCTTTCACTTGCTCACCCAGAGTTTCAACCCAAAAATTTACCACAAATTCAAGAGAATGGAATGCCATCAAATTTTTGTTAACATCAGTGTTGGTGTAAGTATGAGAACAAGGACTAAAAGTAACACATTACCATAGTAAGGCAATACAAAATCCAGGGCATCAAAAGAATGCTTCAGAGTTCTGACTCAGACTATTATTAAAGATAGAGTTTAATTGAAAATTACCTACAGCTCATGAAAATAATGATACATATTTATTTTAATTTCACCATTAAATTTACATATTTAAAAGCAAGCAAAAAATGTTTGTTATGTCTGACTAATGCAATGAGTTTACCTAGGCATTGAGTACAATGTGGCAAGTAGAGTTCCTAACAAGTCGTAGGGTGGCTTCTGTTTCCCAAATAAGGATTCTAGCCCCATTGATGATGTGCCTCAAAGGAAATCATGCCTAGGATAATAGATACGGTGGTCACATACCAACTACAACATTACATGGTAGATATTTATCCTTTTAAATGAGCAAATTCTCACACCACAATCAACCTTTTATGATTTACCCAGGGAATTTCTATGAAGGTTAAAAGTGAAAAGTCTTATCTGATACATCAGTGACACGCATCATTGTGACAGGATGCAATAAAATGAGGACGTGTGCAACAGAGATTTCAGCTGTTCCCAATTTAAAACATGTGACTAATAGAGCCAACCTGCCTGTTCCACAGCCAGGTTGACTCTGCTGCGCTACCATGCGTTGCCTTGTCGCCTATCGTTGTGGCGTTGTTGCCTGTCATAGAGTTGCACCTGTTGCTGGTTGATAAGAGTTTTACAAAGGAGAATCACCGCAGTGAGGAGACAGGAATTAATTGTGGCTTGCCACTGTTTGACTGCCATTTTGTGGACAGGCTGTCTTTGGGCTGTTTTTGCATGTTTTGTGCCCACAACTTTACACAACGTCGAGCTACAGCACTGGGACCAAGTCTAAAATGTGCGTGCAGAGATTCTGCATGAAACGCACCAAACCCCATCCCTGTAGCACTTTGTACGACTGAGATAGACCTTCAAGTGTGACTGCACATAATCATACGGACTGACACGCTACAAACTTAATATGTATACATTTTGAAGGGCACTGAGAAAGGGCCCAAAAATACTCACAGGCATTTCCCTACACTCGCCATAGTACTCAATGTGGACATGCTTGTGTTCCTCTCCCAGACACCTCTCGTCACCTTTGTTGCACCAGCACCGCATCTGATACACCTGACAGTCAGATCCCCACGTCTCATTGTGGTTGGAACAAACCTATACAGAGAGAAACAATTCAAACTATTAGATCTGTACTTTTACTCTTATTTGTAGCAATGCAATTCAGAACCATGCCAGTGGGTTCACAATCTACTTACACACACTACCCATTCACTCAACTTTATTTTCTAATAAGATTCGCTGGTTCAACACATAGGTTAGTTTGGATAGGTAAGAGTAGAGCTCACCCTAGACTAAGCCACAGGCAAGTGGGTTTCACAAATTCAGGGTATAGGGGTCAGTTCGTTTCCCAGGGCCACCTCACATTTCAAGGAATTTTTGATCAAAGGCTTCACCCAGAATTTGCATCAGGTCAGCATCTTAACTCTTTGGCCACTAAACAACCATGCCCTCCTTGTAAAACTTTCAATTCTAAATACCAACCCTTTCTACAGAAGCTGGGAAAACTATAGCAAATAACCCTTCATTGACTCAAAGAGTTTAATTTATTAACAATTTAAACTAATAATCTAACCCTTAGAACTTACATGGGTAATCAAGTTGTGCTACCTTGGTTACGCTCTTCAATATCATAAAAACTGACCAATCTTGAGTTTTACATACATATTTACGATTTTCTTCATTATTTATGATAAGTGTACCAAAACCACAAAAAGTCTTACACTCTCAACAATACATCCAGCATAACTTGAGTTGTGAAAAAGCCAAATATTTCAAGCTTTACATCATCTATTCAAACAAACATATTTTAAGTTTTGGAACACGAATAAAAACCTCCGTCATTTCACTCACAGGAAACAGATGGAGTAGGCTTTAATTTTAGGGAAAACTTTTACGGAAATTTCCCATACAAATAGTGATCAAAAATAGCCACACAATGCTGGACAATAATCAAATCGGTATGCTAAGTACAACAAAAAAAACAACAAATACACATCGCTATAAAGAACTGCAAAAGCTTTAACCAAAAAATCCCTTCACTCGACCAAAGAATCAAATAAACAAGAACAATAACTCCTCATAATTAGATGACAGTACTAGGAAATCTGTTGATTCCTTGCAGCTTTATTTAGAACAACCTTGACATATTTCAACACCACTATGTCATTATCAAGAGGAAAAGAGGAAACACATATTTTTCAAAATGTGGAAGTGCCAAGAATGGAAACATATTTCTCATGCATAAGTACCTAAATGAATCCTCTGCAATGATACAATAATAACATCTTGGGAGGTGCTGAAAGTAAGGCCTCAAATTTGTCATTATTCTGGACATTAGTGAGAGTGGCCAAAAACCCATAAGAAAAGGCTAAGTTGATTACTAATAACCACCTTCCTAATTTTATTTCCAGCTATCCTCAATGACTTACAATAAGCTATCTGGGTTATCCAGCCATGAGTAAATCCCACAAAGTTAATTCATACACAATTGAAGATATAAGATGACAACAATTAAGTTTGGTAAAAGTATGTACATATCTGGCTGAAAGGACAGCAAGTTGAAATCAAAATTTTGAAATAATCACCTTCCTCCTAGGTTCAGTTTCAACAGGGCAATCTGGGATACAGATGCACTGGGCTTCCCCATTCTCATCTAGGTCACAGACCTGGCCAGCCCCACAATGTTTTGTTGAGCAAGGATCTGAAATAAATATGAGAAAAATCAAAATTATGACAAAAATCCTGAACTTCATAGCTCACTCCTTCAAATTCTCACAGAAAAGTTTCAAGTCTAAATTTTTCTGCATACGATCACAAGCCAAAATTTTGAAATGCACCTGCTCATTAATATGGGGATTATAATCGATATGAGATGAAATCCGATTTAAACTTTTGGCCGGTTTAACAGGCTATTAAGCTCTAACAAATATTTCATATAATACCAAATTTCAAAGGCAAAACCCGGTTCAATGACACATGAAAATGTTCTCTCACATCCACGACATAACTCCATAACATCAAGTGGCTGCTAATCACAGCATAAATGTGTTTTTTTGATACAGAGTCACCATAACCACATGCTCTCGAGGTGACTTCTGGGTTACCATTTAGGTGTAGACATGGTTGGCTTTTGAAAACATTTCAGGCACACATGTGCGTCAGTTAAAAGTAGGCGGGGTAAAACTTGATCAGGTAGAGCAATTTAACAATTAGCGCAGGATGATTGAGGAAAATGGATACAGCAGTAAGGATATCAGAAAGAGAACTGCATTAGCAAAAGCCATACACTAAGAAAAGGCCGCAATTAGTAGGGATTCTAACAGACCCCCGATTTGAGAGTTTGAATCCCTGAAAATTTTTGGGATATATGATCCCACTTTCCGTACCAAAAATATTAATTCAAGTTTGAATGCTTACAAAAGCCACACCCTTTAAGCTATTTTCATGATATCGGTACCATCACTTGCTTTGTTATACTACTATGTAGTTGATTAAAAATGCTGAACAATTTTTGCCCTCCTAGTTTTATAGATATTAGTGCATTAACTAAAAAAGGGCCAGTTTCTTAAGACTTTCTAATCAAACCTTTACCAAATTTACATACGTCATGGAGTACGGCTCTTTTGGCATTAATATTAAGTTTACTACGTCTCCCACAATTACAACTATAGGTATTGTATTTTTCGTGAAACAACATTTTCTAAACAACGGTTACCCGTACCAGGCTAATTTCGACACTGTTGTCATAGGCTAATATTCAATATCTATGTACAGTGGAACCTCGTTAAAGCGAGTACGGGCTATAGCAAGACCCCCGCTATTACGAGAGATAGCCGATGCACCGTCAATTGATCCTATAATAAGCATGTTAAAAAATTCGTTTTTACGAGGCCTTTTTGGTATTGGCACTCGCCATAGCAAGAGTTTCACCGCCGGAAAAACTAACACCAAGACTCCTTAATCTCTGTAATTGCTAGCGATCTGTTAGAAATGAAGTTAATGGAGTGCTCAGTCTCAAATTTATGTGGTAAACTGTCGTTCGATAAATAAGTAGTTAATTTTGGTGAAAATATTGTGGCATTAGCATTCGCGAATGCTTGATCTTCTTTTGTTCCTCGGGCGGCTGAAAGCAGTCGTCAGCATACCCGCACGTCCATGAGTTGCATGAATAGAAAGCATTTGATGGAACACACCATGGCCAAAAAACACCAAACACGTCCAAGCGAGAAAATAAAAATAAAGGAGTAATATGAGGTATATTGGCTATTATTTGCACCACCTCCGGTAAAGCGACAATTCGCTATAGCGAGTGTTTATTGGTGCACCGTGGGGTGTTGTTTTATCAAGGTTCCACTGTACATACGTTATCGATGGTGGTATCAGATGCATTTAAATTTCAAAAGAAACAGTAAATTTGGTAATTCATAGGAAATTGAGCTCATACTAAGTCTCTATCTTCCCTAATCTAATGAAATGGCAAAATCAGCAGTAAAAAGAGTAAAAAAATCTCTTTAAAAATAAATTAATTCAGTGGGTATCCCATATTAAGCTCTGCTACATCTCCGTAGTCTCTAACACTCCGTAACACTCTAAGGAGTAACATACCCTCTCCACCAGAAATGTTAACATCAAGAAGTTTAAGAATTTTTGTTCCTTGTTTATTGAAGGTCCGAATGCCAATCTAAGAATGACTGGCATCGAATAAGAATAGATAGATGCCAGGTTAAAAAGTGGTATGATCAAAATGCCAAATCAGTGAACGAGTATGAGAGAGGAGAGTAGACATAGTTGCAAAGCAGCCCAATTTAGTGTGGGCTCTAGGTTCTATAACCTATGTAGGAAATGAGCCCAGGTCATATGAGATTGTTGATTCAAATAAAAAGTCATTTAGAAGGATTGCTTTACACCTGTTGCCTAATCGGACTGAGGTACCATCTCTCCTAAAAGAAAATTCACCACCAGAAACTTTGCTAAACAGAGCTGAGGATCAATTCATAAGTAAGCCTGACAATTACTGCACTTAATCAGAGAGAGTGGTAAAGGCCAACTCTAAATACAAGAATTAGAATTTAAATGGCCACTCTTTTTCATTTCTATAGATTGCTAATTTCAAATCAAGTGTTTTTAAATTTATTATGGTATTTATTGTTCTTTTGTGCGTAGATATTTGCAATGAAATATGCTTGTATATTGGTTAATTCCAAATGAAGTCCAAATGAAATTCCTCTCGAATTTATTCTCAAATTAATTGTTGGAATCTATGGAATGGTTCCAGATTTTTTTTCCTTACGTAGCTTTAATCAAGAGTATATGATTTTAATGTTGCTATTGTTCTGTCCTTCAACCTCATATTGTATTGAGTGATAATGGGTTTATTAGAGCTATAAAGCTTAATGTTTTACTTGGAAAGGAAAGACATGTATGATAAACAACATAACGTCAGTTGCGTAATGACTCTTGAGCTGAACAGTTGTATCATTCCAGCGCACTTCACAACAGTTTTATCCGTTGGGAAGCAAATAAATAAAGAGCCAAGTTCATCCCAAAGTACACGGATGCATTCACACTCTTACCCAGTAAAACAGGTTCCTCTGGGATTTCCAGCTTGGCTTCCTTGCTGTCATCCTCTAACTTGGCGGCTTTTTCATCCTCTTCCATCATGTTGAAGACATCTTGGTCTTCAGCCGAGGACTCGGTGGTGGTGGTAGACTTATGCTTGTGCCTGAACTTCTTATGTTTCTTCTGCGAACAAAGAAATATTTCAAGTGTCATCAAGGCTATAGTGAGCTGAAGGGTCAAGGGGTTCAACATCCCAAAACATTTATTCGAAGATTTGGTCTTCAGTGTACCCCCTTCATGCGACCCCCTTAACACATTCTCCCATTTACGCACCCAAAAAATTTACCCTATATTCAAAAGTATAATGTGCTCCTTATTCACATTTTTTTGCAGAATTTTCGAACTTATTTGATGCACATTATAAATAAGGTGGTCCATTCCTCGTTGTTCATAAGAATTTATACACTACAATCAACAAAAATATCTTGGAGAGGTGACAAACTTATGATAAGGTGTGGAGAAAAGCAGCCAGGTATGTGTTAGGGAAACAAAACAATACAGAGAGCGAAGGATCAAAGGTTTTCCCGGCGAATAGACTGGAGGAAGAGTTCTCGGGTTTCCAGCCTGGTCGAAGGGTTTTTCAGCACCGATGTTTCGAAGGCTAAGTCTGCCATCATCTTCAGGGTGAATCAGTGTACATTCAGGGTGAACATTCACCCTGAAGACAATGGCAGAGTTAGCCTTTGAAACGTCGGAGCTGACACCTGTCTGAAAACCCAAGAACTCTTCCCCCAATACAGAGAGTGTTACAGAAATGAGTACTGGGATGGTAGAGTTTACCAGAGAGGAGGAAAAGCAGCAGGCTGTATGAAAAATGAAAAATGGTGAGGCAAAAGCAATGGAAGCAATAAATTTAGGAAGGACATTATAAAACCAAACTTTGGGGGGGAAAATGATCAGTTCAAAATACGGTGCAGATCACAAAGGACAAATGTTTAACAGTTCTTCTTCTAGAACAGGAACAACTTCTGGAACGACCTACCAGCAAAAATATTTGAGCCCTTCCCAAGAAAAAGTTATGTACTATCATTGGGAATTTTGGAAACGCCTATGAACCTAAATGACAGGGTACCTCTTCCATTAAAAACTATAATTTTGAGAGACAATTAGGGTTGCAACATGTAATGAAAAAAGCTGGAATGTCCAGAATTTAAGCATGTGCCCTTACATCCTGACTGAATTTTTAAAAATCCTAAAATGTCTGTATCAATGAAAGTTATTTTGAATTTTAAAATGGCATTGAATACTTAACAATTTTATACTGGTCTGTGAAGCAGGTATTATATCAACAGTACGATTTTCTGCAATTTCTCTATTTCATTTTTAATGTTAACATTTTACGACAAATATGTCTCTCTGTATTGGATGTGGGAGTTCACATGTAGTTATAGAAATACATTCTTTGGAACCCCAGGATCGGACTTGCAAAATTTTAAATGGGGATGTGAATGAAAATATCAAACATTATTATGGGAGCAAAAAGAAGATAGTGTCTCCAAATCACAGGGTAATGCGGAATCCTGCAGAATCAGTACCTGTGGTTGGCACTTGTCTAAGTTGGTTTCCTGATTTTCATTCGGAAATTTACAGCAATTCTAATGAGAAGACGAAGAGACAGTTCCGAATCTATGAAACATTGTCTGAAATCTGCATGTTCCTTTCACTTCCATACAAGGCATAGTTTGGAAATGTGGAACTATCTCCCTTTAATGACTGAGATTGCATATGTTCTTCCTCTTACTGAATTTCTACCCTTCATTTTAACGTAAACGTCTCGGTAAAAAATTCAAGTCTTCCCCAAAAACTCTCATAAGACTGTCAATGATCTCCTTGGTTGCTTTATTCGTTTTTTAAACAATGAAATCCCCGAGATGTGAAACACGACTTCTAGCTATTCAAAATTATTTAGACTCTTGAACTGAAAACTATCAAATGGTGACGGCATTATCCTGGGAAACAAAATCCAATGCCATTTCAGACATTATGGAGATTTCCTATCAATTTCCCCAAGTCTTCACACCTAAAATTAGAAACTAAGGATACCCCTATGAAAAAATTGTATAAAACTGTTTCAAATTTTTATACATTCTTATACATTGCCATGCCAATGTATAAAAATTTGAAACAGTTTTATACAATTTTTTCATAGGGGATATCGACCATCACTTACCCCGGACGCAAATTAAAAATTTGAATTTTTCATCGCATTTCTCGAATTAAATGTCAGAGTTCCACAGTCTGTGGGGATACTGACCAGCTTTTCAGAGTTGACGTCGGCCAGCAGAAGGAATAGCAGCACGGCCAGCAGAACCAGATGGAACTTCATCTTGGGTAGAATCCTGAAATAAATAATGAAAACTGTGAGTAATTTAGCATATTACGTTAAACTAATTCGATCGCGGTAATTAAACCCTTCAGTTACCATAAAACCTTCAAATATGCGAGGGGCTTGTCCTTCCGTGAGGCATGTTAACCAATAGGTAACGATATCATTTGATCCGAGACCGGTGGTAATCCTCGCATTCTTCCATAACACTGATTTATTCGACTAATTCAACTAATCCAACCGTCTTCTATACTTAAAACACAAGCAATGGGGAAGAACGAAGAGAGGTAGCACGCTTCCCAAAATGCAGAAAGTTTCGACCGCCACAAGCAATACCGGCCGCCCTCGTGCAGAGGCAGATTCCATCCCGAAAACATTAACTCGAGTGTTTTACGCTAAAACTAGATCCAAATAACGTCCATTTAGCCGAAAAACTAACAATTTTAACCCAGCACATAAGCAGGGCTGCACCAACGCAACAATCGCCACATCTTATCAGAAAAACAGAACGCTAAGCACGCGAAATCTGAGAGTAATGCGGGAAATCCAAATGGGAATAATTTCCGTCATGGGCACGGATGGCAGTCCATCGGAAAAGAAGTTCCCAAAGATGAAATCGCAAATATCTATTCATTTTCACCGTATTAAAACACTTTTTAAAAGTGCATTTCTCCAAACCGTGAAATCAATTTGACTCTTAATTTGTTTTATAGCCAAAATTTCCCACAAGAAACGTTGTAAAAAATTACAACTAATTTTCACATAGGGTACCATTCAGGAATTGAGGGAGGAGTCCATCAGAAGAAAGGTAAAACCCCACAGGTATTTATTGAAGAGCCAGGAATGTCATCGGAATCGCTGTATCAATACAATTACCATGGATTAGAATACTTGTTCAGCTATCGGAGCAAGAAAAATCAAAATGTGACTTTTACTTAATTTCTGAAAAAACAAGCTATATGCCCTGTCCAAATATATTTAACCAGATATTTTGACCAGTCATATACTATAAATTGCTGTTTTGTATGATTTATAATGAAGATTGATGAGATATACATTCCCACAATTTTCGGCGTTTTCACGGCCGTGGAATGTAATAGGGTTATAGTTTTCATTCCAAAAATTTGTTTGATGAAATATTATATACCTGTTTTAAAGCTCTTAGATTATTATTCAGCAATATTTCTCATTTTTCAACATTTTAGCGCTCAAATAGTGCATCAAATGAAAGGAAAAAATAATTTCGATGAGACAACGCCATATAACCTTTTCATACGTGATTCATTATTAGCTATTTTAGATGAGAAATTCAACCATTAGAGCCGCATTTTTTTCCGTTTTCTTTTTTGAGGAATAACGCAGGTAAAATAGATGTATGATCATTGAACGTCAAAGAGTGTTATTAAAAGGTAAGTGTTACACTGAACTATAGACGGCTTAGGCCACTGGCTAAAAGTGCACTGGCACATATTACTCATTGTCTAATAAAAATGCCATAGCAAGAATGCATACTATGTGATTTAAAAAATATATACGAATGCGTTTTTGCAAAATTTCCACCGCAATTTAATTACTACTGTAAAATCACTCTCCAAAATAATGCATAGGTATGAACAGGGTATAGTTCACACGAAGGGGGGAAATCGCCTCTGTGCCAAAAAAATGTATAATGTTGGCTTGCATTGAAACGGAGTAGAGAGAAGTCGAATGATCTGAAAAATAATGTACATGTCAATACTTCAATTTTATTAGCGCAGGATAGTTTTCACCAGCGCTGCTGACCGGGAAGGATACGAAGAAAGTTGCGCCATATCAAAAAATGATAGGGGAATGAGACTTTTTTAGATGATTTGAAAAATCCATAACAAGGATAATAATATAATCGTTGATTTTGGGGAGGAATGCGCGTATGGTATTGCGGAGCATTGGCATCAATGGTAGTGGCAACATTTTTGATCTATCAATTCGAACAAAATTATGATACGTAATCGATAATTACAGGGGCGGATCCAGGATTTCTTTCTGGGGGGGAGAGGAGCACAAGGATACCTCGCAAAACAGAACGAGCGCAATGATAATGGGACCGTATTAAAACCTTCCATATTTTTTAAGGGTCTGGGGGGGGTCACGTGCCCCTGCGCCCCCCCCCCCCCTAGATCCGCCTATGATTAATTATAACCAACCTGCCTGTTTCAACCTATAAAAAACATTTATTTATCTTAGGGTTAAGGCCCTTGTAATAGACAATGGCTCTGTAAGCCGTAACGCGTCGTACGCATAAAAAGTGCAACTACCTTTTATTTCTATAAGTCGAACTTCCACTATATCATTCCAGAATTGGTTGACCTTATACTAAACAGTCCATTTTCTAAAGTTATATTGCATGCACTAAAGTTTTGAAAGCTGAGGTAGGTTATTTTAATGGGTACATATAGATGTAACCACTCATTTGTGCACACGAATCCATGATCATACAATTCATATCCATCCATGAGTTTAACAATACATTATTTATCAACTCAACCATTGTCTGTCTCCGAATCACAAAGTCGACGACAAATAACATTACATTTGTGAAGATTCGTGCTTTAACTTCTAAAGAAAGAGTTGACTTAACTTGTCAAATGTCTTATTTAGCAATCAGAAAAGGATTATGCAACCAAACGACAATTTCGTCGGTGACTCGTAACTCCCATGAATAAATTATCTTATGGCGAGTGAATTCATCCAGCAACATCGGCTCATTCCAAGAGATATGAACTGCAGACTAGCATCTGCTTTGGGGAGAGGGAGAGAAAGAACGAACAGCGTGGGTCGTTGAGTGAAGTCATTCTCTTTTCCCTCCACGCGTCTTCCGCGCCAGTCTTCCTGTGCCGCCTTGAAGATAGCGGAGCATTGCTCAGAAAGAGACAACACATTCCCACCGCTTTTTTATCTGGCGCGGGCTTACGTCATCCCCGCCCCGGCTGTAACATCCGAGGATCGGGGAGCGAACCTCTACCACAAGAAACGCGGAGAGAGCGGAGGACCGCCGTAGAACTCATAACGACCGAGCGTACTCAAAGCACTTGAAAACGATGCCGTCAAAAGACACGAGCAAGACGATAATAACAAATAGAGCATGCAGCGCGGATAAGGCATTTTTTTTCTCGTTTCCGTCGCTTCTTCCGTTTTTCACTCGCGAGAAAGAAAAGCAATGGCAGAAATCGAGGAGGGTGCAGAAACGAAAATTTGAAAATTTCCCAGGTTTCCCATACTGAGGATAAAATAAAAAGCGTAGTGAATGCGGAGTTCACTATATTGGGTGCTTTCCAATCACCTTGCGCAGATTAGCTCACATCGCAACAGATTGAAACACATTAGCGCACACTGAAACAGACGATTGGAACGCATCTGCGCTCGTGTGTTTAGAAACGGTGGACTGATCGGCGGCAAAAGTTGAATGTTTAAATGACCTGTAGCTTTTGAACTGACCTTCGCCATATTATTAATGAAGAATGATGATAAATGTTCGTTTATATCATTTTGTATTTATATAAGCACTAGTAAGTATTAATTGAAATAAAATAATGGAACTATCGCTACATAATAATTACCTCTCCCGAACCGCTGCAGTGCCGGCAGTTATACCAGTTGTACTTCATTTCGCATTTCTGGATTGAGATACACGTACAACTTACATCCATATCACGCAGGTAAAGCCGTAAAAAATGTTAACACTGCATTATAAATCTGCCGATTCGATAGTTATTTTGCGGTACTGAATTACAATTAATGGAATGCAATTAACGCCACATGAACGTTAAAGGAAATTTGGTATATAATACGCCCACTATCCATGTAAGCTAATGAAATAAACCTGCTTAGAATCTAAGCAATATAACATTTCAGTTTAATAGCTTACATTATCCATTTCTAGAAAATCTACTAGCCACCTCTTGCTATCGTCCTATGCTCATATGTCATATCAATCATTACGTTTGACGAAGATAATATTATATTTCCCAAATTACGAGCTTCATTAAACTTATGTAAAACATATACAGATCAAATTATTGCTTATTATTCTCAAATGATCATCATACATATCTTTGAGATGGTGGAATTCATTTTCCGTCAGCAATATATTTTCCCGCCATCACAAGTTTTGTCTGCTAGCGCAGACGAACAACGGTGCAGGATGTGTTCCCATCTGTTTAGCGCAGATGACGTCACAGCTGCGATTGGAACACGCTCTGAGCTAAACAGTTTAAAACAGATCAGCGCAGATACGCGATTGGAAAGCACCCATTATCGACGAATAACATGATACGTACATTTAAATATCAATAAGGCGGGAAAATTTTGAATCTTGCGTTTACTGAAGAGTTTCCTTCCGCAGTTGCCATGGTTGCCAAGCGAGTGTTGAGGATTCTCGCTGTGATTCACTGGCTCAAGAAGGTCGCGGAATAAGCTGAGTGAGTGCACTCACGACACGCCCGGGGGGTTGGAGGAACACGATAGGGGTAGGTATATGACACGGCAGCATGCTCACGAAAATAAGAGTCGAATGAAAATAAAAGAACAAAAGGGCTTCGTAAGCTCAAGATTTAGAGCCACGGATTCTCCACCTGTGCCGCTAACGAAAGAGTCAACAATGCAGCAACTACATGACTACGTAAAAACAAACGGAACTACTATGCAACGCAACAATTGATTACGCAAATGTTAACATAATAATCTGCCTGTTTATGGAGAGAATCAAACTCATCATATGCTGCAACCATCACAACGTAAACAGAGAGATCACTACGTCATCATAACGATTGATTACGTGGATTCGGGCGTAGCTTTCCGTTCGTTTACGGGAATAATACATCATATAAAATGCAATAACTATCACTAAGTACAAACAGAACGCTTGGTCGACTTAGTATCTGATTACGTGGATTTGGAAGTAAGTTTCAGCCTGCTAATAGAGAGAATATGGCACCAATGAGATGTTTTGCGACTCACCGAGTGGTTAACGTTATGTTTTCTCTTTCCTTGTGCAGGTATCGGGTCAGCTGGTCCCTGGTGCACTATGTCCTCTCCCCTCGCAAAACCCACCCCCTTCCGACTGTTTTTTTCTCACTCTACCGCTTGCTTCCTTTCGTTCTCTTCCTTCCCGACACAAGAGAGAAGCATGGAAGGTCCAGCTTGAACCTCAGTACCCTCATCCCCCCACATCCCAAAGCTCCCCTCTCGATGCAGGGAACCCGAGCAGTCTTCCGGAGGAGAAAACCTGTTTTCTCGCCGCCCTCGTCTTTACCCCCTAGCCCGCTTTGGTCTTCTCTATTCCACCACCCCTCGCCGACAGAACACAAAAGAGTCACCGAGTTACCTCCACGAAGATGGAATTTTTCCGGTCTTCAAATCGAAAGCCCGCCTAACTATAGCATAACAACGTGGCCAGGCCAGATGTTCTTGAGCCGTACTCGTAGTCAGCTGATTGATTCGAAGCCCTCCCTGGAACTTCGTTCCCCTCCGGACCTTCCTGACAAGGGTTAAGGAAGCAGTTTCTCGTAGGCGACAATGGAAAAATGTGAATTATTCGCAAAACAATTGCGTCCCAACAGCTCTAATTTACACCTTAGTCCTACATCTACATCTACATAATACCCTGCGAGCCACCTCTAGGGTGTTTGGCAGGGGGTGATCAATCACCAGCATGTAGCATGCAATTGGACTCCCACATGCACACCACACTGTAAAAAAAACGTCACGCATACTAACAAAGTAAACTACCATATGCTGTTGCAAATAATAATAAAATTAAATAGCATTCATTGAGTTTTACTTAGGTTAGTAGGCTACACGACAAGTCATCTAATCTATATGTGAGTTCTATCGCTGCCGTTATAATCTCTTATTGACCGTGGAAAAAATGACATTCTGAACCAGTCTGTTCTGCAATCTATCTCTCTTATTTTATTTATATGATCTGATCTTCCGTAGTACGTTGGCGTCCGCAAGATATGGTTAACTTCGTCAGAAAAGACACTGCTTTTGAAATTATCTAAAAGGTTTAGTCTATTTTTCAATCTACGGTCCGACAGAGATTCCCATCCGAGTTTATCTAAGAGGTCAGTTACACTAACAAGACTATCGTAACGACCTTTCACATACCTGGCAGCTCTTCTTTGCACGCGTTCTAACTCTGTTATCAAGCCTTTTTCATGAGGGTCCCAAACACTGGCAGCGTATTCCAAATGTGGTCTAACGAGGGAAAAGTAGCTAATTTCTCTCACTTTGTCATCGCACTTTCCTGATATTCTTTTAACAAAACCCATTTTACGATTAGAAAACGTTTCATGTGCCCTAGTCTGTGTTGCGCATTTAGTGTGTTGTTTGTTATTATTATTTCGTCTTATTTTCTCAAGCGAATTTATGACATTGTTGTCCTCTCTTCCAATTAACTTGATGGACAATCACAAACATCCATGCCCTGGATGGTGATCAATCCACCCAGGCGGGATTCGAACCCGCGACCTCTAGGTTAGCAGCCAGGGACTTTACCCCGACGCCACCGAGGCCGGCAAAAAAACCTTCGGGTTGAATGACTGACTGTCTGATCACAATGAAGATAACAAAATATACAGCCATCACGAAGCCTCGAACCCTGGTCCCTCGGGTGATAGTCTTAAACGCTAACCACTACCCCACCTAGCCTGCTAAAAAAAGTACCGTGAGTGAGGATCGAAGTCGCCGTCCTTTTACATCCTCAGTCAACCTCCGTTACCACTGGGCCACCGCTGCCTTAAATTTTTTCTTCCTAATCGTTCCTTCTTTACATTAGTGACACAGCAACCGCGATAGGCGGCAATGCGGCAGTAACCGCTGTCACCTGCAAAGCCCGCCTCTTCGCAGATGATGTAGTTTTGCTCAGAGAAATGTATGGCCATTGTGATAGATTGGCATTAGAAAAGGACCTCGCTGCCACAAATGAATGGTGCAGTACTTGGCAGTTAGAATTAAATCTTGAAAAGTGTACGATTATGAATTTTTGGGATAAGGATACTTCTTCAAAGAGTTACAACACTAACGGAATTTAAATATCAAACGTCGAGTTCGTAAATTACTCAGGGGTCTTAAATACTCAATGTAAAGAAAGAACAAAAGAGGACATATAAAACTTCCTTGGGGAACACCAGAGGTAACTTGAATTGTATCCGAGCTACCTCCATCGAAAACAACCTTAGCTTTGCTTCTATATGCTTCCAATTTTTTGAAACAGCTTTAAATAAGGAACCTTATCGAATGCCTTTCTGAAGTCTAAAAATGTAGCGTCGACTTTAACATGTCTGTGTGGCTTGCCAGGTAATATGTAGATGAAAGAGGCGAAAACATGAATTCAAACCCATCATTACTTCCTATGAATATTTCAATTTCAATTAGCGAAATAATCAGCGAACAAAAGTGTATCACTAATGGACGAATGATTGTTGGCGTAGGTAAGGAATACAACGATAAGGGTAGATATTAAACAAGCATTTTTGAAAGAGAAAATATTCTCGATGTTACATGCGGCGCCATGGTTGCATGAAATCGTGAGGAACATCGCACACATTCATTCCGCAGCATCTCGTCTCCAGGTATCTCTCCGGTTGGATTCCAAATGAACCGCGGTCCCTTCTTCTCGACGTTATATTATGAAGTCCTTAGCAACCGCGGCTGTTGACGAAGCAAAGGCGGGATAGATGAGGAAGTTATGGCGAAAAAATTATTTTTTTCTCTTGGGCGCTATCTGGAACGGCAAGCAACGCCTCCCAACACTTCCCGTCTCGTCTCCTCGATATTTTTTTTTTCCTTCAAATTGCTTTTTCCGCTCGCACATTCTGTCTCGCGGAAACTGCTCAAGCCGCGATCATGAACATTTCCCTTCGCTGCCCTTCCATATTGATCATCCCAGCCTTCGGGTCGCTGAATTTGCATTCCCGCCAAATGACCCAAATCCCGATTTAAGCGTGGGTCGCAGAAGATTAAGGAAGACGTGGTGATTGATTAAGGAATTACGTCAACTAATTAATACATGTTTCGATCGAATAAAAATGTAATCAACGGTGTACCCACACCACTCGACTATGAAAACACTGGCATTGTTAACCCTAAATGAAAATATGTACAGACAGAAAAATCCTAGCAATAATTAAAACTTGGAAATTATATTTATTAAAAAATAAATAGGCCTTGGCGTATTTACATCCACTCGATGACTGCCAAGTCAATCGCAAAAGATGTTTTGGAAATATTTTTTCCACTTAAATTGGCATTCCTGAACTGTCCAATATCGCATTTGCTGTTCAACATCTATGCAGAAAATGTGGTTCGGGAGAAATGGGATGAGTTAGATGTAGAAATTAAGTTGGGGATTGATGTTTAAATTAGTGAGGTTCTCGAATGATCAGGCATTGATTAAGCAGTCGGCGAAAGGGCTACAGACACTGGTGGATGCGATTGCGAATATGGTATGAAGATTAATCTTGATAAAAAAACAAGTTTGTGGGTTTTGTAAAGCATCGCGAGCTGGGAATGTGCATTTCAAGATGAAAGTAGGTGGTCACAAACTTTAACAGGCGAATCAGTTCAATTATTTGGGCAGCACATTAGAGGAAAACGGATACAGCAGTATATGGACATCAGGAAGAGAATTGCGTCAGAAAAGGAGGCATTCATGAACAGAAAGGAGCTGATGAGAGGATCGTGATGCATGAGTTTAAAGAAAAGGTTAGTGAAGAGTTTGATATGGAGTATTGCTCTCTACGGCGCGGAAACGTGGACACTGAGGAAGGAGGACGAGAGAAGATTGGAGGCAGTCGAGATGTGGGTATGGTGAAGACTGGAGAAGATGATATACGGAGGAGGCGGATGGTTTGGGTGGAACGAGTGCTGAATGCTGAAAACAGTTTTAGAGGGAAGAATGTTGGGTGAGCGAGGGAGAGGACGGAAGAGAATACGACTTACGCTTGGTGATTTTTTTTATAGGCATACTATTGTTACTTTTCTTGACTGATACATCATTATTTTAGATGAGATACGGAAAAGACAGAAGCTATGGATGGAGCGAGTACTTAGCGGGGAAGGGAATTTGAAAACAGTGTTAGAGGGAAGAATGCTAAGTAAACGAGGGAGAGGAAGGAAAAGAATAGGATTTTTAGATAGAATGAAAGGAAGCAGGTAGGTCTTATTGTGAATTGAAAAGGGAAATGCATGATGGAAGGGGAGACTCCCGGAATTCTTCTTAAGTACTCCATGGAAACCTACCTTAGTCGGTAGAATACTTTAATAATAATATTATTAAGTATTAAACCACTAAATACGGCTCCCAGCATATTTTTTTTCATGAAAAGCATGCCCTGGACCAATATATATATGTACTACCTATTTTCCGAGTCTCAGAAAGCCCACCATAAGTACTATTTGTACACATTTTTTATTACTTCCTTCAATTTTGGTTGCGAAATTTGGGCACCAAACTTCAGTTGCGGCTATTTTCAGAATTACTCAAGAACCTTGGATGTCAACTATGCCTGACTCCATCCATAGAGGGGAAGGAACGATAGGAGGGGGGGAGGGCGGAAGGGAGGAGGGGTAGGGATGTGTACACCAGTGTACACATAACACAGCATGACGAGAACGGTGTCTGGCAGCCATGCGGAGTGTTTACAGGGGAGGGGAAGTGACTTCCGTGCGTGGGGTGAGGCAAAGAGGGGAAGAAATGCTGGCTGCTGGAAGGATGAAGTGGTCTCACTTTTTCAAATTCTCCGCGACTCCGCTGCTTTTTTAGGAGAAAAGTGGAGGGAGGAAGGGTCTGGTGCCAGGGAAGTCAAGTCCATATGGCGACAGAGTCGACCCGTGGTGACATTATAGCGAACTACGATGACGCGTATGATAACATGGATACCAAGTTCAAAGGCGGCGCCAGAGAGCACATTTAAATTACCTACATCTACATAATACCCTGCGAGCCACCTCTAGGGTGTTTGGCAGGGAGTGATCAATCACCAGCATGCAGAATGCAATTGGACTCCCACATGCACACCACACGGTCCAAAAAGCGTCACGTATACTAACAAATTATACTACCATATGCTGTTAGAAATAATAATAAAATGAAGAGACATGCATTAAGTTTTACATAAGTTAATAGGCTACACTACAAGTCATCTAATCTATATGTGAGTTCTATCGCTGCCGCTATAAAAATCTGTTATTGATCGTGGAAAAAATACATTCTGAATCTGTCTGTTCTACAGTCTATCTCTCTCATTTTATTTATATGATCTGACCTTCCGTAGTATGTTGGCGTCCGTAAGATATGGCTAACTTCATTAGAAAAGACACTGCTCTTGAATTTATCTAAAAGGTTTAGTCTGTTTTTTGTACCGTGTGGTGTGCATGTTGGAGTCCAATTGCATGCTGCATGCTGGTGATTGATCACCCCCTACCAAACACCCTAGAGGTGGCTCGCAGGGTTTATGTAGATGTCTATTTTTCAATCTACGGTCTGGCAGAGACATAAAAAAATGTCCATCATCATGTCCATCAATAATCTATGCTGTGCATAAATCTTTATTTCCGCATCAAAAATTAAAACTAAATTAAAATGTGTTTCTATTAGTTTAATTTATTCTTTCGGTGTGAACTGTATCATTAGATAATGTTTAAACATTCTTTTTAATCAATAACAAAATATGAGTTCTAAAAATACACCAAAACAAATTTATGTATCTCCTATACTTTTCGCAACTTACTGTGGAAGTTAGCGCTGCTCCCCTAGGTTGAGTATGAAAGTTCATGAAGTTGACAAAACGACTAATTTTACAGATCGCGGAGTCATTTAATGAATCACTGGCATATATAAATTTTTTAGATTTTTCACGAAAAAATAAATCAGAATTTAAAATAAAATTTTCTTTAAAATGGCGCATTATTCATTATGCACAAAAGTCCAGATATAAATATGCAAGGAATACCGGCACATAATTTTATGCAACAGTAGGGTTGGTTTGGATATGTGAGGGTAGAGCTCACCCCAGACTAAGCCACGGACGCGTGAGTATACCCACTGTAATGGCTTCCCACGCTAACGCCCTTTCTGAGGACTAGAACAGCGGGTGGGGTCATTTCCTTCTGAAGGCATAACTCTGCCCTCCTCTACAATGCTAATGACCGACGTGGAAGTCCCAGGTAGGAACCTTTCAACAGGGACTTTCCATAGGGACTCGTACCCACTAACAAAGGAGCACAATTATCATTAAAGTATTCTACCGATTAAGGTGGGCTTTCACGGAGTATTTAAGAAGTATTCCGTCTGCAATCTCCCATCCCTTCATGAGCAATCACATTTATCCTCCAACTGCTTAGGCCACGTTGACCTTAAACAACTAATTGCACGGAAGTTTTTTTTTGGGGCTTGAGTCACTCCCAAACGACTTATCCACAAAAAAGAAGCGTCTTTAAATCACCCCACTAAGAACACCTTTAAAAAAATAACTTGCCGATTTTCCCAGCAACTTGGCAAAGATTGATGCCATACCGTTTTAACGAATGGTTATGGGATTTCCAAAATCCATCCATTCATGTTACAACGGAAAATAAGGCCCCTGTTAATCCCGTAAGAGGACACTTAGGACACACACTTCCGTTTCCAAAAACCTACATAAGATCCTCTGAATTACCTCGAAGGTCACCACACAGTCCGAGGGATGAAAAGCTCTTTCTTTTACTACACAGTGAATTTTGTGCTGATTTTTGAAAAAAGCATGCTTTTTACCGTTTTCTTATTTTACATTTATCTTCGACGTTTTAGTGGTGAATCATTCAATCGATTATCGAAAGCAGCACTATTAAAGAAATTTCTATCAAAAATGTTCGCGGAAGTAATTCTTATATTTATGCCGTCTTCATTGTGTCAAAATCTTGATCGCGCATTTGGATAATTCCGCAAATGAAATGTACAGAGATTTAATTTCTGTCGTAGTTTTGAAAAATTCCTTCTGCCGAATTTGAGCGCAGATTCCATCTTCCGAATTTCTTTTTCTTTAGCTATTTCTTTCGTGGATTGTGATGAATACTAAATGGCTTAAAAGTGTACATAAAGTGGTCCTTCCACATTTTTAACAAGTGAGATAGACTAGTGGTTAAGGAGAAGACTTGATACGGTAGTAATCGGAAGTCGGTGATTCGACCCTCTCCGCAATAATTTATTTCTGATTTCAAAAAGGCATTTGATAAAGTACTGCACGGAAAGCTGACTATAAAACTGAAATCTTATGGTCTAGATGAAGATGTCATTTCCTGGATTAGAGAACTTTTGAGCGACCGCGTCCAAAGAGTAATATTACACGGTGCAGTCTCCAATGAGGTTAGAGTCACTTCTGGCGTCCCTCAGGGTAATGTCATAGGCCCACTCAAACTCCTTCTTTATATAAACGACACCGGTGAAGTAGTGCACAGTAATCTACGATTATTTGCAGACGATGATGCAGTTTACTGGGAAATCCGTTCCAGTAAAGATGGGAATGAACTAACGAATGACTTTGCTGCTATCCAAGCATGTTGCGATGCATGGCAGTTCGAATTAAATTTGAAAAAATGCGTAGTAATGTATTTGTGGAAAAAGAATAGCTTCGTCAGAAAAGACACTGCTTTTGAATTTATCTAAAATGTTTAGTCTATTTTTCAACCTACGGTCCGACATAGATTCCCATCCGAGTTCATCTAAGAGGTCAGTTACACTAACAAGACTATCGTAACAACCTTTCACATACCTGGCAGATCTTCTTTGCACGTGTTCTAATTCTGTTATTAAACATTTTTCATGATGGTCCCAAACACTGGCAGCGTATTCCAAATGGGGTCTAACGAGGGAAAAGTAGCTAATTTCTCTCAATTTGTCGTCGCACTTTCCTAATATTCTTTTAACAAAACCCATTTTACGATTAGCTTGACCGGTTACTTCTCGAATAGTTTTATTCCACGATAGATCATTATTGAGTCTAACTCCTAGATATTTCGCGGATTCAACAGTCTCTAATTGGGCACCCCGAATTATATAGAGAGTACGGCAGAGTGTAAATATAATAGTGGGTTGAAAAATGATGAACTAACGAGTGACCTTGCTGCTATCCAAGCGTGGTACGATGCTTGGCAGTTAGAATTAAATTTGAAAAATGCGTCGTAATGAATTTCTGGAAGAAGAACTAGTATTATTGCGATTCGGGACTAATTCTGATTTGCTCTTGTCGATCAAACTATTTTCCAGCTCTATACCGCTGATAAATGGAAATGCATATGTTATTGTCTCACCATTAAAATGACTCGAGCCTTGACTGCCTTTGAAATCATTGCTCGACTGACGCTTCTCGTGCTTAAATGTAATACCTGTATTATTGTTAATCGGTAATGCTGATTCTGAAACGCCGATTTTTCTTTCTAATACTCTATTCTCATTTCTGGAAGAATTTTTGCATGTGAAAATTTTTGAATTTACCCCTTTATTTTTCAACCCACTAATCTACACTCTGCCCTACTCTCTACTCTAAAAAAGACCTGAAGTGCTCACATATGCTACTCGCTACACGACTAGCCGACTCGGCCGTGTAGTGGACTCCCGAACGGTTCAGAGGGATCCGACACGATCGGATTGCCGGCCTAAGGTCCACGAAGGAGGCTCCGATGTCCGTGCAGAAACGACGCAGCCTCTGGTTTATGCCTTCCACTCGGCTCCAAACCCGAGAGCCACGATCGATCCTCGGGACAAGACTGCAAATCGAAAGCTCCATGCCGACCCCAATGGTCCCACCCACCCGCTTCACTTCGGCATTCAGATTCCGGAGGGAATCTAGAATTTCCTCAGATCCACGGAAGGTGGCATCAATGACGCCGACATGAGCCACAACCCGCAGTCTGGAGCACTTCGTGCCCCGTACCGCCGCACCAACCGCCTGCGTCACCTGAGGACACCGCCACCAGGGATGCACCATGATGTTACACGGTCGCTTACTCCCTCGCGGTTTGCCCTTTCCCGTAACGGGACCATCACACGACGGATATTGCTACTCCCTAACACTACAATCCCCCCCGCTAAACTGAGCGCACTTATATTGTTGGGCTACTGGATTAGCGGAATTGATTGGGGATTGATGAGCGTTTGCGCAGTGGAGGTATCGAAATATCAACCCGATCCGACAATGGGAAGTTAGTTAACTATCAACCACATGATTCCATCGATGAAACAGACTGACGAAGCAACTCAAGAATAATCGTGATGTAAAAAACTACATGCATTTAGCCTACATAGCGACCTTTTTCTATCCCTGATAACCACAGGAGAGAATGACAACTTAAATCTCTCTGTTCTGCGAAGCAAGTCAAGAATAAGCGTGAAGTAAAAAAACTACATGCATTTAGTCGACATAGCGACCTTTTACTGTCCCTGATAACCATAAGAGAGAATGACAACTTATATCTCTCTGTTCTGCAGTCTATTTCTTTCATCTTCATCTCGCGCGATCCATGTGTGAAAATGGAAACGCGCCTCGTTTTTCCGCGGTGGCACGTGTGGACGCAGTCGTGTCGCATTCAGCCGTGGCCTGTCGCACGCCGCACTCGGATGACACGCTATCTCCGCGTCAGTTGTTTCACCGCTTCGACGGAATGAATGAAAGGACCACGCACGGAGCGGAAACGAGGGTGCGTTCACGGAGATAACGTAGACACACGGGGTGCACTCAACACTTTCAAGTGCATGCGGTGAACTTAGCAGCGTCGCTGTTCCGCCATCGAGATAAACATTTCTGGCGGATGCATTCCAGTTGCTGCAAACTGAAATGGCCAACAACTTTTAATAAAAGGTGTTGGCCAAGGTTTTATAGTACCAAATTATTACCCCAGAATATTACCAAATTATTATTGCTATTAACCATAAGTCGTGATGAGTTGTTACGATAAAAAGTGCAGCGTTTCCAGTATGTTATAAGAGATTATAACGGCAGTGATAGAACGCATAAATAGATTAGATGACTTGCAGTGTAGTCTACTAACCTATGTAAAACTTAATGCATTTTTCTTAATTTTATTATTATTTCTAACAGCATATGGTAGTATGATTTGTTAGTATACGTGACTTTTTTGAACTGTGTGGTGTGCATGTAGGAGTCCAATTTCATGCTGCATGCTGGTGATTGATCACCCCCTGCCAAACACCCTAGAGGTGGCTCGCAGGGTATTATGTAGATGTGGATAAGTATTAAGAAATTGCCACGAAAGTGTAAAGCGGAAAAGAAAATGAATCTGACGTTAATTCAGCTCCACATTTCTAGCCTAGGAACTGGTCAACTACTTCAAACCGCTTCAACAATACCCGTCTCGCTTTCCCAGAAATGATATCCCATTTGCGCGCGGCAAAGCAAGTATGTAGTTCGCCGTGAGCTGAGATAGGACACGCGCAAAGCGGGATCCGTTTTAGATAACCCTGCGTATGCAGTTTTGACACGTGGACTCTTAACACACAGCGCCCACTTCTAGCAATAAAAACAACTGAATGAGCCAAAATATTTTTTAGTGAAAAACCACATGCCCGAACCAGCAAATTAATTTTGGATATGAATTTGGCATGTTTTAAGAAAAGGTATTTCATTAGGTTCGACTTCTTGGCATTGACTTTTAATATAAGTCCCTATATAAAATTGATTATTTGAGGCGTAACTTGGTGAAAGTGATTCATAATTAAATTAAACAAGAAGAACTTTGTGCTTTCACATTAATTAATGTGAAAGCACAAAGTTCTTTTTTAATTTAAGTCCCTATATGTTTACATTTTAAATTCATGCTACATTTAAGTTGGTGTTAAATATCATAAAATTAAGATTGTTCCAAATTGTCTGTCATGCATTATTAGACAGTGTAATTGATGTCAAAAGTGGTCATATTCGTAAGGCGCGTGCATGTACATCTACATAATACCCTGCGAGCCACATCTAGGGTGTTTGGCAGGGGAGAAGTATCAAAACTTTCACTATTTCCAAAATTATATTATATCTGACTACACTTGAACTACTCTCTGCCGACAGTTCATCATAAAAGAGGCAAAATAGTCAGCAAATACAGTCATAAAATTTAATTAATAGGTACACTATTCATTTACCGGCATCGATAATAACATTGGCCCCAGTATTAAGCCTTGTGGTACACCAGAATTAATTCGTTCCCAGGCACTGCAAATGTTATCAACCAAAACATAGTTCCCGCAAATACTCAATATTCTTTAGCTGTCCAGTCATAAAAAGGCCAGACAAGAGATATATGTTGGCGAGATATGCGATATGCATTTTGCATCTACATCTACATAATACTCTGCGAGCCACCTCTAGGGTGTTCGGCAGGGCATGATCTATCTCCAGCATTATATGATACGAGCGTGCTTCGCCCGCTCCCAGCGGGCTTCCCCCGCTCTTTTCAATGCACGTCCACAGAGGGATAGGCGCGTTTCTAATTTTAAAATGTAGAAAAAAAGGCAGGGTCTTATGTACAAATTTAATTGGAATGTTCATGTACAAATTGAGGTCAGAGGACCTCTTTAAACACAACATTGGAAGTAATTACACTATCCTCTGTTAAACGCACATGATTACTCATACTTACGTATCAACAGGAGACTTGTATGTGGAATCAGCCGCATTTTGATAAAGGTTATTTAAAGAATGCGAGATATTGTTGCAAATGAACAAATGTATCAGTTTGTGCGCCGTTAACGTCAGGAATATTTACCGGTTTTGTTTTCTTTGTTTTTTTTTTGTTTTTTTTTTATTATTTAAAAACCAATTTTAGGAAACAATAGAAATATTTAGGAAGTAAGACATGCCGTCGCATGTTCTTCATGATAAATTCTGTGCATTTTGGTACCTCATTTGTAGAGTTTGGTTGCGTATAAGTTGAGAAAAAGGTATCTATACAGTAGAAATTATATAGAAGATACGAGATATGCGTTTAATCTGCAACTTTCGAAATGCATGAAAAATGATTTTCATCGAAATTCCGAGCCTTCGTACACATTTACTTCCTCATTGAAGGTCTTGCCAGCCCTTGCGTCTGGAGGGTCAGACGATGACCGGTCCCCGTTCTATTTTCGGATCCAATTGAATTTGATTTCTTCGCTCCTTTTTTCCCTACCGCCATACCAACACCCTCCATTAATTTTCCGCCTTCGGAATCTAGAATATTCCCTCGATATCCCAACCAATGAACTGAAAGCGAGCGGCTTACTATTGGTCGGAGAAGAGGTCAGAGATCATTCGACGCTCGTGTCGAAGTGAAGCTGAAGAGATGCCCATCGCATGGAACAAGGGCCGCGCACGAAAAAGCGTTTCCCTTGTTGATGCGTGAGTCACGTGGTCTCCCGAGATAAGGCCCCATTCGGCCAACCAAGCGTGGAAAACGACGCGAACTGCAGACTACATTGTCGCGTATGTATCTCGAGTTTTCTGAGAACCTCATTGTTGCCCTCGAGAAATGCAAACAACAACAACCGCGGCCTTTGAAATACAGCGCAACTTCCTGATAATGTGAGTTCCAACAGAGTGATATCTACAGTTTGGTGGTGCAAAACAACACTAAATTTAGATACGTGCACATGTTTTTTGTATCAATTTTTGCTTCCGGTGGCAATATTTATTTATATTCAAATCATAAGGCCTGAGAGTTAAGGATCACAGACCATTGATTCAAAATACGTTTGTTATTGAGGAAAATCGCTTGAACATTCCAATCAGACCTGATCTTATTATAATCCGTTTTAGTTATTGTCATATACTGGCAGAGTTATTATTTCCCCCAAAAATGCACTAAGCTACATCGCAAAGCAATGTCAAGCTAGAAAAGCTATGTCGCCATCACTAACTAAATATCGAATTACTAAGCGAATGTTCCTACGCGTTTGCGAGTTTTAGCTTTCAATGAATGTGCAAGTATTTCTAACTGCTATATGTATTTTTATGACTGTATAATAGAGTATATTCTGTGATCTTGTGGTGCGCACGTAAGGATCGCATAATTGCGATTGGTCACCCCCTGCCAAACACCATTGGGATGGCTCTCAGGGTATAATGTAGGTGTATAGGGCGTACCCATTACATGCCAGTGATCATTCACTCCCTCCAAAACACCCAGGAAATGTCTCGCAGAATACTATGTTGAACCAGAAACATTAGAAAAATTGCTTGAAATGAGGAATGCAACAAAAAATGAATTTTCCAGTTTCGAAAAGAAAAAATGCTCCCGCATATCGTAACATTCATTCCCACATCAAGGGCGAACAAAAAACGAACCAATCCGCTTCCGTCCAACGGACGAGAAGAAAGGCTTCGAATAGAGATAGGAGCATATGTGAGAGGACTTATCGGATTAAAAGGGAAAGTCCTCTTCTGACGACGCCGAAAAGAAAGCGATGAATCCAAGACCGGAAAAATATAAAGCGGGTGATATGCGCGGAGCAAATGTCAACGGAGCTGGCAATGACATGGAGGAAAAAAAGAAAGGAAGGAAGCGTAAACAAAGTGATAAAGCTGAGGATATGAGTGGATTTCCTTCATTTGAGACTCGTCTTGAGAAATTCTGGACTAGTCTCAAACGAACGAAATTGTTTTGACTTCTAAAGGCGCGGTGCACGGAATTGCGCAGGCTAGAACTGCATTAATTTCTAAAATGGCGTGGAATTGCGCGAATGCATGAACGAAATTAGAATAGGGGATATTTTGCCATCTCACCATCACGCATTCTCGCATTCGCTCTAGCAATTCACCGCTTTACACGACGCAATTTTGACTGCGCCTTCGTTCACATGTCAGATTGCGCAATTACGTGCCCAATGTGAAATGGGTAGTATAATTTAGAAGTCTACATCTACGTAATATCCTGCGAGCCACCTCTAGGGCGTTTGGCAGGGGGTGATCAATCACCAGCATGCAGCATGCATTTGGACTCCCACATGCACACCACAAAGTATGCGTAACGTTTTTTTTGGACCGTGTGGTGTGCATGTGGGAATCCAATTGCATGCTGCATGCTGGTGATTGATCACCCCCTGCTAAACACCCTAGAGGTGGCTCGCAGGGTATTATGTAGATGTAGAGGCTTGGACGTTTGCAGCAGAAGAGAAGGTAACAGTGGATGCATTATAAATCTGGTGCCACTGATTAATGATGAAGATAAAATGGATCGACCAACGTGAGCAATGAGGAAGTGTTCAGAAGAGTGAGAAAGAGTAGACTTCGACAAAATTAAGAAGAAGACGGGAAACTTAGTAGGCCACAATATGAGGCATGATGGCCTGTTAAAATCAATCGTAGATGGACAGGCAGAAGGGTCTACAACTAAAAATAAATAAATCGAAACTTGAAGCTTGTACGTGGTGGAAGGGTTCCATATTATCAATAAAATACACTTTGTTACTTCCTTGAAATATTTTGTGGGAGTAACAAAGTGTTTGTTATTGATAACTATATAAACGCTAGTTGATTCTTTGATCTCCTTATGGTTTTGATAATTTTTGCTGGCAAGCTCGTAGGATGGAAAAATACCGCATGAAACCATTGTTTGTTGTTAAAGTGTTATTAATGCGAAGGCAGTGGCTTCGAGTTTAGAAGATCTCGGTACATAACTTCGGTCGCAAATGGTATTCAGTCGATTTACATGATATAACGAATGTTTTTTCATACATAAGCCATCTTCGGGCCTCATCCACTAGCGCCTGCTTTCATCCTTTTCACGACACCTATCCTTCTTCCGGGTGAGATTCACCCTAGCACGCTTGCGGTGACTCTACCACAGTGAGTATCTTATATCGCGTTCGTATCGTATGCGTTTACTCTGCGGTACCCATCATCTTCATCGTCAGTCATCAATCCGAAGATTGGTCTGACGCAGTTGTCCGCTATATTCTCTCCTCAGCTGATCTTCTAGCACTTACGTAATATTTCTCTTGTACACCTTTCACTCCTTGCCATGCATCTCATACGACACCTTTCTCTAATATTATGCATTCACCCCTTATTAAATCCAAATGTATGATATATTCTTCCCTTCTACCTGACCCCCAACGATATTTTTCATCTGACCATCGTGAGGCTTCAGTTGTTGTCAGTGGACTCGCATTGTTAGATAAACTCGGATGGGAATCTCTGTAAGACCATAGACTGAAAAATAGACTAAATCTTTTAGATAAATTCAAAGGCAGTGTCTTTCCTAACGAAGTTACCCATATCTTACGAACACCAGAATACTAGGGAAGATCAGATCATATAGATAAAATAAGAGAGATAGATTGTAAAACAGACAGATTCAGAATGTGTTTTTTCCCACGATCAATAAGAGACTATAACGGCAGCGTTAGAACCCACAAATAGACTAGATGACTTCTATTGTAGTCTACTAAGTTTTATACCTTAATGCATGTCTCCGAAGTTTCTTATTTTTTCTGGCAACATGTTTTGTGGGTTCTAGCTTTATTGGCAGAAAACTTTAATGAGTATTTGGCAAGTTTTGCCTATGAATGAATGTATTAGCATAATTTCTTTCCCCGAGTTTCAAGAATCAGTGTTAAAGTTAAATGTAGAGAATACTTGGAAAGCTTTTCTTTCGCTCGTAACTTCGGGAATAAATAGCTACATCCCTAGTAAAATAGTAAAAGAAGGCAGCGAACCGAGATGGTACGACGCGGAAGTGAGAAAATCATTGAGGCGACAGAGAGCGTGTCATGCTAAAATGAAAAAAGTCAGCACGGATTTATCCGCTAATGAACGCGAGCTAATAATTAAAAAATATAGGATGACTAAAGCCGCCACGAAGGAAGCGTTCAGGAATGCGTTCACGAATTTTAAAAGAAATACACTAGTAGAGCAGTTACAGGATAACCCAAAAGCATTTTGGTCATATGTTAGGGAAGTTCAAGGTAAACGATCTACCGTATGTTCGCTGAGAAACGGCAATGGAGATGTGTTGACAAGCAGTTACGATAAAGCCAATTTATTAAATTCCTACTTTAAGAGCGTGTTCACGGAGCCTTCCGAAAACTCACCCGAGACCGATGACAATCCCTGTCTACATAAGATGCCAGCTATTGACATTAGTACGCTCGGAATAGAAAATATATTGAAATCGCTTAGTCCAAATAAATCACCTGGTCCAGACGAAATCCCTTCTCGCGTATATAAAGAACTAGCCTCAGAACTTGCCCCCTACTTGCAGTTAATATTCAGTAAATCCATCAAGCAACACGAAGTACCTAATGACTGGAAAATCGCTAATGTAACGCCTATATTTAAAAGTGGAGACAAGGAACAGCCATCTAATTACAGGCCGATATCTTTAACGTCCATCTCTCGCAAAGTCCTTGAACACATCGTAGTCAGCTCGGTAATGAAACACCTAGACGCGCAAAACTTATTAATGGGAACTCAACATGGATTCAGGAAAAGCAGATCGTGCGAAACTCAGTTAGCGCTTTTCGCCCACGATATTTTAGACTCCGGGGAAGACAACATTCCAGTAGACGCGATTTTTCTTGATTTCAAAAAGGCATTTGATAAAGTACCCCACGGAAAGTTAATAATAAAACTGAAATCTTATGGTCTAGACGAAGATGTCATTTCCTGGATTAGAGAATTTTTGAGCGACCGCGTCCAAAGAGTAGTATTAGACGGTGCAGTCTCCAATGAGGTTAGAGTGACTTCTGGCGTTCCTCAGGGTAGTGTCATTGGCCCACTCCTATTCCTTCTTTATATAAACGACATTGGCGAAGTAGTGCAGAGTAAGTTACGATTATTTGCAGACGACGCTGTAGTTTACAGAGAAATCCGTTCCAGCAAAGATATAGATGAACTAACGAATGACCTTGCTGCTATCCAAGCTTGGTGCGATGCTTGGCAGTTAGAATTAAATTTGGAAAAATGCGTCGTAATGAATTTCTGGAAGAAGAATAACTCCCTACAGCGTAACTATGTCATTCGGGGCACGCAGTTAAAGGCAGTTGAATCTGTGAAATATCTAGGGGTTAGACTCAATAATGATCTATCGTGGAATAAACATATTCGAGAAATAACCGGTCAAGCTAATCGTAAAATGGGTTTTGTTAAAAGAATATTAGGAAAGTGCGACGACAAAGTGAGAGAAATTAGCTACTTTTCCCTCGTTAGACCACATTTGGAATACGCTGCCAGTGTTTGGGACCCTCATGAAAAAGGCTTAATAACAGAGTTAGAACGCGTGCAAAGAAGAGCTGCCAGGTATGTGAAAGGTCGTTACGATAGTCTTGTTAGTGTAACTGACCTCTTAGATAAACTCGGATGGGAATCTCTGTCGGACCGTAGATTGAAAAATAGACTAAACCTTTTAGATAAATTCAAGAGCAGTGTATTTTCTGACGAAGTTAACCATATCTTGCGGACGCCAACGTACTACGGAAGATCAGATCATATAAATAAAATAAGAGAGATAGATTGCAGAACAGACAGATTCCGAATGTCATTTTTTCCACGATCAATAAGAGATTATAACGGCAGCAGTAGAACGCGTAAATAGATTGCATGACTTGTAGTGTAGCCTACTAACCTCTGTAAAACTTACTGCATGTTTCTGAATTTCTATTCTATATTCTATTTCTAACAGCATATAGTAGTATAGTTTGTTATTATACGGGACGTTTCTTGGACGGTGTGGTGTGCATGTGGGAGTCCAAATGCATGCTGCATGCTGGTGATTGATCACCCCCTGCCAAACACCCTAGAGGTGGCTCGCAGGGTAATTTGTAGATGTAGATGAATTTGCTACCATTTGTAACGTTTTTTGGACCGTGTGGTGTGCATGTGGGAATCATATTGCATGCTGGTGTTTGATCACCCCCCGCTGAACACGCTAAAATTGACTCGCGGGGTATCACATATATGTCGATGTAATTCACAGCACGAAGCGTAATGTCATTATAGTAACATAAATTAGGCTGACAGAAAATGATACAGAGAGTGAAGTCTTCCCAAAATCGTTCACCGTTTATCATAAGGATAGAATTAATCGAGCTGGCGGCGGTTTTCATGTTAACTGCTAATTATTCCTATAAATAGGGTGGTTTCCTATTATTTTTTATGGCCTAAATCGAAATATTATGACTCCTGGAGTACGCATTTCACGCTCTTAGATTTTTGAATGACAACATCTATTTTTCGCGATCAAGCGAAAAGTGAAAATTTTCAAGCGCGCGAAAACGCGATGGCTAAGTATGAATGATGGGAAAAGTCCGTGTGACGTATTCCTGGTTCCAGCTGTCGCCTTGTGAGGTGACCTTGAGCTGAAGCTTGAGCGCTGATACGGCGCAGGCTGCTAGCAGGTAGCAGAGTACCCTGCTAGCAGGTAGCGCTTGGCTTAAATAAGGATTATTAATGCCTTATCAAACGAAGGAAACTTTCCGACCATAGGCAGTTTTAATGGGTGATTATTAAGAGATGTTTCCCTGAAGTCTCAGACGATGTAAAACTCCTATCTACTCGTATAGAAACTAGGTCCCTGTGACGTCACGTGGAGTGGCATCGCATGGGCGCCAATTTGGCCTTTTTCAAATGCAGTTAAAATTGACCATTGCCATTCGTCTAAACTGGGATTTCTAAAACCAAATAATTTGTATATTACGAAAACCCTAATGGTAGGTAACGAATAGCAATCAATGCATTCCGTTTTCTTTGGTGAAGGAAACTACCCTACTGGGCGTAAGTGAGGTGAACGGAACTAGCTTCACGGCCGATGTTGGACTTACAGCTCTGGGGAGGCATCAACTACATCTACATCTACATCTACATCTACAAATTACCCTGCGAGCCACCTCTAGGGTGTTTGGCAGGGGGTGATCAATCACCAGCATGCAGCATGCATTTGGACTCCCACATGCACACCACACCGTCCAAGAAACGTCCCGTATAATAACAAACTATACTACTATATGCTGTTAGAAATAGAATATAGAATAGAAATTCAGAAACATGCAGTAAGTTTTACATAGGTTAGTAGGCTACACTACAAGTCATGCAATCTATTTACGCGTTCTATTGCTGCCGTTATAATCTCTTATTGATCGTGGAAAAAATGACATTCGGAATCTGTCTGTTCTGCAATCTATCTCTCTTATTTTATTTATATGATCTGATCTTCCGTAGTACGTTGGCGTCCGCAAGATATGGTTAACTTCGTCAGAAAAGACACTGCTCTTGAATTTATCTAAAAGGTTTAGTCTATTTTTCAATCTACAGAGATTCCCATCCGAGTTTATGTAAGAGGTCAGTTACACTAACAAGACTATCGTAACGACCTTTCACATACCTGGCAGCTCTTCTTTGCACGCGTTCTAACTCTGTTATTAAGCCTTTTTCATGAGGGTCCCAAACACTGGCAGCGTATTCCAAATGTGGTCTAACGAGGGAAAAGTAGCTAATTTCTCTCACTTTGTCGTCGCACTTTCCTAATATTCTTTTAACAAAACCCATTTTACGATTAGCTTGACCGGTTATTTCTCGAATATGTTTATTCCACGATAGATCATTATTGAGTCTAACCCCTAGATATTTCACAGATTCAACTGCCTTTAACTGCGCGCCCCGAATGACATAGTTACGCTGTAGGGAGTTATTCTTCTTCCAGAAATTCATTACGACGCATTTTTCCAAATTTAATTCTAACTGCCAAGCATCGCACCAAGCTTGGATAGCAGCAAGGTCATTCGTTAGTTCATCTATATCTTTGCTGGAACGAATTTCTCTGTAAACTACAGCGTCGTCTGCAAATAATCGTAACTTACTCTGCACTACTTCGCCAATGTCGTTTATATAAAGAAGGAATAGGAGTGGGCCAATGACACTACCCTGAGGAACGCCAGAAGTCACTCTAACCTCATTGGAGACTGCACCGTCTAATACTACCCTTTGGACGCGGTCGCTCAAAAATTCTCTAATCCAGGAAATGACATCTTCGTCTATACCATAAGATTTCAGTTTTAATATTAACTTTCCGTGGGGTACTTTATCAAATACCTTTTTGAAATCAAGAAAAATCGCGTCTACTGGAATGTTGTCTTCCCCGGAGACTAAAATATCGTGGGCGAAAAGCGCTAACTGAGTTTCGCACGATCTGCTTTTCCTGAATCCATGTTGATTTCCCATTAATAAGTTTTGCGCGTCTAGGTGTTTCATTACCGAGCTGACTACGATGTGTTCAATGACTTTGCAAGAGATGGACGTTAAAGATATCGGCCTGTAATTAGATGGCTGTTCCTTGTCTCCACTTTTAAATATAGGCGTTACATTAGCGATTTTCCAGTCATTAGGTACTTCGTGTTGCTTGATGGATTTACTGAATATTAACTGCAAGTAGGGGGCAAGTTCTGAGGCTAGTTCTTTATATACACGAGAAGGGATTTCGTCTGGACCAGGTGATTTATTTGGACTAAGCGATTTCAATATATTTTCTATTCCGAGCGTACTAATGTCAATAGCTGGCATCTTATGTAGACAGGGATTGTCATCGGTCCCGGGTGAGTTTTCGGAAGGCTCCGTGAACACGCTCTTAAAGTAGGAATTTAATAAATTGGCTTTATCGTAACTGCTTGTCAACACATCTCCATTGTCGTTTCTCAGCGAACATACGGTAGATCGTTTACCTTGAACTTCCCTAACATATGACCAAAATGCTTTTGGGTTATCCTGTAACTGCTCTACTAGTGTTTTTCTTTTAAAATTCGTGAACGCATTCCTGAACGCTTCCTTCGTGGCGGCTTTAGTCATCCTATATTTTTTAATTATTAGCTCGCGTTCATTAGCGGATAAATCCGTGCTGACTTTTTTCATTTTAGCATGACACGCTCTCTGTCGCCTCAATGATTTTCTCACTTCTGCGTCGTACCATCTCGGTTCGCTGCCTTCTTTTACTATTTTACTAGGGATGTAGCTATTTATTCCCGAAGTTACGAGCGAAAGAAAAGCTTTCCAAGTATTCTCTACATTTAACTTTAATACTGATTCTTGAAACTCGGGGAAAGCATTTTTCATATGACTCTTAAACCCATCAAAATTAGCTCTTTTAAAAATGAAAACTTTACGCTCTTTTTTAAAGTTTACAGCGGTATTTAGAGAAAACTTTGCAGTTACTACCCTATGGTCACTTATTCCTTCGACAGTGCCAACGTTTATTACCTGATGTGGTATATTTGTCGCTAATAAATCAAGAATATTTTCTCCTCTGTTCGGTGCGGATGCTATTTGAAACAATGAATTAGATGTGAAGGTGTGTAATAAAGCCTCGCAGATCACTTTATCCCTCCCACCAGGAATGAAGCTATAAGTCTCCCAATCTATAGAAGGTACGTTGAAATCTCCACCCACAATCAAGTTTCTTTCAGGATACTTGGATGCTACGCTGTTTATTTGATTTTGAAAATCCAACATTGACGTTATATCTGAGTTAGGTGGTCTGTAATACGAACATAATAAAATAGTTTTGAATTTTGGACATTTAATTAAACACCACACAGATTCAACGCTGGTCTCAGTTACGGTTATCGCTTGGCTGACGATTGAATTCTTTACAGCTATAAAAACTCCGCCCCCAACTCGATTAATTCTATCTTTCCGATAAACAGTGAACGATTTTGGGAAGATCTCATTGTCTGAATCATCATCTGTTAGCCAACTTTCTGTTCCAAAAATGACGTTACACTTCGTACTATGAATTAAATGGTGGAATTCGGGAATCTTATTTCTTAAACTCTACATCAGTGCATCCCAGAGGCAGGGGGAGTTAGGATGTGGTTTTATAAGGGTCGGGGGACTGGGGAGGGAGGGTTTGAAGGGTTGAAAGATATGAAAAAAAGAGGGAATGATGCGTTCGATGGTGCCATCTCTTGGCCGAGGTTGAATGACGAGCCGTATAAACTTCCGCAAGGCGTGTGGCAACGGAAGGCAACAGAAGCGAGGGACGTGAGAGATTACTCCACACATCAGCGCAGGGCGGACAGATTTGTGTTGAGTCGATATGATAATAAATATGACACAAGAACACTTTAAAAAGCACGCTTTTTCCAAAAAAAGTATAAAATTCACCTCCAAGTAAAAAATAAGCGTTTCATGCGTGTTTATTATCTTATTTTATTTATTTCATTTTTATTTTATACTTTTCAGAGGTGAACCACGTAATCGACTAAATGAGAGCTATTAAAGACCATTTATGCCAAAAAATACAACTAACGCCATCTCTTGAGAAAATTTAAAACAATGTTTCGTATGGATTCTTAAGTTTATTAATTGCAGCACATTGGAACGAAATTTCAAGTATCTGACTATATAATACTGTATGGTCATTAGAGACAAGCAAATATGCAAACTTTGAAGTGGTTTTAAAATCATTTACAGGATTCTATCGATGAAACAGACGATGCAAGTCGAAAAACCGCGTGTAATAAGGTGCAGCGCTTCCAATATTTTAGGCGAGTCAGGATGGGAATTTTTGATGGGGCGTAAAGCAAAGTATGAGCTACATTTTATTAGTCAATTCGGAAAAGAGTTTTTCTCAGACGACGTGAATCATATCCTTCGTTTACCATCGTACAATAGTAGACGCGATCATGAGAAAAAAATAAAAGAAATAGACTGCAAAACAGAGAGATTTAAAATGTCATTTTTCCCTCGTACTATTAAGGATAGCAATGTTGTCTCAATTGAAAGGATTAATGGCAACGCTCGCTAGGATCACTCATTGCATGTTTTTTCATAGTTCTAACCTTGCATGTATTTGCTCTAGGAATTACTAACCATTAGCAATTTTTTAATGAATAAGCATGTATATTTTTCTAGTGTGCGTGATATTTCTATGACCGTGGTGTGCATGTGGCAGTCCTCTTGCATGCTGCATGTTGGTGATTTGTCACCCCCTGCCAAACACCCTAGAGGAGGCTGGCGGGGTATTATGTAGATGTAGATACTTAGCTCTACGCTCCTGTAAATATTTCCTATGCTCTGAATCGCCTAACAAATTGGAGGCGCTTTTGATACTACGCAAAAAAAAATTTCCTAGCTCATTTTTGTTCGTAATCCATCCCGTGTCTTTTGTGTCTTGATGCCAATACAAGCTAAGTATGATACATTACCGGGGCTATGCGGTTGGCCGCTGTCACATCCCATCTACTTCTTGCCCATGCACTGGAGCGGGAAAGGAGAGGTCGTTGGCTCGAATCCGGAGCCGTCAACACTTGTCATAATCAAGAGAGAGCTGCTCAGCCCATCTGCGAACGCTATATAGTCGGAAGGAGGTGACGTGACGCCATTGACCTCAGATTCCCAAATGGATTTTTTATGAAAACATTAGGGCCCCAGAGAGATATCTACATCTGCGAGGTACCGTGCAAACTACCACCGCGGTGTGTGGTACGAGGTGAATACACACCAGGCATGCATTAGTCATCCTAGCCTCAATCGGAAACTCGCCCGCTCGCCAGACACAGGAAAAGCGCTTAGGACAGCGACACGCAGCTAGACCAGAAACTAGGAGAAAGCGAAGGACACGAACAAATGAAACTATTACTTAGCAATAGAAAAAACGAAAAGTAAGCATGGTAAGTGATGTATGCATGAGTTAAAACATACCAAGAAATCCAAGTAGCTAGTATTGACAATTGCATTAAGTTATTAACTATATATGTAGAGCCTATTTTACTTGGTCCGAGTAAAGCTATCCTAGAGATAAACTATCAGAAGTATTACGGTTCCATATTGTACGCGGTAAAACGACATCTTAAATTATTCGGTTCTGCAGTCTATTTTTCAAAATATTATCCACGTGACCGCTTCTACCATAATGATCATATAAATAAAATAAGAGAGATAGATTGCAGAACAGACAGTTTCCGAATGTCATTTTTTCCACGATCAATAAGAGATTATAACGGCAGCAATAGAACTCGTAAATAAATTGCATGACTTGTAGTGTAGGCTACTAACCTATGTAAAACTTAATGCATGTTTCTGAATTTCTATTCTATATTCTATTTCTAACAGCATATAGTAGTATAGTTTGTTATTATACGGGACGTTTTTTGGACGGTGTGGTGTGCATGTGGGAGTCCAAATGCATGCTGCATGCTGGTGATTGATCACCCCCTGCCAAACACCCTAGAGGTGGCTCGCAGGGTATTAAGTAGATGTAGATGAATGATTAGGATTTTTCAAAATGTCTTAAACACCAGGCGAAAAGTATTCTCCTCGTATTAGGGGTCATGAACTTTTAACTTGAAATAATGTTTTCAATAATGTTTTCACGAATATGAATATTTCTTGAAACTTTAAATTAACACGTTCCTCATAAATGTCCATCCACGATGAAAATCAAATTTCTAGACGGGGATCGGGTTGGTATGGCGGCTAGAAGGTTGGCATCACACTCAGTGGGCTCGGGTTCAAAAAATACATCTACAAAATACCCTGTGAGCCATCCCTAGGGTGTTTGGCAGAGGGTGAACAATAACCAGCATGCAGCATGCAACTGGATTCCCACATGCACACCACACGGTCCAAAAAACGTCACGCACACTAACAAATTATGCTACCATACGTTGGCGTCAGAGTATATGCAGATGCTGCTCGATCCCTGCTTGACTGTTGTAAGTGTATAGAGTAAGATGAGTCGATATGAATGAAATTGTGGATTGCTTACGGTCCAAAAGAGCGGCCCTGGCACTTAACCTTTGGAAGGAGGAATATAAAAGCTACGCCTACGTTTTTTTTCGCGTCATTCGTGTTGGCCGCACAAAGTAAGCAATGTTTTCGCCCCACGCAGCCCATTCGGGAGAGTGGAAGTACTCGGAATGCTTCCGAAGACGCGATTGCGTAACTGGATACCGAGCAGACTTCCGACGCGTGTCGGGACGAGGCTGCCTCAAGGTAGAGTTGAACTGGAGACGGTGGAAAGGATCTTGCTGGGGAAGAGAACGATGGATAGCACATTGTTGAAAGGGCTGTAGTCTACGTCTATATAATTCCCCGCGAGACGCTTCACCATACATCTACATCTAAATAATACTCTGCAAGCCACCTCTAGGGTGTTTGGCAGGGGGTGACCAATCACCAACATGCAGTATGCAAGAGGACCGCCACATGCACACCGCACGGTCATAGAAATATTACGCATACTAGCAAAATATGCATGCATATTTATGAACCATAACCTTATTCGACATAATATCTAGGGCGTTTAGCAGGGGTTGGTTATCTATCCCCAACTGATGTATGGATCCCATAGTAGTGTACCTGAATTAATTCTTTCCTTAGCATTTATGGAAACGAATAGGAAAATTATTTGGTAATGATTAACCAGGAAATCAAGTACGAAGAAGCAAAACATCTCCGAGCAACAAAATGGCCGTGGCAATAATAGAAAATCTAGATTTTAAGTCACAGCAAATATTTTCGAGATCAAATCTAGCTCTCGAAGAAAATAGTCCATTTTTCCCCGTTGAAAATCATCATTAGTGTGTTTTCCGAATATGACCAGTGCCATTGCATTTTCATCGATTCTAGCTGTAAGTATCAATAACATAAAAGAACTGAGGCCATTTCCGAAAAAGCCTAATATGTGTTTTTATTACGTGAGCTGGAAGAATACCATGCCATAATTTCGTAAAAAAATAGCTACATCTATCTGCTCTTCATTTGCCATGGAATACATAAATTTTACTCAATATTTCGTCTTTCTCATGTCTGAGGATAAAATCTTCGGGCATTTTCGAAAACAATTTAATTGTACAGTTTGAACTAAATAAAGTTCTCAGATTGGAACACTCCGTCTCTGATAAAAATTAGTTTTTGTGTTGTAATATCACACTGATAAATTGTAATTCATTACATTTCCGCTGAATAGAGTACAGCGCATTTATGGATTCGTGATGAATTGTTACGATAAAAAGAGCGGCGTTTCCAATAGCTGAAGGAGTTAAGATTGAAATTTTTTTGCATGGATTTACTTTAGGAATAACTAACCGTATAATAGTTTGCCCTTGAATGAATGTGGTAGTATAATTTGTTAGTATGTGTGACGTTTTTTGGATAGGTGGTGTGCATGTGATAATCCTATTGCATGCAGCATGCTGGTGATTGATCACCCCCTGCCAAACACCCTAGAGGTGGCACGCAGGGTATTGTGTAGATGTAGATGAATGTGCACTTATTTCTTTGTTATTATAGGTTATATTTATATGGCCGTGTGGTGTGCATGATGAGATCCTCTTGTATGCTGGTGATTGATCACCCCTTCCATACACCTTAGAGATAGCTCGCAGGGTATTATAGACGTAGGCGAACTCAACAGATTCGCAGTAAATAGAGGCGTTGAAATCTCCGGGGAAACGCCTCGGTGACGGTAAATAAACAAGTTGAAAATTTACTGAGTTTCATCTCCCTATTATCTCATTCCCTCCAAGGAACCAGAGGTGACTCAGAAACGGTATTTTTGGCCTGCATGAAGTCTACGCTTTTCTTTCACCAGTTTTATGGCAGCGCGAGGAAAGAAATAGAGGATACCTTTTTCACTCGCGCTGAATCTTCGATATGTTCTCATCGATTGTGATTAAAATTTATAGTAGCCCTTATAATGTACAGGATTTTATCACTTTTGATGAATTAATTGATATCTTTATCTTTCCACACCGCACCTAGCTATCTACCTCTATGCTATTTGGCAGAAGGTGACCACCAACCAAAATACATGATGCAATAAGTACCCCAAATGCGCATCACATGGTTATCAAATAAATGTTGATGGGAAAAGTATGAAAAATAGGAATTCGGGCTCAATTACAATTATAATTTCAATTTTTTTAATTAATTACAATCAAATATTTATCTTAGTAAACCTAATGAGAAGGATTACAGTTACTTTTAATTTTGCTTCTGTACTTGATGCAATCGCTGTAAATGCTTTCTCAAACAGCGAGTACTTACATGCCAATCAGAATTTAAATTATAATTTAATGTCGTCGGATAAAATAAAATGTTTGATACAAGCACTTTAGACATTAAAAGATATTGTCTGCCAAAATTCACACCTCTGCATGATGTAAACTGGATTCTTCCGATCAGCGCGCGTTGAATTAAAATTTACACTTTCGATTTCTGAAATGAAAATATTAATTAAATATAGCGATAACTCGCACGAGCTTTGGAGTTTAATACGAGTAAAAATTACTTGTTTTAATGTATCTATAACAAGTAAAATTTGCCAGAAATCGTTGACAGTTATTCGATTACTTTCACTTCGTTACATCACATCACTAATAATAATATGCCGGTATATGATAATAAAAATAACGCGTAAACATTCGTGCAGACGGTTTGGAACCTTAAAGCATATATCGCTCAGCTACAATTTGGAGTCCAAATGCATGCTGCATGCTGGTGATTGATCACCCCCTGCCAAACACCCTAGAGTGGCTCACAGGGTATTATGTAGATGCAGATGTACAATAAACATCAATTTTAACTGGAAAATGAAAAGACTTGTCACTGAAAATGCATGCATCGAACAAAGAGTGGTCATTTTTAGGGGACTCACTTCTTTCTACCCGATCGTAGGGTCAGTGAACTTGGTTTAATAAGCTATCATGTTCGAGTCCACTGATGCGGGCAAGTGGACGTATCGATCGATATCCTCCAACAGACTAACCTCGAAGCTAAGCGAAGGCAATTGCCACTCATAATATCATAAGGCACGGTTTTTCTTTACGACTCTACAAACCAACTTCTCTTGGTGTGCGTCTCAATAAAAATGCACTGTACAACGGAGAGATTAAAAATGTAATTAAATTTTATTAATCGAGGTACCGTTGATATGCTGATATAGCATGAGGAGATAATGACATTTTAAATCTCGCTAATTTGCTGTCTATTTCCTTCATATACTTCTGATCACGTATTCAACACATTTACCGTCGCACTATGGATAAGCTTCACGTCATCCGAGAAAAAGTCTTCTATGAATTTACAAGTAATTTTAGCCCATACTTTTATCTACGCATCTGTAAAAAAAATTCCAATTTTTCATTCTCATTCCAATTCGGATTTTATGGGTAGATTTTGCGTGCATAGGCTCCGTGAAGCACGCTTCGGATAAGATGTGCAAAAAAATCTGCCTTGGACGGCGTCTCGGATTTTTGCAGATTCTGCAAGGCCATATGGAACGTGGACGGTCTAAAAAGGGAACTACCAAGTCACCGTTTCCGCTGCTTTTCCGATGGACATAAAGTGCATTTTAAGAGAAGCAGAAAATGATTTGTATCACTCAACGGGGCGCCGGAAACCATTAAGCCTTAAGGAGTATGCTGCAAGCGTATCAAATCCTCATGAAGTAGGACTCCGTCAGACCGTAGATTGAAAGTTAGAATAAAACTTTCAGATAAATTCAAGAGAAATGTCTTTTCTAACGAAGTTAACCATATCTTACGGACGCCAACATACTACGGAATATCAGATCATATAAATAAAATAAGAGAGATAGATTGTAGAACATAGAGATTCAGAATGTCTTTTTTTTCCACGATAAAGAAGAGATTATAAGGGCAGCATTAGAACTCATAAATAGATTAGATGGCTTGTAGTGTAGCCTACTAACCTATGAAAAACTTAATGCATGTTTCCTAATTTTATTATTATTTCTAACAGCATATGGTAGCATAATTTGTTAGTATACATGACGTTTTTTGTACCGTGTAGTGTGCATGTGGGAGTCCAATTGCATGATGCATGCTGGTGATTGATCACTCCCTGTCAAACACCCTAGAGATTATGTATATGTAGATGGATCACGTGACCAGAGGATTGTGCCTTTTCATTCTTGGTGTCAAGTAAAGAGCTTTTGCAGATGCCGAAAATCTTTCTTGTTTATGTTTTTACTCTGAAGCTACACCAAGGCATGTTGAGTGCACATATCGGGACCAACATGTGGAGTCATGTACCACTGGCACCCATGAAAATTGGGGTAAAGGATCGCGTAAACACGCGTTGTCATGGCGACTTTCTCACAACACGCCATTTTGGATGAGACGTAACCCGCATGCCCCCCAACCACACACCCACAGTCACTCCATGAAAAGTACTCCCTCTTTTTTTTCGACGAATTTCACATGAAAATTTATTTTTTGGTGAACCCCTCGCTTTATTCCTCAGCTCCATAAGATGCTCAACAAAAAAAGGCATGAATTTCCGGTGATGCTGAAATTTCTCGTGGGAAGCCTATACGTTAAACGTGCAGAGTTAAGTCACTCGCATAGATCTAATGAAGCTAGCCATATCTTACGGACGCCAACATATTACGGAAGATCAAATCATGTAAATAAAATAAGAGAGATAGATTGTAGAACAGACAGATTCAGAAAGTCTTTTTTTCCACGATCAATTAGAGATTATAAAGGCAGCGATAGAACTTGTAAATAGATTAGATGACTTGTAGTGTAGCATACTAACTTGTGTAAAAATTAATGCATGATTCTTAATTCAATTATTATTTCTAACAGCATATAGTAGTATAGTTTGTAAGTATACGGGACGTTTTTTGGACGGTGTGGTGTGCATGTGGGAGTCCAAATGCATGCTGCATGCTGGTGATTGATCACCCCCTGCCAAACACCCTAGAGGTGGCTCGCAGGGTATTATGTAGATGTAGAAAATGCGAAAAGTGGCATGGCGTAAAAATGACAGTTTCACGCAATGATAATTTACCGCGATGACTCGAGGGACGAGACCTTTGTTCATCATTCTCTCTCGTTCGCTTCTTTTGAGCTACTCTGTTGCTGTGAAACCTCAACGATGGGCCCTCACGGAACAGAGATCATATTGTGGTCCAATGGTTGATAGGAAGCCCCCATTCTGCATCAGTGAACTCACTGGCGTGTGGCGAGGGAAGCCGTTCGATCCCACTCAATTAGAAAGCGTAGCCTGCAGTGGGCGTATTCATGATGCCCGCGCGAGTGGGTGTTCTCGCTGTCCCACGCGTCAGACGGCAGATGGACATGGCATGAGGGACAGCCGGGGATGGCTGTACGAAACATTATCCTGGGGAAAGCACGTGCAGGAAATTTGTGGGAAGGCAAATCGAAAATTAGGATTCATTAAAAGAATTCTTGGAGAATGCGATGAAAAAGTAAAATAACCGCGCTATTATTCTCTCGTGGGTCCCTATTTGGAGTACATCGCTAGTATATGGGTCACGCATGAAAAAGGAATGGTTTTTGGTATAGATAGAATTCAATGACGAGCAGCAAGTCTTGTTAAAAATTGGTACGATAAATGCAGTAGTGTAACTGAATTCATTTGGAATTTAGAATGGTAAAGCCTAGTCGATCGAAGAGAAAAATGTAGACAGAATCTTTTGCCGAAATTTGAAGTAGAATTCTTTTTACGCGATGTTAAGATGTAAGGAGATATTTTGAAAGAGCTTACGATTAAACGATTACATGGATTACATTAGGGAGATATACTGCAAAACCCATACTCATAAGATGCGTTTCTCCTCGTGCAATAAGGGACTATAATACTTGCAATACTTTAGTACCAGGATAGCTTGACTCGGAGTAGGTGAAATGTGTGCAATTAATAAATTATTATATGCGTAAATACTAATTATCTGCATGAATTTTTTGACATGCTATAACTCGTGCACGAATCATTTACTAAGCTAACTTTCCATTTCCCAATTAGCAACTACTACATCTGAGCTCTCTTTGACGTCATCCCATGAATTTACACGAAAAAAAATGATCGTTCGATTCAGACTTAAGGAACTCACATGTAAGACGACTTTGCTATCGACTTCCGCTCCCTGGTCGCAATAGGCTACGGAGTAATGCATGAAACAAAGACCTTCATTCACTGCTACCAGCTTGGAAAGGGACGACTGCTTTGACAGAATCAACATCGTAAATCAATGACTGTCTAAAAATGCTTGCCATGCAACAGAAATTAGGGAGACAGGAAATTTAAAGATTTCCTAGACATAGGAGAGACAACTTCGAACATATTTACCATAAAGTTTAGCTCTTGAAAATGGCGATAGAATTTTTATGGATATACTTTTTGTTCACGAAATTGGTACAGTATAGGATTCAGGTATATCAGAATATACTATTACCAGTAACGTACATAAATTATGCTCTCTACATCTACGTAAACTGTCATTGTTCACCTCAAGGCAAACACCTCTGAAGGTGGCTTGCAGGGTATTATCATAGATTAAGTATATAGCAAGAATATACTTACTCTATGGTATTATGTAGATGTAATGCTCAGAGAGCCACATCTAGGTTGTTTGGCGAGGAGTGACCAATCACCAGCATGTAGCATGCAAGATGATCCCCACATGCAGATTACGGGGTCATAAAAATATTGGATATTGTTGCAATATATGCACATTCTTGCGAAGAAAAACTCGCTAACAGTTAGTATTTCCGACAGAAAATACATTTAAGGTTGGAATAATGGAAAAAGATGAATATGTTGCCGATTTGTGAGCTTTCTAATCGGTTTTCAAAAATGTCTGCTGCGCGGCGATCTACATCTACATAATACCCTCTGAGCCACCTCTACGGTGTTTGGCAGGGGGTGATCAATCACCAGCATGTAGCATGCAATTGGACTCCCACATGCACACCACACTGTAAAAAAAACGTCACGCATACTAACAAAGTAAACTACCATATGCTGTTGCAAATAATAATAAAATTAAATAGCATTCATTGAGTTTTACTTAGGTTAGTAGGCTACACTACAAGTCATGCAATCTATTTACGAGTTCTATCGCTGCCGTTATAATCTCTTATCGATCGTGGAAAAAAAGACATTCGGAATCTGTCTGTTCTGCAATCTATCTCTCTTATTTTATTTATATGATCTGATCTTCCGTAGTACGTTGGCGTCCGCAAGATATGGTTAACTTCGTCAGAAAAGACACTGCTTTTGAAATTATCTAAAAGGTTTAGGCTATTTTTCAATCTACGGTCCGACAGAGATTCCCATCCGAGTTTATCTAAGAGGTCAGTTACACTAACAACACTATCGTAACGACCTTTCACATACCTGGCAGCTCTTCTTTGCACGCGTTCTAACTCTGTTATTAAGCCTTTTTCATGAGGTTCGCAATGTGCGATGACTGTAGAGCGATCCGCTTTTCCAATATTTTTCGGCAAAGTGCTTGCAATGGCGAGAATTGTATTGAAAAGTTATGAATTAGATAGATCTAATCATCAGGAAAATAAATTTTAGTTAACAACACTAAGCATAAACAGTGGCGCCGACTACATGGGGCCTGAGGGGCCTGAACCCCTCAAAAATTCGTTATGGGTGTGAGGAAAAAATGTGTCAGGCTTGCCGATTTTCCCCGGAGTGCCCAGATATCGAGATTCGAGTTATCAGGGTTCTAATGTTGATTGTATGACTCTTATAAAATGCTTAAAAAACTTCAAGCTCACTACTTATAAAATTTCTCGGGGCAAAATCCCCGGTTTGGGCCCCCCCAATATTTTTTGTTAAGTCGGCATCCCTGGGCATACATTATTCATTCTTGTAATTCGGATCGCTTGGCCCGTCAGCGACACAGTTGAAGAATTTTGTAAACCCATTTAAATACGTGGTGGTCGACTGGAGAGTCCTCCATAGTTATACTCGTGTATCCTAGTCGACCGAAATTGCCAAGTGCACGTTAAGTGCGGGTTGCGGAGTCAATGCCACGGAAGAGAGTGTGGCAGCAGCTGAGTAAGTGTCATTATCTTGCCCGACAAAGTCACTTCCTCTGCCTCGACGCTGTTATCTGGCAAAGAGAAGTGCAACTCCCTTACGCTTCCCGCCCCAACCTCCCACACCCCACGCCTACGCTAAAACGTGGAATTCAAGAGATTGGAGCGATGTACAACCCTGAAAAGCGACCTACCATTTGGAGCTATCTCTATGGTAACATAAACTGCAGTTTTTGATAACAATTCGCTCAAAATGCAGATTCTCACCGGATTTTTACTACATCTAACTCTAATTAATATTTTGATAAGTCCCGTAATTATTTCGTCAAAAACTAACACGGGAGGACAGAAAGCGTTGAACAGATGCTAAGCTAAGACCCGAAGGCTGTGCAATAGACTTAGATTGCTTCAATAATTGAGAATAGATACAGCGACACTGTAAACATTAAATTTGAACCCCACTATATTTCCAGGTCCGATAGAAACGATAAATTAAGAGAGATATTTTGCCGAATGGATAAATATGGGAATTCGTTTTTCCGCAGAGCAATAAAGGACTTTAATAAATGTTAGTCGTAAATTTGTTTGAGCAATTACAGGCGGAACTTGGTTTGAGCATTTCCTTTTCCTTGTAAACGGCTGGTGTCCTGAAACACCCCCCACATGCCTATTGAGGCGCCTTACGGGGTAGTATCAACATCTACATAATATCCTGCTAGACACCTCCAGGGTGTTTGGCAGCGGGTGATCAATCAGCAGTAGAATGTTGATGTAGAAGTATGTAGATGTAGACTAGTGTGTAGATGTAGAAGTTGTGTTGAACGGAACTTGTACATGTATTTATTGCGCTTTTGAAGTATAAGTGAACAGGGCTGGGTGGATGAATTTTGACGTGAATTTTTCTGTATTTTGATTACTTTTACCATTCCTGGTTTATATTTATTATTTAATCAGCATTAGAGTATATCGGGGATGATATTTCACGATGCGTTTCATGTTATTTCATCTTATATATTAACACTTCGCGTCGTTCAAAGAAACATTTTTGTCATTACTCTCGGTAATTTTCCCTTTCCTGTAATTAATTACGAATTTGAAACCAAAATGAATGAAATTTGAAACCGTAATGAAAATTTGACAGAGAGACCGTGATTGTGGCCGATTTTATTTTTAAAATACTTTTCCCATCACTGTTTTAATCAATGATCTCGTGAGGATAACATCCTCGTCCTCCTCCATAGCTCTCCTCGCCCCCACAGAGATTTCTCCCGCCCATAGCGTCCCGTCGTGTCCACAAAAAACTTTCTTTCTCCCATTCCTCCCACTCTGCCTTTCGTCTGCTTCTCAAGGATCGCGCCTTGAGTCCTGCGCCTTCCGTTTAGCTTCTTTTTTTTGCGTGGGCGAATCGAGATTCCGACCGAAGGCCTCCGAAAGGAATTCACATCATCACCATAGCAACTTCCTCTGTTTTTCTCCTTCAGATCTATTCCAAGGCTTCGTTCCATTTGGCCAAGATTTCAATGACCCCTACCAGGTTACAATGCTCTCAAATACTGCTATAATTACATACATGGTATGATATATACTTGTTTTACCTATGAAAATATTATCAATGCTAATTTTTTGGGGGTAACCAGAATATATTTCCAAGGCTTCGTTTCATCCAGCCAAGATATCAATGACCCCAACCACAGTATATCGCTCTCCTATACTACAATAAGTACATACATAGGATGATATGAATATTCGTCTTGCCAATAAGAATGAAAATATTGTCAACACTGAGTATGCGTGGGTAATTATAATTTAGTTCCAAGCGTTTGTTTCGTTCAGCCAATATTTCAATGACCCCAACTACTCTATCGTAACAGGTTCAAGTTTGTGGAGTTTCATTCTAATAAATAAAAGCGAACGAACTATGTATAAATCCACCAATTTATTTATGTGGTACTACTAGTTTCGACGCAGCGGCGTCATCATCAGGTACAGCACAAGGTACCTGATCATGACGCCGCTGCGTCGAAACTAGTAGTACCACATAAATAAATTGGTGGATTTATACATAGTTTGTTCGCTTTTATTTATTAGACCCCAACTACAGTACAACATATATAGGATGTATAATACATATATAGGATGTACATTGTATATGTATGTACTTGTACATTCGTCCGTCCAATAAGAATGAAAATATTGTCAACACTGAGATTTTTGGGGTGACCGGAATTTATTTCCAAGGCTTCGTTTAATTCATCCAAGATTTCAATGACCCCATACTACAGAACAATGCTCTAAAATACCACTATAAGTACATACTTGGTATGATATGGATATTTGTCTTGCCAACAAGAATTTAAATACTGACAACACTGAGTATTTGGGGGTAACTAGCATTTATTTCGTAGCATGCTTTGAGAATGTTGTGGTTTCTTTTTACTTTATTGTGTCTGATGGTACGATTTGTGGCAAACAAATATTCCAAGTCAATATAATCCACTATCCCCAAATCCTTGCATTAGAATGTATACCTTTTTATACATGAATTCCGAAAGTAAAATTATTCATTTTCATAAGATCTGTGCTGAAAATTTGGCGGATTTGTTGGCAGTGGGGGACTATAACCATAGATTTATACCTTTGAAATACAATTCTCGTTATTCAAACGCTTCGTAAAATTCACTGTTCATTTATTCGTTGAAACGGTATGAAAAAATTGTTGACACGTACCATTTACAAATGGAATCGACATGTGGCATCTACATCTACATTTACATAATACCGTGCGTGCCATCTCTAGGGTGTTTGGTAGGGGGTGATCAATCACCAGCAAGCAGCATGTACGGAGTTGTGCCCACATGCATGCCACACGGCCATAAAAATGTTGCGCATATTAACAAATTATACTCCCATACACATACAACTACCCTCATGCAGAGGCAAAACTTGCCAAATATTCATGAAGGCAATCAATAAGGGGTTATCTTGATAGTGCAAGCTTGTGTTTATACATATCGCGATATTTAAATAAGAGTGTAATAATGATAAAATTACATACAAAGATTTAATCATACACAAGGTACAGCATTTTCAAGACCTAACCAACGTTGTTAATACGTCCCAAGTTGCATAGACTTGCTGTTTTCTATATTTTGGTTGCGTAGTAGCCATTTTAGACAACCTTTGATTTACGATTTTGATCCTATCACAGCACAGTCCTCCTTATCCTAACTGCTCACAATGAACGAAATTCTTTGTTTCATCCATTACTGTGTAGCCTATCGCGGCCAGCGTGTTTGATTAGATAGATAGACTTCTATTCGCACATTAGGCGAGAATTTCGGAAATTCTAGCAAAATCTAGACAAAGTTGACACAAATCTATCCAAATCTAGTTCTCTTCTTTCATTCATTCCGTCAACTCTAGGCGCAGAATGGGCTAGGCAGCAGGAAACGGAAGTCGTCTGCGTCAATGAGGACAGGAGCGGTAGCGTGGTTGGATTCAGGGATCCTCAATGGATCAGTCCGGGAAAATTTGAGAGATAAATTTCATGGTTCCGGATTTGGCCTAGTTTTTATCGATATAAAAAAGATTTCAGGGATAGGATTTGACCGCGATGGGTTGACTGATCGAATCCATTTGTATATATTGACCACCGAACTCCAAACAATGGGATTCTAATACCACGAGTATTAATAAGCTCTTATAAAAAAAATTTTTTTTTAAACCAGCCTTTATATTTAGATTACAGGGGATGAGCAACGTTTATATATGACACAAAGCAAAAAAACTCAGTGACCCCGAAAAACCAAAAGTGACGTATTAAAAAAGTCACTATATTTATTAAATTTTCAGTGAATGGTAAGCCCCCTATGTTTCAAAATGCCACCCCTATGCTTTTAAATGCCTACCCCTATGTTAAAAATGCCACGAAACACGAAAATCGACCATTTGGAACTTCTTAGATCAAAAACATGTTTTGGGGGGGGGTTGACTGGGGGGTGGTTAAAGGGGGGTTGGAGAGAAAAAGTTATATTTTCATGTATTGTCATCGGAAATGAAGAAGTGTGCAAAATTTCAGCGTTTTTGCTTCACAGGAAGTGAGTCAAATTTGAGTTACAAGATTTGTACCAGACAAACAAACAGACAAACAAACAGACAGGTTGGTGAGTTGATATAAAGACTGTAATAATAAAAAAGAAAATCTTCAAGTCGGCCTCCAGAAGTATATTTTTCCACGATGCATTTAATTTCTACCTTTAATTGACGGTTTTCTACTTCTTTAATTAAATTTTGAATTTGTGATTATACTTCCTATGTAGCCCGCCCGCCAAGCCCGCCTTTTATAAACGCTTAGAAAAACACTTTTTAAAATAGATTTTCGTCTTTTTTATTATAAATCATCAGCTTAAAAATATTTTGACATTTTTTTCTTATTTCACGCAAGCACTACACTAACACAGACAATGCAAGAATATGCGGTAGGTATTGACCATCGAACTCCAACAGAATTTCTTGAACCGTCGTTCTTAATTATGATTACTTCACTTAGTCTTTCATATATTGATTTCGACCTTCAAAGATCCGTGAAGAGTTGCGACGATAAAAGTGCAGCTTTCCATTAAGCTAGGCGAGTTTGGATGCGAGTCTTTTCAGGAGAGTAGAGCAAAGTATAGGCTATGAGTAAATTCGGAGATTTTACTCTCAGGTGACGTGAAAAACATCCTTTGTTGACCGTTGGACGTGATCATGATAAGAAAATGAAAGATATAGACTTCAAAACAGAGAGATTTTAAATGTCATTATTTTCTCGTATTAGTAAAGATAGCAACGGTGTATCGATTATTAAAAGGAATGGCATCACTCGCTTGGATCACTCATTGCATGTCTGTCTATTTCTATAGTACTAAAATTCCATGGATTTAGTGTAGGATTACTAACCATTGGGAAGTTCAGCCGTTGGACGAATGAATTGGCATGTATTTTTGGATATTTTCCGCAATAGTTTTACGATCTTTTGGTTTGCACGTGGGGATTGTCTTGCATGCTGATCATTAGTCAACTCCTGTAATACCCTTGCAGGGTATTATTTAGACGTCTTCTGAGCGTGAAATTCATTTGAAACTTAACGCGCCGAGTTCTATTCCATGAAACGCCTCAAAAGAAATCAGTCCGTCTCTTTCCTTGGGATTGAAACAGATGTTCGCGGGGAAATGAGGAATTCTTCCGCGTTGGTGACAGAGGAAATGTCATCGCGGCCACCGCCGATTCGCCTCTGCCAACAATTACGTCAGAAGCAACAATTAAGTGGTGACGTAATCCACTTCCACGAGGCGGGAACGCCTCCTAGAGCGGCTGCCGCAGAGCCAACACAAGTTGTGGGCAGAAATGCCATTTGGGGTCAGTCAAGTGTACATACGGATACATGATTTAGAAGAGTTTTTACGTGTGTGTTTTAAAGGGTTTGAATAATCTCCAAAGCCATATTAACTCAGCTTATGATTCTTTACCCCACTCCACAGTCTTCATACGTTTACCGCATATGTCTAGGCTGACGGCAAAGCATAATATTCTAAGAGCCAGTTTTATAATGTCTGGTTAGTCTTATCCACAATTTAACAAAGCCTTTGACTTAACCTGGTGGTGGTGGCTAAAACTTCTCGTTAGGTCAAAGTGTGATCTTACACAGAAGCTAACCGGAGCTTCGAACCGCCTCAAGGTAAAGTTAAAGGCTGTATCATCTTATGGTTAGAGTTAACCAGACATTATAAAACCGGCTTTAAGAGTTTTTCCAATGTCCTTCAGGCCTTGCGACTCTTGTTATTTATAGTATTGAAAGTTCATCATCAAAAGGAAAACAGCGAAAACAAAATAATCAGTAAGAGAATTTGTGCCTTTGATGAATTTAAAAAAGAGAAGAAATGTTAATATTATAATGCTTTTTCTCATGTTATTTTGAATTACTAATTTATTTAATACATATTGCTACCATTAGGCTATCATCTGGTAATAACTATATCAGATCACTGAATTTAAAAAAGGCAAGATAATGACACACCTAAAGAGGCTCATCAGGACCAAATCGTCTTATTCCTTGTATATTTTTTATTAATTATGCATAAAAATATTTTTTTATTTATTTCATTTGTTTCTCCACTATTTTGAGTAAACCAAAAATTTTGTTCGTCTTTCCTTATTTTGAAAAAAAATATCATTTAAAAATACTGTCGCACAGCAAAACTTGATTCCTGAAGTGTACTCTTTCGTCACTTCATGGATTCGTGATTCGTTCGAACTTCATTCATTCGAAAACGCGCGTCTGGGATTGATTGCATCTTGAGCCAAATGGCACTGTTAAGTGAGTTCTTCATAATCCGTGGATGCGATTTGAAAGCGTTTCTGTTCGAGAAAGGAATAGCCGTGATTCGGCTGGTTAGTTATCCGATCCGAAGAGTCCCCTCTCTTCCAGATTGAACGTGTGGGTCGACTCTGCGACCGCAGAAGAAAACAGGTCGACCCATATAAGTTCACGCTGATATGCCTGCCACATGAGTGTGACCTCAACCTCAAGAGTAAAATGATGTGGACCCAATGGTACATGCAGTGAAAACTCACACTCACAAAAGGTGCTCCTCAGTATGTTAGTAACCCCAGAGAACCCTAACCCGGTGACGCCTGCATTAAACATTTCATCCGAACTTTTTCGTGATATTCAATTTTAAAATCAATTAAATTTTGATAAATTAGGTGCAAATTTTATGCTTTTAGCACTAATAGTCTTGAAGATAGTCTGGTACCATGTGGTACCACCGTTAAAATTAAAAAAATGATTTTGGGAGAGTTCTAACCATCGTAACAATTTATTTTAAAACGTCAAACTTCCACTATATTACGCCTAAATCGGTCGAATCAATCGCGTGATTATTGTAGTTTACCTTATAAACTGCCACTGACTTCACCACGCAAGTATTCTTAAAAAGTAATTAAAGAGAGCCGAATGAAATACATGTATTTCAAAAGTACAAACTTAAAAACACAATCAGTCTACAGATCAGAGAAATATGGTGAGTTTGGGCTTGTTGAACATTCTTTAAATGAGGCATTAAAATATTTCCCCTTGATTTATTTTCGCTCTGCATTAGAAGTGGGATATATTTAAAGAAGAACTTGGCAGCACGTGATGCACCTGAAAATGTTGTTGTCACGACGAAACACGTCGTTCGAAAATAAATTCAGTGGAAATATTGAAATGCCTTATTTAAAAAAATGTAGATAGCTTTCAACATGTTGTGCCACATATTATACAAATTATTGGGAAGATTAAGGAAGAATATCTTCATTTTTAAAATGACTTCCCCGGTTTAAACCTCAAATTGTTAGTCTTGGAAAAGCGTTGAAGAGAAACTGAATACAATAATAAGAGAGGTAGAGAAGTTGTTATACCTTACAAAGTTAAACTACAAAGGAGACAGTCTCCTGGGTACTCAGAGGTGAACCATAAGTCGGCGGACAGCAAAGTTTGTCATGTACCTGTGCTCGTTTGAACAATTTTTCGACATCGATATTTTTCCCTAGCTTTTAAAGTACGACATCCCTTACTTCTTCGGCTATCCAAACTTCACAAAATTACTTAAAATGAATAACATACCATGTGCATCACCATAGCATGGCATATATATGGGGGCATACCATAGCATGGGATATATGGCATGTATATGGGGGCATAGCTCAGATGGTAGAGAGCTCGCTTAGCATGCGAGGGGTACCGGCAGTGGCGCCGACTCCATGGGGCCTGAGGGGGCCCGTGCCCCCTCTAAAATTTGTTATGGGTGTGAGGAAAAATGTGCCAGGCTTGTCAGTTTTCCCCGGAGTGTCCAGATATCGAGATTCGAGTAATCAGGGTTCTAATGTTGATAATATGACTCTTTTAAAATACTTAAAAAACTTTAAACTCACTACTTATAAAATTTCTCGGGGCAAGATCCCCGGTTTGGCCCTCCCCCAATATTTATTGTAAGTCGGCGTCCCTGGGTACCGGGATCGATACCCGGCGCCTCCAGTTGTTTTTTATTTCCATATTGCAACAGAAGAGTACAAAAACTAGTGTAGAAGGAATTGAGACTTCCATTAAGAATGGCAGGTGATAGAGATGTTACCAAAACTTTTTTTTTACTCGCAGATAAGCGTAACCATTGTCATTGACGTCATCCACTTCTAAACGTAGGGGTCTGCATTGCAAGGCTATTTGATGGCCTTATACTCGTTATATTCATGCCTGGTTGTAAAGTGACATCTAGGTAAAGACCTAAAGCGCAGCATTAAATGTGAAGAATGCGCCACACTTAGACTGTGGGTTTGCTGAGCCCATGTGGCAGGTACTCTTGATAGGCCACAGCCGAATTCCATCCTTTCACATCTTGATCGTCAAAGATTGAATGAACCCCGTAAACGGTTACCCAAGTGATTAGCTACGGCAACCCCCTACCTAAATTTCTTGAATACCTGCTGTGGATGTTACTTTTCCTCGATTTAAATTAAACTACGATTCCTTGACGGCGCGTGGTGGGGGCGTAGCTCAGATGGTAGAGCGCTCGCTTAGCATGCGAGAGGTACCGGGATCGATACCCGGCGCCTCCAACTTTTTTACACCTCAATTTTCCTATCAATATACGTACTCGGATGTTTTCTTGACTGCATACAGATTTGTTTGAAATTTCGTGAGCGTGCTAATTTTTTATATCCCAGGATAGTTGCGAAAAATATACTTTACAGACTTCTCTCTACCCTTCCTTTTTTATTTCCATGTAAGTTGTATATACAAGGTATTACATTAACCAGATACGGTGGATTTTACGTATTTAAGTAAGAATCAATTCCGACACCCGATAGTCATTTACCCTTGTGAGTTGTTCCGCATCGTCCCCCCGCGTAATTATGTAATTTCTTCCCCATACTCACTTTCCGTAACTACTCGCGGCTCTTAACTAGTTTTTTAGCGTACGATATTTCGATGGACATGAAAGGGGGCGTAGCTCAGATGGCTCCCTTTGCATGCGAGAGGTACCGGGATCGATACCAGGCGCCTCCAAATCATTTTTTCCATCTTTTAATCGTGCTTTGAGGAATGGAATTCCATTGATTCACTTTCATCAAATTTAGGTCAAAATCATGCCATTTATCGAAGACTTTTCATTCAAGTTCAATTGGAGAGATAGATTTTTTATATTATTTTTGGCTTACTAAGAAATACATGACTGCGAGTATAACGTAAAGAACTGCATATTCGGCGTTGAAAATATTTTAAATTTTTTCAGTCCGAAGCAATATAAAAATGCAAAACGATATGAAAAAGTGGTCTTAAGGGAATACAATACTTTTTCTTATGGTGTAAAAATTATATCCTTCGGGTGAGAATTATCCTGAATCTCTTTCACGAAAAAATCCTTTCCCACAACCAGTTCGCTCATAAATTTTACTGCGAAAATATCGTGAAAATTTCGTGGCTGTATCTGCGGTAGTTTAGGATGTGAGTTGATGAGTGAATCTGTCAGTCAGTCAGATCACCTTCCTTTACAAAAGGACAAATTTTCACATTTGTTTTAGCATAAAGTATCATAGGGTTTACCACATCTTGCAGCGAGTCTGCACTTGAAATTCCTTAAGTTACTTATGCCCACATTAAGCCGCCTGAAATTATTATTGTGGTGAAAAAGAGCCCATGGATAACATTAGCGATATAGACTACAGAACCGATACATTTAAGATGAAGTTTTTTCCGCGTACAATAAGAGACCATAATGCTGGCTACATAGTTTAGCTATAAAATAGCTTGAATAGGTAAAAGAGGCTCTCAATGTTAAATTAATAACTTATTATATTTGTAAGTATTAATTATCTGCATGAATTTTTGGCAGGTTGTGACTCATGTATGAAACATCTACAACGACAAGGTTTCCTTTTTCTATTACTAACTAGTAGTTTTATTTGCATGAGAGTATGTTCGCGTCCTTATCGCGTCCACTGCCAAACACCCTAAAGGTGGCTCGCAGGGTATTATGTAGATGTAGATGGACACAATAGACACTCTCCTACTGACTGGTCTCTGGACTGACCGCTTGTGGGTCTGTGCAACGCCACCTAAAGGTAACTGTGCGAAAATAAATAAATAGTAAACTAGTAAATTTTACTTAAGGTGGCGTTGGTCTGTGTGTCCGGCGAACGAGCCACTGTGGCGTAGCCAGGAATTTCGTACGGGGGGGGGGGGGAGGGGGTTCCAAAACAAGGAGGGTCCGAAGGAAAATTTTTGGGAAACCTGGTACTAAGTAGAGGGTTTAAAATTAATTTTAACAGTTTTCATAATCGAAAAAACTTCATTTTTCATAGAAACATTTTATTAATTCATGATTTTCAATATTTTGTTCCCTTTCATGATGAAGCAATGTGATCGTGTCTTTTTATATTTCGGAGGGGGTCCAGACCCCCCGGACCGCCCCACTTGCTACGCCACTGAAGAGCCAGTTTTTTTATTAAGGTTAGAATGACTGCTTTATGTCTGGTGTGGAACACCTAGTACCACGCTTCCTGATTGTGGCTTGTACGGTACCTCGTAGATGCAGATGAAATGGGGATCTATAAAGACGCCACCGGTCTGAGGTCCAGCAAATATCGCCGCCGCTTGCTCACAGCCTCGGCCGCGAGAGTGATGAATGAAAACGCTCGCGGGCCGAGAAAGTTGAGCGTCCGTTGTGCCCATGTAAGTGCACATCGTGCGCTCAAGAGTCAGAATAGAAGAAAAATTGCAAACGGGTCGCGCACGATGTGAGAGGAAGATTATGCGTCCTGCTGTTGGAGGCGCGAATCGACAGTGCCACCAACTTGAGAGTAAACGCGATCGGATCCGAACTGGGACACGCCATTTCAAACCACTGCATGTGATAAAGACTTCGCGATTGGATCTAAAATGACTTCGAATCATCAAATGGAAAGCGTAGACTTAAAATAGTTTCGTATATCTACCTTTGTCGATTCCCAAATATTTGAGCAATGTAAACGATTTTCATTATTTAAGAGAAAAAAATTCATGTGGTCAATAGCAATGATAATACCGAAGCTGTGATTGATGGTACATCTTGGATAAAATGCAGTAAGTTAATGCAGTGAAGGCAAAGCCTAAATCACATTATAGGTTTTCACGTACAAGGTCAGGGACGGCGTCAATGATAGCACGAATGATGACTCTCGGGCGCCATCATTTTCAGGGATTGCAACAATGATGGGGATCACTATAATTCCATCATTTATTGTTGAAGTATTTTCCATCACTGAACATGAAATACACCGGTATAGAACCGAACCTACGAGACTGAACGGGTGTTTGTTTTCTTTTTTTTTTTTTATCTTCACCGCACCAAAAACAGCGATTTTTAGATCTTTTCAGGGGGGGAATCTAACTCAAAATAACAAAGTAGAAAGGTAAAAAACACCCATGACCTAACGCGGGGAAACCTATCTAGGCGGGACTCGAACCCGCGACTTCGTTTGCGAAGGCAAGGTCTTTACCCGACAACCACCAACATGCATTACGATCCGTTGCAAGTCTATTAAGAGTCGATTACGAGCATAAAAAAAACAACGAAATAGCCAATACAAAAATAAAACAACACGATAATAAATCGAACATCGATTGATAACGTGTGTCTCATCATTTGCCAAAAATGTACCCAATCATGAACTTTAGTTATAAAGAAAATGTCGCTTTCTGCTTGAGTGTCCTTATGAGAAGTGACGAATCAAAAGACCCAGCTGACATCTGTTCTCTTTAAAGGAGCTATTAATAGGGAAGTGCACTAGTGTTTCAAATGCACCAAACACATTTCTTAAATTAGAGTTCAGAATAACATAATGTCGTAAAACCACAGTTTAAATCCTAATAGTGAATACTTTATTCGAGATGACCGTCTGAAATATGGAAAAATTCAAAGGCCGCGAAAACGGGTGTCCATGTTGAATATTGGCCGTGACGTCACAAGGCAGTAGCAGAAGGCAGCTTCTACACCGTTTAGTTCTACCACTATTATTGCATAGAAAAATTACAGAATTTGAGGGTATCCTTTTTTTGCTGTCATAAAATATCTTCAGAATATATATGTGGCTGCTTCTCTTTTGAGTAAACGACTTCATCATTGCGTAATATATTAATATTCATTTACGTGTCAACTTCAAGTTTGGAAAGAGTAGTACGAATAGCACATTGAATCTTTAATAAATGCATGATGGCATTTATTTTTCGCTGGGTATATTTTGACACAATGCCGTTTATCATGCCAAAACTTTTTTTGTACGAACCGAGTCAAACTAATAAACCTATTTCAGACGTTTGCTGCAAGACTTATTCGTTGCGTATGTATTCACGCCGGCCGGAACGTTCGCCCTTCGCAACTAGAATCATGGGATGTTAGCCTTATGTCCGAGCTGGCTGGTTGTTGCAATGGTTCGCTGTCCAGGATGGGTTCAAGAAAATATAATCTTGGTTGGGAAAAGGAAAATTCCAACGATTTATAAATGGTATACCAAACTTTGATGTATTTATGGTTACTGAATAAGGAGGACAGGTTCAACGCTCCATAGAAATGCGAGACGTTAAGGCTAACAAGGGGAGACCGCGTACCTTGCTCCATCTTTTTCAATTAGGGCGTTAGTTAGGCTGTAATTAATTAATTTTCATGCGTTACTTTTTACAAGTTATGTATATAAATTCAAAATGTTCCAGCGTATCCTAAAGGGTCGGTTGGGGTAGTGGTAGCGTGCACGATTCACATGATAGACCTCACCCGAAGGACCGTGATTCAAGACTGCGTCATGGCATTATTTTTTGTTGTCTTCATTGTGATCATATTCATCAAGTTTATCATTAATTATAATTGCAGCAATCATTGACATGATACAATTTTTTTATCATCATTATGGCGTTTAGGTATTTTAGCAGTGTCATTACAAACGCAGAGATACGATGACTACAAGGGTTGGTGTGCGCTAAAATGTTCATTTTTTCTTTGCTTATACTGACCAACTTCCACATTAAAAATGAAAACCACTCTTGCAAGAGCACATACCATTAAAGGCTCGCGGCAAGCAACAATATGCGTACAGGCATAATTAATAAGAACACAAAGCGAATATAAAATGCCATATATCTCGAACACGTAATTCACATTACTCCAAAGGGAGTTTACTTACTCAGTACATACCTCAGTACCTACCAGTTTACCTCAGTAGCAGTGCTAAAAGAACCATTCTGAAATATAATTTCAACTAACAAATAGGATGAAATAAAAGTTGATAACCCTGGACCGGGCGCGCTGGCGTATAAAATACGTCAATATTTGAAAACCAAAGATTTCGACATTGTACGTACATTCTGGGCTATAATGGTCTCGTGTATTCTTACAATGTACTTTGACTGCCTATATTGCGAGTTTTCAAAGTTCGAGGCATTGTAGCTAATTTTTTGGATCAGCAAGATGAACCCGTCACCAGTGGAGTACAAATTACGCCGCGCGACCTGCCGTGTACCTTAATATCTGTATCACCTATAAATGTACTAATTTCAACAAATAAAGATTAACTTTAACAAAAATCGTTTGTTATCATATATGCACATATCATGGGCAAAGTACGCATTTTGCCCGGTCGTGTAAAAAAACAGTCGCGCCATAATTCTTTAACCAAACTACTTTCAGTTTATAAATTACGTAGGTCTACGCGGAAGATGCTATACTTTGACTCAACACACTTTCTGATGTGACTGAGGTACCTATTAAGTAAATTATTATAATATAAATATCAATTTGATCTTACAATACCTTCCAATGATCTTCAAAACAGAATATCATCGATAGGTAAGAGTCAGGAGCAGCCTTGAACCATTTATTCCGTATAGCTTGTGCTTAAGGCACGGGAATGAATATCTTCTCCAAGCTTTTGTTTCGACGTCGAGATGAAATTTGGAACAAAAAATCATATATAATTCTATTTTGAATTCATGTTTTCGGTACTAGACGACATTTTTAGGAAGCAAACTCCACCGATTCCCGGAAACTCTCGCCGCGCTAAAGAAGGCGACGGAATTCAGCGTTACTCCACTGGTGACTACTGCCTTGTGACGTCACATCTCAATCAAGATGGAGGCACTGTGTTTCAGCGCAACATGAAATTTTTCGACTTTCAAAACGTTTTAAAGTGCATACCCCAGATGCAGAAAATAAAAGTGACTATACTAATGTTTCTTTTTTAGGCTAAACTTTCAAATTCAGCAATAAAAAAAAATTAGTGCACTTCCCTATTTGAAGACGTCAGAAGGATAAAATGGAGTTCAAGGGAACTGCAACCCACATTCCATAGCCAAAAATATGAGTCCATCCTCTTTCAACACACATTCCATCATCGCAAATAAGAAAATAACAAAGAAAATGGGCAATTATATATATCAACCCATATTGGCTACCGCTAGAATATATGTATATGAATGTCAGATGAGTCGGAGAAAAAAATGCTAAATATAACGTTTGAATGTCTAAAAAGACTTATTGAACATCAGCCACAGAAGGGAAATAGCTACTGCAAGAGTTCCATGATATTGAAGAAAATAAATTTAACAAAGAGTAGAATAATGATCAACGGCCGAAGGATTTATGGCGCCCTATAAATTTTGTTTCAAAATAAAATGTTGGGCTAAAAAAATTTAAAAAATGTATGTAAATTGATCTTCTGTTACCATGGATACGCAAGCATCAGTGGCCTTGAAATGATATTTTGGCAAACCTGATTTTACCACATCAACAATGCGATTTCTAAGACGCCCAAACAAAGCCCAAGCCATTTCAACATAGGTCAAAAGATAATAACGAACGTCAACACTTACGAGGACAATATTATCTTCATTTAGGTGACTATAAAATCAGAAGATCAGAAAGCGCTGAGGCCAACACAAAAACACAACCTTCGATATTATTCACGGAAATGGAGAAAATTTAGTACATGAAATTATTGAAATAGATTTCTTATCATGATACCGATCCTTCTTGCTGTTGTGAGACTAAAATTTGCGGACATTCATATCAATTCAAAGTAAACAAAACATAACAAATAGGCTATCAGGCCTAAGAGAAATTCAATCAAATCAATCAACCTATTTGATTTTAAAAAGTCAATAAAAGTGTTTAAGTGAAATATTGACCATTTTCCTCAAAACTTCGATGAGACTTCGCTTCAGGTGTAATTTTATTCCACAATGTGCAGTGGACTTTGTGCAGTGACACAAATCGTTGTCGGAAAAAGTATGGAGGCGCCGGGTATCGATCCCAGTACCTCTCGCATGCTAAGCGAGCGCTCTACCATCTGAGCTACGCCCCCGTTGAAAATAAATTGGTTATTGGAAATTATTTACACCTATACTCAAGTAAGGGATGCCTCCCGCTGGGGCTTTAATTAAATTCTGTCAAAATGAACATCAAGGTGAAAACAAATTGTCTCGAGAAAATACTTTTCGAATTTGATATAAATGCCAAGTTCCGCCATCACAGGAGATACTAAGCACAGCGATTGCGTCAAATTGTTTCTATCAAAAATAAGTTGTATAGTCTATTTTAACATTTGAATCAAAACAATGACGGAGAATGCCTGCATGGCCGGCGTGTCATCCCCATTTCCCCATATGGGTGACTCACAAGGACGCATATATTTATTTTATTTTACCAATTACGCCCCCAAAATTTTTTCGAGCTTTTTTTCGTGTATATGTCACCTGTACGCTTTTAAATGTGAATGAGGTGAATAATTTTTTTCGAAAGTATACTGTGACATAAAAAAATTGAAATTTGCAAATGTTCAAATTAATTTGCGCTTTACCAGAAAAAAAACTTACCAGTGAACTTTCAATGAACACACCTTGGCATCTAAATTTGAATCAAATGTAGATTCCTAGCGAGTTCAAGGGAGTCTTGCGCGCACTTCGTGTGATAGAATATCGATATTAAAAATTTGGAGGCGCCGGGTATCGATCCCGGTACCTCTCGCATGCTAAGCGAGCGCTCTACCATCTGAGCTACGCCCCCAACTTCGTACATAGAGTGTATAGGAAATGAATTTATAATACGAAATGGTAAAACCCACTGTAGGCATTCAAGAGCAATTGAAGGTAATTTAGGGAGGGCGCTGCTATAGCTAATCACCAGGGTAACCGGTTGCTGGGGTTCATTCGAACTTTGAAGACCAACATCTAATGGGCGGAATGCGGCTGTGTCCCAGTAGACATCAAGCATACGACATTGGATCAAGTCCCCGTCTCATAACGATGCATTTTTCACATTCTTTTCCGATCTTGATTGCTATTCATTGCTTTCTATTTTAAACAATACACATTTTACACTAAATTTTTTCATTTTCATTAAGAGGCGCGGGGCAGACAACACATGAAATACAAGTATAAGGCTCTAAAAAAAACCTTGCGCCGTAATTAATGAAAAAATATTTACGAATGAATAAATTAATTTAATATTTATCAGAAAACTAATATAAATAGGAGAGCGTTTTTGGAATCCCGTTGAAGATAAAATATGCAACGAAAAAAATTAATTCACACAGCATCGTCTTGAACTTGAACTTAGAGCCGCTGAAAGCATGCGGGTGAAGTTAAGAGCAAATTAAAGGAGGGAGTGTGATCTTAGGTTCTCCCGGCTTATCAGCTGCAGAAAAGTTTCACGAGTTTTACACCGGATAATGTTCTCCATGCCTCCCTACGTTCCGAGCAGCGACTTGCTGTTCATCCTCACGGGATCTTCTGAATGAACCGTGTATACAGGCAATCTTCTTAAGGAAGATCCCCTGAGGATGAACAGCAAGTCGCTGCCCGAAACGTCGGGAGACATGGAGAAAATTAACCGGTGGAAAACCCGTGAAACTTTTCTGTGAGGAAAGGAGTGGTGGAAAATTGGGTGAAATTGATATTGATGGGGGAACCAGGGGGGGAAATTAAAATAATTAAGCTGAGCCACTCCCACAAAGGAGAATTGGGCATAGGAAATTAATGAACGTATGGTGGATGGTAACTGCCGAGGTGGGCAAGAAAGGGATGGTAAGAAAGAATTTTGGAAGGGATGGGGTGAGCGGGAGCTCCATCAGCCTAAGGAGACTTTTTAGCCTAAATTAATCGAATAATTCAATCTTAAATAATTTTTTATTTTATTAATTACGGCTCAAGGTGTTTTAACACTAGGAATACCGGACTTGACACCCCTCCTAGAACTACCAAATGGAGTCATTTTGACTCCTACCTTATAGTTGTTTATTTTTCCAGTTTATCTCTGTTTTCATTCATACATTGCTTTAGTTTATCGTTTTTGTTTATTATTGAAATATTTCAGACGTGGTTTTAACAAAAAAATATATTTTTTTTAAATGCGAGATTCGACAGTATTGCTTTAAAATTATTTTTTCCTACATGTTATGTTGTTTTAATAGGATTTTCACAGAGGAATTGGATAAAACAGCAAACATAGACATTTCAACACATATTATCATCATGTTTGAATGGTCAAAAATATTACCTAGGCTACATGGAAGTTGGGAAGATAATTAAATGCAGCAAAAAATTGCATTTGATAAGCCACGCATTTGGCTAAGGTGCTTTACAGTTCAAGCATTGTCGTTTATTTTAATTGCCCACACAAATATTTTTGGCAGGTTATTCAATTCCCAACAGATCGATTCTTTTGCACTTTGGTTTTGCCTGGAAATATTTTTTTGCAGAATCCCGTTCGAAGAGTATGCAGCATTGGACACGCCACGCTTTTGTCGAGATCTAATATGAGTATCAGCCAACTCTGTATCGAGCTTTTTCAAAAGCGTCTTGCGCGAAATGTTTTAGGTTCCTAGTCTCCTTGTACACTATCCATGAATACCTACTTAGTCGGAAGTATTTTCCAGCGAGTGGATAGGCCATCGCTGAGTATATGTTTTTGTGGTATATTTGTGATTTCATTTCTTTTGGTACTTCTCTTCTTTTTATTTACCTTTCCCACAATGCTAGTACCATAGCTTTTTTGCTGTTCAGCGAGTTTGACTAAGGTAATGTAATTATCTACAGTAATATTTCGCCCTTTTTGAGAAACGGTTGCATTATTTTCAGTACTACTAAACGGCAATCTGCATGAAGTGAACTATCTTCTCCATCATAAGAGAAGGCATTTACAAGATATTTGCTGTCCTTGTCAACAGCTAGCCAATATTCATGGCCGTATTTGTCCGGCTTAGAAGGAATGTACTGAGTGAAACACACCTGATTTTACTGGGGTTGTTCAACAACCGTGATGCACGGATCAGGTTTGTAACAATCAATGTAATTATCTGTGAATCTATCCTACACTATTGAAAAGACGGCAAACTTGACAGCTTTGAGCTGCTGGAATCGATTTGATTTTTCATCAAATCTTAGAAAAAGCAAAATTTTTACAAACCGGTTCCCAGTCGTTCATTTCAGAAAATGGTATTCCCCAGTCATTTGACCAAATACTTGCAATAGAGAGATCATTTGTACCTGATATTCCGCGGGCATAAAATATGGCTGTACATACATCTAGCTCCCCATTGGAAAGAGTAAAATCTTCATAATTTTGCCTGCGTGCTTCCACAATTTTACGTCGCTTTATGTGAGTCAGTATAAACGAATCAATAAATAATCGTAGATAATATTTTTGTTTTGTATCTCCTTATGAAAGGGAAAGTAAATGTAAATTATTGCATATCCTTCGCGCGTGTTCTGTCTGAATCTTCAGACTAGCTAGAAACGTTTTGAGGGATAAAATCTTCGACTTCGTCAGAGTCGAAATGGTTTCCCTTTTCTCATTCCGATTCACCTTCCGGTATAGAATGCAACATAGAAAGGACTTCTTCACGCTTTAGCCTACTTCTTCTGGTCATACTTCCAGTCAGAAAAAATGGAAGCCTTACTTCACAAGAGTTCTGCAGTCCACTCGAGAGTTCACTGGATTCTCTAATGCAAAGGACAGCGCACGGTTTTCCTGTACGACGCGCGACAGCCAGCGCTGACAGAGCCGACAGTGCTAGGACCGCTAGGACAATAACTTTACTTCATTCTACTGATTTATTTTCCTGGTTCATCATTATATCAATGGAAGGATACAAAGGTACTTTTTCAGGTTTGAAAATCAACTTCCACGTAGTCAAAGCTGAAATAAAAGCACTGCAGCGCAATACGGTGTATACAGTACTGTACTATGCGAGTCTTACAGGTGGGGAGAAGGGAGGGGTGAGGGAGGATGGGCAGACACGAAGGCTTCTAAACCCATGAATTCGAAAATACTCGATATGAATGGCATATTCACCACTTTATCGCAAGATAAAATTATATGAGGACATTCATATGGTTTGTAGTTCCAAACACGGACCCGTAAAATTAGAAATGCCTTCAAAGTCTCGCAAATATTGGCCTAAAAGCGAAATAATTATATATTTAAGCCATCGATAGATTTGAATTAATTATTTACATAGGAAGAAACAAACTCTTGGACAAATTTTACTATTTGGCGAAAAGACAAGCAAAATACATTAGGAAGTCAAAATGACTCCCTTTGATAGTTAAAGGTAAATTTTGAAAAATGTGTACAATTTTACTTTCTAGAACTATTTCGATTGCAAAGCCTTATTTTGTGTCAAAAGTGAATAAAAGTCACGGAATTGCAGGCCTGAATTCGGAAAATTTTAATCAGGGGAGAGAAATAAAAATCGCGAGGAGTCAAAATGACTCCATCGGTAGTTCTAGTGTTAAGGGTCTTCTCGACATTTTAATGCGTGCTGGTGTAAAGGAGAGGATGTAATAAATGGAGGATAAGAATTGGATTACTTTTTGTAGGTAAATACAAAAAAGCGTGGAATTAGATTTGAAGAATGCACCGCACTAAGACTGCGGGTTTGCTGATCCCATGCCCTACCCTTGATACCCAATGGGCCACAACAGCATTCCACCCATTAGATGTTGGTCTTCAAAGTTCGAATGAATCCCGGCAACCGGTTACCCTGGTGATTGGCTATAGCAACCCCCTCCCTAAATTTCCTTGAACTGCTCTTGAATGCCTACAGGGTTTTACCATCCTGTAATATAAATTCTTTTCCAATGCGTACCGATTTCCAAGTTGGGGGCGTAGCTCAGATGGTAGAGCGCTCGCTTAGCATGCGAGAGGTACCGGGATCGATACCCGGCGCCTCCAGTTTAATATTTCTTTTTTAAATGGCACCAATCTGGTGATTGAAAAATATAATTGAAACTCTACAATTACAAATGGTCGTAGATGTATTAACACATTTTTAACACATTTTTATCGCAGATCAGCATCTATCGTGACTACCAACATCAACTTCTTATGCCGTTGTTGTTTCGCTGCGAATAGCACGAATAGTGAATGAAGGATAAAAAAAACGGAAAATATCTGATCTATTTATTTTTCTAAAAGGCCATTATCGACAATATTTTTTTAAATTTTAATGGTTGTGTATTGAAAGAGAAGGGGTAGGTAATTTCTAGTATAATCTACAATATGCTTAACCGAATAAACTTTGAGTTTCGTAGTTGGAAAGCCTCCGATGGAGGTTTAAAACTGATTCGGGATTTGGTTATGTTTAAGGGTTGGTTCTCGCTGCTAAGCGAAGTTGTTCAAATGGAACCAATCACCCAAGGATAGTATGGTTGTTGAGGAAATGTATCGGACCCCACATCACACCATGAGGAGTTTGGGCGAACCATTAAAAGAAAATCAAAATAAGCAACGATCTACAATGCATCAAATTCAGGAAAAGTAAATAAATCCTCTTGGTCTCCTCCGCATATGAATCGAATAAAGGGAAAAAATCTCGGGGAGCGGGGGTTGAAGCCGCGAACCCTTCTCCCCCCTGGCTACGTGTCAGCGCTCATGTTCACTGTTCGTTTCCTGTGCCTGTACGGTCTACCCAGTATCAGCTCGATGTTGAAGTGACCAAGGGCTTTAATCCGCAACTTTCGTCACTAAGGTTTAGCGACAGCTAACTTTATCCAGCAGCACGGAGATCATACAAAAATCGTCGATGGAGCCGTTAAAATCTTAGTTTACTCGAGTTAGCGAAGAAATAAACATTTTTTCTTGTGGTTAGCTAATGATTGCTTCAGCTAACTCTTAGGGAACTAGATTAAATTGCCAGTCGTCGACATAATTCTTGTTCAAGCGGTAAGGTTAGCATGGTAGCAAGAGTATTTGTGCACTTTTCCTAGATTTGATACATTGCAGATGGTATCTAATTATGACTTTCTGTGTATAGCTCGTCCAACCTCCTCATGCTCTGAGACTGGGGCCGATAAATCTCTTCAGCAACCCATCTATCCTTGAATGATTGATTCCATTCGAACAACTTGGTTTAACAGGGAGCACCATTGTCCAAATTCGGTCTCGCGACTGTGGCGCCATGCGAGCGATTCCACAGCTTCCTCTCACTCAGAATTAAATGTCCTCCGGCTTTTAAAATCTGCTCGTCTGAAGTTGTTGCTGCAAACAGAAGGTTATTAAATCACTCACTATATCAGTCAGCCAGTTATAAAATCTGGAACAGACAAATCCTTAAATCCAAACAACTCCCAAATTAGTTTTAAACCTTCCTCAACGACTACACTATTTTCGATGTACATAATTACATCTCATAATTTCTACCAATAAGGAACGATGAACTGAATTTTAGATAATTTTTAGTAGATATATCGCTGAATAAATGAAAGGTAAGCTACTCCGGTGAGAGCGAATTGATAACAAAATATCAGATCAGACAACCCGCACACTTCCCAAGCAAATTTCTGGCTAAGTGCCTGCATGGGCGAATCAAACCCTCTTTTGATCGCAATGAATGAATGCAGCACAGTTGGCGATTCGTCCCAGCCTGGTTCGATAATTTTCTGCCCCAGCGAACAATCAATTTGCATAAAAATATGAATCTACATAATACCCCTCATTAGGCGGTGTTAGGACAGTAGCTGCAAACAAATAAAGAGCAAATACTCTAACGAAGTTCCGCCTAACATTTATTACATTACTTCATTGTTCGGGGAAAAACGAATGTCTCCACCTATCCGTTCGGAAGAAATAACTCTCATAAATTATCGTCTCTGTCGGACCTGGAAATATATTGGGGGTTTAATACTATGTTCTCCGTATCGCTCTGAAAGATATCTATTCTCAATTGCTCAAGGAATTTAAGCCTTGCACTCAACCTCCGAGTCTCCAACAGCTGCGAGCCTAATTCTAGGTAACATCTGGGTAACGTTCTCTGTTCGCCCGTAGTAGTTTTTTGACGAATTTTGACGCAGCTCTCCTTGGTATTTTATTATGCTCTCGGATTGAGTATTTCTGCGCCAGATTCCATATGCTCGCTGCATATTCAAGGTGTGGCCAGAGGAGTGTTAAGTATCACCCCTCCTTTAAATTTTCATCCGAAACTTTCCGTGTGCACGCTCGACGAATCCTAGGTACTTCAGGGCTCTGCCACAGATATTTCTTGTAAGTGTTTCCCACGATAGGTTTTAGGTTAAAGTAACTCTCAGATACTTTACCTCATCCTTCACTTCTATGTTGACGCCATCCAGAACATATAAATAGGGAAGGTTTGAAGACATACTCATGAATGTACCATCGTGCATTTGCTCGTGCTAAATTTGCAAGTTCGAGTCCTTACTCTTATTTCCCCGTATAAACGTTGTTTAAGTCCGGAGATAAATTACAAAATCAAGTTTAATCACTAATTTTTTGTAATTAATGTCAACGCCGTCAGCAAATACATGTATTATACTGCAAATTCGGCAGCAGAGGTCTTTTATATTTGTACACAACGAATAAAAGGGGGCCGATTAGGTTTCCTGGCACGTGCCTGCATGGGCGAATCTAACATGGGCGTTTGATCGCAACAAACGAATGCTACAGAACCTTCGATTGTTATCCCGAGAGAACAATCGATTCGGGCAAAAATTATCGAGGCGAGGTCAAATGGAGATAGTATGCTCAATTAAAGGAGTACTCACCGTACGAAGGCAGGAGAACTGAAGAGAGTCGGAACTCCTCCTGAAGGAACAGCACTTGGGCCCACTCGAGTCTATCAGGGGGTGCGGTGAGGTTTTCAGAGCGCCCGATCGACTACAGAGTTGCTTTCCGTCCGAAGACTGCCGGCGAAGATACTGGGAACCTCGCGCTGCGTGCCTTCCCCCCCTCCCATTCATCCTCCGCACCTACCTCCCCTCACACGCCTCCTCCTTCTGCATACTTACCACCCCTCCCAAGTTTAAAATCCCCGCCCCCCAACGACCTTAACTTCCCCCCACGCAAACACGACGAGGGCGCCGCCCTCCCCCCCGCCCTGAGGGCGCTGTCTTCTTGGGGAAGAAGAAGCCCGAGTCCGTAGAAGAAGACCGCTGACCGACCGCCTGCGGATGGCGGCTAATTGATATGCCTCGTAATTCAGGCGACAACGCATCAGAAGAAAACGGACACGACAGTGGAGCCAGAATCACGCGATCGTTTTTTCCATCCTTTCTGAGCGATCGCTTTGATGATATATTTGAGTGAATAAACTAAACTTCGTTGATGGAGGTTACCGTGGAGTGGTTCAATAGGCGCAGCTTGACTTCCGGGTTGTCCTCCGCGTCGATTCATCTTCGCACGACAGTCCAGACTCAGGTTTGAAGTCTAGACTTCAAACCTGAAGACGCCTGATGCAACGCCGGCGAAACTGTCGTGCGAAGATGAATCGACGCGGTGGACAACCCAGAAGTCAAGATGCGCGAACAAACTTTTTTCCACAAATTTTTTTTTATAAAATCGCGACCACGGTTTCGACAGTTAACATCATCTTCAGTGGAAAAACAAAGTTTGAGTTATTCATTCAAAATGTTCAGCAAAATCCACCGACTATCGGTGGAAACTACCAACGCTTTAATAATGGCGAAAAAATGAGCGTTTCCCGCGAATATTTTCCGTGACGGCACCAGGGATGTACGCGCTGCTCCGGAATATCACTTTACTTTTATCTTTCACCAGTCCCAGCCAAAAGCAGTCTCAGGGTCGTTTAAAAAAAGTCACTGTGTTTTGAACGTTCAGAATTAGGTAACAGTATAAGTTATGGGAAAATTAAGGGGAAGGGATATGGCTGGGTAAGAGAGCGGATTGTGAGGTTTGGTGGGTTGCATTTGCAGATGGTACTTAACTAATAGTGCATTGTCAGTGGCCAGGAGAGATTTTTTTAAAACGGGTTTTGCTTTAATTTCCGCGATTACCGAGAGATGGAAAAAGGGATGGGAATCCCATCCCTTTTTCCATCTCTCGGTACGTCCCTGAAACCATCGCTGACAAAATCTTTCGGCCAATCAGGAAGTATGGCCGCTAACAGCGATTGCAACGCCACGCTTGGCTTTTAATCGAATGGTAGTTGTAAATATGGAAAGTCACAAAAAGAGCGATGGAAAAAGGGACGGTGGGAATGGTCTTGTGATTCAGGAAATGATGGGTCAAACGATCACTCTTTTGGTCCCTGAAAAGCTATCGCTGGAGCTATCCCTCTGAGGGACGGATAAATTGATCGTGTGATGTAACCTTAAGGATATCAGAAGGCCTATTTAAGCTGTGAGTTCCTAAACAGCAAAAAGAGGTTAAAGAAAAGGCAAGTAAAGAGTCAGACCTGAAGAAGAATAGCGAAATTCATTTAGGAGAGAATACGTTAGAAATGGAGGCGTTCGTGAACAAAATGGGTAGAGATACGTGAAAATCGTACTTTCAATTTTATTTTATTGCACTTTCAATAACGGTTTATCGCATTTTGTAGCGTCTATTTTTTATTTTCATAATGAGGTAGATGACGGTAAAATGTAGTGAAACACAGTTATATGACAAAATATAGAATATTTTAAATAATTATGTTGTAGAACAATAATAATTTAAGGAATAAGACATAAAGTGGCGGAGGTGTAGCTTGCCCGCGCCCACTTGTAGTTCGCGGCCACGTAGAGTCCCAGCCAACTAGCAGCTGGCCAGTCGCTCACATGCTTTAAGAGGTGAGTGTCGGCTGAGCATTTAAACTGCGCTCGGCACAAAATGTACGAATCTTGCCGTCGAAAAGGCAAGTTTGCGTAAAAATATCATAAAAGTCCAGTCATCGCATCTATGTCGCATTTATTTACGCATATCGCATTTAACGCATTTGCGATTTTCACGCATCTCTAATAATGGGACTTATAAGAGGATCGTTATGTAAGAGTTGAAATGAATACCAGTGTCTGATCTGAAGTGTAGCACTTTACGGTGGGGAAACATGGACACTTAGGAAGGAGGGCGAGATGAGATTGGAAGCGTTTGGAATGTGGGTAAGTGGGAGAATTAAGGCGAAGTGGACGCAAAAAAAAAGGATGACGAAGTGTAACGTGCAAATAGTGCAAAGGATGACGTACAGTAGGTTAGGAGAGAGGACTTCTATATGAGATACGGAGGAGATAGAAGGTATGGATGAGGCGAGTAGTGAGCGGGGGGGTAATATTTGAAACAGTCTTGGAATGACGGGAAAAATGATAACACCAAAACTTGAATTGATGTTTGGCTGACGGGGGAGGGAAGAAAGAGTATATGATTTTTATATGGAATGATAGGCAACATGGCTTACTGTGAATTGAAGATGGATGATTGGAGGGGGTCAATGATTGGAGGGGAATCGATCGAATAAATTCTCACATGCTCCATACAAAACTTATCTTAATCGGTGACTCGCCCCTACAAGCCAGTTAAGATATATAATGATTTTTCGGGTATTAATTTGCGCTTTCGGTGATGAGTGTAGTTTGCGTGAAAAAGGCAAACGTAAATTTTAAAACTAGACAGTTGAACAATAATGCAATTACATAAAATGTAGATGCATTAATAAATTGCTTTTTTAATAATTATTTATATTTTTGAATTGTTTAAAAAAGTTTAATATTTTTTTCAATAAAATGGAATTTGATTATAAAGATTGATTGTTTTTCTTTTTAATATCTTTCGATAGTTATTTCTATTACCAAACTGCTTTCTTTTTCTTTTTTTTAAATCGAATTCGCGAATACGGAATCCGAGATATTTTCGAATATTTTTTTTATCCACTTTTTCCCAAGATTAAAAATTATTAAAATACCTAAGATTAAAATGTTTGGATAAAGGATGGATTCGCAGTAGAATGAGTACTTAATAGAATTAAATTAACATCAATTTCTCCACCACGCAAACACGAAGACTTTAGTCGTCTTGCGGCGTAGGCCGAGCAGTAAAAAGAAAAACACAAATTACTGACCGACCGCTTTCAGGGAACAGATGATTGATATACCTCGCCGTTCAGGCCAGTCATTCTCTTCAGGAAACCTTAGAGACTCCCTACCTTGCGAGTGACCAAGGATACGATTTCGGAAGGGCTCGACATTTCGGTTACATGTGCACACCATCCCTCAAGCCGCCTCAATAGTCCTGTGGTGGGGGTGACAGACGTTTGCAAAAAAAGCGAAGATACATGAATTTTGGAAGATACATTGGAGGTATATGACTTTTGAGTTCCACCGAACATTTATTGAAGTCCTTCATGGTCAGGGGGGAAAACGCAATCTAATAACTATTCATTAGACAAAATATCTTGTCTCGCCACACCTTGAAAATGCAGCAAGCATATGGGATTGAAGGCATGGACTAACCTGGAAGCGACCTATCATTTAGAGCTATTGCTATTGCAATCGTAAACCGTATTATTTGATAAATTTCCGATCAAAAATGTAGATTATTTCCGTAATATTACGATACCTCATTTTAATTGCTTTTTTCAAGAACTCTCGTAACTATTCCATCAAAAACTACAACGGTCGTACAGAGAGCGTTACACAGATGTTAAACGACTTAAGCTGGGAGCCGCTAAAAACAGAGGCTGCGAGCTAGGCTTAGATCGTTTGAGCAATTATCTTACAGAACGACAAGAAGAGCATTATATTAGAGCCCCATTATATTTCCAGGTCCGAAAGAAGCGATGAAATAAGAGAGACATTTTACCGTACTGATCGGTGTTGGAATTCGTTCTTCCCCCGAACAAACCCACGGCATAACTGGTGGAGCTATCTTAGAACATAGAAATTTTTAATAAGTAACGTTTTATGCTCTTTATAAGAGTCCTTCAGCTTCATCACTTTCGTGTCTCATCTCTTTCCCCTGCTCTATTACGTACTTGCCGAATTCTTCATATGTGTAAATGGTCCATTGGAAGCTGTAATAATTTCTACGGTCAATCGTAAATTTATTCGACGGCCGCGTCGAGTTACCACAATAGATTTGATTCCTAAGGAATTAACACAATTGTGTGTTACGTCTAAGTAACATGAGATTAAGGCATAGGAGAAAACTACAGAGAAGAAACGTTGGTTTGTCATTGAAAGGACGCGAAGAATTACCTCCTGAAACCCTCATGAGCTGAACTCCAGTCTCCAAATATATATGTACGTTCTTAAATCAACTAATACCATTTCCCTCTGGATAGCAGTTTAAAATTACATTGAATATATATGTGAAACTATTGCCAGCAGAGGATATTTTTGCTCTTTCCATCATCATCACAGCTCAACAATACTTTTGCTAAACGTAGCTCAACTTCAATTCTCCTGTCAGCTAATATTTCGATGAGAAATTATTTCTTCTCTTTCACATCCTTTTGAACTATGAACTCTTGATGTTTAGACCATTCATTAAAAAACATATTTGCCGACGTTTTGCAAATTTATCTTTCATTTTTCTGCGAAAATATGAGAGGTATAAAAATAAAATACAATAAAGAGGTACAGAAATAAAGAAAGTGGTCTAGTATTAAAATTAATTTTATGGAGCAAAAAGTATACAATAAACATTTTAACAAATATATATTTTAAGTAAAAATTTTTTAAGAAGATTGATGAGACACGCCTTATATTTAGGTGTTTAGTTTGTTTTTTAGTGACTACGTTACAATAATATGCTTAAATTATTTTTATGTGAATCAATTTTGAATGACTAGATTGCAATATACTTTGCTATAACCAACTATATCAGTTCTTTTATTAAAACTTTTATGTATTTGCATACATGAACTATTTATTTCAATAGCAGTGCCGATAAATTATATTCTGTATCTAAATCTTTCGATTATTAATCACCAAACTTATTTCTTAATAAATTACCTAAAATTCATATTAAGAAGAGGTGAATAGCAAAAGAAATGTACATCCTTCTTAATCTGTTCCAAATATTTTGAATGGGGTCCTGCTGGTCCGTTTTTATCATCCACTTACCCCTCGACGATTGTCTTCATCTCGCCAACACGCACTCAAAAAGTAAACTAGAGTGTGAAGTGTAGTACAAAACTGTGTTCATTAAGAAGAAAAAAATGCGGCTACCTGAGTAAATAAATGAATGAGCAGGACCGTTGACTGAGATTGGCATCATCCGCTGACCACTTGTGTGTTGGACAATAAGCAGCGGTCGAGCGGGGAGAGAGAGGTCGCCGACCCTGTGGGTCCTGGGTTCGAGAGAGCGGAAGACGCTCATCTCGGTCGTGGGGGTGGAGGCTGCGATGGACCAGAAAGGTCTTCGAAGGAATCTTAGCCGGGGAGAGAGTGGCTAAAGTCCACTTAAGCAGCAATCGACATCCCTACAGCATCCAGAGGACATTGTCGGCGTTACGTACGACATCCGTGCAATATGAATGTTAATCCGATTCACGTTACATGGATACCTGTCAAATATCCAAAGGACCCCCAGACAACGTTGCAGCGATGCACAACAGTGAACATGGATGTGCTTATTACATCATCTCTTAGGTAACTTCACAACATCTAATGAGTAGATAATGCGTGTGCTTCTTATGGTTTTTAGTGATCCTCAGACATACAAACAAAACAGTATTGTTTTTCAATTCTGAAAAAAAATATGCTAAAAATGGGTAATGTTGCAATAATAATTTTTAATATCACGGATCTTACAATTTGTATAACTATGCTACGATATTTTTACAACTCGTCGTGGAGCAGTGGCCGGTTGAGCGACCGCGTACAAAGAGTAGTATTAGACGGCGCGCCGCGGCGCAGGGTCCAATGAGGTTAGAGTCACTTCTGGCGTCCCTCAGGGTAGTGTCATTGGCCCACTACTATTCCTTCTTTACATAAACGACACTGGTGAAGGAGTACAGAGTAATCTACGATTATTTGCAGACGATGATGCAGTTTACTGGGAAATCCGTTCCAGTAAAGATAAGAATGAACTAACGAATGACTTTGCTGATATCCAAGCATGTTGCGATGCATGGCAGTTCAAATTAAATTTGAAAAAAATGCGTCGTAATGTATTTGTGGAAAAAGAATAACTCCCTACAGCATAACTATATCATTCGGGGTACCCAATTAAAGACAGTTGAATCCGTGAAATATCTAGGTGTTAGACTCAATTATGATCTATCGTGGAATAAACATATTCGGGAAATAACCGGTCAAGCTAATCGTACAATGGGTTTTGTTAAAAGAATATTAGGAAAGTGCGACGACAAAGTGAGAGAAATTAGCTACTTTTCCCTCGTTAGACCACATTTAGAATACGCTGCCAGTGTTTGGGACCCTCATGAAAAAGGCTTAATAACAGATTTAGAACGCGTGCAAAGAAGAGCTGCCAGGTATGTGAAAGGTCGTTACGATATTCTTGTTAGTGTAACTGACGTCTTAGATAAATTCGGTAATGTCTGCCAGACCGTACATTGAAAAATAGACTAAACCTTTTAGATAAATTCAAGAGCAGTGTCTTTACTAACGAAGTTAGCCATATCTTACGGACGCCAACATACTACGGAAGATCAGATCATATAAATTAAATGAGAGATGGACTGTAGAACAGACAGATTCAGAATGTCTTTTTTTCACGATCAATAAGAGATTATAACGGCAGCGTTAGAACTCACAAATAGAATAATGACTTTGTAGTGTAGCCTTCTAACTTGTGTATACTTTAATGCATGTTTCTTAATTTTATTATTATTTCTAACAGCATATGGTAGAATAATTTGTTAGTACGCGTGACGATTTTTGGACGGTGTGGTGTGCATGTGGGAGTCCAATTGCATGATGTATGATGGTGTTTGATCACCCCCTGCCAAACACCCTAGAGGTGGCTCGCAGGGTATTTTGTAGATGTAGATGTTACAAATAGGATATCTCTGCGACATTGTCAAAATATCCATCGTGTAATAAACGTGCTTTGGATATATCAACCTTGGCAACCAATTTTTGTGTATTTCTTCTAACAATTAACTTCACCTAACTCTGTTGAGAAAAAAATCACTTGTGTCCCTTGGCTTCTCGCCCCCTCATATGACTTGTCACTCTACGCCTAGAATCCTAGAGGTGGTCAGCCGAGTATTATGTAGATGTAGAATAATCAGGATAGCATCGTTACACCGAAGTCCTCCGAAGTAGCTGGTTCTGGCTTTCCGTCGCAGAGTCCTCCGTCGATGGCTCTTGTTTGTTTACACCGTGAGATAAACAACGCATCGCCTTCCGTTCCAAATGCAACGCCGCCTCGAACAGGAGAGGGGTAGCTGTGTTTATAAGCGTTCTGTATACATCTCCGTCCGTTTATTCCGGCCGCTAAAATATCGGCCTGGAAGATTTATTCACTGAGGAGATTGGTTTGATTGGTGAGAATCGAGTTCACCACATACTAAGCCGCTGGTGTGAGTCTCTCATGCATGCCCAGGATCTTAGGCGAATTTAGGGGATGGGGCACGGAGTCACGTGTCGCCTTCCTCAAGACGCTTGAAAAAAAAAACAAAGTTTTTAGTACGGTCCCGTTATCATTACGTTTTGTTTTGTGCAATCAGTAATAGAGTTAAATGTAGACGGTAATTGATAACCTATTCTTTCGCACGTAAATTCAGGTATCAAAAGTTATATCCCTAGTAAACTTTAAAAAAAGTGACGGTACGACGCAAAAGTCAAAAAATCATTAAGGCGACACAGAGCATGCCATGCGAAGATGATAACAATCCGTTCTGATTTACCCGCTATTGATGGCGAGTTAATAACAAAAAATATAAGCTGTGTAAAGGGACGGGGGAAGAGGTCATATCGGTCGCATAAGGTCACTGTTCTCGGATTTATGGGACCATGGTCCACTTCGAGCAAGTTTCTTTCACCCCGTTAAAGTCCGCTTCTTCAAAGTCGGGTTCCCACTTATATGCCGTAAGGACGCACAACAATGAAAAAATGTCCTTGGATGAAGCTATCGGATAATATTTTTTTCGTGAATCTGTGACAGTTTCCGCTCCACTTTTCTCCATAATCTTAGCACGGGGTGGGGAGGGTGAAATACTACGCAAGAATTTAGGCACTCATGAGATGCGATGAAGCTTTTTCTGCCTGAGAAAGTTTTTCTGAAAGCCTGAAACCACAAGTTTTCGTCGGCCATCTTGAGGGAGATGATTGTTTCAGCCATCTTGATCATCAGTGGCGTATGCAAATCCCCATTTCAGGGGACAGTTCCCCCTGGCCCATCAGCATCATCATCATCCACACTTGTCAACTATCCTAAAGCTGTGTACACTGTGGACTAAAAGACTCGAGAGTCGAGGCAAAAGTGGAAATGGGTTTGAGACCACTCTCGGAGATTACAATGCGATGATATCTAAGAAAATCAATGGAATACGGATTAGCGTGTTATTCATAGGTAGGTAATTGACACAAAATTTAAATATACCTAATCAAAAAAATATTAAAATCTGAGGGAACCGTATTCATTGGGATAAATTTTTTTACTGTTTTTACTTAAAATAGTCGCAATTGAAACAAATTTTTGCATGAGTAGGAGATGCAACTTAATGCATCGTCGCATCCGAAGAGAGAATCGAATATTTTTCTTCTTTATTGAAGCTTATTCCACTGAAGCATTGATGAAAAATGCCGGATTTAGAGACGTTTTTTTCTGTGATTTTGGATTCGATTTCATCATGTAATCTAATATTTCCGGAGAAATGTAATATTCCCGCTCATAATTGGATCAGGCGAATCCTATCCGACCATCCTTAGAAAAGAAAAGCGAAGAAAACCCTAAGTACTTTCATTGAATGTAGTAGGAAACTTTACTATTCGATTTCTCTTCGTAAATAATTCTCCCATTCGCTTCCGGGTTTAAGCTTAGTGTCCAATGGAGACTTAAGGTCTCGATATTGAGTCACGGGAGTCGAGTAAAACACGAGTGGAAATGGGATTGAGACCATTCTCGGAGACGATGCGCGATACGTCTCGGAGACTTTAATTGTTGCCAGTGGACACGCAAACTCTCAACTTTAAAAATAAGTCTCAGGATTCGAAGCAGTTTCGTTCTTCTGAGACTAGTCTCAGGTCTCGTAATAATAGCGGCATAATTTTCACGGATTTTCCTTCAGTGAACACATTGCTGAGGTAAATATCCGAGACTTTGGAGACTAGTCTCAGTCTCGGAGACCTCTCCGACGCTGAGACTAGTCTCCAATGAACACAGTTCTAAAATAAATCTCGTGATCAAGTCTCGAGGTTTGGTCACCTGTGGACAACGTAGCTTTAGAGTGGTATGACGCAGCTCTCCACTCAATTCTCCTATCCGCTAATCTCCTTTGTATTTCTTCTCTTTCACACCCTTCTTTACCTGTTCCATGTATTTAATTCGAGGTTTTTCTTTTCTCGTACTCGCCGTCGTCAAATTCCGATGACTCACTCCTAAGAAAAAATCTATGTGCACAAATATTTCAATTGGTTCATTACAACTGAAGTCCTAATTCTGTTTATAAAACAGGAATTCCAAAAAAATGGACAAAGGTAACATTTAGTCACTCAAAAATCCCATTTTGCATCCATTATAGTGCACTAAGTTTACCACAATTTCGCGGCAAAATGGGCCAGACAACTCACAAACACTCGGGAAGTTTGCTCCAAAAAGAGATGTTATCTGTCAGTCAGCACCGCGTCAATCTGGTTCAAGGTCTGGAACCGATTTTTTCGGCGAAGATGTTTCTCGCCAGAGAGAGTTCAGCGATAGGAAATAACCGAAATAAAGAAGATGATGTGGAACCTCTTTTTAGAGGGCCATTTTCACTATGACGGATTTACAACTACATCTGCGAGGTACCATGCAAACTACCGCCGAGGTGTGTGGCAGGGGGTGACTCCACTCCGGGAATACAGCACTCATCCAAGCCTAATTCAGCAACACGCTCGTTCGCAGTAACGGATACAGAAACAAACCCATACTTTTATCGCAATGAAAAATAAAGTTACATGCAAAGTTAAAGTTATTTTTATTTAAACTGATGTACCCGTTTACAAGGCAATGCTATATTATGATATGAAAAAGTTAAAATTGTGGTTTCGTAATGTTCGGCAATGCGGGCAGCCCCGCAAGGGGGGGGGCGACCCCCATATGTATCCTCCACTGTTCGTTCGCCGGACAATCACCAATCACTCGGGACAACGACACGCGGTCAGACCAGAAACTAGTAGTAGTAGTAGGAGAGTGCTAAGGACACGTACATGCTACGATGCAAAATAAACTATAACTTAGTCATAGAATAAGAAAAAGTTAGGGTAGTAAGTGATTCATGAATGTGTTCCGACATGCCGAAAATTTTATTTTATCAATATTCTACCGATTGAAGTAGGTTACCATGGAGTATTTAAGAAGAATTCTGGGAGCCTTCTCGTCCATCAAGCACTTCCATCTTCAATTCACAATAAGGCCTACTCCCTTTCATTCTATCTAAAAATTCTATTATTTTCCTTCCTCTCCCTCATTTACCTAACGATTTACCCTCTAACAGTGTTTTAAACATCAATAATATAACGGGAATGCACGTCCTGGTCAGGGGCGCAGCTAGGAATTAAGCGTAAACCAAACCACCGGTACCACTTTTGCCGCGTGAAATATTAGGCTAATAGTCCTACAATCTCCGCATTCCACAGCTTTCTTCTATTTCGGTAGCGGAATTAGAACCGTCTTCACGAAATCCTTCGGCCAAAATCCCTCCTCATAGATCCTGCGTATTAGTTCTAAAAACATTTTCTTACTTACCCTCTCTAGATTCTTCAGAAGTTTACATGGGATATTGTCCACGCCCGCTGCTTTCCTAGCCTTCATATCAAGAAGGGCTCTCTAGATTTCCGCGTCTGTAGGATCCCCGGCCCAAGATCACCCTCCCCGACTGCACCTTTCTCCGGTTTGTTCCTTCCGTCGTACAGATCCTTCACGTATTCCTTTCATCTACTCTGTACCTCCTCTCGCTCGGTCAGAGGCCAAGGGGATAGAGGGTTACAACCAGTTACAACGCACCGGGTCCGGGACCTAGTACTGCAATTGATACGCCCGCGCACCTGGGGAGGGGAGTGGAATGGGAAGGAAAAAGGATGGAAGCGCCGCCGCGATAGGAGCCCATCGATGCCTCCAGGGTAGGGATAGGGTTGGAAAGGTGGAATAGGGTAATACCCTCGCCGCTATGAAAGCGACTATGGTCCACTTCTAGCGAAACCATGCTTTAAGGTGCCAACGATTTTGGAAGATTGTGCTATAAATAAGTAAAATCCAAAGATCAAATCGTTGGATACAGCCTGTTTCTTCCGTCATTCATATCTTTCAGTATTTCTTCCATCTACTCTATGCCTCTTCTCGCTCGGTCAGTATCCTTCCATCTTTAGCCTTAATTTTTAACATGGCTTGCCCTCTTTTGCCGCTCGTTGGCGACTTAACTTTGGCGTACAACGCTCCTACCTCTCCTTCCTTTTTAAACTTTTCCATTTCCTCTCACTGTCTTTTTCATCAAGCCTCCCTTGCCCTCTTCGTTCCACGCCGTGATCGACTATTTATTTGCTTCTACATTCTTTCCCTGCTTTGCGTCCACGTTCTTCCACTTTCTCCACGACTCCATTTCTTATACCATTACCTCCCTTATCCACGGCTTCTTTATCCTTCTACTGACAACGTAGCCAATTGACTATTCCAGTTTTAATATTATCCCATCTTTTCTCTACAGTCTATGTACTTTCAATCTACCGGAATCTATTTTCCACAAGTTCATGATATTGTCTTCTCATACTCCCCTTCAGCGCTCCTACATTCCATTTCCTAGCCTTCCTGACTTTCACAAGTATTTTGAATCTTACGTTGCATTTCATAAGTACTATGTTGTGGTCTGAATAAGCATCTACTTCAGCGAAGCTGCGCGAGTTTTTAACATTATTCCTAAACCTGTGTCTTACCATCATGTACTATATCTGAGATCTGGACTTTTCCATGGGTAACTTCGCCCTTTATGATAATTAAACCAAGTGTTTGTGACGAAAGACTTGTTTCTCCTGCAAAATTCTGCTGCTTTCTCACCCCTGCCGTTCCGAATTCCTAATCCAAATTCTCCTATTTAGTTTGCGTCATTCCGTTCCCCGGTTGAAGCGTTCCAGTCCCCCATCACTACTAGATTTTTCTAACCCGGAATTTCTCTAATTATTTCTTCGAGCTGTTCACACACCTCATCTACTTCTTCTTCCCGGTGATTGCTAGTGGGCATGTAAACTTGAACCACCTCAAGGTTGGTGGGTCGTGCCTATTTCTACCATAAGAATTCTATCGCTTACCTGATCCATAACTACCACACGCTTACCCATTTTCCCGTTTAATACTTAAGCTACCCAGTGGCGGATACAGATGGGGGGGCGCAGGGGACGCCCTTCCCCCCCTTGCGGGTCCGCCCGTATTGCCGAACATTGTAAAACCATAATAGTAACTTTTTATATCATAAGATGGCACCCCACTTGTCCTTCCACCTAACTTCGGATAGACCCAAGCAGGGGCGCAGCTAGGAATTAAGGCTGGGGGGTTTAGGTGCCAGGGGCGCAGCTAGGAATTAAGGCTGGGAGGGGGGTCTACGTGCAACTATTACCGGGGTGTGTGAGGGTATGGAATACCCACAAGGATAAGCGGTAGGTGCGAGATTAATAAATTGCGGAATTTTAAGATACACGGTTCAAAATGGTGAGTTTTACGGTTTTCTGAGGGATGTTTTATAAATTCTTACACTATTCTATTAGTAATATCAATCCAATTACGTAAAATGGATTAAACTTAAAAATTTATCTTAGGTCTGGGGGGGGGGGGTTTAAGCCCCAAAACCCCCTCTTCGCTGCGCCAATGTTAGGTGCAACTAATAAAGGGGTGTGTGGGGATATGGAATACCCACCAGGATAAGCGGTAGGTGCGAGATTAATAAATTGCGGAATTTTAAGATAATCGATTAAAAATGGTGAGTTTTACGGCTTTCTGAGGGATATTTAATTAACCCTCACACTATTCTATTATTGATATCAATCCAATTAAGTAAAATGGATTTAATTTAAAAATTTCTCTGAGCTCTGGGGGACGGGGGGGGGGGAGGGTTTAACCCTCGCTGAGCCACTGGAAGATATCTATTCTCCCTTTTTGCATTTACCTTTTTATATTTTCAATTTCACCCGCCCTCATCATTGTCCTCACATTCCACGTCCCTACATTCATCGATGCCTTATTCTTCTCCATCCTTCTGGTCTTCTTTTCTTCTTTCTTCATTGCTGCTGATGATGACGATGACAAGTCTGTGCAAGTATTTCGCATGTTGACGACCCCGAGGACCTTGCCGATCGCTGCCATGAACGGCACCCGCCCTTTGCGGAAGGGTGCCGTTCGATGAGTTTCCGAGACTCATTTGCTTGTACCTACTCCGTGTTTTCAGGGATGAGATAGTTGGTAGGGTTTCCCACTTCTATTCCAACAGTGATTTTTACGTGACACCATCACGTGGACTACGTTTCGTCTGGCTCCTACCCTTCGACCTATCTGGCGTGGGTGGCCCTACCGGGAATAATTTAGAATTAATCCCGCAAGTGCAGCTCTTGGGGAAATAGGAACGCGAAAGCCTTTCCACCGCGGCAAAGGGAAAGGGAAAGATTTATTAAGTTATTTAATTATTATTATGCATAATAATTTGTTAACTTATTTCTATTGACTCCGAAATCGCAATTCACTGAATGGATTCAGTATTTTGAAGGTATAAAAATAAGTTATGGCGAAAACAATCTTTGCAATCCAGCCACTCTCTTTAAAAAATCCAGCCATTCACTTCAAATGAAAAATAACAAAACGCGAAATTTGCCGCTCACTTTTCTTGTGCTAGAAAGTCAATATTGCTCGCTGAGGATGAGTCTTTATCTAGGGAAGTAATCACTCACAATAGTGTAAACAGCAACGAACCTCGCGACAACGGTGCGCGAATCCGAAGAAGAGGCAAGAACCTTTGAGGAGTTCGTGACATCCAGTGGCGGCTCGTGAGTCAAATGCTGGGAGGGGCACACTCCGCCGGGGACTCAAATCTTTTTAGCAATTCGTGTATTTTAGTGAGTTATTAAGGCAATCTAGACACCATTATGACTCACTAATGCACAAAATAATAACCAGCACTAAAACATTAACAATCACTAACTCGATTAACTACAACTAGGCCTATTTACATTAAAACAATTTTCACATAATAAATCAACTGGTCACCAAAACAAGGTATTCTGCAACGCTGCAGCACCAAGTATACGCCAGATTATAGGGCCGCCGGCCGGCGCGGCGATGTCAACGCACTAGATAGGTCGTCACTCATTGTCAGCGCATGCTCGGGCGGCGTCCCAAGACTTCCATAAGCCACAAACTTAGGCGCGTCATAGCACCAGCAGCCCCAACCAGTGGCGCAGCGAGGGGGGTTTTGGGGGAACCCCCCCAGAGCTCACGTAAATGTTTAAGTTAAATCCATTTTCTTAATTGCATCAGTATTACTTATAAAATAGAGTTAGGATTAATCAAATATCCCTCATGATGCCGTAAAACTCGCCATTTTTAACCGATTATCTTAAAATTCCGCAATTTATTAATCTCGCACCTACCGCTTATCCTGGTGGGTATTCCATATCCCCACACACCCCTTTATTAGTTGCACCTAAAACCCCCCAGCCTTAATTCTTAGCTTATTAATTGAACCATTATTCTTCTAATTTTTCAGGAGGAGGGCCCCCGCAACTCCCGCTTACCCTGGCGGGTATGCAATACCTCCACCCCTTAGCTGCGTCCCTGGCCCTCACCACTACCACTCTTCATATAACTGCATGGTGTTGGATTGGGACGTTCTGGCCAGCGCGCTGCAGCGCCCCACGGCTACAAATACGAACTTCTCGCGCTATTTTTGGGTGTTTTTCCTACATTATCGATGTATTTGATTGAAAAAAATTGTTTGGCTAATTAGATGTACAATCATAATTGATTGGGTATTTAATTTTTTTTCTTCTTCAAATATTTGGGAGGGGCGGCGTCCGAGAGTCCTTAAGGGCCAACCGCCACTGGTGACATCATAAAATCAACTGCAAAAATGGAAAGGCCGGTTTGCGCATATAAAAATAGCAACAACCATTCTCAGGAAGCACTTAGCGTGAAATTCCTGGACCAATTAGTCAATGGTGGCGTTCATAAAAAAAACATTATCGCGGACCGCTCAAATTAGTGCGAAATTCAGCCTGGGATTTGGTTGATCTTGAATTAACGGGAAAATTAGTGCGAAACATAAGGGCCGTTTTACACGGGGCATGCCATTGCGCAATCTGACGTGGTATGTACGAAGGCGCAATCAAAATTGCGTCGTATGAAGCGTTGAATTGCTAGAACACATGCGAGAATGCGATACAGCAAAACAGCTGCTCTTGCTCTAAAGGCCGTTTTACACGGTACACAGAATTGCGCAATCTGACTTACGTGCGAAGGCGCAGTCAAGGCGTCGTGTAAAGCGGTTAATAGGGTGGTTTCCTATTATTTTTTATTGCTTTAATCGAAAGATTATTACTCCTGGAGTACGTATTTCACGCTTTTAGATTTTTTAATGACAACATCTATTTTTCGCGATTAAATGAAAAGTGAAAATTTTCAAGCGCGCGAAAACGCGACGCTTAAGTATGAATGCCGGGAAATATCTCCGTACGTCGTATTTCTGGTTCCCCCTCCCGCCCGGTGAGGTGACCTTGAGGCGAGGCTTAGCGCTGATACGTCGCAGGATGCTAGCGGATAGCTGAGTACCTTGCTGGATGGTAGCGATTGGCTTAAAAAAGGTTTATTAATACCTTATCAAGCGAAGAAAACTTTCCGACCTTAGCCAGTTTTAATAGGTGATTATTAAGACATGTTTCCCTGAGCTCTGTGCCTCATGCATGCATTGGTAACCTCAAACGATGTATAACTCCTATCCTCTCGTGTAGAAACTAGGTCCCTGTGACGTCATGCGGAGTGGAATCGCATGGGCGCCAATCTGGCCTTTTTCAAATGAGGATAAAATTTGACCCTTGCCATTCGTCTAAACCGGTATTTCAAAAACCAAATAATTTGTGTATTATGAATGCGCTAATGGTGGGTAACGAATCGCAATCAATGCCTTTCGTTTTCTTTGATGAAGGAAATTACCCTATTGCAATAACACATGCGAGAATGCAAAATAGCCCGTTCTAATTTCGTTCGTGCGTTCGCGCAATTCCACGTCATTTTAGAAATTAATGCAGCTCTACCCTGCGCATTTCCGTGCCCCGTGTAAAACGGCCTAAATTCCAAGCTCACATTACCGCTATTTCAACAAAATTTTATCGCTGCTAACCTGCGCGATGACGTGCCTCGTGTAAAACGTCCTAGAATGCGCAGAGTAGCATTACCTTTTTCTTGCGCGCTTTGGTGGTTCTGACCGTGAAAAGTGGAAGAAGACACCTGGCAATAAAAAATAACGTGGACATGATATGGACAAGATAAGTAAGGAAAAGAAATCGATACGTCAAAGGAGCCGCTCAACTCAAATGCCTAATGTGCTGCAACTTGCTCTTCCTATTCCTACAGAATAATGATAGGTGGCGTCCAGTCCAGACTAATTTTGCTTTGACCGCCTTGAAGCTTTTATTCGTTAATCCTAATTTATATTTATTGCTAAATTATTTCATTATCCGGTATTTAAGAGCGTCGATTTTTCACTACATATTGATCGAGAAATAGGAGGATTTAAAAATGCGAAAAATAAGGGTCCTCTTATTTTAAAATCTCTATCACATCTGACAATAAAATAATATTGGTATGCTAGGTACATTACCAAGATTCTATTCATCGCAGTGCATTAAATTATAGCTCTCACAGAAATTAATTTAAAAAATTGTCTGCCGGATAACCAAAAAATGTCTATCAGCACCCAGTGGTGGATCCAGAGATGGGCTATAGCCTCCCCTTGGAAATCTTAATTTAAACTAGATAGTATGGTAATTCTGTTCAGACCACCACTACTGCTGGAAGGTCACCCCCAGGTCCCCCCTTGTCCACATCCTGGATCTGGACCCATTGGCACCCATGGGACCATTTTCTATTATGACCGAGTTAGAAAAATGAAAAGAGGCTCTATGACAGCCCTAAGAAATGGGCTATGGACAGCTTGAATGTTAAAAATTTTCCTCATTTCAGGCCTCCACATCCCTAAGAACCCCACCAGAAACTCCCGCATACATCCTTCACTCGACCCAACTTACCATCAAGCATGAAACCGGGAAATGGAAGGGTACCTTAAGCCACTCCCAGAAGTGTATCCCACGTGGAGACTACCCACAATGCATCTTGGGAGGATACCACTGGCACCATATGTGTATTGAAGTAAAACGTAATTGCACTTTTTCACAATTATTTTAATGTATACAATGCATTTCAGCTCACAAGAGCCATCATCTGGTATAAGACCTTGCCTGAAAATTGTCTACATTAGTATAAGATCCATGTCTTTAACCTGATGACAGCTCTCCAAGCCAAAACATCGTACACATTAACAAAATAGTAGTGCAATTAAATTTCATTTTAATACGTCAAACTTCCACTACATTATGCCTGGATGGGTTGAATTTCATTCTCTTTCTTTCATACACATTCCTCAAATTTTGTACCATGTTATTTTACCCTTAGAATGATGTGATTACGTGTTGAGTGAGCGTATCACTAGTGTCCAATTACTAAGTTTTTACATGAATATTTTGGGAAATACTGGTATTTGAAACCCAAGTAGCTTTGCCCTTTTTAATGTGTGTCCAAAGGATATGACAAGGTTGCTATCAGTTATGGCAAGGGAAATACAGTAATCACTTCCAGTAGTGAACTTCATTCCAATACTAAAGCCGAACTTGGGGGCAACCGTGGAATATTTAAGACCTGCCGCATGAACAGAGGTGAAATTCACATTAATTGCCCTGGGAATTAAGGACCCTGGATGTGAAGTCCTGCACAGTGGCCTGAAAAGCCAAAGGTCAGTGGTTTGACTCCTGGCTCTAGGAAATTTTTCCCCATAACAATTGATGTGAAATTCACAGCTGTATAAGAGGCACTGAAATATTCCATGATGGATTCATATCCAAAAACATGAAATCCCCAAAATATTTCCACCCTGAAAAGACATTTCAAAAAGCAGCCAAATCAACATAACAGGCTTAATGGGATGTCTTCTCCTACTAACCCTACTATGCAGGTCCAGATTAGGCCAAGGTATAATGGGAAGACAAGAGAGATGAAAACTGATTTATTGACTTATGTAAGGAGAAGTGCTGATAGGAGAGAAATATGAAGAAAATCTTAATACGACCATATGGAAAGACGAGTTGGCCTAGTGAAGGCAGTCTTTTATGGGAGAAATTGATGCCAAGAAAGGTAAAAGAAGGCCTCGGATAAATAAAAGGAATAAGTAATGAATGATGTGAAAGAGGAAAAATATATAGGCGTGAAAAGATTAGCCTATAGGAGAATTGAGTGAACAGGTGCATCTAAACTGTCTTAGGATTAATTCTTCGTTAAAACTTTTGCGGATGCTCATCATTATGATTAAAAACTTTTGGGCTATGTCACCACGTCAATTCTTGGGTGGTCCCCAACGTTTCCCGACTGATGCCGGTCGCTTTTTCAAGGGATTATGATGAGTAGGGAATTTAAAATCTTATACATAGGTATCTGTGTCAGGTGGGAGGGGAGTGGGACACCTTGATTCACCGCTCCTACACAATAAGTGACCAGAACAACTTTGCCAAAGATAGACGGAAGCTGGAGGCCATTCTACGGGGAAATGGATTCGAAGACAAAGAGTTATCTCTCGCACTTTTAATTAAGTCATCAAAAAGAGCGAAATCAAAAACAACACCGCAGAAGCCACGAACTCATCCACAAATGACCTCAGCGACCAGAAGAAAGCCTTCCTGCTATACATAAAGGGGACGACTGACGTAATAGGAAATATCCTATGAAAATTCCAGATAAGGACAATCTTCGCACCTCAAACACAGATAAAGCATCTCCTAAACACCATCAAGGATAGAACTCCACTACAAGTGGAAGGGGTCTACCAAATTCCTGGCCAGACCTGCGGGAAGAACTACATCAGCAAAACAGGCAGATCAGTCAAAACACGCCTAGAAGAGCACGCAAGAGCTATTCCACTGGGGCAATCAACTAAGTCCACGGTAGCCAAACACGCAGTGCTTGGCCACACAATCGACCTCAAGGAAGTCAAAATCCTTGCCAAAGTTAATGGTTTTAAACAGAGACTCGTCAGAGAAGCCATTGAAATATCCTCAGAAGAAAATAATAATTTCAACAGGAACACTGGCATTAAAATTAGCCGTACTTGGCAACCCGTAGTGAGAAAAAACAAGCAGCAACCCACTCCTCCAACCTCCCACTCCCCTCCCCCCACCACCTGGCACAGATACCTACATAAAAGATTTCAAATTCCCAACTCTCCATAATCCCTTGAAAAAGCGACCAGCATCGGTTGGGAAACGTTGGGGACAACCAAGAATTGACGCGACGACATAGCCCAAAAGTTTTTGATCATGTCTTAGGATTACAGACACCAACAAATAGTAGTGAAAATAAGAAAAGAAAAAAAAATAGTCCATAATGGCATAATATGGATAAACTTTCTTTCTGAACCAACACATCGATCCTCGCAGCTATGCTTAAACCACAGAGTGCGAATACCAGGTTGCAGATGGTGGGTTGACCACTAGATACAGAGGTTATCTCAAAGATAAGAAAGTTACGCGAGAAAAAAAGCAGTCACGGACAAAAACCAACAGCATTCTGAGGAGGTATTAGTTGGTTCATTCACAATTTATTCGTTCACAGTGAATCAAATGACTCATGCATCATTGGGCAAAAAAAGTCTAAATCAATCACTTGAACTTACATTTTCATCAAATCAGTCATTATAACTTCTAAGGATCCTCGCTTTGATGATAATAACAAAGAGCTGAAATATGACCATCATATTAGGATACCCAGAGTAAAAGCTACCATAGGATATTCTTATACCACGTTCAATAGCCACGAAAATAGGCTTGTTATTCTTAAGTTAAATGAAGAGCACCATTTGAATTAGTGCTGTAGCTCAGAAGATACATTTGCTCAGCTTAAGTTAATACACAGCAGTCTGAAATAAACTCAAGTACCCATTTCAGATCATTCCTTTATCCGCTGAGCAAGCCATTCGCCTGGATTGATGAGTCTATGATACTTTCAATCCATTCAGAATCCCACAAAGAAAGTGATTGAATCATCCAAGCGACTTGATTCATAAAGATGGAATTAAACCACGCACCGAGACCGGGAGGCCACCTACAATAGAGCATCACCTCATGGAACTCTTAAGAAGACATAACAACTTCATTGGTCACCACGTGGTACACAAGGAAGACAATCACTGAAGTACAGGTGGACAGGAAGAAGGGCAAGGGTTGGCCACGAATGATTTACCAAGGAAAGTGATTTAGGATGTAAGAGAGAATAAAGAGCGTACGTGTGCAGAGATAAGCAGATAGTAGAGTGGAGTGGAGGGCTGAGTCAAACCAACCTTCAGATATTATACTTATTACGATAAATTTACAGTCATAGCAATGGAACCTCCTTTAATGCCATACTGGTTCTCCGAATGACAAAATTCACTTAAAGTGAGGCCTTGTGGAGTGGACTACTACTAGAGTCAACAAGAATTAAACAAGTGTGAGTGTGAAATTAAAAAAAATTAAGTCTTTCTATCATACCATATGACAATCAAAAAAATAATCTTAAATGCTCCTTATTTCCTAAATTTAGGAACAAGAGTTGGTCAATCGGATACAGCCCTAACACTAGATTGAAGATTGTATAGAATGAAATAAATTAACCAATCCAAGCATCATAATTCACAATGAATGCTCATTTTACTTACTTGGAAACTTTGCATTCCTGAAGTTAAGAAATACCTTATAAAACAAAACTGCTTAACTTGGCTGTGAAATATTAATGAGGTACCATACTTTATTGCTAATTAAGTAACAACTTGGTAGAAACAAGGTAAAGGCATCCATGTTTAATCATGTCAAGGCTGTCCAGAAAATTAACCTCAAATTTTACTACACATTGCTACTGGAGAAAATAAACATCACAGAGCCAATTCCACAATAAAAAAATGGCCAATAAATCTACACAAAAATTAAAACATTTTGTACCAAATGATATTATGATTTTATGTAATGCAAATTGTCCATGAAACTATTGCTTGCAATGATTTCAAAAGCTTACTCTCATCTTTCCTCAATCCTAAGGACATGATAATCTTAGGCAGCAGAGCAATTTGATTACTGCCAATGCACAATAACTAATAAAAATGTTTCGCAATAAGTTGACAACAAGAAGTTTGGTTATCTTTTTAAAGCTGCAATTTCATTAGTGAGTCCTACAGCACAGCTATTTTCACAAGATATGCTTTAGGTGCATCAGTTCACCTATATAGGAAAAAACCTTTTAAGTCTCATATTCCAAAATAAATGCACAAGTGTATAAAAAACAACTGATTGGTACTTCACAGACTTCAACAAATACAAAGAGTACAACGCAATAATTTGTCAAAACAACTATGGCAGCAACTGTTGGGTTTATTATGTTCTTGAACGGACATGATTCATTCTCCACAGTTTGATAGACCATATATCTGTTTAAATTTTTTATTGGAAAATGAAAATGCACCCACCAAAATCATGTTAGGGAAAAATGGTGGGCAACGAAAAATTACTTCAGAGCCTGCTTAGGCACACAAAGAAAAATATGCTTTGAGCAAACACAAATAAGTATGGAATAGCAAAAAAACATGGGAAATTGTGCTAGGCATAACAACAGTCCATAATCTTCTAGCACTTGCATTAAAAGAGCACTGCATTTGTGAAATCAAGGAACAAACTTCTTTCATGATGTTAGTCAAGGCATTGTGCAGATGCAGTCACATTATCTTTCTCCTCAAATCTGTCCCACAATTCATACCACAAGAAAGCAACATACACATATTATTTCACACACAGCTCTGCTTCCCACCATACTCCAAAGCAAATTATATAAAAAAACACATTAGATAGAGCAATGTAACAAACACAACAGCAATGAAGAGACATCAAGTAAGCAGTCTTTACGCCAACAATACATTGCCATGAAACTAAACAGCCAAAACCTCCAGAATTTTACCCAGGGATGGAGATGAAAATTACAAATCGATTTTAATGTTCTAAAATGTGGTAACAGGTATTTTTCAGAATTCACATCACTACCACCTTAATTTTTAATTATTTTCCGAGCCTATCAATGATATAAAATTGAAATAAAATGAAGCCATTGAACAACAATGATTTAAATTTTTTGAACTAGGAAAATTAAATTTTTATAAACATGGGGGTCTCTTTGGGACTGAATTCTGCTTTAGACACAACTGGGAGAACCTAGCCTTTTGAACACTATAATTATACCACAGATACTCAGCTGAGAAATGAAATACTAACAGATACAAATCAGAAGTTTTGTGTACTTAGCTCAAGGAGATCCTAGACTAAATACTTTCCCAGTTTTGAGACGTTCATCTGTCTGACCACCTAAAATAATATGGCATATTTTTTTAAGCAAAGCATGTGGCTAAGTCCAACCACTAATGCTTATCTTCCCATGAAGCTGTCCTTCCCATAAACCAAACAACACTATCAAGTTTATCCTTGCCATCACAAATGAAAATTTAGCTGTAACGTTGGAAAAACACTACTGCACATCATCGATTTGGAATTCTACATCAGACCACATCCCATCAAAATTTCACCTATTCAATGCACTTCTCTGATTTGAATTTTTAAATACAGTTAATTTAAAAAAAAAGAAAAATTAAACCATCTTAAATGACACTGACAGTGATTAGTTAAATATAACAATAAATAAAATGCCTAAGGGGGCAGGGAGGGGAATCAGTCAGGTACCACTCATAATGTGGTCGCATCTTGATTTTTTCTTCATATTGTTCACAGTTAAAAGTTGCTCACAACACGTGGTACTTGGTTGATGATGAAAGCTGGCAGTTGGCTAATGTTGTCCTCATACTACAAAGACTAGCTTCCTCCATTCAACTTCACACTTACAAAACATTTCCACACATTTTTTTTCCTAGAGCACAACCACAAGAAACGGCCAGTTTTTAGCCTACCCCCAAAACATACCCACAAAAATAGTTCGTTTTTTATGAGCACTACAGTGCTGCCATTTCAAAGCTATTCCAGCCAAACACCACACACGCAATTTCCTTCGTTTCTACTATGCTTTTCCGAAGCAAACCCTTTTTTATTTTTTGTTACTGAAAACCAGTTCAATAGTCCAAGGCCTTATGTGGCTACTTTCATAGCACTATCTATTTAGTGACATAACAAGAAATCAGAATCTAGCAGGTGGTATAAGGTAAGGATTCAAGATGACGTAAACGAACAGAAAAATTAAAGAGTTATATATCACTGGGTCACACTTCCTTTTTTTTTTAACTGGCAATCACAGCACATCCAAGAACTGACCTGGTCACTAGACCAATTCCTTCAAAGTGTTTTTAACTCCTGTACACAACAAAATATTTGACTAATCAGTGATAACCATGATATACTTACTTCCGCAGTACTATATTTTGAGATAGAAGGTAGTTCCAATTTTTTTCCATTTTATTTTAACCTATTCCCATCGAGGAAGTCAGTTCTACCTACACAAAAGCTCCTTGATTTCGTGATGGTTTTAATATATATGTATATATAGTTTATCGACTAGTGTAATAAAATTGTTGAGGAATGATGCAATGCAGTTTGCAAAAAAGTAATACACACAACTACCATTATGATTGCTAAATCTACTTTTTCTCCAAAAGTGATCAATTAATCAAATGACATCCCAGAAACAAGGATTAAATTATACAATAATGTAAAAAAACCTGGCAGTCTGACATTCATGATTCCCTCAACTGTTAAAAATATCTCGTTAAACAGGAAAGAAATTCATCGCATTTCCACCAAGAAGTCTCCGTCAGTAGGACTAAGATTAAAAAAAAATGGATGCAGCTATGACCTGTTACAATCTGTCTAAACTCGTCACTCTCTAAGTCCATGATACTGGCCAGCTAATACCTTCAATCCGGAAAACCAACACATATGCAAAACACTTCTGAAACACAGCCGATATCAAGATCTTCTATTTCTCACTTCTTCATTATTCTGATAAGAGTAGTGCCACCAATCACTAAGTTCACCAATCTCAAAAACACCTAGTACAAAACCCATCGTCCACCAATAACTTAAATAAGTCACGCAAGTGGTTAAAGAGGAAAAGCTGGTATGGATTAAGGAATATTCCCCGTGAACAAGGCTCAAATTATGGGGTTTCCAGTAGAAGATTTCTTGCATCACCCTAAATATTAACCAATACAGAGGCATTTTAGTACAATGTCCGATTGGCATCTCTACGTAAAGCACATTCTTTTTCACTCCATGACAGATCAGCACCACATAATGCATATTTTTTTACCCCATTCTCCATTTTTTTTCATATTTTTCGAAAAATTTTAGAACTGCAGAACTGACTGGTTTCCTTCTAACTCCATTTTGACTGTACTATGCTTTTTTCATAACAGGGAGTTCTGGCTGGTTATCCACTTCCCCACAAAAAGACACATTACTTTTTTTGGTAAGTTTTGTCAACACTTTCCCATTTTTTTCATTAATTTTTGTCCATTTTGAATTCACTTATTTATTCTTTTAAATGTTACACTTACACAACAACTCCAAAAAAAAAAAGTACTCACACCATTCACACATACACACTCATATTTACCACCTCTCGCATTTCTTCATAAGGAAATAGGAAAACAAAAGAGAAAATGACGGACTTTTCTAAAAAATTCGCAGAAGGAAAGGCCAATTGGAAAAGGGAATGAAAAGGTGGTGCACAATAGAGATATATGTACATACATATAAGGAGCACCAAAAAAAAGTAACAAGAGGAATGAATTTGTATTACTGAGGAAAATGTAAGAGCTACAGTTACACATTGGTTAAAGGAGACATCTTTTTTTTTTGTCATCTTTAGGAAAAATGGTTTCATGAAGAGGTTCCCACATACTACAATGTTGCTGAAGGGTACTTAAGCTATCTCTTAAAGGTAAAGGCTACTTCACCTGTCAGACAATTGTACCAGGAGGCTTTATAGTCCCAATTGGCATAGATTAACAATGACGTGGACCAAACACAATTGCCAAGCCTCCTTTTTTATAAACATTCAAACCTTCACAAAAAAGTGAGATAAGTTTGCACGATGTCTGAGAAAGGGAGCAGGATGAAAAGGATGAAAATGGAGAGGGGATGAAAGACATTGATTGAACAAGAAGGACAGGGATTTTCTTGGGGGAGGGGGGAAATCAGGGGTAATAAGGAATTTCCGTATTTTTTTCTACCTCCCGGCCACACAACCCTGATCTGCACTCAATACTGACCAGGAAGTCACAAAATAACAATTCCGGCTAAGAGACACAGCTCCCGACCAAAATTGGAATGGGGATGGGGTGATTTTTCAATAACTGTGGTCGTGGAGGCCAAGGGTTTTCAGGGATCAGATGGAAAAAAAGATTTGTTATGACGGCTGCTAGCGACGGTTGTAAGTGCCCCTGTTTAACCCACCCCCACGTCCGCCTTCTCCACGTGAGAACGATCCGGGACCACTGCCGCGGCCCCGTGGCATACCAATCGGCATACCAGAGCCCCTCATTCCCCGAGATGGGGGTCCGCGGCCCATTGTGTCCCCAGAGCCCATGCGTCCATTACCGCCACCACCCTGGCTGCCGCCTCCCTCTTGCCTTGGCCGGGTTTTCTTCTCCTCCACATTCAGCTTTTGACCACCTTCACCAGGGAAGTAGATGGGCTGCGAGGGAAAAGCAGGAAACCAAACATTTATAAACATTAATGGCCACTAAAATATAAACACCAACTGATCTGGGCTTGATGCAGAGGGAGATACAGTAGACTCTTGCCATTACCAAGCTCACAGGACCGAAAAACCCGAAGTTCGTAATAACGATGTTCGTATGAACGTTTCTTATAGGAATCGTCGAAAAAATCATTGACTGTCAAAATTTCTGGTCTCTTCAATTTCTTGTACTTACAGGGTTCCCACTCAAGAAGATAAACCATTTTAGGCAGAAATATTGACTACTTAACAATCATCGGCCGCACGTTTACTAAAAATTTAACAAACGCAACAGACGCCGTGAATGCAAATGCAGCCCTGAAAGTGCTGTTTCTCCTGGCGTCACGTATCGTTTGCAAAATTCAGCTTCGACTGAAGTTTGTGAGTGGGAAAATAGAGGGACCAGGGTGCCAGGGAGTTAACAAGTGTCTGAATTTTCGTAAGTGTCAATAATTTTTCGTTACCAGTCTTCCGGCTTTGGTACAGGCTTAAGTTCAATGTGTCATCATGGCACACAAACCAATAATAGCGCTTCGAATATACAAGTGCAGATAAATCTGTGGCCATGTCTGCGCGTGACTAATCTTGAAATATGATCGAAATATCCACTTTTCTTTTAATCGGTCAATCGCAGTTCTACCATCGTAAAATCAAGATTGAGAGATTTTTTAAGGTTTTATGACAAAATTCACGGCTTTTTCCAGGTTTTTTCACGGTATACGAAATTCACGGCTTCTCGCGGTTTTAAGGTTTTCAAGGTTGAGTGGGAACCCTGACTTAGAGTTGCACCGCAAAATAGTGTGAGTCAAGTGTATAATAAACATGATTAAATTACGTGCAAATACATTAAAACAAGCACATTCGTTTCATTTTCTCAAAACAAGAATGAGGCATTATTACGGCTGTGCGAGACTCACGACCATTCGAGAGTCTCGACGGTCGAGACGAGAATTTCATTTCTCAGCATTGTCCGGACGAGACTCTCGGCGAGGCGAGAGTCCCACCTGGGCCAAGAGTCTTGACGAGAGTCGAGAAGTCTTGCCCCTTCGCGATTTCTCAACACCCGTCGAAACTCCCGGCTCCTCAAAAAACATAAAACTATTTCTAATTTAGACATTGAAAATAATTTAACAAAAAGATTATTTTAAGACATCTTACATATTTACAAAACTAAAAATAGTTGTAACATAAGATCAACATTAACAACTTAAGCATATTTTATTATTTAATTAACTAAAATTGACAGGTAACCATGAACCTTAGTTACCATAAATAAACATTGCAAAAAGATATATAAAATTCTACAGACTTAGACTATGATCTTATATTTTCTGTTAATTTACAAGTGAATGATTCTTTTTTATTATATTACTGTAATAAGAAACATTGCAGTAACTCTTTAACATGTATCAAAATTATATGCTCAATTTAATTTTAAGCCCTGATAATTTTTTGTAAATAAATGGAAACGTCGGAAAATTTTACATTTCAATTTGAATACCTACACTCCAAGAATCAAATTTTATATTAAATATTGAGGTCAGGAAAAGGAATTTTTTTCCAAATCCCTTATTGGGAACTCTAGTAGCATCGTGCACACACTTTAAAAAATTGGATGCAGAGGGTAAATCATTGAATAAAATATTTTTATAATGTGAATAAATCCATAAAAGTCGTAATGGATACCCCAGTAAACTCTATCGACTGATTGCGGCTGAGTCTCGACCGGTGTCGAGAAATCTCAAAGGGGCGAGACTTCTCGACTCTCATCAAGACTCTCGCCGCGCCGAGTCTCGTCCCGACAATGCCGAGAAATGAAATTCTCGTCTCGACCGCCGAGACGAGACTCTCGCACAGCACTAGGCATTATGCAATCGAGGGTTGACAACTTCCCATATACAGTAAATCCTTGATATATAAACAAGATGCGTTCCTTGAGACATTACTCGTAAGTTAGTCAACGATTGATTTACTTCATAATAAGTTTGTTCATATTAACGAGTGTCTACTGTATCAATGACAGAAAAACTGCTGGACTTTCCCACAAACTTTATTCATCACACAAAGTATTTCAACCCACATAGCCATCATCAGGCACAAAAATATGTAAACATGCAAGAACACAGATATAAATACTAATTCTATGAGTCGGGAAATAGAGAGGAGGAGGAGGAAAGGGGAATTTTCACCAAGCTAGCCCTTATTTTGCAGAATTAAGGAAAGTTAACTTTTCCTGGTCTCAAAATCACCTAAATGAAGTTAACATTTATGCGCCAAAATTTGGATACTTTACAATAACTTGAGCCTGTGACACATGTGTTAAGTACGAAAGACCTAAAATTGATTTTTTGGGCCTTAAAATACACTATTCCAGCAAAGAAACGTTGAAGTAAAGCTATTTAGGGTTAAAATTTCGTTTATTTTACTGCATTTTAAAGAGTTACTGAGATAAATAGTTGCCCTGCAATCTCTTCCACCCTCCAGAGCCCTACCCAGAACTATGGCTCCATTGAAGTATGGCCCACACCACTTACTTCTGCTACTAACTACTAACTACTAACCCTACATCCCCTCCCCTTCTATTTCTAGACCTTTAAAACAGGGACATTGACTGCCCTGGGGCAGCAGAGGAGAGGTATCCAGCCATGGAAGTAAGTGGTGCAGGCTGTCCTTAGGCTCCGCCAGTTTGGGGTAGTGGAATAGATAGCGGGGCACTGTAGGTCTTGAAGGTATGGCCGAAAAAAAATCAGTCTTAAAGACCTTCACAGTAACATTTTCTATCAAAATAGAGGTTTTTCAGCCCCAAAAATACTATCTTGGGTCCTTTGCACTTAGGATTCTTGGGGCATGGGTTCCTATTATTTTAAAGTAACAAAATTTAGCATATCTTCATTTAGGTAATTTTGAGATGAAGGAAATAACTAACTTTTCCATATTCTGAAAACTAAGGGCCCGTCTAATACACAATAGCTACATGCCCCTAAGATGGAGTAACAAACTAAATAAGGGAGGGGGCGGGAGAGCTCAGGTTTTCTGAACTTAAGGGATGAAGGGTAAATGGATTGTTTGAAAAGTGTTGGACACTGGATGAAAAAAATAGCAAAAAACAGAGGAAATACCTATTTATATAGCCTGATTTGTCGACCAAGACAAAGTTTGTGGTAGTAAGGAAGGTATGGATACTAAGACGGAACCAGTAAGTAAACCCCATTAATGCTATTTTGGCACACTAGTTGTTCAAATACAAGGTACTCACCTTCCGGCTAAGAACGTCTTGCACACTAGCAGGATCTTTGAAAACGATGAAGCCATAGTTAGGAACACACTTGCCACCGGGTCCTTTAGTATTAGGCTTGCTGTGAATCCGGAGGTCCAGGATTGTTCCAAATTTACCAAAAAGTTCCTAAAATATCAGATCCCAAGAATACAATTAGAGGGGAAAAATAAGCACATTAACTATAAGGTCGGATTTAAAATTGATCCTTTGCCATCAAGACACATTTACATCACTAGTTATGAACAGGAATTTTTTAGTTTTTTTTTCTGCTCCTACCAGTTCATAATAAGTACCATTAGCCACGAGTTTCCCTCTCAAGTAAGAGGCAAGCTTCCCAAATGCACTATATACCACATTCTCCTAAAATGGTCCTTTTTTTTAATTCCCTGACAATATACCAATTTCCCAAACCAATCATCAAAACATCACCCATTATCAGGAAATTTTATTTCACCTACACAAAATTTTCACATAACACAGAAAATGTTAAAAACTATAACAAATACATAAAAACTAGAAGTACATCCTGGTGAAAAAATGTAATTAACTTTCAAAAGACTAGCATCAAAATCACAATGTTTTCAGTTTTTGACCTCAATTGCATAGTATTTGGCTAAAAAATACTTATGACGATAAGGTAGCATAAATATGGAGAAACATATAGTAGATCTCGATCAAAGTTTTCACAGCTCATGATGATTAATAAGTGACATATGGATGTATGCTGCTGGGTATATAGGATTTTGCAGTAATCATCATACCTGATGATGATTGTAAGGTGATTCAAAACATGTGTTGTGAAATGTTATACAGTGAGTCCTTGTTCTACTTCACCCCGTTTCATGTCATTTTGCGATAACGTCACGAAAATTTTGAGACCGTCATTCGTTTATCGCACTTACGCTTCGCGATAACGTCAAGTCTTTTAAATTTCGCGCAAAAAAAAGGCGAAGCGGCGGGCGTTACAGGTTGTTCGTTTTGTGGGCAGTAATATAGTCAGTCTATACAAAGTGTAAAACAGTGTTGTTTATTGATAATTGCGATTACGGTTTTAGCAAAAATTTCTGCAAAATGATTTTTTGCGCAGGTGCGCAAGGTTTTACTTGACATAATGGTTTTCAGGAACCTAAAAAGTGCTTTCAAGGCATTTCTCCGTGTAGAACTCTGAGTTTTTGTCGTCACTTTTTTCGCAGAGTTCACAATAATTTTGGTTCCTGTAACTGCGACGATGTTTCAGCGATTATGATGCCCAGGCGACGCTCGCCCGGGCGACCACCATAGCGAAGCCGAAAAGCAAATGCTGGAAGATACAAAAATGGATAAGGATTTACGTCACTGCTGCTATTGTCGTCGATGAAGACAGGAACTCGTATTTATGCGATAGTTTGGCATTCCCATCGTAAAAAATGCCCCAGATATTTTGTTTTGAGTTCAATGGGAAGTTTACATAATGTGTACGTAAGATAGAGAAGATCCATGAAATGAATAAATAACATTTTAAAATTTATGACATTAAAAAATGAATAAATACCCTCAAATCATTTTCGCCAGCATGATGAGGAAGATTTCCCATAAACAACTGCTGACTGTCGGAGTACTGATGCATGCTGTTGCCCATTCGGCGTCGATCTCCATCGCCACCCATGTTCCCTGCAAAAGAAAATTATCATTATTATTATTGCAGTCTTCCACTGGTTTAGACAAGATTTACAACAAACACAACACATCAACATCACTTTATCACCTCCCTACACTGCACCTACATTGAAGTTCCTTCCCCATACTGACATTAAGAGGATTTACATAAAATGGTTTTGTTGGGGTGATTATCAAAATGATACATTAAAAGACATTCTGCTTCTATCCCTCATTGTCATTGGGGTGTTCACACGGCAAACAGAGGTTCATCTCTGGTTCACACAAGTTGAGGACTTACTAAGGATCCTACTCCAACTAGCATTTTTGCAGAAGTTAAATCTGCCATTAGAGCCACACTTTTTTAGTTAGAGTAATTTATGCTAGAGCCAAGAGCTCTCCTGAATTAATTTGCCTTTCAGCCACACCTGTGCAACATGACAAATAGAGAATTCGTTCACTGTTCAAGATATTGCCACTTGATTTGTTTGTTTTGCTGTGATGCATGTAACAAACCGAATTTATGTAAATTTTAATTTAGAAAGAATTAGTGATGGGTCGATTCCAAAATTTTATCGATTCCGATCCCGATTCTGACATTTCGATTCCGATTCTACCGATACCGATTCCATCGATTCTGATGCCATAGGCTCCAAGAAAAACAACACTTAATTCCAGGCAACAAGAAAACCACTTTTAAAAATGTTACTCTGTGAAAGAGGCAGTTGACAAAAGCATCTTTCATATCATCACTATGTAATTAAAATATAATAGCTAATTTTCAAAACAGAACGTACCTGAAAAGTGTTGTTACATGATAGGTATCACTTTAGAATAATAGCACTCATGTTTAAATTTAAAATAAAAGTATCTCCTTTAATATCTATCTTTTATTCATGATATCTTATCATTATCAATAATGCCTCTCAAATTTAGTCTCCTTTTACAGACTTTAAATCTTTGCTCAGAAAGCGAAGCATCTTCACTCTGTCAGAATAAAGTCTGTTGCATTTCACTTCACATATTTTTCCTGCATAACTAAATGTCTTTCACTGAACACAGTGGATGGCGGTATGGCAAGAAACCTCTTCACTAATACTTTTAGCCTTGAGTACGATATACAAGTCTTCCGTTATTTCCCAGGGATGGAATTTGGTGGTGCATTCATCTCTGATAAATGAGCTTCCACTTCAGCTTCAACAGTGTTTGCTATGGTGACTTAGGGTACTTTTCCAGATGCATCACTGTATCTTGACCATATACCTGTCACAGGCTCCCTAGTCTGCATTTGCTCCTTCGGAATATAATAGGGATGTGCAAGTAGCACTTTTTGATCTCGAGTCGAGTTGAAAATTACTCGCGAGTATCGAATCGAGTCGAGTCTAGTATGATCATTTGTGAACCAGGCAATACAGCAAAGCATACTACAATATATTCTACTCCAATTTTCTATATTGAATGTCTAATCTAATGTAAGAAGGAAAATATAATGAGGATTGTTGATGGTTATTATCAAAAGTAGGAGATGAATGAAAATTAATGTGTCTTCAACAGTTCCATAGGGACAATTGAAATTAATTAACCCCAAGTAATATGTGGACCATATATATGTATCCAAACTGCAAGGTAGAGCCCTGAGTCTAGTAATTTTCACAGCTATAATAAAGATTACATACTACGAATATGAATCCTGAATTATTTGGCCCTTTCAAATTATCAAGCACGAAAACCAATTATTCTACATGCTCAGCCAGCTGGTTTTGACGTCTCCATGTTACAGTATTGCTACCTGCAGAAAATTTTCTTTAGCTACACACTTCTGTGAATGGGCAAGTACTTTCCAACCAAAATTGCAAGATTTCGGAGACTGGAATTTTTATTAAAAATTATATCAACGATTTTTTTGGATCTTGAATCTTAATGGAATTAAAGTGGACGAAGCGAACAAACTATAGAGCTAAACTTTAGTTTTGTAGAGCCAAAAACATTCTATACTTCTCACGTCATTTAATCAACCTTAAAATCTCTTGCTTTCTTTTAAGTTCAAGAAAGAAAATAAACGCTACAAATGACTCTAATGGACGCAGTAATAAAAGAGGCTAAAAGAGCCTTGTGGTGTGAAAACTCCCCCTTCCGTGCGACTCGCGTCGGCAAAGGTGGAAAGGGGAAAAGGGTATCGGTTGTTGCCTTTCACGAAAACAGTTCCTTTTCCTCTCTCTTAAGCATGTTGACTTAATCTCTTAACTTTACTTCAAAACCCGAGCCATATTCCTTATGATTGGGATGGTTCCGAAAAATATCCAAACCTTGGTACTTTCACTCGAGTAATGCGCTAAATGGTCCAGTCTATCTATACACAATCCTTTTCAACATCCTCAGTTTAGTGTTTCAAGTCAATGAAGACAATTATCCATGCTTTAAATGACGATTTTCAAGACTAATGTATTAAAAAAGTTGAAAAATCGGCCTCAGTTACGAGCCTCAAGAGTTCCGCGGCGTGTAGCTCAGCCTTGACGCGCATTTGAAAAATCTCTCTCATTTCCTTCGTCGCAAACATTTTTTTCCCAAGATCTCTAGTTAGTAGTCTTTATTAATCCCTACTTTGTATTGTGATTCAATTTTTCCTAAACGAAACGTAAACGAAAGATAATGTCTACTTTATGTCAAATTTCACGTGAAAAACGGGTCGACCATTTTGCGCTGTAAAAGCAGACAGATGAGAGCCAAAATATTCAAAATTCATTGAAAGTATAGGCAAAGCACCAGGATAAAGGTCATTTTGGACTTTATTCCAGCTTTTTCCGATTTTGGAGCAGTGTGCGCCGGGTCGGAAGACGATCGGCCACCGCGGATGATCTAAAGGTGTTCGGCACCCACGTCGACAACTACAGTAGACTCTCGTTAATACGAACAACGTTGTTACGAAGTTCTCGTTATTACGAAGCAAATCGTTGGTCCCGTCGAAAAGGCCTATCCAAGCTATAGTAAAAGAAACGTTATTACGAAATTTTCGTTTTTACGAAATTACGAACCTAAGTCCCGGTCCCGGCGGTTACAATATGAACTTTATTACGAAGTTACACGCACAAGTCACGGCATTTAGGTGGATATTCACTACACTTAAGTTTTAATAATCGCGCCACGTTTAAGTTATTTTCGTGTACTGTGCCAAAGAGCGTCAATTATGGTTCTTTAATCAGTTTACGCGCTACATCATATAACAGCCTTCATTCCTGTAAAGTCGTGGTGACCCACTCATAACCGTTAGTAGATTGGATGTACAGTCAATCCTCTTCCTGTACACATTCGATGTACGAATTTTCAGAGATACGAGCATTCAAAACTTTCAAATTTCAAATTCGGCGCCTTTCGATTTGGCCGATACTACGCGGTGTGGCACTAGGAAACTCTCACTGTGATCACGATCTGAATAAGGTATCATTGAATCCAGTGTGAATTTAGGAACTGTTCAGCGTTTCGCCCGTTCTTCGTTACCGCGGGGAGCTTTTTTTCGGCTCCGGATGCATCGCAGGCCCCGCTAGATCAGTTTGCCACAGTCGTGAGTTAACGCATACGTGTAATGCAGTGTTGCATCCCGCAGGATAACCGTACTCCCCGATAACTTACATGCAGACCGGCTGGCGAGGGTTGTCCGATTACGGCACAATAGGAGGGGCGGATAATCCTGCGCCAGCACGGTTTAGAGCCAATCGCTGCCCCCCAACGCACCTCACACCCTCGCCTAGTCATACAACGTTGTCAAATGCATAAACGAGCACCAAAATAAGCCTGATCCACCAAAATAAGCCCATTCTTCGAATCACAAGAACAAGTGATTATTCCTCTAGGTCCTTCACGGTCGTCGTCCCTTCCGGTTCTTCTCTTCATGGAACACTTTGTAAGCGTTTCCCTTTCTTACCTAGCCCCCTTACCCCCTACCCAGACCATTGTCTGTTACTGGACAACTCTCGGTGGCCGGACTGTAATTTTATCAACCTTGGAACAAGGTCTTGGGACGCATTTAGTTTGAACATCGGAGTTCATGTGTTTGGGAATCAACCCACGATTGCGTCATGGTGCAGTCTTCTGTTGAAAAACTGAAACGAATTTTCCTGTTTATATATATTTCCGCATAATTTAATAGCGTTTATAATACACTATTTCTTTCGACGAATCCTAAAATAAACGTTCTTACGAACTTCGTTATTACGAACCTCCGATTTTTCGGCCCCGTGAACTTCGTAATAACGAGAGTCTACTGTATAGTGTATACAGCAAGCTGCAACCGCTGAAGCTACCAGGCCAAGGAATTAGAATGACTTATCGGCTTTAAAAACTGTTTCATTACATGAGTTCCATGATAGCGCTTCCTGTCGGCAGATTGCTGGACCTACTAGCTACGAAAGCTCTGTAACCTTAACTACTAGACTCAACATTCGTAATGCTACTCGAAACGCTCGAGTCGAGTACCAACTACTAGACTCGACTCGAATTCTCGAGTACTCGCACATTCCAAGATATTTGTTTTGTTATTATGATTACGTGGCGCGAAAATTCGAATGACTGTTGGAAACGCGGTCGTATATAAGTTTGTGGTTTGAAGTACTACTGGAATCGGAATCGATTTTTCACTTTGGCAAGTACACGTTTTCGATTCCGGTTCTTGGTCGAGAATCGAGGAATCGAAGAATCGAGGAATCGAACCGACCCATCACTAGAAAGAATTCATGACAAATTCAAAGACTTTCAGACCTTAAAGCTCACACAATGGAAGCTTGATATAGCAACAGCTCTTAGAAATAAAAAATCACTGGCTATAGCAAATTGTCACCATTACCCAAGGTAATAAAATGATAAAAAATGCCCCCCAGACATTACTATGGCTGTTTTTGCAGAGAGACAAAAAAAGCCAATTCGATAGAAATTAAAAGTCATATTTTCAAACATTTCATATATGATAGTTTATAAACTTTCAATGTAACATGAAATCCTCAGCACATATGTTGGATATCATACGCTGGTGATCTAAGAAGTCAAATTTTAACAATCCCAGCATAGGAGACATTCACCTACTGAACTTTATTTGCTGTCATTTATGTGCTGTTATAACCCCGATTTATTGTATTCTCCAAATATGTATAACTGCAAGTAATGGCAAAGCATCAGACTTTTAAGGCTAAAACTATGGAAACCATTCCATAATGCATGCCTTAGTATCTATCCGATTTAGTAGTTATAACGATAAGGTGGCAGCTGCAATGGATGATGGAATGAACAGGATGAAACTTTAGTTCGACATGATTAATGGAATATCATCTCCTGCAGTTAAACGGCAGAATAAAAGAGAAAATAATCTTCATTTGCAGCAAAATCATCCCTATAAAAGGTCAACTATCATCCTTCAAAACGGCTGAATTCAGTGTCATCGGAATCATGAAACCAAATACAGTAAAGACAATACAAATTTATGATACTATGAAGAGAAAGTGTCAGTCCCGATGAAAGCCTGTGCCAAATGCATGGCGAATTTGAAAGTACAAAGTTTTCACTACTACAAATTTTTTTGAACTTGCAAACCTCAGCCATGATCCCAAGGAGGAAATAATATTTGTTTACACAACCAAGGGCAATACATTCGGCAGCAAAAGTATTTATGAGAACATTTTACAATGTTTCATGTTGAGGTGTGTTGCCAATGTTGAGGTCAAACTATGGACAACAGGAATGAGATTGAGCTCATAAAATTCTCATCCCTTTGGTCATCCCACTGGAGTTGAAGCCTGCACCTTTTGTTCATACGTCACCTTAGGGGCACTTCACAGGATGGATCGATAGGTACACAGAATATTTATTGCCTCTAGTGCTATTGGGAGTTTTTGAAGACATATTTTCTTCATGTTTATCATCACCTATCTTATGTGCTACCTAGAGAAAAGGCAATGGTAATTAAATGCATCCCTAATTGGTTGCTCTATCATGCCATCTGCATCATAGCAGAGACCTCGAAAAATATTTCCCCAACGACAATAGGGTGGTTTCCTATTATTTTTTTATTGCCTAAATCGAAAGATTATTACTCCTGGAGTACTTATTTCACGCTTTTAGATTATTAAATGACAATATCTATTTTTCGCGATTAAATGAAAAGTGAAAATTTTCAAGCGCGCGAAAATGCGACCATTAAGTATGAATGCCGGGAAATCTCTCCGCATGACATATTTCTGGTTCCCGCTGCCGCAAGTGAGGTGACCTTGAGGCGAGGCTTAGCGCTGATACGACGCAGGCTGCTAGCGGGTAGCTGAGTACCCTGCTGGCTGGTAGCGCTTGGCTTAAATAAGGATTATTAATACCTTATCAAATGAAGAAAACTTTCCGACCTTAGCCAGTTTTAATAAGTGATTATTAAGACATGTTTCCCTGAGCTCTGTGCTTCATGCATGCATTGGTAACCTCAGACGATGTATAACTCCTATCTTCTCGTATAGAAACTAGGTCCCTGTGACGTCACATGGAGTGGCATCGCATGGGCGCCAATCTGGACCTTTTCAAATGAGGATAAAAATGGACCATTGCCATTCGTCTAAACCGGTATTTCTAAAACGAAATAATTTTTATATTATGAATACAGTAATGGTGGGTAACGAATCACAATCAATGCCAACTGAAAAAGTTTATCAGTGAAAAATGTGCCAAATGATTTGATTCAAAAGATTCATTTGTTTTTTTCAAGAAAGCAGGTAATTAAGTAAAACAGATTTAGCATAGTTAAAACTATAAAATATAAAATGGTTCTACTTTTGGCTCGACATGAGAGTATCTGTAGTGATAATTAAATGTACCAACATGACCTGGCAGACGTACGCAATTGTGGTTTCTCACGAATTTTATTTGGTGGTCCCAAATGGCAGCAATATCTAGTTCAGTATGACTTTCGCAATCAACCATAGTGCAAGTGGTCTTTATTAATTGACAATTGTCTCCTATTTGTGGATTATATGATTTATTAGCTCAGTTATGTATTACTGCCGTTAATTTTCTAACAAAAAGTGGATACAGTGGAACTTGGTTAGTACGTTCCTCCTTAGTACGGCGATTTCTCTCGTTCCTGGTACCATCCGAACAAAATACAGGTAAAAGGTTTTGGCTAGTACGTTTGAAAAAATTGTGCTTTCCTGGTTAGTACACTTAATTGCTTGCCGTGATGCAACCCTCAATTCGTTCTCCAGTATCTTCTCAAGGATTGTGAACCTCCGAATTCACGATTTAATTTATTATAATCAGCCATTAACATTCATTCCACATCTCTCTTTCTACGACGGTGATTTATCCAAATGCATTTCTCAATTCTTATGATGTGATGAATAATAAAATGCGGCCATTTTTCAGGAACGTCTGACTATGCAAAACTGCAGCCAATGAGAAGCCCCAATTTTCCCCATTCCGAGCACCTCACCTTCTGTTGCCTTTGGAGTTCCCACTGTGCACAAATTTTGCGAGACGGCAGTTGTTGCTTTTGCACGAGTTATCATAGCGAGGGCAGTTAAATTACAATTGAAATGAAAAGAAAACTAGTAGTGAAGCAGATTACAACTTGATATAAGATTGAAATTCTCGAGGAAGTGGAAACCGAAATCCATTCATAAAGCTAGTGGTGTTAGTGCGAAGATTAAATATTCTTGCATCCACATTAAGCACGATTGTATGAAACTGCAAAAGTCCTAAGTCAATGTGACAAAAAGCAAAAGCGCGTTCTTGATTGGAAATTTCCAGAATTTGAAAGATATTCTTCTTAAATGGTGCAAACAAGCACAAGGTGCGAATGTGCTGTTTGATGGTTCCATTTATTCGTCTTGAGTGTGAAATAGCAGATCACACAATAGAAGAAGCAGAAATTACTCCTTTCCCCTAGAAAGTAGCATCAGATTGCTGGGGAGATGAATTTCAACGAGTATTGCGAGCGTGATGATGATCTCACTGTTTGCCAAACCATGTCAATCGATGAAATTCATGAACAGGAGTTGAAAGAAAACGAAGATGGAAGTGATGAAGATGCTGCTGAGGAAGGAAATTAGTCTTATCCAATTCCCACTTCATCTATAGCAGTCGAGGCTGAGTCCGTGCATTACTTGACTACTGTTGCGGGAGCAGACGATGCTCTGGATCTCCACGCGAAGCTTATCGTAAAAATACTTTATCTCGTCACAAGATATAGAAAGCAGACGAAATTAGACACATTTTTAAGTAAATTTCAAATTTATAATATAAAAATCATCTTGCATTGATTTCGTAATCTAATAATCTTGTGTGTTATTAATCGCTATATCGAGCGATATACCAATCAATATGGTATCATTCCAGAAGCGAATGTGTACAGCTGTTGCCGTAATTTAAGGTCAATAAAATATTGCCCAATTTTTATGATGTTTAAAAACAACCATTTGACATACTCATGGTTATTATATTCTCTGAGTCCGCTGTGAGAAAGAAGAAATTAGTTAGCTTCACTTTTCCTCTTTCTATATGTATATGTAGGATAAATCACAGGAGATAGACGCCGTCTAAGGGGAACTGAGTGGCCTAGGTTTCTAGTGTGAGTCAGTCATCTGAAACCCTAGGTCAAAAACAAGCGGCAGGTAGGGGAGTTTCTCCCTTAGTGACGTATTTTTAAAATGCTCCCGTTTGCTTTTCTTGTAAGCATCGCGCCGTCACGTCGGTACCCCAGAGTTGAACATGGGAGATCGAGCAAGGTTTTTCGCTCCGGAGGGCGCGCTAAATTTACTGCCACGAGTGGGCATCCCGCGGCATTTATACTGCATATAGTAATCGCTTATCAAACGTAGAGAAATGCGTAGTTTTGAAGGACATACCTGGTTAATAGTCAATATCTGTCTTGCCGAGTAATTTCCATTACGCTGAGGATCTGATTTTCCAAAAATCATCTTCAGACGCTAATATGAGGATTATTGCAACTGAAAATTATATTGGTATCAAACCTGCACTTTAAAAAATTCGAACGAGTGTGTTCATTGTTGGACAAAATTGTGTATGGAAGAAATCAGAAATGCTTTTAAGTGAAGAGCGCGGAAGGAGAGGTCCAGGGGAGGGAGCGCGATCCCTCCGTCTTCGAAGCAAGCAACGAAATACGGAGGGGAAGGAGCGCACTCCCTCCCCTCCTTATTTCAAGCTACGAGGCTAAGAACAGGTCCGATCTTGCATGTGACGTCGTTGCCTTCAAAGCGAAGGGGCGAAGGTGCAGCAATGTGATATACGCAGTTTGCGTTGCCTAAAGTTTCCAGTCCGTCTCGTCTTATTTGGATGCGCTTATGTTACGCTTGTTTCTTCCGAAATTGTCCTGTTTGGACTATTTTGAATATTAGTAGCCTTGTTGTAACTATAAATCTTTGTGTCAATCAATTAGATCACAAAAAACTTAAATTCTGTCAGATATGCGTCGCATTGGATCTCTTTCTTTTTTTGAACCTCGTGCGTGTCTTACAATTATTGAAAGCTATAGAGATATCTTCGGGCTCAGTAGATGACTCACCTAGCATTTGGCCTCCATAAACTGAGAGATCGATCAAGGTCAGTTGGTGAGACGGGGTAGGGATGAAACAAGTTTCCATTGTTCCCCTGTAACTTGATGTTTTCCTATTTTCCTGTGGGGTCTCGGAAAGGAAAAACACGGCAGCAGTATTGGCTGATGGAGGGTCGAATGTGGCTTCATTAAATCTACGACGTGGTTATTATCCTACGGCGCTCAGATTACCCCGATTGTTGTCCTAGCTCTTTGGAAGGTTCATGCTATGTGCCTGTCGTGTATTGCCTTAAAAATTTCCACGGCTGCAATTCTATTGCAATACTCCTGCGAGAGCATTTAAACAAAAGTGTTCGTGAATAGGACAAGCATCGTAGAGCAACGGCGTATGCGAAGAGATGATCGGAACTCTTTCTGCTCCCTCTTATGCCGCTATTGCCGCTGCAGTTATCAAAATTTCCTCTTTCAATTAATATTGAAAGAGGAAAATTCGATAACTGTCGAAATTACAGTACGCCTGGAATTTCGACAGTTATCGAATATACGCCTGCAACACCGCGCGATAGTATTAAAAAAATGCCGCATAATTTTTTTCTTCATAGCTTAGATGCTCAAAATAGGGGTGCGCCTCTTACACGTGTGCGCCTCTTACACACGCTTATACGGTATATACATACACAGAGAATTATATATAAATATCTGTAGTCCAAACTATCCGTCCAAAAATTATCAATGTCTTTTGTCAGTTCCGAAGTAAGGTCCCATAATGCAGCCAGATGAAAATTGGCGATGCTCCTTCACCAACGTCATCCCAGAGAACTTGGCAACCAAATCACCCCACCACTTATGTATGCATCTTATGCGTACGCACTTATGTATACCTCTTGTAAAGAAGGGATGGATATGTAGGGTAGTCTCTGAGTGCATCACTCTTGGAACACTCACCACTTCCACAACTGGCAATAATTCACATCTTGTTTATAGATCAAGGACAAGCGTTTATATTAATTTCGAGCGATGACATTGAGTAGTTGGCATACACATTGAACAATTTCGAACTAGACTGTGGGGGGCACACAAGGATGACAAATGAACAATGAGTTTTTTTGGCTTTGGAAAACAATGCAACTACTTTTATCAGCAGGAAATCCAACCGCTACCCTCCTAAGTTAACCTCCCTGACCCTAGCCATCATTTTTTATGCCTTTCTGTTCCATTTTTATACACTTCACTTCCCTCACCCCTTTGAACCCTGTTATAGTAAAACCAGAGTCACAACACCATTTTTCTGTCCCCAAAGAGCTCCAGCAATAGTATTTCAGAAACGAAAATACAGCAGACTCCCGATTATCCGGCTGCGGTTTATCCGGGTTGGGGATTATCTGTGCATGATTTTCATTTGCACTCAATTTTTTCCTCAATATTTATTTTAAAAATCCAATGCAAAATCATCGGAATTATGGCATTAATGCTAGGATATACGGGGCTTATTATTTCCGTTAGAATCCCTTTCGTAAAACGGAAGCGATCACGCGCTAGCTGCATTCACGGGAGCACCGTGTTCCTGTTTTCCAAGCCTCGCAGTGCACAACCGCGCTCCTTGATCATGGATACACGTCACACAGCAGTTGCAACCCGAGCAACTTGCGCGAGACGCAACTACGTGGCGTGGTGACTGACAGAGTAGTTTCTGACGTCGACCAGTGGTTTGGAAGCATTCGTGCAAACCACTTTTCTGTATCTGTGATCACACAGCCACGGATGTGTGGATTTCGAAACCAGGCCTCAATGGAGCATTAATAATACGAGTTAAACCATGTTATCACCGCTAAAAAGATAGCGAACTGGCAAAGAAAGCTTTCAAGGAGTCCGGGAAGCACTCTTAAATAACAGAATAACTGCATAAATAATGATATATTGTTGGTTTTACATAAATTATGAACATTACTAGACATTTAAGTGAAAGTTTGGATTATCCATGTTTTCCGGTTATTCGTGCCATCTATCCCCATCATTAGCCCAGATAATCGGGAGTTACTGTAGCGATCGCTCGACGCATCATTTTCTAAATCACATGGTCATTCCCATCCTCCCTTTTATCATCGCTTATTCCGTCGCTTCCAGTAGTTACAACTGTCTTTCAATTAAAAGCCAAGAGTGGCATTACAATCTCTGTTATGAGCTGTGTCTGATTGGCTAAAAGACAGAACCAGCAATGGTTACAGCGACAGGAAAAGGGATGGGATAACCATCCAGGGAGCCATAGCAGAAAATGATTGCAATTGATATAGTCATATTTCTGCCATCATTATTGCGATCACCAGCGAGCGATGGCTCGGATGGGATGGAAAAAATGATCGTGCGACTCAAGCTTATGCTCAAGGATTGAATAGAATGAGAACTCACAATTCCCTGAGCCACTTCCAAGCCAAGATGATGATCCAGTCTGGGGAGAGTTGACACTGTCCTCTGACACTCCCCTTCCGGGACCGCGGTCCCTGGTGACTCCTCGGATGGCACCACCCCCACTACCTCCTCGGGAGCCACGGGACAGCCGCTGAGGCTGAGGCGTGTTCATTCCACCCCCTCCACCACCCATGATGTTGCTTGGGCTTTGGCCAGACATCTGACCATCGTTCACATCCTTGTTCTCTCCCCGGTTCATGAGGGGCTGCAAATGTAAAACAAACTGGGATGAGTCATGACATCAATTTAATTGAACTTCACAATCATAAGAAACAAACCACAAATTACTGGATTTGCGACAGTTTTCCCAGATAGTCCATGAGATTCACAGTTATGTGTATCTGTGTTGAATTTTACCAGTGAAGGAAGAAATAAAAACAATTCAACTGTAAATTTTAACTTAGGACTTTCTGAAACTCCATTGGTACAAAAAATGGGTTAATCTTAACAGAAGTCTGGAAATATTGTGCGATAAAAATGAAAGGCATTAAGCTTTGCCTACAGGTGCCACAACGTACACCTGCGACCGCCATAAAAGGGGGAGAGCTAGGAAACGTATATATACGGCTTTCGTACACTAGTGCAACAAAATCTCCGACGAAAATATACAGCTTTCGTCTCCCGGGTCAAGAAACGTCCACACGTATATTTACGTCTTTAGTAGGGAAAAGGTTAAAGAAATGTAAAAGAAACTGACAAAAGACGGTGCATATCAGAATATGAAGAACTACAAGAAAAGCGGGAAAGCTTCGAAAGGCATGGAGAAAAATTGCAGCAAGTAATCAATAAAAATTGAATTGAAGAGGTTCCGAATTGAATAAAATATTAAAATAATTCAGTTAACTAAAACATAAAAATTATACTCAGGGTTGCCACAGCTTGGAGCCTGAAATTCCCCTGATTTTTTCCCCTGTTAGTTTATTTATTAGTTTTCCCTGATTTCCAGATCAAATTTTCTTTCACAACAGCATTTTGGCTTGAGCATTCAAGTGTGACATTTACATAAACCATGAATCTCATTTTAATCATCATCATCAAAACTAGCTGTAAATATGACATGTTAGAAAGCTTTATTAGGCAATTTCACAAAGTGTAAGAGGGGGGGGGGGGGAAGGTACAGTAAAACCTCTTTACATCTTAATGGAGGGGACCAAAATTTGGGCAATTTGTTGTATGGAGGTTCACTATAGAGAGGGTTAAGTGATAGGCACCATTTTTTCATATCCTTTGGAGATGAAAGGCACTAATCTCTTTCAAACCATCATATCTATGCGTTTAAACAAACGTGCATGAATTATTGAACATAAATTAATTATTTAACAATTACAGAAAGCAAGTGCTATCACATGATTTGAGAGAAAAGGATGTGATCTCTCTTAATTCAACAGTCACTTAAAATGATTAGGATAGTTGGATACCTCTTTTCTTATTTACTGTTAGGCATGTTCTCATATGGAACAAAATGGCCACAACTAATGATTAACATGAAAATTACAACATAATAAAGGTCTATAAGAAAATAAAAATAAGGGTGAAACATTTATTGCTGAATACAGTGGAACCTCGTTAAAGCGAGTACGGGCTATAGCGACACCCCCGCTATTACGAGGGATAGCCGATGCACCGCCAATTGACCCTATAATAAGCATGTTAAAAAATTCGTTTTTACGAGACCCTATGGTGTTGGCTCTCTCCATAGCGAGGGTTTCACCGCCGGAAGACTTTCATCAAGACTCCTTAACCTCTGTAATTGCTAGCGATCTGTTAGGAATGAAGTTAATGGAGTGCTCAGTCTCAAATTTATGTGGTAAACTGTCGTTCGATAAATATAATGATTGACGAAACAATGCTTTGCATGATTTTTATCCAGTGCGGCGCTTAGAAATTGTTTGAATAGTTAGTCGTTATTTGAGTAAGGAAATTTAGTGATGCAAAAAAACATCGCCTTTCGCCTGGATTTATGCTTACGTTTATCAGATAGATGTTTATCTGTCGCCGCACCACTCCTGTTCCTGTATATCTGTTCGCAACAGATATATTGGCTATTATTTGCTCCACCTCCGGTAAAGCGGTAACTCGCTATAGCGAGTGTTTATTAGTGCACCGTGGGGTGTCGTTATATCGAGGTTGCACTGTATGTCATTCCATGTACGTAATCACGGCTGCATTAATGGTCTCTAGTTGTCTCGGTACGATTTGCGGAGGTAGTTAGGCCGTCTCGGGGGTGTCTCCTTGGTATGATAAGTGGAGGTTTTTAAGAGATAAAGAGGTTCACTACAAAGAGGTTTGGCTATAAATTTACATGTAAATCTGATGGGACCGTAGGGGTGGTATGAAGTATAGAGGTTTATGATGTAAAGAGGTTCACTACATAGAGGTTTTACTGTGGTAGGTTTGAATAGAGGGGAATGAAACAGAGAATGAGAGAAGAGTGAAACAAGGAATGGTGGGGTTGTAACAAGAGAAAGGAAAAAATAGGTTGAATGGAAAAGTCTACACTGCCTTGGATTATAGGAAAAGCATCACTAAGGTGAGGTTAGGAAATGGGAAGGGGGATTTTGGACTCACAGGTTTTTCTTTTATTCAGGGCCACTCAATTAATATCTGCTTGATTATAGCAGCAGATTTTTTTTAAAGTGCCAAAAGCCACATGCTCACTAGATTTTTCAATTTACTCCTTCATTTTCTAATTTACTTGCAGAATACAGAATGAAATCTCATACTATTTTTGTGACATTGGTTTTGTTCATCATGTTGTCTACTTCCATGAGAATTCCTAATTTTGCACTAAAACTTAACACTTTTCTTCTTCTTTTACCACTGTCCATAGTGATAAACATCACAACACCGATTATACCATTGCTCACTAAAGTAACAACACAGCACTAGACACAGGAGAAAACCACCAGAGAAACTGGAAGGGTTGGCAGCAGAACTGGAGCGGGATGGCTAGCAACAGGGGATGGCAGTTGCCCACCACATTAGAGGGATAGGTTTTACAAAGCCCACTGCAGGAAGTTCATGCACTCTTCTAGTCTGAGGAAAGGTCCTAAGGATAAATTTCTGCTTCAGCATTCATGGGCGAAAATGATAGCTTTTTTCACAGTTCTCACCTTCTTAAAATAAATGATGCAGCTATTATGTTTTATAACAGCTTACATGAGATTTTTAATAATATCTAGTGATTGAAGTTATTTCAGTACAATTAGTTGAAATGGGATTTTTTGCACTGTGAAAAGGCCATTTTTGATGTTTGATAGCTGGCTTTAACTTTGTTAAAAGTGGGACTTCATTAAAAGCAGGTTTATTTTATGTGGGCTCCACTGTAATAGAGTAACAATTAAAAACAGAGAATCCTTTGGCTCAAATTGTTGCAGTTCAAGTCATCTTCAGCACTGAATAAAATTTTAACTATGGTGAAAGAGTTATTTAACTAGAAATAGAATATTCTGTAGCATTCATTCCAGCACCAAGGACAAAATAATAGAAAGTAGCTGTAAATATTGTATCTGAAATGTACTAAGTGAATTTCTTTGTTCCTTACCAATAGATGATGACTTTGAACAAGACAGGCAACTAAAGGCCTATGACATGTATGGAGCAGGTGATGAAGGATGAAAAATGAAGAATTAAGTTTTAAAACAATAGTTGATCGGAGAACAAGGGGAGACCATGTACCTTGCTCCGCCTTTTTCAATGCTGTATTTTTTATGGCTTTCGGAATGGTGGACATATATCTGAACTAGTAGTGGTTCCGTAGAATGGGCCATTATGATGATAAAAAATTGTCTCATGTCTATGATTGCTGCAATTAAAATTAATGACTTGATGCTCTATGCTCACAATGAAGACAGCAAAATAAACTGCCACGAAGAAGTCCCGAACCCTGGCCCCTGGGTGGGAATCTAATGCGATACCACTACCCCACCTGACCCGCCTGGTATAATAGGTCATATTTTGGAAAGATATATGGCTTGTGAAAAGTACCGCATGAAAATTAATTAATTACAGCCAAACTAAGGCCCATTCAACGGAACCACTATTAGTTCACATATGTGTTCACCATTCTGAAGGCCATAAAAAATACGGCATTGAAAAAGGCGGAGCAAGGTATGTGGTCTCCCCTTGTGAGTGGAGATGGGCAAATCATTCTTCCGATTATTGAATTATGAGGCACATTAAAATTTGTACAACTTACTGGTGACGTTGGTGGTTTACTCGGGGCACCAGGCATGGATCCAGCAGATGATGCAAATCCTCCTAGGCCACCAGATTTCACGAGCGTAGCATAGGTCTTAGGCTCATTGGAGGCTACAAAGAGATCAATTCATCAGATGGCTAACAATAACAACACTTTTCAGCAGTTGGGTATTTTTTTTCTCATTAGAGCACCAGATCTGCAATTCTGTAGAATGGTAGACCCTCGTGAATAATTCACATGTGTACCAATGTTTCATAAAAATGAAAATTTATAATACCATGCAGTTAATGCTGTTTATGGAATAAAATAGTATTAATAAAATTAAATGATAATGTACAGTATAACGTCAGATATATGACCCTTGTATATATGACGACGCCAGTTACAAGAGGCTTTTTTATTGGTCTGGTGAGCATCTCCATAGGACTACATGTATTTCAAACCTCCCCCGTTTCATTGTCACTTTATGACTATCTTTACTTCTATCATTATTTCAAATATTGATCTTAATTAAAATAAAGAATTATTTTCTCTTCAATTACTATTTAACCTACTTAGCCATGAAAAAAAATTTTATACTGATTTTTGGCCCACAGTAACTGAATGAATATCTATAATACATCATTTAATTGCAGCAACTTCTAGGCTATTGAAGGTTTGAAATGTAAGCAAAAATAGCTGGAGCAACATTTTGATCCAGTCCAAGCAGTAATCTGACATCCATTTCTTTGAAAAAATGCACTTTTTATTATCGTATTTGTTCTACCGTATAATTAATGTCTTCAAAAGCACAGTTCTGATTATCTCAAGGTGCCTACAAGTTATTTATATTTTGCTAATAGAGATAAGTCAGTCAGCTATACACTTGCTTGGGAGAGGTTTATAACAGTTTATGAGGTATATCTAAAAAAATAATGTTATTGAAATATATTATTGAAAATTAGGGCCGGATGTCAATACTTGAAATAAAAGACCAATTCTCAGGCTGGAAATCAAATTTTTGACTGTAAGATCACACGATTACTTTTCATTCATTCAGTTTTAATACGCTTCTCATAGTATTTGTTAGCACGATTTAAAAATTGTTTTGTTTTACCTTTTTTCACAGTATAAGTTTATAGGTTTTAAAGGTACAAGTTTTTACTATTTCTAGTTACATCTATCCATTAAGTGAGGAATTGCTGTGCATGGCGCATTTACAAAAGTTGTCCCAACTTGTGATACACAATAATGAGCTTACTTCACATCTGATTTTGAAAATATTTGCATTACTGTTTTTGGTACAAAATTACAAACATTTTGAATACCCTAAGTATCACTTTTTATCAAAAATTAATTTCTGGATTTTTCATTTTTTAGTTCATAATAGTATGCATACTTGCTGACTTTGTTTTCATGAGTTAAGTCATAATATTACAAGGATCATCACTGATTAAGTGCCTCTATTAATGTTAATGTCAATGTAAAGCTGCAAACGAATGCAAAAGCAAGAACCGAAGAGCAAGATGTATTAGTAGGTAGTTCAAGGTAGAAAAGTTGATAGAGTCTTGTTGTCAGTGTAACCGAGAAATAAATGAATTAAAAGATGTAGATGATGGCATGTTCACATGTTTAACCTAGTCCATAAGCCATTCCATGGCTTTTTTTCCAAATTCAGTATATACTGTAGATGAGCTCATCCTAATGAACAAGGTATGCCTGAAAACACACAGATAACATCACTAGCTGAGAATATGGCTGCCTGGTGTTCCAGGGGATCATTATATTAGCATATTTTAATTATTAATATCTCACTTTTGAAGTACCTCACTATTCTCAGACTCGGGATACATACTTATCGAGGCTTAATTTTTTTAAATTACTTCCCAAAAACGTGCAAATCAATACCTCCACTGCATAAACGCTCAACAATCGTCCACCAAATCAAATCCGCTCATCTAGATAGCCCTTATGGTACCAGATGAGCAGATTCTATTCGGTGGGCGATTGTTGAGCATTTATGCAGTGGAGGTAAGGCCAATGTTTGGACTTTCTGTATACAATTAAGTATACCTTTCACTAGTAAAAAATAAAAAGATTGGTTCCAGGTGTTGAGGTCACTTACTGGACTCGGGCTGCGCTTCCTCGAGGTTTTCGTCGCCCGCCTTCTCCTCTGTCTCCTCTTCATCTTCCTCCTCCTCCACTTCCTCTTCTTCCTCCTCCACCTCTTCCTCTCCCGCCACCCTCTCCTCCTCACCGCCCACAACCACCTCCTCACCCTTCTCCTGGCTCACCATCGGCACGGCGGCCACCGGCAACGGCACCGACGTGGGCAGGGCAGTGATGGGCGTGGCACCCAGTGGGGCGGCTGGAACCATCGCAACCACACCGGGAGGTGGTGGAACCACTTGCACTGCCATCGGCTGCAAACAGAAAATTAATAGCATCTCTGTTACCTCCGAGTAGGGCTGACACGCAATGCAAAAATTCTAATTCCCTCACCTATCCTTGACAAAAGTCATCATTTACCTTGACTTTTTGCCTTAATCAAGCTTTTCTTTCGACCATCACACGTTTCCAGAAAATCGTCAATAAAATACAAAAAAATATTTTATTACGTTTTTCAAATTCTTTTGAAAATGCATTTCTTCACAAACTATTATTATTATTTTTTGAACATACAAAAAAAAACAGAAAGTTATTAACTTAATTAAAATTAAAATTCACAAAAACGAAGGCCTTTAGCCCGCCAGTTTCATGGTTCTACTGACATAAATATTCTCTGATACGATAGACAAGGTTTCCTGCCTTCACAGCATAGCTGGAATTATGAATTCCAGCTATGCTGTGGATTCTCAATATAACTAATTTCTAATTAGTCCAAAGTAAAGGGTTTAACATTTTAGTTTAACAACTGAAAAACCTCATGAGACTTTTAAAAAATGCCAAAAGTAACTGTAACTCATAACTAGTTAATTCTTTAAATAGTAAATGGTGCTCCATCAGAAAAGAAAGCTTCATATTTATTTACAGCTTATTGAACTCTTGCATAGACAGAGCCATACAAATTTCCAAGTTCCCTCTAGATCTACCAGTTCATTTACCTTACTCCTTTCAACAATGCTATGATTATCCCTGAAAGATCTCACTTATCCCCTGTCTTGCCAATGACTGACAGACAGTATTGATCCCTTTCTTCTCTTCTCAGTCTGTTTCATCAAACTAGCAATATTCCACTTCCCAGAAAACAATTAACCATCTTTATTTTCTGAGATTTCCCTTGGATTTACCCTATCTATGAACTAATTACTTGTGCAGTTATTATTGAGGATTCTTGTTGTGTTCTCAGTTGGTTTTATCTTTTTTTTCCAATTTTTACCAAGTCGCTTTAAGATGGCAATACTTCTGCATGTGAGCTTAATAATTAAAATTATAAAAAATGTAACTGAGAAATGACTGGCAATAAGGAATGATAAAATATCGACTTATTGGCATACCGGCACTTTGGGTATAGGAGCAGGCTGCGCCGGTATCATGGAAGCTGGCACAGGGGCGGCAGGGGCGGTTGCAGGCGGCCCTGGCATGGGCTGGACCATTGGAATTGTTGGTGAAGGCTGCTGGGGAGCAACGACAGACACCTCATCAGGATGAGCTTGGCCATTGACAGTTGGTGGTGTTGAGGTCATCTGTGGGTTGAAATAAGCCATTTGTTGGACCTGCAAAGGAAACACAAATATGAAAACAAACTGAACATTCCCTTCCCCCTTGTGTGGATGCATTGCAAACCAGTATTTATTGAGCTGAGGTGGATAAAAGACATGGTACATTTTCAAAAGAAGATTTCCACTCGCCATATCAGGAGATGGGTGCATGACGACATATTTACCATAGCGTTCAGATTTTTCTGTTTGCTTTGCATTCTGAGAGGCACCAGAGCTCATAGAACCATCCAAAGTTTTTCCCAGGGTGTAGCTTTGTGGTTTGCCTTGTTTTCATCTATGTAAGTATTCACAAAGATGTTAGTAGGAAATTGAAAGTAGTCAATTTTACTGCTGACTAATTTATCTCTCAGTTTTCTGTGATGTGCCATCATTCTTCATCCTCATGGAATACAGTCACAGTAAGCACAACTTCCTAACTTGAATAAATAAATGAATACTTTTGTGGGCACATCAAAAGTTGTACTTGCGTGTGTAAGGAGTTTGGGTCGGCCAATTCCACCGTTGGATTAATTTTGAAGAACAAGGACAAAATTTTGAAGGCATTTAAAAAAGATAGGAAAAATGTGAAACGAATCAGGGGATGTGAATTTAGTGATATTGATGCAGCACTACAAAATTGGTTCAAGCAATGCCGCAGTTCAAATATTACCCCAGTGAGTGGTCCACTTTCGAAGGAAAAAGCTTCAGAGTTTAGCAGATGTTTAGAGTAAATTTTGTCTCCTTGACCAGTTCAAAACTAGGCACTCAATGTCGTTTGCAAAAATTTGTGGTGAGGCACCATCCGTCGATCCAAGAGTCACTAGTGACTGGCTAAATGAAGCATGGCCAGCAGTGAGACAGCATTACAAAGATGAAGACATTTCCAATTGAGATGAAACTGCACTTATTTTATTAATTGACGCCAGATAAAACACTCCATGCAAATACTCCATGCATGTAAAAATGTATGCAATTCTATCTGTTTGTTTGGATGTTTCCAATATAAATAAATAGGTTCGATACGTGTGTATCGGGCAGTCTGGTATTGTTGTCTGACTGGAATGCACGGCTTTCTTATTTCGCTGAACCTTTGTACCTCTTAAATAACAGGTTATGGGCACCCAGTCATTAAGCTTCAATTAGAATCATAATCATCAATTTGCGAGATACATTTTAACAACGACGTTCCGCAATAGTTAACATTGAAATTCTGTCGGAAAAATTTACGCTGAAGAATGGCGGCGGAATATGGAGACGACAGATTCAAAGTTCCTTTGTTCGACGGGAAAGAATACGACGACTGGAAATTTCGGATGGAAACGTTAATGGATGAATTGGATCTCTTAACACTCACAGAGGAAGAACCAGTTTATCCAGGACCGATCCTAAATGAAGCAGCGTCGGAACGTACAGCTCGAGAAGAAGCGAACGCTAAATTACGGAGTCGTGACAAAAGATGCAAAGGACTAATAATTCGGAAGCTTGCGAACAGTCATTTGGAGTACGCAAAAGGAAAAACATCAGCATACAGCGTATGGAAGGAGCTGAAAGATACTTTTGAAAGGAAAGGGTTAGCAACTCAGTTACAAATTAGAAGACAGCTTTTATCTCCGGCTTGTCAACATAACCCGAAGAAAGAAAATCTAGAAAATCATTTTCTTCATTTCGATCGACTGATACGTCAACTGAAGTCAACGGGCGCCAATGTGAGTGAGCCGGATATAATATGTCATTTGTTGCTCACCTTGCCGCAAGAATATAACGTGGTCGTCACAGCCATAGAGACTATGTCTACTGATAGACTAACCTTAGCTTTTGTGAAGAACAGATTACTTGATGAGGAATCCAAGCGATCGTTTTTGGCTAACGGAGAGCAGGATATGAATTCTGAGGTTCCATCTACGACGGCATTCGCTACACAGTCCAAACGAGTAAAGAACAACTATCGGAATACACGGAAGAATGACGTAGCGGAGGTAAAGAATGAAAATAAATTTCATATTCGCTGTCACAACTGTGGTAAACCAGGTCATTTAAGGGCTGAATGCTGGAAGGGTAAAAATAAAAGTGGGCACGCTCATGCAGCCAACGACGATGAAGAATCTTCAGCAGACGACTACGGAATCAGCTTTGCAGCACATGCGGAGATAGAAGACAAGAAGATGACAATGGAGGAGGAATCAACTGCTATGGGAACAAGCTCACAGTCTGAAGGTGAAATAAGTTTTACTTTAGACTCTGCAGCTACTGAGCATTTAGTTGGGGAACTAACTCCTCTCAGCAATGTTACTCCATTGAAGATACCCATCAACATTAAAGTTGCTAAAACTGGACAGCTGATGACTGCCAAAGAAAAAGGGGATATTGATGGTGTTATTTTTAATAACGGAAAATGGGTTAAGTTACACATTGCAAACGTGTTAAGGGTACCTGATCTTGAGATGAATCTCCTATCAGTTCAAAAATTGGATTCTCATGGTTATGGTGTGCTGTTTGCAGATAGAATAGGAAAAATTTTGAAAGGTGGTCGAACAGTAGCAGTTGCCAGGCGCTGTGGAAAATTATACAAAATTATTTTTCGGAGTGCACACACAGCTTGCCTTTCAATGGAAGCAGAACATTTATGGCACCAAAGACTAGGACACATTTCCAAAGATGGTTAAAAGAAATTAACCACACTGGTGGATGGAATTAAAGAAGATAAGTTCAAGAGAATATGCGAGCATTGCGTGACTGGAAAGCAAACAAAACTACCACACATGCACGGAAGACTCAGAGCAAAACGTCCATTGGAACTTGTGCATAGTGATCTGGTTGGACCAGTATCTCCAATGTCATATGATGGGATGAAGTATATAATGACATTTGTGGATGATTATACTCATTTTACTGCTGTGTATTTCTTGAAAACAAAGTCAGAAGCCTTTCATTATCTGAAGATTTATGAGAAAATGGCAACATCTCATTTTTGTACAAAGTTAAGTCGTTTCAGGTGTGATAATGGCAGGGAGTATGTTACCAATGACATTAAAGTGTACTTTGAAGAACGAGGTATACAATTTGAGTCCACAATACCATACACGCCACAGCAAAATGGGGTGGCAGAACGAATGAATCGTACAATACTTGAAAAAGCAAGATGTTTGATACACAGCTCTGGTTTATCAAAAGCTTTGTGGACAGAAGCAGTACTTACTGCTGTATATTTAATCAACAGGACTCCCACAAAAGCTCTGGAAAAGGAAGTTCCAGCTTACCTCTGGTATGGAAAACAACCAGATCTAAATAAATTAAAAAATTTTGGATGTACAGCCTACCTGCACACTCCTAAACAATTAATGAGGAGTAAGCTAGAATCCAGATGTAAGAAGTACATTTTTGTAGGGTACTGCACTAATGGGTACAGACTTTAGGATCCAGAACTAAAAAAGATAGTCAGAGGAAGAGATGTAATTTTTGATGAAAAGAAGTTCCAAGCTAAGAGGGAATTAGGATACTGGAAAGAAAATCAAGGTGAAAATGAAGAGTACTACCCAGCAGAGAGAGTTCAAAATTCAGGTGGAGAGCAGAATTCAGGTGGAGACAAGAATTTAGGTGGAGAATGGGAAGTAGATGATCAAGTCAGAAGGTCAGTCAGAGAAAGGAAAAGACCTGCTTATCTAGAAGATTATGATACAGGATATGGAACAGTTTGTGCTATGAGTGCTGAAGCATTTCTTGATGATGTACCTGAGAATTTCTCGAGTATCAAAGGGAGAGAGGATCAAGGCAAGTGGTACAATGCAGTTAATGAAGAAATGAAGGCTCTTAATGAAAATGAAACTTGGTATTTAACTCCATTACCTCCTGGAAGGAGAGCAATTGATTGCAAGTGGGTTTTCAAAGTAAAGCGGAATGAAAATGGGGATGTTGATCGCTACAAGGCTCGTCTTGTTGTGAAAGGATGTGCTCAGCGCAAGGGGTATGATTACGAAGAAACTTATTCACCAGTAGCAAGCCTTGTTACTTTACGAATCCTGCTAGCAAAATGCAATCAAGATGGACTCCATGCAGAGCAACTAGATGTCAAGAATGCATTTCTTCATGGGAACCTCAGTGAAGATATTTATATGAAACAACCTGAAGGTTATACTGAAGGCAATGAACAACTAGTCTGCAAACTTAAAAAAAGCCTGTATGGTCTCAAACAAGCTCCACGAGAATGGAACAAGAAGTTTGATTCCTTCATAAAACAATTGGGCTTCACTCAGTCTCAACATGATCGGTGTTTGTATATTAAAGGTAATGTTAACAGAGTAATATATGTTTTATGTTATGTTGATGATATTATTGTTGCAGCTAGTCTTCTTGAAGATCTTCAAACTGTCAAAGAGAAACTCAAGAATGAATTTAAAATGACTGATCTAGGTCCTTTGAGATGTTTTCTAAATATAAAGATTGACAGGTACAGTGACAGAATCATCCTCAGCCAGCAGTCATATATCAACAATCTGCTGCAGCGATTTGGTATGGAAGATTGTCATCCAATCAAGTTTCCAATGGAAGCCAGACCTGTAACAACTTTGGAAGGTTCCTGTATCATTAATGAGAAGCCATACAGAGAGCTTGTAGGATGTCTTATGTATTTGATGTACACCACACGGCCGGATCTTAGTGCTTGTGTCAATATGTTTAGCAGGTATCAAACTACAGCCACAGAGGCCCAATGGGTGGGACTTAAGCGAATCCTACGTTACCTAAAAGGGACCATTGACTATGGCCTTGTTTTTGAACGAAGTTCCACACCAATATTAGTAGGATATGCAGACTCAGATTGGGCTGGAGACACAACAGACTCCAAGTCTACATCCGGCTATTTGTTCCAGGTGTTTGGAGCAACTATAAGCTGGGCCACTCGTAAACAAACCACTGTAGCCATTTCTACAACTGAGGCCGAGTATGTAGCTCTTGCAATGGCATGTACAGAATTTTTGTGGTTGAAGTATCTTCTTGATGATTTGGGTGTAAGAGTAGAGGACCCAACTACTATCTATGAGGATAATAGTTCATGTATTGCCTGTTTAACAAAGTGGGAACACAAAAGACTTAAACATATGAATGTTAAGTATCATTTTGTGAGAGACTTAGTTGAGAAGAAAATTCTCTCAGTAAAATATATACCAACTGCTCAACAGAAGGCAGACATATTAACTAAAGGACTAGTTGGTGAATCTTTTCTCAATCATCGCACTGGTTTGGGTGTGAAGCAAATAGTTTAAACTAGACCTCGTTTAAATTGTTTATATTTATTGTTGTTCTTTTTCTTATTCTTCAAAGAAAGATATTTATGTTCTTCCATAACATTTTAAAGAATTTATGTAATGTGTGTTTCCACATTTGAATGCTTGTTTTTTCGTGTTTTTGGACATTGCTAGAATTGAGGTGGAGTGTTGGAATGTATGCAATTCTATCTGTTTGTTTGGATGTTTCCAATATAAATAAATAGGTTCGATACGTGTGTATCGGGCAGTCTGGTATTGTTGTCTGACTGGAATGCACGGCTTTCTTATTTCGCTGAACCTTTGTACCTCTTAAATAACAGTCTCCTTGACCAGTTCAAAACTAGGCACTCAATGTCGTTTGCAAAAATTTGTGGTGAGGCACCATCCGTCGATCCAAGAGTCACTAGTGACTGGCTAAATGAAGCATGGCCAGCAGTGAGACAGCATTACAAAGATGAAGACATTTCCAATTGAGATGAAACTGCACTTATTTTATTAATTGACGCCAGATAAAACACTCCCATTTAAAAACAAAAAATGTGCTGATGGAAAATTGACAAAACGAAGGTTGACAACGTTTGTTTGTGCAAATATGACAGGGAAGGAAATAAAAAAGCTTCTAGTCATTGGTGAAAGTGCACAGCCTATATTAATTTCAAATTTAAAAAAGCAATATTTAATGTACAGAGACTACAAAAAAAGCATGGATGATCTCTGGCACCTTTGAAGAAGAATAGAGGAAGTGGGATAGAGACTGCCGTCAAAATATACGAAAATCCATCTCCTTGTTGACAACTGTGAAGCCCACCCAAAATTGAAGTTGATCAACATTGATCTCGTTTTTTCCACCCAACTGTACAAGCGTCTTGCAGCCAATTGACCAAGGTATTATCAGAAGCTTTGAGTGCCATTATCGCAAGAGGCTTTTGAAAAAATCATCATCTGCATGGATACTGCACAACAAGTCAACAAAACTGTTTTGGATGCCATCCAGTCCATTTATAAACCTTGGAAGGATGTAATGCAAAGGACCATTTCTAATGCATCAGGAAAGCAAAACTTTCAGCTGCGGTTCCTGAAAACGAAGAAGAAGATGATCTGCCCCTCTCAGAATGGATTAAGCATTTTCATGTTCACCAACATGGTTTTGGACATGATATTGATGGTTTTACATCAGTGGATGACCAGATAGAAACTTTACAAATGCTGAATGACACAGAAATTGTAAATGAGGTGCAAAACATTGACACAAAATAAAATGCAGAAGAAAAAGAATATGATGTCATCCATACGACAATGCATGGAGCTTTCCAAGCAACTAAGACACTTCATCATTTTTTAAGCTTCAGGGATGCGTCTGCTACCGCACATGAATCAACTCAACATCTCCACAGAATGACTAAGAAATTATACTTTTCTGAGAGGACTATCCAAAAGAAAACGACAGATTTCTTTCAGCAGTAGGACTTCAATTAGACGTGCTATAAACTTGAAGTTTTGATTTTTTTTTACAATACTGTATTGTATCTTTACTTAAACATCATATAACATTTGTAGCATAAACACATTTCATTTTGATGATTTTTTACGTAAAATTTAAATAGCACAACACTATTGCTCATAAATTTGGTTGCATTTCCACCAATGGATTCATTAAAGCATGTATTCCATGAAAAATCATACCTAACTTTTTATTACTCCTCTGTTGTTGATTAATTACTTAAATCACCCCTTAGTCTGTACTACTTACTTTTACCTTGAGCCTCACCTTCTCAGGTTATGATGATTTACATAACCACATAACTTTGGTCCACACACTATCATACATTATTACAAACAGAAAACTGTAGTTTTTAATATGATAATTAGTTTCACTGCCACTCACCGCAGGATGGCTCTCCACAGGGGCAACATGGTCAGGCTCAACATCTTCTTCAGCTTCAGAGCGCCCACTGTCTTGCTCGGGCTCTTCATCATTGAAGATCTCATCCTAGAAGGAGAAAAAAAATTCTATAACCTTGCCAAAACCACTTGACCTTAATGGGATTAATCAATTTGGCACACTCACCCTCTTCAAAACTTTTAAAAATTAACTATTCATTCTATTGCTCTAAAATTAAGTGACTTAGTATGTAGTAATTATAAAGTTCCCAGAGACTTCCAGGTTTTCTAGGAAAATAATTTCTACCATGTCAACATTTAGATCCACAGTCAACAAATTACAATATTCCTCTCATCTTTTCGACAGCAATATTAAATGTTAAGCTGCAAGTTATTTTAAACATCATCTACCTCTGACGATAATTCAATCTTACCGAATCCTGATTAACAGGACAAAGCTATTACACAGTATTGGGCTATTTATGATTTCTATCATTCCTTCAATCCAAATTATTGCATCCAGAACAGCAACCAATTCCCCACAAAACATTGCCCAGAAAATTCAACATTTTTCTTCATCCCCTCCCATTTTCCATAGAGAATTAGCAGTCACCCTGTCAACCACTCAAGTCTCCTACTTCAATACATCAACGATTTGAGTCTTACTCGCACCCAATAGTACAGCTAATTTATGGACACCACTCTTTTAATAACCACATATTGGAACATCAGCACATTCCTTTGCAAGGAAAGACTTTTACCCTTCAGCATTGCTGAATACAATCAAGATGTCCCCAAGCACTGAAAACAGTATGAACTGTCATAACGCACAAGTGACAGCATGGTGGCACAGTGGGTGAGGTTCGAAAGGTACTCATCAGTAGAAGATGGCTGCTGATTGGCTGTGCATGGATCAGAGGCAGCCAATAGGGTGGTTTCCTATAATTTTTTTATTGCCAAAATCGAAAGATAATTACTCCTGGAGTAGGTATTTCACCCTTTTAGATTTTTAAGTGACGATATCTATTTTGCGCGAATAAATGAACAGTGAAAAATTTCAGCGCACGAAAATGCAATGACTAAGTATGAATGCTGGGAAAAGCCCGCGTGACGTCATTCTGGTTCCTGCTTCTGCAGTGTGAGGTGACCTTGGGGCGAGGGTATATGCACCACTGCGATGCAGGCTGCTAGCAGGTAGCACTTGGCTTAAATAACGATCATTAATACCTTATCAAAGGAAGGTAACTTTCCGACCTTAGACAGTTTTAATAGGCAATTATTAAGAGATGTTTCCTCTGTTCTGTGCCTCATGCTTGCATTGGTAATCTCAGACGATGTCAAATCTATTTGTGTAGAAACTAGGTCCCTGTTACATCACATGGTGTGGCATCGCTGGGCACCAATCTAGCCTTTTTCAAAAATGGTTAAAATTGACCATTGCCATTTGTCTAAACTGGGATATCTAAAACCAAATAATTTGTATCTTATGAATACACTAATGGTGGGTCACAAATCCCAATCAATACCTTTTGTTCTCTTTGGTGAAGGAAACTACCCTATAGATGGAGGACAGAGATCACCCTATATGATCAACAGCCTCACAGAAGCCTACTTTGTGGCCATGTCCCACCACCCTCGCGGCAAGACTCCAATGAGGTTCTCTTTTGTTTGGGATATGCATTTATAGGAATTCATTTCAGTGCGTCAATTCTTGTTCTCCTTTCACCCGGGTCTTTGCTTCACCACAGCAACTTGAAGCAAAAATTTTCTACGCAGTTATTATAGTTCTTTTTGCTCTCCCTAATGCTTTAGTTTGGGTAACTTCGTTTTCTTGGCAAAAGATTGTGACACAGGCAATGACCAATTACCCATAAGTCAATGGGCATAAGATAATTTCAAAGCTAAGCGCTAAGCCTCCACAATCCGAAACAATTGAACAATACGAGGCATGTTAATAAGTTCAAATCATATTTCTAAAATATATTACGCCATGTTTCATTTATTGCATGAAAATATCAAATTGCTACATTAAGTATTGTTGTACAATATTGCAAATTCATTCATTCTGTTCACAATTGCTGCTTCATATACTCCTCCTCCCCCAAGCTTTGAGCAAAAAATTCCCTCAGCATCTCCTAATTGGTTGGCAGTCACCTCTGACATTAAGGAGATGTTCCCACGTGCTACAGATGCTGTAACCAGTGTCTTTGTTTGTAGTATTGCCGTGTAGTCAAATCTGATTGCTTCTCTTACTATTTGATTCTAGTATCTGTGAGATTGACAAAGAAGTGTTGTGTTCTCGCTGACAGTGTGCTAGGACACAGAAGATTTTTCAAGTTGTCCCCATCCGAGGTGTCAACAAGATTCTTTTAGCCTTGCAGCTATTATTCTGCCCATCTCTCTATGTATGACTGGCTGCCTTTGCAGGGTGTAGCACAGACTCCAGGTGTCCTCAGTCTCATCGGGCCTTTAGCTTGCAATGACTCCTCAATTTTGATGGTGGAATATGGATGGTGGGGACATCAAATCTCCTTCGTAACCCCAAGATTTTCCCAGACATGGTTGAGACAAATGGTAAAAAAGCCTTAAGGCTATTAGAGTGGAGTCCTTTGGCAAAAATCTAAACTTTTGGTTTAACAGCCCTTTTCAGGACCACATCTGTTAATCATTCAGGGTTCCCACTCTAACTACATTATAAAATTCACGGTTATTTTCAGGTTTTCATGGTCTTAATGTCATCAAATTCACGGTTTGTAGATCAGGCATTTTAGGCAGAAATATTGGTCACGTAACAATCATAGGTCACACATTAACAAAAAATGTAACAAACTCAAAGATGCCTTGAATGCAAACGCAGCAATGAAAGTGCTATCTCATATTACGTCACCTATAGTTAGCAAAATTCAGGTCCGGTTAAAGGGCGTGAGTGGGAAAATGGAGAGAGCAGGGTGGCAGGGAAGTGAAAAAGTGCCTGATTTTTTGCCAGGGCCAATGTCTTCAATTCGCAGGCTTAAGATCAATGTGCTTTCACACACGGACCAATTAATAATTGCGCTTCGAATACAAGTGTGCAGAAAAATGCGTGGACAGTATCTGCACCTGACTAGGGATTAAAACATGATCGAAACATCCGTTTTTCTTTTAATCTGTCTTCCTTAGTTATACAATCAAGTTTGAGAGATTTCTAAGGTTTTATGACGAAAATCACGGCTATTTCCCGGTTTTTTCACGGTAGACAAAATTCACGGCTTATTCACGGTTTTAAGGTTTTCACGATTGAGTGGGAACCCTCTCATTTACTGATCTGTTCTTCAAGAAGGTTTTCTTCAGATGTCGCATTTCTTTCTAGAAGTTCTCCTTGTCAGCAATAGCAATAGACCTGAGTGTAGAGAGGACTAAATTCCTCTGGGATGGGTGATGAACGTTTCCCATTCAGATAGAGGTCAGTGTGCGAGGTTTTCCTATGCACATTGAGGCCAAGAGTGCAGTCTCTCTTCTGGTGAATCAATGTGAAGGAAAGGAAGTTGGCCATTGTTTTCCATCTCCAAAGTGAATTTGATATTCTGGTGCCATCCATTCATATGCTAAAGAAACCCTTGAAGGGTGTTGGATGAATAGAGTCTTTGCACCAGAGAGTATTACTATGGAAATGCAGTTGATTCGATAATGTGTTTCATAAATAACATTACTCTCAATTAACAGCATTAATTGTTGCTCAGTTTGTGCAATAATTAATATTTTGTATACATTGTTACCACATCAATATTCTGCAGACGAAAACGCTCAGCTAATGGATCATCAATATGTGGCATCAATGTTGGTGGATCTAATCCGAGTAATGGAAAATACGTTCAAGTGTATATCATGGAATCAGATTCTGTTGAGGCTTCTTCAAATAACCTCCAGAAGGTGGATGTTTTAATGATTGGTCATTTCCTTAGTGGTCATGCTGATTATGCTGGACCAGAGCAACGAGAAGTGAAACTACAACGCCATAGAAATTTATTTTCCTCCCTTATGCATACCAAAGGATGAAGTTTTCATGGGGATTGGGTTGGTGTGGAGGCTCGAGTGTTGGCTTCCCACCCCGTAGGCTCGGGTTCAAATCCTGGCAGTGGCTGAGAATTTTCATATCCCTACTTGATTGTTGGGTGGAGGATATTTCACGTGCAACACACTGTCCGTCGGATGGGACGTTAAGCCGTGGTCCCCTTGGCACCTTTTGTTAAGAGTAGGCTAATGCCGATGCTGGGTTTCTCTCCACCCTGCCTCACCTACCCTATCCCGCATGATGCAAATGACCTCAGCTATCGGTCTCCTCCTCCATATACCATACATGAAGTTTTCATGTTGTACTGGCACTTTTCTCTTGAGTGGTCGCATTTATAATCAAGAATATTCGACAGGAAACCTTATCAGTAGTTAGACCAAAGAGAAAGTAAGTGTGTTTGTAACAGTGATTCGCCATAAGTGGGTAAGCATGATTCGAAGGTTTACCCAAGTAAAAGTGCTGGTTCGAAGGTAACTAGCTATATTTGTATCATTATTTCATATATTGGCATTGATTTGAATGAACAATTATTCTATCTACAATTATTATTAGTCATACTTGACCTCAAGAAAATAATTCTTAATATTGATTTTAGCCCCATAGTGACTGAATAAATATCCATGATTCATTACTTAATTTTTGCAACTTCTAGGCTGTTGAAACATTTGAAAGGTAAACACAGGCTGGTGTTACATTTAGGTACACTTCAAGCTGTAATCTAATCTCCATTTCTTTGACAAAACACACTTGTTATTGATATTTTTTTTAACCGTAGAATTAATGTAATCAAAACCAGAGTTCTGATTATCTCAAAGTTTACACAGATCAATTACATTTTGTCAATAAAGATATGAAAAATAGCTATACATTTGCTAATGTGAGATTTATGAATAAGATTTGTGACATATATAATGCTATCGAAAATTCAAACTGGATGTCAATACTTTTAATGAAAATCAATGCTCACGCTGCATATTGAACGTTTTGTTGTCTTTTAAACGATTAGACAAATTACTTTTCATTCATTTGGTATTACTGTGCATCTCATAGTGTTAGTACAATTTTTAAGTTGGTTTGTTTCTTCTGTGCAGAGCTACCTCGAAAAAACGAAACAGTACGGACCTCAAATAAACACTTATTAAAGCGAATTGTCCCTTTACTAGAGGTGGAGCAGATAATAGCCAAAAAACCTATTATCATCACTAATAAAGGAACAGGATTGGTGTGACAACAGAGTCATTTCTATCCGATAAACTTAAGCATAAATCCAGACAATAGGCGACATCGTTAATTTTCCTTGCCTTAATAACAACCTATCCATTCAATTTATAAGCACCGTACTGAATAAAAATTATGCCATTACTTTGTCAATCATTATCCCAATGCACAGCCAACCAAGCCACTTCTCAATGTGCTTTGAGCATTTACATGATTTTATATTGGTATTTCCTGCTGTAAATTACTTATAAATTTGTATCGTGGTTATTAAAAGCCTGAAATACTTCCATAGGTGTATTTAACTTGATATTATTTCAAGAAAAATACAAAGCAGATATTATGGTAATGCCACTTAAGCAAAACAAAAGCAAGCTGCAAGAAATTTAGAATTAAGTCATTATATTACAAGGATCATCACTGTTAACGTGTCACTATTAATGTTTATGTCAATTTTAATCTGCAAACAAATGTAAAAACGAGAACGCGAGAGCTAGGGGTACTAGTAGGTAGTTCAAGGTGGAAAAGTTGATATAAGAAGAGTTCTTGTTGATGGCATGGCATGCTGTTTCTTGGATGCATGAAGACAATAAGTGTGTCTCTAACACAAAATTGGAAGGAGAGATTGAAAACATCATGCAGTATGAAACCCCAAAGATCTTCACTAATATTATTAGCAGGGAAAATATCAGACAATGCTTCACTTAAGCTAAGCACGTAAGCTAACAGAAAATACTTCCTATGATGGGGGAAAACACAATGATTGTTCAGCTAATGAAAATATATTTTGGCAATAGCAATAAAGAGAAGCTAACACAAACAGGTGCATGGAAAGAAAAAATAACCAAATCAACGAGATGCAGTACTTACCTGATAGCGAAAGATGTCATTATGGACGTAATACTTCTTGGGAGATTGAGGTGCAAGAACAAAAGTTTGAGTGAAACGGCGCATCGGTTGTCCACTGTTGGAAAGTTCACCAGTCACCTGCAACAGAGAATCAGAAAACAATCAAAGGTTAGTCATGTTAAAACTTTCATTAACTATTTACGAAATACGATGTCAAGAACCATCAGTGACAGAGTGATATCAAGCTGAAATTTTTTTTTTTTTCAGAATACTTCCATAACTTTGCAGACTTTTCATGAAGTATTCATGCATGTACCCATGATTATTGAAACCTTCACCTTACGTTAGACATTCTTAGTGTCGTATTAACAGAGAGGTGTACTATGGATGGTATACTTAGGACTGTAGCAACTAGTGGGAGAGATGCCTGGTGCACTACAGGGTTGGGTTTTGCTCAGTACAAGATAGGGGTCCAAGTTACTATGTTCTTCCACGGTAAGAAGAGGAGTTCAGGTGCTAAGGATAGATTTCTACCTCAGCTTTTATGGGGGAAAAGAATTTGAAATACGTGATCATGACCATTCCCAACGTACTTAAATAAAGATGATGCAACCATAATGATTTATAACAGCTGAGATGAGGTTTAAACATAAGATATAATTTTCCAGAAGAATCTTAGTTATAAGTGGAAGCAAATTCAGCATACTTTTGTTAAAAGCAGGATTTTTTACATGGGTCTTTTTTGGTGAGGAATGCCTTCTTTATTTGAATTGGGACATTATTATGGGACACAGGTACTTTATAAGTGGGTTTCACTGCACTCACCATGCAATCAGATACAATTTTTATTACTGCTATTCCATAACATCAAGTTTTCAAGGAATGAAAGGACAAGTATGCACTATTTTCTGAACGCATAATTCAATTATATACACAATTCAATACTGATATGGCATGCGCACACCCATCAATACTAACAGCTTTCAAATTTAAGGCCAATGAATTAATAAAGACATTAAAATAATAGATCCACTGTCTTTCTTTTCAAGTATTTCCCTTATGTGATTACTCAAGCATCGAGCAATTTTGAGGGTATGAACATTTGAGTTCTAAGGAGAAATTTCCCAACCATGAAAGAGATTTGAGTTGTATTTACCGTAGAGCATAGCATTCCCTGAAAAAATTTTACATGGTAGATCGTCCCTCCCTCCCGCAGAGTATTCCATACTCCAAAAACCCAGGTCATGACCCGACCAAATGTGATTCTGAATCTGCCCTAGCATAGAAACCAATCATGTTTAAGAGAATACAGTCGTACGCCAACTCATGATAGGCAGGACATATTTGTCCATGGTTATATTAAAAATTGATCCTGGCAGAAGTAAAATTAGCATGAGTGAAGTATTACTGCACAACATACTGTTGTACTAACGTACACCTAGGATATTGTACGACATACTGTTGGACCAATTAGGATAAGATTTTAATAATTTCAATGGAGGCACAAAACCTCTGGAAAAAACATCAATTTCAACTTTGGATTTTTGTCAGAAAACTCAAGATTCAACTCTTTGCCAACTCAAGTGACTACATTAAGGCATCGAAATGCTCTTCAGCAAAAAGCAAGATAATCAAATATCAAACACCTCAAATCAAATCTTCCTCTAGGTAAGGCTATATTAATGATGCTTCTCAATCCAACTCAGACACTTTTATTAACACGTTGCGTACCGGGGTATTAAAATTCCTAGAAACGCCGATTTGGAAATATGTGCCTATTAGGGCGTAATGCCTTTGGTTTAAACGTGGTTAAAAAGCTAATGTTTAGAATATAACTTTACCCAATCAAACGTTATGATGCATCGATTCATTATGAATAACGAACAACAACTGAAAACGTACTAACGAATACGTATTGTACGCTTTAAAATTGTTTAGGCTGACGCGCCTAAATGACGAAAATCTTCATCATCCGTCCGGAACGTTCAGGAAAAAAATGACGAGAATTCTCGCCATCCGTACGCAACATGTTAAGATAAACAGGTACAACTATTGAAAAAAGAATGGAGCACCAATGCCACTGACACGACAAAATGGGTGATGCTGCCATATCTACACACAGAAACATCTTGAACCACTCTTTCAACATCAATGAAACAAGTGCTGGCTCACTCATAATGGCTATGGAGTGGAATGATAAGAAGGCAAATGATCTTCTACTAAAATGGAAAGCTTGAATTAACGCCTATCCAAAAAGTCCAATATTTACAGATAAAAGAATTCCCGGTTTTTTTCAGTATTTTCCTGAGGAATTGCTTTGTTTTGCAGTCCTTATCATAAGAACTTTTAGCTTAACATTGCTTATTAGATTGTATTAGATGTTAGTGTCCACAGGATGCAAAATTATGAGACATTAGAAGCACATCTACTTAAGCACATAACCCAAAGCTGAGGTCAACTTCTTCATCTAACAGCCAATTTCTTCATCTAACATATTGACACACAAGGAAAAAACATTACAGGCAGGTTCTTCTTTGAATTCTGGTAATTTAAACTATAAATAATGACTAATTGACACACTCACTGACTCATTGATACCAATACACAGGACAAACTGTGATAGGTCTGGTAATACAGCTTATGGGATGTAAAAGTTCAAAAAAATAAATTAAAATATAAAAATTCATCAGAGGGAAGAATTTGAAAATTCAAAAAAGTCAATTAGTTTTCTAGATACATCAACTTGAATTAACATGGGAGCCTTATGGGACTACACTGATTGGGATTTGTTACCCACCATTAGTGTATTCATAAGATACAAATTATTTGGTTTTAGAAATCCCAGTTTAGACGAATGGCAATGGTCAATTTTAACTGTATTTGAAAAAGGCCAGATTGGTGCCCATGCGATGCCACACCATGTGATGTCACAGGGACCTAGTTTCTATACAAATAGATAGGAGTTTAACATCGTCTGAGATTACCAATGCAAGCATGAGGCACAGAACTCAGGGAAACATCTCCTAATAATCACCTATTAAAACTGTCTAAGGACGGAAAGTTTCCTTCCTGTGGTAAGGTATTAATAATCCTTATTTAAGCCAAGCGCTACCTGCTAGCAGCCTGCATCGTAGAGGTGCGTAAATCCTCGCCGCAAGGTCACCTCACACTGCAGAAGCCGGAACCAGAATGACGTTACGTGGGCTTTTCCCAGCATTCATACTTAGCCGTGGCGACTACGCGCACTTGAAATTTTCACCTTCCACTTTATCGCAAAAATTAGATATTGTCATTTAAAAATCTAAAAGCGTGAAATACATACTCCAGGAGTAATAATCTTTCAATTTAGGCAATTAAAAAAAATAGGAAACCACCCTATTAAAAGCTCGATTCTTTGACAATGTGACGATAAATTTATAACCATAGCTCAAAAAAGAAGGAACTGAGACAACTATATTATGTTAGTAGTCAAGAATTTAATTAATTATATAATATATTTAACAACAAATACCCCAGATGGAAACTGCAAGGACCTCAAACTGAAGTCTAGTGCACCAACAGTTCTGCTGACTAGTGTTGAAATATGTATCAGAATGAACATAAGCAACTATCCTAACAGAAAATTAATAAAATGGAAAGTTATTGGAATACGAGCTCCTGTTTTAGCACTTTCGACTTCTTGGGAAATGAGAACAAAAAAAACTAATAAAAACAAAAGTAGAACTTCCAATATACAAGCCTACAATTAATGAATCGACGCCATTTCACTTATCACTCTCCTAATTGAATGTGAAGGGAAAGCTGCGTACAAGAAGCTCTGCTATGCAAAACCTCCATTTCATTGTTTTATGAGGCTCCTTCCGAATCACTTGGATTGGTATCACCTCCATTTTACTAAGCAAAGTGGTTCATTAATATTCCACAGCCATGGAGGAAGCAACCCCATCATACCATAGAAATGACAAACAACATTTTAAACCAGAGCGATGAACCTGCCATCATTTTCCTTGCTACCCTGAAATAGCCATTGGAATTCAGGTTGACCTTTTTCAATAAATACTTCACAGGGCAAAGCCTTGTTGAAAGCATGACAGATCCTCTACAATAAATCTTAACTCTGCAATGGGCTTCCCTTTACATTGAGCCTGGCAGACTTTATTTCTCTATTTCCTTAGCTCAAAAGTTTGAAGTCCTATCGAAGTGAATTGGGCCATGAAATTTCATCGCCCACTTAAAAGTTGAACTCATGATCCTCTCACAGGTTGTGACCACACGGCTGCTCAAGCGTAATTCCAATTGTTCCAATGATAGTGTCCAAAGACTTCATCTGGGTGTTGACCCTAAGACCCTTCAATCAGCTGACATAGTCTCTACCCACTAGGCTAAGATGCTCTTCTCCAACTGAGAAGCTAATAACTAGGGCCATGCAAAAGGTGAGGTTGTTTTATAGCCAAAAGTGGTGATATATTTATACAAAAGCAATGTTATTTTTCCCTGAAATCGGTGTTATTTTAATGGCAAAAGAATTTATGTTGATTGAGAGCCATGCTTTCAGTGGCCCACCCATAGTCCTAAATTTAGGACATTATTGAGCGGGGATAATTTTAGCAATAATATGTATGGAGTATTAACTAAATTCATCTATTTTATCCTTCCCGTATCCATATATATTCAGCTTACATAGGGAGAGAAATTACTTTTAAATGTCTGTAATTTCAAATGAAATATTGCTGTAACACTGTCACGTATGTTTCACAAATTGGTGACATCGCTTTCATGAGTTATTGTGCATTCTCGAGCTCAAATGGCACCTTTCACTGATGAAAGGAATGGCTAACAAGAGTGTTGATAATAACAAACCACACAAGGCTGCCAAGAGGCCAAAATAGGGTCTAACCACTTAGCAAGGGTTTGTGAAATCATTAACTTATCTGCAGAAGGATCGAGAGTTCATAGACCTTTCGTTGAGAATCAATAAACAAATACATGGTATATTTTTCCAAATTCTATCAAAAATTACAACAATTACACAAACATTGTTGAACTCAGCCCAATACCATATTAACTTTTGTTGGTTCTACTTGGTGGATTAATACATCATGGGAGATTCATCATAAAAGAATTGGACAGAAGTAAATTTAATTATTTAGACCTAAAATATCTCATCATCATCACTAGTCAACAATCCTAGGATTGGTTTGACCCAGCTCTCCAATCAGTTCTCCTATCAGCTAATCTTTTCACACCTACGTATTTCTTCTCTTTCACATCCTTCTTTACTTGTCCCATATATTTTGTTCGAGGTCTACCTTTTCTATCAAAAGGAAATCATTTCTTTGCATTAAGTATACCGAAGAACACTAACTCAAACGCAATAATTACTAACAATTCTTTTCATCCCTACAGCCACAAATTACTTCCTATGATAAACAGACTAATATCTATCTACTTAACAGACTTCTTCTTTACCGAGGAACTCATTAAAATAAAAATTATAACTGACAGTAAAGCCTACAACTGCTCTCTAGAGCGAAAATTATTAGAAAAGCAATTTAAAATAAACAAAACTTCTCTTTTGTCAAGCCTTGACAGAATAAAAACAGAAACACCCAATAAATAGCACCAACTTAGACTTATAAGGGCATTGACTCACAAAATAACAAGACACACCCAGGAAAACATGATAAGAATAGGTTACTATAACCCTGTGACATTAGAAAAATCCCAACAACAAGATGGATATTCTGGACAAGTGTGGATTGCACTCACTAGAGTGTGAAGAAGGTATTATCACTTAAGTGGGACGAAAATTTTGCTACTAGTGTAAAAAGCATAGGAACTAAAAATTAAATATAGACTCACAATTATGTTCTGCTAAGCATACAATTGAAACTGGTCACCAATGTAATTGAAAACCCAAGATTGTACATGTTAATGACAAAGTCTGTCAACAGTCGGACTTCGAGTCCTCGCCTACCATAACAAAGGTTGTGGGTTTGAGTCCCGGCTGGATAGGTTGTACCTTCCAGGACAGGTGTGTGTGTGACAGTCTGTTGTTGATTGTTTAAAAACTCCCGATGTAAAGGCCACATTGTGCTGTTTTCAGGGGGAGTTGAGATAAATAAATAAAAAAGGTTTAACTTTCAAGTTTTTAGAGAATTTTGAAGTTAGACTAAGAGAAGGTGTCACAGATATAGTGCTTTCAAATAATGCTCTGTTTTTAAGTACCACTATTTACCTCTGTGTTACATCACTTCCCTCACCTTCCCCCTATTTTCCCACACCACTGTTCCTCCCCTTCGAGAATAAGATATACATGTGGTGCACCTTCCTTAATCTTTGAGAATGCACTATTGAAAAAGTCATCAATGAAATGGCGTCAATTGAAACTAGTCGGGGAAAATAAATTATAGGGGAATACTACCGAGTGACATTAAATTCTCCCATGAACCCATTACTGATAAAGTAGTATCACGTAGGTATGAGATTCCTAGAAGGGCAATGTGGAAGGAAAATGCTAGGAGAACAGATTTACCTGCACAACAACACCATCACCAAGGGTTGCCTGGGAATCCATTTGGCGAATTTTTGCATGGCAGTCACGGAAATTTAGTTGTTGTATCTTTTGATGAATTTGCTTTTGGCCAATGACGGGCTCCACCTCTTCATGCGAGTCTAATCCACCATGAACAAAGGAGGAGTGATGGTTGTAAAACCTTGAATATAAATTGCATGGGTTAATTCCAGTTCATATCTACACCAGCAGACTTAATTATTAAATTGCAAACATGATTTTCACATACAAAAATAAGGTTTTATTTTTTTAATCCTATCAAGAGGAAAACAGGGGAAAGCCACACTTCTAAGTAAATATGTAGATTGTCTTTCCATACACCTATATCATTCTTGTGGGTAGACATTAAACACAACATTTTCCACCAAAATCAGCCAATGAAAATAAAATCAAAATTTAAAAACAAAAAATAAAATAAAATTACTTTGTTTTATTCCACACAATTTAAAGTAGTACGACCTGGGTATCTGCGTATTTTATGCAGAAACCCGGGTCGTACTGTTTTAAATAAAGAGTAGAATAGAACTAAGTATTTAATTTTATTTTATGATGAAGCAGTTCCACAAAGTAACGCCAGAGACTGTATCTTATATTTAAAAACAATACTGTACCCATAAGATTATATCAATAAATAAAAAGAGAGAGAAAAAAACAGTATTCCTTCTGAGTGAAAGAGCAGCTAGCAAAACTCTCACACATTCATACGCAGGAAATGCAAATGTCCCCATGATTAATCCATCCTCACTACATAGTGTCAGCCAACTGTCTTCACTTAGACAAAATTACTTGATTTTGAATGGCCTTCCATTTACTTGAGGCATTGAAAAGGAACATGCAAATTAAATGAAAAATGGAGCAACTTTCCTCATAATTTATTTGGGAAAACCACATCTTGTGTTGTACTACAATTTCCTCATGTACATCAATGGTTTAAGTAAGCAATAAAATGCATTGTGCAGGAAAAAAGTGAGAGGAAAATTGTGCAACATCTAATTTGTATAACAACCAGAATTTCTACACCACATCATTCCATGAACCATAAAGTAAAGACACATTTTAAAAGCATAATATACATAACTTATTAGCACAGAAAATTTGAGAAAAAGTTACACATTGAGATTAAGTAACATGAAATATCTTATAAACCAAATTATCGCTACAAAGCTATTTCATTTCAGGCATTTATTCAATAAGATTTTCCGAACATATACTTATGTGCGAAAAATCAACAGAGAAAAAAAAATTTGCCTTGACCGAGATTTGAACCTGGATCCCTCGATTTTTTCCTCGATCCCTCGACTTTACCAGACAAGGTGGTATGGATTGCTGAGCTTATTATGCGAATAGCTGTCTAAATCGTGCGAAAGGCACCACAGCTGGAAAGCAAAGCCCGATTGAACACAAAGAGGTGTTCGGTGTAGACGAATTTAAGTATTCCACGGCTAGCCACAGTGATAACTTTATGGAGTCACCCGCAGGATACACTTTATGCTCCCTACCTATGATAACCATTCATATACCTAAGTAACAAACTTTATAATAAGCATTTTAAGCTGGCACCTTATAAAGCAATCTTAACCAACAAATGAAGTGAATAATTCTTAAGCTTCAATCGTGTAAATTGTGAACACTGATAAATTTAAGTGAAATTTTTGGTTATTCATACTTTTCCAATAAAGATGTTATCTCCCCAATAAAATGCACACATCAGGAGTTAACAGCAAATTATATATCACAATACAGAATGAAAAATAATGACATGGTCTTGCAAAGAACACAGCCCAACTATGTATGCTAAAGTGCATCAGATTAGCATAATGCATAGATTAATTCATATTCCGCAGGTATCTACAGATGGCACATGCTCATGAACTCAAGATTCATACTAAAGCAATTAAAATCATCATTTAGTCCATGCCACATATATCCTTGACAAAAGTTTAAAGTTTTAATGAATATGCCACCAAGAACACTTAACAAGGTATATTTGTTTTCTTGTTTGAAAAGGAATACCCGTTAATGAAATTTTATGGTCCATTTATTAGTAAATTCACTGGTACCACTGCAGAAGTCTGGAAACCTAGCCATAATAACCAATAATTTTATAAAAAGTAGAGATGGGTCAAGTAGCATTTCTCTCAAATTCAAATACTTATTCTTTTCCTAATACCTCACTCGAATAGCGAAAACTGCATTACTGAATATGCATTTTTCCACCAATTTTAAATACAAATGAAAAATAAAATAATAAAATTCTGAACACTTTGCAAGTCATTCTACTTAAATACGGCTCCTGACACAACTGTCACCCACGATTGCATTAAACTTGCACTCATGAAGCACCGCAATGCTTTTGTTTTTTCTTATATGCATATTGAAGGTTATGTTATTAGTATTGCCTTACGGCATTCTTTGAAAACCTAAAATGGAATATAAAATTGACAGCAACTTTAAAATTAGAATAAGTAAAATGTAAATTCGATCATGCAAAAGGGAGTCAAAAAAGGATCATTCTTCGCGTGTGCATTAGAAGGCATACATACATTCTTGTTAGAGTTGCTCTTGGGGAGTCATCAGGATTATACGTATTGTAATGCTTATTTTCAATGATTAAGTTTTCGTAAAAATATTATTAAAGAATTGAACCAACCAAATGTGCAAACCTTCATGTAACACCTAACCATAGTCAATGAATTTAAACTAAATCATGGACGAGCTATGCTGTGTATTTGAAATTCGAATAATTGATAACCATTTCCCCTCACAATTCATAACTTCCCTCAAAATTTCCTGTCTACCCAGGAGTGGACCCTTGTGAGCTCATGCAAGCTCTCAGTTGAATCTGACTCCGTGACTACAAACAGATATTAATATGGCAAGGGCAAGATGTGGAGTTATTTAAGACAAATGCTCAAAAATATAAGATTGATTATTGTTTGACTTTACAACATATTCAAATATTCCAGATTAATTTATAATTTTCTCTGAAAAGTCACGGGTTTCCACACAATTAAATTCCCAGACTTCCCAGGTTTGAGGAGTGACTTGATTGATTATACTGCTAGTCCTCACTTAACTGGTTGAAAACAGATATTTCAATTACACAGACACCATACAACATTTAATAGATGAAACAATTTATGAAATAAAAAACCAATTAAAGCACTACATTTCTGGTGTGTCCTCATTAGAGAGAGATGCACTTCTAAATTAACGGAAAAACAAGATACACTAAGTTTAAATAACAAGGCAATACACTTACACTCTAGAAGACCTTTAGAGATCAACAGCTACAAAATACATAAAAACCGAACTAGGAACTATAACTGAATCTCGGCCTTACTGTTCTCACTAATTATGGCTAGAAAAATATTCAATGAAGCAAAATGATGTGTGACAAACTTCCTTGAGAACAATGATTGGAGGAACAAGGAAAAGTGACAAGTTCCAAACTTCAACCATGAGTGGAACACTACCAATTAATCGAGATTGAATTAACAAAGCTACAAAAAACAGATAATCAAAACAAGGTTTGCTCAATATTGAGAAATCAAAACACCCAATTGAGGAGCTACAACTAATTTACCAAAAGGTAGGAAAAAATAAGTCGATAAGCACTAAGCGGAGGGGATATTATTCTTATCCATACTTAAACCGTTTTATATTTGAAAACTTATCCTTTGAATCTAAAATAAATTATGCAAAGTCAAAACTAGGTCGATTGGATAACAAACCTTAAATATGCTATGGATAGACTTAGTTTACACAAAATACTGATACAGCAAAATGAACACATAACCATATAGGAGACCAAACTGATTAAATACCATCACAACCTCTTAAACATCAAATCATTTTAAACCACACAAGGGATGAGCTTAAGATAAAAATTCGTCCCGTCACGAGATAGAAGAAAATTACTAAGGTACAGAGTGAAAACATGCTATCTACCTGTAAATAACATACCTGATATAACCCCTTACCTGTGTAAATACGAAGGGGCTTCATTTAACAGAGTGTAGTACTGCCTCACAAACTCTCGGCCAACAGTTTGCGGGGATGGGGTGGCTTCCATGACCATTTCAACTTGACCTATAATCTAGCAAGTGACTACTCTCAAACTTTTTTCCTTGTCCAGGAGGGATGAGTGGTAGACCTAGGTGGGAAAAATATCGTATTACTCCCTCAATTCTACACCAAAGAATACAATAGAGGGGAAACAACAGAAAATTTACGCAAATGATTTTCAAGAAATGAACGATGCGTTTTAAGTCTATGGTCAGCAATGATATCCAAACAGCCTCGAGATGATGGTTCGATTTTGTTGCATAGAAACCGTACCACTATAGCACGCTTCACAACAGTGTGATCAGTCTAAAACAAAAAATAATGGAGAAATGTACTAAAAATATTCAACTGCTCTCGTACACGAGGCATCATAACATGAAGTTGAAGCATTGTGAGCAACTGTCGTAATCCCTAAATTCACAATAAATTACCACGACTCCTCATCTACGACGATTAGCAGAACTTCCAATTATAATTACCAAGGAGCCTAAATTCAGGGGAAATCAACCTGAAGTCAATTACTAATCACTATGAGCTACAATTGCAGCAAATATTTACACCGCTAGCAATGAAATAAAACAATAACGATCTGATAATTAAAACAGGATGAATGGAAAATATTACAACGATCAACATTTGAACAAACCCTAATGAGATGCAGCGAACGGAATTAAATTAACTATCCACACATTTTATGGTAATACAACAACACGATCTCCCTCCAAGGCGATAACGATTATTAAACTTACGAATTCCCTGAAGGGCCAACGTGAGACTGCGGTGAAACAAGAGATGAAAAACCCGAATAATGAACAACAATACAACTACGCCGTTACCAACTACAAAAGCGACAGAAGCTGAACCAAAGAAGCACGTGCACTGACCATCTCATCGGTTACTTAGGGAGCAGAACACAATTGTAGTCGACATGTTAGCCGAAGCAGTAAAGATAGATTTACCAGACCAAGGCTACAGAATTGAACGAATGTATACTCACGGGGCTACTTGGGGTGAATTCTTGCTGTCTAAAGTGAATGTGCAACTATTACCGACCACAAGACTCAGTATTTATGGTGGAAAGTACAACCGCATGTCCGAGCAAAATCACCTATGGGGGTGAACACTAAAACACTTGAATAACGCATCATGGCGGATGGCGGGGAAACTATACAGTTTCACCAGACCGCCGCCCGACGTCAGCGCCAGATGGTCACCATTTTCCTGGCCCGACGGCCCTCTCATAGGCTCACGGGCTTATCATACCGTAATTTAAGTCATTCGCCAGGCATCTTACGTGCGATAAGTTTTCAATATGTAGGAGAGGATGTAGACAATAATAGTCTTATTAAATTAACTTCATTTATTAATAACTTATCTCAAGGATAGGTGCACAGGAAATTAAAACATGAATTACACAAAAATGATTTATTTAGAAGCCATTTGCTCCAATGAACATGACAACACATCCCCACAAAGTCTTGCACTTAAAAAAAAATTTAAAAAGATTCTTGAAGGTTGAAGGTCCAAATCCCTGAAATTTGTGAAGACTGCCCTAGCCCGTGACAATTTACAAAATTGACTGCACAGAACAGAACACAAGCATCTGGACCAAACATTCACATTTACTCATAACTTATATGAGTTCTGTCCATTTCATGTAGGGCTACCGTTGCACTATAAGTCCATGTCTTTCCTTGCTTATGTAACTTTCACTTGGCAGCCCAAACGACACTTCACTGATGATGATTGATGCTCAAGACAGGGAATCCAATGGAATGATGGAGTTACACAGATGACGCAAAGGATGATGTGCAACATAAGACTAATCTGAAAAAGATGAAACAATGATTATACTGGTGAACTAAAAAGTTAAAAAAATTAATACTACAGAAAATAGACATGCCCTAAAAGACACGGCTACAATAAAAAAATGGAGTCCTTCCTGAGCAGTCCTACTTTCATAGGAGTAATTGATGCAAAAATAGAAACAGCACAAGAAATAAATTTAGTGAAACTACAACACAAAAACCTAAATCAGTATAAATTCAAACAGAAGTGAGAAAGGGGGAGCAAAAAGTTTCCCTAATAACCACTCAACTAAAGCATGCATTACAAGCTAGCAACAGATCTTTCCCAATGTTTACTTACCAAGACAAATACAACATACACCACAATCAGGTACAGTGAGACCTTAATATGGCTGGGGTCTATGGACCTGACGGCTACCTCCCCTCTGCTTGCCACCACCGTAACCTTGACTACCTGCAAAATTTAATCTACATTAGCTTGCACACTCCCTACGCGAAAACATCTGATAACACCGACTCCTGCACATCATCCCTGAAAACGAAGGGCAATTAGACCACTGCATGCTCTGGAACAATGTTTTCTGAAACAAAATACATAAGATCACCTTCCTCTTGAAGGGAACCCATCATTTTTCTCCCCCTTTCCCTTATCATGAATTTATACTGACCAAAAGGAGTTGTATTCTTCCTTCAAGAGGAATAGTAATTAATGTAATTTTCATGTTCTATTTATTAGTAATTGACTGGTACTACTGCTACAGTCTGGACACCGTGCCATTATAACCAATTATTTCGTAAAAAGCAATTTCAACACCACACCAAGTTTGTTATGGGGTTAAGAAGTAATTTTCATTTGTATATGATCATGCAATTCACTGCACTACTTTTCGGGACCAAGAATTAAATAGAAGAAATGGTAATTGCACAGAATAACAAGTGCTTTTATTTGAACTTAATTATTCACATGCTCTAACAGCAATAGCATTGTAACTGCTAAGCTCAAGTGCAAATAATTGGGTTTAAGGATGAACTACAATGACAATACAATGGGATAGGAATTATATACCTTTCCCACGGCCACCTCTTCCGTATCCTCCATCATAATTATTCCCATATCCGTAGTCTGTAGTGGAAAATAAAGCCCATCAGTTAAATTTGTAGTGTAGCATTTGTAAATCATATGCCCAACTCAAGACACGTCGCCACTCACTACAGTTTCTTAGTTGTGTCTAATTCTTCTATTGGCTGTTTTAAATTACATATGTATTAATACTAGTTACGCTGACTAAGCCAAAACCAAAGCATCAATGAAAATAGTTTGACAATGAAAAATCTGTGCACAGTACTTATTGCTCATGATGACACTTCCTTGATAAGTGATATGAAATTTCTTTCATAAGAACAAATCATGCCAGTAACGATCCTGTCTCCTAGGTCCCACATGCACAAACATGCTATGTGGGCAGCTCTAACTGCATAATATTATGACTAGCTGACCAGACTTGTGGCTGTTGAATTTCACTGCCCTGACATGCATTAATTAAGACAGCAATAGCTTTCATTGCCCTTTACCAGACATGCAAAATTACTAATAAGCAGCCTGAATGTACTAAATTACACTAAAGCGAGAGCCAACATTACCGTAGTTTCCATAGTTGTATCCAGTGTAATCATATCCTCCATAGCCATAATTTCCGTATCCACCTCCATAATAGTCATAGTTTCCATATCCTATCAAGAAAAATATCAATGAATAAACATGCAAACAATACATACCATTCATGGAAATAAATGCCAAATAATTAGCTATTGTGGTGTACCCTGCCATCAAATTTATCTAGTCAATGGGGCAGTGCACATTTCTTTACATCTAACCATAATTACCATAACCACTTCCATATCCTTGATTGTAACCATAGTTTCCATAACCTTGGTTACCCCATCCTTGGTTTCCCCAGCCTAAAAACAAGAGAATTTAAATTAGAAACACGGGACTAATAGGTATGGCCGAAAATATTTGATTGGCAGGGTGACTGCTATGGGAAGTATTAAAAAATACAAACCTCCCCTGGCACCACGTCCTCCTCTGCCCCTTCCCCTTCCTCCACGGCCACCACCACCACCTGCACCACCACGACCACGAATGCCCATGGCATCAGGTTTAGGTGTAGCTTTCTTAACATCAACCTGGAAATTGAATACAAAATTAGTTCTCTTACATTAGTTTCGCTACGCAAATAACTAAGAGGAAAAACTCAGAATATAATTTTAATCACACAACTTTCAGCAGCAGAACTGGTAAAAGTTTATCATCACAGAACCTACTGCAGAAAGATCATTTATTTGATTTTTACCTCCTTTCCACAGATTATTTGCTTGGGGGTCTTCAACAGCTCCTGAACGACTTGTTCGGAATCAAAAGTAATGAAACAGAATCCTTTCCTCTGGCTCTTGGACTTGTCATATGGCATCTCAACCTCTACTATCTGCAACAAATAAAGATGATTAGTGTCATCCATAAACCATTCAGCAATCCCAATGCTTTGAAATCTTCAGACTTACCGAACCAAACTGTGAGAAGAAATTTTTGATTTCATCATCAGGTAACTCTGGGACAAGACCTCCAACAAAGATTTTACCATGCCTGGCCTTAGCTTTCTTTGGGTCAACTTTCTTGCTGTTAATTACATGATCGCCAGCTGACAAAACCTGAAGAAGACTAAGATTAGCACCAATAAACTAAAACAACTATAAATAGGAGACCACATTCATGTTCTGCTTACCTTATCGATGGCCTCAGCCTGAGAGAAGACAATAAATGCAAAACCACGAGACCTTCCTGTGTTTGGGTCTGTCTTAACATTAATGCTTTCGATTTCACCATATTTACTGAAATGTTCCCTCAATTCCTCTGAAACAAAAAATGCAATTAGTAACAGAATGTTATGTTTGAAATAATATAAGCATTTCAAGAAGTGAACTTACTGTCAGTTGTCTCCCAGCTCAATCCACCGACAAAGAGTTTCCTGTAAAACAGAAGTCACCCTATTACTTAAAACCTTATATGATGACAAGAATGACTAACAAAGGGAGCTTTAAAGCTTAGACTCAATTCCATTCAATGAGTCAAAAACGCCTTGCTCATGTTACATCAGCAGGTTCAGCATTGACAAATGTCAACTAACTGAGCCACAATAAAAAAGGCATCTGCAAATTCTGAGAAAACAAAGCTTACACACCAATCTGTAAAATTTAAATAAAAGCTGGAGAAATGTGGAAAGGCAAGGGTTATGAACATTTAAATTCTAAATATTTGGTCATCATAAGGTGAGGAAGAACAATAAAGTGGTCATATTTGTGGCCAGTGCAATGGACTTAAGCACTAATTGACCATTTCATTTCAGTGCTGAGTTACTTGATTGACATTGCCATTAGAAAGAGCCCAGGAATAAATACCATGGGTCAGCGCCAGGATGTCATCAGCATTGCATCTTGCCTATGTGCGTCACACCTGAAGGAGGAGAAGGTAAGTTACTTCACATTGAACACTATAGACTAAGAAAGGAACCTTGAGCATAGAAAGCAGCTCATGTAAGCTATTAGCATGAAAAGGCTCCACTGCCAGATGACAAATTGTAAACAGGACTCTGTAATCTCTGCTCTGAGTGAGGCACTGTAGGAAATCAATAAAGGATTTTTCAAATTTATATTGAAAACTGACTTTACATTTTTAAATGAAAATGCTTCAAGACATCTGTATCTGAAACAGAATTTGAAAAATTTACATGACATGTCTTTAAATAAACTTTTAAGTTTTGAAAGTACTAACTTTAATAGAGGAGGACGGAAGCACTATTAACCAGTGGGAGCGAAATCAAGAAACGAACATTAAACGCAACTACCTATCAACTCTTTGCTTTTCTACAACTATGCACTGAAAAAGAAATTAAAGGGCATTTCACAGTTACACAAAATGCTTTCACAAAACACAGTATGACAATTTACTCATCTGATGGACAAACACGTTCGTTATCGAGTTCTTCCAACAAATTGTAGATTGAATGCCACCAACATTGCCTCATAATATAAGGATAACACTAAGATACGAAAAGGGTTACCTATCAAGTAAAAATAGTGAACATATACTCAGCGAACCATTTACCATTACTTTCACTTTTACATATTTCTTACCTTAACTGAAAGCATTACCCACTACGGCAACACACAGGATAAATTTAACAAAAAAATTAAATTTAGGTTTCATAAATTTTGATAGAAAATATTAAAACCCAAAGCATTAAATAAATTGCAGTATATTATCAAACGAAACAGTTACGAATAGCATCGCCATCGTATGATGATAGGTAACCGTTAAGCCTATTTCCAATGAATCTGAAAATAACAGAATATTAGCTTTGAAGGACTTCGATATGCACAGAGCAACAAGCCGACAAGTAGTTGCGGTAAACTAAGCAGTTAGTTCGTCTAGAAAATAGTGCTTCTCGCCCTAAGACAGGAGTGGTTAGCCGTGAGGCCAGCCAATTAAATTTAGGCACGCCATGACGCCGCCATTTTCCCAAGACCGAACATTGACGCGTTACTTCCGAAAAGGCAAGAATAGCTCGCCAAGGTCTAAATTACACATAATACGGCAATAAAGTACCAGATTTCCCTCGGAAGATTTATAAAACGGCATCCATATATGTCAATCTCACATAAAATCAGAGGATGCATCAGGATACAACTTATCTGGGTTACGCCGATAACCCGCCATGTTGGAAAAATTATTAAGACATCAAGCGCGGTAATTTTCATGGCACACCTAAACGAGAACCTTAAGGGCAGGGATAACTGAAGTTTGGCAATGGAAGGCTTCAACTTTACCTGTCATCATCACGTCCTGGAGCTTCCGCACTGCCACTGTCTGTTGGCACTACTTGTCCTCCGGCTTCATTTCCTTCCTCGCCTCCTTCTCCCTCCATTCCCTCACCGTTCATTTGTTCTTCTTGTTGCTGTTCGAAATTCTGTTCACCAGAATCCTGAGCAAATTCACCATTTGCCATATCCTCGTATTCCTGATTATCGGCCATAGTTGATAAACGAGACTTGGCGGTCAACACGTCCTCACTGAACAACGGCGAATGGCGGAGAGAGGGAAGCGAAGCCTACGTCAAGCTTACCTCAGGATGGGGTGTCATGGGAAGGCTGAAACTCGCATCGCTAGCTGGCCGCCAGACAGCTTACTATATAAATTATGTATTTAATTATATGCGAATATATAAGGCAATTATTGTAGTATTTCATACAATAATACACTTTTAAAAATTATTTCATACACTTTAATTTAGTTAAAATACGTAAAAAGTGAAAACCATTTATTTTTGTTCACCAACCTGCTCATACTATTTCTGAATGCAATAGTAGGCGCGAGTCTACATGACGCTAATTCCTCCTCCCTTCACCGAATCTGTAGCGGGAAAAAAGGGTTTACCGGTGAAGTTGGCGTGGAACGCCATGTTTTATTTAGTTTTTTTTTCTTACATTAGAATTCGCTTGCCAATTTAAACAATGGTTCATGGTTTACCATGATCATTTCGTTGCGGAAAATAGTAGTTTCTCTTCTATTTTCTAACATGCAATAGATTCTGGTTCAATAAATAAATAAATATACAGATGCATAGCAACCAGCATGGTCTTATTCTAAGTCAAGGGGAACGCGTAGAATTTCTAAAATATTAAAGTTTAATAATGTCAGAGAAGGTACTGTGGTACAACAATAACCCGAGCGTTATATCTAGTTAATAAGGCCCTAAGTAATCTACTTACATTTACAGGAGTCGTTCTATGTCTGGAGGGCATGTAATAAATTACGAGCGGCTGCATTTAGAGTCGGAGTGGATTTGCTACAGTATTTCAAAGATCTAGATCTCAAATGTGATGGTTTAATCACTGGTATACTAGACAATTAGCATATTCAATACGTGCTTTGTTTGATACTGCTCCCTGAATTATGATTGTTGTAATATTCCTCATCTTACTTCAGACAATCAGTTTACATCTGTTCTTGGTGGTCCATTGAAGAAAATACTTGGACTATGTGATCAAGAAATTAGCGTAATCAAAGAATATTTTCGCGTGCCGGATGGAAGAATATTGTATTTGAAATTTTGTGAGGTAATAAACGGACAAGGTAAGTCCTCTAGGTTAGGCCCCTCAAACTCGTATTGTAGATACATCAAGGCGGCTAAGTTTTTAATTTTAGCCTTTTAATTTCAGTTCCTAATTTTAGCCAAAATAGCTCTCTATCTACTGGCTTGGAGTGGAATGACCCATGTCACATGAATCAGCTTTCCCAGTACGAGGAAAGGAAAGTAAAAATTCTATTGAGCAAAATCGCAGCCCTTTTAAGTGTCAACTGCATGCTATTGCGACCGTACTTCCAAGACTATGAAATGGTATTTAATTACTAGTCATAATATTGGTTATCTTCCCCAATGTGTGGTCTGGAAGCCATTGAACGCGACGCTGAAAAATGGACTTCACATACGAATCAAGTTAACTTAATTACTCTCTCTTCAAAATTTTATAGAATCATTCTCGCCAACACTGTACGATGACGATAAATTTATTAGCAATAGCATAACAATATACTGTGGATTCCAACATTAACACATCCACCGGTTCCTTCTAACGTCAATAACAAGATTATCGATTTCCTGCCGCGAATGCGCGTTGTTGCTGAATATGTCCGGAGAATGATAGATGAAGGGCTTACCGTCCAAGTGTTGCAAACCATTACCAGTACGTTTTAACATGGTACTGTTTAATCCGTTAACTTTTTCTTTCGTTTCACGAACTCAGTTTTGTTCTTAGATCTCAGACCCCTCATCGTTGACGATGAAAATAGTATGTTACATCTGGCTGATCTTTAATGAAACAATGTTTTGATCATGAAAATAAAATCTGGAGGTCTCATGTCGACCCACGGTTAATCTCTATTAAGTATAATTGCTTTCAAAATATTGTCGATGTTACATTGCTGGATCGTTATTTTTTCCTTCTTTCCTCTTAGTAAAAATGACCATCAGTCTCTTTTTCCAAAATATGAAGCTGAATCAACAAAATGCAAAAGCAAAGTGAAGTCAGTGCCAGCAGCAGTATTATTATTATAGGTATTCTTATTCATTATTCATGAATAAAAGGTCATGTGCATTTTTATTTGGTAAATGGCGTCTGGTGCCGGGCCTCGTTTTCCTCGTTCAATCGGTTCAAGCCACGCTACATTGATCGTAATCATTCAAAATGGTTTGGGTATAATATATATCAAATCTAACACGCTGATTATCTTGAGCGTATGCATAGGATTTTTTAGTAATTGTTGTGAGTGAATGTTTATTTTATGGCTCGCAGTTAAAATCTTACTGATTAAAATGTAGTATTGGTATTATAGCTTCATAAATTAAATCCGTGAACTCGAACTAAGATAATTCACTTGATATTTACTTATATGACAGATTGCTAAAGGAAAAGGAACCATAACCATCACCCACTTTGCTCGGGTCCTTAATTTCCTTGGATTAAAGATATCTTCGGAAGATTTCCAACTGCTGATTAAGAAATTCCTCAAGGATTCATTCACCATTAACTACGTCGCTTTTATCTCCGCTTTATCTGATGTTGGTGAATGTGTGGATAAGTACAAGGTAAAAATAGGCCTGAGGGTATGTACGAATCCCCTTATTTAATGTCATATTCACTTGGCACACTTAAATGCCCTTGCAGTTACTGAGTGAGCAAGTATTCCTGAATGTACATCATTAATATTAAAATTATACTGTTTCACAGAGGAACATTTTGATATCCTGTGTGTTAAGGCTAGTTTACGTTGGTACTCACCGTGCATTCAATTGGTACAATGCTCTCCGTTTAAGTACCTGCTGTTTTCCATCTCTTACATTTACGTGGGTAATTTTTAAACTCGCCCATAGAATACCGCATAATAACGAATTGTGTGAACGATGTTGGCGCATATAGATGCTTCTGAATAGCTATTTTTCTACACATTGAGTTTTGGTTTGGTTTCATCATGAAATATTCATTGATATGTCTGTATTTTCAAGTGATGAATAAATTATTTTCGTTTGCGTTTTAATGGAATGGCAGAAAGGAGCTAAATATTATCCATCATTCTAAGGATTTATTGTTTGGTGACTTATGTCATTATCAAGGCCGAGGCACAATTTTAAACTGTAAACGTTTAACTAGAGCATTTTCCTTTATTTCATCTTGGTGGACTGAAGAAGGATGAAAGTATGTGTGTACCTAATTTAAGCTTTCATGTAGGCAAGTTAAGGAGGGGATAATGGTGTCCTAGTGGGTAGAGTAGTTGACTGCTGATCGAAGGGTCTGGGTCTCTAACAAAAATCCTTGATGCATGGGGCAGTGCTGGGTACGGAACTTCCCTTCCCTGAGCTTGTGAGATTCTCTTGCTCATTGCGTACTATAGTGTGAGCTTGACCCTTATCTACCCTGTGGTATCCCTAAGCCATTATGTGTTCAACCAACCAACCTGAGGGTTCAAATACTGCATGAGTGAGTAAGAAAGGATGCATTTATTTCACCTTTGAGGTTAGTTGTGGAACTTTGAATTTAGCTTTCATTGTTTTGGAATGTGATGACAGTAAAAGAAAACGTCTGTAGAAAAAGGAGATTCTACCTCCAATTTTGTAAAAAAAAACTATGTATTAGAAAGTGGTCATAATAGTGGTGTTAAGCCATCCATGCCTCATCTGGAAAATTAAGGATTAAAAGTTGATTGTGTTGGAAATATTTGAAATTGTTATGCCCCTAGCAATTTTTTTTAATTAATGACCATGTTTTTACTATTTTTCATTGTTTGTAACCATTCGTCAAAGAAATTACTTTGCGACTCACCATTCATCTAACTTCCTCCTAACCATTCTGACCTTGTTTGCCATTACCATGCTTTTGCATTAGTTCAAGTTGACAAATCATTACTTGGCCAGGTAGGCTTGTGTTGTATACAGAGCCCTAAGTGCCTATCCTTCACCATCCCTTGTCCCTAGATAATTATTAATCTCAATTTCTTGTGAAAAAAGAGACTTCAAAATGAGAAAAATTACCCGAAGGAAAAATTCAAGCCTTAGTGTTCGAGCATACTTATTTGGTGCAACCTGAAATAGAAGAGCATGTGGAACACCCAGAAAGTGAAATCATAGCCCAGCTCAAAGATAAGTTTCAGAGTTCAGACAGTATTTATGACAAAATACAGATTCTGATGATGCTTCCAAATAGCTGGAGTGCTAGGAAAACCATGAAAGAATTTTCTGCTTTTTCCCCTAGGTGTTCAATTTTTAGTTACCTAAAAATTTTCTTTTCCCAAATCAAATAAGAGAGATACTTATATACTGTCACCTTGAAAATGATGGTCACCTATTGGAACCCGAGTGGTTTTAATTAAGAGTAGGAATAATTTCTAAACAACTGTCTTTCTCTCATTTTCACAACAGAAAATTTCTTCGTAGTACCCACTAGGTACCTCTAGGTACACGGTATGATTAGTACAACCCTCAATATCCACTTTGTATTTGAGATTTTTTACTATCCATCAAGAAAGGAAAAAATATCAGTTATGTGAGGGTCAATTGAGATATATTTTTGCACTATGTCAAAAACTTGAGAGCTTTGATTTTCCCTGTCAAATGTTCATAAATACTGGAAAGACAGCTCTCATGAATTGTATTGAGCATCTGCATGTGACCTGAATTCTACTCATTTCATACTCACTCCTAATGGAAGGTGTCAAGAAATGTTTTATGAATTGATCATTAATTTCCTAGTGCCCTCATTTGTCACCCATTTCCACCAACACAATGGGGTACTGTCTGCTTTTGGTCTTCTGTTTTCATGTGGCTACACTACCATATATGTACATATTTTATAATCTTAATTATGTACCATTGTTATGTATGGTACATATGTGTTTTATACATATGTACCATTAATGCTATTTCTTTAAGTTATAGTATCACCTTGAGCCAAGAGCATCACTATGAATTTCAACTAAAGATTTTCCGCTAGCTAGTCTCCAAATTTCATTTTCTTGAATGTGATTGAGATATCTAAGATGTTTTAATGTTTAATGGTTACAAATAGCTCCATAGGAATAAAATTGAAAGTTAATGGATAAGTATATATATCTTCTTTCTAATCTGTGATGGGATTGTAACTTTTATTAATGTTTTCAAGGTAAATCACGAAGACTATTTTATCAGGTACTCATTGGTTTTGTGCTTATAGGCCTCGCATGGTTTGTTGTTCTTGATAGTGATTCCATCCCTCAGTATAAGGTTCTCCCTAAACAATGGATTAGAGCTGGACACTAATGATGACGCTAACTCATGAAAAGTCAGTTGCAACTTTTGCATTTTCTGATGTTGGACTCAAAAGAGAATAGCTGAATGGGGAAGATAATTTTTTCATTTAAACTTATGTATCCATTCCATTCAACAAATTCGTTTAATGGATTCTGATTTCAAGTGTGAATGAAATGCTTGATCATTTCTAGCTTAACTCTATGTGATTTCTGACAATTTTGATTAAGAAATAACATAGTTATCACACAGAAATTTCAGCCAATCCATGGACACAGGAGTAAAGATATTAGGAAGACAAATGCAATAGCAAAGGAGGAGTTGTGAACATGAAAGAGGGGATGAGAGATTGGTTGTGTTAGACAGCAAAGAAAAGGCTGAGGAGTGTCTGATCTGGAGTGGGGTGCTTCATAGTGCAGAAACAGACTCTGAGGGAATAGGATGAGAAATGACTGGTGACCTTCAAGAAATGGGCATTGTAGGGAGTAAAGAAAGAGGAAAATTTTTAGACCTGGTGGGATGAGGAGAGAACACGTTAAAGGTCTGGTCTGATTACACGGTACATTCACATGCACAAGTTTCAAGTTTGTCTCTTTGCATGAATGACTTTTGTGGAACAGGATGTGTACAAACACATGAACCAAATAAGAACAGGTTCTTTTTTCTGTACATGCATATGCACAAGTTGGGTGGTTACACGGTGCATTTTTGTGTTCATTTATTTGCTTTCATATATTTATAGATATTATCTAGTAGGTGTTTATAAGTCGTGTAGCCAGGCTGTGAGAATCAAGGTGAGAGGACAGTTTGACACTCAAGGAGTTATGTATGAGATAACTCGTATATATCTTACAATTTCTCAATATTTGAAGTGAAATTGATCAAAATCTTCTCCATTCAATTTTATTTTGTGTCGTTTATCTACACATTTCTACCACTTCCTCAATTTTTTCCACTGTTAAAGGTTCCCTATTAATTTATTGAACTTTTATAATGTGGTATTTATCAGATGATAGTGCAGTTGTGTTAATAATTTCAATTGCATATTTGCAATGTTTTAGTTGGTTATCCACATGGCTCTTTCAGCTTTCTCTTGACCAGCAGTATTGCAAGTCACAGGCAGGGCCGGTGTAAGCGGTAAGCAAAGTACCCGGATGCATAAGGTGACAAGCAAAAGGGGGTGCCTAAGCGTTCAGTTCAATATAAAATTGATTGTTTGAGGCGTAACTTGGTGAAAGTGATTCATAATTAAATTAGAAAAGAAGAACTTTGTGCTTTCACATTAATATTTATTCACGACCATGGTTTCAACGGTAGACGTCATCATCAGGTGAACTCTACAGAGGTCCATCACATCCTTTGATACCAGGCTAGGAGGGGTAGGGAGGAAGGTAATTAGGTTGAACGGCCTGGGCTAATGTCATGACGAACTCTTCGGCCTCTCTCTTACCTGAACCACCCCCCCTCCACCTGCCATGCCCTCCCTAAGGGATCCTCCTCCCCCTAACTTCTTTCATACCATATGACCAAGTTTTTTTTTTCCCCCTCCCTCTTCTCTGTTGACCAATCCGTTGTCTGGAACCAGCCGTGGTCACAACTGTTCCTACTTTAGCTGTTCTTTCACTAAATACTGCTGGGGTGATATAGTATTAGCCAACATAGCAGTATTCTACTCAAGTCAGTTACAATATTCCTGCATACATACCACGAGATTAAAAATTTGTCTTTAAAACCTGAACCATTAATTAATAATGTAAAGTCTAAGATGTGTGTAATAATCACATAAAATTTCAAATGTATCTGGTTCATAGTAATGCCCTCATTCCCAGAGATTAAATCCAGCTTGTTTTTCTATCAACTATGAGAAACCATTGAAATAAACACTTTGTTATCAATTGTGTGTCAATTAGATAGGCACCTAATGTGTGAAGGTAATGATTACTGAAGATTTTTTTCAGTTTGTTTATTGTGTCAATCATTAGGTCTTGTCTCATAAATACTGCCTTCCCAATTGATAAAGTTATGATAGAGAGCAGATTTTTTAAAAGAGGTAATACTTGCTACTGAAAGAATTCAACTGAAAGATGGAGGTTTGGATACTGTCTTTAGCAAGGGCCAGATTTAGATGAATAGAAGCCCCAGGCTATTCTACCTTCTAGGTACCAGGCTTGGCCCTTCGGCTGCATTCAGACGGGATGACTTTCCTCCGGCCGCCGTCCACGGCACGGGCACTGAAATTGAGACTGCTTTCAGACAAGACGACACTGCATTTCACGGTGCCATGCCGTGAACTTAGACTGGCGAAAAGTTGTCTGAAACCGTCCTTCCACCTCCCAATTTTAAGTTTCTTAAGAAAATGAGAGGTAATATCTGTGATATATGTCAATACAAGGGCATACCCAGGATCATAATTTGAGGGGGGCGAGCCGTGCACGACCATGGTCGTTCAAGTTGTAATACAGAAAAGAAACCAAAATTTCAAGAAAATTATCACAACGCTTTAAATTACATATTTTATACCAATTTCACTTACCTTTAATTTGAAGAACATTTTTTTCAAAAATTTCGTTTTGAACTTAATTTACTTTTGCTTCTAGGGGGGGGGGGGGGGGAAGGCGGCACCTGCCCCCACTGGGTATGCCCATGTATCAATATGTTAATGAAACTTCTGATTAATACTAACATTCATAAAAAATATATGGCATGGACAATGAGTGTATAAAGTCGAGAACATTTATTATATTATGTATTTTGTTAAATAGTCATATACGTAGAATTTATCCTTGTTTTCAGTGTTTTAGTGCTCATTGTGTTTTGATTGTTAAATTTTGCTAACAATTTTAATGCAGGCCTCTCTTGATCTCGAAACCGTAGGATAGGCCTGTTAACCTTTAGGAAAATCCGGCTCAGTTTCCAATGATTCTGTTCAGAAAGACTTCTTGGAATCCCGAGAAGTCTTTCTAAACGTACTTCACATTTATATATACCTACCATACTCGTGATTACCTCTATACTTTAAATTGCGTTCGTAAGTAATGCTATTCCCGCTTGTGTTAATTACGTACGTCGTTTGTTTAAGAAACAAGGAAGAATAGGAAATATGCAAATAGAAATGAGGAATTACATGAGAGTCTGTAGTTGGGATCGTTGAATTGTAATTGTAATCCAGTCTAATCTATATAAGATGTTGCCAAATTTGTCCATATTATAATTTCTGTGCCTATCCAAAAGAGTTGCTTATCTCGCCGTAAAAGATTTTACTGCCTGCTAGTGGCCTTGCTGTTCAAGGTCGGCGTGCTGTAAAGTTTTTGGTGGGCAGCATTTGGAAACTACTTCTTTCATAAACTTTCGTGCTTGCGTTTTTGATATCGAACGAGGTAAAGCAAAATGGCTGGGATCGCAACCAGGCTACTGCAAAAAGGTGTTGATCACCTTAAGAGTAAAGAGTTTCGGGATTATTTAATGAGGTAGGGTCTGCTACAGGCTGCAATTTAACCCGAGGATGCTTCCCATTGACTTGTATTTGGATTATGGTGAATTCAAATTTTACATTTGTCGTTTTAGCACCCATTTTTGGGGGCCGATCGCTAACTGGGGAATTCCTCTAGCAGCTATTGCAGACACGCAGAAGTCTCCTCAGTATATCAGTGGTAAAATGACCTTGGGTAAGAATATCCAACAATATTTAGTACGCCGCTGTTACACTCGTTTGTTACAATGCTTAAACCCTGGCAGTACAATAGTTATGTTTCTTTTTATATGCATGCCTTTATTGTTTCAAGTTAAAAATTTGGATTCTCTGATGACTTCTACATTCTACTTAATTTTATTTTACAGCTTTGACCCTCTATTCCATGATGTTCATGAGATTTGCGTGGAAAGTACAGCCTCGTAACCTCCTTCTGTTTGCTTGCCACTTCACCAATACAACTGCTCAACTAACTCAGGGCGTTCGATTTGTTAAATATAACTATGTCGTTGGAAAAGAGAATGATGAAGTTGTAGCGTAGGCTTGTTATGGCATTAATGGTGTACTATTTAGAAATCTGTACTTGATAGTGTTCTATATTAAGTAGGTCGGTCGATGCCGTTTTTATGTTTCATCCCATTCCATTGTGCTCTGCTCAAATATAGCGTACAATTGGCCTGTAATTTCTTGCATGTTGTAAACAGCATGGAGTTACGGCCTGTTTTGTTGAACTTGGACCTAGTCGCAGATTTGTTTTAACTGACAGTGATTTGTTGTATTTATTGAATTGTGTTGGCTGAGTTATTTTGTGGTTGATTCATGTAAAGCTCTATAATTGTTGGTTTATGTGTAAGGTATCACTCTACCAAGGTAAGGCCGCTTATAAATATTTCATGAAAAATAATAATTTTTGAGAAAAGCTCACACTTATATTTAAGTAATTCACAGTTTTGGAGAGAAAGCTCTATTTCTGTATTTTGTCTTACATGTGAGGAGGAATTAACTTCTGCTCCTCTATATCAATCTTGAGGAATTCCTTAGAGGATTTGAAAACAGCTTTGAGATTTAGGCCTTCTTTATTACGATGTGCTAGTGGAAACAATGCCTCCAATTGGGTTTGTGTATAAGCCTTGTACCTTGTTTTTCTCTGTGAGCGAACCCTGATATTGTTAACTATCAAGTTAAAATTATTAATTTCCTTTCTAACTGTCCTAGTATGATGACTTTAAGGTTTTCATCAATTGAGCGCTATTGGAAATGGTCTCCTTTTGGGTATGTTCTCACTCTGCAGTTGCCGCGTTATTCAATCGAGATATTTTTTCGTGACCTATGTTTAAATCTTGTAAGTTTTATACCTAGCATATTAACTAAACACAATATTATCCCTTAGACTTCGGGATCGTTTTTATACGTTTTGTACTCTGATTGCGGAAAAACGTTTTTAAATGTTTGACCATTGCTCCACTACCTTCTTCAGTTTCCCAAAATTTTTATTGCTCCCTGGGTAGAGCCCAAGTGCACTTACCCTCGCTGTAGGAATCGCTAATGCGGCTTTACTCTCGCCAGCCACCCCAGAAAAACGTTTTTAAAACGTTCCCGCAGTCAAAGGGTTAATATCATTTCTGGGGAAATAGCCAAGTTGTGTTGCAAATGGTAATAGGTCCCCATTTGCACCAAACTGCACAATTAGAATGTACAGTAGGGTGGTGATTATCCATCCGAATGAAGGGGAGGCAAACAATTGTCAATCAGAAAAGATGGATAGTTCATTCAAGGACATCTGCATGGTAGTTTCAAACTCATCTTATTGCCATGCTGATCTGCTCATATTTCATTGAAATACCTGTTATTTGAGAGTGAGGAATTTTAGAAAAGTGAGAATAGAGGGGGGTTAGAATGGTAGGAGAGGAATATTGGAGACTGATGGATGAACAAGGCAAAAAATGGTTTGTCACACATTAAAAAAAACTAGGCTCTAGTTGATGTGGACTTTGCTTGATTTGGGCAAGCTTGAAATAGTCTCAATTTATAGTCAAATTGTTCATGGTCAATTTTCCTTGGTTTTTACTGGTTTTAGTTGTTATCAACTTCAATTGATGGTGAGTTCTCTGCTTTGTGTGTACATTTATAGAGCATATGTTTTATTCAATTTTCTATCAGCTAGCTCCAGTGTAATTTGGCTCAGAGGCAAATAGATTTGATGAGAACTTTTCATAATGGCTCAAGCCTAAAAGCCTGATTACAGTACTTCAAAACATGGACCTGGGAATGAACCCAAAAATGTGCTGTATGACCACCCAACTTTAACGAGTGCATGAATTTAAATTAGAACGGCTTTGAATATGGTTCATGCATTCACGCATGAACTCATACCTGTTCGTATCTTGTAACCTGGGGTTAAAACCATCGTTGTTCTTTATTTTAACGAAGTAATGGATGATTATTTTGTATAGTAAAGATATTTTTAATATGAAGCTTATTCTTATTTACAGTCTAATGAAGATAGTTTTAAAGAGGGAATTCCTAGTGTGGCTGAAACAGGCTGTAAATTAAATACTTGTGGTTGAAAATCAGCCCCTTGTACTAGAAGGTATTGAAAACATTATTGTCAATGTTTGAAAGTTACCTTTGATTAAGTCTTAGGCCTTTACTGACCTTTATTTTACACCTGAAGATATTTTTCTTCCCCTCTGTGGTTTCAAGTTTCATGCTATCACCTATCTACCTTAACTCTTTATTGTTATCAAATTGAGGAGTCAACAAAGAGAAAATTGCAGTGAGTGAGAGGGGTAAAAAATGTGGACAGTTGAATTCATTTCATTCGTGTAAGATAGATGCCAGTGGTTACTTATTTTGGTGGTGGTTGTCCAGCTTATTATCTAATTACATACCAATTAGGTCTTCTTATGGAGAAACATTTTCTGTGGGATTGGGCTTACATGAATGTTACTAAGTATCACTATTAACTAGCTACTTGTGCAAGAATACAATTTTTCCTTCAGTTATAATTAAACTGTTGAGTTTTCCATTTTGTAGAGATAGTACTTTGTCAATAGAGTCATATATTTCCCGCCAATTATGAACATTTCTTACTCCATACAGTTTTGCTCAAAGAGCGAAAAGACTAGTTTAATTGTACTTTGTGTCAAAGTATTTGGTACATCTTGTCAATTTTGTCATCTTCAAATAGGACTAAAGAGGTCCAAAAAAAAAAAAGATGCCCATAAAAAACATTGGATGAGCCCTTTTGTGTAAGAGGGTGTTAGTTGCAAAGGCATCTACAAGGCAATGTCATTGCCTTGTCTTACTCATATTTATTATGGCCTGAAGAAGCATCATTAGTGATCTCAAAAATGTCATCTTTTGATGGGGAAACTTGCATAGAGTTTGATGTTATCTTTGTATACTTCCATTAACACTTTCTGCACAATAACTTAGCCAATGGAGTCAGCCAATTTTCCTGTTCCTTTATAGCTGATGAATCTCTTAAGGATGAGGTTCATGGCTACTGCAGGCCTTTATAATGCTATTTTTTCTTGAACTACTCCAATTCATTATGAATAAAGAACAACTGAAAACGTGCTAACGAGTACGTATTGTACACTTTAAAATTGTTTAGGTTGACGCACCTAAATGGCGAGAATCTTCGTCATCCATCCGGAATATTCGGGGAAAAAATGACGAGAATTTTCGCCATCCGTACGCAACGTGTTAAAGTACGTACTAATTTCACATGTACACATGAGAATTTAATTCAATAATTTTCTTTGGTTTTTGCCAATTCAAAAATTTTTTACCTAGTCCATCTAATGTTTTAATTCTTACCTGGTCAATCCAACAATAGACAAAAATTTAGTCAATTTTTCATAGTAGTTTAATGCACAAGTAATTATGGATGATAAGTTATCTTAATGAGTATTTTTCATTATTTTTGTCCCCAATTTAGCCATTAAGCTGTGTAATGAACACCTTTGGGATGAAAGAAACCATGTATGCTATCACATATTTTTTCTATCAGCAAATTTTTTAGCTTCTCTGATGTCATGAATGTGTTTCCCTCTGGAAGTAAGCATGATTTCAATAATTACCAAACCTCATCAACACCAATGATTAAGTATTTTATGTGCATTGATATTATAAAATCTCAAGCTCTCTTACATTATTTTAATACTGTTCATTGTTGATTTTATACTTGTTGAACATTTATGAATATTATTATCCATCGTCATCAGCATAACCTTGTATGTGCCTTTTGAGAGTAACATCACCATAGCAGATAGAATAGCATTATATTTGTTATCATATGTTATAGTAGTTGAATCTCTCATTCAAAAGTGCATATACCACCTTAAAAGTAAACATAAATATGTACTTTACACTTACTGTTAGTGTCACTATCAAAGTCATGGGTAGGGCTATTCCATCAACAGTTTTCATATCTAAAAAGTTCCATATGAATTAGCTTTCCAATTAATGCTGGGAATTAACATCTTCACCCAGTTTCAGGATTTTTAATTTTGAGGAACATGCTGTCATTTGATTTTAAGATGTCTTTAAAATATGTATTGCATTCTTGTATAAGAGACCATGTAAATCAAAATCAAGTTTGTTTTGAATGTATATACTTTATGGATATGTTGCTCTTTGTCTGCTATGCTAATGATTATGTAGCTTTGGATATTTTTGGTTAAATTTTGTTAATACTTATATTTTGTTCCCTATATGAATATTAATATCCATTGTTATCTGCAAACGATTTGATGTTTCCACTCCAGCAAGTGGTTTCTCATTTAATGTATGATTATGGAGAAAAAAGTGATTATAATGGTGTATTATATCATTAAATTGTTACCTCAAATTACGTGATATTTTCATTCAACTGCTGTGCCTTTTCCTCAGGCTTCATTGTGTGACAAAACTGTATCTGCAGACATCCCTAAAGTAATTCGTCCTGAATTAGATCAAGTGAGAAACCGTGAAGTGTTTGGCCCACGGACCTCATTTCATCCTGCTACTGATCCCATAAACAGATGGAAATGCCATGGTAAAATCGGTGAAACAATGGCTCGCATACAGAGACATGCATTCGGAAATCGCATTCGCACTGATGATTTCTTTAAGGTGTGTAAAATATACCTTGAATTGCCATAGGATATTTTATCTCTCTTCAAATCAATGGATGTATGGTGATTATTTTTTTTTGCCATTCATATTTTCTATCTTCTGTATATCAGATCACTTTTGAAATTTCATATTATGGAATACTATTGCATAGCCTTGAAAACCCAATCAGTCTTTCCATGTTGAAATTTTTTTTGCGACCAGTTAAGACTAAAATAATTCCATGTATTCTCATGCACCACACGTCCTCATGTAAGACGTGCACCTAGTTTTTTGGGCAATGAATTTACGGTAAATAATGATTTCAAAAAATTTCCACAAAATATCACGTAGCATTAAAAGAAAAAACTATAGCATATAAATTTTTATAGTTGAGCAGTGTTCTAATTTTTCCCAAGAAACAATAAATTTCCTCTTATGAAATATGACCACCAACCTCAGCAAATTGCTTGTGCACCATGCGCACCAGACCATAGGCAATGGACAACTGTTATTCTGTTATGTGGTCCTTATATTAAAGGAAATAGAGCAACTGTTCGGCAGGAGCTTTTTGATGGCATCATCATTATATTAATGGCTAAATTCTAACAACACATATATCAAAAATAGCAACTTTTCAGGAGAGAAAAAAAAGATTAATTTTTTTACTTGTACCCTGAAATTAAAAACCAAAAGTTCATCAAACTGAAAAAGAAACATTTATTTGCCAACAAAGAGTTCTTTTTTTGCTTGTATTTTATTTTTTTAATGTTATTACACTTTGTTTAAAATACCTGTCTCAAACCGGCCAAATTTTAGATACGTGTTGTGAGAGCTTAGCCATCGATAAGTGCTTCCTACAATAGAAATTGAAATACAAGTAGGCGTGGTACATGAAAAAAAATGGTGCAACTTTTTCCTCGAACTGTACAAGTCCCAATTTTTACCCTCGATTTGATTTTATGTTTGTCATATGGCTATATAAATTGCACAAAAATGATGGACAGTATTTATTTTCAATTTTTTTAAAATTTCACATTCTTTAAGATCCTTCCTTCATAATCATTCAGTGAAGAAATTAAATCTCTGGGGGTGGGAGGTCTCATAAACACTTGGAAGCCATTTGAAGAAATCCTATGTATGACAAAGATTCTAAACCTATGTAAATTTATGGCATAGCTTGTTCTCTTTTGCAATGCAATAATGACTTTAGCTTGGCACACAGCATGTCTGCCAGGAAACTTTTTGCATTAATAAAGAAAACTAAGTTTAAGTACAGTTATGCTCAACGTCAGCACTAAATGAGACTTCTGTTGTAATAACTGGAAATATTCATCTTTTCATATGTGTAAAGGGAAAATTTAAATTTCCCAATGCTGATTTTAAGATCTCAAAAAAAGGAAATTGTGATGATGTGTCTTTCACCAGGGTAGTGAGATCCCATTATAGCAAGGCAACAACTGACAAGGGATGCTTTTACTCAATTTGAGAACCACTACTCAAAAGGGTTTTCATTATTTAAAAATATTTTAACTCTCTAGATAGGTTTACATGAAGTGTTTTGCAAGTTAGCCCTGCCAATCAACCCTCCCAACCTCGACTTTTCTCTTAAATTCAGAGTATGCCCTGCTCTCTTTCATTCTATCTATAAATCCAATAATCTTCCTTATCTAGCGATTTGATCCTAGGAAGAATAATCCACTAAAATCACTGGCACAGTAATGGCTGACGCCTGGTTTCGCTAGTGTGTGGGCCCTTTTCACTTCTATAGCGTTAAGATGTTTTTCCCTGTCCTATTCCTTCCAACACTTTCCCTACCCCAGAGGCGTCGTCGGGCTCCCATTGCGGCGGTGCCTCTTTTCCTTCCTTTCCTCCCCCTCCCCGGGTGATCGGGCAAATCAGCACGATTGCTGGATCCTGGCCCTGGTGCGTTGTATCCTTGCAGGGCTCCCCTGAGCCCTCATTACTTCTTGTCTTCCTTCCCCTCCCTCTCTTACCTAACAATCTTCCCTCTCACATGAATTTTAATATCCCATCCTCACTCCGTATGTACTTGCTCCATTCAAACTGTATATCTCCTCCATATCTCACCTAGAAGCTTCCTCTCCTGCTTTCTAGGCACTTTCTAGACTTACCGGCACCTCTAGCCCACTCGACTTCTATCCTATCGGAAAGCCTTCCTTGAGTCGATAGGAAGCAAGTCTGAAACGCACGGATTGCCTCGCCAATAGTAAGTGACGTAGAATCCGTGTCAAGTATCTCGATCCGCTCGGAAAGAGAGACTCTGAAACACTCTCCTGGACTACCATGTCTTTCACTTTGTCATTTCCGTCCACACCTTCATCTAAAATGCCTGTAGTCTCTTTGCATAAGTGTCCACTGTTCCGAACCAATAAGCACTACTCTCCAGATTAGACTTTCAACTTCCCTTTTATTTAAACCCACACACAACAATCCTCTCATCAAGTCTTTTTGATCAGGAATGTCCTCTTTACGAATGGAATTATATTCTTGATTTTGTTGCTGATGGGTAAATTTTCCTCAAGTGTGCCGGCCCAATATTTTGAGAACCACTACTCAAAAGGGTTTTCATTATTTAAAAATGAAATTTAACTGCTCCACTTTCTCAAGTTTGTGACCACCTACTTTATCTTAAGCCTCACATTCCTAAGACTTTTTTTTTCTATTTACTCATTAAACTTGATACAAATCTAAAATAATTGATTTGTGGAGTGACTATTTTAGCGTGCCTCTGAAGTGAATGTGTGTGATGTATATTCTACTTATTCTATGTATACTCTATTTACCTTGTATCTTCCATATCAGTATATGAATGTTCTTCATATTATTCAAAGCTCTTGTATAATTATAGGTCTTTGACCAGGCAAATTGTGGAAGGATAACAGTGGATCAGTTTCGTAGAGGGCTAGATGGCTTTGGCATTAGTGGTATCCATCACTTATACCTATCTGAGCAAGATATTAATGACATAATAAATGTTTACAGAGACCCAAATGACAGCACCCATGTTTGCTGGAAAGTATTTGAAAATGATGTAGATCTCAGTAAGCCCTTTTCATAGAACTCTGTATTTGTGTTTCTAGTCAATACCTCGTCTCTCTAATGCCTCTTTTGTATTTCTAGTTTTCACAACCAAAAATTTAGAAAAATACCCTGGCTTAAAGATAAAAAATCCAGTACAGGGTGAAAATCCCCCTCTCATGACACATTGTACCAAAGAGATTTCCAATGACACAGAATATAATATTGTATGTGAGGATGTAGTTAGAAGAATAAAGCAAAAGATAACAGCTGAGTGCATGAATATAAGACCTCAATTCAGAGCCTATGATCGGTAGGTTGAACATGCATGATGATTTGATGATTTTTTAAATAGCTGTCGTAAAAGGATACGTAAGCCAAATTTACTTGCATTGACTTTGAAGATTTTACTACTACGCAGAAGGCATAAATTATTCGCCTGAATTTAAGGCTCTTTGTATTTATGCATTTTAAATTTAATTATGAATTTTAATCTCACATGACTGTGGTTTCTATTTGTGATTTGACTAGTTTATTGATGGATGGGAATGGCTTATTTCCCAGAGAAATTTAGTGTTAATCATATTTTCAATCTTAAACATATCTGTTATTTATTGAGCGTAAAGCAATAGACTGACAAATTGTTGTGGGAGTTTAAATGGAAATATTTACTGCTTACTACATGCACTTATTATTGATTCTCTGTAAGTCTTTTTCAATATTTGTGACTCATTCAATGAAATCTCTTGAAACTATCACTTTCCCTCAAGGTAGGCCCAATTATGGGCATGTATCAATTCCTCAGTTTCGCCAATGCTTGATTTATTATGGGATACTGTTGTCAATGGAAGAAATTTTAGCCCTTGAGGACAGATACTCTGATGATATGGGATTTAACTACACATGGTTTTTGAAAGAAGTTGAGCCATTGCCTCTTCAAGATCCAATGGTAAGTACAAGTTTGTAACACTTAGAATAAAAACGAAAAAGAGGCAGTTCAGATTCTACCGAACAGACAAAGTGCACTTGTACCCATCCCAGTGAGAAATGGGTGGTGGAATCCACGTGGAACCCACGTGGAGAATTAACGTGGATACCACGTGTTTTTGGTCGTGGAATCAACGTGGAACCCACGTGGAAATTTGGTGGAAAAATTAAAACAGCAGTTGGTGCTGTCCTAAAACCATTAAAACCTCAACCACTCTATATCTAAACCTTTTATATATGTGTCTATGATTTTTCATGTGCTCTCATGGCTGCCTTTCCACGAATTATATAAAAATAGAATGTGCGATACATTTTCACATAACTAGCGTGGTTTCAGAATGATAAATGACGCAATGTCACCAGAGAGTTAAGTTCCACAAATTAGAAATTCTGTTTAACATTTAATGCTAATCACCACAAATCCACTTGAAATCAACGTGGATTCCACGTGGGTCCAACCACTCAATATCCACCACCACCAAATATCCACCACTCAACGTGGATTCCACCACCCATTTCTCACTGGGATGGGTTCTTATATTTGAAAAACACATAAAATGGAATAAAAATTAGTCCTCAGTAAAAAAAAACAATTACAGTAAAACCTCTTTATATCGTAATGGAGGGGACCAAAATTTGGGCAATTTGACTTATGGGGGTTCACTATAGAGAGGTTTCAGAGATAGGCACCATTTTTTCATATCATGTGGACATGAAAGGCATTACTGTCTTTTAAACCTTAATATTTATGTGTTTAAACAAACATGCATGCATTAGTGAACATATATTTATTATTTAATAATTACAGAGAGCGAGCATTAGCGATTTTTACCATGATTCGAGAGAAAATGATGTGATCTCTCTTAAACTCAACAGTCACTTAAAATGTAGGATAGTTGGATACCTTTTTTCTAATTTACTGTTAGGTATGCTCTCATATGGAACAAAATGGCCGCAACTAATGATTAACATGAAAATTACAGCATATTAAAGGTGTACGTATAAGAAAAGAAAATAAGGGTGAAACATTTATCGCTGAAAATATCATTCCATGTATGTAATCGTGGCTGCATTAATGGTCTCTAGTTGTCTCGGTATGATTAGCGGAGGTAGTTATGCTGTCTCAGGGGTATCTCCTTGGTATGATAAGTGGAGGTTTTATGAGATAAAGAGGTTCACTACAAAGGTTTGCCTATAAATTTACATGTAAATCTGATGGGACCGTAGGGGCGGTATGAAGTATGGAGGTTTATGATGTATAGAGGTTCACATCAAATTTAAATTGTTCACGGTGGTGTAAATCACCGTTAGGTCAACCCTTAAATCTGCCCAATGTGACAGCAAATTCGCTATTTTTCTTCATTTTGCAGTTGTCACCAGGGGCGGTCTGGCCAGGCCAGCTGGTCAGCGATCGCTTAGGGCCCTGAGCTTATTGGGCCCCTACAATGCTCACGTCTATCCTGTAATTCCTGGGGGTCCTTCCTTGGAAAATTTCCTGAAATTTTCCAGGGAAGGTCCCCCAAATCCCCCATTCGGGAGGGCCCACATCCACTCCAGACCACCCCTTGTTGTCACCATTTATCGAAATGGGAAGTTGGAGTAATAAAACTTTTAAACTTGTGGCTATTGTATATGTGTAACAGCATCAGGCTGCACTTCGTGGAAGCTATTTATATTCATACTTTTCCACTAAACTTTATTATTTGTTCAACATGTTTCACTGCTTAGCGGCATCATCAGATACATGCACATAATGTAATTTTATAATTAGTTATTAATTCTGTAATGTACCATATGATGATGGTTAGTGGTGAAACAGGTTGTACAAATATGTTAAAGCATAGTGGGGAAGTATGAATAGTGTGTCTATTGTATTGATGGTAACTTATGTGAATCGGAAGAAAGTTAGTAACCTATCTGTGGATCAAACTTTAGCGAGACCGGAGGTTGCCAAGCAAAATAGCTGACTATTGGGAACTCAGCCTACCACTTATGATCTGAGAAAACCTGTCTGCATGCTACATATATTGCACACATTCAGTGTGTTGCACGACCCCACAGCTCCCTCCACTTTGGAATGCACCTCACGTATACATCAAAGCCAACTTAAATTGAAAAAAAAGGGAAGGAAAGCCCAAGCAATGGTTTGGGGTGACTAGTGCACAGTGAGGTTAATGGAGCAAATGATACTGAAAATCACACAGACAATATGTGGTTCCATCAGTCACTGTTGAGACCACACAATAGTCCCCATGGACTGATTTTCGAATGAGTTTTCTTGCCTGAATATTAATAGTTCCTATTTAAGTACATGGGTTGTATTTTTATGGTCCAATCAGTCACAAAATTAAAACCACTGTGAAAATTGTATGAAACTCCCTCTGCTTTTCATCCCTTTGCTCACATGAAATTTTTGGCACAGACAATAAGTCACAGACCAGAGTAGAGAATTTTCTGAGCGTACAGGCAGCATAGGAGCACTGGAAAATGTTAACCATGTAATGACAAATGTCTCAGCCAGAATGGGGATTATGTAAATAAGTAGCTGGATGGTGTCCAGTAATTACACCAAAAATTTCATGTGATATTAGGGGAGAAGCCTAAGTAGGTTGAGCCAAATCTATTGATCTAAACAGGTGATCCTGAGGAGGGTCGAAAAGTTGCTGAATAACCTTATGTAATTAGTGGATGAGAGACATGATGAAATGATCTGAAATTTTAAAGTTTAATCCATTTCACGTAATTGGATTGATATTACTTATAGAGTAGAGTAAATATTTATAAAATATCCCTCAGAAGGCCGCAAAACTCACCATTTTGAGCCATTTACATAAAAAATTTTCTCGAGGAGGGCCCCTCCTCCCGCTTACCCTGCTGGATATTCCACACCCCAGTGTTTTGCGCCTAAAACCCCCCCTAGCCTTGATTCCTAGCTGCAGCCCTGCTTCTAGATACCCTCCAATGAACAGGAGTGTTAGGACTTGCAATCTGCTCCTCACTTGAGCATATTGCTCCACTCTTTTACAGAGCGGTAAGTCTCGGTTAACCCCTTCGAGAGTGTGACAGAGCGATTACAATATGGGACACCATGCTCCATTCCCATCCCACGCTAGTAATGTGACTCTTTGATAATAACCTGCTCCAAAGGGTAGTTTTGTATGTAACAATAATTTTTTTGTAATTCATTTTTATTCTTTTATTCTAAAATAAATGACCTTGATTAAATTTTTAACATGCCAGCGTGTATTTTGAGAGAAATAGTACAAAACACTTGTTTAATCCAAAGTAATAATCAAAGCCTATTTTCTAGGAATTAACTTCTCATGTCAAATTGATCAAGTGTTATATTTACTCTGATATTAATGAACACTGTTTTTTAAAAGATGAAGCTGAGAAGCATAGACACGTATGTTTATTATGTTATCAAATGATATTAAACAAATCATGTGGAAATTAATATTTCCTCATTTCCTTTTTTTTACTTGACTATATACGTAGTATGATGATCTGATCAAGGCAAAAGTACTAATCAGCAAACGAGAGATCTGTGATTCTCCAACAAAGGAAGAAAGAGACATCACAGCGGTCTTGACTAAGATCAAAAACAAGGTACCATTTGATTAAATCCTAACTTTGGGGCCTGCATGAATTATATTAATGTCATGTGCCAAGCCATGTTGAATCAAAGTCCTATAGATATGAGGGAAATATATACAAAATTTGAATGTAATATCAGTATGTATTTAATAGACATGGCTCAAAGACTAGAAAGAAGGAAGAATCCATTTTCCTTGATTAATAATAAATACAGAACAGGTACATAGTATAATATTGATTTTTAAATGTTTCTCAAGATTATTAGTAAAAGAGTTGTTGACGTAAAATAAACTTAGTAAATTCATAAAGTTATTTCACTGACAATAAGTCACACTGAAAACTATTGGTCAAATTGACGTTTTCTTAAGTTTCACTTTTGAATTTAAATCCTAAACCCAAAATTAAATACAAAATCCTTATCTTTACTATTGCAGGTAGTAAGTGAGCGGATTAAGATAATTGACTTTTTTATTGATTATGATAAACTACGCAAATTTATGATATCCAAAGAAAACTTCATTAGGGGGCTGGATTTGTGTGATTTAAACCTTAGCAACACTGAAGTGCAAACTCTCATCTATGTGTAAGTATGTCCTTATGATATACAGAGTAGATATATATTTTCAGTCTACTGACTGTGCTAGCACGTTTAGCATATATTTTTATGAAAGACATATGGACTATGGTGGTTGAGTGCTGATAATAACCAGCCAAACATGATAGGTGAGCAGATGAGTCAAAATAACTATTCAATTGAAGGGCAGGTTTTGGTGAACAAAATTATACTTACTAGTTTTGATTTTAATCTCCAACTCTTTTCCCCTTCATAAAAATCCACATCATCTCTAATGTAGCCCAGCACATATTTATACTCTGCTTAACAGTGCACAAACAAGGACACTTAAGAGGGGAATGAGAAAAGACTGGGGGCTAACGGATGTGAGTGTGGAGGAGAATTGACAAGACCAAGTGGGAAGAGGAATGATGAGAAGCTGGACATGGTGGGAAAGGAGAGAGGAAATTTCTGTATGACATATAGTGTTAGAGGGAATAGTGGTATATGTGAGCAAGGGAAGGGAAGGAAGGGAATAGGATTTATTCATACATACAGTGACAGAGTAGCCCTCATGAATTGAAGAGGGAGGTCCAACATGAGAGAAGACTGGCTGAACTAACTTGCAAAATCCTACATGAAAACCTACCTAAACCAGTGTAATACTAAAATATTAATATGCAACTATATAAATTCAAATCAGGAGAAATAATAAAGAGGAACACCTGACAGAAAATGGATGAGGATAAAGGTTATTTGGCAGATGAAATAAATTAGAGGATAAAAAGACTCATTGAGGGCATTTAAGTTACTAATAATGCAGTAAACCAGCAGTTTAAAAACTATGCTGTGAGTTAGAAGTGGCAGCTTTGTTGGTCCTTTCAGCACCTGCAAACACTAATGAAGAGTCTGGTCTCATGAGTGCCAAGTTTTACCACAGTTAATTACTCTTATATACAGCTCTGACAAAATTCACTTAGAATCCCATAACCTGTTTAATTTAAGCCCAGGCTCGTACACTAATTTTTTTGTTAATAGTGATCATCACCATTTGACCGAATTGGTGATATTGGTTTTAATGCAGCTTAAAATTCTGCCCTCCTATCTGCTAGCCTTTTCCTAGTGATGTACATACTTAATTCTCTTTTACATCCTTTATAATCTCTTCTACATAACTCATTCAGGGCCATCCCTTGCTCTTCTCCCTTCACCTGTCCTTCAACAACTGTCTTTACCAAGCCATCATGTCTCATAATTTATGTCATTGTTTCATCTTCTTCTTAAAGAATTTAAAAGACTTCTTTTTTCCCCTTCTTTGCACTGTCTTCTTAGCACTTCCTCTTCGCTAACTCCTTCCTCATTAGCACTCAGTTGATCCATTTCATCTTCATCATTCTTTGGTAACAATGCATTTCAAATGCATCTACTTTTGACTCATGCTTACCTGGGATACAATACATATGAAGTCTTCTCAGGATTTCCACAAGGTAAGCTGCTGAAGCATCCCCAAGAAGACTGATAATGGCTTCAATGGTGAGGGTTTCTTTTTCGTCACAACTCATCTTTTCCTTACATTTACCCATTTCCTTCAACAAATAGTCTTGGTGAACAACCTCACTCTATACCATTCCCCTAAAATTGCAGATATAAAAAAAATCCTTTAAGGAAATAGTGGTGTAAAGCAATATTGTGCAATAATAATCATTATAATTATTGTTTCAGCTATTTTTATTTTATTGCCTTTTTTAATGAGTTCAATTGTCAAATGAACATGCGACCTAAAGGAAAAATAAATATTATCTGTATAATTTAAAACAGAATACATATTAACCACAAATCCACCAAAAACTTCTTTATCCAGTTTCATTCGTATTTACTTTATTTTTAGCTGATGGTTCAACCTTCTCATTACTATTTGAATGCACACATTTTCAAATACATGCAGTATACATACTCCATATAATTAGAGCTACATACATAATAACTCGGAATTGGATGTTTGCCTCATATTGCCGCCTTGATTTTTGCGATTTTGAGAATAATTTTGGTCGTATAAGATTTTTGGGTTTTTAGCTTTTAAAATGAATTTTTCTACATCCACGACATACTGTGAAAGCCACCACCACGGTGCGTGGCAGGGTGTGATTCCACACCAGGCATGCAGCACTCATCCAAGCCTTAATTACAAACTTGCTGGACACAAGCCAAGCAGTCAAGACAACGACACAGAGCAGATGAACCCTGGATTGTGGGTGATAAATTGAATATACTGAACCTATGGCTCAGTCTGAGAGAGCTCTAACCTTACCAATCCAAACCAACCTTCAGGTTCAATGTGAATGGTTTCCGCGGTGTCAAGGTTACAATTTCTCCATTCTTCTGGTGCTACCATGTCAGTTTTTGGTTAATGACAACAGTTTTGCTGGCACTGCTGCCAGGGTCATCAGGTCGAATATGCCGGTCCAAGATTCTCGTCCTCCTTATGAGAGAGCAGCAGCCACAACTGGCGGGACTGAGCCCGTAAATAAGGAGGACGAGAATCGTGGACCGGTATCTTCGACCTGAAGACGCTGGCAGCAGTGCCAGCGAAACTGTTGTCATTAATCAACAACCGACGTGGTAGCACCGGAAGAATGGACACATTGGAACTTCACGTTCAATCACGGAGTCAGTAATGTTTTCCTCTTCTCTTTATGATCACAGGAAAGTTTATATTCACAGGCTAAAATTTGGTTTGATAAACCTGATGGCCCAAAGTAATAAGGATCCAGAATTCAGTTGTGGTTGAAAAATTACTGCATATACGAAAAATATGAATACATAACCTTGAGGATTCAATTTTTGACTGACCTACAATGTCTTAATGCTTGTGAAATATGGTCGACCAAAATCATATTTAGCTACCCCAGTATGGTAGTACATTACTGCACCACCAAGACATGACCCATACATCTTACTTCCACTTTTAAAGCCTTCTCCTCTACCATTGGATATGTACATATTTGAATCATTAAAATTTTCATTTTACTCACGGAAAAGGTTTTATTTTCCATCTTCAAAGCAAACTGGATCTTTTCTACCGACTTTTTATACCAATTTTCCACCCTTTTTTGCTTTGGTGAAGATTTTATTTATCACAACTTATCAGCCCTACTCACAGGGGCAGATCCAGGATTTTTTTTCTGGGGGGTCACAAGGGTCTAACAGGCAAATGATTTTCTCATACTTGAAATTAAAAATAAGGCACATACAACAATTACTGTACGAAATATTCTCTTTATTTTAACATGAAAGTTATGAATATGAAATTAAATAATTGAGGCTTCGTAATACTCAAAATAAAACAAATGTAACGATAACAGCATTAAATTTTTTTGTCTTTTTTCTAAGCATCTGGATTAAATCTTGCATGTTCATGGACATCATAAAAACATTTATCTTGATTGGAATCAAATTGGTATCATGCACTACAAATGTGTGATATGGATGTGTGTCTCCTTTTTAAATTTTGGAAATACCTTTTATTGCAGTTTTAAGAACCCATTTCAAGATAACTACGTAGACTATGAAAGATTCTGCAGGACAATAGAATCTGCTTTAGCTATCGAAGGACTCCAACGGGATCCCATGCTGGTTCCAATTCAATATATACCTCCGAAGGATTATGATACTAATTTCTTGAATAGAGAGGAAAGAGAAGCAGTCAATACAGCACTCACCATGCTGACACAACGAAGCATTTATGATCAAAATCTCATTGAATGCTTCAAAGACTATGATAAATATTGCTGTGGCACAGTTTCCCGCAGCGATTTCTTAAGAGGCCTGGCTCTAAGGTAAATGTGGTTAAAATCATAAGACTTTATTGATAAAAATTACTTTATCAATTATAATAATATGCCTGTTTATGATAATTAACATAAATGAATATTTATTGTTCCAAATGTGATTGGATCTGTAATAATTAGTTCTGCAACTTCATCTCTCTGATTTCAACCTATCCATGTGAGCTAGAGATGATTCAACCGGAATGAAAATTCCACAAAGGAAAAATCACTTGCCTAGATTGGTATTTAAATCTGAATCCCCTGTAATTGAATCATTGAAGGAGGGAAATACCGTATATGTCTGAATATAGTCCCCCCTTTTTTTCCTAAAATGCCCATGGTAAAAATAAAAGTGGGGGACTATATTCAACGCATTTTTTAACTTTTCCCGAAACTGAAGCCTCAAAATTAGGGAGGGGGACTAATTTGGAGAAATACGGTAATTCTTCTCAGCACAATTTTTGTAATTTAAACCATTGGCTAATATGTGGTTATCACCTGATATAATGTCTATGGTGAATACACTTGAGTTCTAAATTCTGGCTTTAGCCTCCAGTGAATAAACATGTGATGGTGAATAAACATGTGCTGCATGCTGGGTGAATAAACATGTGATGCATTGTGATATTGCATGTCTGGCAGCATAAACCATCTTGTCCTCTAAACCCAACAAAACTCTGCAGAGTAAGATGGAGCCTAAAGAGTTAAGTGATAGAACATCTGGCACAAATTTGGAAGGTCCTGGTATGATTTCCTCCGGTCAAGGCGAATGAATTTTTCTCTAAGAAGTTTCACACATTAAATTCAGTTTTGGGTGACACCATATGCTACCGGCTTAACTGCTGTTATTCTGTTAATAATACTGCTACAAGTCAAAATGGGAGAAAGAGTTGGGGGAAAACATTAGATGTACTGGGATGAGGATTAAAGGTAAAAAAAAATCATTAAAATAATAATGAAGTATTGGCATAAAGCCTAAGAAACAAGTTAAGTGGAGAAGCGGAATAAAGTTAAGAAGGAGTTAAGCGGCATAAAGTCTAAGAAACGGAGAGCAGGAGAGGTTACACAAGGGAGCGAGGGAGTAAATGATGTATGAACCTATTACATAGTTTCTAGGGCCAAAAATGAAACATTTATATGCAAATAAGCACTCAGTGGAATTAAAACTTTGGCAACATGCAGCCATCAATAACTTCGTGGTAATCTATTTTTATAATAAAATAGTGAATTGTTGTTATTTTTATTTATACTTACATCATTTGAGATAAAAAATGAGACTAAATTTAAATATTAATCCCACAAATTATTTCAATAATTATAGCCAAAAATACCCATGCTTTGTTTCAGAAAATTGACTGATCACTTATCCAGCAAAGATTTAGATTTACTCATGAAATGTTTCGGAGATAAAAAAGGAGAGCGCATTAACTATCGAACTTTCTCTAACTGTTTGGATATGTTACGATGCATAACCGAGAGAAAACCCTTTTAGTTTTAAAGAATAACTTTTTCCAAGTAGCTACATTTTTGCTCCCCTTGATTGTTGACTTTGGAAAATTTTTTCAGAAATGAATGTGATATAAACAAATGATTGTATGGAATAATGTGATGAGTAATCATTAAAAAATGTCATAAAATTGTAAAATCTATTCATTCTAAATACGAGCTTACCTTAATAGATGAACAAATAGAATCAAGTGTGGAGACAATTTAGAATTAATGAATTATGCATTAGTCACATACGTATAACCATAGAGTAAGTATATACTTACTCTATGGTATAACTGTCATTCATTTTCCCCACGGACAGAGAAATTAAAAGGTGAAACGATAAATTCACAAAAAACTTTCAAAGAAAATTTTAGGAGGATTTAGGCGAATGTGCGGATATTAAGAAAAAGAAGAAAACCAGAAAGGCATATCTAAGAGGAGGTAATCCATTTATTTGGTGATAATTGCCCTTGGGCAACAATCCAGACTAAAATTAATACTTTCAATCTAACTTCCCTTCTCAAGTACGCAGGAATAAAGTTCAATTAAATAAACCTTAAGTTAATCCATTGCACTGATCAAACGGTGTGGCCAAACCCATTTGTTATATAACCCAGTCACTTTTGAAAGACAAGATATATTCTGCAAACCGTTGGAATTTTGAGAAAAAAGGCACTGTGGACTGGTCTCTAAATGATGCTTTTTAAATATATTCGCATGACGTTTCCAATATTGTTGCTGCATCTCATCTACATCTACGAGGTAGCGAGCAAGCAGCCACCAGGTTTTTTTTGGCATGGTGGAATCTCAATCATTCGAAAAATAAATATGTGTATTAGAATTAATGTATAATTAGCGTTAACCAGAACATGATGCTGTCGTAGCCTACACTTGAGAACATCTATAATTTTAAGTTAAACTGAAAGTAGTCTGCATGAAAAATTTAACTAAGCAATATGAGACCGGCCCTTTATCTTACGACGATAATGTCACCACTAGCGAGCAATGAATGATGTCCGAGACGAAAAATTCCGGGACTCCCGTACTTAGCTTCAAGTAATGATCAGTTAGCATTAACCATCTTTATCGCATTTCAAAATGTCAAATACTAATGGCGAATCCCTCATTTCCCATAACGTTTAGGACCCTTTACGACCAGCTCCTGGCTACCTATCCACAAGATCTCTCTCGGTCTCACGTCACTTTTAGATGGTAATAGTGGTCATTAGGCCATCAACGACCTTCCCAAAAATGGGCTCCGGAATGGCACGTTTCCCTGCGACGCCGTAGCCGAGATGATTGTCCTTTTCTTAATCCCCTCCCCAAACATGAGAACTCAACACGAGGGATAACGACCTCCCAATACACGGCAGATGGTGGTTCCTCAGCGCGACCTCACGCCAACCGCAAGCGAGTCATCGTACAGGGACTTGCCATGCGTGACTCATGATCGCTGGTGCGTTGCGGGGGAAAAACACACGTGAAATGCTTGAAAGCTTACGCGGAGCGATGTTGAAGGCGCAGCTTGTATTTCGGGGTTTTCTCCGCGAGTTTACGCATAAACATCATAATAACCTGCGAGCCACGTCTGGGGTATTTGGCAGGGGAATACCAATTAAATTATTGCCGGGGAAAAACTCCAGAGATGCAGCCAATAGATGAAAATCTATAGGGAAAAAGCTGTCCGTTTTGTCGCCGTCATGCGTGAACCCAGGTCTCCCAGGTCATTAGGGCCGTTTTACAAGGGGGAACGCAATTGCGCAGGTTAGAGCTGCATTAATTTCTCATTATGACGTGCAATTACGCGAATGCACGAACAAAATTAGAACTAGGGCTGTTTTGCCATCTCATGTGCATTCTAACAAATTAACCGCTTTACACGACGCAACTTCGACTGCGCCTTCGTACACAAGTCAGATTGTGTAATTGCGTGCCCCTTTTCAAACGGCCTTAACACATTCGCAGGAATAAATTTGCATGACGCATGCCCAAAGAGTTACGGGATAGTAAAGCATAACATCCTTAGGAATAAGGGATAGGCATAGGAGTTCCAAGGGTGAAGGGCGTCCACCCCCTCTGCGATGCCTAATCCCTTCGAAGTTAAAGAGTTGCTGGCTCAGGTAAACGCGCTTTGAAAGGTAAACCTCGAGGCAACCCCTCCAAAGCCAAAACCTTTCACTCCTCGTCTTGTTACCAAACAAAAGCTCTGATGGCTTTCCTCTTCCTTATCGAGGAAAAATTGACAATGCAATCTCAGACCTCTTGACTTCTAACGGTAGATTCTAACGGCCTCAGGATCGCCTAAAAGCATTTCAAACATGGGAAAAGGTACTCATCTACTGAAATAGCCAAGCAATCTATACCTCGACAGAAAGCAAAATATCGGCCGAACTTATTGAGCAAATATAACTGTAATCTCCAAATGACTCCATTTCTTCCAAGTTTCTCTGCGTTTAAATTTCTTCCGCGACGACAGTTTCGCTGGTAAATATTCCAATCAGCGTCATCGGGTTGGGCCCGGAAGACGCCGGAGAAAATAACCGATTATCTACCTCTACATCATGGCCCATAAGGGCCATACTCTACATAATACCCTGCGAGCCACCTCTAGGGTGTTTGGCAGTGGGTGATCAATAACCAGCATGCAATAGGATTCCCACATGCCCACCACACGGTCCAAAAATAGTTACGCATTCTCAAAAATTATACTACCACATTCATTCAAAGGCAAAACTTGCCAACTACTCATTAAGGTTTTCTTTCGATAAAGGCTAGAATACACAAAACATGCGGTAAGACATCATAAGAAAATTCAGAAACATGCATAAAGGTATACAGAAGTTAGTAGGATGGGAATCTTTACAGGAGCGTAGATCGAAGCTTACAGGCTTAACTTACAGAGAGATTAAAAATGGCATTCTTCCCTCGTACTAGCAACGTTGTCTCAATTGATAGGATTAATGGCGTCACTCGCTAGGATAACTCATTGCATGTTTTTCCATAGTTCTAACCTTGCATGTATTTACTCTAGGAATTACTAACCATTAGCAAGTTTTTTAAAATGATTAGGCATGTATATTTTGCTAGTGTGCGTAATATTTCTATGACCGTACGGTGTGCATGTGGCGGTCCTCTTGCATGATGCATGTTGGTGATTTGTCATCCCCTGCCAAACACCCTAGAGGTGGCTCGCAGGGTATTATGTAGATGTATTTGTGAGTCCTAACGCTGCCGTTAATGTCTCTTATTGATCGTGGAAAAAGGGGATTCTGAATCTGTCTATTCAACTGTCTCTCTTATTTTATTAATAAGATCTGATCTACCGTAGTATGTTGACGTTCGTAAGATTTGGCTAACTTCGTCAGAAAATAAACTGAACACTTTATGACACTGTTGTCGAGGAGGAAATTCAGGCAGGGCGAAACCCAGAAGGAATGGAGTTATCTAAGCAACGCCGAGAAAAATTACGAGTCAAACTATACCACTAAATAACGTTGAGCGAGCCACCCTCATGATGTTTGGCTGGGGTGGCTAATCAGCGGCATGCAATAGGTGTACGCAACATACGAATTCATCGCTATAAAAATAATTATAAACGGTACACGCACACTCCTCTGCAGGTGGTGTGAGCTTCCACTGAACTTGCATCGCCCCATGCGAGACAAGACTATAACGCAAGTACACTTGGAAAGCTAAAGATAGCTTTAGAAAGCTAAAATTTGCTAACGGTTAGCAATTAAAATAACTTCATCCAACACCGAAGAGGTAGCTGGAGATTAAACAATACTCAAAAATCATGAGACGAAAATAGATAGGACAAAAATGTAAAAGAAAAACATGCAACGAGTCGTCCTATCTGGTGCCGCGATTAATTTCTAGAATTGCGAAAATGATGAGGAAAAATGACACCTTTGTCTCTGTTTCCTTGACGTTTCTCTCGCTATACCTTCCACCATAAAACGACGGCAATCGAAGGATTTTTGTCGTGATCATCTTAGAAAAAATCCTCTCAGAAATTTGCTAAGTCATTTCAGCCTATATTTTGCAATACGGTCTTGTATAGATTCCCAGTTAGACTCGCTTAACATATTAGTAGGGCTCCATGATTTTAGCGAATCCGAATTATCGCGATATCATTATTAAATTGCTTGTAGTTTTAGCTTGCGAAAGGCCTGAACACCAATATAACAAGATGAAAATATCTTAAACAAAGCATTAATGCTTTGTTTAAGATATTAAATAAGATTAAGATAGCGAATATTCGCTATCAAGTAAAATAAAAAAATGGTAGACGTGATCGCGGGAAGAAAATGAAGGTAATAAATTTTAAAACAATTAAAAAGATGATTATTCAAATTACTATCCTTTCCTCGTAGAACCGCGGGTAGCAACGGTGTCTCGATTAGTAAAAATTGCGACACTTGCTAGACCGACTAACTGCATGTTAATCTCTTTCCATTGTTCTAACCCAGAGGTTCCCAAATTGGGGGTCGCGGGCCGTTCGGAAAGGGGTCGCGAGATGTATACGAATAATAAAGTGAACTATGTACTTAAACTTAGACAACCATTTTTAGGGGGTCGCGGCTAAAACGTATGGGCTACAATGGGTCGCAGAAAGAAAAAGTTTGGGAACCGCTGTTCTAACCTTTCATGGGTTTTATATAGAATTAATATCTTGGCAAGTTTTGCTTTTGCATGAATGTGGACGTATTTTTTGTTGTAGTGCGAAATATTTTTAAAACCGTGTAGTGTACAAGTGAGGATACTTTTGGGTGCTGGTGATTGGTCACCCTTGCCAAACACCCTAAGGTGGCTCGCAAGGCATTATATATAGATCAAGGGTCTTAAACCCGCGGCTCGTCGGCTAATTTCTTGCGACCCCTAGAGGATAAAGAAAATATTGTATCGCGAACCAAATATCTACACACTCGTCAAAAAATAAACAATTTCAAAAATCGGATTGATTGATTGAACATCTTGACCAATAAAGATAAACACTTTGAAATTATTTTGTTTTTATTTTATTGATGTGGAGGTAAAGTGACGCGTCATGACGTGGAGCATTGCGGCCCTCCGGACGATGTGGAATCGATTTTGGGCCCCTGCATTAAAAAAAAGGTTCAAGACCCCTGATGGAGATGAAGGTGAAGCTTCAAAAATTAATAAGCGCGCAAATCGAGGAGCCCTACATAATAGAAATTACGTCATGCATTGTATGTTGGGATAGGCCGAAAATTGATCTATTTACGGAATTTATTGATGCCAGACGCCGAAAAATCAGGGGTACAGCGAAAACAAACGACTTTTCAGACTAATTCATCCTAGCTACAGACATTTCAGGAGTAAAAAACGATAAATATAATATTTAGCAATACGCCAAAGAAATTTAGAGTTTATACATCGAATTATTATATGCGACCTGACTGAAAATGTATTAGTCTATGCAACCAGCATAACATACAGCAACCCGATGCGCATGTATCATTCTTGCATGCCGTTTGTCAGTGGCGTAGCGAGGGGGGAGGTCCAGGGGGTCCGGACCCCTCCCCCGAATTATAAAATACATTTAATTTCCTTCATGAAAGAAAACAAAATATTTGAAAATCATGAATTATAAAAGATTTCTTTGACAAAAGAAGTTTATCGATAGTGAAAAGTGTTAAAATTAGTTTTAAATCCTCTGCTTGGTACCCTGCACTTAAAAATTTCCTCTCCCTAGTTTTAGACCCCCCCGAACGAAATTCCTAGCTACGCCACTGCCGTTCGTGATCTATATTCAAAAGGGTCGTGGGTAGCGGAATGAATGGTGCATGGAATCGATTTTGGACCCTTAAAAAAGGTTCAAGACCCCTGATGTAGATGAAGGTGAAGCTGCAAAAATTACAATCCACGCAAATCGAGGAGCCCTACATAACAGAAATTACGTCATGCATTGTATAAAGGCCGTTTCACACGGGGCACTGAATTGCGCAGGTTAGAGCTGCATTAATTTCTAAAATGGCGTGGAATTGCGCGAATGCATGAACGAAATTAGAACAGGGGCTATTTTGCCGTCTCGTATCCACGCATTCTCGCATGTGTTCTAGCAATTCACCGCTTTACACGACGCAATTTTGATTGCGCCTTCGCACGTACGTCAGATTGAGCAATTCCGTGTACCGTGTCAAACGGCCATAATGGGATAGGCCGAAAATTGATCTTTTTACGGGATTTATTGATGCCAGACGCGGAAACTTTGTGAGCCCACGAGCTAAAAATATTTCGAAAAATCAGGGGTACAGTCTATGCAAACCGCATAACACACAGCAACCCGATGCGCATGTATCATTCTTGCATGCCGTTCGTGATCTATATCCAAAAGGGTCAAAGTACTGTCGCGGGTGGCGGAATGAATGGTTCATGCTTGGTACAAGTAGCTGAATACCTACATGTTGAGGAAAAATTACCCCCTGCCACAAACGCAAGAGGTGGCTTGCTGGCAGGGTATCTATCTATATCTTTATCTATTTGGGACCTATCTATATCTTTATCTATTTGGGACCCTCATGAAAAAGGCTTAATAACAGAGTTAGAACGCGTGCAAAGAAGAGCTGCCAGGTATGTGAAAGGTCGTTACGATAGTCTTGTTAGTGTAACTGACCTCTTAGATAAACTCGGATGGGAATCTCTGTTGGACCGTAGATTGAAAAATAGACTAAACCTTTTAGATAAATTCAAGAGCAGTGTCTTTTCTGACGAAGTTAACCATATCTTACGGACGCCAACATACTATGGAAGATCAGATCATATAAATAAAATAAGAGAGATAGATTGTAGAACAGACAGATTCCGAATGTCATTTTTTCCACGATCAATAAGAGATTATAATGGCAGCAATAGAACTCGTAAATAGATTGGATGACTTGTAGTGTAGCCTACTAACATATGTATAAATTAATGCATGTTTCTTAATTCAATTATTATTTCTAACAGCATATAGTAGTATAGTTTGTTAGTATACGGGACATTTTTTGGACGGTGTGGTGTGCATGTGGGAGTCCAAATGCATGCTGGTGATTGATCACCCCCTGCCAAACACCCTAGAGGTGGCTCGGAGGGTATTATGTAGATGTAGATCTTCATCTAAGACGTACTGCACAAGCCACCACCAGAGTGTGTGGCATGGGGTAATTCCACACCAGGTATGCACCACTCATCCTAGCCTTAATCAGATGCGAGCCCACCTGTTGGATACAGGCCAAGCACACGGACAATGACACACAGTAAGACCACTAAATAGGAAAGTGCTAAGGACAGAAACATGCTAAAATGCAAATAAAACAACTAGTTAGTTACACAAAAAAAGAAAAATTAGCGTAGTAAGTGCTTGATGCATGAGTTATCACAGGCAAAAAATTTCATGCTGTTAACTAGTATTTACAAATACATATAACAAAATGGATAGTTTGAGGTGTGACTTAGTGAAATTTCTTCATGTTGAATCAGAAAACCTTGTAGATTTTACATAAATAATTTTAATATTGACCAGTTTTGTCACCTAAACTATAGTGGTAGTTTCCTTCATCAAAGAAAACGAAAGGCATTGATTGTGATTCATTATCCACCATTGGTGTATTCATAATAAACAAATTATTTGGTTTTAGAAATACCGGTTTAGACGAATGGCAATGGTCAATTTTATCCTCATTTGAAAAAGGCCAGATTGGCACCCATGCGATGCCACTCCACGTGACGTCACAGGGACCTAGTTTCTACACGAGTAGATAGGAGTTTTACATCATCTGAGATTACCAATGCATGCATGAGTCACAGAGCTCAGGGAAACATCTCTTAATGATCACATATTAAAACTGGCTAAGGTCGGAAAGTTTTCTTCGTTTGATAAGGTATTAATAATCCTTATTTAAGCCAAGCGCTACCAGCTAGCATGGTACTCTGCTACCCGCTAGCATCCTGCGTCGTATCAGCGCTCAAAGCCTCACCCCAAGGTCATCTCACTTGCGGCAGCGGGAACCAGAACAATGTCACATGGAGTTTTCCCATCATTCATACTTAGTCGTCGTGTTTTTGCGCGCTTGAAAATTTCCACTTTTCATTTAATGGCAAAAAATAGATATCGTCATTTGAAAATCTAAAAGTGTGAAATACGTACTCCAGGAGTAATAATCTTTCGATTTAGGCAATAAAAAAGTATGCACTGCATTGTTGAGGTCTTTACTTTGTAGATTTCCATTATATGGTTGGAAGAAAATTACTTTGCTTTTCTACAAAACACACACTTTATTGCCGACTAGTTTCGGTACACTGTACCATTTTCAAGACTAGATAAGACTAGATTCCTAGTCTTGAAAATGATACAGTGTACCGAAACTAGTCGGCAATAAAGTGTGTGTTTTGTAGAAAATTAAAGTAATTTTCTTCCAACCACATAATAATAAAATAATAGGAAACCACCCTATTGCAAGTATTGTCCCTTATTGCATGCAGAATAAAAAAAAACATCTCTAATATATTGGTTTTGCAGTCTCTTTCAATATCGTGTCAATGTAAATATTTCCAGACAGGATTACATCATATTGCAAGCCAAAAGTTGTTTGAAGTTTGAAATATTTGGGTGTATTTGAAATATAACAATTCCATTACACTTCACAAAGAATAGGGTAGTTTCCTTCATCAAAGAAAACGAAAGGCATTGATTGCGATTCGTTACCCACCATTAGTGTATTCATAATACACAAATTATTTGGTTTTTGAAATACCGGTTTAGACGAATGGCAAGGGTCAAATTTTATCCTCATTCGAAAAAGGCCAGATTAGCGCCCATGCGATTCCACTCCGCATCACGTCACAGGGACCTAGTTTCTACACGAGAGGATAGGAGTTATACATCGTCTGAGGTTACCAATGCATGCACGAGGCACAGAGCTCAGGGAAACATGTCTTAATAATCACCTATTAAAACTGGCTAAGTTCGGAAAGTTTTCTTCGTTTGATAAGGTATTAATAAACCTTTTTTAAGCCAAGCGCTACCATTCAGCAAGGTACTCAGCTATCCGCTAGCATCCTGCGACGTATCAGCGCTAAGCCTCGCCTCAAGGTCACCTCACCGGGCGGGAGGGGGAACCAGAAATACGACGTATGGAGATATTTCCCGACATTCATACTTAAGCGTCGCGTTTTCGTGCGCTTGAAAATTTTCACTTTTCATTTAATCGCGAAAAATAGATGTTGTCATTTAAAAATCTTAAAGCGTGAAATACGTGCTCCAGGAGTAATAATCTTTCGATTAAAGCAATAAAAAAATAATAGGAAACCACCCTATTGCTTCATTTTACTCATTCATGAATAGTTCACATATGTATTATGTTTTGGAATCTTTACTTGAAATGCTGACAATATATAACCCTCCCAGTTTTATGTAGTGAAATTTCTTTGTATGCCAAGGAAACATACACCACACTTGTAACCAAAGATTTTAGATGCAATGATTTAATGATTTACATCATTAGAAACCATGGCGAAGAGTTTTTTTCACACGGAAGCTGTCATACTCAGACAAACAATGTGGCAATAATTCAATGTCATGGAATATTCTATACAATTCTTCAATTTACAGATCAAAGGTTTCTTTCCTTCCTCAATTTTCTTCACCTAAGATTATGTACGAAATACAATAGGAATAAAATGATATAATGAGTAACAATAGACCAAAAAGATAATGAATACTGATTATGCTTATCTATAAAAATTTTTTAGGAAGTGGAATGACAAAAAATGATGACAGAAGTGTACACTGAAAAACTAAAAAGAAAATTTAGTTGAGGGCCATGTTGCATTTTACATGAAATTTTTTCTCAGAAATAAAAGCTATCCTGGCCTACAGGCTAAATTATTTGGCAATCAAAACTATATTCCTTACTATCAAGCATTTTTCCTGATTCAGAAGCATTAAAATTGAATGCTGTGGGGCATTTTCAAACACACATATTCTAAATCATATTGAAATTCTACTGAGGTACGCACTTCTTTCACATGCTTCATCTCTCGTATAGTGGTTAATTAACTCAACTATCCAATCTTTGAGTACATGAAACAGAACTTCACGGATTTGTTCTGAAAAATTAGTAGTCAAGACTCTATAGAAGTCAGCTCTTGGACTGCAATCTAGGCTTGAAAATGAGCTAAAATATCATTATTATTTGACATACTAAATCAGTGGAAGACTTCCTGACATACCTAATGCAAAAATTTAGGATAAAATAGTTCAATCCTGATGGTCCGCCATCACAGAATGCAATCATCAATTTTTTTTCAGGTAAAAATACTAAGAAAAAATAGGTAACTGGATGTGTCAGTATAATTTCTTATCAACCATACTACCATGCTTTCATAGTATAATTGAGGCTACAAACTGAAGCTCAATAGCTCCCTAATGACCCAATTAATTTGATTAAAGACTCAGGTTGTACCATGCTAATCATGTACTCATGCAGTCATTCTAGAAAATGCATCTTTTCAAGCCAAGAAAATACTTTGCAACCCATCCTAGATGGTAATCAAAGACTTCATCGTGAAGTATTATTAAGCAGCATTAGCAAATTATAAAGCTAAATAAGTATGTATTTCAAAACCCCCTACTTGGAATTTTAATGCTCAAGACTTAACCTTTTCCCTACTACACACGTATACATATATACTTGTGGACGTTTCCTGACCCGAGAAACGATGGCCGTATATTTACGTGTGAGATTTTCCTGGTGAGGAGGACGAAAGCCGTGTTTATACGTTTTCTAGCTCTCCCCCTTTTAGGACGGTTGCGGGTGTACGTTGCCTTTGTCTCGGGACCCAGCGCTGCGGGGTTTAGGATTTACCCTTGGAATCTGGGAGCAGGTACCTGGACCCCTCGTATTTAAAACCCCTCTTAGCGGTAAGGGACAGCGGTCACACAATTGTTTATCCAGTCAGTTTTCCAACTAAATAATTGTTCATTTCTCAAGAAAAATAAACTAAGAATTGAATTCTTGGTCTTTTGAACAGCATTTACAATTTTTAAACGAAATTCTACGATAAATATTAACTTATACCTCGAGTTATGTATAAACATCAACATGGAAATAGTTACTGCATTAAATGGGTTAATTTTGACCTTAGAACTTTGCTTAAAATTTGACTATGCTCATAAAAAAATGAGGAATTCAATTCAAAGTCGGCAATTTACGTGCAAGCAACAATTATCCATATGCTAAATACATATAAGCAATACATAAGTTGACCGCGAACCAATGCCGCAGGTATGGTTGTAAACCTGGAAAGGAGGGAGCACAACTACTCTCGGAGTCTGAGATAATGCGAAGTTCCAGGGGGGAGGGGTTGAAAAAAGTTCCGTGAGACACTTCTTAACGAATGTCCTCCAAAAATGCTCCGTACCACAAGAAAGAAGCGTCTCTTGGGGCTCAGTACAGCAGTAATGCTAAGTCGAAAACTCCGCCGTCTCGTAAGGGTTAATTAACTTTTTCAAACTGGCATAAATAGACGTACATATGTAGTTCAATTACTAACAGGTTTTAACAGTTAAGGCCGCTATACACAGAGAATGATCTAGCGCATGATCAAACTAATGAATTCATTCGCCGTGTATAACGGAAACATTCTCAAATGAACTGTCATGTGAATGATCATTCAGTGAAAATTAGAACATGTTCTATTTTGCTCGCATGATCCTGTGAATGATCACGTGATAATTCAGCAAGATCATTCGCATGATTACTCAACGTGTGTAGCAGCCTTTAGATTTCAGCAGATTTTAGTTTACATATATGTACATACATACATAATTGTATTGGTGTTGCAGTAACGGGCTGAAGCCATATTACTATGCATATATATATTTTTGTTATAAATGTGGTGCGAGTGTGGGGTGCTTATTGCATGTTGGTCTACATTTACAGCCACCTCTAGGGTGTATGGCAGGGGGTGAATATTTCCATACAGCATGCAGTGAGCAACATGTTGGTGCTACCATCATTGATGTGCAATTACATGACAGGGGTTAGCTCTCACCAAGCATGCACCATTCATTCCACTGCCTAAGACAGTACTTTGGTCCAGATGGACATGCATCAGAGACTTAGGGCAAACAGGAATGCTATGCAAACATTGACTCTATAAATGAAATATGTATACGTAAATATACAGTAGACTCTCGTTATTACGAAGTTCACGGGACCGCAAAACCGGAGGTTCGTAATAACGAAGTTCGTAAGAACGTTTCTTTTAGGAATCGTCGAAAAAAATAGTGTATTATAAACGCGATTAAATTACGCGAGAATATATATTAACAGGAAAATTCGTTTCAGTTTTTCAACAGAAGACTACGCCATGACGCAATCGAGGGTTGATATCTTCCCGAATACATGAACTCCGATATTCATACTAGATGCGTCCCAAGACCTAGTTCCTAGGTTGATAAAATTACAGTCCGGCCACCGAGATTTGTCCAATAACAGACAAAATGGTCTAGGTCTGGGTAGGGGGCAAGGCTGCCAGGTAAGAAAGGGAAACGCTTACAAATTGTTCCGTGAAGAAAAGAACCGGAAGGGACGACGAGCGTGAAGTACCTAGAGGAATAATCACTTGTTCTTGTGATTCGAAGAATGGGCTTATTTTGGTAGATCAGGCTTATTTCGGTGCTCGTTTATGCATTTGACAACGTTGTATGACTAGGCGAGGGTGTGAGGTGCGCTTGGGGGACAGCGATTGGCTTTAAACCGTGCTGACGCAGGATTATCCGCCCATCTTATTGTGCCGTAATCAGACAACCCTCGCCAGCCGGATTGTACGCAAGTTATCGATGAGTACTGTTATCCTGCGGAATGCAACACTGCATTACACGTATGCGCTAACTCACGATTGTGGCGAACTGATCTAGCGGGGCCTGCGATGCATTCGGAGCCGAAAAAATAGCTCCCCACGGTGACGAAGGACGGGCGAAACGCTGAAGAGTTCCTAAATTCACCTTTAATGATACCTTATTCAGATTGTGATCACAGTGAGAGTTTCCCAGCGCCACACCGCGTAGTATCGGCCAAATTCGAAATTTGAAAATTTTGAATGATGGTATCTCTGAAAATTCGTAAATCGAATGTGCATAGGAAGAGGATTGACTGTACAACCAATTTACTAACGGTTATGAGTGGGTCACTATGACTTCACAGGAATGAAGCTTGTTATATAATGTAGCGTATAAACTGAATAAAGAACCATAATTGACGCTCTTTGGCACACTACACGAGAAGAACTTAAACGTGGCGCGATTATTAAAACTTAAGTGTAGTGAATATCCACCTAAATGCCGTGACTTGTGCGTGGAACTTCGTAATAAAGTTCATATTGTAACCGCCGGGACCGGGAGTTAGGTTCGTAATTTCGGAAAAACCAAAATTTCGCTATAACGTTTCTTTTACTATAGCTTGGATAGGCCTTTTCGACGGGACCAACGATTTGCTTCGTAATAACGAGAACTTCGTAACAACGTTGTTCATATTAACGAGAGTCTACTGTATATAAATAAAACGTAACTCAATAACTTACCTGTCTAACAAAAGACCATACTTCAAACTGCAGAGAATTCAGTTACTAAGCACAAAATTCACAGCATTTTAATTAAAGGATGGACGGATAGGTTCCACTTGTTTGTATGTTCCACAGGACTCATCCACTAATTTTCTTTTATTATTGATTGTGATGGAGATAAGAAAACAAAGAAACCCATATTTTTCCATTTTTTGAACCCTCGCCTCCTTCTTGAACTAATAGCGGCAAAATATCGACAACGGAAACACAGAATTAAATATGTATTTGCAGGTTTTAAACACTACTCATCTGAAGTTATGGTTCTCAACAGAGGATTGTTGACTACTCAGCCAGATATTATATTACCAACTGACCAACCCTTAAAACTAATAAAATCCTAAATCAGTTGTAAACCTTCCTCAGTGGCTTTCCAACAACCTAACTCAAAGTTTCTTGGCTAACGCTGGTTTAGAACACATTAGAAATTTTCCCCTTCTCTTTCAAAACACATTAAAAAGGGCTCATTTCACATTTTTTATTACTGTCGATTGTGATTATTTTTTAATAAGGAGAATCATATTTTTCATTTTTTGATCTGTCTTTTACTTCTTGAGCTATTAGTGACATAATATCAACTACCTGAACCCTTCTGCTGATAGTTAATTACGTCACCGACTCTTACCATATGCTTCAATGCTTCTCCACCACTCCTAGGCCTTGTGCATCCATTCATGTGGTTCATTGTCATTAAAACTGTAATGAGTGATTCTTTCCATCAAGGATTGGGTATATCTGAATGAGTTATTGAGCTAAAACTCCATTGTAATCAGTACCTCACGAAAAGTGAGCGGCAGATTTTGCATATTTTCATTTTAAAGTGATGAGAAAATAGCTGAAGGAGTTAGTAACACGTCTTCAACTCATCTGCAAAGGGGTTATGGCTGTTAATTATTCACTGTAAATAGCTTGAGAAGTAGTTGACAGATTGAGAAAAAGAAGAATGTGAGTCACTTCATTTCCAAAACTCTATTACTAATGGCAATAAAAAATATTTCTGAAAAAACCCAACCTTTCATGCGTATCATACCTCATATTCTTTTGGAGATCATCCCAACCTCATCCATAATAGTCACAAGCTATCTCAGACAATTAGTTGATTTTATTACTATTATTACTTAAGTATTACCCACATCCTTTTATTAAATAAAATATCTCCACAAAAGGAATACGTGGATAGCACTGCATACTAAACCCAGAGAAACAACGGAGGAAAATTTCATAATTGCTTATATTTACAAATATTCACCAGAGGTAGTTAATCATCTAGTCTTATAAAGGCCAGTAAACAATAAATTACCATCACCTCTGTGAAGTGAGCAAAAAAATTATAAAGAAAATTTTCACTTAATTGATCACCTTTTCAGAGTTCCTCTTCACAAAATGTTACTTATATCACAGCGTCACCAATGAGAGTTCTTCAGTCACTATACTTATGAAGGGTCAAACGGGGTATTATGTTCATTGACTGAAGCTCCTGGAAGAGTAGCTTGCAGGCATACGGGATCCGAATAGATGAGACCGAGGCACTGGATCGACAGTAATGACACCAGCCAGAATATCCGACTAGGCCACACTTGTTGCAAACATCCACTTGAAAGGCATCACTGGAGATCATAAGTCGTTCCACAAGAAGCATACTGTTCCCATTTTATGAAATAAAAAGAAGACAGGAGCAAAATTTAAGTTTCCATTTGGCCAAGATTTTGAAATGGGATCCACTCATGGAAAGAATTGATAAAAACCCTGCATTTCGTAACGAAGAACATCAAAGGAGGTAGCACGACCACAATGAGACATGGCCTATAAGACCTTGGTTTGCCCAATCCCTGAATACACTGCACTTGTATGGGATCCACACAAGAAAGGGCAGATAAGAAGGCTAGAGAAAGTGCAAAGAAAAGTGGCTAGATATGTGCTAAGGAAACATTGGAGGACAGGGATAGTTAAGGAAATGCCCCAAGAACTGGGATGCTACAGTTCAGAACCAAGGAGGAAAAGGGACAGAAAATGTGGAATGTTCAGGATAATCAGGGGAGAAAAAGCAAGGGAAGAAATTGGGAAGGACATGGTGAAACAAAATTTTGTGGGGAAAATGATCACCAGTTCAAGATTGACATACTTCTTGTCACAAATAACAGATGTTAGAAATTTTTCATTCTAAAATAGAACCATCATGACCGCATTGATCTACCAGAAAAACATTTTGAGCCCTTAACAAATATTGCGAACAGTTTTAAGCAGTGGCGTAAGTAGGAATATGCTTTGGGGGGATGAGGGAGGTTTGTGGGTGGGATGTGGAGGCTTTGGGGGGGAATCAGGGGGGTTAGTGGGGGCTACCCCCCCAGGAAACGGGGATTTCTGGAAAAGTTTTGAAAAATAGCATACCTGAAAATTAGGGATGGGTCGAATAGTAGATTTCTCGAATTCGAATATCGAATTCGAATATTAAATCATTGCTCGAATATTCGAATACCTCGAATTTCGAATACCTCGAATACTAAACGATGAATGTGAAAATGTTTGACTAGGTCGCCTATGCAGCAGGAAACCCAAGATTTTGGCTAGTAATTGTGATTGCCTTTAAAGGATTCAAACAGGAATTTAGCTGATTAATGGAATATTTTAATTTTATGTAAACAATAGGGTAGTTTCCTTCATTAAAGAAAACGAAAGGTATTGATTGTGATTCGTTACCCACCATTAGTGTATTCATAATGTACAAATTATTTCGTTCTAGAAATACCGGTTTAGACTAACGGCAATGTTCAATTTTACCTCATTTGAAAAAGGCCAGATTGGCGCCTATGCGATGCCACTCCACGTGACATCACAGGGACCTAGTTTCTACACGAGAGGATCGGAGTTTTACATCGTCTGAGGTTACCAATGCATGCATGAGGCACAGAGCTCAGGGAAATATGTCTTAATAATCACACAGTCTGTTTGATAAGGTATTAATAATCCTTATTTAAGCCAAGCGCTACCAGCTAGCATGGTACTCGGCTACCTGCTAGCATCCTGCGTCGTAATAGCGCTCAGAGCCTCGCCCCAAGGTCACCTCGCTTGCGGCAGCGGGAACCAGAACGACGTCACGCGGAGTTTTTCCCGGCATTCATACTTACCCGTCGCGTTTTCGCGCGCTTGAAAATTTTCACTTTTAATTTAATCGCGAAAAATAGATATCGTCTTATAAAACTCTAAAAGCGTTAAATACGTACTTCAGGAGTATTAATATTTCGATTTAGGCAATAAAAAATAATAGGAAACCACCCTATTTGAGCATTACGCCTCCGTCGTATTTCTTCTTCTTCCCGGTATTTATTTTCCTGCGCAAAATGCTTAAATAAAGTCAGAAATATGTCGTGTTTGGTCTTATTCTTTTTTAAATTACGCGCACATTACTAATATTTGAATCAAATAAAGGTGTAATAACAATTGCCGAAAGTCATTGTTAGACACCTTTCGGGCTAGTAGATGACTCATGCAGCAGTTGACCTCGAGAAAGGGGGAAATTCGAAGCAGGTAGGTAGAAAAAGGTCAGTGGGTGAGAAAAGGGGGTGGGTGCGAGACACGTTTTTATTTTTCACGCGTAACCTGATATTTTTTGAAGCTAAGGTTTTTGTAATACAATCCCTGCGCGAGCTGGGATCTTTTGTTTGATTTCGGAGAAGAGGAAATCGTCAAGAGTGGGTGAGGCGAATGCTGAATGGAGGGGGATAGCAGATCGTGGGAAATGCGCCAATGTCACTATCCCACGGCACTGAGTTCCTCCCTATGGTAGTTTCATCTCCTGGGGAAGATTCAAAATAAGTGCCTGTCATTATTAGCCACAAAGGACACACGGCAAACACCTCCTCTCATTTTATCAAAAGATGGATGAGGGAAAATGGTCAGTGGGGAGAAAGAGGGAAGGGTGAAACACGATTCTATTATTTTCCGGTCTCTTGATATTTTTTTCAAAGCTGAGGTCTTCGTAATACGATCCCTGCACGAGCCGGGACCATTTTTTTGTTTTCGGGGAAGAGGAAATCGTCTGAGGGGGTGGGGCGAACGCTGAATGGATGGGGATAGCGGATCGTGGGAAATGCGCCAATGTTGCTATCCCACGGAACTGAGGTTCTCCTGATAGGGGACACCTGGGATTTTCGGATTTTTTTCATCCGATCAATTTCGGTTCCCCACGTCGAACTCTTTTCACCGCTCGAACCCGTGAATTTGATGTATTTCGTCAGCTTGCCTAAAACGGCGCTGCATGCACTAGACGACTAGAGTTCTCATTTTTCCGAGTCAACTACCAACGACGTGCGAGCGACAGTGTATGACGCGAAATTCAAAGTATTCGAGGTATTCGAGACGGTACCTTTGGCATAACTATTCGAGATCTCGAATATCGAATACTTTCTATTATTCGAGGTATTCGAGTATTCGCGGATACTATTCGCACATCTCTACTGAAAATGCATTTTACATCATTTTGGCACTTAAAATTTAATTTCTAGTAGATGCCCCTACACACGAAGCTCCCTCATTCCCCCAAAGCAGTTATTACATTTGAAATCCAGAGAAGATTTTGATATAATTTTTTGATTTCTCAGAGGCTTTGGGGGAGATACATCCCCTCATTCCCCCCATAGTTACGCCACTGGTTTTAAGAAAAGATTGAAGAAGAAAACTGTTCCTTTTTGTCTTCGTAAGGTCTTTTATTCCCCTATATTTATTTTGACAAAATAATGATTAATAACTTTTTAACTCGAACACATTTTGATGCTATTATGTTTTTGTTATCACCAGACAAATTTTGCACATGTAACAATTATTTAATTATAATGATAATAAAATAAAATACTAAATCAAATACACACAGTCTAGAGAATAACCTTGATCAATTGAGAAAGTATTAGCTGACTTTAGCGAAACATCCCCCTTTCAGTCTAATATTTGCCAATACAAAAATGCAGCAAAACTAGCCGATCTCCATAACAATGATTAACATGCAGGTATGGGTTGAATTGTGCACCCACCTTGCTCCGTACGAGAGCAGGCAGTCTCGCTCCATCTCTCCGAGACGCAGTCCGCCTTCTCGAGACCTTCCTTCCGTGGGCTGACGAGTGAGGACCGCCCGAGGGCCCCTGGCACGGCCATGCATTTTATCCAGCACCATATGCTTCAACTTCTGATAATAGACCTGCGTGGGAAAAAATTTTGATTTCAAGCCAGAGATAGATAAACTATGTATTGCACTAAGAAATAGGGTAGTTTCCTTCATCAAAGAAAATGAAAGGCATTGATTGTGATTCGTTACCCACCATTAGTGTATTCATAACATACAAATTATTTGGTTTTAGAAATACCGTTTTAGACAAATGGCAAGGGTCAATTTTATCCTCATTTGAAAAAGGCCAGATTGGCGCCCACACCATGCCACTCCACGTGACGTTACAGGGACCTAGTTTCTACACGAGAGGATAGGAGTTTTACATCGTCTGAGGTTACCAATGCATGCATGAGGCACAGAGTTCAGGGAAAAATCTCTTAATAATCACCTATTAAAATTGCCTAAGGCCGGAAAGTTTCCTTCCTTGGATAAGGTATTAATAATCCTTATTTAAGCCTAGCACTACCTGCTAGCATCCTGCATCGTGGCGGCGCTCATAGCCTCGCACCAAGGTGGCCTCACTTAGCGGCAGCGGGAACCAGAATGACGTCGCACGGGCTTTTCCCTGCATTCATACTTAGCTGTCGCGTTTTCGACCACTTGAAAATTTTCACTTTTCATTTAATCGCCAAAAATAGATATCGTCTTTTAAAAATCTAAAAGCGTGAAATGAGTACTCCAAGAGTAATAATCTTTTAGGCAATAAAAAATAAAAGGAAACCACCCTATTGTCCCTTCAGTACAACCAGATACTTCATCATTCCAATTTATCAAGGTTTTCCACGGAGTACATCAGAGAATAAAAAAAACTATCAACAATAGGCAGTAGTGATGATTATAATTTTTGTTGTTTCTTGAGGGCAAGTTTTACAGAAGTATGGAACAAGTCTATGCCTATTTCCAGATGCATTATTCCAGATGTTATGATAAAAAATACTGACATGAGTAAAATAAAAATCAGTCCCATAGAATAAAGAATACTATTAGCACTACAATAATATTATACCCTATAATTGATAACATAATTTGCTATTAAATACAAAAGAAAATAAATTGAAAATATTGTGAATCATCATCATAAGTCAATCGTCTGTGTTTGATGCATCTCCCCAATCCACTCTGCCACCTAACATTTTCATATTTTATCTCGTTTACTGACTTTACTTTGTTAAAGTGCTATGAAGACTGGGAGAAAAGAGAAGTCTTTTAAAAACCTTAAGGAGAATACTGGTAACCTTAGTTGGCCACATAATGAGACATGGTGGCCTGATGAAAACAATCGTTGAAGGACAGGTGGAAGGGAAGAAGGGTAACGAATGACCCTGAATGAGTTACATAGGACAGGTTAAATAGGATGTAAAAGAGAAGAAATACGTCTCTATGAAAAGTCTAGGGGATAGGAGAGAGGAATGGAGAGCTGCGTCAAACCAATCTTAGGATTGTTGACTAATGATGATGATCTCTTTTACATCATAATGCCTCATGATGAGGCTGATTGAGTTGACTCATTCCACAAGAATTATGCATTTCCATGTACGTAAATGAAACAGGTTTGCAATGCACAGGGAAGAAGAGAAAAGAACTGGAGGGATAAATAAAGTTTCACCTGAGTCTAGGGCTATGTAAAAAACGGTTTAAACAAAACAGGCATTAAAACAATAGCCAATTGAATGAATTTCCTCCTGAAAGTCTTCTCCTTACTCTTGTTGGTAATCCAGTGGCTATTAGGACCCGTATTTGAGTCTAGCCTGCCTTTTTTTTCTTTCACAGATGCCAGCAATGCACCATTATTTTGTGTTTTTCCTCAAATTATTTTTAGCAAGGAAATTTTTTTCTTTGCACTGATGCTGTTCAACATTTTCTCATTTTTTTCACATGAGGGCAGGCTATGAATAATGTCACGTACACATCCTGATATGCACTATCCTGACACTTGATTTTTTTGTCACAATAAGATATTATCGAAAAAATATTCTTACAAATCAAGCCTAACTTATAAGTTGGTAATATGGGTAGTCACAGATATGAAAATTCCATACTATGCCGAGGAGGAAAAACAAGTTCAAAGTATACCGGGACTAGCTGCGGTGATAACTTTAACGGGAGTCACCCGCAATGCACAATCGTGTGAAAGATCCACAGCGAAAAAATCATTCGCCTTGACTAGGATTCGAACCCGGATCCCCCGATTTCCGGACGAGTGCTTTAGCCAGTTAAGCTACCGAGGCGTCATTCTTCCCTGTGGATATTTTCGGACACTACCGGTAGTGTCCGAAAATATCCACAGGGAAGAATGACGCCTCGGTAGCTTAATTGGCTAAAGCACTCGACCGGAAATCGGGGGATTCGGGTTCGAATCCTGGTCAAGGCGAATGATTTTTTCTCTGTGGATCTTTTGCACGAGGAAAAACAAGGCAAAAATGGGGTGTGTTCGCACCATAGGGAGTCCTATGCTTTAATCGCCACTCGCTTGATTTGTTGTTTGTTGGGCGCCCGTGTGGGTGAGAGTTAAATTGTTTAAAGGTATTGTTTTCGTGGTTGTTGGCGTGAACGGCAGTTGTGAATGTGTCGTCAAGTTGGAAGGATCTTGAGCCGATGCTGCTTGAGGAAGCCATCGACGGGAGCCCAAACTCAGGTGAGTGGTGATTTGGATGGTGAGGGATTCCAGGTGCATAAAAAAAACAGTCCACTCCTTAATACTCTCGTGTCGTGTCGCATACATGGTGCTTAAAAATTTTACCTATCGAAGGAAATAATTCCCTAGCTAGAAATAGCAAAATAAAATTTTATGAATCGGGTACTTATTGGAAGCCTTTGATTACAAAGAGTCACTAAAAAGATGCTTGAGCACCTGCTACTCCTGAGAAAGAAACCTTCCTGGCATGCCTCTAGCCAGGAAACAGTTGCAATCTGATGGATAATGTAATATTGGGACAAAAAAAGAAATCAAGTGTGGTGAGATCGCGCATAAATAAGTTTTGTTACAATGCAGATGTAAAATACATATTAAAAAAACTGCCTTGGTGAAAAAAATGAGAAAACGTTGAACCCAAAAGTGAAAAGAAAGATTTTTTCCTCTACAAAAATCAAGCTTTGAGGAAAAATCATGAGAAAAGTGGTGCATTGTAGACTTCCATGAAGGAAATAAGGCAAATATTTGAAGAAAAAATATTCCTCCAGTGAGACTCAAATACGAGTCCTCTGCTAGAAAGGTGGGTACCACAGCTAGGACTACAGCTACAGATGGCTGCAAAGTGAAGACTTTACAAAGAAAAATCATTAAAGCTGCAATTGTTTAAATTCCTTTTACATTTAAAATATTTGATAACTAGCTCCACAAGGGGTGATTGATGGTAAGCATCTGATGGACTTCCTAAGTTTGATTGAATTCTGATAGGAGGATTTCAGTCGCTGCTCTAATGTGAATGGGATCATTTACCCGTGAGGTGTTCAAACAAGCAATGAATGGGAAATACCTTTATGAAACCCAGGAGCATAAATAAAAGTGGAGTTTGCCTCAAGATTCCTAAAAGAATATGGGAAATAGTGTTATCATATAAATTAGCACTGAACACTAAAGGGTAGTAACAAGACTCCTAAATTAAAATTCTCTGACTTTTCATAGACAAAAATCTTCATTTCCCCTAAAGTGTCCTCACTATCTCATTGATTGTAGCATAAAGTTTTTGAAGAGTAATATTCTTCTTTATATAAAACAAAGTCAAAAATCGTGTTAGTTTTTATAACTCCACAACCATTTATAACTCCAGAACGGCTGAACTGATTTGAATGATATTTGGTTTTTCAGATATGTCTCAGCCCCGGATAACAGAATAAACATTAAAAAATAGTAAAAGTTCACGGAAAAAATTAATATTGATCTCAAGAGAATGTTTATAGGAGTTGGTAACACTGCAACAGCTGTCAAGTCATTGTCACAATATTAAAATCAGCACAGCCGCTCTTGATGTATAAATGGTGTAACTCAACTATTCATTGATTATTAGGTGGTACTAAGTTTGCCTGGTCAGCTAGTACTTAATAAAATACAAAATTCTTTTACAAATACATACAGTGGGGAGCATGATAGCCAATTGGGTAAACCACTTGCCCGCGAGATATTGGCTTCAAATCCTGGGCAAAGCCTTCCTTAGAGCACCCCAAATCAAAATCTTGAAGAGCCCCTGAGGTGGCCCAGGGATAGGAACTGTGTCCCCTACCCCCTCTAACTTGAATGTGTGACTTTCACATCTTACCCTGTGGCTTAGTCTACAGTGAGCTCTACCTCCACCTGCCCAAATCATCCTTTTGGTTGAATCAATGTGTGATTGATACGTCTCTACTCTCGATAATCCATGTTAAGGAATGAAAGAGTAATAGAAGAACACTGATAGTGAAGAATATAACTAATGTGGCCGGATTATGGACATTTCCACATTATGAATGCGTAATGTTGGAAATAATTAGGAAGCATAAATTTATGTAAGCATTCAGGGACGTTTTCATTGAGATATATTGTCTTTCTTCAGTTCCACTATTGCTACCTTTGGGATATTTTTGATTTTGGGATGTGATGGGAGGAGAAAAGAGATGGGATAATCTGTGCAATGTATAATCAAGAGTTAATTGTAAACACAAATTCGTTCAACACCTGATACAATGAAAGCATAGAAAATCAGTAACAAGTGAACTTATTCCAGTCAAATTTTAGTCACAAAAACAAAGCCCTCAGCCAGCTAAAAGCATGGTGGATCTTTCGATATGCAAATGAAGAAGTATATTTTCCTTGATGTCATGGATGAGATTCCCTGCCAATTCTATAATTTCCAAGACCCATATCAAATTCCCTAAATTTCTCAGACCAGAGACAGCCCTGCAGTAGCACATATGTAAATGGAATAGGAATATCAAAAAACCAAAACATCAAAAAATTATAAGAAACCAGAAAGGAGGGAGATACTTACGGGACCAAAGAAAATGTATGCCGTGAGAGGTTCACCGGTTATTCCTGAAGTGAGGATGTCCTTTCCTTGGTAATTAAAACCATGCTTGATCAGCTCTTCCCCAACATCCTTAATTTTGGAGCCACCAAAAGCCGTTCCGTACTTGAACTTCCCCTCTAAGACTCCCGCCTTCCCTGACAGAAGCTCCATGAGTTTCCCCACCGTCATGCGAGATGGAAAGCCATGAGGGTTCATGATGATGTCAGGACACACACCCTGATCGCTGAAGGGCATGTCCTCCTGGCTAACTATCAAACCTGTACAAAAAAATCACACATTATAGGTATACCAAAGACAAAAATTATTAAAATGCACTAAATATTGACATATAGATGAAATCGGTGGCACAACTGGGTAGCATATGGAAGAATAATAAAAACTGCTCCTCTGAGATTGAAAGAAGAATAATGCTAGCCCAAAAAAAAAACCTTTCCAATAATCTCCAAGTAAATAAAAGCATTACTAATTAGACCAGGGAGAAATCACAGAAGAATTTTGCATGGATTGATCTGACACATCAATGTGACACATGGACACTCGGGAAGAGTGAAATGACCAAAGTGACCAGCAGCATTGGAGGAGGTGGACATATCTATAGGTTTTCAAAAGTATATACATTTTTATCTGTAATTTTGAATGGAAAAAAATATAGGATACATTTAGCAAAGATCAGCATAAATTATTTACGGAAAAAATTCTTTATTAAGCAAGCTTATGCTCCATATTACATATTGCACTCGTTTTGCAAAAAAAAATAATTAGGGTAACATTGTCCAAAAATTCTTGCGCACTCTCATTTCTGTTGTTCGTGGCCCTGAAATTGTGGCCACTAAGGAATTTCTATTTTTCCAAAGTCTTAAAATTGTTTTATGTCAGAAGTGGCAACATGCCGAGTGTATCTGATATAAGTAAACATAATTTAAGGAGTGAGTCATTCGTTGTAACAAACAGACCAAGGTGAACATTATGTAAACATTGCTTTCTCTATATGGGGCCAAAGGTATTTGATTTACTGCACGCTGAAATAAAAAAAAAAATAATTCTTAAATAAAATGTTACGATTTGCCAAGGACTGGATTTTCTCCAAAGAAATGATTGAACATTTATTTTGATGATATTCCTTTAGAACACTTATGTAATATTTACTGCATTATTTTTTTGGCATACATTTTTGTTATTTGATGGTGGCTCAATTCTGGTCCTATGACCTTGAGACCACCGAAAGATCCTTCTCTTTGTTATCTTGATTATTCAGCTGTAAAATCAAAATGTAGGAGTAAATAAATCATTATAATTATTATAATTACACACCCAAAAGTCTAAATCTCTATCATCAGTGGTTTAGGGTTGCATTTTCCCCACACCACATGCCTATTGAGTAGGGCTGTGAGAGAATCTCGGCAGTCGAGACAAGAATTTCATTTCTCGGCATGGTCATGGTCGAGATTTCTTGTCTTTTGTCAAGCTTCTCGACCCAGTTGAGAGACTTATAGCCCGGTCAAAATAGACATTGACCCTTGCATAAATTGCCAACAAGCTGAAAATTTGCATGAACCTCAAGGAACCTCAATTGTCATTTCTATTTTTTCTCTAAGATTTACCGTTTCTGAGAAAAAGCTTTTCGAATGTAGGCTGGAGCTGTTCTCTCCGTAATATGTTTGACTATATTGTTGCGTTCTCCGAACATTATTGGAACATTATTAATTATTATTTAAAAGGTTTTTTCTCAGAAACGATAAATCTTAGAGAAAAAGTAGAAATGACAATTTTGTAGATAATTTTCTGATCTACAATTTTGATCTGAGCAATTTTTATCATAAAACTAACCGTTTGGCCAAAAAATGCAAAAAACTAATTTTTGTGACCTTTGACCTTGAATAAAATTTTTTGCACACACGGGATCGATGGGGACTTTTCAGGATTTCATTAGAGTGGTACCCTTGAGGTTCATGAGAATTTTCAGCTTGTTGGCAATTTATGCAAGGGTACCCCTATTTTTTGGTCCGAGACGAGACTCTTGCACAGCACTACTATTGAGGCATCTTGTGGCATAATATGTAGATGTAAAAGTAATACACATGGCCATTTGAACTCATGCACTTCTACACCGATGATGGTTGTGCCACCATTCGTCATTAGATTCACGAATATCGGGGTTATACTGCATGCAAATTTCACTGACCTGTGACGCCTTTTTGTCCATGCCTACTGCTGAATTTGTCTCCGATTTCAGGGCGACGAGTTTGTCTCAGGAGCAACTTGATGAGAAAAGCGTCGTCTCTGTTCGAAGACACCATCACCTTCTCCACATAGGATGGAACAGGTCCCTTATATGTCACCGGGATCTCCTGGTATTCAGCTGCTGGGGTGCCAAGGGGCTGAGTGGCTGGGCCAGTGCCTGCAGGAGGTGGCGTTCCCACTGGTGTCTGGGTAACTTTAGGCATGGATTTGTTCACCAGAACCTGGGAAAATGAATGTATGCATATTTGAAGGGAGTAATTATTTTAGAAACTTTTGACTTAAGTAGGGTTTTTCACTCGTAGAGTTGAATTATGATTTCTGAATTCAAATTCCCACACAAAAATCTTGTAGTAGTAGTAATCAGGTTATAGTAATCAGGGTGCGTCGGTGACTAAGGCCAATTTGTACCACTTACTGATTGAAAAAAAATATTTGTATTGAAATAATATAAATATATCAAAGAGGTCGGTTGAGCGTAAAAATATGATGTTGAGCGACATGTCCAAGGTTGTCTCTTAGCACTACAGCTAGGTTTCCCTTAAGGTTATGACTCACCCAAATGTCCCAAGATCTTTCAAAGTCTATCAGGAGACGTCACACTGTTATACTCTGTTAATTTTATCTCTGCGGGTGAGCTGGTGTGGTCAAAGCAAGTGGAGATGAGGGGAGGGAAAGTTTCTCGACGTATGACTTTGCCTTTGCCAATCAGCAAACAGTAGGCGTGGCCTCAGTGAGTCGCTCTCAGACCTCCGCTGAGTGAACATCGTGGAGCTCATGGAGCAGTGTTGCCAAACCTCACGTATTCTCCTTGTATGTGACTAAGTATGCCTCCCACCAACAGTGTCTCATTCAGCGTGGTAGCTGACATTGTCATGGGCTTCTGTGAAAGGATTATCCCCAATGCCTTCCAAATGAGTAGGTATATTGTCTCAGCACCGGGGCCTAAATACCTGTGGCCACCTTTGACTCACACGTTTTCAGTGACAAAGTAGGGTGGCTAAGTACATTTGGCAATTTAATGTTCACTCCTCTCTCTCTCTCTCGGTACTACCCCCCCCCTATCAGCGAAGCCATCTAAGAGTGTCCTGGCTCTTACGAAAGCTCACCCGCAGGCATGAAGTGAACAGACTATAGTGCACAATTGCAATCAACACATTGGGGCTGCTTTTTCTCTTCCATGAAGAGGTACGAATACATTAGGGTGCAGTGACCTACCCTAAACCATGCTACCACAATATCCTCCTGGCAGACATTCCTCATGAAAGTCTGCAACTCTCAGAGGCTTGACTTCAAGTAGGTAGTTTGTACTCTTTTATTGTTAGTCAATGATTCTTCAAAATTTTCCCACTGATTTTTCCGATAACACCTTCCAGACCTTCCACTGGTACTAGAGGCAGCTCGCAGCCCACAGACCTGAGTGCATTTTTGGCTGATGCATCTGTCTTCTCATTCCTGCTTATGCCCGTTTGCCCATTAATCCATGCAAATGTTATTGTGGTTCCTTTCTTACTAAGGGTTAACAGCTATTAATTGTATTTCCTGAGAAATGGAATGACTTGGAGAACAACTAGATATGGACTAGAGAGCACTGTAGGAATCCACGCAGATCATAAATGATGCATTACTGCTGTTAAAAAATCTTCATTTCTCATATCTTTTTCACACTCCCTTTCAAAAATTTGCATCAGGGATTACTTGAATGGTACGTGAATTGCCCAATATGATAACTTACACGCACCAAAAAACCATATTTTATTAAATAAGCCGTTGATTTGGTTTCAACAATGCTGAAATTTACTGTCATCCTTGGTTTTCACCAAAATGGCCATAGTTATTATGGCTTGGTCTCTGTAGCACTTTCTTCCAAAAACTGCAACATATTTCTAAAATTTTTTTAACTTGAGCAAGTTCACCTACAGAAACTTCTTGAAGTGAGGCTATTTCTAAGGGAATACACTAGACCTCTATAAATGTTTACCTGAATTTTTTGCTGAATTTTAACTATTGGTTATATAACCCTATATGGAGGGTGATTCGTGGACAGCCCCTGATGGACAACAACACCACTAAGTTCGATTGCAATCTGAGACCCCGTTTTCGGACACTCCCCGAGTAAGTGGACCACTCCGGGGTGGCTGATGGTTTCTCTTACCTGTCGGTTTTCAACTTTCTCTCCTGGACAAGCAATCCCATCCTGGTCCAGAATTTCATGCTTCCACATTGGTTGCATGGTTTCTGAATCCACCAGAGGCCCAAGGACTCTGTCATATGTCTGATTGGCATATCTTTTGAGAGTGCATTTAGCATTCCTATACACTAAGCAGCGCCCAAATCCTGAAATACACAAGATTACCATTAGTAAACCCTTGACCACTGACTTCACCAGAGGGTAGGTGCTGCTGACATTTCCATGGTTCTGTCATCCATCATCATTACATCATGTTGCAGTGGTTGCTTTGAGTGGCTTGTCTGTGCTCAACCATAGACTAGGTATCGTCTGCTTGGCTAGCAGTGTCTCACTTTTTTTGCACACTGGATGTTCTATATCACAGGTTTCCAGGCATGGCTGAGTAAGTTCCCTGTGTCATTGTTGATGGAGTTAATTTCTTATATTTAGTCAATTCCCTTCAAATTCTGGTTAAAAGACAACCAAACCCCTTGTGTCTTGTGTCAAACCCCTAATATCAACCCCTTGTCTCCCAACCAACTTGTGTCATCCATATCTAATGTGAGGTCACTAATGACGGACGTGTAGTTCACTAAGATAAAACAAAGATCCTCTGTGGAAAAGAGAATTTCAGGAACTGACGACAGGAGCAATTGAAATCCGGCTGAAAGACATCAACCATATAGGCGGCTATTCAGTCATTTCTAGAAATATGTGCTAAGAAACATTAGATAGGGCCAAAAAAGGCCTGAAAATTTCAACCTATTAGATGATACCTGACCCCTGGTTGAGCATAAATAAGCCTCTTGAGGTAACCACCACAATACACCCTGATGACAATGGATGACACAGCCATCAAAATGTTGGCGGGAATGAAGAAATTGATCCGGTGGCAAACCCAAACAGCATTTCTTGATATTATGAGCCAGCCTTTACACGCTTCAACAGGAAAGAGAAATATTTTTTTGGCCAACATTGTCTATATGGACCAAAGTGAATGAGATTTCAGTGACCTATACTCACCCCTGTCAATGGAAGATTTGTTCAAGATGAGAGCATCCTCAATATCATAGCCACTGTAGCTCATGACAGCCACCACGGCATTTTGACCAGCAGGGAGCTTATCTAAATTGGTCAATTCAATCGTCTTGGTCTTCACCATCGGGGCTTGAGGGTACACCATGTTGTACATCAGGGTATCGATCCTATTTTGCTGGTTGTAACCAATGGTACCTGTATTTGGATTAAAAAGTGCATTACGTCATAAATGAATATTTTCATCAATACATCAAGACAGTAATTTAAATTTCTCTATCAAATGTTTGTCTTCCTTTCAATTAATTACTAAGTCTATTATTTAAGTATTCTACTGGTTAAATTACCCCACCCTTACTCCATTCTCCAAGTGGACTTCCCTATTTAATCCACAATAACCTCACTTTCATTATATGAATAAAACCTATTCTTTTCCTCTCCCTTCCTCCTTACCTAACATTCTTCCCTATGAACATTTGTTTCAAAATCCCCTCCCCATAAACAAGTGAGCATTATTAATACCTGCTAGGGCCCATGGTTAAAATCCTCACACCTTCAAATAGCAACTTTAATCCATGTTATGCTTATAACTATGTTATTATTAAAGTATTTCACCAGTTGAAGTAGGTTCGAATAGACTGTTTTGCAAGTAACCAGAGCTAGCAGAGATTGGATCTTTCTTCAGTTCACAATAAGGCCGACCCCCATTCATTCTATCAATAATTCCTATTCTCTTCTTTACCTTTCCCTCGCCACCTGGCATTCTTCTCTCTACCACTGTTTTTAACATCCCTTCTCTGCTAAGTACTCTCTCGATCCAAACCTTATACTGTGGACATAATGGCAAACTATGTTGAGCTAAGTCAGAGAGACCGAGAAGTGATGGGACACATCAATGCTGGCTCATCAATTTTCACTTATTCCACAGAATTCAGGACGAGCTACAACATGATCAAGTGACTTCCACATCTTTTAAACTTATCGATTATCATCTTTTTCTGTCATAACAATACAGATAAGTTTTTCCAGAATCATGGGAATCATCAGGAATCATGATCAGCTTTGAGAAATAATTAAGCAACAAAAAAAGGCACCCAAGGAAAACGTTCACAATATAGGTATATTCCTGAGGGTGCTATTATCGGCCTTCAACTCTGTGATGGTCCATTCTGAGGTAATTTGCCTCGCATACTTTTGCTACAAGCCGTAAGATGTGCACTAAACTGTACCAAGTACTCAGCAATATTGTGGTCTCAATAAAGGATATTAACTAGAGATGTGCGAATAGTATCCGCGAATACTCGAATACCTCGAATACTAGAAAGTATTCGATATTCGAGATTTCGAATAGTTATGCGAAAAGTACCGCCTCGAATACCTCGAATACTTTGAATTTCGCGTCATACACTGTCGCACGCACGTCGTTGGTAGTGACTCGGAAAAATGTAGATAACTGTAGTCATTTAGTGCTCGCAGCGCCGTTTTACGCAAGCTGACGAATTGCATCAAATTCGTGGATTTTAGCGGTGAAAAGTGTTCGACGAGGGGAACCGAAAATAGTCGGGTGAAAAAATCCGAAAATCCTCGATTCCCCCCACCAGGAGAAACTCAGTGCCGTGGGATAGCAACCTTAGGGCATTTCCCACGATCCTCTTTCCCCCTCCATTCAGCACTCGCCTCTACCACTCAGACGCTTTCCTCTTCTCCGAAATCAAACAAAAGGTCCCAGCTCGCGCAGGGATCGCATTACGAAGACCCATGCTTCGAAAAAAATATCGAGTTACGAGAACAATAAAAACGTGTTTCACGCCCTTCCCCCTTTTCTCACCCATTGACCTTTTTCTGGCTACCTGCTTCGAAGTTCCCCATTTCTGGAGGTCAACTGCTGTGTGAGTACCGTGGGATACTTACATTAGCGCATTTCCCAAGGTCCGGTATCCCTCTCCATTCAGCACTAGCCCCCCCTCTGAGGCTTTCCTCTTCTTCAAAATAAAAAAAAGGTCACAGCTCGCGCAGGGATCATATTACGAAGACCTTAGCTTCGAAAAAATACGCGAGAACAATAGAAACGTGTTTCGGGCCCTCCCTTTCCTCCCCCACTGACCTTTTTTTTCCTACCAGCTTCGAAGTTCCCCATTTCTGTGGAGGTCAACCGCTGCATGAGTCATCTATTAGCACAAAGGGTGTCTAAGAATGACTTTCGTCAATTGATGTTACACCTTTATTGATTTGAAATATTAGTAATGTGCTCGTAATTTCAAAAAGAATAAGACCAAACACGACGTATTTCTGAGTTTATTTAAGCATTTTACGCAAAGAAATAAATGTCAAAACACGACGGAGACTTAGCATTCTGGCGAAACTCGATATGAGCAGCAGAGCTTCTCGGAAGTTGATGCGGTATTTTTTTCCGAAAACAAATATCAAGTTACAATTTATGAGTGGTGCTATAAATCTTTATTGTTACAGTCACAGACAAAAGGATATTTTCTCAGAATATTTGGTTTCTCCCTGATAGCAATTCCAATTCATCGTCTTATCTCGTGAGAACTCCCAAAGATGGACTGAAAATAATTGAAGATAATCCGGTGGAAAAGTGCTTGTATTTTGCAAAATACCTCAGATTGTCAGCTAGCACTTGGCAGCAGGAGTGGGGGTAAAGCGATGTTAGTTGAATTAATTATATGCCCAATTGTTTCCATAAAACTAAATTATTCATTAATCAGCTAAATTCCTGTTCGAATCATTTTAAGGAAATCAAAATTACTCCCCTAAATCTTGTGTTGCCTGCTGCATAGGCAACCGAGTCAAACATTCCAGCATTCATCATTTAGTATTCGAGGTATTCGAAATTCGAGGTATTCGAATATTCGAGCTATGATTTAATATTCGAATTCGATATTCGAATTCGAGAAATCTGCTATTCGACCCATCTCTAATATTAACTTACTGATTCATAATGAAGAAAATGCTGAATAATATAGGGAATTAAAACTACATGATAGACCTATTAGATTTAGAAATAGGTAGAAAATCTACCTATTTTCCAAAGTAAACACTGTCAAAATGTCAGCATGATAGAAAGGCTAAAATCCACTATTTAACATAAATATGAGTGATTGGCTGACTGCTAGGGCAAATCCTTGTTTTCATCATAAATGAAATAGAGTCAACAACAAATGGATAAAACCTATAAGTTTTTCTTGGATTTGGATTGTACCATCCAGCAGCCATTGCTACGCGTTAGTCGGCACGTAGGCTTGCTAGTCCAAAGTGCAAGTCTACGAGAGGACCCGCTCGTGATCGGCGGATGTCGGTCCAGGGGTAGATAAGAGGGTTTTTTTTGGACCTTCCGGGTTAGATAGATAAAAAGGGTATGCCTAGCTTGGCTCGGGGCTGAGTTGTGGCGTGGCGACTGGCTGAGCTGGACCGGCCAGGAGGCTGGGGACATATTTGTTCATACGAAAGGGGAATAAAGTCACTGCTTTTTATTCAGAGTGACTCCTTTTATTTCCGGCACCAGATCCTTCCATTCGAGAGACGTTCGTATTGTCGCTAATATCTCGTTCGAAGACGAGCGGGATACGACATAATAAAACTGGTGTCAGGTGTTCGGGTACGCGGATTGATTGGCAGTCTTAATTGGCGTCGCAGTCGAGGACTCCATCACTCCCTGAGAGCTGTCGTCTTTGGAGAACACGGAAGGATCAACAGGAGTCGCCCGCGATCAGCCAGGAGGGAGCGTTCGTCATCAAAATTTCCTTTAAATTCTGGAAAGCTTCTTCTTGCTCCCCTTCCCACTCGAACTCCGCGTTCTTTTTCAGCAACTCATGCAAAGGCCTCGCAATTTGACTGAAATTGTGGATGAATCGCCTGTAGTAACCGGCTAATCCCAGGAAACTCTGCAGATGCTTAGTATTTTTCGGCCGTGGAAACTTATGAATCATTTCCACCTTCCCTGGATCGGGCCGCAGGAGATAAAGAAGAGATAAAAGAGGGCCAGAGAGGTTTCAACCCGAAAAAGCCTAAGCAGATACACGTCGGCAGCATATCTGGAGTCGGCGATGGAGATTCGATAACGCTGCACTGTCCTGAAAGTAAAAGCGGAAAATTGTGTCTTTTGCTGGACACAGGTGCTGACGTAAGTTTAATAAAATCGTCAGTATTGAAAAGAGGGACTAATTATTATCCCGCTGAGAAAGTGAGGGTGAAAGGCATCACAGAGGATCTCATTGCCACAGAAGGAAGAGTGACTTTAACGCTAGAAGACCAAAATAAAGAGGCCATTTTAGATTTTCAACTCATTGATGGCTCCCGTTTCTCTCTGAGTTTTGATGGAATTATTGGAAGAGATTTACTGAGGGAATTAGGAGCTGTAATATACGTTGAGCAAAGAAAGGTGTTCATGAGAGGGTTGCAACTTGAGATGGATAAGAAAAAGAAATTTGAATGTGATCCCGTCGTGGAGCGAAGGATTAGAATCCCCGCTCGCTGTGAATGCATAGTAAAAGTACCTACTACTTCCAAAGGAGAAGGAGTATTAGCAAAGGAGAAGTTAGAAGATGGTGTGTATCTGGCTGAAGTTCTGACCAATGGGGTGGACGGAGAATGTACGGCCAGCGTAATGAACACGACCGATGAGGAGGTCGAGTGTAAATTGTCTCCAAGGGTATTGCAAAAAATTGAAATAACTTCCCAAGACGCTTCATCAAAGCTAAAAGAGGGAGGCGCCCGGAGAAATGAAATTTTAAAGAGAGAATTGCGATTAAGCCACCTTTGTGGAAGGGAATTGGAAGATTTTTTGGATTTATGTCAGAATTACAGTGATGTATTTTTCTTGCCGGGCGATAAACTAACCGCTACTACGGCAGTGGCCCATGAAATTCCTACACCATCGCGTGAAGGAAATAATGCCATTAATACACGCCCTTATCGCATCCCCGAAGTGCACAAAAGGGAGGTTAGCCGGCAAATACAAGGCATGCTGCGAGATGGAATAATTGAACCCAGTAAGAGCGCCTGGAATTCACCTATTCTGGTAATTCCTAAGAAGGAGGATGCCTCCGGCAAGCAGAAATGGAGAATTGTGGTGGATTACCGCAAGTTAAATGATGTGACGGTGGGAGATGCATTTCCGTTGCCCCTCATTACGGAAATATTGGATCAATTGGGAAAGGCCAGGTATTTTAGTACATTGGACCTTGCTAGTGGTTACCACCAAATCCCTATGGCAAAAGATGATCAACACAAGACGGCTTTCAGCACGTTTCAAGGTCACTATCAGTTTAAGAGGATGCCGTTCGGATTAAAGGGAGCGCCTGCTACTTTTCAAAGATTAATGAACACCGTCCTAAGTGGCTTGCAAGGCTTACGATGCTTCGTGTATTTGGACGATATTGTGATCTTTGGCAATGATTTTCACTCCCATAATGATAGGTTAAAAGAAGTCTTTGGGAGATTGAGGGAATATGGACTTAAATTGCAGCCTGAGAAATGTAAGTTTTTAAGAACTGAAGTTAATTATCTGGGGCACGTAATTTCGGAAGAGGGCGTGAAACCCGATCCAGGAAAGGTGGAAATGATTCATAAGTTTCCACGGCCGAAAAATACTAAGCAGCTGCAGAGTTTCCTGGGATTAGCCGGTTACTACAGGCGATTCATCCACAATTTCAGTCAAATTGCGAGGCCTTTGCATGAGTTGCTGAAAAAGAACGCGGAGTTCGAGTGGGAAGGGGAGCAAGAAGAAGCTTTCCAGAATTTAAAGGAAATTTTGATGACGGAACCGATATTGCAGTATCCGGATTTCTCTCGCCCTTTCCTCTTGACTACGGATGCCAGCAATAAGGCATTAGGAGCCATTCTATCACAAGGTACGCCGGGAAAAGACCTGCCGATTGCATATGCATCCAGAGCATTAAACAAGGCAGAGAAAAACTACTCCACCATTGAGAAGGAGTTACTAGCTATTGTTTGGGGAACACAATACTTTCGGCCATACTTATACGGCAGAAAGTTTACAATAATAACTGATCACAAGCCGTTGACTTGGATTTTTAATGTGAAGGATCCAAGTTCGAGGTTAATGCGATGGCGAATTAAGATGGAGGAGTATGATTATGAAATCATATACAAGAAAGGGAAGCTGAACTCAAATGCGGATGCACTAAGTCGCATATGGGCGATAGAAGCCTCAGAGAACGAGTCATCGGAGGTCGAGACTCGTGAGCAGATCAGCAAGGAGAGGAAGGAAGAAATTCTGCGAGAAATACATGATTCACCCGTGGGCGGCCACCAAGGAATGAATCGAACCTATGAAAGAGTGAAATTGTATCATAAGTGGCCAGGGATGAAGAGCGATGTGGAGAAATACATACGCTCGTGCGATAAATGCCAAAAGAATAAACTTACTAAACCAAAAACCAAGATGCCGATGGTAATTACTCAAACGCCAGAGACAGTCTTCGAAAAATGTAATTTGGATATAGTGGGGCCATTTCCAGTGACGTCGCAAGAAAACAAGTATCTCTTGACGTTTCAGGATGATTTGAGAAGATGCAGATCCAAGATCGTGAAGGAGTTGAAATCGAGAATGCAGGAAAGTCATTCTAAGGCCAGAAAATTATTGATGGAAGCGAAGGAGAAGAACAAGACGGAGTATGATAAGAATTCCAATCCTCAACTATTTTTGGAGGGTGATAAAGTCTTACTGTTCGACGAGACGGTGAGGAGGGGGCGGTCGAAGAAGCTTTCCTCTCAATGGGTAGGACCCTTCTCGGTAGTAGGTGTTGACGGAGTAAATGTGATCATAAAAAAGGCGAAAGGAAAGGAGGTTAAGGTTCATTCTAATCGTCTGAAGTTGTTCTTCTAACTCTTCGCAGGGCAAGAGGAGATTACCACTATACCCTTCCTGTTTTTTATGAGTAGTGGAAGGGGCGATGACAGCAGATTATCTCCTAGAGAAATATAGACGAACTCTAGGGCTATGTCGACGCTGGAAAAAGATAAAAGTGTTAAATTTAGATGGACTAAAGGGATTGATTTCGTAGTTAGCTGCGAGCAATGCGAGAAAAGGGAGAGGATTCTTCAATTTTGAGTGATGTGAGTAAGGTATTATTTGGCACGTTAGATGGATATTAAATAGGCATGGGCATTAAAGACGCATCAGATTATACGGACAAAAATTAGTCAATTAGAGAAGGATCAGTCAGATATCTGACTATTGCGCAGCAACATGTGACCCTAATAAAGGCGACTATAGGCGCTGTGAATAGCACACTTGCAGGCGTGCAGACCAATGAAGAAAGATTATCGAAAGGTTTGAACGAACTGAAGGGATACGTGAAAGAAGCGACTGGAGAATTAATAATGGAGACTAACTACTTAAAGCTGGCACTAACGGGTCAGGAACATGTGAGAGAACTTGCGTTTGTAATAGAGGAAGTGACCCGTAATTACGAGATTATACTGGACACTATAATCAACGCGCGACAAGGAGTGTTACAGCCACAGATAGTTAATCCAGGAGAGATCTTCAGTGTGTTCAAGAAGGAAGAGACGAAGTTGCCCAAGGAACTGTCCCTTCCCTTCCCACCAAGTGTGGCTTACAGTAACGCTATGTTAAAATTGTTAACTTTAGATGTATTTTTGTCTAAGGAAATTTTAGGGTATGTGCTGTATTTACCTCTTTGCAATTCATTGAGAGTTAATGTATATCGTGTTTTACCCTTACCCACTTTGGTAAATGGAACTTCTAATAAGTTTATTTATATCAAGCCCCAGAAGGAATATTTGTTAATTGATAAAATGAATAGATATTATGTTAAGTTTTCAAGGGAGGAATTCTCTAGGTGCAAGAAAGTTGCAACAAATTGGAGAGTTTGCAAGCAATTATATCCATTGCAATTATTACAGCTTCACGAAGATTGCGAAGCTAAAATGATGCAGTTTATTAATGAGATTCCTTCTCTTTGTGAGCGTCGACTTGTTGGGTTAAACCAAACTTTATGGGTACAAGTAGACGCAAATGAGTGGTTGTACACAGCTCCAAAGCCGGAGAGTGTGACTATATTGTGCAATCAACAAGATCCGTATGACGTGGTGGTGAACGGTACGGGAAGGTTAACTTTTCTTCAATACTGCAAGGGTTATGGGACGGGGACTGTCCTTCAAGGAGAAATGATAGCTACAATGAATCGCACTAAGAACGATTTCATTCCCCCACTCTCCTTAACATTTGATTGCTGTAATCCAGAGCACGGGTATTCTTTGGATAAAATACATGATCATTTGCCCCTTATTAATTTGGTACAACATGTGGATGATTTAGACTATGCTAGTACTAAAGTAAGGGACCTTAAAAAAATAATTGAGAATGAGAGTCGTGAAAGAAGTAACGTAAAACATCACTTTAATATGTCAGTACTGAGCTATTTGTGTTTGGGATTCATATTTTGCTTAACTGTGTATTGCTGTTTATGTAAATGTTGCATGAAAAAATGTTGTCCAAACGCAAGAGGACGAAGAGGTGAAAGTTGCAAGGACTTGGGCATAATTTTCAAACCCAAGATTGTGAGTAATATTCGAGGGTCAGTGGAACATATCACAACCTCAAATAGGGCTAAAGACTGTGTTAGTGGTGAAAGTGCCGAAATGATGAACCTGAGTCAAAAGGAATTAAAACCGCAAGGTTATGAGTCAGGAGAGCCCTCACTTAATAAGAGATAAACACCAGATTGCTATCTGATGCTTTATAAATAATAGTGGTAATTAAGCAATTCAAACTATTGGTAGTGAAATGTTTAGAAAGACAATTAGTTGCCAAAGTGTTTTTGCATTGTTAAAAATTGTGATGTAATCCAAACTTCTAAAGGACCTTTATATTATTGGTCATTGTTCTTTTACGCATTTTTTAAAAAGGGTATAATTTGTGGTGTATGGTGTACTTGCAGTTATTTGACATATTATGGGTTCGAGAGAAACAACTTGTCGTGTTTCTCTCTTTCTAAGGGGGAAGGTGTACCATCCAGCAGCCATTGCTACGCGTTAGTCGGCACGTAGGCTTGCTAGTCCAAAGTGCAAGTCTACGAGAGGACCCGCTCGTGATCGGCGGATGTCGGTCCAGGGGTAGATAAGAGGGTTTTTTTTGGACCTTCCGGGTTAGATAGATAAAAAGGGTATGCCTAGCTTGGCTCGGGGCTGAGTTGTGGCGTGGCGACTGGCTGAGCTGGACCGGCCAGGAGGCTGGGGACATATTTGTTCATACGAAAGGGGAATAAAGTCACTGCTTTTTATTCAGAGTGACTCCTTTTATTTCCGGCACCAGATCCTTCCATTCGAGAGACGTTCGTATTGTCGCTAATATCTCGTTCGAAGACGAGCGGGATACGACAGGATGAAATTTTTGTCATCACCACCACATAAATTATCATATGATCAAACCATGGTACCTTTGTGAATGACCAACAGAAACTAGTAAAATTTACTTCTACATAAACTTTAAATATCAAGATAAAAAATAAAAAATAGATTAGCATCGTTGTTGCGATGACTCTCACCCATTGCCTGCTTCCCCATAGCACACTGGTATGTGTTCCTTGGACTCTGGTTGTGGTGGGGGTAGGGAACGAGGCCGGCACAAACACCCAGCAGAGTGAACGGCTCAATTTCAAGGTGCGTGGTGACGCCAGGGGAGATGCTCGTCTCCGTGAACGCGATGAGGCAGTCACTCTCCTCATTGACGTCCAGGAATTCCACTTGCCCATCCGTCACAAAATCATCAAAAGTCCGCAGACCTCGGAGGAGGTCGTTGATATGCTCGCTTTTCACCGAGGGGTAGCCTTGCTTGTCCACAATTATGTATGGCCTGTAGAAGGATGAGGGAATTGTGTAACACATGGCTAACCCTTAACTGGTGACGTTCGGTCTGAGAGACCACTGCGTTTCTAAAATTATGAATATTTTCAAAATTGATATTACAAAATATCTATAATCCTCGTGAACGTCATAATTTTGTATATTAAGGACATAGCACTCTTAAAAGGGTCTAGCCGGTTAAGATGGTGAAAAGTGCCCCCCGAAGTTTTGAAAAATAAAAAATATACACTTGAAGTGCATTAAAAATTATGTGTTTCCCCAAAGTTCCACGCCTTAACAATGGATAATAACCCCAAAAAAATTTGAAACATGAATTTTAGTTTTTTGACTATATCTCCAGTTTTTATTTTTGTAAAATCGTTATCTTGATTTTAAAATGTAAATACAATTAAGTTCTACCACCCTGATTTTTTTCAAAAATTTTATACCGAAAACTTAACTTTTACATAAGTTTGAAATATTCAAAATTAAATTAAAAAATTTAGGAAACAATAGACACGCCGAAAAAAAAAATATGTTATTACCCCTACATCAACGTATATTCCTAATTTTTTTCAGATTTTTAAAATAGGTGAGAAGACCCTGTTTATTGCTTGGCCAATTATATCGGCTCATTTTCTACTAACTCATTATGAACAAAAAGGCTAAGTCCTGAATTTTAATACTCTCTCATCCAATTGAGAAGAATCAGCATTACCTGGCGAGGCCTTTTTTAACAGGGTCACACGAGCAAAGGAATGAAACGAACATGGATTTCAAGCTATCAAAACCTCACCTGCACAGCCTTCCGCCATCAGAACTGATGTAAACACAGCGATGATGGAGGTGAGAGTAGATGGATATAAAGCCATTGATAAATCCCCTTCGTCGCATCAGCCTGAAAATTCGAACCAGCCTCCTGTGATCACGTGTCACTCCCAATATGTTACCTGTAATGCAGAAAATAACCTGTCAGTTACCAAAACTTGCAAAAAAAAATCTCTAGTGGTAGTGCAAGCACCAAATGAATTACATGTCTTTATACTGCCAACAACGATGCAACAGCTTCTGAGTCAATTTAGTGGAATTTTGTCATGATTAGAGTAATACAGGTATACATACCATTCTTAGCATGAACTTGCTTAACACAGTTTTTACTATAACATAACTGGGCCTCACAATAGGAAGGAACACTCAAAATTAAAAATTGGTTTTTGATACTTAGAACCAAAAAGATATGAATGAAAAACATATAGGCCAATTTTCAGAGCTCAAATCCGATTTTTACCTGAGATAAGTAGCTTTATATGTCTGTAAAGAGCTTCGGCCATACCCACGACACGAAATGTATTTCTATCAGCTGATGCCGCGTGACGTGTAAACCTCATGAATGTTGCGTGAGCAATGCTTGAAGAAGCCATAAACACACTGCGTTTGTGGATATTGTGGTCAAAAGTTTATTGTCGTTGCGAAACACAATGTTAATTTTATTCTGGCTGATTCCAGAAATGTACTGACATTATTAACAGAGACTCTGGACAATTTTTTGTCTCAAAACAATTCATCTTATTGAAATGAAAGTTTTACAAGATGAAATGTTTACAGTTTTGATTGAAACAATAACCGCGGCAATTAACCTAGATGCTTTAAATTGTGAACATACCATCGTAAATCCTTTCCTTATTAGTTTTTTAGCTCCCGGATGTAAATTATAAAATAAAAGAACAAATCATCATAATCAATATCTTTCCCCTACTACATAGCTGTTTCTGGACCTTTGAAGGGAGGAAATTTGGGGCTCTCTCCGTTCCTTTCAGGATTGGCATTCAAATTGCATTTGCACAGCATTTTTTAAGCAGAGGCCTCGCTTTGGTCCACCTATGCTCCTGGTAATTCTTCAAGTCAGTTTCGTACTATAAAAAATGATAAGTGTCATCAAAATCGAAGAGTAACTCATTAATTTGTTCTTTTACATGAATATATCCCTAACTTCACTTATACTTTCATCAGATATACTCCTATAGTCACTTTCAAAAGTTTAAGGACAAAGTTAGTGACACCGCTTCTGCTTCTCAAGGAAACTTAGTATTCTTTACTCATTTCATAGTTTTCGACTGCGCACCGCATATATCCTGCTTGTGAGTGAATATAAATGCACTCAAGGGATAAATTATTTTATAACTGCAATTTTATCATTCTGCTCCTATTTATGTAGGATTTAATGATTAATTCGTGTGTATTTACTGCATACTTGCACCGGTTTTTACCCTTAGTTTTTATAATGTTTATTATTGGATACATGGATCTTTGATGCTTAGGATCATTGATCATGATTGGATCTTTAATGCTTAGGAAAATTCCTTTGAATAATAAGACACACACAGACAGGAGTCGGCATTCTGGACACCACACCAACCTGATACTTACATGTATTGCATGTTACGTTATCATTACATGTACTATTAATGCAGAGAGCATACATATATTCATTAGAAGTGTTCAACCAGCTATGGTAGGATTACTGTCTTGCTGGACAAAGTTGTTCCATGACAGAAGAAAGGGAGTGGAGAACCATGGTGACTGCACATGTCATTTGACCAATGGCTGTCCCCTGCTTGCAACCCACACCCTCAAAATTGCAAACCACATTGTTATTTGGAGGTGTATGGTCAGAAATACAGGTATTCCTCCCTTAACAAGAATTTACTTAACACGATTTTTGCTAAAACACGAATAGGTCAGAAGAATGTCCTCCATGTGTTCAAACAATCTTCTTGCTTCACCTCAACTAAGGCACTTTCCAAAAAATGTGTTGCCACCCCTCCATAAGCATGGGAAAAGCACAGAAGAACACAATTCAATATAATCATGAAGTAAGTGGCTCTACAAAAGATGATAATCACATGGATTTTTTATCTCCGTGCCACATAAACTCTATTGATGCCCATGGATGTTAAATAGCCCCCAGAAAAGACAGCCTATGGCTAAAAAGTGTAAATTTTAATGCATGTAAAAACATAGAGCATAGTGAGGTTAAGAAAAATATAGGAAGATCAGCAAGATTACCCATAGCAAGTCTTATGTTTAAGGGAAAATCAAATAACATTGCAATGAAACTGTATCTGTGTGACAATGAGATTTCTTTTCCTATGCATTGCAATTTATATGGGCTTCAATTCTTTTTTACATGATATGCAACATATATTTTATATTCATTATACTTTGCAGGTGAACATCACTGATTTTAGAAGATGAAGATGATCTGTGCTACTTGGTTAGGAAACTTGAGGATGCATATGAGAAGTATGGGCACACTACTAACAAAATCAAGACAGAATACCGTATAAGCGCAAGTAAGAGGCGCACCTTTTTTTCCCAAGCATTGCAGCCGAAAATGGGGGTGCGCCTCTTACACAAACTTCTTATCTTCCCCCCCTCCCCTACCCGGTCGCAAGTCCAAGGGGAACTGAGGGGCCTTGGTTTACAGCGTGAGTCAGTCATCTGAAACCCTGGGTCAAAATCAAGCGGCAGGTAGGGGAGTTTCTCCCTTAGTGACGTATTTTAAAATGCTCCTGTTTGAATTTCTTTTAAGCATCGCGCCGTCACGTCGGTACCCCAGAGGTGAACATTGAAAAGATTGCGCGGGGTGATTCGCTCCGGTGCGCGCGCTAAATTTACTGCCACGAGTGGACATCCCGTGGCATTTATACTGCATATAGTAATCGCTTATCAAACGTATAGAAACGCGTAGTTTTCAAGGACATACCTGATTCGTCAACATCTGTCTTGCCGAGCAATTTCCATTACGCTGAGGACCTGATTTTTCAAAAATTATCTTCAGATGCTAATATGAGGATTTTTGCAACTGAAAATTATATTGGTGTCAAAACCTGCGGTTTAAAAAATTCGAACGAGTGTGTTCATTGTTGGACTAGCGCTGAAGGAGAGGTTGAGGGGAAGGAGCACGCTCCATATTTCAAGCTACGAGGCTTTGAGCGAAGGAGCAAGGGAAGAACACGCCCGATCTTGCATGTGACGTCGTTGCCTTTAAAGTGAAGAGGCGAAAGCGCAGCAATGTGATATACGCAGTTTGCGTTGCCGGAAGTTTCCAGTCCGTCTCGTCTTGTTTGAATGCGCTTATGCTACGCTTGTTTCTTCCGAAATTGTGCTGTTAGGACTAAGTTGAATATTAGTAGCCTTGTTTTAGCTATAAATCTTTGTGTCAATCAATTAGAGCTCAAAAAACTTAAATGCTGTCAGATATACGTCGCGTTAGGTCTAATTCTTTTTATAACCTCGTGCGTGTCATACAATTGCTGAAAGATATCGAGATATATTTTCGAGCTCAGAAGGTGACTCACCTAGCATTTGACCTCCAGAAACTCGGAGAATTGAACCTGGTAGACCGAAAAAGGTCAGTTGGTGAGATGGGGTAGGGATGAAACGCGTTTCATTTGATCCCCTGTAACTTGATAATTTCCTATTTTCCTACGGAGTCCCGGAAAGGAAAAAAACGGCCCTATGGACACACACCGAATTTGGACGGCCGGTAAAATATCGGCCGATATTTTACCGGCGAAGCGATGCTTGCACACACGCCAGATTTTTACCGGTCAAACGATAAGTTGCTATGTTTTTGAGCCGGTGACGGCGATCCACAGTGACAATGGCCGGCAGCTAACCGGCATTTAGCCGGTGCCGGCGCGTGTTCCGTACGTGTGCAAGCTCCAATGCTCTCCCATTGTTCACTATTGGAATGTGGACGGCCGATATTTTACCGGCCGTCCAAAATCGGTGTGTGTGCAAGGGGCCTTAAATCTACGACGTGGTTATTATCCTAAGGCGCTGAGATTGCCCTGATTGTTGTCCAATCTCTTGGGAAGGTTCATGCTATGTGCCTGTCATGTTTTGCCTTAAAATTTTCCATGGCTGCAATTCTATTGCAATACTCCTGCGAGAGCTTTTAAACAAAATTGTTCGCGAGTAGGACAAGCAACGTAGAGCGATGGCGTATGCGAAGAGAGGATCGGAACTCTTTCTACTCCCTCTTATGCCACTATTACCGCCGCAGTTATCAAAATTTCCTCTTTCAAATAGTACTGAAAGAGGAAATTTCGATAACTGTCGAAATTCCAGGCATACGTCTGCAACACCGCACGATAAAATAAAAAAAATACCGCAATATTTTTTTTCTTTACAGCTTTCTTCCTCAAAATAGGGGTGCGCCTCTTACACACGCTTATACGGTACTTAGTTATTGGAAGCAATAAAATACTGGATCTATCACTAGAAAACAAGTGCATAAAAGGAGTAACCAGAGATCAACAACAGAATTACTTAGGGAAGAACGGTTGTTAATGCTCAACACATATTTTACGTGATATTAACATATTAACACAAAAATGAAAGTGGAAAAACATAAAACAATGGTAGAAATTGTGATAACATAAGTATCAGAGGTATACGACATTAAGGAAAAAAACAGAAATCGGTTATTGATAACTGAGAAAGAGACTACATGAGAAGGTGTTAAAGAAAGAGTAGACTTGATTAAGTTTGAAATGATACAATCACTGCAATTTGAAAGAGATGTAGCTGATGAGATAGAAAGGAAGCAACTACTCCGGTTTGACCACACACCACACTAATAAAATAGATGACACCAGATGGCCAAAGCGAATATTGAATCGGAGATAGGGAGAGAGCAATGGAAACAAGAGGAATGATACAAGTGTCATGATAGAAAGAAATGGAAGCTGAGTGAACGAAAAACGATGGCAGACATACAAGGTGTTATGAGGGTTCAAAATTATAACAACTGCTGTCTGCACATGGTGTGTTCAGAAAATAATGGAAGTTTTTAAATTTCACGGGTTTGGAGAGTTTGATTGTTATTTTTATATGTACATATTATGTTGGTTTAGAGGAAAACAGATACGGTAGTAAGGACATCAGAAAGCGAATTGCATTAGCAATGGAGGCGTTAATGAACACGAAGGAGCTTCTGAGAGGATTGTTAGGTAAGAGTTTACAGAAAAGGTTAGTGAAGAGTTTGATCTGGAGTGTAGCTCTCTATGCTGCGGAAATGTGGACACTGAGGAACGAGGACGAGAGAGGATTGGAGGCATTCGAGATGTGGGTATGGAGAAGAATGGAGAGGAGAAATGGACAGAGAGGAGGAGAAACGACGAAGTGCTGGACATGGTGGGTGAGGAGAGGCAACTTTTAGGTGAGATACGGAGGAGACAGAAGGTTTGGATGGAGCGTGTACTTAGTGGGGAGGGTATGTTGAAAATGGTGTTAGAGGGTAGATTGTTAGGTAAACGGGGGAGGTGAAGGAAAAGAATTGGATTTTTAGATGTGTAGATTGAAAGGGAATAGGCCTTACAGTGAATTGAAGAAAGAAGTACTCGAAGGAAAGGGAGGCGCCCAGATTACTTCTTTGGTACTCCATGGAAAACCTACCTAAATTGGTAGAATACTATAATAATAATTATGATGGTGTAGATGCCCCAGAAGTATGGTAAAATTTGCAGCTGTTTTCATTGTTTACTTTGCCTGTAGCAGCCTCTAAGGTTAGACGTGTTTTATGAGGTGTAAGATTTTAGTTAGTAAATGTTTGGATCAAAGAATGTTCAGCAATAACATGAGAAAAATGTTAACAAAGGCTTGCTGTTTAATTGTGAGTCTGCTATGAGTGATACATATAAGCATTTCCAAGATGTCCACAAAGACGTTGAAGATAAAAAATGCACCAGCACATCAACAATTGTTGAAAAAGTAGAAATAGTGAAAGAAATGGTTATGAATCTACTGAATATCTAATGGTGACTATTTTTAAGGCGACAAAGTAAACGCAGACGAATTAATAAAGTTTTTCAAAAAACTAAAATTCCCATTATTTTCTGAACCCATCTTAAAAACAACCGGCTGTATGTATATGCGAAAAAAAAGAGACACTAACCATTAAGGAAGACAAGAAAGACACTGGTGCATCCTAGCTCTTCCCCACTCAGCAGTGCCAGGCTCTCCACGCCCGCATTGAATGCCAATCGGACAATGGGCTCCTCTTCAGCCTCCGTCGTGATGTGAGTCATCAGGGCTAAGTTTTTCACCAAACCACACGACTAAAAAGAGAAGGCACTTTTTTATGATGGCTTTGTAAGCCAAAACAAAGGTATGGAACAAAGTTTGGCAGGAGTTACTAAGTTTATTTCTTAATATCCAAAATGTTAAGCAAAATTTGACCTGAAACAGTGGAAGGCACCTAAGAATGAAAGAGAAGAAAATTTCCAAGAGACCCAATTATATGATCAAGCATAATAGATGAAGCTACAGAAAATAAAAAAAAATGAGATTCATACTCCATTTCCATCCTTAAAAAGTTTTCAAAAGCAAAATATAAGCTGTACAGTACTACATGCAAAAAAGGGTATAAGGTTGATTTAAGATTCACACTTAATGGAACATAATAGATCAAAACTAGCATGTAATATAAAATAAAATGTAGATGTACACTACTGTGAATTTGCACTATCAACTGACTATAAATCATAGTTAAACCAACAACTTGAGCACTTAAATATTGATATTTAATAAATATGATTGCCATTAAGATCTAATATTTACATTACAACATAACGTTGCATTTGCAATTTTTCTGTAGCATGCACATACACATTTTCCACATGATTACCTCTCCTTCAGGGGTATCTGAAGGACATAACATTCCCCACTGGGACGGCTGCAATGAACGTGGTCCTGAAACCTTCCTCGTCTTCTCAAACTGAGAGTTCACTCTCGTCATCATACCAAGCATTGATACGTAAGACAGCCTCGACAAAATCTGCGTCACACCCAAACGCTCCATTTTGAATCTTTTAATAGTCCAATTGCCCTGTGAGAAATACAATGATGAGGGATAATGATTATCATAAACATATCATAACCACTATCTATTAAAATTACTAAATCATGCTTTTATATATACATTACAAAAATAGGTAAGTGCATTGTAGCCTTATGGGCAATGAGCTTAACTTCTGACTAAAGATTTCAAATTTGCGTGAAGACTCCAGACACCAACAGAAAGGAGAAAAATTACTACAAGAATCAACACTTTTCTCTGTTCTTGCAGCATAATTGAATTAGCGACAGAAATGGTGACAGAAAATTGTTAATAGCTTTCAAATATTTCCAAAACACCATCTTAAGGCCTGGTTACACGGTGCATTAACCCGTACGGGTTAATGTCTAAATGTATGAACGCGAGAATGAACGGAAAAATTCACCGTGTAACCACCCCAAAATGTACAAATGCATGAACGCGTGAACGGAAAATAGAACATGTTCTAATTTCGTTCATGCATTCGCACAAGTTGATAACAGAGCCACCTGGTGGGAAACCAAACAATTAGTTGTCATCTGCAGGGCTATTCAGTAACTCTTTACGCGTATTTGTACTGTATCGTAAGTGCTTAAATCCTACCACAAACTCACCATTTGCATCTACACTAATATTCATATAGATTATCCCTGTATGTATGCCGGACATATTAAGTTTATGCCTATGGTATTATGCCGGAACAAAACAATCGATGAGGTAATAACAGAGTTTTCAACACGACATTTGTGAAATACGACTGCTATCATACGACTAATAGAACACATTTAAACATAATTTATGTCATACGAATTAACGACAATTCTACCTTTTATACGTACGAGGTGGGAATGCACTGGCCCACCACAAAAAGACGACTCACATTATCAAATTCATAAATCGACAAGACCTCTAAACCAACATCTTTTCCATCAACAGCAAATATCTTCCTAACTTTATAACTGACCAGGACAAAAGTAGAACAAAGTATTAAAAATATCTACCCTCATACATCATCTACACTCAATGAAACAGATGACAGAAAAATGTCTAGTAAACACGGCTTAAAAACAAGATGCGTCTACAAATTTTCAGCCTAAGTATTAACTTTGATAACGGTTTGAAATAAATAGAGTACTATTGAGATATAGCATTAAGCGAGCGATAACGATAAATATTAAATATAAATAAATATTACTGGCACGAAATGAAACAACTTCGGCAACTACAATGAACACCACTGTTTACGTGGCAGCGCAAATGTATTACCAGTATGAATTTTTTGAAATTTCCTGGTCCTACAGTAAGCAACGAAAAGGGAATTATTTTCTGGTAGGTATCGTCTGCTTCTTACCTTATGATACTGTTTACACATTTAAATTTTGCGCACTGTAAAGGGAATAAACAAAAACTAAACGCCTCGCGTTACGAGAAAATGTGTGAAAACTTGTGCGAACGCATGTACCGTGTAACCGCCCATTCATGCTCCTCGTTCACGCAAACGTCCATGAATTCAGACATGCAAACAGACACGCATTCATACATTAACCCGTACGGGTTAATGCACCGTGTAACCAGGCCTTTAGCAAAGGTGCTACACGCATATACAGACTGTCCCAAGGGTCGTGTGTCATTTTTGACCTGTAATTTTAGTAACTTTGCATCGAGCAATACTCATGAAAATTGGCACACATATGGGGAAAGGTCCTAAGTTTTGTTGAGTGTAAGCAAAATTTTACGATTTTGACCTTTTGACCTCAAAATGTGGGTCCAAACCAAAAATTTGAATTTGCCTTATGGGGTTTCAATGTTAAAAAAATCGAGATAGAAAAAAGTCTGAATTTCAATGGCCAATATGTCAATTCTTAGGTTTTCGGATACGAGAAACCCGAAAATAACACTTTTATTTACGAAAATTCAATCGTTGACCCAGTAAGGTCACCGTTAAGGTCATAAGGGTGGCAAAAGGAATAGCATACCAACAAAGGTGTCGATCCATGGGTTTTATAGGGTGGCCAAGTCATTGGTATTATCCAAATATCCGTATTATTCACTAATTGACCTCCAAGGGTCACAATGGGGGTCAAAGGTCATAGAGTTAAACGTCAAGCCATCATGACAACCAAGGTGTCAAACCATAGGTTTCGAAGGGTGCCAAAGTCGGTTAGGCAGTTCATAGATCCGTAATGTTGATTGTTTGACCTCCGAAGGTCACAATGGGGGTCAAAGGCCATAGAGTTAAACGTCGAACCATCATGACAACCAAGATGTCAAACCATAGGTTTTTAATGGTGCCAAAGTCGGTTAGGCAGTTCATAGATCCGTATTGTTGATTTTTTGACCTCCAAGGGTCACAATGGTGGTCAAAGGTCATAGAGTTAAATCGGGCCACCATGACAGCCAAAGTGTGGTACCATTGATTTTAAAGGGTGCCCAAGTCAGGTTTGAAGTTTGTAAATCAATATTGTCGATTTTTATTTACCAGCGAGGGACATAATTGGGGTCAAAGGTCATAGAGGTATGTTTTGAAATAATAGGAAAACTAATGTCCCCAACCAAAGGTTTTGAAGAGTGACGAAGTGAATGGCGTGGTACACATATCCACTGTTTTTTTCGACAAGCCTCTCTTGCCCTCTTAGTTTCACGTCGTTGTTGATTATTTATTTTCCTAGACATCCTTTTGCCCGACTCTGTGTCCACATTCTTCCACTATACCTCTCTTCAAAGAAGGTCCTAAGTAGGTCAAATGCCACATAGGACTTTCTCGATAACTACGCTGCAATCCCAATGGTTTTAAAGATTACCAAGCAAATAGCAATACCCATTTATGCCGCTTTTCATTTAATAGACCTCCATAGGTAACGCTCAAGTTAATGGTTGTGATTTTTCCCATGAAAGTCCTAAAGATATGTTAAATAAGTAGTTTAGAAAAATTCCCAGTTTGACTATAACGACCGCAGTTCCCCTGTCCCTAGTCCTGAAAACATTACCGGCAGCAAATTTATCAGGACCTCACTTCACACTCAAAGTCGCAAATTGTTTTGGTATATCTCTGCTTTGATGAGATTGTTGAACACCCAACAATATCATCAAAGCAGAGATATGCAGTTGTGGCTTCGTCTTGGCATCTCCATTAAGATGCATTTGCAGCTGCACATTATTGTCCGCGCAGCGTGTACTGGACAATTCCAGGTGTGCGTTATAATGAAATTTCAATATCCTTAAGTTGAAGCCCTAGAAAGTGTAATGGTGCAGGAGATTCGAGAGGAAGAGCATTGCAATCGAAACCATTTCTGCAATTGAATGGTTGACTAGCACAATGAAACTCCATGTTCACATTTGAGTTTATTATCCTATTAATTTTGTCGTTTTATGATATTTCCCTATAATCGTCAAATTTTTATCACACTGCATGATACAATCAAAATAAAAGCTGGATTTATAGATTTTTCTTTAATGTTTTACCTTATGGTTTCGGACATAGCCAATATCTTTTTAAACAAATTTTTGTCTTTCACTTTGGAATGCAATTCAAAAGAATGTTTAGAGGAAATAAATAATCAACTTCGGCGTGAAAATAAGAGGGCATGGGATGCCTGTCGGAAAAGAATGCGAGGAAATGGAAAAATTTCGGAAGGATGGGGGGGAAAGCGCGTTGCACATTTTCTCAATGACCTTTCACCCCATTATGACTTTCGAGGGTCAAAAAAATCTGTTATACGGATCTATGAACTGAAAAACCGACTTTGGTACCCTTCGAAACCTATGGTTTGATATCTTGGTTGTCATGATGGCCCGATTCAACTCTATGACCTTTGACCCCCATTGTGACCCTTGGAGGTCAAAAAATCAACAATACAGGTCTATGAATGTACATATATGTCAGATGATTAACGTAAATATCACTTACCGTAGAAATTGCAGCTTCCAAGCCAAAAGTAATTTGATCCTGTCTCATATGCTTCACAATGTCAAACTGAGCAGCTTTGATTTTTGGGATATTTTTATCAGCAATAATTTTTAACTGAAATGAAAATAGATAGACAGTTAAGTACTTCTCACATGAGATTTAAATTCATCAGGGTGGTAATTTAGTATATCTATGTGAAAATCACCACATTTGGAGAATGTTGGACCTTCAAATGACTGTTCAATAAGTCATTCATTACTTGAGCAACAGTGACGACATGATAGAAATTAACTGTTCCCATGGAAGCGAGCTAACACTCATGCACCCTTAGCAGTCACCAGTGATGAGATAAGTATTGAAATAATGAAATAATCTTCAATTACAGTGTCACATTTTTTTATAAGGTACAATTATGATTGCAATTACATATAATTTTGCTCTTGCACATAATGCAACCTCAGTCAACATTTTCTCAAAGAGGGAGTACTAACATGCAAACAAGCATTTTAATTACACATTATGTAATGCCATTAATAGTTAAAATTTTTGATTTATGTACTTTTGGCATGAATAAATATGTTCCACCAAATTTAGACCTGTGGATGAGGCTTATGTAGTCTTTTGATCAGATCATGGAATTCAAATTTTCACTTTTGATTATTAAAACACGTAACAATTACTCAAGTGTAATGATTATTACTCACGGGAGTTTTGGAGTAGTTGGGAAATGTCTGGAGGCTGGCTTGTTCGAGATACCATAAAAAAAAGCCATACCATAAAAATACTTCCAGCTTACACCTTATGGTATACATACAACTTACATCCCATTGTAGACATCTAAGTTAACAATCACGGACATATACTAGCAAACCAGCAGAGACCATAAGTTACTACAATTCTTATGGTGCATTTTTTCTCTACTTTCACTAGTTAGAGATGAAAAATTTCTAAAATTTAATACTTCAAATGCCACCTCCAATGAGTAAAGAGGAATGACATTTTTCTATCATGTGAACGTACCTCTCTATTAAATTTCTTGAAAAGATCCTCAAAGAGAAGAGCCAAAAGAGATCCAGCCAATTCCATCCTCTTGTTTCCATAATAGTCCCGATCATCAATTGTCTTTGGCTCTCCTTGTGCCTGAATCACTCTCCGAACCATCAAAGCCAAGTACATAGCTTTCATTTTAAAGTTGAAATTTGGTACCTAGAAAAAATTAATAGAATCTCAATTATAGATACACCTTGATTTTACCACTTCTTAAATGGAATTTTCTCTTGATATAGATGGCAAGCTTTAAGTTTCTAAAAGTGCATATTATTTTATCATTCCGCAGGAAAGACTATAATTATAAAAAATTAAAACACTAGGAAAGACCAAAAGCCTGCAAAGTATTAAAATGCGAAGTACAGAATTCAAATTATGAAAGGATATAATTTTGTTAGAGAAAATCTCAAAAGATCATCCTGGCATGGGTCATGCTGGGGATGCTAAGGAGTGATATAATAAAATATAGAAACTAATATACAACAAAAGAGCTAGTTCTATAATGAAACAAATATTACAATTTGATACACTTAAAGGAATGATTAACCGATCAAATATCCATAAATACATTCTAGAATATTTGCCACTAATTTTCACTCACAGACTTATCCCAAAAAATTAACATGCATTTGATGCAAAAATTGGAATGACACAAGAAACTTTACCACAAAATTATATGAAGCTTATGTTTGCAGAGGGAGTGTGGGAGATAAATGCAAATAGAACAGTTCAATCACGATATTCTAATAATAGGATATGCTTCAGGCTTCATATGGTAGAATTTTAACACATTCATAAATAAAAAGATATTCCAAGTGGACATGATTCCAAGTGGAATTCCATGAGGACAAAAGTTTATGACAGTGATAAAAAAAGATGCAGTCACCTCTGAAACAACTATATATTAAGAAGTACAGCCATGTCACAAAAAAAATACATCCATGGTGGTACAAAGTGATCATCAAACTTCGAATATCTTGATATTAGATACAAAGATTGAGGGGAGACTATGCCCTTTCCAGCACAATTGCCATTAATTCCACTACTAATTTTTATTCCTCCCACTGGAATGAAACTGTTTAACTACAGAATACAGTAGCTATATGGTGACAGGTAGTCCTGCAGGATAATATTTTCAATCATTGATGCATAACGACACATTGATTGTTCATGGTTTGATTGTTGATTACAATCATGATGATGATTAACAATTGATGAGGATGGTGAACAATTATTAATGTGTACCTACATAGTTGACGCACATAACATATGCACACTACAAAGAGAGAACGATGCACAAACCAAATGAGCCATGATGACAGAGAATGGAAAGTAAAATAAAGGTGAACACAAATCTAAAACAACAATTGAGGATTTCTCTCACTAATTCCTATGCAGCAAAAAATGAGCCACTGGAGGAAATTGTCTCCATTCAGTGAATTTTGAAGAATAAAATGTCACATTAAATGATCTGATAACTTATAATGATAGCAGAGAAGACAACTAGTTATCTGAGCACGACTTTTCCACAATAGTTTTTGAATTTCCCTTAATTTTCAATTTGTTTCTACCGATATCTTCATCTTTAGAACTGCGGCAACTATAGTTAATAATTAGGGAAATACAATATTGGTTTCCTTAGATGAAAATCAGAGAAAAAATCTATTTACCGTATATGTCTGAATATAGTCCCCCCTATTTCCCCAAAAATGCCTGTTGCAAAAGTAAAGGGGGGGACTATATTCAAACGCATTTATTTTACTTTTCCCGAAACTTAAGCCTCAATATTAGGGGGGGACTATATTCGGAGAAATACGGTAATTAACAAGCCAAGAAAGTCATAATAAGTTTCCGTACCGGAACATGAGCAAGAATAGTGGTCGCTAGGAGTTCACGAGCTTCTTCCATTGGTGGAACTTTTGGTCCAACGAAGAATCTCTTCACACGAACACGGTTACCTATGTACCTGAAAAAAAAAAGAACAGCAATGAATAATCGAAGTTAGATCAACATTTTTCAAAGTGAATCACTAGGGCATCACAATAGTGAAACCTGAACATGAAAGTAATGAAATCAAATCTACCAAATATTCACTTATAAACCAAAATGACAGAAAAAGTGAAATAATGCTGTGCAACTGATAAGTAATAGGTATCATAGAGTACCTAAGTACGTACTTACTCAATGGCATTATGCAAGCATAATATTTTTGGCCAGGTTGGTCACCCATTTAAACAAAACTAAGCATTTGCCAAATCACTTCCCCACTTGTTAACAAAAGAATTTTAGATTTTTTCAGTAGGCTTCATGCATAAAAAACAAATTATGTTATACTATTTTGGAAGAATTTTTAGCAATGTCACATGATTACTACAAAAAAGCATACATTTAAAAGTTTACGCTGTATTTTTTAGTAAGTTAATTTTTAAGCATTTATTCATAAACTGTAATTATGTATTACTGGTTGCACTACAGCAGACTCTCATTAATACGAACAACCTTATTTTGAAGTTATCATTTTTACAAAGCAAATCATTGGTCCTGACAAAAAGGCTAATCCAATCTATAATAACAGAAATGTTATGTATCACGAAATTACGAACCTCAGTTCCTGACCCGGCAGTCATAAAATGAACTTTATAAGCAAGTCACTCACTACTGATTGCAAATTGACTGTATGAAAAGTCTTCTTCTGGCTAACATTCGACTTTCAGAGATAAGAACATTCGACAAATTCAAGTGTGCCCGGAGTTTCAAATTTGGTGCCTACGGAGTACAGCAGCGCAGCTAGGAATTAACCCCTTCACTGATGGATATTTCTCAACAAACATCACAAAAAATGTCATATTATTTTATTACGTTTTTTAATTATTTACAGGTAGATATTAAATAAATAACATTCATTCAAGTGTTTTACGAAGTCATTTATTTTAAAATTTACTCTTATTATATCACTTTTTAAAAAATTTCATGTATTTCTGCATAAAAATCAAGTAATATATTTCACAATAAATATAGTCACAAAAATTACTCACTATAAAAACAGACGATGGAGTTGGAAAAATATTAATATAAACTCAAAATTTGAAACACAGTAAAATATTATGTAAACTAAAAGTCTATTTTTGTGTGGTACACTTTGAAACAAGGGGCAACGCAAAGACCCACATTACAGTCTCCCTCCTCACCATTTTTCCACGCGCATCTCGCTTTCGGGAGCACACAGCACACTTCCGAGTTGGGTTTGACTTATTTTCCGTGTGTGGGATTATGTCTGGGAAATGCCTCTCGGTAATTGGGAGGGGATGGGCTTTTGCAGGTGGCCTACCTGCCTTAGGGGAGGGAACACTTGGGAAGTACAGTTCAATCATTTTATCTATTATAGGTCCAGCCTGTATTGCAAATGTGTTTTATCACCACCTGTTTTTCTATATAAAACATATGAATTCAAAAAGCAAATTTCCATCGAATGAAGAAATAATTTTTTATAATATTTTTTCCCTCTTTTTCTTGAGATTGGATAGTCAGCCAAATGCTGATCTACCCTGTCAACACCCCCCATTGTCTCATTGTAATCGATGACTACCTTTGGTTTCATAACCACTGCCCCCCTTTTCTGCACCTCTCTCATTTCCCTGTTGTGAACTGTAGAGGGTAACGTTACTTCCTTCTTGTCCTTCCAGGGAAGAACCAAAATTTTTCCTTTACGGAAAGCTGCCACATCTCCTTTCTTCATTTTTTTCTTCTTCAGCCCCTCTGGCATCCCCTTTCGTAACATGCACGCATAATTATCACAAGAATGAGAAACTAGTTCCTCGGTTAGTTGTGGAGAGGTATAAAAATTGTCTGTCGTGACACAATACCCTTTTTCAAATGGTGGTTTCATAAGTGACAATACCACTTGGGAGGACATTGGCTTTCTTTCGAAGTCTTTGTCAAGAGTAGTGCATTTCCCGGTATAAATGATTGTTGACCAGACGTATCCACAGTGATGGACTGTAGAGGACAATAGTTTTTATGCCATCTAGCTCTTTGTACAGTAATTCGCAGAGGAAAAAAATGTTAGCTGTGAACACTCCAAAAGACTCCGTAGAACTGACACTAGAATTTTATGGAAAAGGAGTGTAAGTAACCCAAAACAGATAGTGGTAAAAGGACCGAGGCAAAGAAACCAAAACATGAGGGTCAGAGGCATTGGGAAGGGAAAAATGGTGAGAAAGAGTGTTTTGGGTCATGTGCGGCAATAAAAAGGGAAAGTGGAGGGCAGTGAGGAAAAACCGATGAGGGTGCAGTGGTTGCATGAAAGGGAGATCGGAGGGGAGGAGGATGAAAAGGATGAAAGGGCGGCCCCGACAGTCCTTAGACAGTGCAAGGAAAGGCGGAGGGGAGAGAACAATGGATGAAGAGAAGGGATGGATAAACAAGGGGGTTGGAAGATAGAAAATATGTCTTCCCTGGAAGGGAGAAATTGCTGAATAGCCGAAGGTTCCATCTCAAATCTATGCACGGTCACAAATATTGACGAACTTACAGAAATGAAATAATAATCAGTTGTATTTGTAGCTAAATAATAAACGGAAAACTAAAAAACAAAGATATAGTTGGTCATTATAAAGAAAAAAGACAATAAAACATCACTGAGCAAGTTGATTTTCGGTGCGAAGATTTTGACACCATATTGCTGAAAAAGAACATTATCAGAAAGTTCCCGACTTCTGTTACGTAGTTTACAGAAATGTCTTTCGAACACGCGACCTTTGGAATAGCAGCTTGGACGTAATTTATTACGAGGTCCCGTCGACTACACTGAAGAGTAAGTAATGATAGTTTTGCTTGGTAGTGTATATAAAATGTTTCAAATCAATTTATTTACTGAATAAAAATATTACAACATCCTTTCCGATAGCAAGATTCGAACGCGCGACCTTCAGAATAGCAAGACGGCACTTGTCTGGCGACTCACCTCGGCTGTTCCAACGAATGATAAAAACTCTGTGAAAAGTCCTCGCAGTTATTTATAAAACGCATTAAATATGTTTCTTTGTTCACTTATCACATCTCGACATACAATAGGTTTAGAAACATAAACATTGTGAGAAATAATAGATTTTCCCCTCTTTTGGACCTCGAAAAAACGGAGAAGTTTGCAGGATATCATGCATTGTGAAGACACGTATGCACTCTCGCGGCAAAACTACGTACTTCTAATAAGGGGACGAGATATCTCGTCCAGATCACGAAAGAAGAAGCAAACTTGACATAGGACGAGTTAACTCGGCCGCGTCAGTTTTTGTGCGTCTTCTTAGGACGAGATATCTCGTCCGAATCAGGGAAGGGGTTAAGGCTGGGGGGGGGGGGGGTTAAGGTGCAACTGATACCGGGGTGTGTGGGGGTATGGAATACCCACCAGGATAAGCAGTAGGTGCAAGATTAATAAATTGCGGAATTTTAAGGTAAATGCTTCAAAATGGTGAGTTTTACGGCTTTCTGAGGGATATTTTATTAATCCTAACACTATTCTAATAGTAATATCAATTCATTTAAGTAAAATTGATTCAATTTAAAAACTTCTCTGAGCTCTGCGGGGGGTTTTATCCCCAAAACCCCCCTCGCTGCGCCACTGATGGAGTAGGCCAATGCAACTGGGTGTGGCATAGAGGAACTTGCACTTTGGGCACGAGAGTTGACTGCATATATTAAGTCGGTGCTCTGTATATTGTATATAAAATTTACTTTAAGCATAAAACCATACAAGAATTCAAATTGACCTCTATTACTCCTTTCTTTGCTTAAGAATTAGACCTTTATGTCTTACTTAGCAATGCTGAGATATCACTCTCGCATTTGACAGAATGATTGGAATTTCTACAAACTGCCAATTATTACATCCTTGCAGAAATATAGCTGAGGAAGTAATTAACATATGTATCTCATTTTGGTTTCAAACTGAGGAAATTTAATATTTTAATATCCAGTGGGGAAGTCAATCGGCCATAAAATATACGAGGGGGTGAGAAGCCAAGGCGTACAAGTGATTTTTTTATCAACAGAGTTAGGTAAAGTTAATTGTTAGAAGAAATACACAAAAACACGGTAGCCAAGGGATACGAGTGAGTCTCTGCTTCTGTGCTGACATCGAGTGGAAAATCAAATGCACTACCAAATATCTAATTGATCTGGTTTATTTTCTTTGCCTAATTTCTGTACATAACTCTGTGTTGAGAAAAGAAATCACTTGTACCCCTTGGCTTCCCACCCATCCATATGTTTTAGGATGAATAAGCAAAAATATAAAGAAGTTTGATAATTCTTAATATTAGAATGTTCCTTCAAAACAGAAAACGAATGAACTTACTTCAAAGCTGAGTCTTGAGTCAGCACATTAGCCATGTGAGCGTCATTCAGCGATCCTATGATGGCCTCCGTGTACTTGCTGTCAGTACCAATCATTTGAACAATTGCTTGATCACTGAGAATTCCCATTGCTTTGAAGACTATGATGATTGGTATTTCCTGAAAGAAAGTTGCGCATTAATGATTGATTGTAGGGTCATTTAAAGTGAGCATTGGAACATCAACAGGCAATTCCATTTCAAATCGCCCAATATCAATACAATTTGTTGTTCGACATTTTTAATTATCCTGATTTTTTAGTAAAGAGTAAAACCACAAAAAAGCATTTGAAAAAAATTTAGAAGCCATACTTTTTTTTGGCAGCCATTTTTAAAAGGGCGGCTGGGCAAATTTAGATGAAAAATGCGTTTTGCAAAAATTTTAATTTCAAAGTTACTTTAAAAGATATCAGAATAATTTAAAAACCAGTGTGTTTACCACAGAAAGAACTGTTGAAATCCATTTTTTAAATTTTGCTATCATAAAAGAGAAATGGTCAAAATATTTCCATTAAAACTCTGGAATTTGTCAATACTAACTTTTTAACGCCATAAATTTTTATGAAGGAAACGAGACTCACAAATAAAATGTCATTTCTGAGTAGAATACTTAAAAAAAAACTACTTGTAGTATAAGCTTTAGCTCTGAGAATGCACTCCTTTTTTCTCTAGAGCTCGTCAAACAATGCCGAAAGCCTTTTAACGTCAATTTTTGCAGGTCATTATCTAAAAAGAGACTGACTGAAAACAAGTGAAAATTATATAGAAAGTTCTTTATACACATATAAATATCTCAAAAAAAATTATCACTGAGACTCTACTACACTTAGAATTATGGAGCAGAGAATTTCAATAAAAATGCAACCACTTTACATGCTCCTGCAGCGCTAACAAGGGCTCGTGCAGTGCAACTTAGCTCACAGGGGCTTGATTAAATAATTACTTTAACAATAAGTATTGTTTAAATTAAAATCACATCTGTAATGAAAATTTATTTAACCTTTCCCTACGGAGGGCGTTTTTCCACGGCTTGAATTTTCCGATGCTAAAGGATGAAGGCCGTGTTTTCACGGTTTTGCGGTCAAGCATGCCAAGTGGGTCCCAACTGCCATTAGGGTCCCTCGGCGCGAGAGGTTCGACCCTTTCCTATTGTCTGTGTGGGGATTATCTCGGCCCATTCCGGCTGTTAGTGCCCCACTCAAGGAAGGTGCTCATGGTCACTTATTTGTTTATAAGTTAACAAAACTAAAAACGTACATGTTGCATTTATTGAAAATCAATGCAAGGAATTACATTCTGGATATTCTGCTGACCGGTTCCTAATTTTAAACGGAACTCTAGCATTCATATTAACGGAGTTCATCATCACCCTCAACAAATTTTGGAGACGCTAAGGTTAGATGTTTAAATGTTATTTTTAAAACTTACTAGCAAATTTATAGGAGCGATATTGTAATGATTTACATCTAAAGATATACGTTACTCTGTTAGCCACATACTAAGTGTACATTTGCGGTGAAATTCGATAGAATATCCGATTTAACTCCTATGAAAAAAGCCCTCGTAATGTAATAAAATATGATTCTCTTAGTTCTTTGCATTGTGGTTACAACAGATGGCGGTCACGATGCAGACCATGCAAAATATTTCTATTTTTAAGTACATAATATTCATTATAAATATAATTTTTAATGTAATTTTAATAGTAGCTTCTAATTTTTTTTCAAATGCTGTTTTGTGACTGTCTACTTGTACAGAACCTTTGATAAAAAAATCAGGATAATTAAAAATGTCGAGCAACCTTGCCTGGGTGATTTGAAATCGATTGACCCCAACAACATCTAAAAAGCCAATACTCGGTTGCACAACAAACGAAGTATCTTTGCGGGAGTGGCAAGCAAGTGGGGTGAGTGGAGGGAAAGTGTCTCAAAACATGACATTACCATGATCAATCAGATGACAACTAGCATGGCTTTGAGCATCTAAAATGTAGTCAGCCTCCAACTGCTGTTGTGATAACTGTGCATTCCTATTATTTGTGTTGCCAAACCTATCCTAATGGTGCACTTTCCTTTGCCCTTTTTTCAATCTGAGCCCATCGGCAAGGTATGCCTTTCACCCAATCTGAGACTGGTTTTATCAAGGTGGCAGCTTTTTCCTGGGCTATTGAGGAGTGATTATCCCCACTCCTTTCTAAATGAGGTTGCTTGTATTGTCGTGCACCACAAGAGTTCTGATTTGGGCTCATAGAACTCAGATTCAAGACCTCACACCCTCAGTATTGGTTCACTCAAAGTCTCATGTAAAGTCATTCAATAACAGAATTTGTGACAAAGGCTTAAACATAATCCTGAAGGTCTCAAAGGCAGACTAAGCCGCAAGCCACCTCTACGTTTCTATATGTTAAGAAACTAACCATTAATTTAAAAATGAGAAAAGGAGACATGAAAATTTTTAGCCAAAAAATACCAGACATTTTTTGAAATATCAGGTTAAAAAAATAGGTTGAAAATATAGGGGTTAATAGGGTGTGGGTTAAAATACAAAATGAATTATGTCTTACTCACATCTTGAAAAGCATTATGCTTGAGAAAGTACTTCCCCTTGCGAGCAATGACATTTGTCCGGGATTTCTTCTCGTGCGTGCTGCTCGTCACCTGACAGACCACCATGCCCTTCTGGTCCACCTCCACAATCATTCGGTTGCGAGACAGCTGCTCCTGGATCAAGATGACCTGAGAAAAAATATGGCAATATCATGAAAAAGCACTAGGGAATACACGATAATCCCATCAAATAATGGCATCCTTAATTTTTTCCATAGCAATTGCACCATCAGCATTGTAACAAGACTCATGAATTCAAATTGTCTAGCTAAAATTTTCATTTCAATCTCAGCATTTTTACAGATTTTGAGTCAACAAAATATGCACAATATTCTGAAAATGTATTTCCATAAAATTGAAAATCTAGGATTCAAAGTGGAACAACTGTTTTCCTAGCGTCAAAAATCATACCTTTCTTCACACAAAGCCGCTTAATTAAAATTGGTACATATACAAAAGAAGAGTTTCTGACGGTATCGAAGTAACATATAAATAAATTTCCGTTCATTTCCAGGATATTTCGTTTAAAACAAAATATATACAACACATCAAACTCTGATATCTGGATTTATTGCAAGTACAGTAGCATGCTTGTGCATGATAAGGCAATGATATATGAGAGAGCATTTTTGAAAATTTTTTGAATGGCTTGAGTGCTTTTATACTCAAGAGGTCATTGCTTTATTGGCAACTCCAACACATTAGACTGAATAACTGCATATTTAATGGTCATTTTCAAACTTTGAGCCATAGGCACAGGGATTCAAACCAGAATCTCCCGATTTCCGGTCGAGTGCTTCAGCCAGTTAATCTATAGAGGCATCTTTCCCCCCTGCGGATATTTGTGGACTATAACAGACAGGGGCTAGTCCCAGTATACTCAAAAATTAAAAAAATAGGCACAGTTTTTTGGTCAATTATATGGACACTTCTTTGAAAAAGGAGTTGACAAATTACAGTGGCTAGTCCCATTATACTCAAAAATTAAAAAATAGACATACATAGTTTTTTGGTCAATTATATGGATTGGCACTTCTTTGAAAAAGAAGTTGAGATGTTACAGTAAACTCACGATCATACGTGCTAATGATGGGGAAAGGTGGCACAAATAATCATAAATCACGGATAATCCAAACTGTCACTTTTTTTTCCTACAATTTTCAACATTTAAGTAAATCAAACATAATATATTTATTTATTCACATTGTCTGATATTTTAGTTTGCTTCAAGGACTCATTGATATCTATCTTCCCCTGACCCCGGTTTTTTTAGCAACGATTATATCATAGTACATATATGCATTCCCCCTGCTCCATATATGTACTCCAGCAAATTGTCTTCACAGGCAATCACCTGGTTATGACTCATGTGATAGCTACTCCCTCCATCTCTCCTACCACTTCCTCGCTGCCCTTACTTCCACCACACCATTCCTCCCCAGTTTGACCTTGTCTGGTCATGGTGTAAACATGCCTGATTGCTACGAAATCTCCGGTTCCCTTGGTCTGAATTCAACCCCATGCGAGTCCAAGGCAATCATTGAACATTAACTAATTGAAAAATATGTAGATTGCAGATAAAATTTTCTTAATTTACGACTGGTTATCCATTGAAGAAATAATCTAAAATTCATCAAGAGCCTTCTTCCCACTGCTCATTGTCTCCTGCAATACAACAGCAGATATCCAACCAAACTTGAAACATTTCTTTTCAGGAAGTAAAGAAAATACATAATAGCATTTTAAGAAGGCAATTAAAATGGAAATAATAAGCCTAGAGTATCCTTCCATTAGGTGTTTTTGTGTCCAATTAAATTTCTTACAGACATCACGGAAAACATTGAAGGAGGGTGAAATTCATGCACGAATAATCCACAACATGGATAATCAGTAATACATATATTGTACTATCAAATTTCTGGATTGATTTGTACTACTAACATCATATAATCTAAGAAATAAATTTGTTGAAATATATGTACTATTGCATAAGCAAAAGTAAATTTCAAGACAAAGAAATGCTCAACAATCATTAAATATCATCATCACTAACCTTTTCTTGTCCACGAACAACAAAATATCCACCAGGATCATGTGGGCATTCATTGGCCAAGGCCAGCTGATGTGGTGTTTTCCCTGTGAGCACACAATTTGATGATCGCAGCATGATTGGCATACGACCAATAGGAAGGTCATTTCGCACCACCCTTTGGTTTCCTCTCGTGTACTCTATGTCAACTGTTATTGGAGCGGAGTACGTGATGTCTCTCAGGCGACATTCATGGGGTGTACTCGCCTTACTGATGTTGAAGCCTTCCTCTACATCAGGAGTTCCAACATGAACCTTCATGTATCTACAAAAAAATTAAAATTTGAGCTTAGCATCGTAAGACATAATTTTACAGTAGGATCCTGATTTTAGGTGTTCAGGGAGGCAAAATTTTAAACAATAAATGTGGAAAAACATTAAAAAAAGAACCTGCAACTTTTTAGGTTTTGAAAAGTCTGTAATGATTAGAATAGCTTTCTACAAATAAAAAATATCACTTAAATTCACCTAACGGTGAGACATGTGACAATAAATTTTTTTTATCAATTTCATATGCTTTTCCCTAAGAAGGCTGGAAAATGCTTTTCAGAAACAGGTAAAAATTGGGAATTAAAATTAAATATTATAAGTGATTTGTGGATGATACTTAAAGAGGATTATGGTATCAATTAACTTAAAAATATACCAACTAGGAATAAATAAATGTTGAATGCAAAGACGTTAAATTCCGACCCAACTTCATTTGTCTAAGGATCATACGAGTGAATCATGATGTTGATGTAAGAAAATTTTTTAAATGAACATACATATAAAGAATGGCATTAAATGAACAGCAAAAATGCAATATAGGCAGTAGTTACTTAAATAAACAGCATACAAGATCAGGCTTTTTTTTAATCGTTCAAATATTCTTTTATACCATGATAGCATATTTTGTACACTGCCCTTTCTCAAAATACTAATGAAAAACAGATTAAAAGGCGAGAAACTGCTGTGAGGCAAAATATGACAGAGACATAGTGTGAATCTTGCCAAAGAGATGGAACTACCATAGGGGGGAAGGTCAGCACCATAGGACATTAACTACGTTACACATTGCCCAAAACATATCCTACACCCATCCCTCCGATGCTCTCAACACTCACGAGACACTCAACATGCCCCAGACTACGAATAATTTTACAGACTTTGACCTGGCTAAACTTGAAGTTTCCATATTCTTTCCTCTTGATCTTAAAGCAAAAAAGAGGTTTGTGACCTAAATGTTTAAGGGAGCATTCATTAATTATGTGAGGCATTTAGAGAGGGTAAGGGAGTCAACTCTGACCAAACCTCACGTCGGATAGTGTAAAATGTGAATCTAGACTACGATCATAGTAATCTGAAATACGAGTCTTAACTGATCTTAAATAAAAACAATTGAACAAATTACTTTTTTTAGTAAATCTAATGCAATTAAGCATAGATTAACGTACATACACTGAAAATACGCATTTTGAACAATCTCACCTATCGTCAAAATCACCTTACATAATTAACAGATAATGTGAAGGCTTCATGCTGAGTTTATTCACCTTGCAAGAAGTGATAAAATAGTACATCTTTAGATATGGTCTATGGATACAATTATAATTGATCATATTAATATTCCAATGATGGATTAGATTCAATCATTTTCCAAATGCCTGTCCATTCTTTCAATAATGAAGTATGTAGTTTGTCGATTAACCTAGGCAATTTATAATTATAAATATAGGAAGTGCTAAGAATAGTGGGAGAAAAGAGAACTCTTCTGAAAATCGAAAGGAGATGACGGGAAAACTTAAGTTGGCCATATAATGAGACATGATAGCTGGGTGAAAATAATCGTAGAAGGACAGGAAGAAAGGCAAGGGGCAGCCCCGAATGAGTATGACAGAAGAGGTTTAAACAATGTAAAAAGGAATTAAGTACGTTGCTTTGAAAAGGCTAGCGGATATGAGAGAGGAATGGAGCGCTGTATCAAACCAATCTCAGGATTGTTGACTAATGATGATGATAAATAGATATGAAAGAAATTAGTAACGAAAAAAAATATGAGCAAAGAAGAAGCTTTCTTGGCAGTGAGGCATAAGAAGACCGCAGCTGGAAAACAATTCCACGAATATGATCAGCAGTAAAGAGGGGAAAAGAGAACTTGTCCTTGGCTAAGCAAAGAGGGTCCTTCCTCCCAACCTCCAAAATTCTCTGCAGATAGTCTTAAGTGATCCCACTCTAAATGAGCCCCCATAAAATGTACCATATCCTGAAAAATTCCCACAATTTTTTCTCTGGCAACAGCCTTAAAATTGTATGGGGCAAGCCATTAGCTGCAGGAGTGCAAGGCAAAGTGGGTGCAATGAGGGAGCAAGGATGTAATGTCCAATTCCCACAATCATTTTTTCCATCCCTCAGAGAGGCAGCTCCAGTGACACGTTTTCAGGGACTAAAGGAGTGATCGCGTGACTCATCATACTCTGAATCACAAACTCATTCTACTCATTTTTTCCGACGAACCCGGGGATTCCGAGAAACCCCCCCCCCCATGAGTCTTTAAACTAGGTGACAAAAACGAGTAAGATGGTCTCAATAATTAAAAGAAAATTTATTTTAATAAACACTCGTTTAAAATTACTGTTTTTGAGTTCTAAAAATCATGTTTTCAACATCAAAAATCCCCGGACCCCCCTTTGCCCTGTGGTGTTTTCCATGCATCCCAGAAGGCCCTCCCCATTTCAAAATCCTGTCTATGCCACTGACCACAAATATCTAGTATGTTGAAGAGAAAAGCTGAATGTAGCCATCACATTGAGAGGACAGAAATTAGATAAAGTGGATTCATTTATGTATCTAGGAGGTACCATCACATGGGAAGAAGGATCATGGACATCAAGCGAAGAATAGCCCAAGTTAAGAAAGCATTAATGAGGAAAAGAGAATTGCTGGGCTCAAAGAAGACTAGTGGAACCTCACTCTTTTGCTCTGAAGGTTTCTTAGTTAATCACCACAACATGATACTTCTGAAACCACAAATGCTAATAATTCCCACTCACCTAATCATCTGTTAGACTCAAAGTATTAAAAATCGATGATAGTAAGGCAGGGAATGAGGTTAAATAAGGGAGCTGAAGAATAAAATGGCTTTAGATATAATCTACAAATTTTTAATAATAATATGCCTTTATTCGGGCGAGGTTGAGACTAAAAAGTCCCCTCTTCCACCTAAACCCTCGATAGCGTCAATGCTTGGCTATTATGAATATAAAATATTTAGGCAAAGCTTCAAAATACGTGATGCTATCAGAGAGATGGCAAATGGACCCCTATAACCACCCTCTTTCAACCTGCAAAACTTTCATTCACTCAGCCTTCATTCCGATCTGATCATCTGGTCTTTTTCGATGTCCTTCATCATAGACAATCCTGAACAATAATTTTAGAAGACCATATTTTCAAGCCTTACGTACATAATGCGCACATTTAGGTCAATAAACTAAACATCACGCACTTAATCGAACATCTGTGAGTACTGAATGGTAGATAGCCGCCATATCACTTCACTTACACTGACTGGACTTAAATTCCACTTTGAAATGAAGTTGATTACCACCCAGAAGCTAATTTCTACCCTCAGAATATTAAATAAAATGATACATATAAAAAGGGGCATAAAATCCGCATCAAAAGCTAAGATTCAACTTACTTCAAGTAAAACAAAGGATCTGCTTCACTGGTTACTTTATCATTTGCCTTCACGATATTTTTTATTTCCACGTTGACAAAGTAGTTGAACGAATCAATATGTGGTTTCACAAGACCTTTCACTTGTAGGAACGCTGGGACTAGTTTCCATTTTTCCTGAAATTGAGATACATCAATGAAAAACTTATTCACATAAACGAAAACGCGGATTCAACAAGGCATTGCCTACCTCAATCGACTTGATAGGTTCCTTCAGTTTTTTGGGATCATCCATACAATTACCGAAGTATTTATTAAATTCACCCATAATTGAAACGCTTAATCATCCAAAAATAACATCAATACTAAGGAATAACACCCGCAAAACTTATACTTTCTACCTCTTTGTTGACATTTGAAGCCGACTGCACCACATGGCTGAATTTACGTAAATCGTTATGCATTTTTTCTCGGAATGCGGGAAGTTTCAAATTACCACTAGAAATGACTACTGAATTGAATGACCTGACTTAGCATAAGTACGTAATTTAATGATTTAACTTTGATTCAAAATTATGGAAAAAAGTTATCATTTTTTTCGTAAAAATTTTATTCTACTCTATCTAAATCTAAATCCTGAAACCAACTCTAAAAGAATCCTCATTTCTTCTAAACTTAAATTGATGCCGCTCTAATGGCACATATTATTTAAATAATTAAACATCGCTAGAGGCGGGATTTTGGTCTTTCATAGAGGAGGAGGAGGAGAGAAAAGGTGTTAATTTTGGAAAGAGAAAGGAATTAGAGGCCATGTTAATGGACCACTTGACAGTATCAGGCGGACCTGGGGGAGGAGAGAGTCTGATGTTGAAATAATTACCCCCCTCTTTCCTCCTCTTTGCTGATTCGGCCATTGTACCTAATGGGCTCATTTGCCTCAGATGCTTATTTTGCAGTGGCCCATACTCATGCTGCTTACCTCAGACCATGAGAATAGTCAACAATCTGTTATGCCACCAGTTCATTTGAAAGTACATAATAACAATCAATCAGAATTTTTTTGATAAATCTAATTTCTTCGACTGAACACACATATTCAAATGAATACTTAACCTTTGAAAGTCTAGCGTGCCAGTATGGGCATGGGAAAAAAATCTCCATTTGCTGCGTGGAGCGCCTGCTAGGGCACAATCTATGTGTTTAAAGAGGATGTCTGTTTGTCTGTCCACTATGCGTTTCCATACGGATGCATGGATTGTGACCCAAGTAAGTACACCAGTGGTTCTCATGCTCAGGAATCCGATTGTGCTACTTTCAGTTGCATCCTACGCATCCTTAGCATCATTTTCTTATTACCGAACCTGTGGGCGGTCAGGGGTGATTGGGGCCCTCGGCTGGGGTTCATGATGGGGCCTCGCCTCAGCGGAGGATTCGCCCCCCCAGAAAATTTTAGGAATTTGCAAGCCCGGAAATGTATTTTAATGCCATTCTGACTCTTAAATACAAGATAAAAGTTAAAAAATAAAATTTCGTAAGAAGAAATACTATGGAAAGTGAGAACTTTACAGCTTATAAAATTTAATTATGTATTATGGATCTATTACCTATTTAGTTAATTTGATCCTTGAAAATGCCCTAAAATTTAATACACCACTAAAATTACCTTTTCGGATGACCCATTCAAAAAGCGAAAGTAAAGATGAAAAATATTACGAAAGCACATTTTGGGGCCAGATAAAGACTTAAGGTTGTTATCAATGGGGTTTCCTATTAATTTTTTATTGCCTAATTAGAAAGATTATTACTCCGGGAGTACGCATTTCACGCTTTCAGATTTTTAAATCATGACATCTATTTTTCGCGATTAAATGAAAAGTGAAAAATTTCAAGCCCGCGAAAACGCGACGCACAGTGGGCTGAAATCGAAAAAAGCGGGCCAAAAATAATTTTTTTTTCACTTTTTAATTTGGAAAAAACCATTATATTTTCAAATTAAAGAATGATCAGTGACCACATTACTGTAACAATTTTATTTATAACTCATTTTTTTAAAGCAGGAGACGTCTGTCAATTTAATGAAAAAATGATATCAAAATATTTTTCCCATTTTTTGAAAAAAATTGAAGTTTTTTGCTATTGTTGCATTATGTTTTAAAATGCCTAAATTTAAATCATTACATAATAAAAATGAACATTTTTTGAATCCGTTGTAGTGAAATGTTTTATTCTAGCGATAATTTTTATTACTTTTATTGAAACAATTAAAATGTCCTATTTTTCACGTGTTTTTAACATAATGTAGAGAAAAACTTTATGTTTTTCACTTTGCTTCACGAAGTCTTTGGCACCACATTATAAAATAAAGTGTCAATTTTAGTTATCAATGGAAAAATCCTGCCCCAATTTGCCACCCCGCCTTTCCTATCAAGTTATGTGCGTGAATGTTACATACACTGCTAACGTTTATCATGCCACATTAGCCTTATTGTTCCAATTTTTCCAAGGGCACATTACGATTTCCTTCATAATTCATATAATTGACTCAACGATTGCGCCGGTAAGTCAGATTCTTGTCCCGGGAAGCGGGGGGCTGCAAAGCATTATATATTAATTCTTAGAAAATCCAATTTTCAACACTATGCACTCGCATATTTTGCTCTCCATGCCCTCCTCGGCCTTTTATAACTCCCACGCTCAAACACTGGAAAGGGCATATGTGTGGCGGAGCGCCGCCGCGCCGTGGCGGCGGGCACTACTCTGCCGACCGCGTTAATCCCTATTGTACCCGAAAACACAACCGCCGTGTTATGATTATTATCTAGCGTTAAAGAAGTTCTGTTCTCGGTTCATAACTGTCCCTTTGTAGAAATGCCGCTTATTGCTTTATTCAATTTATTGCCTCGGTCTGTGAAGGGGTTTGACGGGGGGACAGTTGAGGATCGCTTCCCTTCGATATCCGCGCAAACGTTTCCACTAAGTAGCTTGTACGGGGTTTTCCACAGAGGCTTCTTCCCAATTGGTTGAAAAATATTCTCTTTCATGATTTTACCGAGAAAATTAGTCAGTTTGTCTTCAAGAGTGCGAAAGGATCTCAGTGCTTGATATACGGAAGCGAAGAACCAGGGTTTATTTTCCCAATATCGTGAAATTTCAGCGTTGAGACCGAACTAACACTAGTGAAGAATATCTCGGAACGATAAAAAGGTACGTTTTCCAAGTAATATATCTCAGGAATGACTAATGATGGGAACACTGCCCGATGTTTTTTTTCTGATCCTAAGCTAACATCAGAAATTACCGGTATATTAACCGTCAAAAACTCATATTTCATATTAATTTATTAATTTCAAAATTTGTTATGAATATAGGATTTGGTGAGGACTTTTTTTCCTTTCAAATAGGCATTAAAGAGGAACTCATCTCGAGGTTTACCTCAATTACCTCGAGCTCTTACATCTGGATTTGAGATAGATTACGCCAATTTCAGCGAGTACTGCTCAGAAACTGCATCCCTTTTTGTGGATTTGTATCCGTGGTACTACATGCCGCCCACAGTGCACAAAGTGCTGTTTCATGAAACAACAATTACCAAGGCAGCAGTGCTTCCATTTGGCCAACTTTCGGCGGAAGCTTTGGAATCTCGCCACAAAGATATCAGAAGATTCCGAACGCACAACACGCGAAATATTCGTGTCCGCGCAGTTGAGCAGGTGATAACGCCCAAGATTTGGTATACGGCTCACATATGGCCCCTCCCCAACAAGACTCATGCTACTATCCATGCCAAGTTATCTTATTTGAAAAAAGTTAGCATTTGATGACATGCAGAACTGCTTTTCGCTAATTAGGTAACTTATTAAATTGCTTATTCCTCACTTCAGTAAGAACGGGATTAGGGTGTTCCAACTCAAAGGATTACGGGAATTCATGATTGCTCGATTATGAGTGGAATGTTCCGATATCAAACATCCTTCGGTTATGGCGCCACAGTGATAGCTTGATTTTTGTGTCTTCTGCTAACCTCCAATTGCTCTTGCTAGTATCTTGAACTATTCTTGAAATTTAATCGGAAACATCTTACATAGCGGTCAAAAGTAATGACGTTTAATTACCAGCTATCGAATGATCTTATCATCTAATCCTCTAGAAGTGAACCTAAGTAATAAAATAACTAGTCGCATGCAGGTTTTTTATCGTGGTTGAAATAGAAGCAACTAATTAAATGGCAATGGTGGACTATCCTCCAGGATTAATTAATGAACACCGTAAAACCATAGAATAAGCTCTAAAACTTACCGTGCTTTAATTGTGATTTATGCTTATTCTTCGCAATTATAAGTGCCAATCCAAAATTTTTTGCACCATCTTCTCTGAAAACAGCAATTTGTTCCCAACCGCTCATAGCAATAGGGTGGTTTCCTATTATTTTTTATTGCTTTAATCGAAAGATTATTACTCCTGGAGTACGTAATTCACGCTTTTAGATTTTTAAATGACAACATCTATTTTTCGCGATTAAATGAAAAGTGAAAATTTTCAAGCGCGCGAAAACGCGAAGCTTAAGTATGAATGCCGGGAAATATCTCCGTACGTCGTATTTCTGGTTCCCCCTCCCGCCCGGTGAGGTGACCTTGAGGCGAGGCTTAGCGCTGATACGTCGCAGGATGCTTGCGGATAGCTGAGTACCTTGCTGGATGGTAGCGCTTGGCTTGAAAAAGGTTTATTAATACCTTATCAAACGAAGAAAACTTTCCGAACTAAGCCAGTTTTAATAGGTGATTATTAAGACATGTTTCCCTGAGCTCTGTGCCTCATGCATGCATTATTAACCTCAGACGATGTATAACTCCTATCCTCTCGTGTAGAAACTAGGTCCCTGTGACGTCATGCGGAGTGGAATCGCATGGGCGCCAATCTGGCCTTTTTCAAATGAGGATAAAATTTGACCCTTGCCATTCGTCTAAACCGGTATTTCAAAAACCAAATAATTTGTATATTATGAATACACTAATGGTGGGTAACGAATCGCAATCAATGCCTTTCGTTTTCTTTGATGAAGGAAACTACCCTATTATCATTTCTATTTTGGCAAGAATTTGCAATTATTTTCATTTTCTCTCTGACTACTTCTCATCGCATTCGAACTCCAAGTGACCATGGTAGAAGATAAGATGCTCTGCTCCGTGTTCTGTACCTCTATTCAATTTTTTCCGGGTTTGTTGCTACGCAAACAAGTAAATCGGACGATATCTGTTAAAAGCATCCTGCTTTTAAATTTTTCCTAATTATTGGCGAGCTATCATTAACAGCAATAGCTCATTATGAAGTTGATGGTGGGTGAATTGACTTTGTGGAAGTTATGCATGCTAAAATAAAAGACGCTTCGTATTTTCCACACTTATGCACTTTATTGATAAGTGTGGAAAGTACAGAGTGCCTTTCATTTTAGCATAGCGTATTATATCGGTTTTAATACAAATTAAGCCTCGCATGCCAAGTAAAGGGCATAAAAATTTATCTCTACGGAATTGAGACAAAAGTATCGGTTTCGATTGCTCGTATTCAGGGCCGGAACGAGGATTTTTGTCAGGAGAGCGAAGATCAGTTTGCCCCCTGAACCCCCCTCCCTTCCGCTCCCCCACCACTAATATATAATACATTCGTAAGCTATTTTTTTGAGATACGGTAAGTAGTTGAAATGACGCACTGTATATATTGAGAAGTTATATTAATAATATTGTTTAATAATTTTTAAATTAATGATTATCGTTAAGTTATTTAATTAGAAAAAATTAATAACTTTTATAAATAAACTTTTCAAATTTTTGCGAGACCTGAAATCGGTTACCCTGGGCATGTGCCCCCTGTGCCACCATTAGTTCCTTGCCCGCTCGCAATGCGCCAACTATTTCATCCCTATGAAAGCATTTCCCTCCGCGTGAACGCCTAAAAAAATACAGCTTCGAGATTTACTTGGTATGTCTTCACTGTCTCAGATAGGTAACAGTTTTGATGGTGTTGCAATTTGCTTCTTCATGTCAGTGAAGTGAAGATGTAGAATTTCAACTACATCAAATGCCTCATCCATTGGTATCGGCTCTTTGTGGTTGGTGGCTGAAATCTCATAGTTCCCTGCAAAATAAGTTTCGATGTTTTTGAAAGAGGGAAACTATCATCTCAATTGAAATTACATATTTTCATTTTCATAAAAACAGAATAAATTTTAAAAAATTCGTTGATAAGAGGGAAATAAATCTAATAAGCAATGAAGCTTCACCCTATATAGTCTCACAGAAGCATAAAAAAGGAACACCCGAAAAAATTCTCTGGTTACGTCCTTGGAACTTTCTCATTCATTCAGTCACAGTCTTCAACCTTTAAATGCACAACATGCCCATATGGGCACTAGAACAAAGCTCCAAGTGGTGCTTGGTGTTCCTGAGCAATCATTCTAATTTTATGGGGTTGGAATTAAATTCGGCCGTGAAAGGGTGACCATGGGGAATGTAAATCTGGCAGCATCTGGCTACTATCCTCCCCCCTACCTTCATTAATGGCATACCTTAATATCAGCAGCTCTCAACACCCAGAAGCTTGCAGCGACTAATCATAATAAAATTAAATCATGGACTTACCCTCCCCCATTCTTAAAATATGTATTTGTAACCACTTCTCAGAATGTTAGATACAGTCTCTTGCACCTCCCAGCCTGATTTGTGTGAACGATGCCATAGTAGAGAAGTTTTTTTCTTTCCCATTTCTTACATGTACAAGGTGTGATCAAAAAAAGACCGGACTGATTCTATTCTGCGCGCACCGTTCAGCGTATCGAAGCAAAACAAAGTGCGCCATCTTGCAACAGTTAGCGGCACATCTGACGAGTAAAACGAGAGGTGTTGCATTTGTTAACGTGGTGTCGTTGCTTGGCAACAGCGGTAAGTGTCTTAACCTGTTCGTCTCCGCGTGCAACGGCAGCAATAAAGGAGCTAGAGGAAGACCGTGTGTGCGTGAAATTTTGTTTCAAACTTGGCAAAAGTGCTACGCAGACGTTTTGAATTATTCAGTAAGCCTTTCTTAATGAAGCTATGTATGAAAGTCAGTATTTTGATACATAGTTGTTCGGTATATAGTTGTTTTAAATCGGTAATAACTTCGACAGATGAAAATTCGCGAATTAGGGCGGCCTTCCACTTCGACGTCCCAACCATTTCAAATTGGTGAACGATTTGTTGCGGAAAAATCTCCGTTTAAGTAATAGGGTGGAATCCGAAGAAGTGAACATTAGTATTTGATCCTACAAGACAATAGGGTGGTTTCCTATTATTTTTTATTGCCTAAATCGAAATATTATTACTCCTGGAGTACGTATTACACGCCTCTAGATTTTTAAATGACGATATATATTTTTTGCGATTAATTGAAAAGTGAAAAATTTAAAGCGCGCGAAAACGCGACGGCTAAGTATGAATGCTGGGAAAACCCCGTGTGACGTCATTCTGGTTCCGTCTGCTGCTGTGTGAGGCCACCTTGGTGCGAGGCTATGAGCACCACCACCATGCAGTCTCCTAGCATGTAGCAGAGTGCCCCGTTAGCAGGTAGCGCTTGGCTTAAATAATGATTATTAATACCTTATCAAACGAAGGAAACTTTCCGACCATAGGCAATTTTAATAGGCAATTATTAAGAGATGTTTCCCTGAGCTCTGTGCCTCAAGCATGCATTGGTAATCTCAGACGATGTAATACTCCTATCTACTCGTATAAAATCTAGCCCCCTGTGATGACAAGTGGAGTGGCATCGCATGGGCGCCAATCTGGCCTTTTTCAAAAGAGGTTAATGTGGACCAATAACAGTCGTCTAAACTGGGATATCTAAAACCAGAAAATTTGTATTTTATGAATACACTAATGGTGGGTAACGAATTGCAATCAATACCTTTCGTTTTCTTTGATGAAGGAAACTACCCCATTTTGAAAGGCATTTTGGGCATGATGCGCATCGCATCAAAATTCGTCCCTCATGAAGGCGTTTCCATCACGATAACGCACCGGTTCACACGCTGATCGTGACAGAGTTTTTCGCCAAAACCTGAACTTCAGTGATCACGCAGCCACCCTACTCTTCAGACGTGGATCTATCAGACTAATATTTGATTCCAAAGTTAAAATCGACCTTGAAAAGGAACCGATTAAACTCTATTGCGGATATTAATACTCACTGTACGGTGGAAACGTTGGCAAAATTGGGTCTTCAGCCGAGGCATGTACTTTGAGGGAGACAAGTTCGATTAACCTGTATCCGTTGAAATAAACAAGTTATAAAATCAGTCCGGTCTTTTTTTTATCACACCTTGTATACACCTATTAACTTAATAGGCCTTCATCTGTATCTAACCAAATATATTATGTCATTCAGAATGAAAAAAAACCAGAGAGGACACTCCTTTTTTGCTTCTATGAAGAAATGCCACTACTGCTTCTCCCTTCAATGAGAGCATATTATTTTGAAGTGTGTCCAAATTGTTAAATATTACAATATCTAGTTGATAGTCTGATTCGCCCTCCCTTAAGTCACCACATCTGATGGATCATACCTATTGAATATCGATGCAGCTTAAGCCTTAATCAAGCAATCACTTTTTCTCTCCCTCTGAGTGATTGCTTCAGTGATAGATTTTCAGGGATGAAAAAAGTGATCATACAAACCATTATTTTCTGAATCACGCTGTAATTCTGCCACCTCTTTTTCCATCACTTTTTCTATATTTCCAACTCTCATTTCATTAAAATCCAAACGCGGTATCATGTGCTGTTAGTGGCTGTGAATTCTGATTGGCTGAAAGACAGTGCCAGTGCTATAGTGTCAGTGAATGAAAAATGGATATGCCCAACGATGGAAAAAGGAGTGGGACTTCCCATCCTTGGAGCCATCACAAATAACGATTGCATGAAATGGTCATTCTTCTGCCATCATTTAAGTGATCACTGGAGCTAATGCTCGAAAGGAATGGAAAAAAATGATCGTATAAATCTTTCCACCATGTCAGATCCTCAATTGTGGCCACTGTTTCGATGAATGAGATGAGCTTGACGAGAACCTAATGAGGTGGCGATGCTGAAAAGAATAGGGTGGTTTCCTATTATTTTTTAATTGCCTAAATCGAAAGATTATTACTCCTGGAGTACGTATTTCACGCTTTTAGATTTTTTTAATGACGATATCTATTTTTCGCGATTAAACGAAAAGTGTAAAATTTCAAGCGCGCGAAAACGCGACGCGAAAGTATGAATGCCGGGAAATCTCTCCGTGTGACGTATTTCTGGTTCCCGCTGCCGCCCTGTGAGGTGACCTTGAGGCGAGGCTTGAGCGCTGATACGACGCAGGCTGCTAGCAGGTAGCTCAGTACCCTGTTAGCAGTTAGCTCTTGGCTTTAATATGGATTATTAATACCATATCAAACGAAGAAAACTTTCCGACCTTAGGCTGTTTTAATAGGTGATTATTAAGAGATGTTTCCCTGAGCTCTGTGACTCATGCATGCATTGGTATTCTCAGACGATGTATAACTCCTATCCTCTCGTGTAGAAACTAGGTCCACGTGACGTCACGTGGAGTGGAATCGCATGGTCGCCAATCTGGCCTTTCTCAAATGGGGTTAAAATTGACCATTGCCATTTGTTTAAACTGGGATTATTAAAACCAAATAATTTGTATAATATGAATACACTAATGGTGGGTAACGAATAGCAATCAATGCATTTCGCTTTCTTTGATAAAGGAAACTACCCTATTCACTCACCTAGTGGACCAAAAAATTATGAGATCATATATTACATGGAGCATTTTATGAATCACTGCGGCCTTCGGTCTAAAATAGTCAGGCTCAGTGGCGGTATTGTAGATTTCTCGACTGCCAAACCAAAGTCCCAGGTTTGAGCCCCCCCTGGGTAGTCCAGGACATGGGCATTTGTGGTCATTCATTGTTAATCGTTGAATATTCCTCGTCAGAAAAGGCCACGTTTATGCTGTTCTCGTGGCAAATGGAAGTAGTCTTTCCCCCTTGTCTTCCTTAGAACATTTCTCTAAAATTATTAACATTGGAACGATCCCCAAACTGATAACTCAACATTTTGTTGATGTGAAGAATCGACTCTCAACTGCATTGATTGACATTGGAGCTCAGCTATATGAAGAATATGATTGATTTCGAAACCAGTCCTCTGATTTCATAAAATGTACCTGTACCAATACTTGTGTCCAAGCATTTTCTCCTGGAGTCAAGCACAAGAAGTGAGTGTTGTATGTATATGTTTGTTTGAGTGAGTGGTATCTCAACCAAGGCAACCTTATCTCTCAACCCTCACAAAATTTCCTTCAAGTTGAGAGAGTTCTTATGAAGGGTTTCTGGTTGAGAAACTGATGTTGGTCACTGCTGCGAATCATCCTTTTCCAGCAAACCGACACACTAAGTTGTTTTGTAGCTGTGACGTGAGCCCTATCATTACGGCCATTGGAGATAAACTATCTGCGTCACTATTGAAGCTGCAGAGCTCACATGCCCTGTTCTATGAGTACTCTCACTCACTCAGTGTTTCAGCCCGATGATTGGTTTCGATAGGTGAGGATAGAGCACATTCCAGACTCAATCACAGGAGTGTGAATATCTCGCATTCAGGGAAGTGGGGGGGGGGGGGCGCATTTCTTTTCCCAGGGCCACCTTGTATTTCAAGGATTTTATTTTGGTATGTCCGAAGGCTCACCCGGGACTTGAACCAAGGAGCCATCGATTAGCAGCCAATCACACTATCTACATGGCTTCCACGATTCTCTTATTACCTACAATGCACCAAACCTCCAAATAACTAGTACTTACATATATTTAAATAACAGTTTCCTTGTAGGGATATATAACATTTTATATTTTGACAATTTACAGGATTCCATTCAGCATGGCATGGGCTCAAAATAAAAACAAATCATTGCTACACTTCAATATATGTACCAAAAAATGTAATGCAAATGGTATGAACATGTTTGGCTATTGCACATATTAATAAGCCCTTATAAGCCACATGATTTTTAATTACAGATTTCAACGCACAACATCTATAAAGTGTGTAAAATTATCAAAGTGCCACATAACCATTTCTAATTTTCAATGTAATTTTTAAGGATTTAAAGAACTATTCATTATCTATATTTATGGTTTAAGAATCTTGCTACATTCATTTCAGGACCATTATGCCAATGCAATAAGATTTAATCGTAATAACAACAACGGAAGGGTGAGAAGCAGTGATATTGAATTAATAGGACAAGTGATATTTATTTTTCAATAGGTACCTATTCTTTAGGATGAATAATGTATTAAGAACTGATATTAAATCTGTGCCACAGATGAGGTGACGAGGAATCAACTACATTAAATGTATCTACCAATTAGTTATGGAATTTCTTGACATCAACCACTAACTAAAAAGCATTTAAGGGCGTGCAGGCACAATAATTTCACTCTAAATATTTACAGTACAGAGACTGGAAGTATTTTGAAGCAAGAAGATCACACTATCACAAAAACATTTTGAGGTTTGCTTTATGAATAAAAAAGGATCTGATTATGTTATACTAACAACGATTGGCGAGCCATTTACATATTTGTCATTTTTTCTACAAAATCATAACAACCTGTGCTTCGAGAACTTAACATCATCATCAATTAATTGTCAAAACAGAAAAAAATAATCTAAACCACCGTTTACAGTTTAATATGATCAGGCAGTGATTTCTCTCATCAAATAATATGCGACCCACAAAAATAAGCACAGACGCTGTGAAAATGTAACTTGGGCAAAAGAAAACCTATGAGGAAAAAATATCTTCCATAAAGACTAATTTAAACTATAGAATTACTAGGTAGGTCAAATATATTGCTTTGCACATTTTTCTCTCTTCACTGAAATGCACACACAGTGAAGGAAGAGACACGTGCATTTGAGAGGCTGGAAACTGAGAAATGTGTGCAACTGAAATGTAAATAAATTATAGCAAGGAAAATATTTAACACACAAAATACTTAAGTATAAACTTTGCTTGAATGATAGACTTTCCTCTTGGAGGCTCTGAAAGAAAAATAATTAATTATGTACACACTTTCCATTCCTGCTTAGAATACTGCTCTACAATAATCCTACACAATGAGACATAAAGCTGAATGCTTTTTTCGACTTCATTTCCATAGTTCAGCAGTTCCTGGAATCTTTTCCACCAAGCACAATGAAACAATTCAATGAAGAGGCAAGTTGATGCCATTGCTGTTCTAAATAACTCTCACAAGACTGATGTGAAGGCATACATTTAACAAAGACTGCCTCAGAATCAATAGGCATTGCTGGAAAACTTCACCGAGAACAGAGGCATCGGTCATTGCTGATGGTAGTCAGGTGGAGCGAAATTTGGGGCCCCATATTTTACTGGGGCAAAGAAGCAAGATCAGCTTGAGGCCCCCAACAAAGCTCCTTCTCACTCGAGGCCTTTTAGTGATCACCAGCCAGCCAACATGTTGAAACCATCCCTAATGTAGAATGTGCGGTGAATGTGGAGATATCCTTCGGGGTAACATCCAATCATAACAGATGACACAATCCCATACGCTTTCACCAACAAGGCTAGACACTACACTGAGCGATCATGTGCAAGTTAATTTTGTTTATTATAGCTATGCATGAATAAAAATTGTCTTGAGATATGACACATTTAAAACACCCAAATACATCTTAAAAGACAGAGCCTTCAATGCCTACTGGAATTTTCCTTTCAGATGCTGAGGAAATTGCTGTTTAGCTGACTCTATACGTGTTCTTTCTTTTCAGTGTTTTTTAGTGTGTCGTATCTCGCGAAAATTATCTATTTGTGCCACACACATAATGTTCCTTTTCAATTGTACATTATGAATCAACGTGTACATAATTATATGTATTATTTCAAACGTAAAACACATATCTTCACACTATTTAAATGAACACTTCTACATTCGAAAACTTGGACGTTTAGGTGGTGGCCATGAGCTTGGTGGCCATTCGATGCGTGTGGTTCATGAGGAGGTATTCCGGAGGGACGACGAACGCCAGCGAGGGGGGCGTGGAGGAGGAGGTGGACGATGAGGAGGAGGAGGAGGGGGAGGAGAAGGAGGAGGGAGCCGAGGAGGGGGACGAGGAGGGGTGGGGAGGGGGCAGGACGAACGGGGAGTGTGGCAGGGGGTCCCCTCCTGCGCTCCCCTCCGCCTTCGCGCCGTGCGCCACCATCGCCTGGCCCCTGTGGTGCTGGTGCTGCTGGTGGTGGTGGTAGTATGGGTTGTGGTGGTGGGCGAAGGTGTGGTTCCCACCCTGGATGGCCGCCGATGGCTTGTTCACGATGTTTGAAGACCCCATCCCCCTCATCTGGTGCTGCGAGCTGTGCAGCCCGTGGGGCAGGTGCTGGTGCACGTCTTGCCGATGCGATGATGAATCTTGCATACCTATGGATGGAAATAATAGTAAAATTGTCATGTACTCTAAAAAAAGTTTCCCTATAAAATAGGTAAGCAACTGATTCTCTTGCAAAAAATTTTACCTATCTCATCGTTTTATGTTATTTAAGGCTGTGCACTAGGGCGGATCGGAAAAATCGATTTTTTTCATATCCATCTGGCCCAATGAAAAAAAGTTGTGGGACCGATCAAAAATAAGGCCTGAAAAATTTGAGACCTCTAGGTGAACCCCTGACCCTCGCTCAAATGCAATTTAGTGGGCGAGGGTCAAAATTCTAAAAATATAATATTTTATGGTCATTCCCTATAGATTTTGCCGAGTTACTGCCCTTTTAGAGCAAACATTTCGTGCATCTTGAAGTATCTGCCACCGTTTTGCCACAAAATGCCTATTTTGAAGCGCATATCCAAAGTTCGCACACCTTTATAGCCACTCGAGAGGCCTTTTCATAGACCGTAGGTTCTTTTTCTGCGTTCTCGGGTTTAAAAATTTTTCATCACTTCTCTAAAAGTTGGTAACATCGATTTTTTTACGCCAACGAGGCTCCAAATAAGGGACAAGTCTTCTAACTACGCACCCTTTTTTACCTTCTACCATCTTCCGATTTATATCATCGAAGATGAACGCCCTCCCAGCAGCACACGCGGGATGAATTTTTCTGTATTCGAGGCGTGGGAGGGGGAGAAGCGAGCGGGGAGGGGACGGAATCGACCTGCCGTTCTTGTATCCGCGACGCTGCGAGGGCGTCGGAATATTTTCTCCGCGGACGCGGACTTAAAATAGGCATTTTGTGGCTAAACGGTGGCAGATACGTCAAAATGCACGAAATTTTTGCCCTTAAACTAGCCATCCGTGGTACCAGGAGATGAAACCCCAAGACTGTGATCGTGTCCTCACCTGCAGTCTTTCGCTCCTCTTCCCTCCGATCTGCTGCGGCTTCCCTCGACGGTGATGCCTTCCTCTCGTCTTCCGCCGTGGCCTCTGCATCCGCCACGGGGCCCTTGCCTTTGGGGCCCTCGAGGTCCGTGGACCCCGCCGCCGCCCCACCCCCACTGCCGCCTCCGCTCCCGCCGCCCCCTTTCGGCTTTCGCTTCCTGGTCTGGATGCCGTCTTTGCGCATGGCCAGCGGGCGGTTGACGCCGTGCAGCTTGAAGTAGAGGCCGCACGCGTTGCACACGGGCTCTCCTTCCGTGTTTCGCCGCCAGAGGGTGGTGGTGCGCGTGCCGCAGTTGGTGCAGCACAGCCCCAAGCGACGCGTGGCAGTCTGCAGAAAGGGAGAGAGAATCAAACATCACAATCTATGTGCTCTCGGTAAATTAAGTCTGAATCACACGATCATTTTTTTTTCGTCGCGAAAAGTGATCACTCGAGCGATGATTTTTCGGTATCACACCGATACCTCCACTGCAAAAACGCTCAACAATCGCCCACCGAATCAAATCCACTCATGTAGTAGCCCAACAATACGAATCCGCTCTGCTGGTAGTGTCCGGAGCATAAAAGCTAACCTCAAAGCTTGGAGAATAGAAATCAGCGGTTATGCTCCGGACGCGTAGAATATGGGCGAGAGAATGGCTACAAGGAAGAGATACTGGCCACAAACTCATCAATACGATGCATTGGGAATTAAGGTATTTTTAGAGATTAAAATAAAAATGTGAATGACTAGATTGCAAATTGTATGGCAGACAATGACAAGATGGCTACTGCCAGGTGAGCGAATTCGTATTGTTGGGCTACTAGATGAGCGGATTTGATTCGGTGTGCGATTGTTGAGCGTTTTTTGCAGGGGAGGTATCGACACGGTCCTTCCCGCCGTGGCTTTTTGCATGATTTCCGATATCACAGCTCTATGTCATAGAACCTGCATCACGAAAATTTATAGCGTGTTTGTTTACCAATGTCGTTCCCACGATTGTCAAACGATCGCTCCATACGGGCAGGCGTTCTGATTGGCTGATATGGTGTTTCAGTGACGGTATCAGCGACGGAAAAAGCGACCAGACGAGTGATGAAAAAAGTGATGGGAATCGTCATCTTTGGAGTGATATCAAGCGGAAAACAATAAGGTGGTTTCCTATTATTTTTTGATTGCCTAAATCGAAAGATTATTACTCCTGGAGTACGTATTTTAGGCTTTTAGATTTTTAAATGACGATATCTATTTTTCGTCATTAAATGAAAAGTGAAAAATTTCAAGGGCGCGAAAACGCGACGGCTAAGTATGAATGATGGGAAAACTCCGTGTGACGTCGTTCTGGTTCGCGCTGCCGCAAGTGAGGTGACCTTGGGGCGAGGCTTTGAGCGCTGATACTCTGCTAGCTGGTAGCGCTTGGCTTAAATAAGGATTATTAATACCCTATCAAACGAAGGAAACTTTCCGACCATAGGCAGTTTTAATAGGTGATTATTAAGACATGTTTCCCTGATATCTGGGCATCATGCATGCATTGGTAATCTCAGATGATGTAAAACTCCTATCCTCTCGTGAGGAAACTAGGTCCCTGTGACGTCACGTGGAGAGGCATCGCATGGGCGCCAATCTGGCCTTTTTCAAAGGAGGATAAAATAGAGTATTTGTACTTTTTTGGTGAGGCCTGTTAAAAATATCAGTTTGGTTTAATTAAGCAAAATTCCAATTCCTACAGTCGTACGACCATGGGTGAATTTGTTATTAACAAATAAACATTCCAAAATCAATGTTGCGCTTAAAACACTCCGCCGCCATGTCAGACGGCTTGTGACGTCAATCCCCACACTCAACTGACTGCAGTTCCTCCGATCACCTGCGATTGATGGAAACCTTGTTTATTGTTGTTTACGAACACTGAGGTGAATCTGACGGAATAAACCATCTGTCCTACTATAACTTAGTGGTATATTTCGTACAATAATTATTTAAGTTCGTAGCCATGAGTGAAGATAGATTAATGGCTTGTAGGACAAAATTCCGGAATGAATATTGTTTTGTTCCGATATGTGGGAGCACCCGTGTTTCTACACCGAACAAGATTTTTGTGGATGTTCCCGATAAGCCTGAACTACGACGGAAATGGTTATTGGCAGCCCGGAGGGATCAGAGTCGACTAAACACATGGAATTTTCATTAAACATGTGTGAACTTCAAACATGCATGCACTAAATGGAAAGGGTTTCATGCTTATTCCTCACCCATGCAAACACTCTATTGACCCTTGCCATTCGTCTAAACCGGTATTTCTAAAACCAAATAATTTATATATAATGAAAACCCTAATGGTGGGTAACGAACAGCAATCAATGCCTTTCGTTTTCTTTGATGAAGGAAACTACCCTATTGCTGGCGACGATCATTTGCGAGTGATCACTCGAGTGATCGCTGGAGTGATCACTCTAAGATGACGAAAAAAATTATCGTGTCATTCAGGATTTAGAGTGAAGTAGACCTGTGAGAGACATCGAAAGCTAGTCCACGCCGCAGAGTGTAACCAGCAGCCCCACCCTTAGAGTAAAATATATAAAGCATCTACCGATACATGAATGAAACAGGGGCGAGCTGCCCGCCCCCCCCCCCCAAGAAGCAAGGTTTCAAAACGAAAATTTTGAACAAATTTTCTTTAAATCCAAGAAAAGTGATATTAGTATAAAACGCGTGCTTAAAATAAAAATATTTTTCGATCAATTTATGATTTAATTATCAATAATTTAAAAAATAATACAGCGCTGTTATGATTTTATCGAAATTTTTGTTTCCTTAAACTTTTCAGTGTTACAAATTGAACGACCAAGGCTTGCACCGCTCTAGTTTTGAAAAGTGAAAATTTTCAAGCGCGCGAAAACGCGACGGCTAAGTAGGAATGCTGGGAAAACTCCGTGTGACGTCGTTCTGGTTCGCGCTGCCGCAAGTGAGGTGACCTTGAGGCGAGGCTTTGAGCGCTGATACGACGCAGGATGCTAGTAAGTAGCAGAGTACCCTGCTAGCAGGTAGCGCTTGGCTTAAATATGGATTATTACTACCTTATCAAACGAAGGAAACTTTCCGACCTTAGACAATTTTAATGAGTGATTATTAAGAGATGTTTCCCTGAGCTCTGTGACTCATGCATGCATTAGTAATCACGGACGATGTAAAACTCCTATCCTCTCGTGTAGAAACTAGGTCCCTTTGACGTCACGTGGAGTGTAATCGCATGGGCGCCAATCTGGCCTTTTTCAAATGAGGATAAAATTGACCATTGCCATTCGTCTAAACTGGGATTTGTAAAACCAAGAAATTTGTATATTATGAAAACCCTAATGGTGGCAATCAATGTATTTCGTTTTATTTGATGAAGGAAACTACCCTATTGCGATGGTTTCTTACCTTGGTGATGACGGTGGGTCCACTCGGCATGAAGGATAGCGTGTCGATGGCGTCCGGATATCGGACGAGTCTCTTGGATGGCTTGATGAGCGGTCTGTTCATGCCGTTCATCTTGTGGTAGAGTCCGCAGGCGTTGCACAGGTAGTGGCCCGTGCCGTCGCGACGCCACAGCGGCGTCGAAATGGCGCCGCAGTTGACGCACTCACGGCCCTCGGAGAACGGGTAATCGGCCATCTGCGTCTCTGCACGTCAATGAGGAGGGAAAAATTATTTATGGCACATTTTTTATTTCCCAACAACGCCAGAAATGTTAATAAAAAAACTGGCCAAAAAGGTTTTATAAAACAAAAAGAAATTGCAACTCAAAACGTCGAAAAAAAATCCCTGGTAATACGCAACAATTAAAAAAATACGTTACGAATCAAAATAAACAATAACTCACTCCCAAAAATGTTATGAATCAAAGAACAAGAAATCAAGATGTTTTACATGTCAACCATAGTCATCCCAATAAATTAGAAAAATGGTTACTACTTCCAAAGTCAACCTTTGGTAATGCATGGCAGTCGTAGAAACGTTAAGAACCAATTAATCAAGTATTTTTACTAATAAGATTTTTGGTGAGCCAAGTTCTTCTTAAAAGTAAATTGTGTTTTGCTTTAAGGGTAATGCCCAGAGCATAATACTCCATTCAATTCCAATTTCCTGTTCAGCTAACTCCTCAACATTCTTTCCTCTAAAATAGTAGAAGGTCCACAAGCGACGGAAATATCAAATACATAACGTAATATACGAATTTTTCAACTCAAAGTATCCCAAATAGCTATATGATAAAATTTTCTTTGACAATAAAGTACTTACAAAAAATAGTGAAAATAAATAGAGAGGTAAAAAATTAATAAAAATTAGCTATGACCATGACTAATTTTTATTAGATTCCTTTAAACGTATTCCTTCCGAAGTAAACCTCTGGTAATGTATGGCGCTCTTAGAAACGTTAAGGAACAAATCAATCAGGTTTTTATCACTAGAAGTTGCGCATCAGGAGAGTTGATTCGTAAGACACTAGAAGGATATGTAAATACTATATTACACAAATAAAATACTCTGGTAAGTAAACTAGTCACAGATGTTTATAATCAGAAAAATACTACTCATAAGTCAGAACAAAAACGGTACGAATTAAAATACTGCACTCTGAAAAACGTTCATAAAATCAAACGAAAAGAAATAAAGAAGTTTTACAAAAACTCAAATAATTTTTAGCAGTATGCGGTGGAAGTCATCAATATCAGTTAAATAAGACTTTGAAATAAGGTTCGTTAAATAAGAATTTTCCTCTTAATTTATTTTTGCACGACGCGTTTCATTGTTGTATCAAAATTTTCCAAAAAATGCGCTTGGAAATGCTGTTGTAGCAACGAAACGATTCGTGTGATAATTCAGAGGAAAAATTGCAACACGAGCAACGTTTTATATGACTAATATTTACAAAAAAATAGATTAGTTCGATTGAGTTGCTGTTATTCACGAAATGAAAACAAACCAGTTACATTAATAAAACTTTCGCGGTCCACGTTAATCCAAATTAATCGTTTCTGGGATAACAAGCGTCAGGATTTTAAAATGACCAACGTTTCCTCTTCTGTGACAAAGACCTAATCAGGCCTAATGACCTTTATTGAGCATCGATTTATTAGGGGCGGGTGCTGACAGAGAGTTTTCGGATGTCTTCTTTTTAGAAATGACTCGAAGCCTTGCTTCAATTATCTTTTGTCCTTGTATCTATTGAAGTTCCCATGTTGAAATCTTGTGTTGGTTACCACAAAAGCTATTATGTTTGAAAAAATACCTATGGATTCTAATTCAGGAGATATGACTCACAGTACTTCGTACATATTTCCAAAATTCTCCATACATACGTTAAGAATCACAAAAAAATTCGACTGCAATAATTTAGTTTTTCAGTTTCCACAAATAATGCCTTTATTTCTGTTACAATTTTTTTTCAGTCCATCCAAGTTACACAGGCATAGGATAACAACCTTAATCACACCAAAACACCACTAATATTAATGATTTATAAAGAATTATTACTAATTCTAACATATAACTTTTATAAATAATTGCGGAAGTTTTAGCCTTTGTATTACTGTTTACTTGTGAATCATACTTTTCATGAATTATATTGTTCACAGGTGACCCGGTATGAAAAAAAGGAATTTTCCAGAATCCCTTATCAATCATAAGTAATCGGTAGCTCCGATTGAAAGAGCGGCAAAAAATCGCTTCAAAAAAAACCTTCTCTCCGTGCCCAGCACTGCACTCATTCGCCTAAGAGCTTCCTTAAATTCCAGTTGAGTCATCAAGGGAAGATGGAACAAGTTATTTCCTTAAAAATATATTTTTCTGCCAAGGTTCATCCTCGGCGGTCGAAATAGGTCTTTCTCAACGGATCAAAAAGATTCCATCCACGGCGCGAGGGCATTGCAAGACCGAATGGGCCCATCGGTTGGTTTGCGGCGTGGGGAAAACCTTTTTATGCAGATTGATTCTCAATTTGAACCGCGCACGGAGAGTATAGCGATAAAAGCGAGGCCCTGCGCCGTACGGAAAGCATTCAAAGGCTCTCCTTTCCTTTCATCCTCGTCCTTTGAGGTCGCGGCCGATTTAAAAGCATGAGGGCAATGCAGCAGGCAATCTTGATAGTGGGCGGGGAGGATTTAAGACAGCTCTAGCCGCGAGGGCTGTGAATTAAGATCAAAGGCTGCTTTATGCATGCGCCGTATAAAAAAAAGCGACCAACCCTTAGCTGAAACAACTCCGCAACCCTTTTTATAGGTGTCGTTTCCACCGAGATAGGGTCGAATTGCATGCCGGGAACGCCAACAATAAAAATTAATGATCAACCAATCACGACCGTTCCCTCCCTCAACTTTTTTTTTTTTTTAAGATTAGTAGGGCGGCGGAGTGATGGGATAATATAGAAGACTGAAAGAGTGAAATAATTTGCACTTTTCGCAAGATTGCGAGTCGCGTGCCCACTATATATCTCATAAATAGATACAATTGATTGATAAATCTGCAAAATTGCGCTATTCAGGACAATATATCGTGAAGTTAACGCCAATAACGCAGGTTTCCGCATAGTTTATTTGATAGTCTCTTCATTTTCTCATTACCATCACCCTCGTCATTCATGTTTCTACTGGAAACCTGATTTTAAGTTTCAAAATAAAACTACATTCTAGCCCGCGATCCGCTACAATAGGCGTGTGGTAGGGCGTGTTAGGACACTAGCCGTTAATAAATTAAAAAGGAAATTCTCAGACGAAGTTGCACCTGCCATTTATTAGTCTTTTATCGTACGGGGGAAGACGAATTCCCATATCTGTCTGTTCGCCAAAATATCTCTCCTAATTTAATGTCTCTGTTGTATCTGGAAATATTGGGAGGTTCCAATATGATGTTCTCCGTGTCGCTCTTAAATATATCCATTCTCAGTTGGTCAAGCAATCTTAGCCTAGCGCTCAGCCTAAAGAGTCTCAAGCGGCTCCCAGCCTAATTCGCTTATCATCTAAGTAAAGCTTTCTGCACGCCCGTAGCAGTTTTTGTCGACTAACGGAGCTTTCCTTTGTATTTTACGAAGCTCATGGATTGAATCTTTCTGCAACAGATCGTAGATGCTCGCTGTATATTCTCGGCGCAGCCCGACGAGTCAAAATAGCACCTATCTTTTATATTTTCTTCGGAAAAATTTCCCACCCAGAAAATCACTGATAAAAATCATTAGAAGACTAGGTTTTGTCGGAGATTTGGCTAAAATTACGTAAAACTACATAAATAAAAAGAGGTCATGGCATGGGAAGAGAGGTGAGAGGAATCGGGGAAATAATGTCCATATTTCTCTTTTTCTTCTCAGTTCGAATTTGTATGAATGTGAACACAATTTCTACCTCGGCAGTGGATTTTCATACTCGCTAAATAGTATCGGGAATTTTGGTAATCGGTAGCCATGAGATGTATAGCGGCCATATTTATTTGCGCACGAGCATAAAAACACACTATCATTATAGTTTTTAAGCAATTTTTAGGGTACTTGTGATAATTGTCTACGATGTTTTCTTCCCCTCTTATTTACTGAAAGTATTTACGTGTATTTTTGTCACTATACAATCAGGCTCTCTTGAATTTCGACCACGACTGTGATCGATCCTGAAATTCGCGCGGATACCGTGGCGGTATGACAGAACGGTACTTACTTTCCGGACAAGTCTCGAAAATATAGCACTCATCTGCCGTCCCTTCTCCACCACAAAATATAAATATGGAGACCCTCTCCACGCCGACGACTCTTCGAAAAATTCTAAGTTGTCCTCTTTCAGAAGACATAAAAACTTTGATGTTGCCAATTTTTGAAAGTGTATATGCACATTATATGTATGCAAGCAAGAATGGTCAATCTGAGATCGCAGTAATCAAAATCTTAGACCAACGTAGGGACCAATGAAAATTAAATTAATAATAATAATAATAATAATAACAACAATAATTATATTCAGCGAAGAGTTCTCGGGATCGCCACCGGGTCAGGAACTCCATATCTGCCGACGTTTCGATGACCGAGTCGGACTTCGAAACGTCGGCAGATATGGAGTTCCTGACCCGATGGCGATCCCGAGAACTCTTCACTAAGTCCATTCGCCGGGAAAGCACGAAATCTTTCTTCAACAATAGTTATAATTTTTTTCTTTTACATTTTGATTTTACAGCTGAATAACAAAGATATAAAGAGAAGGAGCTTTAGGTGGTCTCTAAGGTCATAGTGTAGTATCCAGCAGCCATTGCTACGCGTGAGCCGGCTCGTAGGCATGCTAGTCCAAAGTGTAAGTCTACGAGATGACCCGCTCGTGATCGGCGGATGTCGGTCCATGGGTAGATAAGAGGGTTTTTTGGACCTTCCCTTGGGGAAGATTAAAAGGGTATGCCTAGCTTGGCTCGTGGCTGAGTTGTGGCGTGGCGTCTCGTTGTGGTGGTCACACGGCCAAGAGGCCGGGGACATATTTGTTCATTCTTAAAGGGAATAAAGTCACTGTTTTTTAGTCAGAGTGACTCCTTTTATTTCCGCCACCTGATCCTTCCATTCGAGAGACGTTCGTATTGTCGCTAATATCTCGTTCGAAGACGAGCGGGATACGACAATAGGACCAGAATTGAGCCACCATCAAATAACAAAAATGTATGCCAAAAAAAGAAAATAATTCAGTAAATGATACAAGAGTGTTTTAAAGAAATAACATCAAAATAAATGTTCAATTGTTTCTTGTGAGAACATTCAGTCTTTGGCAAGTCTTAACATTTTACTTGAGGATTTATTTTTTTAAATTTTAGCGGACAGTAAATGAAATAACTTTTGCCCTATGTAAAGAAAACAACGTTTATATAATGTCAACCTTGGTCTGTTTTTACTACAAATGACTTACTGCTGAAACTCCATCAAAAATGTTAGCAAGTGAAATATTCAGCAATATGTGTTTTCTGTTCTTGACCTCTTGGTGATATGTAAACATCAACTCATGATGTTCAGTTAATTACAAAAGTTTTCGATATTTCAGAATTGTATTTTTATTTTTCAAGATGTGAAATATGTAAATGCATGAGTGGTCAAGTATTGAAAATTGATATTAGAGAGAAAAAAGTATCCAATAGAATATACAAATATCAAATAGATAATTACATAATTTTAATATACATAAAAATATATAAAATATAAAGGACCTTACTCTCAGGAGTTCACATTTAAATATGTTTTTTGTTATAAGCTTGATGTTTCTCTTTCATCGTGAATTTTTAATCCAAAATACAAGAAAATCCAATCGAAATTAGAAACATGCAAGAAAATTCAAGGAAATTCTACATCAAAATTACGACTGGCATTTATGAAAGTCTTTTATGGTTCGGGGGAAAAAGGAATTCGGATATCGATCCGTTTGGCATAATATCTCTCTTAATTTATCGCTTCTGTGGGACCTGGAAATATAGTGTGGCTCAAATATTATGTTCTCCATGTCGCTCTAAAAGATACACATTCTCAATTTTTCAATCTAACCCTAGCGCGCAGCCTCCGAGTCTCCAGCGGTTCCCAGCCTAATTCGCTTAACATCTGGGTAACGCTGACTGTACGCCCGTAGCGGTTTTTGACGAATGGGATGGTATTGCGGAGCTACCAAGCTCGATTTTTGGTCACCGTAAAAGCATCGTCCCATCTGTCAGCTACTTGAATGTTTTCCTCTCTTCTGTGAATTATTTTTTGCTAGCTTTTAAATTTTTACTGTATTTTGTTTCATTTCATGCTCTGCTGAAATTTTCACTTTAAATTTACCTCACGGTTGCCTGCGATAAATGATTTGAATGATGAAATGTATTTACTTTGTTAATGGGCCACTGTAAATTTGCTAATATTGCTGTACGCGGGCATTTTATGTAAAATAAAAATAATAAAATAATCTTGGGTATTTAAGCTTGACTAATTCGGTACAAATGGAGGAATTTCCGGGATAACCTCGCCCTATTCGACGGGACAAGAGTAAAGAGTAAATGGGGCCAGGACGAAAAGTGGGGGAGCACTTAGAATGGCGCGCGCCAGAGGGACTATTTGGAGTGCGGGAGAGGATAAGGCGCCCCCTGTCTTGCCCCGAGAGAGACCGCTCCCCCGATAAAGCAGTTATAAAAGGTGTCCGTCCGTATCGCTCAAAAGGATAGAGAGGTTTCTAATGGGAGTCGAGGGAATGGGCCGACGTTGAACTCCCTCCAACGAGAGAGAGAGAGGGACGCAGATATGGGTTCTCTCTCTTCTTTAAGAGTACGAGGCGTCTGGACACGTTCGAGGGCCACGTGACGGAATGGTGGTGTATGGCAGAGAGGTTTCCAAGAGCATATAGGGGCGGAGGAAGAGGAGATACGGCCCACCCAAGTTCCAAGTGCCGGACAGAGAAATGATTTACGTCTCCGAGACACGAGCCAGCTAACCACCCCACCTTCGCTCAAGCACAAAACAGACACGCATATGAATGCACCATCCCCATCAAGCTCCTTGCGTTTTCATTGTTTTTAGCTTCACTTTCTTCAAGCTGGACGTCAGATGCCGGTAAGGAACAATTTGACTCTACTGATTGATGTATTTCACGGAGATATTTGTGGTAGGCATATGAATTGGCAATATCGTGGTGAAAAATGGGTAAAATTTCATGCTTGATCCCTGGATATACTTCGCGCTATGCAGATGAAAAGAAAAGGGACAAAATTTCCATAGTGGAGACTAAAAGTTTGTTGAAGGCTAACCTAAGTATCTCGTATGACTTATAAACACATGGTAACACAATAAATTCGTTGGTGTTATTTTAATGTTTCCATTGCTTAAATTAAATTTGTTGAGGCTAAATTTTACAGTAATTATCTATCTAATGTGAAGGTTATGGATTTTGATCAATTTATGTGACTTTAACACATTTTATCCCACGTGTGATTAATATTTTTGCCCATCTGACAAACTCTTAACGTGTGTCTTAGCTGGCCGTATTTATCTTCTGTTGAAATACATTAAGTTAAAGTATATATTATAAGTTAAAATATAACGAAAGTCCATAAGTATACATAGAATTCGTATATTAGTAGCCTCACACAGAGTCCTCTGGATGGCAGTTCTCTACACTATTCTCTCATAGGGTCTATGTAGTGTATTATCAACTCAACAATCTAGGGGTCTCTTGCCTCACATAGCCTGGTGGCGCCTCACCGCGGCAGGCATCAGAAAAGGTATAACGGCGAAGTTCGGAGTTTTCCCGTCCTTTCATTTGTTGGGAACCATTGAGGGAAAGGTATCCCGATAAAGTTTTTGTCGCCATCAAGGGGACCTCATACGTGAGGCACCAGTCTGTTCCATCGAAACTAAATTTTAATGCAATTCAGGGCGCATTTTAATCGGTTTGCAAAAATGTCCGCAGAGCGGCAGTAAGTGCAGATCGATCCATTTATTCACAATATCAGCAATATAGTATCAACAATCGCGAGGAATAGATTTGAAAAGTTGGGGATTTCATAAATAACATTATAAAGAATATATTTTTCATTAAAATTCCTATTTATAGCTCATTTCTCCGTGAAATTCGAATCGCTCTGCCCATCATCGACGCAAGTGGCGACTTTTTTAAACCCATTTAAATTCGCGTTTGGTGACAGCACTTTTAAAGACCGACTGGACGTAGAATAAGAAGTTAAGCACGTAAAAGAGAAGAAATAAGAAAATATGAAAAGTTTATTAGATAGGAGGGAGCTGCGTCCAACCAATCTTCGGATTAATGACTTGTGAATGATGGTAGGTGTGTCCTTACCGTAAGTGGTGGTTCCGGGCGCCCTCTGGTGCAGCGATTGGAAGCCCTCGTAAGCCCTCCAAGAGGTCATCACGTTCTGCGCGTAGGCGGCCGCGGCCGCCGCTGCCGGGTAGGAGGGCAGCAGGTTGCCCGCCGCAGAGGCCGCCGTGTGGTGGTGATGGTGTCCCGGGTGGTGATGGTGGTGGTGGTAGCCGTGGACATTGGTGCTCGCGTTGGCGCCCGGGTGCTGCAGGCCCTGCTGCGACGCCGCTGCCACAAAGCTCTGCGATGGTGTCAAGAAAGGAGGACGAATTAAACATTAACCCTCTACTATGTGTAGGCTATCGTGGAGTGGTTAACATTCAACAGAGAGGTTTACAGGATTGGTGATGGAAAAATGTCGTTATTTCGAGCAAAAGATTTTAAATCGAAATGATAACTTAGAATTTTCAACAAAAATAGAGATTTGAACCAAAATATAGATTAATCGAAAGAATTCGACGGTTACCTTTGAAAAAAATAAAAAATATCCGCAAATTAAAGTTTTGGGATCACCGCTTGGAACCATTCGGTTCCTCTGAACTTTTTAACAAAGATCAACTGATTGAGATGCTTTCTTGATGATTGAGGGCGTGCCTTTCCAATATACCGGCTTTATATACGTCTTTCACACGGAATGGATAAAGTTATCATATGCTGGTAGTGACGCTGATGAGGTCAAACGAAATGGTCGATATCGGGGTCGAAAAATCGAGATTGGATCAAAACCCGAAGATCATGGCTCGATATCCTCGATCTTTGACCATTAAAACTCGAATTTCGATTTTAATCCCAATCGATTTTTCCATCACTATACGGGATACGCACCGCGGAGTGCTAAGGCACACTTTGAGTGGCCCCACTCACGAAGTTAACGATGACAATGCAAAAGTAATTGCCAAGGGGAAGAGATATGAACATGACATTAGTTTTCACCCAGCAGGTTTTTCACGCCCCCCCCCCTTGTGTGGGCGTTTTCCTGCGGTGGGTTTTTTTTCTCTGAAGGATACTACACCCTTATCCTCATGTTATTCCCACAGACATAAATCTTTTTTCTTACACAAAATTTTCTCGTATACTTGCTTATCTTGTTTGAAATTTCACTAACAGTGTGCATTGCATATTTTTTTATTGTAAACCTTTATTTACCATTTTTTAAATGTTTGCATTGACGCTATCGAGGGGTTAGGTGAAAGAGGGAGAGATTAGTCTCAACCTCGCCCGAATAAAGACATATTTTTATTATAGGTATTATCCTCGTACTATTAGGGGAGCGATAGAAATGATGTAATTTACGAGGCCCTTCAGCAGGGAAGACGGATACCAGCTATCCAACTCACGGAAAAGTGTGATCAAACCAACTCAGAAGAAAAAGGAAACCGTCAGGGAAGAAGGAACTATGAGAGGTCTGCTGCCTCCTATATGGAGCAATGAGAAAAAATCTGACTCCGGCGAATGTGTATGAAAGACAGTCCAATTAAAACATATAAAATGAACGTCTGGAAGGGACGAAGCTGATTTAAAAAATAAGACCGAATTCACTTTTCCTTCCAATTCTTCTTCAATCAAACATCTATTAAACCATTATTAATGCCAGTCTCTCATTGCTCGTTAACTTCCTGCAATACGCTATCCATAACGTAAATATAGCATTAGCATAGCATTCCTCAATAAGAATGGCCACATTAGCTTCGCCATTGGTTGGACTCCGTATTATGTATCACCGCGCACGTCACATGTGGGTTGCGAGTAGCATACTATTAAGGATGATATAAATGCTAATGTGCCACTTACATTAGAAACACCGATCAATGTATGGACGGTTAGCTCCGAAGGCAGCCATTTATGGAGAGAAAAAATTGGCGTTGTCGCGACGTCAGCCTAATTTAGAATGCCTCTTGTCGAGTTGACACATATTTCTTCTCCCTGCTTATGTCGTCAATAAAATCACAATTTATATCAGAAGTCCAGTGCAGCAGGATTCACTTCATTAATTTTAAAAAGAAAACTATCGTAATAATCAGTGGGTTAGCGATGGGGTGGTCAGAGGGGTCTGAAACCCCCCCTACCCGAAATATAAAAGCACACTTACTTTGCATCACAAAAGAAAACTGAATGTTGAAAAATCATGAATTTCTTTGACAAATGAGTATTTTCGATTATTAAAGGTGTTAAAATTAGTTTAAAACCCTCTACCTAGTACCCTGTTTTTCAAAAACTTTCCCCCCTGGTTTTGGATCCCCCCCGAATAAAATTCCTGGCTACGCCACTGGTTAGAAGTATTCTCACGTAATGCCTTTCGTCATGTATACTATTTAAATTGAAAATATTTTAGACGATCTAAAATTTTCCCCGAGAATAATATTAAGAAATTCTTCTCGGGCTCCGCACCAGGTTATTGACTTCATTTCTGTCGACTTCTCTGAAAACGAATTGCTTCCTATTTTCAATGCGTGTTTATGTCAGATTTCACACACAAAAAATGATAGAACGACTTAATTTTCTTCCACGGATTTTTTTCTTGGCACGACATGATTCAACCTCAAGAGGTCATTTTCAAGTACTAGAAAATTTTTGAGGAGCAAATTTTCAAGTACTTTTGGTACTTGAAAATGACCTCTTGAGTTTGAAACATGTGGTACCAAGAAAATAAATCCGTGGAAGAAACGAAGTCGTTTTATCATTTGTGAACTTCAACTTCCACAAAGTTGAGCCGAAACCATTGACTTCACACACAACGTTGAGATAAACACGCCTTAAAGAGCAACATAAAAAATCTTTCATGAAAAACGTATCACCCAAGAACTGCAAATAAAAAACAATTATACTGTTAGCATGATAACTTCTCTGAATAAATTGTTTCATGTACAAAGAAAGACGGTAGGTGCATGAAGTTTTATTATGGATAATATGTACGTACTTGTTCTCAAAATTCCTTTTCCAGAGTAATAACTCTGAATTGCGCAAAGGTTTTCGATACATATGAAGCAATTTATTCAGAGCTTGTGTCAGGCTGAGAGTAAAATTATTTTCTTCTTTTTAGTTCATGAGAAAAAAGATGTTTTATAAAATTTTTGTTTTTAATCGTGACTATATTTTTTTCTATCACTTACAATTTCAAAAAATGAGATATATTATCCCAGAAAAATCAAGGAAGTCATAGAAATAACCAAGACTCCGAGCAACGTGAACGGAGAGGACGACTATCATCTCCACAGGCTGTTGTCATGCGAGAAAGAAACGAACCGATCAACCATCTTCCTGCGTGAAGGAACTGGCGTCAACAAAGTCGACTAAAACACCTCATCCCGGCACTCGACCTGAAGTTCGAATACCGGCGAAAGTCTCTTCACCAACAAATCGCTCCGCGGGAAACCTTAAGGCTAAATATTATACCTATAGTCACGTGTTGATAAAATCTTCACGCGAAATCAGCCGGGTAAGGATGGACAATGCTGCCAACGTTTCAATGGCCTTCTCTGCCATCGTCTTCAGGGCAAATGATGGACCTGGTTAGTGCCGGACTTATATACACCGTTGGGGAGGTCAAGCCGTCTGTGATTGGTCAGTTTTTTAGGTTTCTTTCCTCCTCTCAGCTTACTCATTCTTTTTATCATGGGGTCCACGATTAGCTGAGGTTGAAACCCGCGTCCCTATTCATTTTATTATTTGCGATTCTTATTTCGACGGCCTCTTTTGTAAGACGGTCCCAATATCCCTTTGCCTTGCAGAGGATTTTTGTTTCATTGATCTTGATGGTATGATTGTATTTAATGCAGTGGTCGGCTACGGCAGATTTCTCTGGGTATCCAAGCCTAGTGCACCGTTTGTGTTCTGATATCCTCGTTTCAATTGTTCTTCCGGTTTCCCTAATGTAGCTATCTCCGCATCTATCTATAGTCACGTGCTCTGAGCGTGGAGTGTCACCTTACCTGATGGTGGTGGTGATGGTGCTGGGATCCTAGGGACGCCAGGTGTCCGGAGGCGGTCGAGTAGGAGCTGCTGTCGGAGGCCCCCGCTGCGGAGGAGGCGGAGGACGCGGGCGCGGAGGAGGAGGCGGCGGGGAAGCGGTGGGCGAAGGCCTGGTGGAGGCCCGCCGCCGATGGGCCGTACTCGGAGGCCTGTCCCGCCGCCGAGGTGGGCGCCGTCGAGGAGGCGGATGAGTTCTGCCCCCACGAGTACGGCTGGGGGTGGTGGAGGTGGTTGGGGGCGGAGCCCTCTGCCCCGCCCCCCGAGGTGGCCACGCCCCCGATGCCCAGCATCGCGCGGGTCGTGGGCACGTACACGGGCCCGAAGCCCTCCTGGTAAGAAGAGTTGCCCTGGAACATGGCCGACCTGCGAAACGGAAGCGAGGATTAGAATGAATTATATTCGAGTTAAAGACATTGTGCCCTTTCAAAGATGTTCACCCCAAATCACTCATCCTCGCTGTGTTAAAATCAAACTTGGCAAAATTTGAAAAAAATCTGGTCTCAACCAATAACAGTACTATTGCAGATCTCTGGAATTGTGAACCAAATGCAAGTCATAAGCATAAAACCCCCAACATGCATTTCTTCCCCATCATATCCCCCAAGTTGACATTCCTTCCATACTGCAGCTCATCCGTGAATAGTATTTTCCTGAAATGACAGTGCAAGAAACCCGTTGTAAACAGCAAATAAGGATGGGAATAGCGAACAAAATACAACAAGAAATTTCGGCGTGGTGTGACCAAGGAACTACGGCTTATGCATCATTCCCTGGAGCTTTCCCGGCGTGTAGTGACTTATGGTGTGGATGCCGACGTTTAGAAAACCGAGTCTCCATTCGCATCTCCATCTCAGGTTTCCTGTAGGGCAATTTTGGTTTCGGTGACGATGTTTCGAAAACAGTCATTCACATATTCACCTCGGTGTGGCTGTCGACGTTTCGGAAAACGAGTCGATTACCATTTTCATATCGTGCTTCCTGCCGGGTTAATGTTGGTATGGGTGCCGACGTTACGAAAACCGAGTCGGTTCCCAACTATATCTCAGGTTTTCCACCGGGTTTAATGTTGAATGGGTGCTGGTGTTTTGGAATCCGATTCAATTCCCATTTTCAGCCACTTCAACATTTACCCGCCGGGAAAAACTAATAGCCTTCCAAAACAACCGTTATTTATTAGTAGATAGATTTTTTGTCGTATTAATCAGTTCTCCATGTAGATTCGGGTTTTGTGTTCGCTTACAAGCCTGCATTACTAGACATTCTTTCCTCAAACACCGTTTTTAACTTCTCCTCCCCGCTCTGTACTCGCCCATCCTAACATCCTGCCTCATCTCATCTTCAATCATTACGAACACATTTTTTTCAAACAACCCGGAATCTAGCCAAAAGATGCAGGTGTTCTCCAATAATCGGTATTAAGAAAAAATATGAATGAGGAAGTCCTCATATAAATCAAAATTTGAAATTTCAATGAGTCTAAGTAAGCGTGAAGATTAAAAAAACCTGTTGGACCAGTTTTTCTAAAAGATTATGAGAACATTCTCGTGAAACTATTAACGGTTGCATTAATAATTCCTTCTGCTTCAAAGGAAAATTAATTACCGTGAAAAGTATCAGATGAACGGACGAGAGTATTAAAATGAAACTGTGGAAACATTACAAAAACATTAATGGATCGTCATGATAAATCATTTACTCGGGAAAAAATATTAGTTTAATTATAATTAAAATTGAACGCATCAAGCACACCCATTAAGAGAGCATTTCAATTCAACAGCTCAGGGATCAAGTAATTTTTTCCTTACGTTTACGGGGCAGGCTTTACAATTAACGTAGTTACCAACTCCCTTTTGCTCCTTTTTCCCTTACTCACATTACCAATGTACATAAAATATTACCATCACCAAGGACCCATTAAATTCAACATATTTTACGCTTAATAAATTCTACTCATTCATTTTTCTCACAAGTGCGCAAACAGGGTCGACACTTATTGCTGGCAGACATGCATGGGAAACAACAGGCATGGCAGCATTAAAAAAATATACGAATTGGCATCGGAAATGGCACTGGTCGATAAAATAGAGAAGGAAAAATTTTTTAAATCAAGCAGATTTGAGCAAAAAATAAAATATAAGATTACCTGGAATAAAATCCTTCTGCTTCGCGTTTTAAGTTTACAGATTTCGCAAAAATTTAAATTTCTATAAAATATTTACCAATTTTATATTGACGACAAACGAATTCCGCTACTTTCCAAGAGTGAAGTCTGATAGTCATTGGACTCTTATTAAATCAAAAGCAAATGAAATAATTTCTCAATGGAAGTTAGGGGTTATTTTCGCCGTATTTTTGACTTCATGTATCTCTAGCAATTGCACCGGTATAATTAGGTCTGAGTGAGTTTGCTAGAATTATATACATTTCAATTTAGATTTGGAAAAATCAGAATATTGGATACGATATTTAATTTCATCATAAAAACAAGTTCCTTCTTTTGTAATGCCAAATCTTAATTGCTGGATTTTACCGGTAGTGAAGTCAAGGGAATGGTGAATTCAATGAAATGAAGATTGTGAGACGTCATTCTGACAGTGGCATAGCCTGGGGGAAGGTCCGGGGGGTCCGGAACCACCCCCCCCCCCCGAAATATAAAAATACACCTACTTTCCTGCATAAAAGAATACAAAATATTGAAAAATCAATTTTGAATTTACAAAATATTTCTTTAACAAATGAAGTTTTTTTTAATTATGAAAAGTGTTAAAATTAGTTAAAAACCCATTGATTAGTACCTTTTTTTTTAAATTTCCCTCCTGGTTTTGTACCCCCTCCCTCCTTCCTGAACGAAATTCCTGGCTACGCCACTGCATTCTGATGTTTTTGAATCACGTTTAATACATGGTTGTCTACCGAAGATGATGGCTATGGTAAAGCACTGAGTACAAGTGACTTCGTACTAAATTATATGTTACATGCAGTGCCGTGGAAAACGCCTGTCAATGAGTAGCGACAAAGTAGGGTGTATTTCTCCGACAGTGGCTTAGTAAGCACGTCCTCCGTCCCCTGTAACACAAAGTGGACTAATGGCGTCAGCAATTAGATCGGTAAACCCGGTCTGAGATTTGCAATGAAATGAGATGGCTCCATGGTGTAAGTGGCAGAACCGGGAACCGGCAATCGGGAGATCCTGTTTCGACTCCCGGCTAAGCCGTATGAATTTTCAATAGAAAGCATCCCCAATAACTCCATCACTCCTCTTTGTCTCACATAAAGTTCATTTGCAATTTTTCCACTTGACCTCTAGCTTACTGAAGGAAGCATAAATGAGCAAAGAATGGGTTTAGATCTTGACTGTGTGTAAAAAATGTGCATATTACAGCTATTTACGCCAAAACTGAAATTTGAAAACAACGAAATCTATCCAGTGCTAGATTAATGCCCAATGCTCGATAGTGAACTACACGTAATAATAATTCTTTTAGTTAATTTCGACAAAAAATGAATTCAAATGTGATTGATCATTATTTACCTAATCAAAGTAGCGAGGGTAGAGCGTTGAGTAAAATACTTAACCATCCTGTGTTCGAATCTTGGTTGAAGCCTTTGAACATATTGTGGTGGAAAAAAATGGCCATGTATCGGCATTGTAAATCATTATTTTTAAAAAACCCTCTTTATATAACAAATCTATTTAATTTATTCTAACAATAAAATTCATGGCTCTAGGAAAAAGTGAGAAGGTTTTCGTACTAGAACCAAAATTCTCGAAAAGCGAGGTGACCCAAGGAAATAAATTGGCTCCCACACTCAAAATCTGTGTAATGACACTGCTAGAGCTTAGTCAGGGGCGAGCTCTACCCTCACGTACCCTATCGGATGGAATAGTTGAGTGAGTGACCTAAAATTACGAAAGTCATCTCCGTTCACTTCCCAATTGTATTATCCACGCACTTCATAGAGTATAAAATACTGACAATACCTTCTAGTCAAGCCATTTCTTCATTTGCATTAACCCACTCCAGATCAACTACTTCGCTCATAAGCTTTCGGCCAAACATTGCTCAAAAATCCCAAACACAGATCAAATGAATTGCTGTTGCCAAATATTGTGTAGCAGTGAACAATCTAATAACATCGCGCACTTGGTGGGATATTCTATCGCAGCACACATTTTGACAAGCTACCAAAAAACAGCTAAGACTCAGACCACCTTCACTCTACCACGACTGCACGCCGATTGAGCTGCCTTGTGTGCCGATGCAACAATGGCGGAACTGTCCCTTCTATTTTACACGTAGTGAGCAAACGGAGGTTGCTTTCCGAAAAGCACTCGTTATTTAGTTTTTTCCCCTGCGAACTAAGGAGATGAGTTCTTCTCGGGTTTCCAACCGGGTCAGGTCTTCTGCTGCCGACATTTTAATGGCAAGCTTTACCATTAAAATGTCCTCATGGCCTTGATAGCGTCCAGCGAAGGATTCGACTTCATCAACGCCCTGATAATAATGGAGGAGTTAGTCATTGAAACGTCGGCAACAGAGGGCCTGATCCGGTTGGAAACCCGTGAAGAATTCATGTCATAAAAAATTTATTCTTTCACTTTATTACCTTCAATTGCTGTCTCAGCGACTTGTCCTGAATACTCTTGTCTATGCTATCAAATTTAAGTTCCTAACTCAAACACTCACTCTAAGTAACGCCACTTAAAGTGAGCTTGTTATGCATAACGCGTGCAGAGCACACTGATGACCGCCTGCTTCGCTTTCAGACCGCACAATGCCGTCCCCTTCACTCAGGTAAGCCGTCCATCCGCATTGCCCCGCCCCCTTTTACAGCCACACGCCCCCTTAATAAGCCACGCCCCATATATAGGCCACGCCTATTCCCGAGGCCCCGCCCACAGATTCGGCCGTTGAAGTCTCCGCCTTGATCTCTAGTCGGAGGAAAAAAAAGACACCGTCACCTCAACAGCGACTACAACCTGTCTGGCAACTTCATCATTGTCTTCATTCCCCCCATCCACTTCAGCACTACCCAACTCTTCCGCAGCAATGTTGCCACATGTCCTTCCCCGCCGCGGTCAGGCTGTTTTTACATGCTTTTTCTAAACTTGCTTCGTGTGTCAGTTTGCCTGTTTTATCGATGGAATCTTATGATTGATATTTAATCCATTGCACATAGTAGGATCGGCTTGGAATTACCGTAGAATAAAGCGCGGGTACAGATTAGGTTTAGATATTAATATTGCGTACCAATCCTTACATATCATGCTCAAATACTCTCATTTGTAATAATGATGGATTCTCAGATTGATGAAAAGCTTATTTTTTCTTTTTTAGAGCATTTTATACTGCATTTAAATAAAGTGTGTTATTTAAAAATATGTTTTTCTTAATTTTCATTGAGTGTTTTCACGAAAGGAACCGTTCTAATCAATTGTATCGAACGAAAGACGTTCAAACGGGATAAAAATATCCAAATTAGGAAAAGAAACTGCACGAGAAACAAACGGTTTTTATCTGTCTTAAATATCGAATCCACCCTCTAAATTTCCAAAATCAGGATGGGCGACTACGACAAGTATTGGGGACACTTTACTAAAGTCAATAATTATTTCATTCGATAAAAGTTTCATGATATTAGGTATATAACTGGTCCGTGATGAAAGAAGAAAAACTTTGCGAATTTCACTCGGTAAGAAAATATATTGCGTCCGGGTTCCAACACATGATAACTCTGATGATAACACAATGACTTGAAACCCGGTTCGCAATAAAATTTCCTATCTAGTGAAATTCGCAAAGTTCGCCTTTTTTCCATCATGGATAAATTTCACAAAAGAAAACCCGCAATCGTTCGTGTATTTAAGCTTGTTAATAAAAAAAACTCGAGCTGAATACTATTTCCTTAATTTCCGAGCATAACGCAGATCTTTATAAACGTAGTCCTCATCGCGACAGGCGCGCAGCTAGGAATTAAAGCAAGGGGGGGTTTTAGGAGCAATTAATTCCAGGGGGAATGGAATACGGGAGGTGTGGGTGCCCTCCCCCAGATAATTTTTAAGATAAATTGTTCACAATAGTGGGTGTTACGGCTTTCTGAGGGATATTTCATAAATCCTTACACTATTATATAAGTAATATTTAGAAAATTAAGTAAAATGGATTAAATTTTAAAATTTCTCTGAGTTATGGGGTTCATCCCCCAAATCCCCCCCTCGCTGCGACACTGTCAATATCTGCCATAAAACTGCTAAATACTGAATAACACTTTCTAGGGTTTCTAGGGTAAGTAATATTTATCCAATTAAGTAAAATGGATTGAAGTTTTCATTTTCTCTGAGTTCTGGGGGGTTTTTCCCTCAAAACCCCCCTCCCTGCGCCACAACACAGGGAAGATATGCTACACTAAATGTAGATAATGAATTTAAATGATTGTGGTAGCTGCGATATCCATTTATCAAAACTTATCCTCACAATGATGCAATAGTAGGATATTAGGGATTCGAAGCACTACGTAGCCTCGGATAAGATTGAGGATATACCAAATTGAAGAAGGATCATAATAGCCTACGCCAGCTGCATACGACGTGTATTCCTAAAAATTATCGGCGGGTTCATGAAGATAAGTGATGAAATAGTATCATAGTATAATAATCAATCACAGAAATAGTGAAAGTATATCACCATTCTTCAATGAAAAAATTTAAGTTCAATGATGAGAATGGCTATAAGAAAGTTACCACTGAAAGATATTGAATAGTTTTCCGTAGTACTGCCAGTGGTGTAGCGAGGGTGAGTCCGGAAACCCACCCCCCCCTGAAATATAAATGCACACTTACTTTGCGCTACAAAAGAAAACCAAATATTGAAAAATCATTAATTTAAAAAAAGATTTATTTGAGAAATGAAGTTTTTTCGGCTATGAAAAGTGCAAAAATTAGTTTAAAACCCTCTTCTTAGTTTCCTGTTTCACAAAAACATTTCCCTCTGGTTTAGACCCCCCCGCCCGAACGAAATTGCTGACTACGCCACTGACTACTTCACTTCTGATTCCAGAAGTAAAACGTGAAAATCTATTCGAATTTGAATTCACTGTATTTTAACACATAATTAATTCAACAGACGTCTAAATCCGAGGACCTGAAATCCACAAACAAATATCTCTCAAATAGTCATAACATGCGGCAACAAATTACGTGTATTAAAATCCTAAACGTTTCCGCTTCTGAATTTCAATAATACTATATAAATGTTAAGAAATTCCAACAAATATGCTACTTACTCCGAAAGACGTTCATCGCATGATGATAAGAGATTAAGATACGTTTCTTCGTCGAAGTAAGAAAAGTCCCATTTTTCCATTTCCAAAGCATATTCCTTCCGTTCCCTGAAGTTCATATTTATTGTTTCCTCCATTATCTGCCCGAGCACTTATCTCCTGGCTTTCGTCGCGGGAATTAATCCTCCACTTTTCCCCTCTACTTCCTTTATCTCGTAATCACTTTCTCTAAAGTGACTCGCAGGCAGTCAATAAAAATTCTTTGCCGTAATAGTGACGTTGTGAAAGGTATTCTACCGATTAAGGTAGGTTTCCATGGAATATTTACGAAATATTCTGGCAGTCTCCCCATTTTTCATGTACTTCCCGCCTAAATTGACAATAAGTCCTTCTCCGTAAAATTCTATCAAAAAATCCTATTCTCTTTCTCCCTCGTCAACCCAAAATTCTACCCTCTAACAGTGTTTTTAATATCCCCTCCTCACTCACTCAGTACACTCTCCATTCAAACGTTATCTATTGCTGTACATTTAGGCGCCAAAAATCATTCAAGAAAAGCTCAGTAACCTTCAATTGACAACTAAAGTTAAAAATATTTAATATATTGCTTTTTAATGTAGGTTCGAAGATTTTCGCGGCGTTGGTTAGATGATCTTTCCATTCTATTCGGGTTTTTTCACCACGTTTGTTGTATTTTAAAGACAACAGTTCCTTCGACCTGAAGACGCCGACTGTAACGCCGGCGAAACTGTTGTCTTTAAAATACAACAAACGCGGTGAAAAAACCCGAATAGAATGGAAAGATCATATTGCTTTTTATTTTGATATGTTTCTAATTTTACCTCTCTGCCACATTGATGAGTAAATTTCCCACGCCACGTGATATAAGTACATAATGGCTACATGTGTTTAACGAAAAGGTGATGGCTACCCGCCATCTATTTATCTTTACTCTTACAATAAGCGTGATTCAGGTGCACATGGTTTTCAGCCTTCCAGACTTAGTCCGAGAAGTCCTGATATCGCCTAGCATCCTGAGACTTGTCCACTCAAGAGGACATATAAGTACCTTCTGCACGACTGGCCCTTTTTTGGTGAGGGATTACTCCCGTAAAACTCATCTATCTAAAATTTATGCTATAAGCCTTGAAATATTCAGGGTAAGAAAAGTAGATCGTGTTCACCATTTCCTGGAGCTCAAATATTAAAAAGCTGTATCTGAAAAAATGACTGTTTTCAAAAAAGAAAAAATGTTTAAAATTGTCTAATTTGAGATACAGGAAAATTTTGACCACTTGTCATACACGTCGCTATGTCTTCTAATTTTAAGCCACTGGGTGGAAACTACCTCGGTATTACTAATTGACCATTGGAGACTGCGTGGGAGTGGTCGAGTCTCGCGTTCGGGGTGCATGGGAGAATTAAGCGCCAGGTGTTCGTTCTAAGAGTTAGGTAAGCTGCTTCAGTGGTCCGATGTCTTAAGCTTGGGAGACGTCCACCAAAGGCGTGTTAGCATTTAAATGTTCAATCGACGGTTTTGCTTAATAGGCCACCTGTACCCTGGTAAAGAATGCAGTTGCACTCAAACTGTTCCCGTGGGAATCCTTTTGCAAGGGTCTCTCCTCACGCACCGACTGCAGTCTCCTAGTCTAAGAGAATTGTATATTAACCCCAGAAATCCTGTACTCGAGGAACAATCTCATACGTGTAGCCGGAGGCTATGCAACGCTCCGGACAGGGCCACAATAATCACCTTCCATAGCAAACGCTTGAGTTTCTAATCTTAAGCGCCTGAACCCTATCCTCGAAACTTCGGCCCAGCCAAATAGGTCGAAGATCCATCTATGTTGCATTCTTGCATTTGGGACACAACAAAGGGTCTAATGTCTACTTGCACTTTCAAATTTTCAAGATAATACTGTAAGTTTAAGCAAGTATTCCGTCTCATACTTAACCCGCCCTAAGGGCAACTTTTGGCAACGTGATGGCAACTTTTATAAAGCAACTCAGTGGCGTAACTAGGAATATGCTTTGGGGGTGGTGAGAGGGGGTGGGGAAGGGCGACTTCCCACCCACCACTCCCGCTTTTAGGAAAATTTTGGAAAAATGACATGCCTGCAAATACATTTTACATAATTTTAGCACTTAAAATTTTGGGTTTCATTAAAAGGTTATGTTAAAATTTACTGTAATTCAAAACTAGACAATAGTTTTGAATATTACTTTTATTTCTCTGAAGCTTATGGGGGGGGGGGGCGGATCAATCCCCCTCATCCCCCTCCATAGTTACGCCACTGAAGCAACCATTTAGTCGCTTTGAGGAAGTTCCGATGAAACACACAGCATTGACTGTGGCCTCGCGCACGGGCGACTTTTTAGTTGCCGCAACTAAATAATTGTGTCCGGACCTATTCCGAGGGTGAGTCAACTGTCGCCGACAGGAATAGACCACGTGAGTTTTTAGCAACTAAATACGAGGGCTGAATAAGGGCCGTTTTGTTGTTCACTGTAGCAGTTCGCGCGCCGTTAACGAGTGTGCGCGCTGCCTCCCGGCATTCCTTGCGAACAACCATGTGTCAGTTGCAGTTCCGTATCCAAACTTTGTAGTTGCTTTGGAAAAGTTGCCAGTGCGCGGGGGTCCTTAGTCTATATCTCTGTACTTGCCTAATGGCCGGTTTATACCGATGTCGGAAATAGCCGGAGCACTAAGCGAGAGAATACAGTTCCCGTCTGTCAATACTTAGTGGCGCTCATAAGAAAGAATTGGCGCAGAATCTGGTGGAATTAGTGTGAATGTTAGCATGGCTTTGGTGCATTTTGTATCACGGAGAAATTAGCGTGAAACTTTGGAACGCGCAGAGCTGTATTCGATTTTTTTACGCGCTTTGTAACTGTTTTGTTATTCATAGCCACGATTCGCGGAAGAAGACATTTCAGAATCAAAAATAACGTGGACAAATATGGAATTGAGTAGTTAACTCCACAAAATAAATCGACACAGAAAGTATCAGGTCAACTCAAGTTCAGTACTGTGCTTCATTTTGCTGTTTCTGCTGAAGAAAGGTAATTGGGTTCTATTCAACGCTGAGTTTTTCTATGAACGCCCCGAAGCTGTGAAGCTAAATTTTCTTCAATCCTTTTTTACATTTATTGCTATTTTTTCAGTAAACCGACCTTAATATTCTTGCAACGATCGAGCAAAATAGCTTCCGGGGTATTTTAAAACATCACGTACCCGTTGACACCCAGAAAATCTAAACGCAGGTACATTATAGGCAAAGCAGCATAAGTATATATAGTAGTGCTGAGAGAGATCGATTTCTCAAATGGTAGACAGAAAATATTTTAAAAGCGTCGCTTTCAGGCTCATACTTTACCATTAATACATGCCAATAATGATTTACCAACCTAATGCATATATTCAAAAGGTAGACAATTTGCTGTCGACTCGTGACTTCATAAGTGCTAGGAAGGACGACGGTAGCACTCAATCCATTGCTTTTTGAGATAGCTAAAAATGATATTTACATCCATTGAAGGGGTGCCTAATTGCAAGACGCCAATCCCATCATACATTGCGGCTCACAAATGTCTGAATATTCATTAATATTGAGTCATGGGGCATGAGTATGAACCATTCAAAACATTCTTTCTCAATCACAATTATCCAGAAATGAAAAGCCTGGCACTGGTTTTGCACACAAATTGTTATGTATGATAAATAATTTATGCTTTCTAACTGTAATTCTGTTTCTAAACGAGTAATTTCGTTTACCTTCGAGTAAAATGACTACGAAATAATCTGGAAATTAATGCTTAAAGTTGTTATTCAAGAGGCAAGGTGCCCTACAGCGAACCTAAAGGTTTTCACCCAATTTAATCGTAGAGAATAATCGACAGTGTCGTTAAAGATTCCCGAATTCAAATTCCTTAGCCTGTTGTCGACTTTTTCCGGACAAAAATATTCATTTCCCCTGAAATTTTACACCATCTACTTTCAATTATTACAAAACATGTTTTTGTTTTATATATTATTTATAGCAGTGATCATTTCTTTGGTATATAGTGTTTGACTTACGAAATTTATTCACTGAAAATCAATTAGAAACAATTATCAGTATTATTATTTAAGTATTCCATCTATTAAAATAGATTTACTTGGAGTGTTTAGGAAATATTCTGTCAGTCTCCCCTTTTGTACTTCCCTTCTACTCCTTTTAATTCTATCTAAATATCTATTTCTCTTCCTTACGTTTTTATTATAACAAGTACTTCATTAACAATAGTCGCGAATGAATAAGGAGGACTTCGATATTCTACATGCTTTATTTAACTGACCATGGTTTCGACGTGGAGACTCATCATCAGGTACAAAAACAAGATGACAAACACACATGTATTACAGGTTTGTTACCCAGTGTGAGTACCTGAGGACGACGTTCTAAGTCGAAATCATGGTCAACTAAAAAAATTGTGTGGATTGACCAAGTTCTTGATTTTCGTTCGCTATTAATTAGCCAATTCCACCAAGTCACGCTGAGGAAAACTTCCCACTGTTAAAAAATCGTCGCCTCACGAATTAAAAAAAAAGTTAAAATATGATGTAATTTTTTCTCGCCGAATTATTTGCGTGAAGTCTTCTCGGGGATTCCACCGGTTTGATTCGTTGTATTTCACCAACGTTTCAACGGACGACTTGTCCGTCGTCAACAGAGTGAATGAATAATTTGTAGTGAACGAAAGTGACATTACAACTTTTTTTCGTTCAGTAAAAATTATCCATTCATCCAGATGACGATGGGCGAGTCTTCAGGTGCGTTTACACTGTGTAAGATGTTATATAAACAAGTTACATATAACATATTTTACGAAAAAGTTACAAATACATGTAACATGTCACATTACATGTAACATTGTGTTACAAAAAAAAACTCGTGTTATACGACAATTTTTTGGTTTCCTACACGAAGTGGGAAAAATGTGTAACATGTTACAGAAAAGAGGTGAAGCGCATGCCGGTTGACGGGTGGGCTAGTTGCCGTGTGATGTTGAGTTGTTTAGTGACTGCTATTTCGCTTTGAAATATAGTATACAATGGTCGAGTGGCAGCAGGCAGAAGCGTTTCGGCTCATCGAGTCATACAGAGAGCAACGGCTGCAGTGGGATCCCTTAGCAGAAGATTACAAGTACAGAAACAAAAAGCATGATGCGATGGTGAATTTGGACGAAACTTTTAGCTTAGCGACTGAATTTGTAACATGTTATTTGTGCATTTTTGGCTCCGCTGGACTCTTGTTATAAAACAAATTGTACGTAAAACAAATATTACAAGTAACTTGTTACATAAAACACGTTTATATAACATGTTACACAGTGTAAACGCGCCTTTTTGTTGAAACAGTTGTATATACCTCCAACAAATTAAATCGGCGGAAATCACGTGAAGACTTCACGCAAAAACGGAGTTACTCTGGATTTCATGAAATACATTTTAATTCAACAAAAGCATTTTCATTGGTACTTGAGTGGTTGCCTATCGACGCGCCAATAAGGCACGGTCTTGCCCAAAGATTCCCCTTCAAGGAGGCAAGGTGAAGCGCAGCGCTTTTCCCTTCGAACGCGAGCCCCAGCTCCGCCAACGGGGAGTGTATTCCGCGGCCGACCTGAGCATGTTGCGCGGGGCTAAATTTCCAATCCGTTAGTAATCCATAATCACGACGTAAATGTTCACGCATAAGCACGGGTGTATCTACCGAGAACATTTAGCTAATAGCAGTAGGTAGACTAGGCAACTTTTCCACATTACTTGCTCGGTCAATTTATTTTCTCTTTATCATTCTTCGGTAACTCAGCATTTCGAAAAGTTCCTTCTTGATTTCTCTGCTGCTCATGTTGAATTAAAACTTTTTTAGTTCGCGAAGAAGAAAGAGAAAGAAGAGTTAGAGTTTAAATAAGTTTTAATTCAACATGACGAGCACCCGCGAAAGTTTTAACGAAGAATTCTCTGCTGCTGTCAACGTCCAAGCCTTTTTCCGATAGAGAAACTCCATAAGTAGCATGTGATGAATTATTTCTTCACATCTACACTTGTGGTCTGAGTTGTTGGCAGAATCTTCATTTAGTAGAAAGCCCTACTCCTCTGCGGTATTTATTGACTTTTTCTCACTGGCATCGTCCATCGCTCTTCACTCGTATTCTTATGTAAAAATAGGAGCAGTGAGAATACGGCCGATTCTGGCTCTGTGTTACCCGTAGGGCGAAGGGCAAAGATGGCGCCTAAGGAACTACGAAATCAACTCAAGAATAATAACTACAGAGCCGAAAGAGCGGAGACTGGAGGACCTAAGGTGACATCTATGGAGCTACGGCATGATCCAATGTACGCGGACCAATAAAGACGCGGAAATGATTCCCAAAATCGCAAAAGAACGTAAAAAGTCAAGGTATAGGCTAATAAAATACGATGCAATTCTTTCTCGGCGAATTATTTGCGTGAAATCTTCTCGGGGTTTTCACTGGTTTAATTCGTTGCATAACACCAACGGTTCCACGTCCATCGTCATCAGGGTAAATGAATAAGTTTTTGAATGAACAAAAACATTGAGATGTAACAATAAACAATAACAAAAATCAAGTTACTCCTGATTGGCCGGAAACATCTTGGCAATTCGGATAAAAAGGAGGAGTTTTATCATTTTTTATTTTCTTAAAAATGGGATTCGGCACATTGCTTAATTTTGCTTATCTCACATTAATGTTAATCGAGAAACGGTGTATAAACTCATTGGGTATAAACTGCCTCATTAAGTGGCCAATTAAGTTGTTCCGTCTTCACCTTAAAGACTTTTAGAAGACTCATATTTCTCCCGCTCTTTTTAACACTTCCTCATTACTTATACTGTCGATCCATGTTCATTATATCATTTTTCGGTAGCACCACGATTCGAATTTTTCCACTTGACTTCTTTACTGCTGTCAACGTCCAAGCCTCCCTCCCATACAGAAACTATTCTATATGTGTAGCAAATGATGAATTTTCTCCTCACTTCTATTCTTGTATTTCAGCTGTATTTTTGTAGAAAGCCCTCCTAACTGGTTCGAGCAAATTAACTCGGCAAAAAAGAAAATGTCTCAAAGTCAAAAGGTTGAGGATTCCAAAGCATTGTTAACGACGATGTAAATACGCTGTATCAGACGACCCGAGCCTCATTATGAACTACGCCACAAGTCGCGCGAGGCAGAAAGGATTACTACCACCGGAGGGAACTCTTGTCTCCATTAAAAAAGAAAAACACACACATTTAGAGGGACCATGCTCGTGATTAATGCTCCTCTCGGCCACTCCCAGATTCTCCCCACTCTGTCCAGACAATCTCAAAAGACTAAGCGAAGACGAAAAAGAAGAGGTGTAGGCATATGAAGTATCCTTGAGGTACCTAAACCGAAGAATTTATGTTTGGAGCCGTGAGGGGGACATTTGACCATCATCGCCGAAAGAGAAGGAATTCCGTCTCGTTTTGGAAGCACTCTCTTACGTCCCTCTCTTATTCACCGCCTCCATTAGCCAACCCTTCCACTCTCGCCTTTGATTCGCCGGCTTGCTTGAAGATGGCGCGACCGTAGGGGCGGAGCGCGGCGGAAATGGAGAGAAGTGGGCGGGGCCAAAGGTGCGCGTTGACCCCCTACCCTTCCTTTCCACTCGTACATCGAAGATGTGTGGCTAGAACAAAATATCCACTCGAGTAGACAGTAGATCCGATGCTGTGACCAAATATTTGATAATCTAAACAGTTGATGGGATGCTATGCCAAATTCGTCAATCGATTAAACAAGAGATGCGCAGCTAGATAAAAATACATCTATCATTCCAACATTGGATGTGATGCTAGGGTAAAAACATAATATAAATAAAACACAAAATATTGACTAATCTGAACAGTAGTTGGGATGCTGTGGCAAAATCGTCAATCAAGTAAACAAGAGATGCGTAGCTAGGGAAAAAACATCTGTCATCGCAACAGTAGATGTGATGCTAGGGTAAAATATTCGCCCGTGTAGGTAAGGAGCATATGGGATGCTATGACAAAATATTTGATGATATAAACAGTGGATGCGATGCTAGAGCCAAATGTTCGGTCATATAAATAGAAGATGTGATGCTAGGGAAAATTCTTCGATTATGTAAACTGGAGATGCGTTATAGATGTGATCAGGGCCGGATCCCAGATTTTTTCTGGGGGGGCATTAAGGTATGACAGGCAAACGATCTTTTCAACCTTGAGGTTAAAAAAAAGATACAACATTTTCTGTACAAAATTTTCTCTTTATTTTTATGTGAAAGTTATTAATATGAAATTTAATGATAGTAGCTCCGTAATACACAAGACAAAACGAACGTAATGATAACCGTATAAAAATTTTTGTCTATTATTTAAGCGACTGAGGGGACACGTGCCTCCGTCCCCCCTAAATCCGCCTATGGATGTGATGATAGGGCAACATGTTAGTCCCGAGATGAAAAATTTTCTATTAGGATTCATGAGGAATAAGCCCTAGACCACTTGCGTCACACTTCTCATACGATATCTCACAATACGCATGCGCAATACCCAGCAACTTAACGAGGTGTTCTCAGGCTTGACTTCGTGCAAGTCTAAATTTTTATCGAAAAAACTGCTAATTATCCTTAAAAAGTTTAATGACTTCATCGGTTTCCTTAAAGTTCGTATCATCCACCTGAAGACGACAGGAGCTGAATCTATACCGATAGTGTCATCAAGATTTTCAAGAGGGTAGTCAATTTCATGAAGAGCAAACAAATGTGAATGGAAGAGATTTTTTCTGGTTCTATTTAGTAACGTCATTCAATGCACTAAATTTTTTTAATGTATCACATGTATTTATCGTTTCTATTCATCACATCACATTTATATATTTTACGCATCACGTTTTTTTTGTATCACATCGAAACTCTGTGCACGGCAGTCAATAAAGTTTTAAGTGGAACTACCAAAATCTCTTTCATCTTTATGATTTCATGTCACCTGAAACAACCGTAATTTCAACCAACTGAAACCATGTCCTAAATAGACTCCTCAGCGGAAATATGAACTGTGCGATGTGTTCATTTTGGGGTCAAATGCCTCACTGGTGAAACGTACCCATAAGAACTTCTATGCATCTAATTTTAAGTATACATCCACATACCACCCCGCAAGCAGCCTCCATTGGCGTGTGGTAAGGGGTGCCAGGACAACAGCAATTAACAAATAAAAAGTATATGCTTTATGGCATGATATGATAAGTTCCGCCAAGCATTAATTAAGTCCTTTGTTGATCGCGGAAAAAAGAAATTCCTATACCAATGCTTTCGGCAAAATATCTCTCTATAGATTACTCGTTTTAGTCGGACCTGGAAACGTTGTGGGGTTCTAATACGATGTTCTCCGTGTCGCTACGAAAGATATCTATTCTCAACTGCTCCAGCAATCTACGTCTAACGCGCTTCACCTCCGAGTATCTAGCGGCTACCAGTCTTATCGTTCCAGCAACATCTGTCAAACGCTTTCTGTACGCCTATAGTTATTTTTTGACGAATCTCGCAGCACTCCTTTGCATTTTATTAAAGTCACGGATTAAGCCTTGCAGCGCTGGATCCCATGTGCTCGCTTCGTATTCTAGGTGTGGTCGGACGAGTGAGTAACCTCTCTTTTACTTATTTATCCGAAAATCTTGCCACAATACGCTCGACGAATCCTAAATTCTTCAGGGCTCTTCCAAAAACATTTCTCATATGGATATATGGATGTAAATCAGCCAACCACCACCTTCCCCTGCCAGGGGCGCAGCTAAGAATTAAGGCTATGGGGGGGGGGGTTTTGAAGAGCAACTAATACTTCGATGTTTGGGGGTATTGCATACCCGCCAGGGTAAGCAGGAGTTGCGGGGGCCTTCCTCCAGAAAAAAATTAAGATTAATGGTTCAAAATGGCGAGTTTTACGGCTTTCTGTGGGATATTTGATTAATCCTAAGACTATGCTACAAGTAATACTGATCCAATTAAGTAAAATGGATTAAACCTAAAAATTTCTTTTAGCTCTGGGGGGGGGGGGGGGGGTTCTATCCCCCAAACCCCCCCCCCGGTCGCTGCGCCACTGTCCCCTGCCACAAAAGGATGTAGGGGAGGAGTTAGTCACGTGATTTTGGGAATATCAAATTAGGCCGCATGCGCACAACCCAATAACCGTTTCCTAGTGTTGACGTCCCCGTAACCATGGAGATGGAAGTAGGGGGAGGGGTCGTGAAGTGGTGGGGGTACAATGAACAGCGCGCGAGGGTTCAAGGGCCCTCTCCTCTCCCCATTGTTATCAAGGCGCCGCAAGATGGATAGCGAACCGTGAACGCCAACTGTGAAGTGCTCTCAACTGTTTATTCCACACCCTAAAGGTGCTTTATCACGTCTGAATGACACGGAAAGAGTGAGTTAATGTTTAAAGGTTGGAAATAAATCCTGAAACGCTTCTTTGTTCGACATGCAGGCCCGAATGCCTACACTTGTACCCCGCGCGTTCCGGCCCTCGCATTAGTCTTGTCAAACTCCGTCCACTGTACTGTTTAAGGGTAAGTAAATAATTCAAGAAATTTTCACATCTGAATAAAGTGCCGTTACCCGTTTATTTTTTATGAAGAGTGCTGATTTATGGAATGCTATAATTTCCAAGTAGGCTTCCGCGGAGATTATGATGATATATGGTGATTTTTCCGGGTAGTCTTCCGCGTTTATCCATTTTGTAGGACAATATTTCGCCAATATTTGGCTTCCTCAGGTCCACCTGGACCTGAAGACAGTGGACCTGAGGAAGCCAACTGGAACGTTGGCGAAATATTGTCCTACAAAATGGATAAACGCGGAAGAATACCCGGAAAAATCACCAGATATTATGGAATGCTATCTTCGAAAATCTGGAAAATGAATTTGGAAGAATTGCCCTCAGAATATGATTTCCCGGTAGGTAGTAAGCATTTACGAACATGCAGCTATTATCGAGCAACTAAAGAGTTGAATAGGTTTTTCTGAAAAAAACACATAACAAAAATACCTTCGAATACCATGAAGCGGTCGGAGTAGGTATAAGGTTCACTTGGGTTAAGGCACGACTGAGCGCTATTGAATGATGTGATTTTCGAAAAAGAATGTTGTAGTTGTTTTTGTGCAATAAATAGTTAGATTGGACGAGAAATGCAAAGCGAGATTGAGTAATACTTAGAGAGTAATCTATTTATTTTGGCTTCAAATCATCTCGTAAGATTCAGTCAGATTAATCCAACTGCCCTAAAGTGTTGAAGCTTACCATCATCATGAATAGGAAAAGGAAATAAACACTTCTCCGAAAATCAAACATTTTTTAAACTTACTTAGCTCCTATGAGCTAAACTATTTGACCAAGAATTTAAAGGATTTGTTGAAGAAATTATCTGTAAGAACTAAACGAGGAAAAACAGTAGGAGTGAGTTTTTAAGAACTCACATAATATTTCTAGAGAAAGTAATTTTTTTCTTCGATATTGTGAAGAACAACAAAGCAATTCCATAAAAGAAATTGCAAAGACAATTTTTCTCTTGCGAGATTAAAAAAAGCTACTGCAGAAACTAGATATATATTTTTATGGAGATGCGAGGGATTTTAATAAACTCAGAAAAATGCTCATAATATCAGCTAAATAGTTGGCGCGTTTCCTGATTATAGGGTACATTTCTTGCGGATTTTCACACGTGACAAGAAATGTTTACGCATGAATAAAGTTCACACTCCATGCTACTTGTTTGTTTTTATAAAGAGAAGTGTTCTATGTAATGCTGTCTTCGAAAATCTGAAACATGAATTTTGGCAGAACAGTCCCAATAGGATAACAAACTATGAATTCCCAGGAGGTAGCAAAGATTTAAGAGCAGGCAGCTATCGTAGAGCGCGGGGTTCCTAAAAGTCACCCTGACACTGATGTCCGGGAAATTCGGTAAACACAAATTTTATTGACCCAAACATAGGTAAAGTAACGTCAACGTATAACCTTCTCAAATGCTAAAGAGTTGAAAATGTTATTTTTCTGAAGTTATCGTTCTAAATAGCGAACCACAGCTAGCCTAAGCCATAAAATAACTTGATTTGTATTCTGTTAATACACAAGTCGTGATAAATACATAAATTTATCCATGCACATCTAAATACATTGACACCAATGTTAAAATCAGGATGTACCATAAGTATATCTTCCAGTTTCCAGAATATATCTTCTTCAACTGTTAAAGAATTTATCTGGTGAAAACCCCCCTAATAATACATTATAATTATTGCGAAATGTAACATAAAATATCTTCACATCTTTATGGCAAAAAATATGTTCACAAAAATATAATTGCACTTTAATTTAGCGATTTAAAAATATGGTAAAACTATGCTATCGTTAAGTACTTTATCGCACTGAAATCTCTCCCTAAAAGCATGATCAGTCACTAGAGAAATGGGCAAATTAATGAGATTAAAAAATCTCAATAATTTCCAGACGACAAATGCCCAATACTCTTTCCTATTCATGAACGCCTCCTTTGCTAACGGAATTCTTTACCTGATGTATTTACTGCTGCTATTCCTAGCTTACGAGGTCATAAGTGTTATTCAATGAGAAGTAATCGCCTGGAGTGGAAATGAAGATGTCAGACGGGGAGAGGATGGAGAAAGGGAAGTTTAGGAAGTACGCGGTTGGATTTTATGGCGCCCTCTGAGGTGGAGTGCTGTACGGGCGTAAATTATTGCTGCGGCTCCAAAGGAATTAAAACCGCTCAAAAGTGGAGTGGGGGATAGCGGGGGGGGGGGGAGGGGTGAAGGGGAGGGGGTTAGTGATTGTGCCCAGAGTTTGCCGACCGGAGGAAAGGAATGGTTAATGGTTGAAAAATAACTTCGGAATGCCACTTAAGGCTGAGACGTAAGCAAAGCCTTGAGTGACGTGTTGACGGGAGATTCCCTCCACGGACGCAATCGACGCAGGGGCGCGCATCCTGGAATAATTGACTATCGTTAAGCGCAACGTCGAATCCAAGCAACATCGTACGTTAACAAAGGTTGACTTGTTATCTTTCGCTAATTTCGCAGTGTTTTCTGCAGCATCCGCACGCGCATAAAAATGCGAATGCACTGCGTGTTTGGAATTGTGATCAAGATATTTATTGCAAGTATCCAGTTCGTATAAATAAGGGTATTACGTATCTCAAAATAAATTTAAATAGAATAACTATGTTACTGAGAAAGGATAAATAGAGTGCACGTGACGTCACTACATTGGTCCTAATATAATGTATCGTCTCAATGGCAACCTTGGTATTGTAACACGTGACATACATATGATTAGCAAAATGATGAATAAATGCAATGCCTTTGGGAGCCAAAAATAATCCAGAAAGCTCAGTGATCTTTCATTGGTGAGAAAAGTCAAAAATATTTTAATACATGGTATTTCATTTTGAAATGTGCCTAATTCCTCTTCCGGGCTCCTAGATGTTTAAATTTCTCACACATTGTGATACATATGATGGGTACACGTTTTAATTGAAGAGGGTGCCAATTATCCGCGCTCTGATGATCCTTCCTCAAAGAATATAACAGGCCGTGAGGTCACAAAATCGACCCTTCGCGAACATCGACAGCTTTCAGGACTTTCTTCTATTTTACTTTTCCATTAGGAGTGGAGAAAGAAAGAAAAGAGAGGGGCGGGAAATAAAGAAATACCAACACGCGCGGGCCGGTAGGGCGCGTGAGAGGGGTAGGATTGTTTATTTATGATGACGATGATAAAATGACAGCCCGTGACGTCACAATGATGTCCCTTGGGTAACTTCTACAACCTCAGGAATCTCTTCCAGAATACCTTTCCTTTACGGGGAAGAGAAAGAAGTAGGAGGGGGGAGGGAGAAAAGAGAACATCGTGACGCGCGCGCCAGTGGTCTAATGGGGCGCGTGGGGCCAGTCGGTCGGGGATTGGTCGAATGGAGCAGTAGAGAGAGCGAGAGGGTGCTTTTTGTTGGAGGGGTGGGCTGTGGAATGGTCATTCGATGGTATGTTTAAACACGGCACGGCACTTTGGCGGAGGCAGACAGGGGGAATGGGAAAGAGAGGGAAACCATGTCTCCGAATTGGGATCCGCCTTATCTGCCTCCTAGCTGAGTGAGAGGAGGTGGGGGGGAGGGATATTGAGTCGTAAAGTATCCGGCGGGGGCAGGAGTGTGCCCAGAAATGGAAGGGATGGAATAATAAGACACGAGGGATGCGAAGATCAAGGGTGCGGTGGGGTGTTGGCCTGGCAGGAGGCGAACGTAGTGATTCCTTCTACAGTTGTGACAGTTCAAAGGCGGGATTACTAACGGACTGGAAGATTAGAACTTTTTTTTAAAACCCAAGTCGGTCGCTAACAACTAACAGCAGTCCGTCCGCAAGCCAAGTAAAGGGTTTTCATAAAAGGATGGTACGGTTTGAACAGTGGCGTAACTAGGAATATGCTTTGGGGAAGGCGGTATTGGGATGGCCTGGGGCAGGAAAATGTTTGAAGGACGACATCCCTGAATATAAATTTTACCTCATTTTGGCACGACAAATTTAAATCTAAGCAGATGCCGTTATTATATTTCAAAAATAGGCAATATTTTTAATAAACTTTTTAATTTCTCTGATGATTTGGGGGGGGGGGGGGTCTTTCCCCTCATTCCCCTCATAGTTACGCCACTGGTTTTGAATATGGTTGGAGTGAAAGCAGAGTTATTTAAAGTTTATGTTCTTTATTTTTCGTCGCAAACAGTTATTTTTACATAATTAATACATTTCGATAAGTGCGCCCATGGTCGTTTTTCAGAGGCTGCACGATCCCTACTTGAGTGCCTTGAGGAGGCCATTTCAAGTGAAGCACTCAGTCCGTCGAAAGGGGCGTTAAGCCGTGGTCCCCTTGGCGCCTTTCGCTAGGAGTAAGATGATGTCGACGCCGAGTTTCTCTCTTGGAAGCGAAGCGAAGGGCGCACACATTGAAATTTATAAATTGCATAAAAAAGTATTTAAGACGACAAATTTGAAAAATAAAAAACATAAACTGCAATTAATTCTGATGTATGATCTTAGGTTTTCTCGGCGTATCAGTTGCAGAAAAGTTTCTCGGGTTTTCGACCGGTTGATTTCGTCCATGTCTCCCGGCGTTTCGATCCGCGACTTGCTGATCATCCATCATTCGGAATATCCCCTGAGGATGATCAGCCAGTCGCGGATCGAAACGTCGGGAGACATGGACGACATCAACCGGTCGAAAACCCGAGAAACTTTTCTGTAATTAATTCTGATTTCTTTTAAACCATGTTCAAAACCCCACCATTCTTTTATGATAACCCTGTTTATCTTGTGACGGCATTGCCGCGGAAGGCTACCCTGGGCAGTGGGTAAACCTAAGTAGATAAAAATGAATAGAAATATTGGGTGCCAGTGCGATAGGGGTGAGGGAGGAATCCTTCCGCTCACACACAGAAGAAGGAAGATGAGAAATAGATAATTGGGAAATGGGAGTGATTCCTTCAGAGAAAGTTTTGTCGATAAATCACTTGTTCTGAAAAAAATACATTAACAGGAAATACTTTCGAAAACCGTTTACCGGCTTACTTGGGTCAAGGCACGACTGAGGGGTAAAATTGATTGATTTGACGCTTAAACATAAAGCTGCAGTTGTTTTTGAACGATAAATAGCATAAGTAGTAAATATATTGGACGATGAATGCAAAGTGAGATTGAGTAATACTCAGAGAGTTATCAATTTATTTTGACTTTAAATCATTAATCTCGTAAGATCGAGTCAGATTGATCCAACTGCCCTCAAGTGTTGAAGGTTACCATCGTCATGAATAGGAAGAGCAAGTAAAAATCTTCTCCGAAAATCAAACATTTTAAAAACTTACTTTGGTACTATGGACTAAACATTTTGACCAAGGTTTTAAAGAATATTTTGAATTAATTATCGGTAAGAAATAATCGAGGGACAACCAGTAGTAAGTTTTTAAGTAATAAATCACTCGTTGAGAGTGTCACCTTTTCATCACTGGTTTGTAGAAGTGGAGGAATTTAATAGGTTGGGCTGTGAAGGAAGGGGAGCAGCAAGGTATTCTGGAAGGGCATAAGCAGAAGAACTAAATAGAAAAAATACGGAATCGATTCGATTTCAAACTACCAAATTAGAGATGAGAGCACTTACGGCCGACCTCTTTTAAGTCCATCACTACCGTCCTCTTGGTTGACCGCCATAGCTCAACCCTCGCGACAGCGACTGCGGCGACCTCCCCGGCCGTCCAGTGAAGCAAAAACAAAACCTATTCGGCGTGCGCAGCCGACCCGTCACAATATCAGCTTCAGTAACATCGTTTAAGGTGTAAACTATAACAAGTTCTCTATAGATTGGTCATCCGGATGGGGCATGGTAAAGTTGTGCGAATTACGAGGGCGCCAAATGTAAATGGAGGAAGATGTCGGGCATGCATAGGGCAGGTTAGGGATTTAGTTAGTGTTTAAAGAAAAGCTTACAGGAGAATTGAGTGAGGGATGAAAGCTGGACATCTCTCACGCACACTTACTGCATTTGCATACCGCGTTTTCGGATGACGTCTCAAGTTCTCGCTGATTGCGTTCTAGAATTAAAGTGTTCCTTCAAGCATTATTACTGTTTATAACCGTAAGAAAAGCCTAGAAGAGGTGACTAACAGCCAGGGTCATTTGCAATGAGGAAAGGGTAGGGATGGAATGATGAAGAGAAACCCGGCGTCAGCATTTACCTACTCCAAACGAAAGGCGCCAAGGGGACCACGGCTTAACGTCCTATCCGACGGACGGAGTGCTGCACTCGAATTGCCCTCCACAAAGCACTCAAGCAGGGATCGGGAAGCCTCTGAAAAATCTCCGCCGCGATTTAAATCCGGACTTTCTGGGTGGGAAGCCAGCACTCGAGCCATCATACCAACTCGAATTCCCTCTTATTATAACCCACCAGGTCACCACAACTTATTCACGGTAAATTCACTTTCCAATTATGACCCCGTTTGATGGCCACAAGTTGGGGTTTATGACCCCCAAAAGAAGTCTCAATTCTTCCAGGTAAATTCAAGAGAAAAGGCCGGTGTGCAGAAATATAGCAATGAATATAATTAAGGATTAGCAAAAAATTAGTTGCTCTGCATTCGCTGAAAAAATAAGCGGGGACTGAAGGCCATCTATCATTATTCTACAAAACGATAGCACCAAATTGCCAAGTACTTCCACCAAACATAAGACATTGAAACACAGTTGATGTGTTTCTAATCCGCACCGATTTACTTCTTTAAGTCCATATCATATTCAAATCCATATTTCATTCCGAGGTGTCTTCATCCATAACTCGCGGTCGGAACTAACAAAAAATGGTCGATAAGCGCATGAAAGAAATGACGACCACACTGCGAGGTTCCTACTTCTCAGGTTAATTCTTAAAAGTATATTAATGCACTTCTCAGCCTTCAATTAAAAGATATTCAAACATTGCTGGGAAACATGGATGAGATAAGCAGATTATAATCTTATAAATAAATTTTATTTCTATTGGAGCAATTATCGCAGAATGATGAAGATAAAATGAATAGATCGTGCGAGCAAAGAGGAAGTTTTAAGAGTTGCAGGAGAAAAGATGTATCTTTTGAAAATATTTGGAAGAAGACGGGAGAGCTTGATTGGCTGCATCATGGACGCGATGGCCAGATGAAAATTATCGGTGAAGGACAGGTGGAAAGGTAGAACTGCAGAGGTAGGCCGCGGATGTATAGAGCAGGTGATGAAGAATGTGAAGGAGAAGAAGGAGGTGTAGGTGTTAAAGATCGGCTGATGGGAGAACTGAATGGAGAGCTCTGTCAAACCACTCTTAGGACTGGTTGATGATGATGGGGAGTAACTTCATGTTAAAGCAGAACTTTTATGGTGGAACAATCAAGACTGCAGTTTCCATAGAAATTTCATTTGAACTCGCACAGCGCGTTTCATAACACTGTGGCATATCCATGTTCCCATGCATATGATCAGGGGCGGATCCAGGATAGGGACAAGGGGGCTAAGTGGGGGTTAAAATTCCAGCAGTAGTGGGGGGTCGGAAAAATTATCCTTCTATCTAATGTAAATTGGATACCGAAGGGGGGGGGGGGCATAGCCCCCTTTACCCCCCATTAATCCGCCACTGCATATGATTATGCCATAAAGACGCGAGGGCTTTTGATTTTTCCTTCATGAATGATCTGACGTTTTTATACGTTAAATTAAGACAATAACAATTAAATGTCATAATTTTCACCTAGTATTAAATCTATTAGGATTAGTAAATCAGAAAGGAAGTGTAAGAGCTATAAGATTTCCGGCTTTTGATTTTTCCTTCATCGATGATCTGACGTTTTTATAAGTTAAATTAAGACAATAACGATTAAATGTCATAATTTTCAGCTAGTATTAAATCTATTAGGATTACTAAAGTAGAAAAGAATTGCAGGAGCTATAAGATTTCCGGACATGAGAACTAAATGGAGAGGTGCGTCAAATCAATCTGTGGACTGATGACTGATATTGATGATGACAACAAAAAGTATTCATTCACCTTATATATATAAACCTCCTCTTATGTACCTTCTTTGGTATGTGGACAAGCTAAAAAGTGGAGTGGGGGGAGAAAAAGGAGATTTCGCGTTCCCCCTTCCCTCACAAAATTCCGGCGTTGCCAATTCAGAGGAGGCAATCAGCGTAAATTTGATAACTTTTCGTAAAATCCTTATTTCTCATCGTAGAACCTCGATGAATAGTATGATAGGGGTATTTATTCACTTCTAAGGATTGGAATTAGTAAAGTAAAAAATGTACTACGACAGGTCATATCGGCCGTGGTTACCTCATGCTGTGACGCCCGTCTCTCGAGGACCCGAATTATCTCTGAGAGCCCGAGGAAGGGTTTGAAAAAGGGTCGCCCATCGGTCCAGTATACCTGGCTGGATCTTGGCCCCACCAAACTATGACCAACCCCTTCTTTTACTAATATTTTTCTCATGCCTCCTTCACATTACGATTGTCCGAGCGATCGTCCTAACGATAGTTGACCGAACTAGCCGTGTGAATGCATGTCCTGACAATAGTTCACGTAGTTCCGAACGTTGCCACTTTACGATAATTAGGCGCTAGGAGACCGGAAACGGAAGCGACAAGAGAAAGACGAAAAGCTAACCTGAATGCTCAATGTTCACACACCTGTGGCCTAGCCTGGAGCGAGCTCAAACCTAACCTAACCAAACCAACCTTCGGATTGAATCTGCGAGTAATTTAACAAACTCTCCCATATTTCCTGGCAATAGTATTTGGATATTTTGAAGTAATTCGAGGCTGAGAAATTTTGTAACATGCATCACATAAAGAACGATTAATGTATGGCCAAATGAGCTCTGTAATCATCGTTACTATGACTTATAATAACATAAGGTAATAATTAGTGATGGGTCGGTTCGATTCCTCGATTCTCGGCCAAGAATCGGAATCGAAAATGAGTACTTGTCAATGTGAAAAATCGATTCCGATTCCAGTAGTACTTCGAACCACAAATTTAAATATGACCGCGTTGCCAACAGTCATTTGAATTTTCGCGCCGCGTTATCGTAACAACAAAAATCATTATCTTCTAGGGATTTGCGAGTACTCGAAAGTTCGAGTTGAGTCGAGTAGTTGGTACTTTTAAGCGCTTAAGTAGTTGGTACTCGACTCGAGCGTTTCGAGTAGCATTGCAAATGTCGATTCGAGTAAGTTACGGTTACACGGCTTTCGAGGCTAGTAGGTCCAGCAATCTGCCGACAGGAAGTGCTATCATGAAACTCATGTAGTAATACAGTTTTTAAAGCCGATAAGTCATTCCAATGTCTTGGCTTGGTAGATTTAGCTTGCTGTACACTCTACAGTTGTCGACGTGGGCGCAGAATACCTTTACGCCAGCCGCGGCGGTCGATCGTCTTCCGACCCGGCGCACACCGCGGTGCACCGGTCCGAAATCGGAAAAAGCTGGAATCAAGTCCAAAATCACCTTTTTGGGGATAGAGGCTTGAAACTTAGCGTAAATACTCATAAATCATTACCAGATATATACTTATATGCCATTTTACCTAAATACGACGCTTTAGTGATGATACAGTGGCCCAAACATGACCAACTTTTCAAAACCACGCGCGATCTCGTTAATCCTCGAAAATTTTTAAATTTATCCAGGTGGTGTTGCGTTGGTATGATTTAAAAAAACGCAATATTCCTTACACTTGGTGCTTTTTCTATACTTCCAATGACTTTTGAAGATTTTGGCTTTCATCTGTCTGGTTTTACAACGCGAAATGGTCGACCCGTTTTTCACTTGAAATTTGACATAAAGTAGAAAATATCTTTCGTTTGCGAAAAATATAACTCGGAAAATTTGAACCACAATATAAAGTAGAGATTTCTTAAAAGTACTAAGCAGAAATCTTGGAAAAACACTTTTGCGAAGAAGGAAATAAGAGCGATTTTTTAATCGCGCGTCAAGGCTGAGCTACACGCCGCGGAACTCGGTAACCGAGGCCGATTTTTCAAGTTTTTTTAAACTTAAGTCTTGAAAATCGTCATTTAAAGCACGGATAATCGTCTTCATTGACTTAAAAAACTAAAATGAGGGTGTTAAAAAGGGTTATATATAGATCGACTTGACCATTTAACGCATTACTCGAGTGAAAATACTAAGGATTGGATATTTTTCGGGAACCATCCCACGCATAAGAAATATGGCTCGGGTATTGAAGTAAAGTGAAGAGATTAATTCGGCATGCTTAAGAAAGAGGAAAATGAACTGTTTCCTCGAAAGGCAACAGCCGATACCCTTTTTCCCTCTCCACCTTCGCAGAGGTGAGTCGCGCGGAAAGCAGAGTTTTCACATCACAAGGCATCTTTTAGCCTTTTTTAATACTGCGTCCGTCCAATGTGATATTCATTTTTAGCGTTTAGTTTCTTTCTTGAACTTAAAAAAGCAAGAGTTTTAAGGTTGATTAAACGACGTGAGAAGTGTAGGTATTTTTGGCTCTACAAAACTAAAGCTAAGTTCTTTAGTTCATTTGCTTAGGCAACTTGAGTTCCATGAGGTTTCAAGATCCACAAAGATCGATGATATACTTCAAGTTTCCGAAATCTTGCAATTTTGGGAGGAAAGTACTTTCCCAGTCACACAATTATGTAGCAAAAGGCAATTTTCTGTAGGCAGTAATACTGTGACATGGAGACATCAAAAACTGCTGGCTGAGCATGAGCATGTTGGTTTTTCTGCTTGAGAATTATTAAGGACCAAATATTACACGATTCATATAAGCTGTATTTAATCTTAATTATAACTGTGTGACTTTACTCAGGGCTCTCCCTTGTATTTATAAGTGGTCTTTTTCTTGGTGCCTATGTCGTCAGAATCAATGGAATCGGTATCGGTAGAATCGGAATCGAAATGTCAGAATCGGGATCGGAATCGATAAAATTTTGGAATCGACCCATCACTAGTAATAATATATTTGGACACCATCCTTGAATGTTTTAATACTCTGACCTCGAATGAGTTTTCCGCCAACACCTCTCACATGATCCATTCATTATAGGAACGCCCCTGCAATCACTACTTCCTTCCCATCTTTTTCACCCACGTAACTTTTTGATTAAGTCTTACTTCAGCACAAGTAACGGACGGAATAAATGGAGGTAGTAGAAAAAGTGGTTCGGTGGCTGGAATATTTTTTTGCATAAGATATAACGGAAATATCTGCGTAAAATTTCCATCCCTAATTACTTACTCAGTATCACTTGAACTGACTAATGGATTTGAAGGCGAATAACTCAATATTTCGGCGACTCCCAGCAAGCACTCACCGAGGAGGAAGCCGGCAAAAAGAACGGAAATATATAGACCCTAAATGCAAAAGACACTCAGATCACAAGCGGTAGGAATGGATTGGAAATATTAACATAAAAACTTTTAAAAAGTATTTTTGATGAAAAAATTGCAATCATGCCAAAATGCATGGCGATTGATAACTCCAGGTAAATATTAGGCAGAAAGCTGAATAATAAAAACAAAATAATAAATATCATAGGATTGGCCAGAAAAATGTCAGTAAAAACCAAGATAGATAAAAATCTGCTCCTCTAAAACTGACGAGAGGCCGACTTATAAAAATAATGAGCTTGGTATGTTTTTCTGATTATTCAGTAGATAATTCATGAATAGTACACTCCCAAAATATGTCTTGAAAAGTTATCTCAAATATTTAAAAATACATCAAGATGATTTTTGAATTAAGAATAAAAAAACGGATAGCTTACAGGCGCAAGAAATTTTTTTTTTACACGCGTGCTAATATTGTCAGCTTCATCATGTGCTCTATTATTCGAGTCATCAGAACACTAAATAGCTCGGGAAAAGTTGGAGAACAAGAGTTATGTTGGTATTAAAAGACTAGCCGATAAGAAAATTGAGCAGAGGGATCAGGGCCGGCAGGCCGGCAGGCAATATAGGGACGTATCTAGGGGCGTCGCAGTCCAAGGGGCGCCTTCAAAAGCGGCAGTTCCTTCAGTTACGTACGTAATGTTTTTATTTTTGAATTTACTCTTCTTTTTTGTTGTATGAATTAATGCTAGACATTATTTTTGGAAAGGGTATTCATAAAGGCGCTTTTTGGACGGTGTGGTGTGCATGTGGGAGTCCAAATGCATGCTGCATGCTGGTGATTGATCACCCCCTGCCAAACACCCTAGAGGTGGCTCGCAGGGTATTATGTAGATGTAGATGTAGATAAAGTGTTTCAGCTGCAAAGTTAAACTGTTTCATGTAGTTTTACTCCAAGCTGTTTTTATTTGATTGAATTGTCTATATTTTCCCTGCGTAAAAATTCAAGCATACACTTATGCGGTCAGCCATATATCTGTTTATTCCTTTTTTCCGGACCTTACCTCATGCGAGTGGCTATGCCTTATCATAAAAATCGGGGTGTGGGTGGGCTCAATTGAGGAGGGGTGCTCCTTGGAGAGGTCCCTTTAGCGTAACTTTGAATTAATCCGGCCCTGATTAGGATTGATGATTGTTGACGACAATATTAGCATCCCCATTAGTAAATTAGAGATATCTTGGATTCAGGGTAGTGCCGACAATTTACACTCTGCCAGTTTTGTCTACTATAGTAGGTGATGAGAGGCAGATTTTAGGTGAGATACGGAAGAGACAGGTATGGATGGAGCGAGTACTGAACGAGGAGGGGATGTTGAACACAGCGTCAGAGGGAAGAATGTCGGGTAAACGAGGGAGAGGAAGAAGAGAATAGAATTAATAGGCAGAATGAAAGGGAGAAGGCCTTATTGGGATTTGAAGAGAGAGATCCAATATGGGCTGGCTCAGAAAAACTCACGAAACACCCCATGAAAACCCGCCCTAATCGATAGAATACTTCAACAATAAATGCATAGTTGACTTTTTTGAGCGTTTTCCGCATATGAAATTTAAAAAATAATTAAATGGAAAATTTCTCTCTCTAATCTTGAGAGTTGAAAGATAATAAATTCCCCGAGGCCGTACTCTTTGCTGGGCAAAAAGGTGGGGGTGGGAAGTTAAAATGATGACAGTGAGGTGAGACACAAAAATTAAGCTGAAACACTATGAAGCAAGCAATCGCGCAAGCTCACTCACGCACCTAGCAGATTTTCTCTGAGGTACGAATTTCGTAGGTAGGTCTCAATTAAACGCGTAGGTCTCAATTAAACACACACTCAGGTTTGCGAAGCTTCCGCTTACATCAGTGACCCCCCCTCACATCAAAGAAAAACCCATATATTTGTGTATCACCCCACTGTCATTCTTCTAACTTCCCACCCCCCCCCACCTTTTTCCCGGCAAAGAGCACGGCCTTGGGGAATTTATTTTCTTTCAACTGTTTAACGGCCGTAGATAGTTCAATCACCTATATTCTTAAGAGGAAAACGCGAGGGAGGCGTGTTCCAATTAGGAGCGACGGACCAATCAGGCTCTAGCTCACACACTGCGCTCCGACTAAATTTGGTGGAATATATTTATCTATGCCTAAATTAAGCACTTTAATTATTATTTTGTGGGACTAAATAATAATCAAAATGCTGATTTGCATTTAGTACTTCCCGTTGGAGAAAATATTGACAGTTATTGAATTATGTATTTTGCATTCATTGCATTGAAACATTACATTTGCGTCGGCCTCGGTGACGGCGGGGTAATTTCGTCGCCTGCCAAATCAAAGGTTGCGGGTTCGAGTCCCGTCTGGGTAAGTTTTCCCTCTCCAGGGCATGGATATTCGAGATCGTCCTACGTTGCTATTCATTAGATTCCTCCGCTGTAAAGACCTTGAATGCGGTATTTTTGGGGCGATGAATATAAATAAATCTAATCTGTGTCTACATGAAGCCATGAAAGAACTGGGGTTAGAGGGGACGATTGTGCATAAATCTACTCAGGCATGTGCCTATGCCGACGATATAGTTCTAATGGCACGGAATATGGATTCTCTGAAAGAAATATTCAAAATCTTAGAACAGAAGTGTAAGAATATAGGGCTCAGAATCAATGAGAGAAAAACGAAATGCATGAGAATGTCGACCACGGAAGACAGAAGATGGACTCAAAACGTTACATTTGGGCAGTACAACTTTGAAAATGTAAAATATTTCAGCTACCTCGGTACTAATTTAAACTGTAAGAACTCAATGATGGAAGAGATCAACAAGAGGATAATGACTGGAAATAGGGCTTACTTTGCTAATATTAAGCTCCTGAAGTTAACTCTTCTATCTAAGGAGATGAAATTCAAGATCTATAAGATACTTATCAGACCGGTCGTGACATATGGAGCAGAAACGTGGAGCATCTCCGCTGGAAACGAGCAAGCTCTGCGGACATTTGAACGGAAGGTTTTGCGAAAGATATATGGTCCCGTGACAGATGAGGTAACTTGGAGGATAAGAACAAACAAGGAAATAGAAAATATTATCCGAGGCGAAGACAAAGTGAGGTTTGTGAAGACCCAACGGCTAGCTTGGCTAGGTCATGTAGAAAGAATGAGTGAAGAAAGGATGCCTAAGAAGATTCTACATGGAAATATGGATGGAAAGAGAAAAAGAGGAAGACCGAGGAAAAGATGGATGCATGATGTGGAAGAAGACATAAAGGCTATGAGGATTGTCAGATGGTGGGAGAAAGTGCAGAACAGGAGAGAATGGACAGGCGTCTTGAGGGAGGCCAAAGCCCATACCGGGCTGTAGTGCCAAGGAAGTAGTAGTAGAATATAAATAAATAAAAATATACAGGAGCAAAAGAAAAAGTAATTTTAAAGCTTCTGTACCTTTTTATAGCGTTATTTTCAATTGCAATAAATTATAAATTTTACAGTGCAGTTGTGAGGCAGAATGTATTTTTTCAGTTTCTCTCTCGTCACATGTGCTCTTTGCCTTTTTTTTGGCGCTATATCATGAGATACAATTGAGTAGTGGGGAGGAAAAAAAAAACTATTTCCGCTGCGACAACACACAGAGCTCGTAACATCGTAATTTAGCGCGCGTCAGGGACACAAAGTATAAATCTGTGCGAGAGCTGTGGATATGTGGTGTAGGCATCCGATCTCCACAGTCGGCACGCGTGTGAGGCTGTGCTTTTCTGGGTCCCAACGCATCCATCTTGCTCGAATGACACCAGGAGGGAGGGGAAGGGGGCGGCTGGAAGTTCCCGAAGTGAGGGAAGAAAATGCGAATTCACGGTGGAGTTGGAGAGGGATTTGGCAGGGGGTGACAAACTAACACAACCAAAGGAGGAAACACATCCCCGAAACAAAAAATCAGGCATGGGATCGGGTTAGTGTCGTGGCTTCCTATAACGAGGGCCCGGCTTCATATCAGGAGGCGAAGACTTTCAGAGGAAACTTGGTGTATTGCTAATAACTGCATTCCTTCATTAATAGAATTACTATCCTAAGGCTACGCGTCCACTGGTGACCAAACATCGAGACTTGATATAAAGATTTATCGCAGAACTATGTCCATTGGAGGCCAGTTTCAGATTTATCACGACAATGTATATTACCAAAACTTACGCCGCCGTTAGAATTCTGAGTGAGAGAAAAGCGGAGTTTCCTAAAAACCCTGAGAAGAATAAGAAGGGACAACTCAATCGGTACGACGGGCTAATGAAGAAAATCGTTAAAGGACAAGTGGAAGGGAAGAAAATCTAAGGAAGGCGCAAAATGAATTCAATATGATAGGATATTTAAGATGTTAAAGAGAAGAAAAACATCAACACAAATATGATAGCGGATAGAAGAGTGGAGAGCTGGGTCAAACCAGTCTTCGCATTCAAACAATAAAGTGAGTGTTAAGTGAAAAGGAAACTTCGAGACTTGATCTCGAAATTTGTGTCAGAATTGTGTCGATTGAAGGCTATAGTCTCAGTCTCCGAGATTCTTATCACGGAGGTTCATATAAAAATTGTGTCCCCTGAAGAAAAATGACTGAAAATTACTCCGTTATTATTATTATGAGACCTGAGACCAGTCTCAGAAAAACAACATTGCTCCTCCGTCCTACCAGTCTAAGAACTTCCGTATTGCTCACAAAATCTACCATGATCTTCATCATTTTTGTATAACACCACATTTGACATTTTGGCGTGAGAATTAATCACAAGGAGACCAAGAGTATGCGATTATGCCGAGCATCGCGAGCTAGGAATGTGAAACTCAGGGTGAGAGCAGGTGGGTAGAAATTGAGCAGGTAGTGCAATTCAACTACCTATTTGGGCATCACATTGTAGGAAAACGGATTCAGCAGTAACGACCTCAGGAAGAGATTTGCATTAAAAAAGGAAGCGTTCATGAACGGGAAGGAGCTGATGATAGGATCGCTGTGTAATAGTTTTAAGAAAAGGTTAGTGAAGAGCCTGAACTGGAGTGTAGCGCTTTACGGTGCGGAAACATGGACACTAAGGAAGGAGGACGAGAGAAGACTTGTGGAGTTCGAGATGTTGGAATAGAGAAGAATGTGTAAGGTGAAGTGGACGGAGAGGGAGAGGAACTACGAAGTGCAGGACGTGGTGGGTGAGGAGAGGCAGCTTCTAGTTGAGATACGGGGGAGACAGAAGGTACGGATGGAGTACTTAGCGGGAAGCAGATGTTGAACACAGTGTTATAGGGTAAAATGATAACATTGTTAGTTCTTATATGTTATGTAAACGAGGGAGAGGAGGGAAGAAAATAGAATTTAAAGATAGCATGAAAGGGAGTAGATCGTACAGTGATTTGAAGGGGGAATCCATGAAGGGAGGGGAGATTAAGAAAATTTCTTAAATGCTATATTGAATTGAAGGGGGAAGTCTAAGAAGGGAGAGGAGGCTGACGGAATGCACATCTACATTAATCCCTGTTTAGCCACCTCTAGGGTGACTGGCAGGGGGTCATACATACTAGTCATGGAGAGTAATTCTTAAAAATTACATGTAAACCTAGCTTAATTGGTAGAATACTATTTAATAATTAAAATTCGCACAAAGAGGCAACAAAAATGAAGCTCCTACGGAACGCTTAGTTGCCTTCTCTATGTACTCCGATTGTTCGCTCCCGTCCATAGATTATTACTCGTGGGCGGTTAGTTATCACCCTCTTCAGTCAACACGCGTGCCCGTCATATGTATCACGTGGCGTGGGAAATTTAAATTACATCACTTACGAAGAAAGAGATTTCCACGCAACTGGAGTGAGGAACGGGAATAATTCCTTAAAACATTTGAAACGCCGGCCTTCGTTCCAGTTCGCGTGATCACATGCACGCAAAAAATTTCACGCATGAATTGCATTTGAATGGAGTCAGGCCTGTTTGGACGAAATAGTGAACTAGAGGCCAGAGTAACTTGTATTTGCTTTAAGTGAATTTTTCTTAGCAAAAGGTTCCGTGATAGGTGCACCGTCAGCGTAGGACCGTGAGTGAGCCCAGCGAAGACATAGGGGAAACATGTAACGGGAAGAAACATTCTCTGGCATCTGGTCGAACGCATCACCAGTGCACTCCCTTTATTCACAAGAAATCATATCAAGTGGAAAGTTGCATAATTTAAAAAATGGTAATCTGCAGCGATTTCTTCCATGATTGTTTTCAGTAATTACTGTATTTTTAAACATATTTGGAGACGTACCAGAAATTTATTTTCCGTTTTCAAGGCTAATTACATGAAAAGAACAGTGGCAAAATAGATTTTAAAAAGTGATGAAGCATTAAAAGAAATTTTATAGGGCAAAAAATGCCATTAAAAGATATAAAAAATAGATTTAGAAGTTAAAAATTAGACGAAGAAAATTTATGTGACTCATATTTTATGCAGTTGTTTAGTTTGTTTGTTGGTTGCTATGTTACAGGATTATATTCACTTACAATTAGATTATATCTAATCGTGTTAGTCAAATTGATGTAAGTATAATATTGTAATATAATACCTAACAAAAAACTAAATAAGTACATGAAAGGTATGCTATCTCTCTTCTATTCGCTAGTATTTTCATGATGACGAATTTCTTCTCTTTAACATCCATTGAAACAGGTCCTGAGTAACTCATTCGGGGCCGTCCCTTGCCCTTCTTCCTTCTCTGATTGTTTTCTGTAATTAGATTTTTCTTTTTGTAGGAATCCCTCCTTACCTGCGCTATTCTGCTGATATTTCTTTCTTGCTTCGTCCATCGTTGGTTATTCGGCTGTCAATGTCACAATACTCATTCAAATCTTCAAGATTTTGTTTCCCTAGTTTAATGTTTTTCCAAGTACCCTTTCTTCCGCTGCATACTATTATACTAGCCTCCTTTTGGTGTATTTTCAGCTGACATCTGCCAATTATCCTTTATATATTTGTTGAAGCCTTCCACAAATCATTCCCTGTCTCAGCTATGACTGCTATGACGTCAGAAAATCGCAGCATACTTATGCTTTATCCGTGGATATTGACACCCAAAACCTTCTCCTTGATTTCATTCGTGGCTTTCTCGATGCAAACATAAAAAATACGGGGAAAGTGCACATACATGTCTCACTCTTTTTCCTATTGTTGCTAACACACAATTGGGACCAGACCTTATCACAACTACTTGGTTTTTATACAAACTGCACAATTCTACGATCATTATAGAGCACTCAAATTTCTCTCAAAAATCAAAGCGTTGAATTCCATTCTACGCTCTCATCCTAAGATTATAAGAAGGTTCAGAATCAGTAGTATTGGATGCTCACTTGTAATTGAAATGAAAATGCGTTACGCGAGAGTGCTAACGCGACGGCTCGCAATGAAGAGAACCACTCAAATTCTTCACTGAATGAACGAACGAGCGAGACTCCCTCCAACGAATTGAATAATTACGTCACACACGGCGGAGGAAGATGCGATTCTGCGCCGCATACTTATTCGTTCGTCACACACCACTACGGATTCCTCAAGTTATCTTCCTTGAATGCAACCGTACGAGCAAAAGTACGAGCTTCAAATGTTAGATGAAACGGAACCGGAGCTGAAACGTAAATGAAATATTGCGAAGCAAGCACTAATGCGACTTTTCCATTTGAGAAAATCATCCCATCATCGTGGACGAGAAGTGATTTACTTCCTACGATCTTCGAAGAAGTTCAGTTCTCACAATCTATAGGTTGTTTCCGTAATGAGGAATATACCTATACGCCGCGGACTGAATCTCACGAAGCCGAACGAGATATTTCTGGAAATCTCAAGCCGTCTAATTTATAAATTTATTCCATGACTTAAAAGTTAAATCTTGTCATTTGGCCTGATAGTAAATGGATATTTGCTAAAGTATTTTACCTATTAAGGTAGGGTTGCATTGAGTGTTAAAGATATATTCTGTTAGTCTCCTCTCCTTTCTTCTCCTCCTCTTAAATTCTTCCCACCTTAATTCACAATACGGCCTCCTCCCTTTCATTCTATCAAAAAATCCTATTCTTCTCATCCTTATTCTCCCTCGTTTACCCAACATTCGACCCTCTAACACCATTTCCAACATTCCCTCCCCAATCAGCACTCGCTGCATCCAAACCCTCTGTCTCCTCTGTATCTCATCTAAAAGCTGCCTCTCCTCACCCACCATGCCCAGCACTTCGTCATTCCTCCTGCTTTCCGTCCACTTCACCTTCTCCATTCTTCGCCTCACCCACTATCTAAGTTCTCCAGTCTACTCTCGTCCTCCTTCCTAAGTGTTCTCGTTTCCGCACCGTAAAGAGCTACATTCCGGATCAGACTCTTCACTAATTTCTTCACCCGGAAAGGGATAGGCAGTGGGCGGAAATCGGAAAAAGCCGGGCAAAATTACAAAATGGCTTTTTTTTAGTAATAAACTTTAAACTTCGCAGATATACTAAAAAATGATTGAAATTTATGGATATATGCTTCATTACACATAGATCCCACCGTTACTGACAATGGGATATAGAGGCTCAAACGTGAGCAAATTTCCATGAAAACGTCAGTCTTCAATTTTCTCTGTAAACCTTCCAAAGTAAGCAGATGGTGAAGTAATATGTGGATTTTTGCGGAATAAAAAACCACTTAATCTGATGCCATGGTGATTTTATTTAATTTTCCAAAATATTAAAGAATATCAATGATAAATTCTTAGCATTCAGTTACAAAATGGCGGATACTGTTTTTCGACAAAGTTTTACATTTAGTTAGAGTTTGAAATGGGGTTTCGGCCAAGTCACGCAAAGTAAATTATATAAGAGCATTTTTTTAAATTTATTAAGGTGTTTATTCATTTATCTTTGAAGTAAGTTTGCGACGCCGGAAATTACATTGATTTTTCGATCACGCGGCAGGGTTCGTCTCCGCGCGTCTGGAGTTGGATTAGCCACGACGCGGTAAGGTTATTGAAACTGTACGGGTTTTAACGCTCAGCATTCACCATTTTTATTATTTCCTTCAAGACACCGATTCTCAAATAGTCCATGGTAAAGACAGTGGAGGATTTTTAACCGAGGTTAGTTAGAGGCGCGATCATTGACACGTGAAGAGAACCAACTCCTGCTCTGACCTGAAGTTGCTGGCTGTATTGCATTGGTGGTAAAACTGTCGTCAAAAGACATCAATGGTGTAGCCACGAATATCGTTCGGGGGGGAGAGGGGGGGGTCGGATAATCCAAAACCAGGGGGGGGGGGGGATTTTTTAAAAACATGGTACTAAGTAATGGGTTTTAAACTAATTTTTAGCACTTTTCATAATCGAAAAAAACTTTTATTTTTCAAAGAAATGTTTTATATATTCATGATTTTTCAATAATTTGTTTCATTTTCTGAAGTAAAGTAATTATGTTTTTTTTTGGGGGTTCCGGACCCTCCAGACCTGCCCCCTCGCTACGTCACTGATAGACATGAAGATAGGCAGTAGAGACCCGGAAATCATTGATAACGAAAATAATGTTTCCTCCGGACTAGTGAAAGATTCCATTTTTGTCAACGAATCGGCGCCAACCAATAGGAAGAGACCACGACTAGCACGTATACAAGCCACGGTCATGGCACCAGAATCATTCCCTAATGACGAGGAATGTGTCGGGCCTCAAAATGTTGGAGAAAATGGACACACTCTCCCGGCTGTGACCCGAAAAAAAACCTTGTTCAGAATATTATCCGGGAAAACAGAAGATCTTTCTTCATAAAATCCCGTATCTATTGGCCCGGTATGAAATGGATAGATATTGGAAATACTGCTGTGAATTAATACCAGCAATTTGAATCCTTCAGTTTCTCATCTACTTGAGGCCGGAATCCTTCGCTCCCCATACGAGGTGGGGAGCGAAGGATTCCTATGCGTTCGCATGTTTTTTTTCTCCGTTCGTACGCTTCGTTTGCAGCGCCCCGATGCGCGCCGTGAGAACCCAGTTAACTCCCCTTCGACCCCACTGAGATGATGAGTTTGCATCCATGGCGACGAAGGAGGAGTGAATAATACCGAAATATCCATTTCCGCTCCTTCTCCTTAATTTCATTTTCTTCTCCTACTCCACCGAGCACCTCCTCCTCACATGCTCGTCTCGAAATGACATCGACCCTCTTCCACTTAACAAGATGTCGCCACGTGGGACGACAACCCCACCCCATACCCCCTCACTCCCCCCTTCAGACACCCTCGCTCGCTTAGAGTATTACAAGCCCCACCACGCCTCTTGCCTTTCAATTTTTTTGAAGCTGGCCGTCAAATGTCATAGTTAGTGATGGGAAAATCGAGTTTTTATAGCCAAATATCGAGGAAAACGATATCAAGCCTTAAGCATCAAGTTTAGATCCAAAATCGATTTTTAAACTTCGATCTTGACCGTTTCTTTTGATCTCCGCAGCGCGAGCGTCAACACCTGTGATAAAGTCATCCGCCCCACGTGAAAGATTATTATCTGAGGCTGGTAAAATTGTTAAGGTACGCCCTATATTATCAAGAAAACATCGAAATCAATTGATCTTTCTAAAAAATTTTAGTGAAGCAAAATTGTTCCAAGCGTTATCCCAAAACTTTAATGCGCTTGCATTTGTAAAGTTTTACTAATAATAATTCACGCATGCATTCTATGTAGATTTTTTTCTACATCTCAAATGTGCATTTTGAGAGTTTTCCAATGCTTAATTAATATGTTTTTGTAAAAACGGTATATTTATAAATAACCGTTGATTTTTTCGATTAGCAGATCTTTTTGTTCAAATTTCGATTTTGACGGAAAAATCGAGCTTATAATTTCGATTAAAACACGGTTGCTCGAAAAATCGACTTTGAACGACTTTTTTTCCATTACCAATGGTAATAAGGAGCAGTTCGAGGTAGAGCCTTACGGATTGCCGCGAATACACTGCACCCTCGGTAACTATGAAGGAGTAGTGTAGAGAACTGCCATCCAGAGGACTCTGATCCGAGGCTACTGTGATTGTTGTTCTTCATGGCGGGTATTTGATGCTGGAAAAGGAATTTAGTGATATCTTGGTGAAAAAAATATTCACAAACCCTCGTGACGAAAACACTAATATACTCCAAGTTACAATGAATTCAGATGTTAGATTTATTTGTGACCAAAAAAAAATGGGACCATATCAGCGACTCTTACAACCGTCTTAACTGGCTTAAATATTAGAAGCGTCGCACCCTTCTGATAATAACTTTAGCCTTCAGTGTCTTAACGACCGTTTACCCGCCATACCTGTATGAGAAATTCGTAAGGAAAACTGAATTACACAACATACCCACCCGAAAACATTCCATTGATCTCCATATCCCAAAATATCGCAAGCTTCATATGAATAAATCGTTCATAGTAACCACCTCACGAATATGGAACTATCTTCCGGCCCAAATAAGATGCATTGAAAACATCAATAAATTTAAACATAGCACATATGGGTTTCTGAAAAATACTTCATCAACTTCATGTTGAATTCCGCTTGTTTATATGCATGTGTAGCGTAATTATTATTACTATTTATATTGATACACATGTGAATAAATGGTTAACTGAGTTTAGAGTTTTGTTAAATCACAGTGATATTCTAATGTTTCGTTTTGTTTTTGGAAAAAATAAATATACTGTTTGTTTGACACTATTGTCATAATGAATTATCACCTTAGATTCCTGTAATTAGTTGTTATATCACAGTGTGGTTTTTTTGTTGAAAATATTGTTTGGCTTAATTGCTTTCATGCGATTGGCAATCCGCACAAGGTGCATTTGTCTGATATTCTCTTTATTTAAATTCAGCTATGAATGTACCAATGCTGAAAATGTAAAATGTGGTACATTTATTTCCTCATGGGTCTCAGCGCTCACGAAAATAAACGAAATTATTATTATTATAAGAATGGGGGAAAGATCTTGCTTAGTCCCTTAATGCTCCACGGACTAAGGAAAGGCAAAGAAGAAGGACAAAATTTTGGGACCGCGGTTTACCAATAGAAACTGCGTGCAGAATACAATGTTTATTCAATTTACTTTTCTCCCCTTTACGGGTTTTCAGATTTGGTCAGTAATGGCTATTACTAGAAAGAAGGAAAAAATTTTCGGAGTGAAGGCTAAAAGTTTGCTCAAGGCTATTGTAAGTACCTCTTGGCATTTGGTAACACTTTATCTTGGTGGCATTGCGCATCTGCCGGCTTCTGCAAGGACATCACAGAAAAGAGCGGAGTCTGCCATGTCACCCTAAATGCGATATTTTTTCACGTTTTTCGCGAAAGAACTAGAAAACCGTGACCTTGAGCGATACAATACAAGAATACGGTATTATTGTAATTATTCTACCGCTTCAGGTAGGTTTGCAAGGAGCATTGAGCAGGTGAATCCACCCTTCTAAAAAGAAATACTGGAAATTATAAAATATAAATCGTTTCTAATAGTTATTTTCACTTTTACAGGACGGACAAATGCTACTTATAGTGTCTGAAGTAGCGCACGGAAGGGGGTAAATTATCTTTCCCTAAAATATTACAGACTTTGGGACTTGTCTCCTTATGCAGGATTTCCCTGTGAGATAACTTCCCTCAACCTCCTTCGCCAAGTATTCAGTCCAATATTCCTTTCCTTCTCCTCCACCTTATCACTATTGAATTCTCCCTGACTAACGCTCTGGCGTCTTGAACGATATAGCACACTTCAACCGACTCTGGAGTGCCACTTTTCAATCTCAGTATACATCAGCTATTTTATCTGGTCACCGCCCATGTCTAACGGAATGAAAAAAATCACACAACAACATGCAGGTGGTTGCAGGAAAAGGTTCGGGAAAAAGAAGATCGCGTCTTAATCTTCACGTAATGTAAGGCTATATACCAATGTTATCGAAGGAGGGGTCTAAACAAAGAAGAGGCGATGGGGTTCGAAATTTGAATAATTTGTTGTCGCACGTCGGTGGTCGTAATCCTTCTGATTTGGCTGCATTTGCCGCTCGAGGTGTGTACGGACTGCCACCTGGATGAAATCTATTTAGGCCGATTAAAATGGAAAAATATTTTTTTTAATCATCCGAACTAAACTCTTACGGCTGGTTTTATAATGTCTGGTTAGCCTTAACTGGAACATGGTACAGCCACAACCTTAGCTGGAGAATGTTAGTAAGTTACAGTAAGTAAAAGTAGTTGAAAATAACGTTTCGTTAAAGTCATGATCTCCAACGCAAGGATGATTTAACTCCTGTTTTCATGCTCCGCAAAATTTGAACCAAACATTATAAAACCGGCCCTTCGTTCGATAATCCAGTGCCTGTGCGTCAGTGATGGCGTTCGCAGAAAAAAACAGCGCGGAAACTAATGAAATTAGCGCCAAAATTGGCGTGTGGTTTGTTCGATTTCGAATCAACGGAGAAATTAGAGTAAAAATTTGGAAGGCGCAGAGCCGCATTCAATTATTTCAATTTCTCTTTGCAGCCGTGTTTTGTTAGCTATAACAGTGAATCGTGGAAGGAGACACTTATGAATAAAAATAAAAAGTATTATTATGGAATTGAATAGTTAACTCCGGGAAAGTAATAGGTGCGGCTGAGAAAACTTCATCAACTCTATTTCAATATTGAAATGAATACTTAAAATTTTCTACGATTATACATTTTATTACGACCTAGATTTAGACTATATAATCTTTAAGGTGATGTAGTGACATTGAAACCTAGGTGGTAATGAATTTTACAATCGTGGAAAATTGCAAGTATTTATTTCATTATGGAAAAATTTCACTCCATCACGCTTAAATCCTCGGATCCTATTTTAATACAAATAAGCTGAAGTTATCTGACAAAGTTCAGAAGAAGAATGATAGATGGAATCCAGTGCGCGCTAGTATTTTTCTATCAAGCTGTGAAACTATTTTTTTCCTTCACCCTTATTTGTATGTATTGCTATTTTTTGTGTACCGCGCCTTTATTTACAGCAACAATGGAACCAAATAATTTCCGGAGTATGTTCACGCATGAAGAAAATGTGTACGGTGGAATGGAGGCATGGCAGAATATAGAAGTCCTGAGAGAGATCGATTTCTCTAATGCCGTCCAATCCACGCTAATGTTTTAGCAAGAAGCTGTGAAGCTAATTTTTTCTACATCCTAATGTGTATTTAATACTATCTTTAAAAAAAACTGATCCGGTCTTCAGTAGAAAGGGCTGTGCAGGATAAATTTCAGTAAAAAACAACAAATCGGAAATGGAGGGAATAATGGCCATGTTATACGGCGGAAAAAAACACGACGACGAGACGGAAGGATTTCCAGGCCGCACTATGAAGCATTTTCGATCGAAGGAGAATCCAATTCAAGCCTCGCCTCGTCTAATTGGAGTCAAATTCAAATGAGCGACAGCTGAGCGCGAATGCGATTGGTCGCAAAGGACAGCTGTCCTGCCACACGCGCGATTCACTCGCATCGAGTGACGATGTTGATTGGTGGGGCAGCTGCAGCGCCCTCTCCATGATTTACATTTCCAGCTCCATTTCGAAGAATTCCTCTCGAAGGAGGAATCCAAAATCGGAGTGGGGGAGAGACGCCAGTTTCCATGGTTACACGTGAGCAGGCGATATCTGAGCCAGTGGCACGCGTGACTGGGCCCATAAAAATTTCTCGGAGCTGACGGGCGCGGAGAACTTCCTGGTGATGCTGTAAGCAAGAGGAACGGTCACTTTATAAATAAATTACTTCGCAAGTCTTTCCGTGTTGGGAGCGGAGGCCTAGTGAGGAATAAACGCTTGGCTGGAGATCGCGAGGAGTTCCTGAGTTCATATCCCGCGTAGCATTGCCTTAGTACATGCAAAGGCTATGTATCGTTTTTTATTTTCTCTTCAATGGTTCGCAAATATTGTTATTACACTGTATAAACAAACTCGGGAGCAAAAACACATCCGCACGCCACAACTTTTAAAATCCAACCCCTCTTACTCTCCCTCCCGCGCCGTCAACAACAATAGGGTAGTTTCCTTCATCAAGGAAAACGCAACGCATTGATTGCGATTCCTTACCCACCATTAATGTATTCATAATATACAAATAATTTGGTTTTAGAAATACCAGTTTAGACGAATGGCAAAGGTCAATTTTAACCTCATTTGAAAAAGGCCAAATTGGCGCCCAAGCGATTCCACTCCACGTGACGTCACAGGGACCTAGTTTCTATACGAGTAGATACGAGTTTTGCATTGTCTGTGATTACCAATGCATGCATGAGGCACAGAGCTCAGGGAAAAATCTCTTAATAATCACCTATTAAAACTGGCTAAGGTCGGAAAGTTTCCTTCGTTTGATAGAGTAATAATAATCCTTGTTTAAGGCAAGCGCTACCTGTTAGCAGGGTACTCTGCTACCTGCTAGCAGCCTGCGTCGTATCAGCGGTCTAAGACTCGCCCCAAGATCACTTCACTTTGCGGCAGCGGGAACCAGAAATACGCCACACGGACTTTTCCCAGCATTCCTACTTAGCCGTCGCGTTTTCGCGCGCTTGAAAATTTTCACTTTTCGTTTAATCGCGAAAAATAGATATCGTCATTCGAAATTCTAAGAGCGTGAAATGCGTACTGCAGGAGTAATAATAATCTTTTGATTTAGGCAATAAAAAAATAACAGGAAACCACCCTATTGCTCCACTCCACCTCTGCTGCTCATTATTGCCCGCTTCATTGTCCTTCTCCTATCAATCGTCACACCAACACCCAACTCAAAACAACTGAAAATTAGGTGTTACAGCTAAAATATACTGGTTGCGCGAGATAGCCCAGGGAAAGGAACTAGCCTGAATGTGTGATATTCAGGTAAGTATCTGTGGTATTCAAGGATAATATTAATATTAGTATAACCAATACCGGTTTTGTAAAATAATTACCGATTTAGCAATATTATCATATAATAATATAACGTACAAAATGGCGTAGTCACCACCGAACCGCTAGGAAATGAGAAATTGTCAAAAAAAATACCTAAAAAATTCACTTTTCATCACCAATATTCAGGCGCACAGCTAGGAATTGAGGCGAGGGAGGGGGGTTTTTTAGGAGCAACTAATACCGGGGGGTATGGAATACGGGAGGTGCGGGTGCCCTCCCCAGAACATTTTCATGATGAATGGTTCAAAATGGTAAGTTTCACGACTTTATGAGGGATATTTAGTAATCATTACACTATTACATAAGTAAAATTTATAAAATTAAGTAAAATGGATTCAATTTTAAAATGTCTCTGAGTTCTGGGGGGGGGGGTTTCGTCCCCCAAACCCCCCTTACTGCGCCACTGCCAATATGTGCCATAAAACTGCTAAATACTGAATAACACTTTCTAGGGTTTCAAGCCGAGTTATAGTGTCCATTTTATCCAACGTTCCGAAGTCCGACAACTTCCTCGTCATCTGGAAACCCAGAGCCCTTTGTTGCCTGTCAGGTATGATACTACCAGTTACACCTACCAGCCACCTAGTAGCCATCTTCTTGGACGTGAAAACCTTGTTTGGTAAACCCAGTCTGATATTCGCCTAGGAAGAAGATAGCTAGGTGGTGTAACTTGTAGCATACCTAACCGGTAATCGGGTAAGCTAAATGAATTTTTCATGGCGTATTTCGCAGCCTTGTTTCTCCATTGGAACGAGGCTTTGACGTTGACAGTGGTAGAGAAGTCGAGAGTGGAAGCTCTCGAAATGCTGTGCTACCGTACAATAAGAATAACGATAACACAGTGTCAAACACACCTCCCAGGGTATTCCTTTCCTTCAGAAATCAATAGAAAGATAACGATAGAATGTATCGACCGAGTAAGCAATGAAGAATTCCTGAAAAGAGACGTCTTCTAAAAACCTTAACGAGAAGACAGGACTACTTACTTGTCCACATTATGAGGCATGATGGCCTGATGTAAACAATCGTTGAAGAACAGGTGGAAGGGAAAAAGGCCAAGAGATGGCCACGAATGAGTTATACAGGACTGGTTATAAAGGATGTAAAAGAGGAGTAATACGTCATTATGAAAAAAGGCAAGCAGATGGGAGAGATAAGAATGGAGAGCTGAGTCAAACCAATCTTTAGACTATTGTCTTATGATGCTGATGGTGGAGGTCAGCTGCTGAATGGGTTTAGGAAAATAATTCGACGATAAGAATAGGGTAGTTTCCTTCATCAAAGAAAACGAAAGGCATTGATGGCAATTCGTTACCCACAATTAGTGTATTCATAATATACAAATTATTTGGTTTTAGAAATACCGGTTGAGACGAATGGCAATGGTCAATTTCATCCTCATTTGAAAGAGGCCAGATTGGCGCCCATGCGATGCCACTCCACGTGACGTCACAGGGACCTAGTTTCTATACGAGTAGATAGGAGTTTTACATCGTATGAGATTACTAATGCATGTATGAGGCACAGAGCTCAGTGAAGCATGTCTAAATAATCACCTATTAAAACTGGCTAAGGTCGGAAAGTTTTCTTCGTTTTATAAGGTATTAATAATCCTTATTTAAGCCAAGCGCTACCTGCTAGCAGGGTACTCTGCTACCTGCTAGCATCCTGCGTCGTATCAGCGCTCAGAGCCTCGCCCCAAGGTCATCTCACTTACAGCAGTGGGAACCAGAACGACGTCACACGGATCTTTCCCAGCATTCATACTTAGCCGTCGTGTTTTCGCGCGCTTGAAATTTGTCACTTTTCTTTTAATCGCGAAAAATAGATATCGTCATGAAAAAATCTAAAAGCGTGAAATACGTACTCCAGGAGTAATAATCTTTATATATCATCATATCTACAGAGTACCCTGCGAGCCACCTTTAGGGCCCGAGATTCCCATCCGAGTTTATCGAAGAGGTCAGTTACACTAACAAGACTATCGTAACGACTTTAAACGTAAGTACCTGGCAGGTCTTCTTTGCACGCGTTCTAACTCTATTAATAAGCCTATTTCATGAGGGTCCCAAACACAGGCAGCGTATTCTAAATGGGGTCTAACGAGGTAGAAGTAGCTAATTTCTCTCACTTTGTCGTCGCACTTTCCTAATATTCTTTTAACAACACCCATTTTACGATTAGCTTGACCGGTTATTTCCCGAATACGTTTATTCCACGATAGATCATAATTGAGTGTAGCTCCTAGATATTTTACGGATTCAACTGTCTTTAACCCTATAGGTGGCTCGCGGAGTATTATGTAGATGATTTTAGGAGAAAATGCTATTTCAAATGAAGCAGTCGTCACAGAACCACCAAAAGATGGGAAAATCGTGCGGATGCAGCGGAAGCATTGGGAAGGGGTAGGGAAGCGAAAGATCCAGTATTAGGAGCGGTGTACGGTGTCCTTGGAGGCAGTGAGCGCCCTCTAGATTCCAGAGGTACGGTCCCTGGAACGGGGATGAAAGACGTGGATGAATTGCTTTTAGAGGGGAGGAGGGTGCGAAAGGGGTTGTTAGTGGTTGCTCTCGGGGATATATAGGCGTGTGGCGGGGGGTGTGTCGCATGTATGGGGTCGCGAGTTCACGCCGCCACATGTGTTTCTTGTTTCGGGTCGACTAATGAAGCGGCAACTATCCGGTCGGAGGTCATTCCTCAAAACTATGAGAGAAGACGAGAAGAGTTGAGAAAGTATGGAGGTGGATAGTATGCATGGGGCGAGGGCCGTTACGAAGACAAGGGAGGTTTAGAAGTCGGGGAAAAAAAGGAAGCAATCAGAAAAATTGAACCAAGCCCAAGGTCAATGTCATTTCAGGATTTGAGCAATCCATTCAATCAGTTTCACTAGCGATTAGTAGAATACTAGATTGGTAAGGGTAGAGCTCACTCCATACTAAGCCAGAGGCGCGTGAATATCATGCATTCAGGTTACGGGCATCGTTTTCTTTCCCTGGGCCACCTCAAACTTCGACGATTTAATTCGGGGGACTTATCCGAAGGCTTGTCATCCGAGATTTGAACCCACGACCCTAAGATCAGCAGCCAATTGCTCCAACCACTAGGCTACCAGGCTGTCCCTTTGACCAAATACACATAATAAAAGCAATCGCCCAAGGTTTTATCACATGGAGATTTTCAGTCATGAAGATAGAAGAGAAGCTCCTTGGATGAAATTAGCCTTGAAAAATTCATTTAGCGAAACGTACCCGATCGCACATCAGGTATACTACAAAATTACACCATCAAGCTATCTTCCACCATGGTAAATTACAAACTAGCTTTACCGAACTGGGGGTTCACGCCGTAAGAGATGGCTTTATGGTGCAACTGGTTGCATTCCTAATTGGCAATCGCGAGATTCATGTTTATACAATTTCGACGTAGTTATGTAGGAAATTTCTTAATTTTAAAATAATTATTTTAGAAAACAAGGCTCTATCGCAGTAATTAAAAAAGTTACCGTGAATACACGTACTACCTTCCCCCTCAGTTCAGTCGTACTTTTGAATAGTATTCTGGTTAGGCACCAACGGATGTTGGAGCCAATGCTATGATTACTTTGCAATATGATCATAAAATTTTTGATTGACATGTTACATCATTGTTTGTTAAGTTGAAGATAGTTTGAATGCATCGTAAAAACTCTAAATAGAATCATTGACATTAATAATTTTTCATCTCGTCAATACATGTTTCGAAGCACGCATTGCTCAATATCTTACAACGAGTGATTCAAAATGGTACATTTTCCTCTCTCAGCCCGAAACTTTGTAATATCGGGTAATTTTGTTTCTCAATCGGCCCAGAATTATATATATTATATTGCGCAATTTCGTGCCACAATCGGTGCAGATAATTTTGGATGTCACATGGATCGGAACTTTATTTACTATTACGGGCAATTCGAACCTTCCCAGGCCCGGAACAATACGTTCTGTTTCGTATCGGGTCAATTTCCCAGTGACTAAGCATCAAGTGGCTCCTTTGTGATATTCATGATCTGACTGGTGAGTACGTCGAACATTAGAAAAGGAGAATAGATTTGTACATTTTATATTCCGTGAGACATTCAGCAACCGAAATTACTCTTAAGCAAGAATCACGAGGTCATTTTTTCTGTCCCTAAGAATGATTGCTCCAGCGATAGGTTTTCAGGGACCGAAAGAGTGATCGCTCGGCACATCACACGGTTATTCTCACCATCCCTTTTTCCATAATTCATTCCCTCACTTTTCTTATTTACGATTGTCATTCAATGAAAAGGAAAGCGTGGCGTTACAATTGCTCTTTGTGTCCGTGGGTTCTGATTGGCTAAAAAAACTGGTACCTGCGATGGTCTCAGCGACGGAAAAAAGGGACGTGCCGAGTGGTGGAAAAAAAGGCTGAGATTTCCATCCCTGGAGCCATCGCGGAAAATGATTGTGTGAAACGGTCATTATTCCGCCATCATTGGAGTGATCGCTTGAGCTATGGCTCGGAAGGGATGGAAAATATGAACTTGTGATCCTGACTGAAATAAGGTTTGGATTACGCTTGAATACAATTTCCAACTCAGTTCCAATTACCCCGCGCTAAGATTTTAACTCTAGGAAACCTTTTCTTAAATTTGAATGCGGCGAGAGGGATGCATCTTGAAATGAATCGAGGGAGAGAAATATTTCTTCGAGCAGTTCGTTTGCACCCTCCCAGTGACATATCGGGTGACGGATGTCCCTTTGGTGGGGGGGAGGGTTGGGGGGTCTGGCGCTGAAAAAGGGAAGCGGCCGTAATTGAGAGAGAAGGCGAGGGCTGGCTGGGTGACTGACTGCCTGCGGGCAGATAATAGGCTTCCTAGAGAGGGCGCTCTTCTCCTAGAATGAGACGATGGGAAAGAGAGGATTGTGTGTGTGGTTCTGCTTCGCTAAAGAAGGTAGCGCGTGCCGCCTTGCTAGTTAATCCATGCACTGGAGGCGAAATATTATTACCTACAATATGAAAAATATAATTTTTTGATAAATACGCTTATAAAAAAGGAAAAAAATAACGGCCTACGACCCTTTAAAATATTGAAAATTTCAAATATGGTCGATGAGAAAGTTACAACAGCCTTGCTAGTTAGTTCATTCCCTGGAGGCGAAATAATATTACAATATTGAAAAACAATATAATTTTTTCAAATAAGTTCAACAGATTCAGGCTTCAATTGGTGGAAGTTAGACACATTGAAATAAATAAAATCTCGTAACATATTTCCACAAAATTTCTTACTGCGTGCAACGCGTTTCGGCTCGCTGAGCCATCATCTGGTCTTGTACCCGATGATGACTCAGTGAGCCGAAATGCGTTGTACTAAGTAAACAAATTTTGTGGAATAGTGCTACGATCTTTTATTTATTTAAAAATATAATTCTTTATAGATACGCTAATAAAAAAAGAAGAAAATAACGTCCTACGACCCCTTGAATTATTGAAAATTTCAAAAATGGATGGTGAGAAAGTTACAACAAGTTTCAGAAGAACATTTGAGGGATAAAAAACGAAAAACGTGGTGCGCATGTGAGATTATAAAATTAATACTTGGTCATTCTTGGAACTAATCACCATATTTAATTTTTATTTATTAATATTACTCGAGATAATGTTCCGCTCATGGTAAAAGTGTAAGAACGTCGCTCTAACATTCAGTTCTGAGCTGAAGGAGAAAGAGGAATAAGTGTGTGGTTCTGGTTCGCTAAAGAAGAATGCTAGTCCAGTCGTTAGGGGATAAAATTGGAGTCTAATCCTACATTTGTTTAGATTTGATAAGTGGGGGTAATTAATGTTTAAAACAATTAGCTCGCGAATAATCAGGCGTTGATTAGCCAGTCAGAGAGACGGCTGAGGGGTAGGATGTTACTTATTTTTTCTCGGATTTTTTGTCTACCTCTTAAAATACGCTACAGGGTGCAGAATGGATATCCTATATCCGATTGCTTAAGATTTAGAGGTCGCTCAAGGAGCATAATTAACAATTATGGTGCAATAACATTCAATTTTCCCGATTTTAGGGGATAATATCATTCACAGGGTTAACGTACAATTTCACAGTTCTTTCGGGCCAAAAAATGCGATCCATTCTTACGTCCGCTCAAAAGTTTTCCATGAATACAATACTTTTCTGCGAGCCACAGCCGCGCGTCACACCTCTAACGGCGAGCTGGTCGCTCACAGGCCGCATTCACGGTCAGCTGATAGGTCCTGCGCCCCTCATTGCCTCGCGCCTTCCCTAACGTGAGTCGGTGGAAGAAGGAAGGAGTCGATTACTAGGTTGAAATTGTACACACCGATTGCTTACTGTAGTTTATCCTTTAAAATAACTACTGTACTAATATTTGAACCTAATATATGATAAAGAAAGAAAATTTCAGGTTGAAAATCCCAAAGAATATGACGGACTGAAAACCTAAAATTGAAAGCAGCTAGCCAACTGTATTCATGCTTGTCAAATGAATTGAAAATGCTTTAATTATGCTTGCTAATCTCCACTCCTCAACGCAGTCATGAACAATCTCAGCAGCCCACTGGCAGTTCCGGTGAGTTTTGGAATCTGTAATGTTGTTTTTCTTTCACCAATCGGCCATGAGATTTATTGAACCATTTAATGGCGTAATATGCAAAATAGTTATTACATTACAAAATTTATATTACTTGATTCAACGATTGCGTAAAAATTTCCTTTGTTGGTACCTAGTAACCCTTGTTGGCCTAAAAGTGGTGAGGGGTATAGTAGCTGCGTTAGGCAAGCGTTACGAGGAGTAAGGGATGCGGATTAATTAAAGGATGAGTTTATATAAAAGGCTAAAGGGTAGAGAAGCGCTACAAAGATGTTGAACAAATTAGGCTGGGAGCCGCTAGAGACTCGGAGGCTGCGCCATGCTTAAATTGCTTAAGCATTTGAGAAAACATACCTTTCGGACCGGCACAGAGAATATCATATTGGAACCCCACTATATATCTAGGGCCGACAGAGTCGATAAATTTAGACGTATATTTTGCCGAACGGATAGGTATGGTAATTCGTTTTTCCCCCGAACGATAGAGGGCTTTAAAAAATTCTAGTAGGAATTTCGTCAAAGCGTTTCCTTTTACCTGCGAACTAAAATCTAAAACGCCAAACCTTTTTAGGCGGATTACCGAGTAGCATGTAGATGTAGATTTATAACCATGATTAACGTCATAGGCATTTTTTCCGGTTCTTTCGTCGCTAAGAATTAGCTAAATCTTAAGCCTGTATCATTTTTTCAGTCCCTTTCGAGCGATAGCTTCTGTCTCACGTACCCAGGATTATGTCAAAGTGGATTGCACGAAATCTCTGAGGAATACTTCGGTTTTTCAGTTCCAGGGAGTGTACGAAATGTGGAAACACGCCTGCAGAAGTGCATCGATACTGAAGGAGCATGCTTTGAAGAATATCAGAGTTTTTTTTTAGCGATATAACTAATAAATTTCTTTCAATCAATTTATTCTCATTATTTTAAAATACGCACCCAGAATTGATGGAAAAAGTACTGAAAATATGTGATCGGCATTAATTAAAATCACCCGGTCAAATTTGTAATTAATAAGCGTTACAAATTATTCTTAGAGGAAGCATTCAGTAGGATTACTATTACGATTTAAATTACTTTAAAATTTGCTCCTGTACGTGACGCAATGTCTGTCAATATATGTTAGTAATATTTTATATATTATAAAAGCAAGAAGTGAAAAAGAGCATTTTAATTATTATTCGATGCCATTGATTAAAGTAACAATAAAAATGCTTGGCTGAAGCAATTTAGGCTTAAATAATATGTTCTAACAAATATTTAGATATGTGGATGAGGTCAATGTAGCTGGAACAGCCTTAATGTAACTGGATGTGACTGTAACTGGATGTAACTGAATGAACAGCCTTAATGTATCTAAATATCAGCGCGCGTGAATTCAAATGTTCACGATTGATTATTGAATGTAACGATTACACAAAGTTGCAAATAATTGCTTAAACTTTGGGGTAGATTATTGAACAGTGAAAATTGCTTTCTTAAAAATGTATTGATCACGAGCAAAAATTACAAAAAATTACTCGTTAACAGCAATGCGATTACATTTACTTCCGGGGATCGGGTTGATATGGTGGCTAGAGTGTTGGCTTCCCACCCGGCGGGCTCGGTTCAAATCCCGGCAGTGACAGAAAATTTTCAGAGACTGCCCGATCCCTGCTTGAGTGTTGTGTGGAGGGAATTTGAAGCGCAACCCTCCGTCCGTCGAATGGGACGTTAAGCCGCGGTCCCCTTGGTGCCTTTCGTTAAGAGCAGGGTAATGCCGACGCCGGGTTTCTCTCCACCCTTCCTTCCATACCCTTCCCTCATGGCGCAAATGGCCTCAGCTGTCGGTAGCCTCTTTCAAATACCATACCATACCATCATCTCAAGAGCATAATTTCACATAGAAACCTATGAGAACTAGTATTTCGGAAGGTGATCAGTGGAGTAACAAGGAATATGCTTTGGGGGTGGGCATTTGAGGGGGCTAGTTGGGCGACCCCATCTCCCCCCAATATTGGTGGGGCGCAGGGGGTGAATATTTCCTCCCCCTCATAACCTGTGTGTGATCAGCAGCACTGTGGTGCTGTGTCTCTTAGTCATGTGGCATCACATCGCTCACTGATCAGGGGTGATCGCACAGTGCAGCTGATTGAGCTCATTCAAAACCACTTTCTATGCTCCATGAATGATGATTCCTCACTTCCGCCGGGTTTCTCTCCACCCTTCATTCCATACCCTTCCCTCGTGGCGCAAATGGCCTCAGCTGTCGGTCGCCTCCTCCAAATACCATACCATACTTTCACTTCCTGCAGTCTTCGAACTTCTCGGTCGTTGATTAATAAGGGTGAAGCCGATAGAGAAGTGACGTTGTCTGCTACCGTCGAGCACTGCCCGACCCGTCGCTTGGCTTCGCCCTGGTCCGTCCCTCCAGGTGACGACGACGCCGCTTTTGAAGTGCTGCTAATGGCGTCCCAAGGGAGGGCTATCCTCTTTACTGTGGACTAATTCCCTAATTTATTTCTCATCCCACTCCACCTTACTCCTGCCTCTCTTTCCCTTGTTATTTCAACGCGACCACTTCTGAGAGGGACGGTCGCCGTGGATCCTTGTACCGGTTTCGAATTGGAGGATTTTTGACAAATTCTCCCATGGTCACAACAGTTTTGCCTAATGATAAATACCTGCACTCGGTATATAAATTTTTACTGGTTAATTTAGCTGAGAATAGGGTTTTTTACTTCCTAACTAGCTCACTAGGTTCGTAAAATTTTCTTTACGATCCGTCAAAGTAAATTTGACAATTTTTCCGTTCTGTTGGGTGGAGAGCTGCGTCAAACCAATCTCTATCTACATAATAATAAATACCTGCACTCGGTATATACATTTTTATGGTTAATTTAGCTGAGAATAGAGTTTTTTGCTTCCTAACTAGCTCGCCAAAATTTTCTTTACGATTCGTCAAAGTAAATTTGACAATGTTTCCGTTCTATTGGGTGGAGAGCTGCGTCAAAACCAATCTTAAGATTCTCGACCACTGATGCTTGAGAGGAAAAATAAACCTGTACACTTGAGATTCCCATCATATCGGCATGCAAGAACGTGTGCACATTCTTATTTCTAGGATGATGCAGCTGAATTTCAGGCCTAAGAAGGGATTCACGGAAAAATGTGTTCTTGAAGCAATTACCATGCATAGAATGTCGCTTTGCCAGTCCATTGGCTTCGTCGCGTGGATGCGAGTCGAGTATTAGGTACGACTCATGAACACTGTTTCATTTCGCGTTTTCTCCGCTTCACTCGTTCAAAGTTGCAAGTGAACGTTCTTGAAAGGATGAACGCATCTGCTGCTTAGGTATTGCTCTACTCAGGCACCGAGAGCCTATGGCATGGGGTGTCAAAGCTAGAGATTGGCTCAGAAATTATGGAAATCGTTCTCGGAGAAGTTATCTTCACCCGTGCTTCATACATTCAACATATCTCCCAGTAAAATTCTCTCTATTTATAAATCTTTGGAAATTATTCAAGCGAAAAACTTAAACCTATGTTACTTTTCTCAGGGTTGATCAACTTTGCATGGAGTGCGCATCCTGGTTTGGAAAATTAGTCTTTTGAGAAGAAAGCTTAAAGCCCCGTTCACATCAACTTAACTTGAATTAAGAGGACGTAACAACGAAGGTTTAAAATTAAGAAGAGAAACTTTAATTCACAACAAATCAAAGCGGAGTAACTCGACACGAAATAGCCATTAGTTGAGAAATGTTCGTATGTCTTGCAAAGTTTATGCAGAAGAAAGAAAGGTAGTTATCAATTGCACTATCAAAGGTTCTCTTAAATTGATTTCAAAATTGAAACTATTTCTGAGATGATATGATTGGAATATTTTACGCATCGGCATTTGCTATATAAAGTCAAGTGACGCCAAATTGAGTTGATGTGAACCGGGTTTAAGAGGACTCACCATTGTCTTAAGGGGACTCATCACTCACTCTGGACCAGTCGTACATATTTTTTTCTTTATGGCATCGCATTAATTGTTTAAATCTTACGATGACATCAAGATATTTTCAGGGCATATAAAGTTGAACATTGTCAGCATTAAAAAAATAATGTGATTAATTTTGAAATTTTTTATGGAGGCAAATATTAAAAAAGGTGTATTAAATATTATCGCTGCCAGAAGATAATACGGCATTACAGCGTTAGAATTTCGATCGTCACGAGTGCGGCGATGGAATCTTTGGCCATATTCATGTACATTTACAGGATGTCAGTGATGTAATGTGACGAAGTAAAAGTAATTATTCCCGGGTTTTCAACCAAGTGTATTTCTCCATCTCCATCATCTTAGAGATAAAAGCATCCCACCGGTTGACAAACCGAGAAGAATCTCTGCATTTAATAGTGAGTGTAAGCGACTCAAGGGATAGGTTGCGGGTTAGCGACCCTTCCGAGGGTTGACCACACCAACCATCTACATACTCGGTATACTGTACCGTATATACTCAGTATATACTGAGTATCTAGGTGACCATGGCCACATCCAACTGTGGACTGCTTGTGACACGGTCCAAGATATTTATTTATGTATTTTCTTCCCGAACCACCGAATACAGCTCATATCGGCCATTTTATATTCGACTAATTTAACCATCGCACGTACACGAACAGCCATGCCCTGGATAGGGGAAACCTACGCAGGAGGGACTCGAACCCGTTACCTCTTGTTTGGCAAGCGAGGAGTTTATCCCGCCGCCACCGAGGCCGGCAATAGCGTGGCTATTTACCGGTCGGCTATCCTCTCGTAACAAAAAAATAGGTAGAGGTTATTTTTCGAGGCTGACAACTTAAGAAAAACGTAGTACATAACTAAAACCCATGATCAACCATTATTTGCTAATTCTCAGAACAGCAGCCAGTGAAAGGTAAGTATGCGGCAGGAGAGACAGAAAAATCGCGAATATATTACACGACTTAAAGATCTAATCTAAGTATCTACAGTGATTTTAAAGTAAAAGAAGTCAGAAGGAATAAATAGAGAAAATTAAAGATCAAATACCTTTAAATACTGCTCAGGCCAGGGTGTTCAAGAGGAATTCCTAGAAGGAAAGAAAACAATTTTCTATCAACAAATAATAATAATAATAATAATAATATAACTTTATTTCATTTACATTCAAATATATTACATTAGAAAACACTTAAATAATTATGGAATATATAGGTACCCCTTATTGAATAGTTATGGGGCTACCATCATACACTTTTTGCACAGGTCTGGTGCTAACATACATGAGAAGTAAATTTATTTCTTTGCATTAAGTTATTTGTTATCTTACCGATTGTATTCATTATTATAATATGATATTTCAAATATTTACACAAGGATAAGTATCTTTCTTATATAAACGCATACGCTCAAGAGGCACAAAAACAATATTATATATTTAAGAGGACGCTATCTTTGCTGCTGAATCGACTTCGGTCATTTTTTATATTTACAATCATAATGCCTGTTTCCATAGTTTTATATGTGACTGTGGAGCAGAGTACTAAGTAATGGGTTTGAAACTAATTTGACAGTTTCATAATCGAAAAAACTTCATTTGTTAAAGAAATATTTTGTAAATTCATGATTTTTCAATGTTTTGTTTTCTTTTATGAAGGAAAATAACTGTATTTTCATATTTCGGGGGGGGGGGGGGGGGGTGGGAGGGGGGACTCCCCTGGCCACGCCACTGGTCAGTGCTTCATTGGTTCTCTTCATTGTGGTTTAGGTCGCAAATTTTTCGCATGTAAACAACGATTTTGATGTACCCCAGAAGAAAGGAAGAAAAAATGAAAGGTTTGAAGAATAAATGAGAAGGTGTGAGATATTCTATCTTACTATGAATAGCTGAAATTGCATTTCGTGGCTGCACACGATGGTTTTGTAATTAAGCGATTCGTGAAAAACGGACTTAAAACTGTTTCTCAGGACTTAAGTCGCTGAACTCTGCCCTTGAAAATACCAACTCAAGCACTCACTCAGTGATTCTGCCCAAAGGTTGGTTTGGATATATGAGGGTAGAGCTCAGCGTTGACTAACCCACAGTCGTGTGAATTTCACACATTCAGGGAAGGGGGTCCGTTCCTATCCCTAGGGCACCTTGGACTTGGAGAATTAACTTAGAGATACGTGAAAATCGCACTTTCATTTTTATTTTATCGCACTTTCAACAACAGTTTATCGCATTTTGTAGCGCCTATTTTTTATTTTCATAATGAGGTAGATGACGATAAAATGTAGTGAAACACAGTTATATGACAAAATATAGAATATTTTAAATAATTATTTTGTCGAACAATAATAAATCAAGGAATAAGACATGAAGTGGCGGCGGTGTAGCTTGCCCGCAACCACTTGTAGTTCGCGGCCACGTAGAATCCCAGCCAACTCGCAGCTGGCCAGTCGCTCACCTGCTTTAAGCGGTTAGTGTCGGCGGAGCATTTACACTGCGCTCGGCACAAAATGTACGAATTTTGCCGTCGAAAAGGCAAATTTGCGTAAAAATATCATAAAATTCCAGTCATCGCATGTATGTCGCATTTATTTGCGCACATCGCATCTATATCGCATTTATCGCATTTGCGATTTTCACGCATCTCTAAGAATTATGATTTGGGGTGACCGAAGGCTTCACACGCGATATTTGAACGCGGGACCCCTCTGTGAGTAGCAAAGCCCTCTACCCAATAGGATAACTTGCTCCCAGTAGGAAATACACTATGGGAAATTTCTACCCAGGTTTTAATCACCATCGTCCGTCTCTTTCATTCTTTTGAACAGTTATCCTTACATCCCATGCCATTCACCCACCTTTCGTCGCCTCGCAAACAGAGAATCCTTTGGAGTGGCCATTCAAAGCTCACCCTGCCCCGTTTTTACGTCGCCGAGACGCTAAATATTGCTTAAATTAAAAAAACCTTTACATCCCCACATATCTCTCGATCCAAAAGGAAGACAGGAAGAAGATTCGAAACTGATGAGAATGTAGATTTCCGTGATGAAGGTCCACTTTGGACTGCCGGGCGAGGAGTCAGAAAGAGTTTCCCTAATTGGCGGCGGCAGAAATGAGACAACTCAATCGAGCGTGTGTGTGAACTCCAAGCGGCTCATTCTTTCACATTCTCCTGGGGCGAATATATAATTTATATATAGGGAGAGAGAGGCTAATAAGATCCCGATGTGTGTTTTTAGTTCTCTGCCAAACCTCACGCACACCCAACCTCTACCACTCTCCGACGAAGAAGAAGAATAAAAAAAAAAGAGAGAAAAAAATGAAAAACGCCAGGCGCACACTAACACTCAAGGCGGCGCCGTTAATTCCGGCCTCATCTCCATTTGTCACGTGGTGGACCCTCTCTCTGGGCTGGGCGCGCCTATTACACGCTGCCTCGCCTTGTTCCTCCGGCCGGCCAGACTCCATTTACACCATCCGAACATCCCCTCTTCCCATCGAGGACTCTTCCAACTCTATAACAGCCCCAACCTCATCCCACCCCGATCTCGATATAAACTGCCAACCTCACCAACTGTGGATGACGCACTCTGGCCCAAGGGGGACCTTGTGATGGAAAAATCGATTTCGATCGAAATCGAAAATCGAGTTTTAACCTTCCGTCGGGCGCAATGGATCTGGCGGGCTCAGCGGAAGTTTTTTTACGCTTCTCCGAGCCAATAGTTCGCAGAGACGCCTCATTACCATAATAGCTGTTTATTTTGGTACGCTATATGCAGCCTTTCGCTTTTCGCATTTATGCCGACAGATCAGTGGCGAATTATTTAGTATCATTAAGCAGAGTAATGATAAAATAAAGTGAAATAAAAGCATTATTGGATATATTATATAGCAAAATAAAGACCCTAATCATACACAATTCACATGCTAAAGTACATTCCATTAAATAATACTTTAAGCCTAAAGATTAGGTCGCACCTTGCTGGATCGGTCCGGGGCACGATGGCGGTGTGTAAAGGGGTATATTAATGGCAAATAAGATATCATTTGTGTGTTAGATTACACTAGTTATGGTGCTTTAAAGTTTAAAGGTGTACCACCGAGCCGTGCTAAGAGTTAATTATGTTATTTTACATCTGTGCCTGTTAGGCACATTGCGCCAGAATTCAGCAATTCCAATATTGAGCCCAACGAAAGGTTAATATAAAAAGATCAAGGAAATTGAGATCCAGCAATGATCTTCGAGTTCCGATTCAAACTCTATTTTTAAACTTCGATCTTGACCATTTCGTTTGATCTCATCTGTGTCACAACCGGCGCATTCGTCAGCGCAATTTACAATTAGCTAAATGAGTGCAGGATTTTAAATGACAATCCTTCTGGTGGTATGAAAAACATTTTTTTACCGTTTTCAAGAAATATGAAGGAGGCGTTACTGAGAATTAAAAAAAAACGCGAAAGAACGAAAAGAAAAAAACCTTTTTCGTGAAAAAATAGGAACAGATAAAACCTTTGCGGCGTAGTGGTCGGGTTGGCGAAAGGTTAGGTTTGATTTCCATTGCTTGGGATCGGATCCAATTCCCCATGACTATGAAACTACATCAGAAGTATCAGAAGTGGCTATAACTATTTGCGATCAAAGAAAATATGGATCGAGGGTTTTGTGGGCTGACTGGATAGGGGCCCTTGATATTTATCTAAGGGTCCGATATTATGACTTAAGAGAATGTTAATAATAAAAATGATACATCGCGCATTATTAAAAACACTACGTTTACCAGCCAGCAAAAACATTTATTTGCATTAAAAAAATTCTTCTGTTAGTGCTAATAGGCTTTATAGCACATTAATTCGACTTGTACCACTTAAAACTAGTTCCACCTACGCAAGTAAATACTCCAATAACGTCACCATAATCATATTTCTTGAATGACAGATCAAAAATTTAATTTTACATGAATTACACTTACGGAGTCCTGGTGAAACTGAAGTTTCATCGAATAGCCTGTGAGGCTGAAGGTGTTACCTAAATACATTATTCATCAGTCAAAATGGCTAAGTTAAACTTGAATCACGCGATCACTTTTCCGTCCCTCAAGGTAATAGCTCCAGTAATATGTTATCTGGGATCAAAAGAATAACCGCTCGACCCATCATTTTCTGAATCACACGGTCATTCCCACCGTCACTTTTTCCATCGCTTATCCCGTCACTTTCCATACTTAAAACTAATAATCCATTAAAGTGAGGCATGGACGATGACAGCAGCGGAGAAAGCAAGAATAGAGGCCTTAGAAATGTGGTGCTACAGGAGAATGATGAGGATCAAATGGATCGATCGAGTAAGTACTAATGAGGAAGTCCTAAGAAGAGTAGGAGAGAAGAAAAGCCTCGTGAATAAGAAGACGGAACGACCTTATAGGCCACATCTTAAGACATGATGGCCTGATGAAGACATCGATGATCGTCGAAGGACAAGTAGGTGGTAAGAACGGAAAGGGAAGACCTCCACTGGATAACCCCGCCACTGGTTTGGAGGTTAGAGCTCATCCCGAACTAAGGTGGATTTCACTCATCCTAGGGAGGGAGGGTTCATATCCCTCGATCACCTCGAACTTCCAAGTTTATGATTTCTAGTGTCCGAGGCCTTCTTCCTGGATTGGAAATCGTGACCCCACCGTAATCTCTTTCACCGTAATCCATTTTCTCTCGATCTATGCTTAAAGCGAATTACGTTTTGCGTTCGGGGAGAACAAAAAATATTCCCGCATTTGATGGTGTTATAAAGTTAGGATAAATATGGTCCTTCTCGGCGAATGGACACTGAATAAGGTCTTCTCGGGTTCCCAGCCGGATTAGAGTGTCCATTTTCTCCAACCTGGCGGACATTGATCCCTGATGATGAGGAACGTGTCGCACATCGAAACGTTGAAAATTGGCTCTCTCTCACCCGGATGGAAACTGAAGAAACCCTAATTCCGTGATAAAAAGTTTTTTAAAGGCCTGTCCTAGGAGTCCTTTTAACATCACCCCGTTCATAAAATGACACGGATTTATTTTTTTCTCTTCCTACGTAATAGAGATGAGACTAGACAAAAAGTGTCCATTGGGTGAGAGCGCTCCAAAATGGGGGAATGTGTCAATTTTTTTGCCCGAGCATCGTAAATATGGAGACGTATTCCAGCCTTCCCGCCATATGCACTTGCTCTGGCTGCCACCGCCGCAAAGGAGACCTGTTTCTTTCTTCCCCCCCCCCCCCCCCCCCCCCAGCCCCCCGGATCCGCTTGAGAGTCCACAAGTGGGCCATTAGCCGCGAACCCTTGTACGCATAAAAAAGGAACACGCATCGCCCGTCGGTGGGAGCGATGCTCTCCTCTCGGGCGCCGCCGCCCGCCTCGGACCCTCGACGCCACGCAGAGCGGCACTCCGTCTTCCTCAATGACGCCGCCCCCCTGGCACTCTTCCCTTGGCCGGCCTGGACCTCCACCAACCCCGCGGACGACGGCAGATCCACTCTGAAGCTTCATACATTATTACTAGAGATAGGTGAAAATAGCACTTTCATTTTTATTTTATCGCACTTTCAATAACAGTTTATCGCATTTTGTAGCGCCTATTTTATATTTTCATAATGAGGTAGATGACGGTAAAATGTAGTGAAACACAGTTATATGACAATATAGAGAATATTTAAATAACTAAGTTGTACAACAATAATAAATTAAGGAATAAGACATATAATGGCGGGGGTGTAGCTTGTCCGCGCCCACTTGTAGTTCGCGGCCACGTAGAGTCCCAGCCAACTAGTAGCTGTCCAGCCACTCACATACTTTAAGCGGTGAGTATCGGCGGAGCATTTTAACTGCGCTCGGCACAAAATATACGAATTTTGCCGTCGAAAAGGCAAATTTGCGTAAAAATATCATAAAAGTCCAGTCATCGCATCTATGTCGCATTTATTTGCGCACATCGCTCTATATTGCATTTATCGCATTTGCGGTTTTCACGCATCTCTACTTATTACCAATAGGGTAGTTTACTTCATCATAGAAAACGAAAGGCATTGATTACAAAGGCCAACAAAAAAATTTTGCTTGAAAACTTTTTTTTTTAATAGCTGATCTTTATAGATTTTGATGTGCCGAGTCCAAACCTGGCTTTAGTTTTTTTGTATCACCCATAGTTTCCAAGCAATATGTATTTAATATTTAGTCTAATATCCCTATACGGTGTACAGTGAAATCAATGAAACATTATGTTACGTAATAAAATTGTTGGTATTTACTGTTCACTACATCGTGATTAAATTGTTTGTATTTACTACAGCGTGATAATACAGGGTTCACTTGTCAGCTTACTTCATACATTATTACCAATAGGGTAGTTTACTTCATCAAAGAAAACGAAAGGCATTGATTACACAGGCCAACAAAAAATTTTATTTAAAAACTTTTTTTATTTTAATAGCTGATCTTTTTTAGATTATAATGTGCCGAATACATACCTGGCCTTAGTTTTTTTTGTATCACCCATAGTTTCCAAGCAATATGTATTTAATCTTTAGTCTAATACCCCTATACGGTATACAGGGAAATCAATGAAACACTGTGTTACATCATAAAATTGTTTAAATTTACTGTTCACTACATCGTGTAAAATTGTTTGTATTTACTACAGCGTGATAATACATGCTTCACTTGTCAACTGGAATTGGTCTACATTTTTTTCCCTTTTTTCCTTGAAGATTCTTGTGGAGATTTTTCTGCGATGAATCGCTTGCTGAACTTCTCGGTGAAATACCAACACTAATCCCCATTATCTTCGTTCATTGGACCTACTTTTTCAATTTTATTATAATTATAACAAAAGCTGTTAATTAAAAAAAATATTGCTTGATTTCATAAATTTAACTGTAAAATGTGAATAAATGGTGGGTGATACAACTTTAAAACCATCATATTTGGATTCAGCAACTTCAGAAAATGAGAATAAGGTATTTTCAGTAAAAAAGTTTTTTCATTGTTGGCCTGTGTTATGATTCGTTACCCACCATTGGTGAATTCATAATATACAAATTATTTGGTTTTAGAAACCCCAGTTTAGACGAATGTTTATGTAGGTAGTTGGCAAGTACGGAGAAGAAAGACCGCGCATTTGATCTATGGGAAAATTATATAAGGATGAGTAGGAGGAGAAATACGTATGTGTAAAAAGAGTAGCTGAGTGAAGAATTCAGTGGAGAGCTGCGTCAAACTAATTTAGAATTGGGTAGTTTCCTTCATCAAAGAAAACGAAAGACATTGATTGCGATTCGTTACGCACCATTACTGTATTCCTAATATACAAACTATTTGGTTTTAGAAATACCGGTTTAGACGAATGGCAATGCTCAATTTTATCCTCATTTGAAAAAGGCCAGATTGGCGCCCATGCGATGCACCCCCGCGTGACGCTACAGGGACCTAGTATCTATACGAGTAGATAGGAGTTTTACATCGTCTGAGATTACCAATGCATGCACGAGGCCCAGAGCTCAGGGAAACATCTCTTAATAATCACCTATTAAAACTGCCTATGGTCGGAAAGTTTCCTTCGCTTGATAGGGTATTAATAATCCTTAGGTAAGCCAAGCGCTACCTGCTAGTAGGGCACTCTATGCTACCGCCATGCTCGGCAGCAAGCAGCCTGCATCATAGCGGCGTTCATAGCCTCGCACCCAGGAGGCCTCACACAGGGGCAGCCAGACGTCACACGGGCTTTTCCCAGCATTCATACTTAGCCGTCGCGTTTTCGCGCGCTTGAAATTTTTCACTATTTATTTGATCGCGAAAAATAGATATCGTCATTTAAAAATCAAAAGTGTGAAATGCGTACTCCAGGAGTAATAATCTCTCATTTAGGCGATAAAAAATTATAGGAAACGACCCTGTTATAAAAGTATTCAACCGAATTTTTGAAGGTCATTCATTTTTACTTTTTCGAAACAACGAGAAAAGAGAAAGATAGGAAAGACTCTTTTGTAGCGTGATTTGTTTAGGCATTGGATCGGTGAAAGAATGGACAGAGGCACTGGCGGATTTTGAGAGGGGGTACGTGCCCCCCCAAACACTTAAAAATAGACAAGATTTTTAATGCGGTTATCATTAAGTTCGTTCTATTTTGTTTATTACGAAGCCTCAATAATTTGATTTAACATTAATAACTTCATATCAAAATAAAGAATATTTTCTACAGTAATTGTTGCATTTTGTTTTTAATCACAAATATGAGAAGACCTGTCAGACCCCTGTGCCCTTCCCCCTCAGAAAAAAATCCCGGATCCGACCCTGGACAGGGGCCATCCGTTTGTTTTTTATTCAGTTCGCGGATTAAGTCTTTTTGCACCGGATCTCATATGCTCGCTGCATATTCAAGGTGCGGTCGGACGAGAGCGAAATAGCACCTTTCTTTTACTTTTTCATCCGAAAATCTTCCCACAATACGCTTGACGAATACTAATTTCTTCAGGGCTATGCCGCAAATATTCTTTATATGTGTTCCCCACGTGAGGTTCGAGGTTATCGTAACTCCCAGGTACTTCACTTCGTCTGTTGCCTTTATGTTAATACCATCCACTGCAAAAACATGGTTAGATTTGGACGAATTCCGCAAGAAATGTACCGCCATGCATTTGCTCAGATTAAGTTCGAGTCCCCACTCTTGGCTCCACGAATGAACGTTGTTTAAGTCAGATGATAGAATTTCATAGTCAGAGTGATCACTAATATCGCGATAGATGACAGCGTCGTCAGCAAATAAACGTATTTTACTGCTAATGTGGGAGCAGAGATCATTAATGTATATAATGAACAACAGGGGGCCGATTACGCTTCCTTGTGGAACACCTGATGTAACTTTTACAAAATCAGAGCTAATTCCGTGAAGAACTACTTTTTGTTTACGATCTCTGAGAAAGTCGCGTATCCAGTTTACAACTGTTTCGTTTAATCCGATATGATTCGATTTAATTCAATTCGATATGATTTAATTCGATATGAGGAAGACGGGATATGGCAGGCGACTGCAGAATGTGGAGGTGCTTGGTTGGTCAAATACTGTCTAGGTTTCCAATGGCCACAGGAGTAGGGTAGAATAGTAGTGAATCGGTAGAATGTAGGTATGTTTGAATCATTTCTCATATGCCTGGTAACGATAATATTTCTTACTACAGAAACTTATCATTATTATTAAAATTAGATCTGGCCTTAGGAATGATGAGAATATGAAATTTGGAAAAATAAAATAATTTCAGTTGCATAATCGCTTTTTTCAATGGTATCTCCCACATCCCTCATTCCATCACCACTTACCACAGTACCTAAACATGCAACCGATGCATTTCAAAATCATCAAATCAGAATGATGTGGCCCAACATAGTTCAAACATCATAATCTCTAATTGTAAAGGAAAAAGAAGCCTCGGATATCAATTAATGCCAGGTTGATAAGCTCAAGTGAACGTTGATGACGAGAGAAGGAATGTGAACGGACCAATTTTCTCCGTTGGAGTTCTTGTGAAAGAGAAGTTAGTAGCTAATAATCAGAATTGAAGATTCAATTAATAGTCGTGCGTGGAGTAGAAATATCATGGGCAAGTTTGATGAAAAAGATGCCCAAATATATCGTAATGTCTTCTTATTTTGATTTCGAAGCTCTAAAACACGAGTTTCGACTAGCTTGCAGTCATCATCAGGTACGAAGATATTTCAGTTACAGAGAGTTACACATAGATGGTGTTTCAGGAGGAATCTGCAATACTTCAGGAGGTGGTCGGGGAGATAATTGTAACCATTTGTTTTAGAAAAACATGGGATCGCACCTCCTTAATTACTGAGCTATGCCAACGCAATTTTTTAAAATTTATACTTTGCAGTTACCATGAAAACTCAAAATGGGTGAGATCGCGCAATCGTATTGTTTAATCTCGCTCAAAGCTCTCTTTTTTATTCAGCTCAAACATGAATTGTATCAGAATAATACAATCGCACTTTTTTGTCCAACCTTAATTATTTAATGTCCTTAAAAATCCAGAGTATTAAATAAAATGTCGAAAAGGCTGGAAACCCATGATAAACCGTTTTCATGGTTACTGCAAAGTGCATCCAAAGAAAATGTTTGCGTTGCCATAGCGCAGTAACAAAGGAGTTGCGACTCCTTGTTTATAGACAAAAAAAGCTTAAATATTTCTCTCCTACCTGAAGTATTGCAGATTCCACGTGAAACACCCTGCATATATTCTATAAGTAGTGTGGGGGGAAAGAAGGAAGAATAAGGGGGAAGAGTTAAGAAAAGCACTTTAAATATACTGTCCTCTGTACCTGATGGAGCCAGTTGAAACACTATTTGTGGAGTTAGACAGTAAGATGTATTTGTGTATCTTTTCACGTTGCTGCTCTCCAGAAAAAGTTGACTCCAAGTGTGATGATGTAGGTTAAAAAAATATTTTTTTGGTAGTTCACGAAAGACGCTCGTTTTAATAAGCACCCATGGCACTTGAGTTCGCTGGGTGTGAAGACATTATGATCGCTTGCATTCAGTTAAGGCTAAGAAATCCCGTTCCAAAATAACCGTTTAAGATGCCATAACAATAAATTGTAGGGATATCAGGCTGATAACCACAACAATTAATATTATCTAGACGTGTCATTCATTCATTCATAGTCAATACACAGTTTTACTCACTCACTCTCGGAAAATCTACCAAGTCGAAACAATACTTCTTAATCTTTTCACAACAATCTACTGATAATGCGGCTATAATCATCGGTTCCGATATGTCGAAGAATTGCGTGATATAGTATTCACACTGAGATATAAGAGAGTCCTCTCATCAGCCTCCAATGAATAACGATTAGCATTGGATATCAATGACTCAAGAGCGTTGAAATGAGCTTTTCGTCCACTTACTATGCATGAAAAAAGAGATTCAGTTTGGAAGCCAAAGTAAATTTATCTACACGGAAGTATTTATGGCCCAAAAAATATTCCCGGCGCAGAAATATGAGTTTAAAAACGTCACGAATATCACAAGGATGGATAGCTTGAAGCCTAATGTGAAATCATAACGAGGTGAACGCGATAAACGAAAGAAAGGAAGTGTAATGTGCGAAGTGGTATAAACCAGTTGGGAAGTTGGAACACCGCTACGATTCTCTCATTAATTTTTTTGATAACGTGGGAAGATTAGGGCCACAAAACTTCGGCGGCGGCCATAAACATTCTCCGAGCCGAGTCATGATTCCGGAACACGAATCAATCTTCCAGCGGTCGTACTATATACATTTTTTCTTTCGCCAACCTCTGCTTCGTTATGGCCTTTACCTTCCGCCTCGCATCAGCGACCGCGAATCAAACTTTAGCACGGACGTAAAGCATCCCTTAGCACTCCTTTCAGGAACATGCGGGGATGGAAAAATCCCTCCAGACCATTTCGATTCGCCGTTTTACTCGCAGCCGTAATTTCCTCCAGCTCATCTTCATATTCTCTTACGTATCTTCCCCGCGACTTGTGTGGTGCTTTTACGTACGTGATCATCCAGACCATCCTCCCACTTCATGACCGTCTTTATGACGTTTCTCCATCATGCGAGGCTCTAAATTATGTAGTACACGATGGAATAGCTATAAATATTCGAAACAGTCGATTTTTCCCGTTGCATCGGTAACAATGCCGATGATTCGCGTCGACCTCTGAAAGCACAGGTCGGAGCAGACATTTGCTGGAAAGGATTAACCTCATTTTAACTCTTCAACCTACTAATATCAGGAAAAGAATTGCGTTATCGAAGTAGGTGTGTATGTTTAGGAAATAGATGATGAAAAGACCGTAGCGTAAACGCTTGAAGGAAAAACTTTCGAAGATCATGAATTGGATGTAATAGCATTCTTACGGAGCGGAAAGGAAAAGAGACGAGAGAAAATTGAAGGCGTTCCGGATAGGGTGATGGAGGAAAATGGAAATATTGAAGAAGATGTGAAGTACCTACATTCATCAGAAGTATTTTCCTTTGGAGAACGTCTGAATGGTTCATAAAATAAGGTCAGATTTTCAACGAAAACCTTTATGTGGAGATAATCAAATACATTCAAATACTGGCACAGATGTATGAGATCAAAATATTCCAAGTGCAAAGAAGTATTTATTTTGAAATTAAAAAATATATATCAAATGATCAGAAGCGATGTTCATGTGTGCATTACCTTTTTGGATAATATTCATAGCACCAGATTGCTATTATTAATTGATAATTAAACCCTAAATGCATCATGGAACGATTTTTTTAACTCTACATCTGCGGTCTCCGCAGCCATGAATGGAGGACTCGATCTTGAATGGAGAACATTGTGAATGGTAATTAAACTTCCCGCTTCAACGGTAAATGGCGCTGCGGATAGTATTATCCGAGATGTACACACCGGAATATTCGAATTTCGATTCTCACCTGCTTGAGATGAGTACCTCTGTTTTTGTGACAGTAGGTAGCTGTGGGGATAGTATGAACATTTTCTTATATTAACACCTTGAGTGCGGCATGACGTGATATCACGTCATGGTGCGCTATCCCCTGGTGCTGATGACGTGATATCACGTCATGTGTACCCCGAGGGTTCCGGCCCTCCGTAAGAGCTCGGTTCAGTGCTATTATGCCATTTTGCCCCCCTAAGTTGCTCAGCAGGGATCTAGCAGCGCATTTGTGAACGCCGTTTCAAGCAACCTTTCCTGGGAGGATCGGGAGAAATTTTTTCTTTTATCTTAAGGTAAGCCAATTTCCATTCATTTTCCCCCTGTATTTTATGCTATTATTTTTATTTCTTTCTATTAATGCGTGAGAATGACAAATTTTATTTGAGTTTTATTTTAAAAATCATAAGTATTTACTATCTGGAACTTAATTATGTGTGTTTAATAATTTTTATTCTGTTTTAATAATGTTTAGCGAGAATATAGATATTTTTTCCATCCTTCCTTTTTTTCTTCTTGCGAGCCTAGTATTTTTCGAACCTTTATTGTCTGATGTTAATAAGTTTTATTCAATTAATACATGAAGTACTGTGATTAGTTAAACTTTAATGTAAATTTAAAAATGCCATTACATTTTATTTATGCAACGTAACATATCTCTAACTTTTGCACCCTTCCTTTGTTTGTCAGTGGAACTCCTAAGCAGGGAAGGGATCGACAAGCGGCAATCTTACGAGAGTGAAGGAAGTTATTTACGGAAAAAGTGTAAGCTATCTTATATATAAAAATGAATCGCAAAATGTGTTGGTAAGCGCATAACTCAACAACGCCTGGACCAATTTGGCCAATTCTTTTTTTAAAATGTTCGTTGAAGTCCAAGGATGGTTCTTACGGCGAGAAAAAATCGAATAATTGCCGGGAAAACCCTAAAAACAGCCCTTTTCTTTTTCACATACAAACGTTTTCTAACTAAAACGTGGAATCAATTTGAGCTTTATTGCTATTATTATATAAAGTTCATATTAAATTACAAGCACTCACTGTTATCTAAGAAATGTAGGTGTGTTCCTAACGTCAAAAAGTAAATTTGCACTTTCTTACCGCTATACAAAGTTCAAATTCAATCATATCTATCAAAACAGTGTGCGTGTGTGCGTTGGAGCACAGAATACGTCGTTGGAGGATTTAATGTCGCGTTCCGAAACTAAAAAAAAGTGATCGCGGACCCGACCAAATTGAATAGTCACAAAATATAATAATAACAACTTGGTTGAATTCGCGATATTATTTCTTTTGTTTTACTTTCGGCAGGCGACAAAAAAATAAAACATTGGTATGGCTTTAAAGGATTTGACTTCAAGTCATATCAGATTTAAAAAAAAAAACAAATTAAAAAAACAACTGTCAATGTCGATTTGCCGCCTTTGCCGGTGTTGTTTTTCTTGGATTTTCTGTTATACTCTACTGAGTGTGCTTTTGTTTTGTTTGCAGTGTTTTGTTATCTACCTATGAAAAAAAGTTATTGCATGTGACACAATATTTTAATAATGCCTCCTATAAGACGAGGCAATTTAAGTAGAAGAACACGAAATGCTACTAACCAAGCTAATTACCGATCTAATCGTACTGCACAAGAACGTGACGACCGAAATGAACATGAAAGAATTAGGATATCACAAACACGTGAAGCGCGAGCACGACTTTCAAGTAATAATCGCGCAAATTTGAATCGAGCTGCTTTCAGTTACGATGTGTCAATTGACTACAGTAACTACCAATGTGTTGTTATTGGTTCTATGAACTCGGTTTGCTCACATTGTAAAGCATCAAAATACAAAAACGAAGCCAATGGATTGTGTTGCGCAAATGGTAAAGTGAAATTAATACCATTGAATCCACAAAATAAAATTGCACTTGCACTCGCTTCGTCGGGAATCGCAGCAACTTTGCTTGAAGGTGGTCGAACAGCCCATTCAGCACTAAAATTGCCATTAAATATGCAAAGCAATGAAACTCCAACCTGCAACATTTCGAAGAACTCTGCAATGGCAAAGGTTTTGCAGCAATGTCAATTGATCATTTGGGATGAATGCACGATGGCACATAAAAAATTTTTTGAGGCTTTAGGCAGAACCTTAAAAGATCTATGGAGCAATCAGAACCGATTTGGTGGTGCAATGGTTTTATTAGCAGGAGATTTTCGTCAAACATTGCCAGTGATTCCACGATCAACGCCAGCTGATGAACTCAACGCATGTCTAAAGTCATCCAATTTGTGGAAATATGTCAAAGTACTTAATTTAAGCAAGAATATGCGTGTTGAGTTGCAAAATGACCAATCTGGAAACATATTCTCTAAACAACTCATTGACATTGGCAATGGCAATTTTCCTATTGACATGTTGACTGGATGCATTAAATTTCCTCAAAGTTTTTGTCATTTAACTCAATCAAAAGAAGAACTCATTCAGAAGGTATTTCCAGATGTTGCTCAAAATTACAGAAACCATGATTGGTTAAGCGAACGAGCGATTGGCAGCCAAAAACATTGATGTAAATGAATTAAATTTCAAAATTCAAGAACAAATTACAGGCGAATCGAGGCTATATAAATCAGTTGATTCGGCAACTAACCAAGACGATGTAGTTAACTATCCACCGGAATTTTTAAACTCGCTGGATTTGCCAGGATTGCCACCTCACAATCTTCAATTAAAGGTTGGATCGGTAATTATAATGTTGCGAAATATCAACCAACCGCGCCTTTGCAACGGCACACGGTTAGCGATAAAAAACTACTAAACAACGTGATAGAAGCAACTATATTGAAAGGAAAGTATAAAGGAGAAGATGTTCTCATACCGCGCATCCCAATGATTCCGACTGATGTGCCATTTGAGTTTAAACGACTACAGTTTCCAGTGCGGCTTGCTTTTGCTATCACCATAAACAAGTCCCAGGGGCAATCATTAAGTATTTGTGGTATTAATTTGGAAAACCCATGTTTCTCACATGGTTAATTGTATGTTGCCTGTTCCCGTATTGGAAAATCATCAGATTTGTTTGTCTATGCGCCAGGTAATCAAACAAAAAACATCGTTTACCACAAAGCACTACAATGAAAATAGAACTGATTTTATTTTTGTTAATAATTATGATTTACATGATTAAAATTACTTACTTTTAAATGCTTATAGTGTTTTATTTAATTATTTTTAATTCACACCGAATTATTACCAGGGTGACGGTTCTGTTCAGGATAATTTTTTGCAAAGAATATAAAAAAGGTAGGAACAAAACACTGCCACATTACAAATTTTTTTGACAGGACGAAGTCTGTCGGGTCAGCTAGTTTTAAATATTTATTGTTGATATATGCATATTATGCACCAATAAACATTCTTATTATAATTGCAAATAACTGTTTGGCCATCGCCAATCCCATGGATTGGCGAAGAAGTGCTAAGGAGTTGCTTTATAAAAATGCTTTTTTTTTCTCGATAACTGTGAAATCAATGGCTTATGGGTGCTCTCAATTCATTGTCTCGCCATTGTGAATATTTAGTTCCTAAACATAGTTTTACATTAGTAAAGCTGTTTGTAGCATTTCAGCTTTGGCCTATTACACCGAGTGTGTTTATTTTGATCCTGTTATTTATCGGAATTTTTTCAAAAAAAAAATGCAATGTATTTATTGCAGATGGTACGGAAGCGAGGAGTAAAACGGAAAATTTTTCATGCTGGCCGGTAGTCGATGCTGCTTGAAAGAGGTGAAATTCTCTATTTATCAGCTTTTGCCGATGATCAGCAGTCTTCGACCTTCCTTCAGGACTTGCAGCCATCGACGTCGAGGGAGGAAACCTCCGCAAGGACACAAACATTTCCTTCTTAGCTCTCTGCCTTCTCTAGCCGAATGTACACGAAGAAGGAATAGCGGGGGCTCCTGGAAGAGAGCGGGATCAGGCATTCTCTGAAGACTCCGAGCTAGAAATTAGAGAGGAGGAGGGTGGGGAGGAGGTTGAACCCTCACAGTCAGGTACTCCGTTGCCTCCTTCTACGCCAGATCCCTTTATGTCAATCACTGGCCCATCCCCTTTGTCCTATTCTTTCCCTGAACCCTCTAACAATACCGTCAGTCCTTCTCCATCCGAACGTCCTTTGCGGTGGACCCGTAGTTCAGTGACCCCTCAAAATATCACTTTCATAGAAAACCCAGCTCTCACCACTTCACACCCTTCCAACGATCCAAGTGTTTTTTGCGTCTCCTTTTCCCAGACACCCTCTTTCGTATTCAGACATACTTTCTTATAATCTCCGAAAGAATAGGTTAGGAATTGGAAACAATTGACCTATGAAGAGTTTTACCTTCATAGGCCTAATATTTCACAAGGTAGGTATTCCTATAACCAATATATCCGACTAATGGATCATTGCTATCTTGTTTGACCTGCTTTGCTTTCGGAAATACATGAGTCTTGATTGATTCTTTAGCATTCTTCAAGCCCTTCATTTTTCACCGAACACCGGCCCAAACGATTCAGAGCCTGAGTATTTCCTCTAAAAAAATCCGTCCCTTTTAGATTAATTTCACTCCTCCATTGATTCCCTAATAAATCCTTACCGAAAGCTATGCACGCTTTTTCATTTATCGTGAACCCGCTGGAAAGATTTCCCTTTATAAATTCCGTCTTTCTGTCATTAGATCCTTTATTCTGCCATCCTACATTCCTTATCCCAAGCCAATTTTACCATCAATATCTCAATCTCACTTCCCTGAACTCATCCAAGAGGAAGGAGGTAAAAAGAAGAATCGATGGTGCAAGTATTGCACTATTGCGGTGCAAGCACTCTTGGGCGTAGGAAAGAGACTGCAGATATCTACATTGGCTGCTAGGTCTCCTCTACTCTGTCCCGAGCTTTTTTCTTTCTTTCATAAGAAGGCATAAATAGTATTATATATTTTTGTATCATATATTTGCAATAGTATTATAGGTTAAATACATTGTTATAAAATTTGTGAGAGAGGTATTTCCTACATTGGTAAAACATACTTGACTGTACGTAGTTGTATATAATATATAATTTGAAAATGCTCATCTTTTCGATTGTATTGAAATTGTTTTGGGTAAATACAATATTTTGTTCATATCATGTGATTCCTTTTTTCAATAGACTAGGGCTCTTACATAAATAAGATGTAACCAGAGATTTCCAAGCACGATGGAATTAGTCTTTCCCTCGTGTAATTAGAAAGAAAACGCCATCGTTGCTTTCGGTAATCGGGTAAGTAATAATGGGCATAGATGCTGCAAATCTATTCCTAGGAATACGTATTGTTGAATGGTTTACTCGAATGGATATTATTATGCACCAAATGAAAAAATATTATTGCGGTAAAAATTTACATCATTTTCAGATTTCCGCAGAATATTCGTAGTAAGAACCGCGATACGTGGCCTAAATGAAGATTACTTGTAAGATGTTTGCTAGCAAATGCCAATAGTTCCAGTTTTTATGGATTAATTTCTAACTCGGTAACATCATATTGCAAAAATATGTTATTGGCTTGAGTTCATAAGAGAGTAATGAGGAAGTTATGGGTTGATTATGTCTGTTTCCACATCCATTTTTATTTCGGCAACGGAGTCTATAACCCAATGACCCAAAAAGGACACGTACCAGCAAAATCTTTCCCCATACCTTCCCCATCTTTTTGATGTGCCGATGGCACTTCCAAAAAAGTTATTCCTAGTTCTTACAAGTGGACCGAATAAATCTTACTATCACCCCTCGCTTCATCTCCGTACCCCCTCCAACATTAGAACAGCTGGCAGGAGTGGTGCACGACAAGAGACACCCTAATACACCGTCGGAAAATAATCTCGTAAGCTGAGTGCCACCCATCTCAAGCACATGCAGTGAAGGGAATACATAATGGTATGTGAAAACCATTTTTGTTAAATATCTGATGCTTACTTGCTTGCTGAGCTGATGATGGTCGTATGGGAACAAAGGAATTGGAGCTGAAAACATGATACGAGTAAAGGTATTTGTGACGAGAATAGTGACTTCAGAAGAATATGTAGAAATTATTCAATATTATAGAACCCTACCCCGATACTTACGATTACTAGTACAAGGAATACGCCGAAATATCTTGCGCAGAATTACCATCACAATCAAACAGCTGTTCACGGCGACTCCTTGTATTTATAACTTGCATTACATCCATCTAAGCCAAAAATTTCCCTATGACAGTGGCAAAATACCAATGGCGATACCAGTAGAACATTACAAATTCATTTTCCTCGTATTTTTTTGGATACATAGCGCAGAAAAAAAATTAGAAGAAAACGGTGGCGCGGGGAAAAAGCTGACAGTATGCAACCCGCATCACGTTTATATCCCGCTGTGCGGGTGACGTGATATCACGTCATAAATAAAAAAATTCATAGCTAACAAATTAGGGCCAAGAAAATTTTTTCATTATTTTTCCCAGCTCTTTTGGCACCCATGCATGCGTTTTGCATTAAAAAACGACAGCCGCACCGGGGGTCGATTTTGAGTTTTACATGGTCAGCATTGAAAGTGTTAAGGTGTTTGGGGTAAAAATATTTGATGATAAGCATAAATTTCTTTATAATAATTATCATAGTCATCCAGTAATCGCTACTGATAGATGAAGGAACGTTTGATGCGATTTTATCAAATATACTCACCCGTTGTTAAAAAACACTGGAACGTGTTTTTATTTGCCGTTAGTCTGGTTTTTTTCCATTGGATAAAATGATGCATTTCAGTTTCAAATGAAAGAGAAGCGGTGAACATATATAATTTTTGAGTTTCTTCAAGTCGGTCATAAGAATATTCTAGGAAGTGAGGATTGTTTTATTGTTTTCAAGTAATAATTGCGTGAAATCCCGCCCCAACTGATACTAATGATTTCCCTAGAGCATTAGCATTTTAAATGACATTGAATTAGCACATGAAATGAGGCGTGCGACAAGATATAAATGCTTAAATTTTTTAAATTTGCCATGAGAATACCGTTGAAAGTGAATTTCCCGCCGTTCTCTTAGGCCATCTAAATAAAATTGTGGGAGAGGGGTAGTGTTCCGGCCCGAACATTTCGGAGACTGCTCTCTGTGAAATGGGCGCAACGATACTGAGGCTCGTCCCGAATAATATAGGAATAAGTGTAACAATAAATCGATGAATTTACAGCAATCACCATTGTATGTAAGGGTGATAATGATGTTTTTTTGGTGGTAATAATTGTTTGCAATTTGTATGGATTACTTCCCCCTGGAATGCATTGTTGTGAATGAAAAATTAAACTTTGTTAATCCTCAGAATATTTTATTAGTGCTAATTAAATTATTCTGTGGACTAACAAATTTTAATTTTTCATTCAAAATGAGTAAATTCCAAAAAGCATCGGCAGAAAACATCGACAAATACAATATTGTATTTGTATTTTTTTACATTGAAGGGCAGTGGCACATTGTATAAGCCGTTTGGCTATGCATATAATTGTTCATGTTTCTCGATCTCTGCCAAAATAATTCTGTGGGAAGTGACTGGCCTATAGTCTGGGTAAAAAATCGATTTTTCTAATGCCAAATGCGGAGCTTTGGCGTCCACATCTCGGAGGCTACGCATTCGTCGATTTCGGATTTGACTGAGCACTCAGGAAGAGGGGTGGATGTTAAAATGAAAAAAAAAATATACACATTCAAGGTTTGCGGGCCATTGCCGCCCTTAATTTATTTCACCTCTCCTTCCATTTCCTTTAGTCCCGTCCATTCGTTCCGCTCTTGTGACCCTTTTTAGCAACCTGCCGTCATCGGAGAGAATTTCGTAATATTTATACCGTGGGTTTACATAAAAAAGGAAGGAATCGAGTGTGGAAGAGGGAGCGAGTGTTGAGTGCGTTGGAGTAGGGGCGGAAACCGTGGGGATGTATCCCCTTAATGGAACTATCTCATTATTTGCAGAGGGGCGGGAGGCATGGCGGGCGAGGCGGGAAAAAGATGATTCCGCGCGGCGTTGCCAAGTCTACGAATCGAACGGAATCTCCCCTCTTCCAATGCCATTCGGAAAGGAGTCGCGACTCCTCTCCTCCACCTCTGTTCCACACGCACGAAGTCGTTGAGTTTCATTTTTATGCGTCCGTGAGTGGGTATGTTACATTCGTGCCCATTGCCTGGAGGACTCAGAAGAGAAGCCAAGTCTGCTGCGAGACGTTCGCGCTCACGAATGCACCTAAGCCTCGCCGAGAATGGCAAGGATGTCGGACAACAATCTACTTTGTATGCTTGCAAACAGAAACGCCACGAGGCGATGCATGATATTTTCCAATTATTTTTTTAAACAGTACGCAAAAGGTGACTAGTTTTTCTCCGCATATTCTAGTGACATTTCTGCATTAGGTGAACTAATAAATGTGATATTTGAATTATTAACTTTTTCAACAGATGTCCGACTCTTGTAATACCTACATTATTGGTGTAGCCAGTTCCGGATCGGTGTTGGCGAACGGAATCACATAGATGAACTCCGGAAATCCGTGATTTATAGGAATTGGATTTTAAGAAGCGTATCCAGAGATACGTAGACGCAACACTGCGATAAATTAAGGGAAGCGATAAATTAAGAGAAATAGTTTGCCGAAAGGATTGGTATGAGAATTCGATTTCCCACAGAAAGATAAAGGAATGGGCACGCGCATTTAAATTTCTTTTATTTAATCCATATTTTAACGTTACCAGCCGGCAGTGAAAGAAATTAATTTTAATTATACCATACTATTACATTAAATCGATAGGGTTTTTAAAGAATTAATTTTCACTTGTATACTACTCCCAAGCTTGCGCGAGATATCGTTAAATTTGAATAATCTTTACATCTTAGTTATCAAAGATGACAATTTTATTTCCTCGCGCGCTTATCGAAAGACAGTTCCGTCTATATTAAACCTCATTCACGGGTGTTAAATTTAGTAGAACATTTTTATTCACGATTAGAATACCTAAATCAAATAATTTAATTATCATTTTATGCAATGGCATTAAAAATTATTGAAGTGCTGGTTTACATGTTAGTTCTCCGTGTTTGAAAAAATATCGATAATGGTTGCATCATGAGCAGATACAAAAGTAAAAGTAATTTTCATCGAAATGTTATCCAACTTATTAAATATTCAAAGAGTAGTTTTTAATTTTATTTCTTTGTAAATTAAACAATGTAATTGTAATTGAGCCCGATTATATTTTTACTATACTTTTCCCTTCACTATCATCTATTGAATTAACACCCCCGCCACACGCCTTATGAGGCAACTTGCTTGTCTAGTATGTAGATGTAGATAAGGTCAGTCAGATTTTACCCTTTAGGGACCCCATTTGAACCAATATTATTTCGGACGAGCCAAAAGAGAAAAAAATACTCCCATTTCAGACAGCACTTGAGCAAAAATCCGCGTCAATATTTGGTCCAGACGAGGAGGCTGTGTCGAGGGGGAGGGGGAGGGGAGATGAAAATACGGAGAATGCGAGTGGACCACTTGAAGCGGGAGATTTATCACCCACTCGGCCAAGGAGGAACGGGCAATAAATTCAAAAAACAAACAAGACCATCGGATGAAAAAAAGGCGAAAAGGGAATTAAAGAAAAGAAGGAACGTTTGTCCGTTCAAGTGGTCTGCCCTGATTATCTTTAGCTGGGCTGATCTTCTTTCCAATGTAGCCGACGACGAGGGCGGAGACCAATGCGGAACATGTACTTCTAATGCAGAACACATACTTCCCCACAAGCCGCTTCAAAAGGCAGGTGGCGGGGTGTGTTAGGACACCAGGCGTTGACAAATAAATAAATGAAATGCTCTAATGAAGTTGCGCCTAGCATTTATTCAAGACCTTTATTGCTCGGGGTGAAACGAATTCTTAATTCATTTGGAAAACTATCTCCCTCTTTTTATCTCTACTGTCGGACGTGTAAGTATAGTGAGGTTCTAATATTATGTTCTCCGTGTCGCTCTCAGTGATATCCATTCTCAATTGCTCAAACAATCTAAGGCTGATGCGCAGTATCCGAGTCTCTGGCGACTCCTTGACTAATTAGTTTAACATATGTGTAATCTTTTTTCTATACCTGCGGCAGTTTTTCACGAATCGCCCTGCTTTCCTTTGTATGTTATTAAGTTCACGAATTAAGTATTTCATAATATGCAATCCGCTTGAGAGAAAGATTGAAATACGAGAAGACCTTGAGGAGGTTACGAGGGAGCGGACCGTCTTGAGCGTGTATGTTTTTAAACAGCGCGATTTATTAGCACTATATTATAGCTTGCTGGTGAAGAAAGAGATTGCTATACGTTTTGCGCCTAGCGAAAACTTACTAACATAATATCTCAATACTAATGCAATAATTTGAACGATCGAAAAGGTGCAGATGAGTTTTTTTTTAATCGGTTGTACAAGGAAAACAATACATTATTATATATGAATTTAAAAAAGCTTTTTTGACCAAAGCTGTAGAGAGAACATATCTAAGAAAATATTGGAAATAACGGAAACAATCACGAGAACCAAAGTTCCAAGTTTAATTTGAACACTTGATTCTCAGGGCTGCACATTAATTCGAGGATATTTGTCTCGGGATATATCTCGGGAATCTGAAGACTTGCACTCTAGTTTTGAACCTAGGACCCTCCGACTAGTATCCAAGGAGTTAGCCTACCAAGCTCCTCCCTCGGTTGAAAATTTTCTACACCTACGAGCTCGGCAACAAGCCCCAATTTCATGAGAGGAAGCGAAGACTAGGGGTCGCAAAATGTCTGGGTTCTTGGCATATAACATTACAAGACCAGAGATAGTTTAATGGATTATAGAAAGGAAAATATGCTGGTAAAGTGTCAGCATTAAGTTCCTATATCATCGTTTAAAAGAAATTAATTTCCTCCGACGGGTTCCGCTCCTGGTTGCGCTCTATCAAAAAGTTTGTGACGTCAACTAAGGGATTTGTAATTGGAAATATTAAAATGAAGGCAATTTTTATAGGGATATAAAACATTTCGGGCTGGAAGATCTTAAGTCAAGGATATATGTAGCATATAATAATAATAGTCATCCTGCGCGGAGGGACCAATCAAGCAGGTTAGAAGGACCTAGTTATTTGTCGAGAAAGGATCATAATTTTAAGTTAGAGTCTCCGAGGCAGCTCTCAAACATGCTTAAATTTTCCTTGTTACATCGGTGGATAGAAGACTGGACTGACTGGCTATGGCTGCTGAGACGACAACTTGTTTTCTCGGCTGTGAGTAAATTCACCGAAGAATAACTCCCCTCCCTATATTCAAATTTGAACTTTGAATACGCTTGCTAAAGGGAAAATAGTGAGGGTTTTTTCTCTCTTAACATACGGTTGGGTGAGTGTTACAAAGTTGGCGAAATTACCTTTCGTGATGCTTCACGGGTCATTTCTGCGAAGGTTTGTATGCTTCCTCTGGCGTGTCTTGGCGCAAATACGGCGGGGAGAGAAGGAGACATAGTCGTCGTGCGACGTTTAAGATCTGAATGAGTATCCGTGGGACGGGTTTTGCGCGGAGGATGAGCGTTGCCATGACGACCAGATGACTGACCTAAGGGTAAGTATATGCGATGAGTACTTTATGCGAAATTTTTTTATTAATCCCCCCGGAAAAACGCGAGGAGGGTAGTACTGCATACACAAATTTACTCTTTGAAAAAGTGATTTGATCCAGTCCAGGACTAATTAAAAGGAGGAAGGAGAATACGAAATAATCAGGCAATATACGATCCTTATGGGGAAAATTGTTAGTTTCTTAACGTGAACTTATATCCCTGAGGAAGTCTAGCGTTTAGCGTAAATGAATAATAAGACTTCAACTTATGTCGATTGAAACTTCACTTCATTGAACATCACAAAAGAAGGCATTGTTGCTAAGAGAACAATAAATAACTTTGGTTGCTAATCAAAGAACACAACTGAAAATTACAAATAACAACCAAAATACGATGGTGGGATTATTAAAAAGCAGAGGATTGGATTGGATAGGGCATGTGTATCTGATTAATCACGAAAGATATCCTAAATTAGCCCATAATTTGGTCCCGGATGGAAGAAGACAATGACGAGTCCGAGGAAAAGAAGGACGGATAAAATTTAAAAATTAAGATTACAGAATGTTTTTAAAAGTTCTCTACCATACTACATGACGCAATCGCTGTTAATATTTTCTCAAACATGGATTATGAAATAGCTAGGCAGCACATTATTAATATTTAATGCCTACGCACAAAAAATAATTACAATGTTTGATTTTGGCACTTTGAGCATAAATTAAATATTATAACCAATGACTTACACCTGCAGATGAGGTTATTTTAGTGGGACTTATTTTCGATCGACGCGCTAGGAATTCCATTTTTCAATTTTTATTATTAAGTAGTAATTATGGCTCAAACGTAACGATTACTCGCGCGAGCTTTGGAGTATAAGATTACAAGTAAAATTAATTTTAAAGATGTATCGATAACTTATAAAAATTACCAAAGATGGAATTGCTAACTATTACTTCGTGACATCACAATGCTGATGATTATACACTGTGCTGGAACCAGTCGCAATAAATAACATAAGCGTGAGACAGTGGAGTTTTCTTTCTTTCCTACTCCTCATGTCTGAGTTCACCATCTTCTGTTGCGTGCATTTTCTAGGTTGAGGGCCCAGAAAAAAGTCACAAAAAAGAACAAGGAATACGCAGACGAAAGATCAAAAAATAAACGAAGAGGCTCGCTTCAACGTCAAATATCGGGAGATATCTTTTTGAAATGCAAATAATTTGATAGGCAGTCGTGATGGAATGGTTTGAAAGAAAAACAAAACGCTAATATACTCTTTACAGACAAGAGTGACGTGGTATGCTCATTTCATTAATGAATTATTCAGGGTTCATCGAAAACATCAGATGAAAAACTTGATAGACAAGACATTATTCTGAATATTCGTAAAATGCGTTGACAGAAATTCCTCGCCCATGAGTATTACTCTCGTGCACACAAAAGAATGTGGGTGTGTGCGGTAAAGAATGTGCTAGGAAATATATGATAGAATGACAGGAATGAAATTTTCATTGCATGTATGCCATCCACAGATTCATCAAGTTTCAATTACATCTAAATAATACACCGCAAGCCGCCTTAATAGGCGAGTTTCGTGGGGTGTTCAGACACTATCCGTTTACAAATGGTAAGGAAATCACATGACAAACACCAATATATGTAAAAAGGAGCCAAAAACTTATTATAAAATTAAATCACTACTGAGGTGAAAGAAAAAATATTTCAAATTAATGATTTCTTTATTTTCACCGAAAAATATATTTTTTACCCCGACGGCCTTAACTCGAATGATAGATATTCATCATACACTGCAAGCTGCCTCAATAGCCGTGTGGCGGGAAGTGTTAAGACACTAGCCTTTTACAAGTCTTCTATATTATTTCTACTGTATAGATACCTTTTTCTCAACTTATACGCAACCAAACTCTACAAATGAGGTACCAAAAGGCAAAGAATTTATCAACATTGGTTTTTAAATTATAATAAAAATAAACAAAAACCGGTAAATAATCCTGACGTTAACCGCGCACAAACTGATACATTTGTTCATTTGCAACAATATCTCGCATTCTTTAAATAACTTTTATCAAAATGTGGCTGATTCCACATTCAAGTCGTAGTTGTCAAGAAGTTGATACGTAAGTATGAGTCATCATGTGCGTTTAACAGAGGATAGTGTAATTACTTTTAATGTTGTGTTTAAAGAGGACCTCTGCCCTCAATTTGTACATGAACATTCCAATTAAATTTGTACATAAGACCCTGCCTTTTTTTTCTACATTTTAAAATTAGAAATGCACCTATCCCTCTGTGGACCTGCATTGAAAAGAGCGGAGGAAGCCCGCTGGGAGCGGGCGCATCACGCTCGTAAAAGTAAAAGCTATTACGAGGTTCCGCCTTGATTTTCTAAAGTCTATCTATGTAGTTCGCCGGAAAAACGAATTCACACACCTATCAGTACCGTAAAATATCTCTCTCAATTTATCGTTTCTGTCGGACTTGGAAATATGGTACCTACTGTTTCAATTGGATGTTCTTCGCGTTATTCTGAAATACATCTATTAATAATCGCTCAAGCAACCTAAGCAAAGCGCGTATTCTCCGAGTCTCTATCGGCACGCATCCTAATCCGTTTCACATTTGTGTAACACTATCTTAACGCATTGAATCTGGAGACCTTAATATAGAGAAAAAGTAGGTATGGCACGAAATTAAATACTTACAGAACAATGTATAGAACTCAGGAAAACTTAAAAAGAGACGAAAACATTTACTAATTGTAAGACAGAAAGAGCTAGACCGAATAAGGTTTTCCCGTGATTCCAGCCGCGTCATAGGGTTCATTTTCTTCTCTTTCTAGGATATCCACATTTAAGTTTACTTAAAGTCCAATGTCATCTCAATCTCATCTTCCGAGGGAGAAATTGAACGCTTTTATCCAGCCGGAAAAAAAACATATTTATTCACTACGATAGACGCTTGATTTCTGCCGCTTTTCCGAGAATCGAAAAAGACCATTTTGTCCTCATACATTTCATGAGGCTTCTCTTCTCTATTACCCTTCTTAGGACTTCCTCGTTACTAACTCGGTCGATCCATTTGATTTTCATGCTACAGAAGAATGATGAAAATCAAATGGATCGACCGAGTTAGTAACGAGGAAGTCCTAAGAAGGGTAGGAGAGAAGAGAAGCCTCATGAAAACCTTAATAAGAAGACGGAACAACCTTATAGGCCACATCTTGAGACATGATGGCCTGATGAAGACAATCGTCGAAGGACAAGTGGAAGGCAAGAATGGAAAAGGAAGACCTCGAACAAAATATATGGAACAAGTAAAGAGAGATGTGAAAGAGAAGAAATACGTAGGTGTGAAAAGATTAGCTGATAGGAGAACTGAGTGGAGAGCTGCGTCAAACCAATCCTAGGATTGTTGACCAGTGATGATGACATAAGTATATCTTTAGGTGTCAGAAAATTTCCGAAGATATAAAACCCGATTTCAGTTATAATTTTTAGATATAATTTATATTTATTCACCTGTGTAAAGGCTTTGCCGTCTATTTTGGCGGCAAGAAATAAATGAATTAACAAAAATAAATAAATAATTACATGATCCGAAGTAGATCCTACATTTCATGGATAATGAGCTATATATTTATATTGTTCAATATCATTTATATTTATATAATTTATATTTATTCATTGGCCAAAACTTTGAACCTTTTTTGGCGGTGAGAAATAACAATAAATAAATAATGACATCATCAGAAGTAGACGGACAGTTACTCCAGGATAATGTCACCATTCTCAAAGAAGTACTGTGAGAGCCATTCACCGCGTTGTCAAAAGAGTCTGGTATGATGAACTGTGGGCACTCATTTTGACGAGCGAGGCTCGGAATGTGGCAAATAATCGGTCAACGCCTGACGCCATAAAAAATATCAGGGAGGAGTGGAAAGAGAGAATATTGAGATAAAGATCAGCGAACTTAATCAATCGTGGCTGGGTGGAGGCGTTGGGAGTGTGGAATTCTGGTTATCCCGCAATGGATGTGTGGGGGTCGTGAAGGGGTGTGGGGAGAGGGTGGGCGGGGAGGAGGGGGGGGGGGGCAGCACTCACGGGAAACAAACGAGACAAGCGGCGCGTGAGCGGCGTTCGTCTACATCTACATTCCTGACCGCGAGACGGGGGCGAGTGGCAGGGTGTGTCACGACACGGCGGAGACAGTGAGTGGATAAAAACAAAAGAGAAATGAAACAGGCAAAGGGCGGATGGAATCGATATTATTGATCGAGTCAATATTATTGATTGAGTCAATATAATATTATTAATTAAAAGTATTCTTTCTACAAATTACGTCATAAAGCATGCTTTCAAGACCGTATAGAGAGGAATTCTTAACTAATTGAATTTATTTTACATACTTTTTTGTGCATAATTATTCGTACAAGACGAGTCTTGTACCAGATGATGGCTCTGTGAGCCGAAGTGCGATGTACGCAGTAAAAATTTTGAGGAAAAGTGCTACAATCTTTTATTTATTAAAAAAATCTATTTGAAACATTTACATAAGGTCGGTTGAGATTGAGGTTCAAGATTTGCTCAAGCACCTTGTGAAATGAGCGTGATAGAGGAACGAATTTTTGCCTCCTAAACATTAGATACTTCTTGCGAAATGTACTGTCTATTGGAATGGACGTAAGCCATGCAAATCGCGTTTTTATTAAAAATCAGTCTGATGGCTGTGTATTTTAAATATCACTTTGCATTAACTACTGGGCTGATTATTATACAAGTGGAGTCTGCAAATCGTTTATAAAAGAACGAGCTTCGAAGGAAATAGGTCAAAAGCTGGTATCACCCTGATACATAGGATGGAGCGATCTTGAATTCAAAATGAAGTTCAAGAAGCAGAAAACGAACATTTTGAAGAAATCCTCACTGACTAGAGGAATAAAGGGGTGGAATGACCTTCCTGAAGAAATTTCTAAGATTTTCCCCGCAAATATTAAAATTTTTAAGACTATGTGTTCCTCGATTCTTGGTTATTGTCATTGTTCTTAATTAGGGGGCGTTGGAAATTGGGTTATTTGGCTCAAATATCACTTAGTAGTATGGTTTTCGTATTAGTGTAGTTTTTGTAACCAAGATGTACATATTACTGTATACGTGTTTTCTGTGCCTTGACTCTACTCTTTAGAATGAGGGCTTTTCATTAATTTTAATTTTAATGTTACCACAAGGTGATAGCCTACTTGTAGCAATATACATTAAATAAATAAACAATGTAGGAGTAATATCGAAATAAAATGCATAAAATACTCCTAAAAATTCTTTAATGACCATGCCACCTACAAAAATATGCATTAGAAAAAACGTTTGGTAGGAATCTCTCATCCCACACCATTCCATGCTTAAGTGGCGCTCTAGGTCTAGCTCTTATGTATCTCGTACATCAATTGGAACAGAGACTCTACCCGATGCCTCTTTCGGTTACGCCGACTAGGAATGGAAAATAATGATGTTTAAACCCTTTTAAGGAAATACAGTTAACTACATTTAAATGTGCTCAGCGTTCTCTACGAACGGAAAGTTACTGGTATCCTATCTCTCCGATAGCAAACAATTTAGATTCATATGAACGCACCACTGTTTTTGGCGAGCTTTCAAATTAACGGCTTAAAGAAAAGATTTCAACGCCTGACTATCGTTAAATAATGCTTAACGAGTCTAGAACGCTGGATAAAATTCAAAAGAGAGCAATGATATACTAGTTCTGGTTCTTCACCGGTGAATAGTCTGAGTAAGGTTCAATCGTGTTTTCAGCCGGGTGAGAACGTCCATCTCGACGTCCGACACATTTCTTGTCATCAGGGAATGGTGCTGGTGTCCTGAAATTGGCCTGAATTCATACTTGTATCACAGTTGTGGTCTCTTCCCATTGGCTGGCGACGATTTTCGTCCTCCAATGACGAAATAGTTTTCAGCACTGGCCTCCAAGTGTTGCTCAGCGCATACTCAGCGCGGAGACTTCATTGAAATAGCGGTTTTCAAACCGAATTCAATTAAGTAGATAACTAGAGAGACACTTCTTACAGAGAAATCATCATAAAAATTGAAAATACTATGCTATAAAAACTCTATAACTACGCGAGACGACGCCTAACACTGTAGATTCTAGTCTGTTTAAGATATTTATTAGGAGTAATGAAGTTAGCGAGTTAATTCGCTGGATTGTTAATAAAAAATTTATATAGCAAAAATTTAGGGCTTGTCAAGATCTGAGTTTGGAACCCTAATTGCTTTAAGATAAAAAGAAGATATATACCTAGTTATGGCATACTAAATTATAAAATTAGCTTAAAATTAAAAGTATATATCATTACGCTTTGTATAAATAAAAAAAACTTTACGATGTATTATTTCGTCATAGACGAGTCATGGCATTCATGACCTCTACCCGAATAAGACCCATGGCATAGGGAGAAACCTTTGCTACCGCGGCTTTCTATGCGGGAGCTTACCCGTGCGGTGACGACGCAAGGTAAGCGGCGAGAAAAAAAGGAGAAGAACAAAAAAATAGACGCTAAAAACAAAGGAGCGTAGGACGAGAAATAAAAAAAAAGAAGAAAAGCAGGAGGGGGTAAAAAATAAATAAATTTCCAGCGGTAAGTGGACGGCTTAGGGTGAGGAGAAGGATTTCCGTGTGTCGCCTAATTGTTGTGGAGACTGGGATCCTGGAACGGGCGCGTGCTGTCTGTCTACCTCCCCCACCGCCTCGACGACAGTGCTGCCACACGGGACGGACGGGCGCCGGGCCAAAGAAAAGACGAAAGAGAAAAAAAAAGAAGGCAGTGTCCGCATCGAGATGCTCGATCGTTTGATGGGCGAGGAGTTTGTTTATTTTTTATATATTTTCTTTCCATTTTTCCTTCTTCTTCTCGTGGGTGCTCGGAATATGTATAAAGCTTGGCTGGGATGTATTCGGAGGGCAAGATGAGAATGAAAAACTAGGTAGGCTTACTGGCGGATAATACCCGAAGACATTCAACGGGGTGAAATACGTGGAATTGATAGTAAATTTTAATTACTAATGATGGGGAGTTTGGTCTTTTAGAAAGTAATAATTTGTCAACTTATGCATAAATGTCAATGACTCATCCAACGTTAAAACACGTTAGAGTTCGAGTTTTAAGCATGGTCTGAATTCAGCCATCTTGGTTCGACCGTTTTCAGACTTATTCTCAAACATTTTACGTATATAAGCAAGTATTCTATTCCTTATATCGCCTATGATTTACAAAATGAATATGCAACAATTACTTCTTTTTCCAATCATTCATCATACTACTGTGTATATTAAACTGTCCATACAGTCATATCGTGGTGATTATGAGGTGGGACATATAAAGGCCTTGGAGAGAGTTCAAAGAAAAGCGGCTCGATACGTTTTGGGTAGGCATCGGAGGATAGAGAGCGTATCAGGCATGTTAAAAATACTGGGGTGGGAATCTTTGGAAAGTAGGAGAAAAAGAAACCGACTCTGCGGTATGTATAAAATATACAAAGGGGATAAAGCATGGAGGGAATTAAGCAATGAAGTGGGAAAACCTAATTTCATTGGTAGGAACGATCATCAGTTCAAAATCAAATGCCGGGCGCAGAGGACCAATGTTAAAAAATTTTCATACCTGAATAAAACAATTGAAGATTGGAACAGATTGCCTGCAGAGTTAGTTGAGCCCTTTCCTAGCAATTTAAAAATATTTAAGAAAAAGCTGAAAAATTATTAATTTTTTTAGAAATTTTAATTAAATTTCAATATTTGTACAACTGTCTAGTTGATATGTGACTTTGTGGGGATGTTGTGTTTTTCTTTTTTGTACATACATGTTACCACCTGGCCAGTTGCCAAATTGTAACTTATGCAATAATAATAAATATACATATACCGTCGTGAACATATTTCATACTATTATTGCGACCGGTCCGCTATCGCAAGACTTCCATTGGCTGTAATCTTATTAATTACCAGTAGAAGTGCAGGGGTTTTGATATTTTACTCTTGTAAAATGTTTTCTTCGGCTAAGCTAGTTGCACAGCCGAACCGTGGTGATTGACAATTTTTCCCAGGGAAAAGATATTCGAGGCATATTTTCATGAAGCCTTCCCATAATGATAGAAAAAAGGTTTATTGTGTTCGTTTGCGATAGTTTATTTGAACGTAACAACGACCATGACAGAATATTTCACCAAATAGTTAGCGTAGACTCTTATGTGATTATCAACGTTTCGATCCAAGTAGGCGTGGCTATCCTACCCAAGCACCCCCATTCCTGCCACACTGCGCTCAACGCTGGAACCATGCGTGCCCCCTCCAGTATATTTACAACCTCCTCGGAAAGCACCAGATCTTTCTTCTTCAACCTTCCGATCTTCATTCAACCAGAAGGTTGGTTTGGATGTCAGAGGGTAGAACTAACTTCTAACTAAGCCACATTGCACTTCGAGGATTTTGTTTGGGGTTGTCCGAAGGCATCACTCGGAATTTGAACGCAGGACCTTTCAATCAGCAGTAAAGCACTCTACCCACTAGGCAACCACGCTTCCTAGGTGACGATCTTTCAATTATATATTTAAAAATGGAAGAACATCGGGGAACAAATTTGTCTCTATCAATAAAATAATATAAATAATACGAATCGTATTGAATAATGAAAAAAATTACTTTTTACAAAACACATTTTTTCGTGTTCCGATAAAAATTTTCAAACAATATCTTCCGTGTGATTAGCTCAAAAAATCAAAAATATTTTCACGGAATTCAAATGCTTTTATTTATCTTCAACGCCCCAAAAAATATAACAATCAAGGCCGCACAGCGAGAAAATCTAACAGACAACAACGTAGGACTATCAAAAACACCGATGCTCTGGGGAGGGGAAAACTACCCCAGCGAGACTCGAACCCTCGATAGGTTTTTCAGGTAAGGCTTTACTCCGCCGTCACAGAGGCCGGCCACGTGACAAAGCCTTTACATGAGACATTTTTCTTCTTCTACAACTTCACAATATATGCCAGCTTCTCTTTTCCTCATCCACTCTCCCTTTCTTGGTCAGCGGAGGAGGTGGGATGGGTATGAGTGGTATTAGTAATGGACAGGGGTGAGGCGGGTCGGGCTGAAGCAAGCGGGTTGAAATCCCAAATGGAAATGGATCCGCCTTGTCCACTCGCTTTCCGCCTTGATGGCGAGCAGTCAGTCAGTCGGCTTAAAGGCACGGGAAGTGAATTTATGTGGCTTTAGTTTTAATAACCGAGGGCGAAATTCGGGCTAAGTGAAATTCCTCGTTCCTCCGGCAGGGGGGAGTATATTACGCGTTTAGTGGCGTCGCTCCCGCCGATGATGCGTTGGGCAAAGGTGCTTCGGGACTCCCTTCTTCTCCCCCCCCCCACAAATGGCCAGGTGCGGGGGGACGTTACTAGATGGCTCTGCCGGCGAAGACGTGTACATTAAAAAATTCGCGCGCAAGTGAATGCCGGTTAATAGAAGACTTAGCTATAAATGTGTTTGGATTTTCCAATAAATAGCCTCGCAGAATAGGATACAGTAGGGTGGTTTCCATTTATTTTTTAATTGCCTAAATCGAAAGATTATTACTCATGGAGTACGCATTTCACGCTTTTACATTTGTAATGACGATATCTATTTTTCGCCATTAAATGAAAAGTGAAAATTTTCATGCGCGCGAAAACGAGACGACTAAGTATGAATGCTGGGAAAAGCCCGTGTGGCGTATTTCTGGTTCCCACTTCCGCCTTGTGAGGTGACCTTGGGGCGAGGATGTGTGCACCACTGCGATGCAGGTAGCAGAGTACCCTGCTAGCAGTTGGGCTTGGCTTAAATAAGGATTATTAATACCTTATCAAACGAAGGAAACTTTCCGACCATAGGCAGTTTTAATAGATGATTATTAAGAGATGTTTCCCTGAGCTCTGGGCCTCATGCATGCATTAGTAATCTCAGACGAAGTAAAACTCCTATCTATTCGCATAGAAACTAGGTCCCTGTGACGTCACGTGGAGTGGCATCGCATGGGCGCCAATCTGGCCTTTTTCAAATGCGGTTAAAATTTACCATTGCCATTCGTCTAAACTGGGATTTCTAAAGTCAAATAATTTTTGTATTATGAATACACTAATGATGGGTAAGGAATCGCAATCAATGCCTTTCGTTTTCTTTGATGAAGGAAACTACCTTATTATTTCCTGGCGAAGTAACGAGATAAAGTCTTCTTGGTTTTCCAACCGAGTCAGGTCTTCTACTGCTGACGTTTCAATTGCTAACTTTGCCATCGTATTCAGATCGTTGATGCCGGATACGATTTTCTATCGTTCTTTAAGGCGAGAATTGTATATGAAGGTAAGAATTATAAGCAAAGAAAGGCACAAATCATATAAAGGCGAGAAAATACTACCCGATATCCACGCCCTGCTGAGGAAGGCGGAGTAAGCCATTGAAACGTCGGCAGCAGAAGAACTGACGCGGTTGAAAACCCGAGAAGAATTAATCTCACCATAAAAAAATTGTTCTCATAAAAAAATTAGCGTGAACTGGACGCTATCTATCATTCCTATGGAGAACTATGACAGCAAACTGCCGGACATAAGTCAATGGAATTGAGTTGAGCTGTTCCTTAGCCTCATCGATATCTTTTCCCGAGAGTAGTTCTTAATTTCATACCATGTCCACGTAATTTTTTATTCTGAGGTGTTGTCTTCCAAGATTCACGGTTAAAACAAATAAAACACGGTTTCGAAGCACACGAAAAATTAACGGCACCACGCGCTCCAAAGCTTCACGCTAATTTAAAATGTTTCTCCTTCGCAAATAACAAACGTAGTCGCACTAAGCCCGGTCGGAGAACGACACAAACATATTGGCGGCCGATTAGTTAGGTTTGATAAGTGAAGTGCCATCGTAGTTGCTCATCTGATCTCTGATTCCTACGTAATGGCTTAAGATGTGATTACATAGTAGTTGATAATGTCCATAGAAACCTACTTCAATCGGTAGATTACATAATAACAATAATTTGAATAAAAATATGGAAGAGAAAAAATCAAAACACGACAAAATTTTATATTCTAAGAAATAGCAAATAGCCGAAAAAATGAGGTAACATGATTAAAAAAAAATTGATTTGTAAAAAATAATCTTGTTGAATATGATATAAAAAATAACCCGTAGTAAAAATACAAATTAAGAAGGAATAACTTAAATGAAAAAATAATTTTTGAAACAAAATTTGTCTGCATATGTTTCAAAAAATGTTCTGACTCATCGTTATCAATGTTTTTTTTCCTAATATAGCAAAACATCATAGCACACTCACAGCAAACACGACTGTTCCCGAAAACTTATTCAACCGTAAACTGGTTTAATTTTCTACCACAGCAAAACAACATGGTACACTCACAGCAAACAAAAATGTGCCCGTAATTCAACCGTAAACTGAACGGTTGGGGTGAATATTTTGGTGTACCGGTACAGCTACTGACCGCGCCCTTCAAATATCTTTGTTGTTGGGTTAAAAACATTGTTCCTCATATTAGGCTCTCCACATTCACCTTCCGAAATGACGCATGCCACGAATTTTTCTTCCTCTACGCCACCTTTTGTCTTTTCTCCTCGCGTGATGATGCACGAGATAACGAAGTGATTCGCACCAGGGTGCGAATTACTCACTTTGTCACAATTGAGTCACCCAGTGTAATAGGCTGCTTTGGCTTACGACGCGGCACGAGCTACAGCAGCTGCTCCTCCTCCTCATCATGTCCGACAAGTTGATGGAATCAAATTTAAATCCTTCTCCTGTTAAGAATAATTTACGAGAAAAGGAAGGATTGCTGCGTATCTGATTGACATACAGGGTGTGCACACTTATTTTTGAGTATTTTTGGGTTGTTTTGCGTTGGATTTTGGTGTGATGATGGATAGAAGGTGAACAAGGGAGCGAACAATAATAAGCAGCAGAGGTGGAGCGGGGCGATTGTTGTTGACGGCGCGGGATGGAGAGTATGGAGAGTTGAATGGTAATAGTGGTGGCGTACGGTTGTCTCTTCGCTCACGAGTTTGTTTATAAAGCGTTTAAAGTTTTTATTACGTAAAGTATAATAAAAATATTTGTAAGTGCATTCAAGAGAAAATAAAAAAAAACGTTGCAAGGGTGTCTCAGGATGAATCTGCAATGCTTCAGGAGGTGGTAGGGGAGACAATTTTAAGCATTACACAGGTCAACAGTGGTTTTGGTGCCGGAGCTTTTAAAGCTGATTCCAAGTATAATTGGGGTGCTGAATCCAAATATGATATTAGTTTTTTCCTATCAGCTCTAGTTTTCAAGATACAGATATGTTGTTACTTACGTAAAAAAAAGTTCAATATGATGATATTACATAAATGATAAAACCCACAAAATAAAAAGACTTGATTTATTTATTGGAATGTTAAATCACCTACAATTACAATAGTTTTACAATACAATTGAATACAAATAGTAACATTTTTCACTGAAATAAAACAATTTAAAGAAAAAAAAGACGTAAAAACGTCACTCAACACTACGGAAGCTCCTTTTGCGCGATTTTCTTGCGTGCACTTTGTTAAAACAGTCTCGTTTTAAGCACCAGCAGTAATCTGCCATCATATATTTATCTTCCTTGGTAGCGATCTTACATTGTTTTGATTTCCTGGTGAAATCATTCGCCTTGTTTTTCACTTGTGTCGCCTAAATTTTCAGGAAAACAGTCTAAGTGACTGTGTATAGTGAACTTTTATGCTAATATTACATCCAAGTGGTTTAAAGTTAGTGAGCATATTGTTTACCTGCTCAAGATAATTTCTCTCGCTAGTGATTTCTCAGAAAAAAATTTATTACCTCAACAAATGAAAGCCAACTGTTTTTTTAATCTCATTCAATGGCTTGACAAAAGCAGTTTTGTGGTCCATCTGTGTCTGATTTGTGGCCCATAAAAACTACCAGCTCTAAGTTTTTCGATACTTATCTGCGGCATTTTTATTCTTATGTAGCCGAAGCATGGTTCATCCTTGTCAAGAACCTTTACAAATTGCTTCAATAAGCCTAGTTTAACATGAAGGGGCGGTAAGGTGATTTTCTCCCGTTCACCAAAGACTTAGCAATAATGTTTTTACCCAATAATTAAGTTTTCTCCTTTTGACCACTCCTTAATCCAGTGGTTTGTCTGTCCCTGCTAGCACAGAGGCACCAGAAACAAGGATATTTTGTGTTGCTAAATTGCTGCCCAAGAAGAAAGTTCACCAATTTTAAATCTACACAAATCACCTAGCGATGTCCCTAGTATTTTATCTTCTGTAAGGCCAATACTATTGTATCATATTCTTCTTTCGTTTCAGTTGAATGAGCGATTGGTATTGAGCCAAACTTGTTAACATTGTGAAGAACACATTTTAAACTACGCTTGGAGCTATCAATGAACAAACGCCAATCACTAGCTTCATATTGCGGTAGTCCCATTCCTTTCAGAAGATCTCTAACGTCTAAACAAAATGTAAGATTGTCTTCTTGAGTAAAGAGGGGTAGCAGATCCTTTTCAATTGTGGGATAAAAATTAATTTTTTGTACCTTGTTCCATTAAATTCTTTTCATGCATCCTTGAAGCTAGTAGTTCAGATGCTTCCTTCGGTAAGTTCAATTCTCTAACAAGTGTGCTTAGTTAATCTTGATTGATGTTGAGGATTTGTTGATACTGCCTCGTAGTCACTGCCACTATCGTCAATAGAATCAGGCTCATATTTATCCTCACATACATCACGTAATGTCTGAAATATTAGGATTGGGATTTCTTCTGAATGGGGTACCGAGTATCTAGCTGAAGGCAAATCTGGATATTTCCATTTGTGGCGATTGTTTCGATTAATTCCCGAAACATTTACCATGCAAAAATAACAGTCGTCAATATGGTTTGTATGTTCTCTCCAAACCATTGTCACACCAAAATTTAAACTTTTCCTTTTTCCTGTAGTTCAATACCGCTGATGTTCTGTACATGTTTTACACACAACATGCGGTGCCTACTTTTTACCTTGGTCACCAAGCTGAACACCAAAATATCCTAGGTATGCACGTTTCACAAAGTCTGTAATGTTTTTCCTATTTTCTTTTAAAGTATATTCCCCACAAATGTAACAATACACATCACAATGATTTACACAGCTTCTTCGAATTGAGCTCATTTTTAGAGGCTACTTTACAAAAACTTTGAGAATTTGACCATTTGTTTTCGGAAATCCCCTTACTGCTTATTTACTCCCGCCTCTCCATTTTCAAAGACACACTCTCTCTTTACCCTATCCCCCCTTTTTTACTCTTTTTATAGATTGATTTAAATTTGAAAAATATTTTCTGAAATATATCAGAAATTTGAAAGAATCTAATCATAAAATGCGCCGTATCTAAAAAAGTAGAGCTGTTACATAAAAACGGATATCATATTTGGATTCAGCACCACTAATATTGTTAATATCAGCTCAAAAACTCCTGGCACCAAAAAAAATGTTTTTTTTTGTTGGCCTGTGTTATTTGTTCATAAACGTGGGATCGTAACTCCTTAGTTACTGAAGTATGGAAACGCAAACATTTTTCGGATGCATTTTGCAGTTACCATGAAAACATTTTTTCTTGGGTACCGCCAAGTCAGCCTTTTCGGCATTTTAATACTCTGGATTTTTGGGGAGATATAACATTTAACATTGGATGAAAATATGCCAGAGTTGAAGAAGAGTTAAGTTAAGAAGAGTTTCGTCAATACAACCTTCGGATCGTCGACTTATAACGATAACACAGTGTCAAACACACTCAATGAATTCCCTTCCAGGGAATTCATTTTCTTCAGAAATCAATAGAAAGATGAAGATAAAATGGATCGACCGAGTAAGCAATGAAGAATTGCTGAGAAGAATTGGGAGGAAAGAGACGTCTTCAAAAACATTAAGGAGAAGATAGGACAACTTTGTTGGTCATATTATAAGGCATGATGGCCCGATGAAAACAATCGTAGAAAGACAAGTGGAAGGGAAGAAGGGCAAGGGAGTATGAGCCCCAAATGAGTAACATAGGACAGGTTATAAAGGATGTAAAAAAGCAGAAATACGTGGCTATGAAAAGTCTAGCGGATAGGAGAGCGGAATGGAGAGATGAGTCAAACCAGTCTCAGGATTGTTGACTAACGATGATGATGATGATCAGCAGTCAATGAGAGAACGGGGCGGAACTTCCTCAATGTGCACAGCTCGCAGACTCAAATCCGCGATCCCCTTGCCCAGATCCTCCTTTTGACTTGTCACACCTTTCCTCTCCTTCGCCTCAATTCCCCTTCTCTCCCCTACCTACCTACCCCTCCTCCTCCGTCTCCACATTGCATTGCACCACTCGAAAATCCCCCCTCCCCATCATCCACATATTTCCACTCCGATCCGCGGGATGGCGCCACGGTCGAAAGAGGATTTCGATGTTCTTTTCGAAGACCCTCTCCTGACCATCCGCCCAACCCACTCTGCGCCCCTCGAAAAAAAAATATCTGTTCCCCTCACCTCTCCCGTCCACCTCGTCCGTTTGTTCGTTAGGAACGATATTCACTCATCTCTTTCTCGGATTAATTTCCGTCAAGCCCACTTCCTCGGGCGGATGTGTCTATAGGCAGTAATGGGCAGTTTCGGAACTAGGTTTTGACCGGGGGAAAGGGGGGCGGAACTGGGAATCTGGGGAATTCCTTCCAGCCGAATGGGGGTTCGGGAATATTGGGAATATGGGATTTTCTAGACTCAGAAACAGGTGTTTTAGGCTAATTCGTTGACATAAAAGGCACAAATATGCACTAAATAAAAATATAGAAATTCAGTTCGCAATTGCATGTAACTTTACCGGGAAAATAGGTATAGTTAAATATTTTTGTGCAAAGGGGTAACATTAAAAAAATCGATTTTATCTGGTGTACGTTTAGACCATATAATCATACCTGCTTATATGGTCCAGGAGTGTACGTTTCAAGTTGTAAGCGACCAAGATGCGCGAAAGAGATCTTTTGTGCGATCGATTCATGAACGGGATCACAAAGACGAACGATTCGATCTTTTTGAATGTTCATTTACCGAAGTCATTAGTCAATCATTGGCGACCCAAGTCGGTTGTTGGTCGTTCGAGATCGATAAAAAGTTTCCAGGTCGCTCGCGAATGTATCAAAGGCGACGACTCTATTAATCGTGGTTTACCCCATGAGGGAATGCAGTGAATGATTGTGGAGTTCTACGAGAATTGGAGATTGTGGAGTTCATGTTCAGAAGTATCATAGGATCCATTTTATTTGGATCAAAATCTATTTCACCATCACATACATTCTCGGAATTCTGTGATTGGCTTATGCTCTTTTATTTTTTGTCGAAAATATAAAAAAAGTGACCAGTATAGTTTTTGACCGACATCAGTCGTGATTGACACAGGTACTGTTCTACGATCGACCATTCGCGACTGATTCATTTGGCTTCGCGACGCCCACGCTAACGAATTCTCGGCGCCGCCGAGGCTGACCTTCCCATCGGCATGCATGCTAACGCTGGGCTGCCGAAATCATAAAATTGCCGTTCATTCAGAATTTTTAGAACACAGCAATTTTCACTGAAAACTGAAAAACGCTTTGCTCTTTCATGAAAACATAATATATAAGACACGGTCTCAGGCGTTACTTTGTGGAATTGCTTCGTCATAGAATAAAATTAAATTACTTTGTTCTATTCCACAATTTATTATAAATAACACGGCCCGGGTTTCAGCATCTAATGCTATCATCAGGTGATGCCATCACGTGATGATAGTATTATCACCTGGTAATGCTATCACCTGATGATAGCATTAGATGCTGAAACCCGGGTGGTGGTATTTAAAATAAAGTGTGGAATTGAACAAAGTAATTTTATTTTATTCTATGAAAAACATAATATGCCCGACCCGTGCCATCGCTTCTTTTAATAAAAGATTAAAGTAAAAAGTAATCCAAGGATGAATTTTTTGTCGGAAATATTATTACGAATGATTGATGAAAAGATGATTTTAATTTAATTTTTTCAATTACATATAGTTAAGGCCGAAATTATTCACATGACCTCTTCCTCCTTATTTATAAACGAAGTGGTAAGCTCAGAAAAAGCTTTTCTATAACATGATCATTTAAAACAAAAAGTAAAGGAAATCATTCAATCAATCAGAATTTTTTCGGAAACCGAATTTACCCGGATTTAATTCATGGCCAAATTTAGTTTCAAATATGAACTGTTGTGACCGCATGAGAGGAAAAACGATGAAAATTGAATCAATAAAAGCAACAAAAGTGGTAGCATCAATAAATGTCACTGAAGGTGGAGAGCAGCTATCAAAAATATCATACGAACACATTTACGAAATATTACGTCATGAAATCGCTATTGTGCAGAACATATTTGTAACAGAAGGGCAGAGGGAAAGATAATTTTGGCAAAAGAGAATAAAATACAAAAATTTAAGTCAATGGATAAGAGTTAAAGGAAATTAGTTGCAGTAATGTTAAACGCTTTATTGGCAATGCTGCGCTCTAAGACGCCAAAACATGTAAAGTTGGGACATATGAAGGCAACATCCTTAGGGGATTTAAAAAAGACTTGCCCTGAGTTCTCCATAGGTTACGAGCATGAATGGTAATGGAGGAGAAACTACGGAATGGTGTCGACGAGTAAGAAGTGAATTCCTTTTATCTTCCATCGACAGTTCCATCGTATTTTCACGTGGGCTCCGTCCCTTGCGCCTCTCCGCATCCTATTCGAATGGTTTGTGACGTCCACCCCCGGATATCGAGGGAGGCGGCCGCAGCAACTCCCAATTCCACCCCCGGCCTATCAGAAAACGAATCAAAATCGATTCTCAGTAATGGGACTATTACAGAAACAGATATCGGTATATCAGGGATTTTTAGAACACACCGATAAACCATAAAATATTATAAAAAAACAACAACAACAAACATTTCTTTTGATCATGACCTCTTTTTTAAATATATAATTTATTTACATACATATTTAAATAAAAATTTAAATATGAACTATTGAGGTTCTAGTCATTTATAAAAAAACATTTAATGACGTTATTATTAAGTTAAAAAGTTTTGAGCAATATATTCTTCACGCAATGTGTTATAAACTCCATTGGATTCGCCTCTTTCGCATCATCATCACGGAATGCATGTACATTTTTATTAAGACCTTACTACACTATGCACCTAAAAACGTTCACTAGAAACACTCGAGGCCTACGTTTTATGAAAACAAATTTGACTATGTTTCAGAAATTCATTTTCCATCTTCAAAGTTTAATATACGTAAAGACGAAAGGTAAAATAAGTAAAAAAGTGGTCGAGTAAGGAAAAAAGTAATTTTAGAATGTAAAAAATAAAAAATAAACATTTAAACAAAAAAAAAATTAATTTCCTCATTTCATTAAAATTTTAAATATATTTGTTAGATGTTTGATTGGGTATTATTTTGTACGTAAAAATAACTTTTTAATACTTGATCACTTTTGTATTCATTCTACCTTAATCTTTTCGTAGCAGGCCTTTAAAATGGAAAATAAAATTCTGAAACGCCGGCAATTAAATGAGGTAAATCTCAAGAGTTCACATTTGAATACATAATCATCAATAACTCCACTACGAACGGACTATTACTTAAGAAATGAAATATTTATAAAGAGATTAAATGAAGGAACTGAAAATATTGAACATAGAGAGAGTTTGTAATAGTAATGGATAGGAATTTAATTTATTAGCAATTTAAGTATCCATAATTTTTTTTCATTATGAATACTATATTTTTGTTATTGTATATTGCTTTTGATATTTTTGTACTAATGTGCACTTTTATGTGTATAGACTTGCCTCGATGCTTAGATATTTTTGTTTGTCTGTGCTACCATATGTATCGGATGCCATCCCTACTAAATGAGAGAGCTCCTCTGGGGTGACTAATTTAGTTCTATTACTTAAGATGTTTAGTTCATGCTATGGATTATGTAAATGAATTAAATAAAGTTATATAATATTATTAAAAGCAAACATAATTGCTTTTTTCCACAATTATTTTAATTCATACGACGCTTTTCGGCTCGTAGAGAAATGATCTGCTACAAGACCTTGTCTACACGATGCCTAAATCTGGTATAAGATCGTGTCTTGTTCCAGACAATGGCTCTGTGAGCTGAAAAGCCTCATACGAATTTAAATAATTGTGGAAGAGTACAATTACATTTTATTTTGATGCGTCGAGCTTCCACCATATCACCCATGAATCGGTTGAAATTATTATTATTATTACTATAATAATTATTATAATTTTCATGTTTACCTAAGTATCCGAAGTGGCCATCTACAGGTAGCAGGTACGAATGATGATGGTAGAAAAACCATGGTTTTAGATGATTAAGCGATGGATCTCTTTATCTTCATTCGACTGTCTCGTCATCATCTTTTCACGTAGTTTCGGTCCCGTGCCTTTCCGTATTCCACTCGAATGGTTTGTGACGTTCGCCCTTAGGGTATGGAGGCAGCTTCCAATTCCGCCCCGACCTTTCAGCAAACGAACGAACCTAAGGCACGCGACCACGCCCTTCTACGCCCGACGCACCCCCCACGACTCTCATTGCTCGACCGACCACGGAATGCACTCTGACCAGATTGAGTCCCGTACTCCCTCCGACCGAGGACCGCTTGCTCCCACCGTTCCTTTTGCCCTCCCATTAAACGATACCTCGCCTTCGATCGACGCGCCGACCACACTGTCGACCGCCTCGGAACGCGTATATCTCAACCATTTTATTCGAACTCGAAAAATACCACTAGCAAACCTACCGTTGCAAGACACGCAGGCGTTGAAGTCTCCACCCAATTTGTGCGATACTTAAAAAACAGATGTCATTGCTTCGCCTTCATATTGAAAAATTCGATAAGATATGTAAAGATCATTAATTAATTGTTCCTTCCGAAATAGATTAAGCTTATAAATCGAGGGATCCGGGTTCGAATCCCGGTCAAGGCGAATGATTTTTCCTCTGTGGATTTTTCGCACAATTTGTGCATTGCGGGTGACTCCGTAAAAGTTATCACCGTGGCTAGTCCCGGTATACTTAAATAAGATTAAGCTTAATTAATTGTAATTTGTCATTTTCAGGGCGGTATTTCTTCAGCACTGCACAAATAAAACTTTTCGCAGACGCATACACACGTGCAAGTGTGTGCATGCTGGTGTGTATGTTAGAACTACCTTTTTGAGAAAATATTGACAGCGATTACATCATTGCATCGTTACAGGGGGTAAATTATAAGTAATTGTAATTGCATCGCTACTGATTACTTTTTCAAAGGCTTATTTATAATTATAATTGATTCCAAATTTGACGATTTAATTGTAATTCAGCCGGATTAAATTTTTTCAATACTTTTCCCATCGCTGCTGCTTGTTATAAAGGACTAATACTCCTCTAAAAACACTGGTTTAGCGGAAGTGGTGCATCCTATTAACGAGATGAAGATAGAAGAAAAGAGGGCGAATGGCCATGACGGAGGAAGGAATGGTGGAGGAGAATGCAAACTGAGATAAAGAAGAAAGATAATGGTGAGAATAAGATAAAAGGTGAGGTCTCATGCTTTCTCGGCATATGTTGTCGGTATTGCGATACATTTAAATTAACATATTACTTCGCAAGCCGCCCCAAATAACCGTGTGGCGTGGGTGCTTGGAAATTGCCGGTAACCGTTAGCAATTAAACAATAAATGCGCCTACTAAGTTCCACTAAACATCTATGAAATTCGTTTATGGTTCCGGGTAAAAATGAATTTCTATACTTCTTGCAAAGTAAGACGTTCAAGAACCAATTCATAAATACATGAAAGCGATTTGGATACAGTCTACCTTGTAACTTTTCCACGTAGCCAAAATTTATAGTGCACTTAGGCCTTAGTAAAAATCCATATGCATCCCTTGATAATGTTGCGATAGGGGCAAAAGCAGTGAGGTTTTTAGTACATTGCTCGATGGGTATATTTCTAACAGTTTTTTATCTTACCATAATTTCCCAAAGCAACGCCTATTTCTATAGGAGTTGATCAGAATGCGAAAGGAAGTGTTCGCAGTTACCACTCATAAAGCGAAAGATGGAATTCCATTGAGCACCCACGTCGACTCTGCGTGAGACCGGATGCCTCCAATATCATCTGGACTTGTTATTTCTCCTCCCCAATCTTCTGCGCTCGTCAAAACTCTTCTGTTTTTGTCGTCGGCCCAACAACACCGTGGCAAACGGCTCCCGTCGTAATCTCTCCTCGCAGCGTCTCCGAGAGCTGTCAGAATGCGGATGGCAGTAGCCAAGGATCGCCTGTCATCCACACACCACTCTCGTCCGGCGAAGCTGATAGCGGCTAATTGCGTCGGGCGAATACATCGACGGGAGAGATGGGCTCGGCCTACCGTGTTACGCTGGGGCGGGCGTCCTCGCGTCTTCTTATGACAGATATCGCCAGCACGAAGGCTGAGGGAGGAAGCGGTATTAGGATGATGGACAAGATCGATGGGAAAATGAAAGAGGACTATATCTGGCTGTATCTGATGAATGGAAGTCGAGCGGGAAACGACAGGACATGTCGCCAGGTACGTTTAATCTTCAATGTCCGCCATCAGCTTTCGATTGTTACTGTCGATGGACTTAAAATTACGGCATACGCAATTACTCGATGGACTCCGAAGTAGGCAATGTATGTCAGTTACAGCATTGACAGCCTTTGATAATTACTGTAGCCCTTCCCCAGTGCTTAGGGGGCGTCTATTAATTACATGAGATGATTTTGGCGATTTTTGAGCCCCGCTCCCCCCTTTGGGAGATATCGTGAGATTTGGCTCGACCCCCGCCCTCTAATCACTCGTGAGATTGTTCAAAATGCGTATTTTCAGTGTAAATACGTTAGCCTATGCTTCATTACGTTGGATTTCTTAAGAAAAACAATGTTTAATTATTTTTAATTAACCTTCCTCAAAGATGTCAAATCCTCCCCTAACCCCCCTCCTTTCTCAAGGGTATAAAAGGGATTTTCAAATGTTTTGAAGTGTTTTGCACCAGACGATGGCTCAGTGAGCCGAAACGCGTTGTACGCATTAAAAATTCTTGTGGAAAAGTGCTATGATCTTTTATTTATTTAAATATGTCTAACTTCCACCAACTGAAGCCTGAATCTGTTGAACTTATGAAGATTAGTAAAGACTAGTATTTAAGAATACTAAGGTAGCTATTCTAACTATGTTATATGCAGAAAAAAATAACGTGTTACTTTCCAGGACCCCTTTCTTCCCATCGCGAGATTGCGTGAGAATCGGCTACACAATGAAGAATGGAACACAATGAGAATAGCACAACGGAAAATTTCATTCACTACCCTGCGGGTTTGATTTTTCATTGACTTCATCAGTCAATCAGTGATTCAACCGGAAGGTTGGCTATGATCTATGAGGGTAGAGCTCACCCCAAAATGAGACAAAGGGTGTCCCTTTTCTTCAACGTTCGAGGTCTGACACGCTCCTACTCATCGTTTCGCTCTTACTCCTCAAAACTTTGGAGGACATTGAGACTCCCACCCGGTTGGAAGCCCGAGAAAACTTTATTCGGTATATTCTACGAGAAAGCAATCATTCAAGCAAAAAGTTAGCTTCGATGGGATATGGTAGAGCTCACCCCTAACTAAGCCTCAGTCTTGTGAACTTTACACATTCGGGTTTGGAGAGGGGCAGTTCTTTTCCCGGACCCACTTTGCGATTGGAGGATTTTGTTTGGGGTAGTCCGAACATTTCAGGATTGGAACCCGGGACTCCTCGATAGCCAACCCAACACTCTACCCATTAGTCTATCATGCTACTGCTTTAATCTGTAAAATTACAAAAAAATAAATTTCATTGCTTACCCGAAGATTTGATTTTGTATGAAAAGAGTGTTTTTTTAATTGCAATCTCATTTTATACTGAATATGTTACTTCCTTAAGTAAGGTGCAATTTTTCTTTGAAAGAATTCTTGTGGATATCTCGCGATCTGATTATAAAAAAACAACTGAATCGTACTTTGCCAATGTCTACCATTATCTTTGCCCAAATTAAAATGCTCACGGATTTTATTCACTGGAATATATCCAGTCCCATGTCCTTAATGGACAATTTGGTTCTTCTTGTTTAGAAGGACACTGCGCTTGAAGAGCCTGATAGCATTCTTCTGTTTCTACACTTCGCCGTTCCTGTCCTCTAATAAACAGCACGTGGTCACGGCAGAAGGCCAAAAGGAAGGACAAAGTGTAAGTTGAAATGTACAAAAAGCGGGAGAAGACGGCATGTCCAACTGTTTTGGAGGTAAATGTAGGAAGCGCGGGAAACCGGAAGTCCCAGCGTGCGGGAAGTGAAGAGACATCCTTCTCCATTTCCGCCGAAGCACTCGTGGGCACGCGGGGGCAGAAGACACCTGACGGTCAGCTCGCGTCGTCGACTCTCGTCCAAGTGCACAACGGTCGACAACACTCATCACCGCTGATGTAAGTGGGGCACGTGGTATAATGGCCACGCGCTTCTCTAGTCTCCATTGAGGCGACCAAGGAGGACCCCAACTAGGAAAACACAGACCGCACCGTAGAAATTTTGATTTGTGCCATAGCTTCGCTCGCGTTATAATCGATTTTCATATATGTCAGTGGCGCGGGTATGAGCGCAGAGAGATCCAATTATTTTTTAAAGGCTGCGATAGAGTATTTACTCTCACGCGGAGTATTATAGCAAATTTTTGAATTTGACCTCGAATACAAATTTCGGTTAACAAACGTAAATTTTGAATAGACGTGGTTTCATATGTCTATCTCTTCGGCAAAATATCTCCCTTAATTTATCATATCTGTCGACCTGGAAATATTGTGGGTCTCTAATCACATGTTCTACGAATCGCTCTAAAGGATATCCATTCTAAATTGATCAAGCAATCTAAGCCTAGTTCGCAGCCTCAGAGTCTCTGGCGGCTCCCGGCCTAATTTGTTTAACATCCGTGTAACGCTTTCCGTACGTCTGTTGCTGTTTTTTTTTTAATGGCGCAGCTTTCCTGTGTGTTTTATTAAATTAGCGGATTGAGTTATTTTGCGCCGAATTCCATATGCTGCCTACACATTCAAGATGTGGCCGAACTTGGTTGAAGTTGAAGACGAAAAATTTTCATGAGATGAGGATATAATGTATGAGGATGAAATTACCTGAGAGCACCACTGCAGAAATAGGAAGTGGAACAACTTATACCAAGTGCCGAGCAGTGCATTTGGGTGGCATTCAATGAAAAGTTTCATCACACTTTCCTCTTCAGTTCTTTTTTTAATGATTCGAACAGTCGAATAACATATTAATATTAATAATTGACCTCTAATTTACATAACCTAATAACACCTTACTAATGTCACTGGTTATCTTCTGTATAACCGGACATTGCAATAGATATATCCCATAGAGTGGGAACCCCTAAAGAAACTAAAAAATGGGAATTAAAAAGGTATGGTACTTTTTTCACAAAATTTATATAAATCGACCGGTTTCGTCATAAAGGCGACATCTTCAGGTACAGAGTTTGTAATTTTGACAGAAAACAAACATAACAAACAAAAAATAACAAACTCTGTACCTACCTGAAGATGCCGTCTTTGCGACGAAACCGGTTGGTTGACTTAAATAAATTCTATGTAAAAAGTACTATACCTTTTCAATTCTTTACTATGGATTTTCACAAAGTAAAGCCGGAAACCATCGAGTTTAAAAAATGGGAATAAACCCTTAGGGACAGAGCTTCCAAGATCTATCTGATTCTCGCACCACCCTTCGATTCAATATTAAGAATCACCCCTCCCGCCTTTACCCTCCACGTTCGACACCACTTCCGTAATGGGAGGGGGGGAGGAAGACAGAGCGGTAGTAAGGTGGCGCCGTCGTTGATGCGGCCATTTGGAGAAAGAGGGGAAATAAAAAAAAGAAGGTGCTCTGGGGCGTGTGGTCGTTGCGTGGTGTGAGGTGGAGAGGGGGTGGGGATGCGAGGTCTAAGTAAGTTCCGTTGTCATGGGTGACAGAGGGGCAAGTGCCAACAGTGGAGGGGAGGGCGAGTCGAGGGCGGAAGGTCTCGACCGTTCTAATTGAAAAGGTGAGCGAAGGACTTGAGGAAGGGCGGTGCATGAGTGGAGGGAAGATAATGGCTATTCGGAGCGCATTAATTGAAAGGGCGGGGAATATGTATGAGGCAGGAGGTATGAGTAAAGCTAGAAATATTCCAAAACAAAAATCCCTCCCTATGCTTCTGAACCACTCAAAGTTAACCTGAATTTCCGATATCCTTTCAGCCCATAAACTCCCCTTAATTAATCATTCATTACTCAACTAGTCCATAATTTTTAGTCCAGTTTTAAGTCCAACCAATAACACACTACTTACAGAAATAAGGAATTATGACCCCACTGTTCCAACAACACACATACTACCTCATCAAGTGAATCTTCTATGAGTCTTTCCTATGCCTTTCCACTTCTTCTAGCTTTAATAATATCATTTGTTGAATATGTTTATTATGCTAATTATATTAAAAATAACAAAAATAATAATAATAATAATGATGATAACAATTGCTTACTGCAACAAAAATAATAGAAATAGCAATTTAAAAAATGTATAGCTTTGCATAAATTAAAAAAAAATATTATATCCTACTTTAAATTTTAAATATGTTTCTTCAAATATTAAAAAAAAAAACTGGGTTAAAAAATTAATTTCTAACACTTGAATACTTTTGTATTCATTGCACCTCTCATCTTTTCGTAATATAATGCTTGAAAATGAAAAAAATGAATCGGAGAGCCACCTTAATAATTCGTATCGTTTTAATCCTGGAAAGTCAGCCAGAAATCAGCCAGAAAGTCAGCCAGAATCCAGTAATCCCGGCCGCCCCGGCCGCCCACGATCCATCTCTTTATCCGCCCATGTCTTCAACCTATCTCCAATGCTCGGGAGTAAGTAGCCCCTCCAAATACACTATTGTTACCATGAAAGGGAAAGGGATGATGTGAGGATTGTTGCATAAATATGAAGAGAGAAGGCTAGTGTCTTACTAGTCTTAAGTCTTACTTTGAGTGCAGCGCTATACACTGCGAAAACGTGGACCCTGAGGAAAGAAGACGAGAAATAACTGGAAGAGTTCGAGATATTGAGGAGACTAAAACCTTTTCAAGAATATGCAAAAGAGCGCTGGAACTTAACGCCGAGTTAAATGATATCTTCGACACCGATGTTACATTATAAGAAAGGTAGGGATAACATTTTTAAATAACATATCGTAGTGGTATAGTGGCGCCGACTCCATGGGGCCAGAGGGGGCCTGAGCCCCCTCAAAAATTCATTATGGTGCGAGGAAAAAATGTGTCGGGCTTGTCGATTTTCCCCGAAGTGTCCAGATATCTAAATTCGAGTTATCAGGGTTCTAATGCTGATCATATGACTCTTCTAATATGCTTAAAAGACTTAAAACTCACTACTTATAAAATTTCCCGGGGCAATATCCCCGGTTTGGGCCCCCCCAATATTTTTTGTAAGTCGGCATCCCTGTAGTGGTATCTCCTTGGATTCTGCGTTTCACAACGTGGGATCTGCTGGTGACGACGGTTTCGCCGGTATTACAATCGACGCCCTCAGGTTGAGTGAAATCTGGGTGAGTGAGTTTCTCAGTTCTCGACCTTGTGGGCGTCCGCTGAAATATCGGCGAAACGTTCGTCACCAGCAATCCCACGTAGTGAAACCCAGAAGCCATGGAGACAAAACATGCAAATCAACGCCGCGGAAAACTAAGAGTCAATCTACCGTAGTGGGGATCATTATTATGACGGTAAAATGTGCAGCAAACTCGGTCAGTGGAAGCAAAAAAAGGGAGGAAAGTATAGCTGTCTCTAATGGCTTGTCAGGAGCACTAATATGAGGAGGAGGAGATGAAATGCATTCAGTAGCCTTTTTGGAACAAGACAAGATGGCTGCGATACAAGATGGCTCCCACCCGCACCGTCTGTTTACGATGGAGGTACGGCGAGGCGATGGAATAATCGATATCGGAGCTTTCCGAAGGCCCCCCTCCCCCACTCCCGAGTGGCTAATTGAGGTGTGGCACGCGACGACCATTTGGTTGGGGGAAGAACGGTACGTAAAACGTATAGGACCACAAAGGAAAGTTGATCATTGCTCCAATGAGGACTTGATGCTGCTGGGGGAACATGTCAAAGCGGAAGAAAAATAGATCGTCACTCCAACGTGGAGAGGAGCTTGGAGGCATTAGTGGGTAAAGCTGTTGTTTACCGACCACACGGGTTGTTATTCTATATTTCGTTATGAAAACGATCGAAGTAATTCAAATACATAATTGAAACTTGCAGAAATGAGGATTTGTAAACAGCTACGTGAGTAACTGGTTGGTACTACACTCTTTGGTACCCTACAGCCTTGTTTTGGTACTACACTGGTTAGCTGTGGCGTAACTCTGTGTGTGGGGGGGGGGGGGGGTGAGGGGATGTATCCCCCCAAGGCCTCACAGAAATAAAAAAATATATTTAAAATTCTAGTATGGATTTGAAGTATATAATAACTGCCCCTGCTTAAAGTTAAATTTTAAGTGCCACAATGATATAAAATGCTATTTCAGGCATGTTATTCTTCAAAGGTTTTCCTGAACTCCCCGTTACCTGGGGGGGGGGAGGGGTTAGCCCCCATTAACCCCTCTCATCCCCCCTAAGTAGATTCCTCGCTACGCTACTGCTGGTTAGTACTCCATTGGTTGGTACACTACTGCTTTGGTTTGGTACTATATTGGTTGGTCCCATACTGCCTTAGAATACAATGTTTTCACGGACGCAGTGGAATTCCCCTTCTTGCCTTCCCCCTGACCAGTGGCGTAGCCAGGAATTTATTTCGGGGGGGATCCAAAACTAGGGGGGGAAATGTTTGAAAAACAGGGTACTAAGTAGAGGGTTTTAAAGTAATTTCAACACTTTTCATAATCAAAAAAACTTCATTTGTTAAAAAATATATTGTTAATTCATGATTTTTCAATATTTTGTTTTCTTTTATGCAGGAAAATAATTTTTTCTTTATATTTCGGGGGGGGGGGGGTCCGGACCCCCCCTGGCTACGCCACTGCCCCTGACTGACACGTCAACGCCGCGGTCACGTCAAACGGACAGAGGTGAGGGGAAGGAGAAATCCAAGGTTTTTGCCAACAAGGTGGGGATTGAGTTTATGAGCATAGAGTCATGGCGAAAAAAGAGGATTTTTGTACTTACACTGTCTTGGAGAAGGGGAAGATACAGATAATTATATACGCCTGATCATGGTCATTATTCATCGAAACACGGGTCGCTTCCTTTAAAAAAGAAGATGCATATGTGATAGTTATTCATCCAAGAAACCTTAAAATGGAATACCACACAGTTAAAAATGATTTAGTGAATTTTCCCATCGCAACTCTGGGTACCAGACCCTCCGTTCCACAGCCAAGCAACGTAACACGTGGACTGAGCTACGAGATATAAAAATTAACCAATCCGAAGTAGATGCATTGCTCCAGTAAATGATTAAACGTTTTTTTTTCGTGCAAAGTTTTGGATACATTAATTTTTATTTTCTTTGCCTTGACCGCTCCGATAATAGAGCGTTTAATGCCTTTACAACAAGGTAATCTACCGAATAGAAACGTTGGACGATGAAAAACACCCACAACAGGATAGAGGCAACCAACACAGGCGGGACTCGAACCCGTGACATTCGGTTTTACATGCGAGGTCTTTACCACACCGCCACCGAAGCCTCATATAACAATTGATGGAGGATAATTCAGAATAAACTAGGCTTTCTTGTCTTTCTGTGAAGAATTAGGAGCTCTAAAACTAAACATTACTGCAAGTCATTGCATCCCCGCTGCAGAACTACAATGCTTCACTGTGGTGCGCTGAATCCAATATGGTGAGATCGTGATGCATTTTTGGGAGTCTGTCACGGCCTGGGTTTAATGGCCTTGAATGAACGCTTTTTTCGGGTGGCGCCTCTATGTTTCCGTGCTAAGGGATTGGTTTCGCCCTCCGAAGTGCCGCACCAGTCCACACGACCGGATTCCGGGAATTCCTCCGACGGGAAGCGAGGACTAGTGGCGCCTCTCCAGGCACTCTCCTCCATTTCACCTCACTATTCCGTGGGGCAGAAATTCACTCGTGACCCCAAGGAACAATAAATACAAAAAGTGGTCAAGAATATCACATACATAATAGAATATTTTAGCAATAAGATATAAAATTTAAGAAAAAACAAATTACTGTGCGAATGAAATACTGTGCGAATGAAATACTGTGCGAATATCAAAAGCCCAATAAAATATTTTAGCAATTAGATTTAAAATTAAAGAAAAAAACAAATTAAGAAAATACATGTTACGTACCATTTACGAAGTTTTTTAGTTTATTTGTTAGGTGCTATAATACAACATTATAATTATATTTTTTTACATTAACGTCAATTTAGAGTGATTAGATTACAATATAAGTCGCTTAAACAATCTATTTCAGTGCAAACATACCAAAACTTGTAATAAAAGAACTGACATTGATGCTTTAAGCAACTTGATTGTTTGAGGTGTAACTTTGTGAAAGCGACTCATTATTAAAATGAAAAAGAAGGAAGCACAAAGTTCATGTGAAAGCACAAAGTTCTTCTATTTATTTTAATACTTTAATACTTATTATATTACTTTAATTAATCACAATTGATATAAATGTAAAAAATATAAATATAATCTGTGACGCATGAGATAACCCACACAAATTACATATAAGGTGTGCCTCATCAAAAAATGAAGTGCTTAAATAAAACATTTAACTATTACTTTATGCATAGCCAATAATAATTAAAATGCTCATTTACCTGTTACTACTTCCTGTTTGAGAAAATAATGATAGATATTGTTTCATGAACAGGAGCAATATTAGAAGTAATCGTAATTGTCATCCTACCGATTACTTTTTCACAGCGTAATGTGTAATTTTTTCAATACCAATACTTTTCTCATCATTGATGAAGCATTTTCCTCGATTTCTCCGCTGCGATCAAAGTCCATGCATCACTTCCGTAGAGAGGCATACTCCAAATGAAGCATCTGTTATGTTTCCATAATACTCTGTTTAAATTTTCCGCTGTTAGTAGCTCTATTTTTGCGATATCTATTCGCCTAGTCTATTTCAATTTCTGTCTTGCCCCTTCCATCGCAGGCTATTCTCCTTCCCAAATAAAAGAATTTAATCATCAAGAGTCCCATTTTTTGTTTATATATTTTAATGTAAGCCTTCACTCCTGTTGTCCTGCTGCATGTTAAAAATTTAGTTTTCTGTGCACTTATGCTCAGCCGGTAACCATCCGTTATCCTACTCGTATTTTTTTCAGAATCTACTTCAAATCCTTCTTTGTCTCTGCTATGCCAGCTCTTTCATCAGAAAATCGTGGCATACATATTTTTTCTCCTGAGGCCCGCGTCTACTTAAAAGTTTGCCTCCTGACTGAAGGCAGTGGCGGATCTATGGGGGGCTAAGGTGACTATAGCCCCCCACTTGGATATCCAATTTACACTAGATAGAATGGTTACTTTATTCGGACCCCCACTACTTCTGGGAAGTTACCCCTTACTTAGCACTCCCTTGTCTCTATCCTGGATGCCTGATGACCTAGCCACTGACTGAGGGTATTCTCTCTAAATTTAAGTATTCAGAGTATGCCTAGCTCATCAAAAGGCCTTATTCAACTGATTAATCATATGGATGAGACTTCAACTTCTGTGATTATTCCCTGTTATTTTCATATTGAACTTTTGTATTGAAGTGTATGCATATTTTTTTCTTAATTTTGCGTATGTGTATGTCTAGGATTATTCACTGTGGAAATTTTGCATCCGATAAATAATGAAATGATATTTTATTCGATTTCATTAATGTCCTTCCCGATTAAAACGTTGAAAATCACGTGTATTGATGTAAAATAGGATAAAAAAACACCAGAGACCCAGCAATTTTACAAGGCGCCTCCCGCATAGAGCCCTCTGTGGTGGAGGAGGACGTCTAGCCACAGGGATGGGCAAAGTGGGTGGCAGTCGTGCCAGACGTCTATATAACTCCGTCATCCTCTTTCTGGCAGACTGAGCCGCAGGAATCGTGAAGTGTGTAAGTGGCAAAAAGCCGAGAGGGTGAGGTAGAGGTCGAAACGGAGGATCTCGCTTAGGGGGGTGAAAAGTCTCCAGGGCGGGCGAAGGAGGCAAAAAGGGTACAAGGAGCCGTCGGCGCTAAGGGTTCGGATGTGGCTGGCGACCCTAGGGCGGGGGGAGGCGTGGGAAGAGTTTTTCGGTCACCCCTCAGCAGGGTTGAAAGGGTGGTTGTTACAGTTACGCAATGTCCCGCCGCAGGGGTGGGCGATGTTTTTCACACGGACCCTTAAAAAACCCTCTCCAACCACCACCGGTGGCTCCCAAAGTTTACACTAAACACCGCACTTCCACCCTCAAGGACCCATCCCGCCTCTCAATATTTCACCCGGCTGGACGCGGTCGAGGGAAACACCCCCGAACTATGAAATAGGAGTACCGCAATGGTCAGTCCTCGGGCCATTGCTGTTTTCGCTCTACGTGGGAGACCTCTTTGCGGGTATTAAAAAATCTAAATACTATGCTGACGATACAGGAACATAAAATTCACTATCATACTTATACGTTCCACACCGACAAACTGAATTTTAAATATCCTAATGCCATTTCACAAATCGCGCAAAGAAATGGTTATGATAAAGGCATCCCTTTTAGAATTTTAGGTAATTGTTTTTAAAAGAAAACATAAAAACCAATTATTCAATTATCTTTTCATGCTTATGACTGGTCACTAACTTGGCGCAAATGGCTAATATGACGTATGCAGACGATTTCAAAAATTTATATACACTGTCACCCCCATGATTTCCCTGAGACTATTAGATTAGTAAACTATAAATTATCTGCTATTATATTATGAGCACAAAAAACTTCATGAAAATAAATAGTAACTACAACCAAATCAATTATAATTGGCCTCTCTTGGGTTATTTATACACCAAATACTGCCGATATGCCAATGATTGAGGTCCAAAAGAATTTCTATATTTTACTCAAATACAACTTGTAACTTATAGGAAAAACTTCAGCAATACTCTGTCTTGGAAAATCACATTTTTTTACGTTTCAAATAAAGTTGATGCTCCCCTCCATGGAGGAAGACAACTTGTCTCCTAATTAAATTTTCCACACTTCGAAATGCTGGCAATGGAAAACTTGACACGATCTAGAACGTGAGAAAAGTTTCTGCAATCCCGAAACCATGCTTATGACACATGAACGTAATAATACTTTTTGCGTATAACCATACTGATATAGCTAGCTTTTAAAGAGCCAAGAAACATTTCAGAAATTGCGCAAAAAAATGTTCACGTTAAGGGAATTCCTTTCCAAATTTTAGACCGATAGTTTTCACAGAAAACCTCAAAAGCAATGACTAAATTAACTTTTCATGCTAATGACAAGTCACTATCTTGGCGCAAATGACCATTTTTAGAAAAACTTGTAAACAGGTTGCCGAAAGCCATGCCTGTGGAGAATTTTTATCTATCTTTTAAAAATACCGTGACCAGTGGAAACATTTTTATTTAAAGTAAAAGACAATAAAAAACTACCTATGAGGAACGCACGAATCGATTATTATTTTTTCGTATCCAAGTTCCGCAAAACTAAGCCAGAAACGTTTATATGTAAACGTAACAACTATATTTAAACGGCGCAATTACACATCTACATGATATCATGCGAGACACCTCTATGGGGTCTAGCAGGGGATAATTATCCCTTTATATACACTCAGCGAAACATGTAGGTGATAGCGCAATCGCAGGTGCAATTAAATAGAAGGTGCTAGCTCTCATCAGGCGTGCACCATTCATGCCGCTACCTCCGAAACGACTTAAGGTAACTCGCGTGGATAAATATTTTGACGGTAATATTACCCACAGAACGGAATATAGCGCATAGTACGGAAATCCACGGCTAAATTGGCTTATCTCTTCGCCCTAGAAGTTTCCAACCTGTTCTCTCGCCCAAAAATTCTCTGAAGTTCTTCCTTTCACTGGGATATTTTCGAGGCAATCTATCTCTTTCAAGGTCGATAGACAACTGCCACACCTTTTCGTTTCACATCAGCATCCGTTAAAAACACCTCGGGAATAACAAGAGGGGTTAGTGGGGAATGGTTTAATGAATTTGTATTTCCGAATTTCAGCTTAAATTCGGATGAAGTCATAGATATATTCAAACGCTGACATCGAGCAATGAATGAATCAATAAAGGAGATTGCACAGATGAGGCCCGTTACCATTCCATAAAAGGCAGTTTTCTGTTGCCACTTCGGTTGCATTTTAATCTGCTTTCAAAAATGTCCGCGGTGTGGTTATGGATGCAATGCGATACACTTTTTTCCCAATATTTTGAATTATTATGTTTTATATTCCAGGGAATATCATTGAACAATTAATAAATTTGATAGATCACATTAACATGTATATCAATTTTGGTTAATACCCCTAATTATACCATATTTCCCAGTGAAACTCGGATCAATTTGTCTGTTAGCGACGCGAATGGCGACTTCTGTAAACTCGTTTAAATGCGCGGTGGTTGACAATACATTCAGAGGCCGCATTTAGGATCCTCTTTTTCAATATTCGTGGAATCAATGAACGATTCATTATGAAGGCCCAATAGCTCTCCGAGTTAGGTTATTTCCATTCGGAAATAAAGAACAGCCTCCTGAATGACCGATCGGCACGCGGCAAGACGGAATCACGGGCTGGAGACCGTGACTGACTCTTTCTGATTGCGATTCAAATCTCATGCTATGTTATCTTAACTACGTGGGATCATAAAGAGGAGAGAATTACCATTTATTCCGAAGGATTTCTTGATACATAGCTGATACGATCGTGTTTTCTGATCTTTCAACAATGAATGCCCCGACATCACGAAGAAAATTGAGAAAATGGAGAGAAAATTAACCTAGGAATACTGCGAAATACCTTTCAAGAGAAAAAATTATGTATCATTAAAATGTTTTGTAAGGCTACTGTTTAATATCAAACTATGTACTGTCTCACACCTTGACTTTTAGGGAAATGGAAAATTCCTGAGGAGGAATAGAAATTCTTTGCCTCAAATGCTGTTCTACATTTAGTACCTTTGCTGAAAACTATGTTTTTCTCTTTGATTTTATTTTCAGTATTTTTCTTATACGTATATGATTGTATATAGTATACAATCATATACGTTTTTTAATTATAATTAAAGGTACGTTTATATTCAAATGTTTTACTTTTACACCTTTTTGAATATTGCATAACTTATGCTTATATTATCACATCACAGCAATTATCGTATGATTATTTTGTTTCGTTTAACGCAATGTTACCATCAATTAATAATTTTAGTATGCTTATACGATTGTAACTTATGAAAAATTGTAAAAGGGATTACCCGTTAAGTAAATAATAACATGATATTACCACAATTGTTGGAGAGCTCAACGCACGAATCGAACAAGGCAATGGTGACTCCTGAATAGATCACCACTCACTATATCAGACTAGCAATAAGAAGATGGTGGGAGAAAGGTCAAAGATAGACCATTTCAGTCCGCTATGAAAAGTTCGGGTGGGCGTTCATTAGCATCGCCTAGTAAAACACGGCCAACCCCACGGTTATAAGTCCCTGGGCAGTGAACATTTCTTTTAATATCTAAGAAGAGGGTTGCACGACGCCGCCGAGTCGTAAAACAAACATCCACACCACTTGTAGTTCGTGCTTCGCTCACCCTCGTGCGCAATATATTTTAAAACTCAAGAGCACTCCGCTAAAAACAGACGCTCAAACACGCCTCGGCTTAGGAGGAGAACCTTGGTCTCTTTACTTTAATATGCGTATTTTAGTGCAACAGGCCACGTGGGCCCAGTAAAAATTAGACTACGTCCTTATGGCCGACTTATGAGGCACAGAAATATATTTCAGGGAACCTCTATCGTTGAGAAAGTATACTTGAACAAAGGATAACGTCACTGGCTATTAAGTCGATGCACTCGTTTACTAATGTATTTCAATCTTGAATGTGGTTAAGTTTGAAAAATCAATTGACCCATATTTTTCTGCATTGTTGTTCGTCACTTGCTTTTCTTGTTGCGCGTGGAGAAAATTTGACATAATTGACTCTTACGTAGATAATAATAATTGTCATCTTTTTTAAAATAGTTACAAATGAGCAAATTGAATGATGGAAACAGAAAATTCGTGGGTGAACATAAAAAAATTGTGGAACATATGATAATAGTGTATAAGTGATTGTGTTTTACCAATACATATTTTTGCCAACCGTCATTACATAAATCTCATCAGTTTATATGCTGATGTAAGAGATATTTTGTTGAAACCACAGTTTGGTTCATTGTTGATATAACAAATGTTCACCTTTAGCCTGTTATTTTCCAGCGATACCCATCATGCCTGATTTAATGCGCGTAACTCACTAATTCTCATTTACTCACCTTTATAATTGTATACGCTCTAACGTACCCTGAAAATTTCAAGATGATGGCCCGGGTTATAAAAAAAACAACACGTCGCAAAGGAAGACAGGTCGATCCGGAGTGACGCGACATCTTATCACTGGGTGGACGGGAGTATCACACTATCTAGTAGAACGGGCACGAATCATTTCGACCCATTAAATTTTCTTCCTCCTTTCATCAATACGTCCAATTTTTTGGCATATTTTTATGTCGCCGAGTGAATTAGGGCATAATAAAGGGAAATATCAACAATCGCATTTCTATGATAGATAAAATGTTTAGTTGAGCCAGAAGGTGAGGCAATAATAGCTTTTTGAGAAACACGCAAAGCAGGATAAACCCCAACATAATACCCTGCGAGCCACCTCAGAGTTTTTGGCAGGGGGTGACCAATCACCAGTATGTAGCACGCAAGAGGATTCCCTCAAGCACATCGCACGGTCACACAAATATTACGCATAATAACGAAAAATACGCCCAATTCATTCATGCAAAGGCAAAACTTTTCAACGCTTAGTAATCCCTATAATAAATCCTTTATAGGTTAAAACAATGGAAAAATAAAAAAACTGCAATGAGTCGTCCTATCAAGTGACGCCATTTATTTTGTTAATCGAGAAACCGTTGCTATTTTCAACTGCACGAGCTAAAATGGCAGTTGAAATCTCTGCTTTGCACTCTATTTCCTTTATTCTCTTCTCGTGATCATGTCACTGTAGTATGACGATAAACAAAGGATATGATTCACGTCGACTAAGAAAAAATCTTTTCCGAATTTATTAGGCAAATTTAGCCGATAATTTTTTCTACGCTCCTGCAAAGATTCCCATTCTAAGTTACCTACCACATTGGAAACGTTGCTCTTATTACTGTAACAAATATCGATTACCGGAGAGTATCATTCAAATTGAATAAAAAGTTTTCAAGTATTGACCCAAATGTAATGTGAAATGTGATTTCATTAGTAAATAAACACCCCAAGTGTCGAGTGGGAGGAGATAATACAAAGAAAACTGGGCCTGGCGTAGATGAGAAGTAATAAGGGAGTCTGTCATGAGTACTTTTTGACTCAAAACCATCCTTTTAGCGATAACATCCATTATAAAAACTTTTACCAATACGTAATTATGAAATTTTCTTTTAATATTGGTATGAAAGGAGTAGGAAAAAATTCTTGAAATTAGAGAGGAATTTGATAGAAAGTTAGAAGTTAAATTTGATTTTGAACATGAGCCAATGACCCATTCAGCCTTTATAATGTTAAGAAACAGCGTCGACCATGTTCCCTCCTCTTGTTCCTCTCTGGGATCTGAGCGAAGTCGAACCAAATCCTCGGACATCCAGCAGACGACAAAAATCCCAAGACACAGCGACATCGCAAGAAAAAAAGGAAAGACCCGTGCACTGGCGACAGAAGAAGATCGTCCGAAACATCTCCGGACGGGGTCGGTCCGAATCTTTTTCCGGGACAATATTTTGCAGGTGGAACCACACGTTCAAAAAAAATAAAATAAAAATAAAAACGAGAGGAAGGAGAGAGAGGGAAAAAGAAGCGACACGAGGGAGAGGGTGTGGGTAGGACCCCGGCGCCCCCCAAAACATCCCAATTTGTCTTGGAATCCTCTTAAAAGCGTCACTCCCAACCCTTCTTTGGAAAAAGATATCGGTCCCCTTCCACGACGGGAGGGAGGGGGAAAAAGCTCAGAATGTAGGGAGCCCCGAAGGGAAAAGGGGGTGCGGGGCAAAGGGCCAGGGAGTGGTGGTGGACAGGGTGCGGTGTCCGACTCCACACTGCGTCCTTTTGGGGGGGGGGGGGTTAGGTGTCGTTACTAGAGCCCACTAAAACGCTTTTCAAAATCGCCTACTTTCACTCGATTGGCGGTGCGATCGAGTGTATACACTCGAGTCATTAAAGAATTCTTCTCGGGTTTCCAATCGGGTTAGGGTCATCGCAGATGCTAAAACGGTAGGAATCCGGAGACGAATTCATTCAAGTCATTTACCGGAAAAAAAATTAAGATTCTTCATGACTCGAGTCTTTAGTTAACCGAGTTTGGCTATGTTCGACCGCTCCCTCGGTAGAGCCCTATGAAGTGCTTTAAAACTCGCCTACTTTTACTCGATATGCCGTAGAATCGAATATTTACACTCGAGTAACTAGTTTCATGTTAAAGTAAATGATAACCGGACGAATTGTGTCGGTATAGTAATTGCATTCCTTTTCTATGATATTTTAATGGGTTGTTGATTTACGTCACATATTTTTAGTTAATTACATAATTTGCCGAGAAAAATATATAAATATACGCCTCATAATTATAATTTCTTCGAAATATATCTTAATATCATAATTATATATATCTTCGAAAAGTTTACTCTTCCATTACACACTTCCGATTATTAAGAGAAAAATATGAATTCATTACTTTTATTTCATTACATTACATCACTGATAAAAATTCATGCTTTTCCTGTCGACCAGAAGATGCGCTGTCTCCCACAGAATATTGGAATGGGCTTTTAAGATTCGCCACTCAATCCTAATCAATAGCGTCGTTGACAGCAGAGCGATCCGAATTCAACGTAAAAAAATAAAGCTAAAATTAGCGCATTTAACTAAAGGTTATATTCGCGATAGTGCAATTTCTCCTATACATAACTTTTCAATGTTATTTATGGAGGGTTTAATTCAAAATAATTTTAATCGTAATTGTACCTCTACTGAATACTTATTCCAAGAACTATTCCAAGAACTCATCACTTTATTAAATAGACTTTGATGTAATGTTTATTTGTTATATACCTCAAAGCGCTTGCGACTAATCGTTTTCTTTTAGAAGTCTAAAGTGGAAATTTGAATTACATCCGCGTTGATAGTGCATGCAGGGCGTAAAATAAAATAAAATGCCAACATAAAATATTCTTATTATTATTTGACTTTGACTAATAATGAAAATGTTGGTTCGCATGTTAGCACTCACGTTTTGGGAATATATTGACAGAGATTGCATCATGCACAGGTGCAAAATTAAAATTAATTTTAACCGTAATAGTAATCCTACTGATTACTCTTTCATAGAGTAATTTGTAGTCGTAATTTAAAATATGACAGGGTAATTGTGATTTAGGCCGATTGGATTATTTCATTACTTTTCTCTTCACCGTTGGCGCTTCTAAAGAGGCCCTTGGTCATTCAGTGGCTGCATTGGCAACGAGTTGTGGGTGGTTCCCTTCATAGACGCCGGCGCCTTCCCATAAACTCGAGGGCGGCTGTCGAACCCTTTGATCCCTCGCTTCCACTTAGTTAAAAGGGTCTCTCAGTGTTTCTTCCCAATACCCTGGCAGGGTGGGCGGCTTGGGACTGTGGCTCGTCTCTTCCGGGACTGTCTGTGGTGGTATCTGGGTCGGGAAAGCGAGTAATGGCCTTCCATCTTTTTTTCCGTGCCGTACGAACACATATTTTTCTTTGCCCTGCAAGGAGCAAAAAATAGAATGGCTGACCCTATATGAGTGGACAAGTGGTTGTGATGCATCGTGGTTCCAGTTCCACTTTAGGATTACCATATGCCCTTCCACACTTAGCCCCCTTTTGCATCCAATAAGCGTGCCCCTTAGCAGAGTGGAAGATACAGGGTCCGTTCAAAAACTATGGGGACTGGTTCCAAATATCAAAATTTATTGCAGTTATCATAATATTTACTTAATAACCTTCATAATACATTCCTCCTGAATCTATAAACTTAGTTCGGCGCGTCTGCCACTCGTCAAAAGCCCGCTGGAAGTCGGTTTCCGGGATACTGTTCAGAGCCTTTGTCGTCGCCGCTTGAACCGCCTCGATGCCCTTTGAGAAAAAATTGTGGAAATTTTCTACAGTTATTTGGGACCACTTTTAAAACTAATAACCAAACTGTTAACTCAAGCAGTAACTGATAAATCCAACAGTTATTGATGAGTTCAGCAATTACTGCTGGATTCAAAAATGGTCCCAATTAACTGTAGAACATTTCAACAATTTTTTCGCTAAGGGTGGAGTCGAACCGATATCCTTCAGCTCGCTTTTCATTCGCGGAAAAAAGAAAAAGTCAGGTGGAGCTGTAAGTCGGGGCTGTAGGTGGGGTGAGGCAACGTCACCACGCCGAATTTCGCTAGCAGCTGCAGCACAACAATTGCACTGTGGCACGGCGCATTGTCATGGTGAAGTTTCCGATTCTTGGCAATGGCTGATTACACGTGCGTTAAGGCCATATCACACTAGCGACTGCGACCGCGATTTCGACTGCGACTGCACCCCATCACACATCGCGGCCGACGCCACGGTCGCGCATGCGCACGTATGAACGTTTCTGCTTGTGGCTTGTTTATTTACGAAAGCCCAAAGAATGGATAGAGAGCAGCAATTGTTGAAATTGTTCCTAAAATATTTTAAAACGTACTTCATTATTAGTCACCTGTGTACTCGGGTCCAATATCTAATATGCCGGGCTTCCATCATCACTTTAAAAATCCGAAATTATCTCAGCGTTATCTCACAACCTTCTTGAACTTCCCTCGCTACGGTAACCAAAACAAACACGTCTGCCGCAAGCGCGCGAGATTGAAATAGAGCTCTCTGATTGGCTGCGACTGCGACTCAGAAGAATAGACGGTCGGCTATTCTTCTGAGTCGCAGTCGCAGCGTCGGCTGCCTCGCTCTGATTGGTCGACGGGCTAGTCGCAGCCGCAGTTGCGGTCGCAGCGGCGGTCGCAGTCGCTAGTGTGATACGGCCTTTACGCGATGTCGTACCAGCTTCGCGCACATTTCCTCATCGCAAGATACTCTGTTACGATGGTGTGGACGGTTACGACTGTAAGGCTGGTCTCCTCACTGATAAGGGCGATGGTTAAACGCCTGTAGAGTCCAAAACGTTTTTCACTATGCCCACCTGAGCATCGGTTCGAGCGGTCGTCGGGCGTCCGTCGTGGTGCTCGTCATCGACGAACTCCCGGCCTTCCTTAAACATTTTGTGCCACTCAAAAACTCTTGTGCGGCTTAAGGCATCATCCCCATAAGCCTGTTGAATGAGTTCAAGGGTCTCCGACGCGGATTTCCCGAGTTGAACACAAAACTTCACAGCATAGCGTTGCTCGAGAGTGGGCTCCATGCCGGGAAGCGACGACACCACAAACAATCACACGTCACAACAATCAACCTGCTGTCTCAACACATGCCCGGAGGCGACTGAACTAAAGTGCGCCGGAGTGGTGAGGGACCCCTCTACCGAGCCGACAAGTCGGACTCCCCACACACCGCATTGTTGAGGCCACAGCGACCCAGTCCCGACACTTATTGAACGTACCCTGTATAATAGGCAAACCGGGCAGGATTTGTGCGTCATTTCAAAGCATTAACGAAATCTTAAGAGTCCTATTAAACTATGTATACTAATATGCTTGTCATATAGTACACATGGTAATGTTACATGTACAACGTCAGTAGGCATAGCTTTTACGTAAACCAAGGATAAAGTACGCCATGAAAAAGTATTTCGCTAAGCCGGGATTCGAACCCGGATATCTCGATTGGCGGTCAGGCGTGTCGGCCAGACGCACCACCAAGTTAATTTCCCTGAGCGAACTTCAGGATGGGCTTTTACCGAACGAGGCATTGACGCCACAAGTCCACACCATGACAGATAGGACGGAGCTCGTGCTTAATAAACCAATCAAGCTGCACAAGTGGGTAAAAAGAGAAGTCTTCTAAAAACCATAAACATAAGAAGACTTAGTTGTCAACATCATGAGATAAGATGACCCGATGAAAACAATCGTTGACGGATAGTTGGACGGGAAGAAGGGTAAGGGAAGGCCCCGAATGAGTTACATACTACAGGTTGTAAAGGATGTAAAATAGAAGAAATACGTCGATGTAAAAGGCTAGCGTATACATGAGCGGAATATAGAGCTGCGTCAAACCAATCTTAGGATTGTTGGCTTGTGATGATAATTATGGCATCAAAAAATAATTCAAATTCTGGTTTGTATGTTCACTGTTTGAGAATATATTGGCATAGATCACAACATGTACAAGGGCAAAATAAAAAGTAATGGTAATTGTGATCCTACTGATTCCTTCTCTTCAAGCAGTAACTTGTTAATGTAATTAATTACAAATGAAAAAGAAGTTTATGGTGTTTTCCTATGGTATGTTTTGAATGAATATTTTTATCTGGCTGCCATGAGGATGAAATAATGATGTCATGTTAGTGCGTGAATTCGAGCTGCAGATGATGAATAATTGAAATGCGCGAAAATTCGATGTCTCATATCTATGGCACCTCCGCGAGAAATCGATAAAAATAACTTCTGTAACGTGCGCGTGATCTTAGAGGGGACTAAGGAGCACAGACCTTATACATGCCAAAGGATGAAAGTTTTCATGTGGATCGGATTGGTGTGGTGGCTAGAGTGGTGGATTTCCACCTTGTGGACTCGGGTTCAAATCCTGGCGGTGGCAGAGAATTTTCAGAGAATTCCCGATCCCTGCTTAAATGTCGCGTGGAGAACATTTCAAGCGCAGCACTACGCCTGTCGGATGGGACGTTAAGCCATGGCGCCTTTCTTTAGTAGCAGGCTAACCCCAACGCCGGGTTTCTCTCCACCCTTCCTTAACTACCCTTCCATCACGGCACAAAATGACCTAAGCTGTCGGTCGCCTCCTTGCAATACCATACCAGGAGCACAACGCGACGCCTTTCGGGAGTCAACTGTTCTCCGCGCGAGCTGGTTCGAGTAGGGAAGCCTTGGCTGCTCACGGGCGCGCGATGAGGTCTGCAATTGCGTAATCGCTTCCCTTCACTTGCCCTCACTTTTTATGGCTCACAGAGATCCGTTATATCACGGAAACACCCAACGGGATCATTACCTACTCTATTACTCGGTATAAATTTATTTCAATGGCATTTCGCGCAGATTTTTGAGCTTAAATGATATCTGGTAAGTCTTGGCAACCGAAGCAATGTTCTTTCGAGGTAAAAAAAATCTTCCATATCGACCATAGTTTGTGTTTTGAGAAGGCGAATTTCTCCAAAGTCAAATAATTTAATGAGGCTGATCTCTTCAAATTGAACGATTTGCGTTTGAAATGAGATTTTGACATGAATATTATGACGAACTTAAATACCAATGTTTAACTGCACATTTTGAACATTTTTTTGTATAATTAAATTGCCTGAAGAGAGATAACTGGATGTTAAAATTTGCCTACTCCAACGGAGCAAAAGGTCGAATCGTCAACAATAATTCAAGATTATATCATATTTAAGTTCCACGACAGGGTATCAATATAAACCATTCAAAATAACAACTTTTCAAAGGAAGCTCTCTACTGAAAGTGGATTTGCATGGCAATTGGCCTCCTCAAGAGGTTGGGATACTACTTGGGATAGGAGCAAGTTAAGAAATAGAGAGCTATTTACATGGACGTACTTACCTCAACTCCAGTTCTTCACTGCTTCAAATTGTGCGACCAGATAAAACCTTCACGGTTGGTGTGGCATCCAACTGCTCCTGAGAGAAGGAAAAAAGAAGATATAATTTTCCACTGGATGTCAGCACAGAACAGAGACTCACTCATTTCCCTTAGCAACCAGGTTTTTGTGTACTTATTCTAACAATTAACTTTCCCTAACTCTGTTGAGAAAAAAATCGCTTATACCCCTTGGCTTCCAACCCAGTCATATGAAACGACTTCCACTGATACATCAGAGACAAGAGTGGCAACCGCATTGTTGATGGTGCGGGTAAATTTGGCCAAGATTGAAACAATACGTAGGAGAATTTTAGAGGATATTTAGAGTTATTTTAATAATTCGTTATATAATTAAAAGAAGTTTCTTTAACAGAAAAGTGATTAATCAAATATTTACTTTTTGTTAAATATTTACTAATTGAAAATTATCATAAAATACTGAACAGTTGCTGATAATCCAACGATTTCATACCGAACCCATTTGAGAAAATAGTTTTCTAGCCTATCCCACCGGAACCCCATTCTGAATTAAATAATTTATCATCACAAACACCTCCAGGCAAATAATAAAATTCAAAAGGCATTGACAAAGCCCTTTATACCAGCAAAAAAGTACCCAAGTAAAACCCTCACTTGCAGTGAGCATGTAATGAAGAAAAAGCACTAAATAGGCCCCTTGCTCTCGAACAGCGGAACAGAGAAAGCTGGGAGCGTTCGTCAATTGTCTCAGCAATCTATCTCCCGCGTGTCTCCCGTCATCGGTCTTTAAGTCGCTCCATGTCCCCTCTTACCTCACTCGATCGGCAAAGTGCCAGTTTGCGCCAAACGTCACGCGGTAAAATGTCTGTGCATGTCCACGTTTTATTCCCATCTCCAGCCGACGAGAGCCATTCTCTTTGAATGACCTCTGATCCGACTCCGGTTGACAATTTCTTGAGAGCCCGAATTGATCGAACTCGCTACGTCGAGCAACATTGTAGGACCGCACATTACTCTCAGCGGGCTTGGGCCGACTATTAATTTTAATTTCTTACACATAAGGTCAACAATGAGGACTTTAGTATGCCAGAAATTATCAATTTAAACTGAGCTGACCACAAACTCTGCAAAATATTACCTATCTTGTGAGAAAAAAACTTAATGCCCGTCGTATTTGAGCAGAATGGCATTATATCAGCCATATGCGCCACTGAAATACGATTTAATTTGAAAAAATTAATGACTTTTTGCCAAAAGTATGAGTGCACTATTGTAATAATATCATAACAAAAAGAAACGCAAGACCCTCTCAGTAACATTTTATTGAGTCTCGATAATTTTTTCGTAGTTTTAGCCATTTATGACAGGGAGTCAAATAGAGGAATTGAAAAATACGTTGGTTATGCCAAAAAATCACCGTTTTACATTAACTCTAGATAAGATAAATTCCTTGGATTAGCGGACGAGCAGATAAATTTCCTAGATTAACGTGAGCGCTTCCCAAAACCCGATTTACTATCACGGATCGCATAAGCACGTGAACAAAATTGACTGGAGTGACGCAAGTAAAACTAATTAATTTGTTATGTATCTTCCTAAGAACGCGTAAACAGCACAGGGATACATAAATTTGATGGTTGCTATCAAAAACTAAGATTGTTGATGACATCATTCTAATTGGTTGGTAAAATAACTAAAATACACGCTGGCGGCGAGAATATAATTGCTCACCCTGTCCACTCCCATTATAAATTATAAAGAGAACATTTAAATTCATAGTTGGTTCCATTTTTCGGGATACGGAGTTAAATTATTATTTCCCTATACGCAATATATTCATAGTAATGGGGAGATATTCGTGGTAATGGGAAGAAATTAAGAGCTTAGGAAAATGTTATGGATTAACACTGGCCTTTTTTTTAAGATAAGCTCAGAGACTAATTGGTGATACTGGAAAGGTATGAAGTTAAGTACGGTTGGAGTTAATCACAAAATTTAATTGGAATAGCACGCCACGCATGACAGGGATAAAATTTAAGCACGCTCAGATAAGGTGTTACTTTTAACTGTCCGTGGGAAAAAGAGTGATAAAAGATAATGGAACTAGCTAATTGCGTAGAATCGAGAGGAAAATAGGTCCGACGTCATCCTTTAATACACGACTTCAAAAATTATAAGGAGTTTAGAAAATAAGACGAAAGCATTTTTTTGAATTTCTGCATTGACTATTAACATATAAAACACGTAAATAAGCATTTTAGGAGAGTTAAACTGCTTAAATAACGCTAAAAAAGACAAGTACTGATTTCATCAGAATCTCCACAAGTAAAGGAATGCAAAAATTAAGCACGGAGATAGTTGGTAAGCGGTATTTGGCAAGCTAAAATTTTTATATTTGAGGATAATGAATGCAACATTATAGTCAAATTGGGTTGTAGGGTTTCAATGACTAAGAAGGGAGAAGTTGTAACATTCTGGAACACTAAATAGTATCTAAATATAGCCAAATACTACGGAGGTATTTGAACATGTATATTGGGAAATATTTCAGTTTTCCAAATCTTAAGCAAAATATCCCTGAAAAACGTTGAAATTATTATTCAGATAATGCCTTTGAATAACTATAAATATGATAATTGATATTTTCCACACAAAATAAGTATGTTAATTAAAATTAGTATTAGTATGGCTTTAAATTGAAGTAGATAGAGTGATATTCTTGAAATAATAAAAAAAGTATATGTGCCTATTTTTCATCCTTTTACCACGATCATAACAGTGATGTAATCTGAAATGTGGAAGCAAATGAAAAGTTTTCAAATAATGTGCGTGTGTCACACTTACACTTAGACCTACTGACCGGTTGATTTTTGTGTGATCAAAAATTTCTAATCGCTGCCATTTTTAACACAATGTATTGAACAAAAGGGAAGAATATGGGGTGGCTTATTTAATCAGAGAATCTAATCCGAAAATTTTCTGAAATGAAATAAAATATTTGGTACTCATATTTCGGTTTTCAACAACATTATCAGGTGCATCGTGCATTTTATAATGCTATTTCAGCTAACATAAATTTTTTCCCCAGTTCATATCCGAGCTAACTAAAATTATATCCACCTCACACGTGGCTTGCTGTTCCAATAAATTTTGTGATTAGCTCCTGCCGTACATCATTTCATATCTTTCCACTATAACCAATCAGTCACTGCGGGTGCCTTAAAAAGGCCACTGTTAATCAACGACATTTTCCTAAGCTGCTGATTTTTTACCATTACTACGAATATATTACAGGGAGCTAATACTTGAACTCCTCGCGGTATTGATATAAAATCTTGGATACTCTTTGGTTTTCAACAACATTATCCAGCTTACAATGAAACATCATTATTACATGTTTCGTGTTTGAATAAATCCCGTGCAAATATTGCTTATATGTTTCATTTGAATTATTTAATCCTACCTTTTGCTCTCGACTGAAATCTCTTGGCGTTGCGGGATATTAGTAGCAAAATTTATAATATCATATTCCATACAAAGTTGAAAACACGGCAAGGGTATTTCAAATTGAGTCACTCCATTCAAATTCGGTTCATGTAAATTCCAAAGAAGGCGGTACGTGAGTTGCGATGGAACTGCTCTAAGGTGGACTTTCGCTTTTCGCCTCTGATTGACTACACACTGCCCTCTCGCATGTTAAGGCTTTGATTGAAAATTGTCTTCCACGATCGCGGGCCATCAAGCATTGGTGCCCGGCCGTTTATATCAGTCAACATCCCATTCACTTCACGCCCAAAACGCTTCGCGATGGAATTATAACCACCATTTTCACTCTTGAAATACACGCGCGGGTTGTCATTTCGTGTATCCGCAAGGGGGAACACTCACGCGGTGAACAAGACACAGTGAGAGCCTTAATCAGTGCCCATGTAGTAAACTTAAGAAATCTAAGCACCAGGGAAATAGACCAACATGGAGCTATTATCTAAAGCAAGCCATCTGTGGCACGGTTTTTTCCAGCCTGGTGAGAGCATAATCAATTCTCCACGTACTACTCGTAACAATGCCCAGCCATTTAAGGCTTTGAATTTTTAGGAGGACAGTTTTAAAGATATTTTCCGTGTAATTTTGTATGATTCGTGCAAATTTTTTTCTCGGCATCGAAAAATATGGTATAGTCTTGAAAATGGTACAGTGTAACCGAAACTAGTCGGCAATAAAGTGTGTGTTTTTGTAGAAAAGCTAAGAAATTTCCTTCCAAACATTAAATATGGAATTCTACAAAGTAAAGGCCTCAACAATTCAGTGCAAATATGGTATACATGCGACCTACGAATAACCTATTCAATTCTCCTGTTGGCTTGTAATGCTCGTTTCTACAGCCAACGGGAGTGGTTTACTAATGATATTTTAACTCGGTGTGAATGAAATGGAAGAGGAAATTTGGAAATAGCTGTACCTACTTTCGTTAAGGAATGGACAAAAATATTGAAATCAACAATTTATCTAAATAAGTACGGCTAAAAAGGTATATCAAAAATTGGTCATTCAAACAAAAAAATACGCGTATAAGTAGGTACGTAAAATTGGTATTTTATAAAAATATGATTTTTGTGTTTCGGTGCTAAGGTTAAATATTTTTGAAACAAAGAAATTCAATCATGGCTAATTATAACGAAAAAAATCAAGTTGTGACTGCATTTGAATGGCAATGGTTTCGCGTACTCTTACCGACATCAATATTGAACCCTGCATCTTTGGATTCGAGAATGCAATTTGCTTCATCTTCATCCAGATATTATGTTGCTCACAGAAAACCTACTCATGCACCGTGATGGCTTAATTTTCTTATAGACACGTAGTATAAAAGATGAGTGAAATCGGTTACAATAATTTAGCTTTAAGTGGGTGGAAAAGATATTCGAATTGGTGTATTGGAGGGGCATATTATTCCTGTCATTTGGCTCACGTTTTTCAATAATTTTATATGCAGAGTATAATGCAGCATGTAGCTATGCTCCCCATAATATCAGTACTGGATGTTAAGGCAGAGCAGCTTCGGTCATAATCTCTTTCTACTCAGCAATATCTGAAAATAAGCACGAAGAAAACCAAGATATTAGTATGCAGCAGAAGAGAAGAAGTCAAGAATAACATTAAAATAGGGAAGCAAAAACTGATAGAGGTGGATGAATTCGGTTATTTGGGAAGCAAGATAACTAGTGACGTGAGAAGCAAGAAAGAAATTATCAGCAGAATAGCCCAGGCGAAGAGAGCATTTCACCAAAAGAAAGATCTGCTTACATCGGGAAACGTAAATATGGAAGTTAAGAAACAATTTATAAGATCTACATTTGGAGTGTGCTCATATACGGAAGTGAGGCATGGAAAATGACCGCAGCGGAGAAAGCAATGATAGAGGCCTTCGAAATGTGGTGCTACAGAAGAATGACGAAGATCAAATGGATCCACCGAGTTACTAACGAGGTGGTCCTAAGAAGAGTAGGAGAGAAGAGAAGCCTCATGAAATCCTTAACAAGAAGACGGAACAACCTTATAGGCCACATCTTGAAATATGATGGCCTGATGAAGACAATCGTCGAGGGACAAGTGGAAGGCAAGAATGGGAAAGGAAGACCTAGAACAGAATATATGGAACAAGCAAAGAAGGATGTGAAAGAGAATAAATGCGTAGGCGTGAAAAGATTAGCTGATTGGAGAACTGAGTGGAGAGCTCCGTCCAACCAATCCTAGGATTGTTGACCAGTGATGATGACTCAGCAAAACCGAGAGGTACATTCAAAAACAAGTTTTTGGCAAATGTAACCATCGCATTTACGCATCACGTAAATTTACCATAGTTGTTTTTCTGCTCTTTATGTAACAATTCTTCGGGTGATATTTTGTTTATTCATATTTAATGACATTATTTTTAGCGTCGATAGCTTAAAAAATAAACTGATATACAGAATAGCTCCGCACTAAAGAGAATTTTTGGCGACATTGTGTAAATGTTGCTTTTTTAGGTCCGTAAATGGGAGATATCAGCAGAAAAAGGTATAAACAGGTAGCATAGGCATTTTAGAGTATAAAAAACGGCCTTAATTTCACCATAATTAATGCTAAATGATCGCATAACTTAATAATATTGGTTTTCCGAATAAAAGAAAAAATAGGCATTTTAGGCAATGTTCTCAGCTTAACCATTATCTAAGAAAAGTCCGACTACAATCATCGAATCAATTATTCGAAGCTTGAATTTAATTATGACAAAATTCAGGTATTTCGCTGTTATATATAGATGCTAAGGAATTACATCGCAAGTGATATTGCTATTGCTAGGGCTATTGGGTAATCACGAGATGTCATGTGAATCATTCGCAAAGGCGATAATAATCCGAGAAAGTAGATGAATTTAATCGGTGTTTAATAATATTAGATGGTTTCAATGCTTCTATCCGAGCCATTTTCTAATAATTTCTAATAATATTTGATAAGAAAAATAAATCTTTCATATTTCACTTTCACATTTCATATTTTCAAATTTCACACAAAAAAATTCACTTTCTTATCAAATAATATTTGATAAGAAAAATACAACATGTGTTTGCTCCAATGATTCATTTATTATAAAACATGTTGAAAATATATAATAAAAGATTATCATTAAATGGCAACCGGTGCCTAAAAATACTTACTAAAACATAAACAAACATCAACACGATGAACAGAAGGTGTTTACTTAGTTATCCAGGATAAACTGAAAACTTTTGTAAGAAACAAATCCTGAGCAAAGTGCTAGATGGAAAAATTGCCCACGAAACAAGGTAAATAAAGTGTTATGATGCTAAGATGAAATAATGAATCGAGTTAAAAATATTTTAAATTATTTTTATTTTTATAATTTTCAAGGTGGGTATAATCTTCCATCTGTTGATTTTTTAAGCAATTTCGTTGCCTACCAACGCAAGCGGAATGCTTTTCCGGGGCTCAAGATTTATAACTCACTCACTTTCCACCGACCTGAAGAGCACGCCATAAACTCTCATCCCGCATACATTCATGGAATAAACGGTTCACACTCTCATATCTTAAATGGAATCTCGGAGATCAATTCACTCAATTAATCATAAATGCATTTTTAGATATCTCAGTTTACGACTAACGGCAGGTTTGGGAGCAATTAAAAGTCATCTAAAATATATGTATAAACATTAAAAGATATATTCCCTCCTTAAAATACAGCTTCAACAGCACTTAAATTATAAGTTTCTCTCTTTATAATTGGAAGTGAACAATAATTTATGCATAAACTAATATATATGTGATAATAATGGTCTCCCATCACCAAATACGATTTATAAAGGAACTACATTAAAAGAATGACTGCGAAGTAAAGTTTTCATGGTGGTCTTCGTGATAAAATAGCGAGGTGTCCAACATGTGTAACTTACCAAATTATCTAATACTCACGTTGCCCAACGAAAGTGTTTTGCCCTAACAACCAATGGAATCATAATGAAAATGGAGTTCTTTTCAATAACAAGGGAAGTTACTGTAAATAATTCATTCAGCTGTCGAAGAAGGGAAGTCGATTATTGACCAATTGATTTGGAAAAATAATAAAATGGCGATTTTCAATTGGTCTTCGATTGACGAAAGTCAAGATCAGACCAGTCAATAAAGTTAAACATTTCTGTAGAAAAATACTCTTTCCCAATTAATCTCTGTCTAAGGTCGATAATTATAAATTAAAAGACACGAAACGTAATATGTTGATGATACCCGATACTCGGAATAGTGATAAGAGTCTATGTCTCTCACATTTTTGATACCCGTTACCCAATTTAGAGATCATCAAAACCAAAGCAAGTAATAAATACTACTATATAGTGACGAAATAAACTATCAAAAAGTTTTATTCGTGGAATCGATGAAAATTTTTGCGGATGAGCCTACATTTTCATGATTGTGCGTTCATTCTATTGACTTTCTCCACTAATCAATCATTTTACATAGAAGAAATAGTATCACTAACTCTACCCTGCTGAGATTTTCCTCGCGAAATGGTTGACATTTTTGGTTGATACCCCACTGGTCTACGCATTCTGAATTCTCGCTGCACGGTCTCACGGATCTTGTGCAGACGATCCTGTAGCTTCCTCGCCAAAAGCCACTTGATACTTCATTTCGCTTATTCCTAATATACGCCCCAGGAACTTTCTTCGCATTATCACCTTCCCATTCATCTTTTGTCCTTAGGGAAGAAACTACCTCACGCTCCAGGTTTGCATCCATAAAAAGCTATCACATTTGACTAGTCGACTCTCTTCCAATGGACGTTTTAAAACATCGAATTCTGTTCTTCGTTTTACATTGATTTACCCAGCCTCTATATTTGAATCAGCGAGTGTAGACTTACTCTTACGTAATATAAAGTATTAAAAGGATATTTTTTAGGCTTAAATAAAGAAATTGAAGACTTTAGTCTAGATGAAACATGATATCTTTCGTCTAGAATCCAAGACGCCAGTCTCTACCGAGACCAAGACCTACTACCGTATACGTAGGTGGATGTTGGGTTTGGAGTACGACGAAACATAGAAAGCATCGAGAAAAGGGAAGAAACAATATTCAATGGATTCGCTGTCCATCCCGCAGACGGCTTCACGCGCGAGAGACTTGAACGGGCGAGGTGACCTCAACGACCGAGACCTAGGAGAAAAGTCGTCCCACGCCACGTAACTCTCCGCAATGGCAAATGACAACTCTCTTACACTCGTGCATGAATACATGTATTATATATGTTTCCGCGGCGGGGAATAGGCCGCCCTCGGAACGACAGCGGAAGGTTTAGAGTGGGCCGAGGAGAGGAGCGGAAACAACTTTCCACTCTTCTGTCGGGATGAGAGTAAAAGCGTGATATGGGGGAGGCGATCGCACAGGAGTGGGGATATCGGACGCCGGGCGGCCCGGGGATGTTGGGCCTGGGACGGCCGGGGGGCGTCGCTGTGGGCTCGAAGTCGAAGCGAATTCACTCCGACCCGAATTAGATAAACGGATGGGAAAGATGAGATAGGACGAAGAAATATCTTCCCCATTTGGTCATTCCTTTGTAAATTTAAAATAAGAAAATGCCGAAGTTTCCGCCCACTTTTTATGAGTTGGTGACGTCACAAGAGTTCATTAACTATAAATAAGGTAATTTATATTTTCCACAATGAATTAGAATGAGAATGACAGTAAATTAGAGCCGGTTATGAGGCATTCTTGCAATAATAACAAAAGGTGCATGTACCTAATTTGTCTTCCCTATTATCACCACTTTAGGCTTATAAAAGGGAGTGTATCAACTGCAATGCTCGTGCGGTAAATGTTACATAGGACAGACCGGACGATCTATCACAACCAGGATAAGGGAACATAAACGTGCCACGGAGAAGAAGCAGTTCCACCTTTTCGCCGTCTCGGAGCTCGTTTGGTCGGAACCTGGCCACACTGTGGGCTTCTCGATAAGCCTCAAGTCCTGTGTATTGAAAGCCGCTACTATCCTAGGCTAATCAGAGAGGCCATATAGATAATACCCATATAACACGGCCAAATTTATGCATCGCTACTTCTGACCTGAAGACGACAGCAGGATGGCTGGAAGAACTGTCGTCACTGGGGACAACTCAACGCGGAGGAATGCCCGAAAGCCGAGACTCATATGGAGAAACGGCGCAGAAACTTTATATCCATCTCCGTAGTAGATCTATAATAATGTCAGGACTTCCGCGTGACGGTAGTAAAATTTACATTAAATTCTATTGGTAAAAATCCCCTGGACTGGGAATCGAGCACGAGATAATCTTTTTCCTATTCCATGAATAGATACTCATTTGATTCATTCATAGAAAATAATGATAATTTATTCTACCTAAACAAATGGATTACGACAATATTTATTTTTACATCAGTAAGTTGTGTGCCCCACTAGGCTAGAGGCCTGTTTTTAGGGTACCGGATTTTTTTTCCCTCATCGTTCACATGATGTAAGGATATATCATTGCATACAAGAATATTTTGACAAAAAAAAACAAACGAGCTTTCTTTAGCATCAACAACTTGATTCTGGCAACAATGGAAAAAAAGAGTTACAGGGCAAATATTAGCATAAGGTTATTTCGTATGAGGGTATAATATAAGTAAGTAAGATAAATACTTGATATATGATGTAGTTTTAGAGCGGATAATGGGGTTATTGGGGGAGAGAATGGTAAGTGGATAGAAGCGAAGGAAGACGGCGAAAGTGGGGGGTAAATGGCCACCAGGCACCTCCATCTTTCTCCCTCTCTTATCTGCGCCGGCCACAGCCTCTCCCCACCCCATCCACGGGCCATCTCTCCTAAAAGGCTCTCTCCTCAAACCATGAAATTGAGCCGTCAGTGGTTTAGTGCAGCGAAAGTTGGGGAGGGGGGGAGAGAGGAGTGGGGGTAGGGGTGGAGGGAGAGCGATTAGGATAAGTGAGAGGGGACTGGGGCGGGGGGGGGGGGGGCACGACAAGATGAGAGGGTAGCCGAGTGGAGGCGGCTCGCAATAAATTCATCGCTCACGTACCCGGCGCCAGACCCCGAATTCCATCCTCGGGCAAGGAACTCGAGAGGAAAAGATTCGCCACTAGAATGTTCCGCCCAAAACTTTTAAGGAACTACAACTAAAGCACTGCATGAAACGTGTAACCTTTTTGAGCAGTCACGCGATCGGGTGCAAAGTTATATACACACTAAGCAGAGGCGCAGCGAGGAGGGGGATTTTAAAAATTTTACTTAATTGGATTGATATTACTAATAGAATAGTGTAAGGATTAATAAAATATCCCTCAGAAAGCCGTAAAACACTATTTTCAACGATTTATCTTATACATAGAGTAAAATAAAATTACTTTGTTCTGCTCCACACTTTATTTTAAATAGCACGACACTTTATTTTAAATAGCACTAGATGATAGCATTAGATGCTGAAACCCGGGTCGTGCTATTTAAAATAAAGTGTGGAATAGAACAAAGTAATTTGATTTTATTCTATTATGAAGCAATTCCACAAAGTTACGCCCAAGACAGTGTCTTATATTTATCTTAAAATTCCTACACCTACCGCTTATCCTGGTTGGTATACCATACCCCCACACACTCTGGTATTATTTGCACCTAAACCCCCCCAGCCTTAATTCTTAGCTGCGCCCCTGACATCAAGGACTAAATACATCATGAAAAAAGCATTTGGATTAGCCGGGATTCGAACCCAGACCTACCGATTGTCGGTCAGGTATGCTACTTGGTAGTCAGGTAGGCTTGGTGGTGTTCCTAAGCTTATAATACTAATCTTGTATTTTTTCGTTATTAGAATTAGTTCTTTACCTTTATCCCACCCAGTCACTTCTTATCGCATCCCTTAACTTGCCCAGCGAAGATGCGGAAAATTTCACTCCCTCCAACCAAATTTGTTGGATGCGGTTTGTTGAGCTTTTAAGAAATCCGCTGACTACTAGAAAAAAAATCACATTTAAATTAAGTAAAAAATGAAGCTGTAAGGTTAAATGACACCGAGAGGAACCTTAGACAATTGAAATAAATTAATACGATGAAAACTTTCGAATCCTGGTGCTTGGTTTGCATTCAGGAGATCAAACGTATGGGTAATTGTTGGGTAGGATATTTTATAGAAATATATGTTTGTTTAAATGGTAATAGATGCATCAAAATAAATGACTCAAATCTGCATATATGTCATCATTGAATATCGTTTTCAAAATGTAAAAGTAATTTTGATGAAATTCAATCTAAATGAAGATTTTTGTAGCAAGTGGGAACGAGGCTTGATTTTACTCCACTTCGCGATCGAAAGAAGAATGTAATGTAAAACGAGTAAAGCGTCTATGGAGCGTATGAGTTGACATATGGATAACAATAATAGAGAAAACCAATTGATTCTGCTTGAATGAATCTCCATAAAAGCCACACGTCTGGAAAGTGTGTGTGTGTGACATTTACGCGTCGGGTCGTGTGTTAGTGCAAGAGGATTGGCGACCCGGATATTGCCCATAAATGGTCGGACTTTACGCCGATCTTAGGGCAGACATAAAACCAGTACAGGATAGTGTCTGCCATGAAATTTTAGGGCCACGTGCAGGCGGTACTGTTTTTGATGATCATGGCATGGAAGATTTTTCGACGCTGGAATACACGGACAGTACTCAGTTAAGTTTGCCATGACATAATGCTTTCGCACTCCGAGAATGTCAAGTCCATGAACTATACCCACGCAAATTGGTGGAAAATATCAGAGTGGCGTGTCAAGGGATGAAATTAATTGACGGTTTTTAGTAAAAATTAAATTTAGCCGTTAATGAAAAATTAGCGCAATGGCAATAAAAATCAACACGTGCATGTAACCATATAATTATCTGAATCAACAAAAAACTACCGCAATAACGGTATCGAATTAAATTTAGTGGTCCCTTAGCCGTATCCATGTCTTTAGCGGAGTTTACTCATTAGATACGCATTGTTACATCCATGCAATCTCGAGAGGTATCCCTCCGTGATTCACGGTTTTAGAGGACAAAACATGAATGAAAAGCGCATGAAAATATGACTATGACTCTAGGCGTTCCAAAATTCTAGGCTTATTTTCCCGTTAATTTAAAATCGACCAAATGCCACGCTAACTTCGTTAATTCAGCCAAGCTCAATGCTAATATATGAACGCCAGCGTATTCTATTGTAGTATGAGTACTGGATTTTCACGCTGCTAATCGTTACTCATTATAAGTCAACAATGTTAAGATTGGTTTGACGCAGTTCTCCATTCCTCTCTCCTGTCCGTTATCCTATTCATAATAACGATTTTCCTCTCTTTTACATATTTTATAACCTGTGTCCTATGTAACTCATTCGAGGCTGCCCTTTGCCCTTCTTCCCTTCCACCTGTCCTTCGACGATTGTTTTCATCAGGCCATCCCGCCTCATAATGTCACGAGTTTTTAGAATGCCTAATAGAATACTACTTTTATAAAAAGTGATAATAGAGCAAGAAATAATGCTCACAAAGTATATTTTGTATTGTAACATTGAAGAAGACGAATGATTGCGAATGTAATAGATTCTATACCGATCACAATTAAAGAGAGCGAAGATTATATCACAGAAGCGTATCATGCATAGCTAGATGATTTATGAAAAAGTCCCATTAATATTGCAGGCTACGAATAGAAAGTACGGTCAATTAACCTCTACTTATTTTTCGATAAAACGGCCAGAAGACGTTAAAACTTAAATCAATTCACTTATGAGATGAGGTAAGTATGCACTAAGTTTTTGATTGGAGTACATATGAAACCAAATCAAGGCTCCCAGTTGTGACAAGTTTTACACGCGACTTGTGAGGAGCGAAGGGCGAAGAAGTCAGCCTTTACGGATTGATACAAAGTACCTCCTAAGGAGTATAAGGAAAGGCGTTCATTAGCCATGTCAGTCGCTGTACAAAGTGTCCGGCTGTTGGCATTAGGGCGAGGGAATCGTGCCTGCTTCTTTTGTGGACGGGCAGAGGGCGGGGCAGTCAGCCGAGCTCTCCGCCGCCCGGGAAGGAGGGGAGAAAATAACAAATGAATAAAAGAAACTGAAAAAAATAATAAAATAAAACACTCCGTGGGAGAGGGAGAGAAGCTTTTAAGAGAGTATATATCTCCGGGGCAGAGCAGAGAGCCACCGAAGGCAGACTCGCGTCCCAAGACGAACACTCTTCGTCCGTTTGTCCTTGTTGTGCTTCGGAGCATCCATTTTTAGTGTCCCAAACCACTCTGGCCAACTCTACGACGGACCGATCACCCCATATTTTATACCACCACTTCCAGAGAGAGAGAGAGAGAGAGAAGACGTTACACCTACGGCACACCTCCCCGCTTCCATCATACCTACTACCCATATAAAAAAGCAAGACATCCGATATTGAACACCCATTTACACGGGGAGTGAACTGCTTGCCCGATTCGGAACTGCAATATTTTCTCAGCACTAATTATTTCGCAGAAGAATTCATACGGTGATCGCATTATCTGGCATAGATTCGTAAAATTCAGCTGTCGGAAGAGTGCGAAAGTGCCGAAAGATTTGTTGAAACACAAGTATAACGATATTATGCGCGCAAAGTTGTTGACATGCAGCTTTAAGCATTGGAAAGGGTGACTCTGTCACTTATCAACATTTCATGTGTTATATTTAATCCATTTCGTCGATAACTAGCCATAATCGATGCGGATGAGGCGCCATTGGTAGCTGTAGCCGCAGAATGATGAATAACGATAAATATCAAACTCTTCCCCGATATCGATGCATTGATATTAATATTCAACCATCAATGATTGATATATCTCATAGATAGTTCAAACTCGATAATTAGCGATGAACATGGAAAATCGATAATCATTGTTGACAATCGACTATGGATAGCTATAAAAAATAAACGCAGTTATATTCCATACAGTATAAAACAAAGATAACTATCAGAGATAAACCTATTTATATTCTGCACAGTATTTATTGAAAACGCTACCGGTTTCGACCTTTTCAGGTCATTATCAAGAGATAATAGAATCTTCTGTTCTGTTACCTCTCGATAATGAACCTTCTGTTCAGCTAACTCTTGATAACGAACTGAAAGGGTCAAAACCGGTAGAGTTTTCAATAAATACTGTGTGGAATATAACACCGTTTATTTTTAAATCTACCATGCCACCATTACACGAAGTGAACTAGCGAACCATCAATTCGCTAAATGGCTAACGTTGATAATTAGCCAAATTTCGAGGCTCGTCATCGACATCACAGCTCATCCATCAACTTTAGATTGTCGATGACCAAATATCGCTCATTGAACAAGCCAAATATCGGAAACAGAAGTGGAGGGAAAATGGAGGGAGGGTAAAACAGTGCCGCCAACATTATGTGAAGAAAAAAAATCGCGGAGGGCGAGCGTCGCGTGGGGAAATGCGCGGGATGACCATGTTTTGTTTTCGTTTTCGACTTTTTTTTCGACCCGTTTTGCGAGGGCTTCACGAACCGGTATTGGGGGTGAATATTAGAATAATATTACGCTCGTTAAAACTTTTAGGGTGAGCACAATATGATTCGTGTTTCCTACCTCCCCCTCTCGTGGACGGGATAAAAAAAAAAACGATAAAACAAGCAAACATCGGGTGGCGCTCGCTTCCCTGACATCCGAACACACGCCTGCCTTGAAAGCGAGAACTTGTTTGTGATGGGCCGTAATGATATATATCGTAGAAAAATAGTTTACTTCTCATTTTAAAGCTAATTTTTCCATTTTTAAAGTCTACAATATTTGTTTTAAGCAAAATATGTGCAAAATTTTTCTCTTTTACTAAAATAGCGCAATAAAATGCCATTACTTCCTAAATTCGTTCAGTGATTCAAACCAAAGGTCGTTGTTGACAGTTAAGGATAGAGATCACCCCGGACTTGGCCTCAGGGGTGTGAGTTTTCACACATTCAGGGTAAAGGGGGGTTACTTTCCCAGGACCATCTTTTACTTCGAGGATTTTATCCAGGGGTGTCCGAAGGCTTCAATCGGGATTTAAACATGGAAGCTTTCCATTAGCAGACGAGAGCTCTGCCCGCAAAACCACCACCCTCCTTAAAATATTTCAATAAAAATAAAAATATTTTTGCTGCCTTCAAAAATTTTTTTCCTTCCACCTTCCATCGAGTACGCTATTATTACGTGATTTACTCTGACACGGCATACTCCAGGCCCTTCATCAATTTATTTATTGGGTGAGTCAATAGTTAATATTATTATTAAAGATTTCTGCCGATTAAGTTAGGTTAGCATGGGGTATTTGCGAAGAATTCTCGCAGTCTCCCCTCCCTTCGTGGACTTCCCTCTTCAATTTACAATAAGGACTACTCCCTTTCAGCAGCGGATCCAGGATAGGGGCAAGGGGCTACGGAGTTCTCCTCTCCGGTACATATATGCGACAACTGAACGAAATTACCGTTTTATCAAATGTAAATTGGTTACCGAAGGAGGGAGCTATAGAACTCCCCCATTCCCTCTCTGGTTCCGCCACGGCTTCCTTTCATTTTATCTAAAATAATCCTGTTCTTTATCTTCCCCACCCTCGTTTACCCAACATTAGACCCTCTAACACCATTTTCAACATCCCCTCCCCGCTAAGTACACGCTCCAACCATACCTTCTGTCTCCTCCGTATCCCATCCATAAGCTGCCTATCCTCATCAACCACGTCCAGCGCTTCGTCGTTTCTCTTCCTCTCCGTCCACACTACCTTCTCCATTCTTCGCCCTACCCATATGTCGAACGCCTTAAGTCAACTCTCGCCTCCTTCCTGATCATCCTTGTTTCCGCACCGTAAAGCGCAATACTCCAGATCAGACTTTTAACTAACCTTTTATCTAAACTCTTACATAACCATCCTCTCATAAGCTTTTCCCCATTAATGAACGCCTTCTTTGCTAACGCAATTATCTTCCTGGTGCCTTTACGGTTGTATTAGTTTTCCTCTAATGTGCTACCCAAGTAGTTGAATCGCTCCATCATAGTTGAATTGCTCCATCCGCCCAAGCTTTTGCCAAGCTACTTCTTGAGTATTACATTCCTATGCTATACAAGACCGCATAACCTTGGTCTTTTGATACTACTCGCAACGTTTGTGTAACTACTCGCAACGTTTGTGTAACGTATTCAATAGAGCCTGCAACCCTCTCGCTAGCCACAGGCCTTTTCTTTAAACTCTTATATAACGCTCCTTTCATCAGCTTTTTACTGTTAATGAACGCATCGAGTCAATAGTAACATGCAAAATAATCTCGATATTTTAAGCACCCTTGCAAATGGAAGAAGATTACGCAAATCACTATAGAAAAATAATGACTTCTAATCCCCACTCCATGTGATAAAATTATTGTGTCATGCATCCATATCTTCAGCAATACTCTGTCTGAGTAATACTATAACATTTGTTACGTTTCAAATAAAGTTGATGCTTCTCTCCATCAATCGAAACTATGAAAATATACTGCCTCTCCGAGTACGAAGGAAACTTTTCTACTCAATAATTGTTCCACTCATCGAATACTGCTGCCAGGTATTTTATGATCTTATAGCCGAACTAAATATGATGCTTCAACGCTTGATACATTCCTTCATAATATTCATATATAACTTGCACAAAAGATGAACATCCATACGAATTCATAATCTACATGCATCACATTATCGGCCCACAACTATTCAAAGATCATTTACCGTTGCCGCCTCACAAACAAGGAACAAACTTCCTTAACCCATAAATGACTCTTCATCCCAGCAGAAATTCAGAAAAGCATTATACTAATTCCGATGTAGCCCATCCTCATCGACCATTTCAACGCTGTGTAACCATATATGTATGTTTTGCATTTTTTGTACATTTTCCTATATTAATGATTTAAAATAACTGTACTAAAGCATTAAACTCGGCTGTAAACTGTTTAAAAACAATACCCCAGTCTGATGTAATAATCTGAGAGCAATAAATTTATAATAATAATAATAATAATAATGCCATAATGAAACGTTATGTGATACAGCAAGAGAATATTATAACCTGTTGCGAAAATAAACGAGTTATTTTTCGGCAACAATGCTTCTCTGTAGGGATTAATATAAGCTACAGTGGTGGTCGCGAGACGCATCAAGACCGCAGCCAATTAACTATTGCTTTTGGCAGAGAAGTGAAGGATAGTTGCCCAGCCTACCTTGATTTCGTTTTTGTACTGGAAATTATGCTGGACTGAGTATTTTTTTGGAGATCTTCCAGAGAACTTGTATCATATTAAAGTAGCATAAAAGCTTTACTGAAAAATAATTGCAACTCGCAGATTTCGTTTTCTGCGTTCTATAGTCAAATAGTGCAGCAGAGATTGTTTTAAGTCATTCCTCGCCAGAATCAACCGGATTGCAGTTGCGCACAACGCACAACTCTGCCAACAGGAAGCAGTGCGTTGAAAAACTAGTTTTCCAATCTTCGCTGATCACCATTACCTAGGCAATTACTATTCAACATATTTCCTTAGGCCATCCAAATAAAAAAAACCAATCAGTACTGAATTATTATTTTTGTATGCGAGACACTGGTTATACTACCTATAAAGCAGTGCTTGATGAAGGGAAAAAAGAGTTATATGAAAAAACCCGAATAAAAATATCTTAACAGATGTGGCCTTTTTTACTGAAGTATATGAATTATTACTTATTTAAGAGATATGAATGTACCATTTCAGAATAATTGTCCCACAAAATCACAAAAATTGAAGAGAGAATTAAAAATATGCAATATGTCAAAGTTATTCATATAAGATATTCGGATAAAAATAACATCCATGCTAGCAATTACTTTTTACTCCCATCCTATGGCTCACCATGTTTCAGCGTAAATTTTTTGAAAAAGACATTAATATTGTAACCATAGACTGGATTTCTCTTCGCTTACCCCAGCGTTACCTACAATACTTGTCTAGAGAGACTTCTGAATGTCAATACGTGATCTCCAAAACAAATAGCGAGTGAATTTCCAGTTAATCAAAACACAGTTGAAATAGAAGAAGAAAACAAATTTTGTGAGTGCTCATGCGTGTAAAATTTACTTTGATTCCAGATTTAAATATAAATATAAGGAAAAAACGAACAACTTTTCGAAAAACAATGTGATCCAAGAAATATGACAAATTTTACGGGTCATGTCGATGGCATGAGAAACGTTGAAAGCAATTTTTGTCGCGGCAGATTTCAACTGGAATAATAGCATTCTTTCAAGCTTAAACAGATTATAACTGCTACATCAAGACACTGGAAAAAAATCAATGGACGTTATTCTGATAAGAATTGTAGTTTTTCTTAGTATTTTCCTTGAGAAGATGGACGTTGAATGATGAATGAAAAATGTCAGAAGGAGAGACATTTGAGAAGTCATACCCGTTTCACCTACACTTAACACATTTATTGAGAAATTTGTGGACTGTAGATAAAGCGAACAGGTGTACCAAATTTCCCATACACCTTGGGTGCATCGGCGTCTGACAAACTCATTGACATTTGCGCTCATCCAAATTTACAGTGACAGTTCGGTGATATTCCCTCACAGCACACCGATTTCCTTAGAAGAAATCAATTCCTACGCTTCCTTTACAATCACCTACTATAGATAGTGTAAAATACTAAAATATTTCCGCATAACTACCGAGTTCATCAATGTGTTATGTATGGGCAAAAATATCAACCATATAGTCTATGGATTTTTTATGCTGACAACGTTATTTTCAGGAGTAAAAAACAGTAATTTTGTACGAGTCTTAATTAAAAGTTGTTTATTGAAAAAAGTTATTTGGTAAAAAAAATCTTGACCATAAAAGAAACAATTAAACTTCTCCTTCTCTTCTTTTTTTTTACTTAAAATTTAACACATTTACGATGTGAATGTTACAGTATTTCATGGTATTAGCAAACTATCTATTTTATCAATAAACAAAAACTCATATAGGAGGAAACAACTTTTTTATAACCGAAATACTGTCTCCATATCATGACCACTCCGGTGGGGGTCAATACGTTTATTTAACAGGAATTTATTTTAATTTTAAATTTAATATTATTTACAGTTATTTTTTTATATTTATTTATATTTATTGATGTTTTGAGCTTACTCGTAAGAGCAAAAATAAGAATAAAATATTCCACCTTCAACATACTTCTCGACATATTGGCGTCATCGAAATATTAATGGGGGAAAACACTTTCGGGAGCAGTAAACGAAGTCCTTCCTCGATATCGGCTATCGCTCTTCCGGCCGACCCGCTTCGTCCCCGCCCCGATACGACCGAAGGCCCTTCCAAGGAGCTGAAAAGATAGCGGGCTAATCGCTACAATGAGTGATTACCCGTATTATGCCGGCGATATATCTATCGGTGTCTCTCTCTCTCTCTCTATGCTTCTGGAAAAACGGCCGTAGGCAGGAAATGAGCCTATGTGGGAGGCACCTGCATAATTAACCGGAGATAAAAAGACAAAAGAAACTATCTGGCGCGCACTAGCTACGCAAGCACGGCCGCGAGATAATCGATTTCGACAGATGAGCTTTCGGGACCGCATTTGACTATCGCACGAAAAACCCAGAGATAGGAAAGCGAGGCGCAGGATATAATTTGTAGAAAAAAACAACGCGACAGACACCATAGTGTAGCGTGAATACACAAGTATTACTAACATGGAGAGACCACGCACCTTGCTAAGTCTTTCTTAATGACACCTTTTATTAGCATTCGGAATAACGAACGCCATATTCGAAATAAAAAAAACTACTTAAATACCTGAAAGCCGCTATGATGATAAAATATTCTTCTCCTGCCTATTCTTGCTGCAATTTAAATTAAATAGTAACTTGGCGCCAAAATTCTCTAAATGAATTCAATGAAATATACCTCCTTCATGGATCCGCGAACCCTAGTCCCCGCAGTGGGAGTAAAAGACGCTAACCACTACACCAACTGATAGATATGATTGAAGGGCAGCTCTTTTCAAATAATATGAAGCATGTTAAAATACCGCATGAAAAATAAAAAATACAGCCAAACTAAGGCCCATCCAATGAAACCACTACCAGTTCCGAGATGCGTTCGGCATTCCGAATGCCATAAAAAATATAGCATTGAAATAAATGTAGCAAGGTACGTGGTCTCCCCTTGTTTGTTAAGCCGGGAGACTCGTGTGATATCGGTGGGGTAGCGCCAGATAAATGGCAACCTATAATAAGAGTACTCGAAAAAAATAAAACATTTTGAAGACGGATATGATGCATACTTCTTAAAAGAACCCCATTTTATGTAATTGCAGCAAAGTTTTTCTCGAGAAATATTTTGTAATTAAATTGTGAATACACCTGCTAAGGGTGCACGCTACCTCAACGGAAATCTTCCCTCGAAGGACAATTATAAGATTTGGTAAGTAATTGTAGCGGGCGCGACTTGGAGGAAATCCTATATCTAAGGAGTTGAAGGAATTAAAACTTGGCTTTTTCCACAAGTTTTATATATTTTGTCCGAACATGGTTTCGTTACCGCGTAATATTGTCAAGGTGAATACTAAGATGTTATTCCTTCATCTCCTACGATAAAGGATTTTCACCTTAAAAACGTTACGCTCTAATGAAATCATGGTCGGACGAAATAAATCACCATGTAAAAAAAGCCAAGTTTTTTTATTCCTTCAACTCCTACAATAACGAGTGGTCCTCTACGATCGTAGAAAACAGCGATAAACACAGCATGAAGAACGAATGCTCTATCTTTTAGTATTCATAGGCGAAAATAACTAGAAAGATAAAATAAAGAGATGGAACACATGCAAAAAAAACATCTAAATGCTATCTCGAAAGCTATAAAAGCATCTAAATGCTATCAATCGCTGTACGAGGAGTATTCAGATTATTACGGGAAATTTAATTTCTTGAAAAAATATTTATTCATTCGTCCACATAAATGTGTTGGCCTTCAAAATAGTCCCCAGTAAATATAATTCACTTGTGCCGGCGCTTCTTCAGGCCGTTTTACGCGGTACACGGAATTGCGCAATCTGACGTACCTGCGAAGGCGCAATCAATATTGCATCGTGTAAAGCGGTGAATTGCTAGAACACATGCTAGAAAGCGTGGATGCGAGACGGCAAAATAGCACCTGTTTTAATTTCGTTCATGCATTCGCGCAATTCCACGCCATTTTAGAAATTAATGCAGCTCTAACCTGCGCAATTCCGTGCCCCGTGTAAAACGGCCTTTCCAATATTCGAAATACCTCTCAAACTCGATTTTTGGGACAGCATTCAGCTCCGTCAGCGATTTCTTGAAATGTCCTCTATGCTTATAAAAAGAGAGCCTTTTGAGGTTCCCTTTATTTTTGGAAAGAGGAAAAAGTCAAATGCAGCCATGTCTGTCGAACATGTTGTACCAAAAAAATAAATCCGTGGAAGAAAACGAAGTCCTTTTGTCATTTGTGAACTTCAACTTACACAAAGTTGACCCGGAAACCATTGAACGTACATTAAATTAGGTTTCGCTAAGCTAAGTTGTTGTAAACGGGGCTTTTTTCTTGGGGTGAAAAATAATGAATTCCTAAACCAATATTTTCGTCATGAAAGAAAGCTTTCTCTGCAGTGAAGGTGAATTCTATCCGATTCTTACATGAATTTCTCCTTGTCACTCTGTAAGATATCCGTGTCTCGCGGCCCAAGAAATATTGTGCGGTTCTCCGCTGATGCTCCTCATGTCACTACGATAAATATCTGATTCGGAAATGGATTTTTTCCGTACTAAAGAGTAAGACAAAAGCCAACTTAACAAGTTGAGTGCGTTTTAAATTTGATGATAGGAAGGAAGGAAGGCGGACAAATATATATGCTCTAAGTACATCGCAATTATCCCCACGTCGTTGAGATTTCAGAGGGAGATTGACCTCATTACAGAGAGTGTTTTCGAGAACATGAGTTAAAGCAATAAATCCAGACAAGGAAGATTAATTGCCTGAGTATTAACGGAGGCTTAAAAATAATAGCAAGAGCATAGGCGGGGGAATTTTTATTCCTTTTTAGGATTACTGAATCTCCATCTCGCTAAAGCCACAAAATCAAAATCTAATTTGGCGACTGCAACCTTTCCTTTGCTTGTCGGTAGTTTCTATGAAAGCAATGAATGTAATTAGAGTATTGGTATGATAGCTAGGGCTATTGGGGCCTCCCCTAGACTGCTCGTATTTTATCTATATAATTTAGCATTACTCGTTCAATCGCCTTGAATTCTTCCAGTAAAATTATGTACAAAGACGTGATGTAACGGAGCAATGATTAATTGTTACATTAATCGTCGAAGCAATCAAAAATGAAAAATTGAATTCCACTCGCGCTGATGAAAAGGCAGTTACAACTATTTCAACCGCATAACAGGCGTTAATTTTTGGCACAACATATTTATTTAAGCCTAAAGAGCCAAAATCAAACATTTCAATTATTATGTTATGTAATGGAATTATATAGTAATTAAAATGCTTGTTAGTATGTTAGTACTCCCTATTTGAGAAAATAATGTTAACGATTGCATCATGTACAACATGAAAAGTAAAATTAATTGTAATCGTTAATAGAATCCTACTTATTAATTATTGAAAGAGTAATTTTATATTGTAATTTATTTAAATTCAATATAGTGAGGGTCAGACATTGATAGGTGCAGAGATGTCAAGAGTGGAGGCAATAGAAATGTGGTGAAGATAAATTGCATTGACCGAATATGTTATAATAATAATAATAATAATAATAATAAACGTCTTTATTGGGCGAGATTGAGACTAGAAAGTCTCATCTTCCATCTAACCCCTAGAGTTATAAGGGAATACTAACTAGAGTAGAAGCAAAGATGAGTATTCTAAAAAACTTAAGTAGAAAACGGGACAACTTAGCTGACCGCATTATGAGGAATGATGGAATTATGAAAAAAATCGTAGAAGGACAGTTGGAAGGGGAGTATAAGTAATAACGGATGTAAAAGTGACGGAATACGTCACAATGAAAAGATTAGCGGATAAGAGAGCGGAATGGAGAGCTGCGTCCAACCAATCTTAGGATTTATATGTAAATTGCCATGAGGAAAATTACCGTGGACCTGTAATCGAACCACGGACCTTAGGCTTTTCGGGCCACAGCGCAGACCACTACGCTATCCATGTTCCCGAATTCTAATGGCAATTGTACCGAGGCTGGTACTAGATGTTAGTCCCTCGCGGTCCATCAAGGGTGGCAATGCGCGGAAGAATTGCCATGAGAATTCAGGAATTCAGGATAGCGTAGTGGTCTGCGCAGTGTCCTGGAAAGCCAAAAGTCCGTGGTTCGATTCCCGGTCAAGGGGAATTTTCATGGGAATTCATGCTTATGATAATAGCTTTCCGGATATATACGCTGCTATCAGGTCTAAACAAATTGTGTGGCATCATACAATCTATTGATTTACTCACGGAACGGGTGTGATATTCGGGCTAGGTATTTTTGGGAATACTGGATAGCGTAATGGTCTGCGCAGTGGCAAGCGCGAGTTGCGAGTGGAAAGCCAAAGAGTCCGTGGTTCGACTCCCAGTCCAGGGTAATTTTCTCTCATGGCAACTCATGTATATTCCACCGCCGTTAAGCAGGCTTCTCGGCAGCTTTCAAAAATTACAATCTCAGGATTGTTGAGTTATGATAAAGATGATATTTGAGTTACCGATTAAATAGGTAGTTGAGTACTCGGCTACCGCCTGATTACTCGAATACCAGTGCTCCAGTGAATTTGTTGCTCTCCTGGGCGTGGAGAGATGTTCGACGGCGGGAGAAGGCCTTCTTTCGCGCATTAGTGCACTGGCATCGGTTCGCGGCGGGGGAGATCTTGGGGGGTTGTTTTCTGAGTTTCATCGGATTGGAGGCATCGGAAACGGATTCAGTCCGAGTCGATCAGGAGCCCTATTCAGTAACTAAGTCTCCTCGTTTCCGTGATTTCGGAATCGAACTTTCAGTTTCCGTGTCCGATTCCGTTTCCGTCACTCGGAAGCGTTGTTATGCTATCCACTATACTTCTCGGAAAATATTCCGTGCCCTCCCCCCTTCTTGGGCAGAAGAGGCGGAGATTGCCGAAGTTACTGATGACGTATCCTCTCGGAGCCAATGGCTGATTACCGTCCGGCAATTGTTTATCATACCTTTGAAAATGGAACGCGGAGGAGGTAAGTGAAAATATGTTAATTTTTAATAAATATTATTGTTTTAGGTCGCAGGCAACTATACTGGACAATTCTCACAGCATTGATATTTTTCATAAGTAGCGAAATCGCCAAATTTTACATTGGTATACCTAGTATACTTGTGATTTCATTGAACGTTGTGAAGATCTGCAGACGACGTAAGAGGATATCAAAACCCACAAGCTTTTCAAATGTTGTCAAGGAAAGATCAGATGATGAGAGTACTGAGCCAAATGTGACAAACAGTGACAGTCATACGCCAGGAATTCCCGCAGGAAACGAACTTTCTCAAACAATCAATCATAACTTGTCAAAGATTGCACTTACCTCGCAAGATGTTCCGAGTACGAGGTACTACTATAACAAAAATCAAGGTCCAAACGGTGCGGGGTCAAAGCGTTAATCCAATCCAAAAATCGAGGTCCAAACGGTGCGAGGTCAAAGCGTTAAGCAAATACTTGCCTAAAAACGTCAGTAAGTAGTGATTCCGAAAAAGAGTAAGTCCAAGAGGTCAGTCAAAATAAAGAGAGCAGTAATCCAAAATCTAGCAGGTCGAAATCCAAACACAACGTCAAATTCGAAACAACTGACTCCAAAACAAATTGATTAAGTACAAATTTAATGCATTGTTGAAAAGCGTCAATGCCTTTAAAGGCAATTATTTATTTATTTCAACGGATATCACCATTTCCCAAATTGGAACTTATTAAGAAAGTAACTACAACAAAAACAGGCATTGACTTCTTCGGTTCAACTGCAACTTTATTTAATTCCAAACTTCGCACATAATCATCTATTTACCATTGTATTTAGTACACATACCGTGCCAGTATTGCAAATGATTTGAGATTTCTTACCAGCTTCTACAGCATCACTTTATCGGTAAAAATATTCCATAACTTACCAGCTGGCATATCACTTTCCGTTTCCGAGAAACGGAAAGTCACTTTCCGACACCCTCCGTCATTTCGGCCGCTCTCGGACGAGTTCCCGTGACGGAAAGTTCGGATAGACCTTAGTGAATAGCTCATTCCGTAATGATGACGTCTTTCCGAGAACAAACCACGAACTATCCGAGAGATTGTCTTAGTGGATAGGGCCCCAGGAACCTATCCTACGCTCGTCTTCCGTGCGTTTCACACTTATTATCGGAAAGCGTTCCGCTTTTGTTATGACGTCAATAGACACCCCAAACAAGAAACGATGAAACGTCACAATTTTCAAGAGACAAGTGAGCGGCGAAAACAACCTCCCGCCAGGTTTGACACTTCATATTGGAGGCGAAATGAGATTGTTTTCATCGAGCCAGCATGCCTTATAATATGACCAACAAAGTTGTCCTATCTTCTCCTTAATGTTTTTGAATACGTCTCTTTTCTCCCAATTCTTCTCAGCATAAGGGTAGTTTCCTTCATCAAAGAAAACAAAAGGCATTGGTTGCGATTCGTTACCCACCATTAGTGTATTCATTATATACAAATTATTTGGTTTTAGAAACCCCAGTTTAAACGAATGTTAATGGTCAATTTTAACCTCATTTAAAAAAGTCCAGAATGGCGCCCATGCGATGCCACTCCACGTGACGTCACAGGGATCTAGATGCTATACGAGTAGATAGGAATTTTACATCGTCTGAGATTACCAATGCATGTATGAGGCACAGAGCTCAGGGAAACATCTCTCATTAATCACCTATTAAAATTTCCTATGGTCGGAAAGTTTCCTTCGTTTGATAGGGTATAAATAATCCTTATTTAAGCCAAGCGCTACCTGCAAGCAGGGTACTCTACGCTACCGCCATGATCGGCAGCAAGCAGCCTGCATCAAAGCGGCGTTTATAGCCTCGCACCCAGGTGGCCTCACACAGCAGCAGCCAGACATCACACGGGCTTTTAGGCTTTTACCAGCATTCACACTTACAACTTACTTACTTGTTAGCCGTCGCGTTTTCGCGCGCTTTAAAATTTTAACTTTTTATTTAATCGCGAAAAATAGATATCGTCGTTTAAAAATCTAAAAGCGTGAAAAATGTACTCCAGGAGTAATAATCTTTGGATTTAGGCAGTTAAAAAAATAGGAAAGCACAATATTGATACATTGTCACATAATTGACGGTATTGCGGGGTAAAATTATTTTAGAATTGTCCGTTTACAGTTTAAAAAAATGTAATCTCATGCCATTTTGTGCAAATTACGGGTCTGGAACGCACGGATTGTCTTGCCGATAGTAATGCCTCATTCTCATTACGATTGTTCCAGGGATTGTCGGAACTATCATGCATTCACACGACGATTGTTAAAACCTGTGCTGCCCTCTAGTGCTGACATCTAAAGTGAACGGGAAATTGACGGTTGGCAAAGCTGTTAAGGTATGCAGGGACAACATAGGTATTACTGTGTTCAACGTGTATTTACCGAAATAATAATTTCTTCCATCCATATTCTCCCTTCCTAGGACAAATCCATGAAAAAATAGAGCTTCACGGGCTTTTCGCCTTTCTCTTGTCGCTACCGTTTCCGGTCTCCCAGCGCCTAACCATCGTGAAGTGGCAACGTTCGGAACTGCGTCAACTATTGTCAGGACATGCATTCACACGGCTAGTTCGGTCAACTATCGTTACGACGATGGCTCGGACAATCGTAATGTGAACGAGGCATAAGCGGCGTAGAATCCGAGTCAAGTTTCCCGATCCACTCGGAACGGGTGACTCTGAAACACCGTCCTAGGCTGCCGGGCTGCGGCGCGCCGCGGCGTCAGCGGGGGCAGAAGCACGCGAGGGCGACCAGTGATTGTGGCCATAAAACGGGGCCCCGATGCTTGACTGTTTTTTCTTCATCCCGCTCAGCGTAGCCACTCAAACACACACAATACTTCCATAGCCTCTCGGATGAAGAACGGAACGAAAGTCAACCACAGAGGAGTCGAATCGAAAGCAAAGGGATTGCATAGAGGAGGCCCAATTCCATCCCTCAGAAGACTGATTTCTGTTGTCGCTTCGGTCGCATTTTAATCGGCTTTCAAAAATGCCCGCGGCGTTGTGATGAGTGTAATGCGATCCAATTGTTTTTCTCAATATTTTGCAGCTTAGTGTCTGCAATTACGAGGGATGGCATGGAAAAGTCATGAATTTGGTAGATGATAACCAGGTGAATACATTTCGTTTTACACCCCTAATTATACCTTATTTTCCCACGAAACACGGATCACTTTGTCCGTCAGCGACGCGAGTGGCGACTTTTGTAACCCCATTTAAATGTGCGGTGGGTGACAACACATTCCTAGACGCTGTCATCAAGATCCTCTTTCGTAATATTCGTGGTCGAAAGAATGAGCTGCAATGCTTGGAATGCACTTCCTTAAGTCCTCAATTGGTCAAGCAATCTAAGCCTAGCGCGCAGCCTCCGAGTTTCTAGCGACTCCCAGCCCAACTCGTTTAAAGTCTGTTTAACTATCACTGTACGTCCGTAGCGCTTTTTGACGAATCGGGCCGCTTTCCTCAGTAATTTATAAATTCACGGGTTAAGTCTAAAACAGCTCAGGATTCAAAATTCTCCCAGCATATTCAAGGTGAAGCCAGATGAGAGCGAATTATCACCTTTGTTTTACTTTTTCATCCTAAAATTCTCCCAAATCGGTGGAGGGCGAATGATAATTGATCATCGTATATGATATTCAAAAGGAACTAAAGAAATCAGGATTGGTAGCTGGCAGAGACTTAATTATGCTATTTTACGTATTCTACGCCAGGATTTTATTTGATATGTACGCGAAAATATGTAAGATAGTGAATGTTTTAATGAAATTATAGGCTTGGGGAGAAACTTTCCGTTGACACATTTTTATATTTTGAGAAAATACATTAAAATTGCTTACTTTTACATACGTTGTTTTCCTTGGACATCTGCCATAAGTGCAAGAAAAGGGTCATTTACATACAAATTCTCTAAATAGGCTGGAAAATAGCTGTATTCATTACAGACTCGTAAAATTTTCTGGCGTCCATTCCTTGCCTACTGTCCTATAACTTGCCACGCGTATTAGATTTTAAGACTTGAAATGCATTAGTAGTGGAATGTAAGGTAGCTAGGAAAAAAGGAATTTTTAATAAGATATTAAATCCTGCCATAGATAAATAATGCAATTATACAAATTAAAGAGAAAGTATAAAGTACAGTTGTCCTTGGAATAAAGGAACAGAATTAAATTAAGTAACGAATACCTTAGGATATCTATGCCAGATAAACCGAATCACAGTCCGAAATTATTACAGAATTCGGATCTAGCAAATTAGAACTGATGAAGTCACGATAAACTCTATGAGACCTATCAATATCAATTTAATTCTTACATTTAAAAAGAATGGTTAGTGGTAAACCCTCTTCCAGTGCTTAACGCCGCGCTTGGCGGTTAATGTGTATTATTTCAATCCTGCCTCGTAAACCGAGGTGAAATTCATATAATTGGGTGGTTTCCTATTCTTTTTTTATTGCCTAGATCGAAAGATTATTACTCCTGGAGTACGTATTTCACGCTTTTAGATTTTTAAATGACGATATGTATTTTTCGCGATTAAATGAAAAGTGAAAAATTTCAAGCGCGCGAAAACGCGACGGCTAAGTATGAATGCTGGGAAATCTCCGTGTGACGTCGTTCTGGTTCCCTCTGCTCTAAGTGAGGTGACCTTGGGGCGAGGCTTTGAGCGCTGATACGACGCAGGATGCTTGCAGGTAGCAGAGTAGCCCTTGGCTTAAATAAGGATTATTAATACCTTATCAAACGAAGAAAACTTTCCGACCTTAGCCAGTTTTAATAGGTGATTATTAAGAGATGTTTCCCTGAGCTCTGTGCCTCATGCATGCATTAGTAATCTCAGACGATGTAAAACTCCTATCTACTCGTATAGAAACTAGGTCCCTGTGACGTCACGTGGAGTGGCATCGCATGGGCGCCAATCTGGTCTTTTTCAAATGAGGTTAAAATTGAGCATTGCCATTCGTCTAAACCGGTATTTCTAAAACCAAATAATTTGTATATTATGAATACACCAATGGTGGGTAACGAATAGCAATCAATGCCTTTCGTTTTATTTGATGAAGGAAAATACCCTATTCCCATGAGAATAAATTCCCCTGGACCGGATATCGAACCACGGACCTTTGACTTTCCGGGCCACTGCGCAGACCACTACGCTATCCAGGTTTTCTTTATTCTCCACTAATAATGAGAATCTTAAGAACAGGCTATTGATGGAACCGTGTCATGTTAGGTAAATTCCCAGCCCAGGTTCAAGATTGACGAGGACAAATCTCGAGGACGAGGAGGCTTGGTATTTAAATAGTAATGTTGATTTTTAACGAATAGTTACTGATATTTAAGGTTATTAGGGAGTTATAGATGGAAGGGGAGGGGAACGTTTTAGGAGAAAAAGGAAAGGGAAAGTTGGCTGAAGTAGGCAGGCAAACATGAATACTGCACATCGAAGAAAATAAAGAGAATTGGAAAAGAACAAACCCACGAAGTTAAAGACATTGACGTGAACCGTAGACGTATTTCATAAGTTCTATATTTGTGTAAACAAGCCATTATGAACAATAAAATACCATAAAATTAATGCCTGAGGACGATGGTGGAATTGGCCATAGGAACAGTGGCGGATACAGATGGGGGATACTGAGGAGTTTAATTTCAATCCGGGACGGAACATCACTCCCGGGAACGAAACTAAATTAATGGAAACTCTTCTGCTCATAGTCTCAACCCTAGAAATTGAGTGGAGGGGGAAAAGAGGCATAAATAGTTTCGATCCATTTCATGACAAAATGTAGAGCGGTCAAAGCATTTATTTAGCTTCATCAAATTGCGACTGAATACTGCGCTGCGCATTATGAGTGGAAAAGTGCACCATGTATCTAGAGGCGGTAGGGTGAACCTCCGCTCCATTCAACCACACTTCGTACTCGTTGTATGGGTCAAAACTACTCGTCGTAATCAAATGTGTGTTTCGTTTCGTCCCAGAGGTTTAGTCTGTTTCGACCCGAAGTAGTTTGGACTCAGATTTCATTTCCAAAACTGCATGTATATACAGTGGATCTTGGTTATAACGTCATCAAAGGGACCAGAAGATTTTTAACGTTATATCCGAGTGACGTTATAAAAAAGTAGCCTTAAATCTGAGTGAAAGGACAAAGTGAAAACGCAAATGTTCTGCTGTATACAACACTGTTTATTGAAATCTACTCGTACATTGGAATATGTCCAGACACCAATTAAACAAAAGAGTTGCATCCCGTCACCAGCTCAACGTCCAGCGTGTGACCTGTTTTTGCTTTTGATGTTTCTACACATGGTTTCTATGAACTTTGGGATATAATACAATCACACTACCACTTTTGCAACCTAAGAATCGCACAATTTTTGACGCTATACCCGAGCGTCACAATATTTGTTGACAATATAAACGGGTTTTCGTACAACATAAAATGTTCAATTTTGGCTGGTCTGTATAAAATGTGACGTTAAACCCGAGTTGACGTTACAGCCGATGCCGTTATAACCAAGTTCCACTGTATTTCAGTATTGAAATATAAATTACTCCATCACACTTAAATATTTGGCTTTTATACTTGTGGGGTGTTCACTGTTCACACTATCGTAATTGTAAACTTTCCGGGTCAATATAAATATATATATATATTTTTTTTTTAATAATATATATTTTTATTCCACATTATGGTACATGAAATTTTAACCGCTTAGTTTTTACAAGGTGGAATATAAGCACCACTGTGGTAAGGACCAGTGTTGGGGTTGCCACCTCTTAAATTAACAAACTGACATCTGACTGGTGCGGCCAAAACAAAAGAATATGCCATAATTTATGAGTCAAATTACGCTTTTCTTTAACGTGAGTTCCTTCGAGAATATTGTGAAGGATTGAAACATAAAACATAAAAAAAAAATGCATTAATTACCGTTATGCATAGAAATATTCCGTACACTGTACAGAAATCAGACAAATAACATACAATATTAAAATAATGTTCAAGGATAATATTTACAAGCACTCTTCAGTATTTTCTATGGAGAACAACCATATTTTCAATTCATGTAAAACAATCGTGAAGGACTTTACAGAGGTAATATGAAATGGTAGAAAGTTAAACATCTTAGTAGAACAATATAAATTAGATCTTCTAAAAGCTTCGTTATTGGGTTTTCGAATAGGTACTCTATTCCGTGGCCTTAATACATGGTAGGAAATATTGGAGCTGAAAATTTGTTGATAAGTGATTTTCGAGTTGATTAATGTGGTTCAAGGAAGGACATGGTCGATTGGCCACGTGATGAGGCACAGCACCAGTTACGTGGGAAAGAAAATGAAATTAAATATTCATGGAGAGGTCCCCAGAGGAAGATCAAGGGGCAAGTACTTAGGACAGATCACGAATGATACGGGGGAAGAAGAACTTCAGGGATGATAACGAAAAAGCATGGGATAGGGAGAAATTTAGAGCTGCAGTATGCCAATCTTAGGATTTCAATGCTAAGTATGAATGAATGAAGCTTATTTTGAATTCCAGCACAGCTTGGAAAAATTACTACACACGAAAAATACTAGGAATACCCAAAATTACTCAATAATTTGTACATTCAGCTTCTTGAGAAAATTAAATTTATTTTTATTTATCTTCACCAACACGAAAACAGTGCACTGAAAACCTACATTAGAGGTATCCAACGAATAGCAATAATGGACGTTCACAAGTAACCATACTTCGGATAGGGGTTACCAACCCAGGCGCGACTAGATCCCGCGACCTTCGGCTTGCCTATCGAAGACTAAACCGACGCCTCGGAAACCGGTGAAACGCCCCGGAAAGTGGTGGTAGTTGAACGCAAGACTAATCATGAAACTCATCATGAAAAAAAAAAATATAAATATGAAAATAATAAAAAAGTTGCCACACGTTATGGTCTAAATGGTTGCAGGTTATGTGCATGTATTCGCGGTGTGTTAGGAATTATGTGGATTGATTCGCGGTGCAGGATTATTATTTCAGGCGACAATTCTTGCGAACTCCATGGACGCTTCAATTAATTGCAACACAACTAGAAGTCAGTTGACAGACACTCATGAATTAAGCGCTCCAAAAAAGTGATGAAGTATTTTCTTGTTTCTCAGGGGAGACGGCAAGACAACGATGAAGTGGTCTGTCGAGACCGGTTCGCCGCTTGCCCGCTCTTCTCGGCTTCCTCGGCTCCGATCGCCGCCACCCGCTTGCTCCCGCCCTCCCCACGGAATCCGCCGACTTGGCCGTGAGAATACGTCGGGCGAAGGGCAATTTAACTCACAACAAGCCCATTCAATTATCCCAAAAATAAATTTCAAAGTAGCGCTGCAATAGTACTTGAATTGGCTGTTGTTCACGGTCCAACGAATCGCATAAACGCTGCAATTAATATATTGGCTGGATATAAATAAATTCAACAACTCTAAATTTAGTTAAAAAATAGATAGGTACTTACTTAGATATTTTTACACTTATTCTATCACGTAGTAATTAAACACTTACCGTTGAACCTTATACATTTCAATTTTACTCACACAAACGTGTTATTAGCAAGATCACTTGGGCAAAAGAACGCACGTTAAATGTTGCCGTTAAAACAGCTTAAAAGTCTTGCATAAAGCTAATATCACACTATCATTGCACGTAAATCGGTTTCACAAACTTTCAGAGCGGTTCCCACACCTATCGAAATTCTGCTTTAGTTTAACGCCGTCGACCCGTGTTGAAAATAGTGCTGGGAACGGAGTGGAGGGTTTCAGAGGAAGTGATTGACGGGCTTTCAATCGGAGAGGTACGCCACAGAAGAACGCGGTGGATTGGTAGCTCCATGAGACACAGCAGTTCCGTGGGAAGTACAACGAAAGGAAAAATTGGTGAAAAAGTCCCCAGGGGAAGACAAGGGGCAAGTGCATTGGACGGATCATGAAGAATACGGATAGAACAGTCGAAGGGGGGTAAAAGAACTAGCTTGCATATGGGAGGACTAGTATACCTATCTTAAGGCCGTTTAACCCTTTCTAACACAGCGCTGCTTCTGGGAGAAATCGAATTTCAAGATTTTTCATTTAACGGCCTTACGGATTGCAATACGATGTGGCGTAACTAGGAATATGCCTTGGGGGGTGGGAAGGTGACCCCTCCCCCCCCAGGCAAAATCTGGTAAAATTTGTGAAATATGGCATGCCTGGAAATACAATTCACATCATTTTGGCTCTAAAAATTTAACTTTAAGAATATATTTAACTTTAGCTATTATGGGCCAGTTTTATAATGTCTGGTAAACGCTAACCCTAGGATCCTACATCTTTTAATTATAGGAGGTTGAAAGTTCTGGTTAGCTCCTGCATAAGATCAGACTTCTAGCAAGCCAGAACTTACATTCACTGCCAGGTAAAGCTGAAGACTGAATAACCTTATGGTTAGCGCTAACCAAACATTATAAAACCGGGTCTATCTGTCAAAACTAGACCATAATTTTAAATATTTCTTTCATTTATCTGAGGCTTTGGGGGGAATATATCCCCTCAAACTCCCCATAGTTACGCCACTACGATGTAACGTAACTTTTCTATACCAACCAATTAACTCGCAAGCCGCCTCAATAGGTGTGTGGTAGGGGGTGTTAGGACACCGGCCATTGATAAGTAAAAAGCAAATGCTCAAAGTTCCGCGTTGAAATACCGAACGGACTTCACACAAACTAATACTAGGTATTTCTGTCATTCATTTGTTCTCTTAAGTTTAATCTGTACAGTGTACAATGGAACCGATCTGTGGATGAAAGGGAATTTTAGATCACTGCGACCGAACTTTTATTAGGCTCCGAGTAATTTATAATAAAAAAGGAGGAAAATGCAAAAACTCTCGTTTTCATTTTATCCCTGGGAACATAAACGCTGCTTTACCCCACTTACCGCTAATTGCAACACAGGGCCATTATCATCACGCACATACGATGAGCGTCCAAAAAAATGAGAGCAAGTGTTCCAAACAAGACCATCACAACAACAATAAACGGCAAATAAAAATCATTTGGGATTTATGACGAGAATGGCATTTTCTGTATCTAATGAAAAAATATTCAGGAGAAAAAAATAACGTAATTCGATACTTTCGTCTGAAAATCACGAGAGCGAACGAAGTTTATCACGGGGAATTACCCGCGATCTTCGCCGTGCATTCAAGACTGGTTTTCATCACTTTATTTTTATGTAAACTGTAGAATTCGGCAAACTAAAAGTCACACAAGGGAAATAAATTCATCACCAGAGAGATCACGAGATAACAAAATGAAAAGTGTGGGCAGATAACTCTTTTCTCTTTGCATGTTCTGTAACACTACATCTTCATTCTGAATTCAAGCAATGTCATGCAGATACATTACCAATGCACACATTTACAGCTGCGCGATTCGTCAAAAGCTGCAAGGGGCCTACAGAAAGCGTTGAACAGATATTAAACGCATTAGGCCTGGTGTCGCTAGAGGCTCGGAGGCTGCTCGCTAGGAAACGGAGAACGTCATAATTAAACTCCATAATATTTCCGGATTCGACAGAAACGAGAAAGAGAGATATTTCGCCGATCGGATAGGTATGGGAATACGTTTTTCCCCCGAACAACAAAGGACTTGACTTTCAGGCGGAACTTCGTGTGCGCGTATCCTTTCCATAAGGGAAGGGAAGAGTATCCGAGGAGAGATGATCCTCTCGTCAGGAGTGCGTGACGTCATCAACTTAGCTGCGAAGGGCTAAGGTCGTTGATTTTCCGCCGCAAATATCTCAATAAGTACGCTGAGCTGAGCTTCTAATCAATCAAACAATGATTCAATTAAGGTAACGGGGCGAATGTCATCCGAACGCCAAGCATGGTAACGTTGTTGGTTTGAGGCGTTAGGTACTTCGTGAAAGCGATTCATTATGAAAAATGAAAAAGAAGAAACTGTACTTCCACATGAAATGTTTACTCACACATTTACACGACCATGGTTTCAACGTAAGATCTCTTGATGATGACATATTACGCTGAAACCATGGTCGTGTAAATGTGTGAATAAATATTTCATGTGAAAGAACAAAGTTTCTTCTTTTTCATTTTTCGCCGACCATGGTTTGGACGTCTGAAGTCCACTCCATGGCACGGGAGACGAAGGTCGTTCTTACTATGCCTCTGCCAGAGAATAAATCACGTATAGCTACAAAGCAGGGTTTATTTATCAGACAATGCATTTGCAAGCACGACTTCGTTTCCTGTGCCGCAGACTGGATTTAAGACACCCACACCTTGTTCGCTAAACCCAGTCCGAGATTTTCCTCAGAAAAAGAGTGGTTAGAGGTATAACTAATAGCATACCTGACCGGCAAGAGGGAGATCCGGGTTCGAATCCCGGTTAATCCAAATTTTTTTTTCATGGCGAATTTAATCCTTGGCCTGTGTGACAATGTAATGAAACCCATAACTCACGAAATATGAAGTCACCAACTTATATAGCAATTAACACACCACGAAGGAAAAAATGTTTTCGAAAAAACTTTCTGCATACGAAAGAACTTAATACATAATTCCTTCAAAGAAAATACTAAAAGGCAATTTTATGAATAGTATGGTATCTGGCTGAGTAAAATCTAACGTGAGGAGAACCTTGCCCACCAAAATTCTGCCGGAAAAATCAATAAATTTTCATCATATATAAAAACATGCAGAAATAAATTTGATAAAAATCAAATACTGCACCAATATCTAAACTTCATTCAATCCACCTTCACCGGATGAATGGAATGGCACCTCTTCAGGACGCGATGAATTTACAACATAATCACAATACTTTTGATGGTCATAAATAAATTAAGGATGCGATCTCTGAGGCTCTGCCGATTTTTTTTACATTATAACAGTGGGAAACATCATATTATATTGACCTTCAAATATAAACCGAAAAGCTTGAAAATATGAGAACGGGAATCGTACCTTACATACAAGCATTTCTTCTTAAGCGCGAAGTGGAAAAGAAGCTCCTCATTGCCGCAAAAAGACATAATGAGGGAGCAATTGAATGTCGGGAATTTGTGATTGAAAACCTCAAGTGACGAACGAAAACCATTCTCTCACACAGCACGCAAAGCCATCTTCCATCTTCAGAGTTGGAAATTATTTTATTATTTCGCTTCATCAATCGACTTTTACACTAAAAAGGGGTTAAGGCTAGTTCGTTTTTTAAATTATATTCCGTCCGCTGTCTGAAGAGAGGGGAGAAAATAAACAGCGGAAGACAATTAGGGGTTTTACAGCCAGCAGCTGTACTGGCGTCACGCCGGCAGGGGCTGAAGGAAATCTCCGATGCGGCAGAAAAAAGGCGGCCGGGAACCGCGGGCGCTCCGACCGGCATCGAACGATCAAGGGGACCGGACAAATCACCGAATGATAAACCATCAACGGCAGTAGAATTCGTAAGAGCGGGGAGGGACTTATAAACCTTCCTTTGACATTGAAGACACCTAACACTCGTGCGTATAACTCATTAAGAGGTCGCATGCCTTCCTCTCGACCGGTCTCTCCTGGTGACGGATTACACGCGTGAAATCATTCATGCATTAAAAATGAATTATACATGGCTCGACTCAATGCAGAGGAAAATTAAATTCACTGTAATGAATGAATCACAGCCTAAAAATTACGAAAGGGTGTAGCCGGTTAAGATGGTGAAAAGTGCCCCCAGATGTTTTGAAAAATAAAAAATATACACCTGAAGTGCATCAAAAATTGTGTTTCCTCAAAGTTTCAGGCCCTAACAATGGAAATTAACCCCCAAAAATTTGAAACAAGATTTTTCTTTTTTAACCATATCTCCAGTTTTTATTTTTGTAAAATCATTTTCTTCAGTTTGAAATGTATATACTATTACGCTCTACCATCCTGATTTTTTTTCAAAAGTTTTTGACCGAAAACTAAACTTTTGTTCAAAACTAAAGTTTGGAAATTTCAAAATTAAATTAAAAATTTTAGGAAACAATAGACACGCCGAAAAAATATATGTTGTTACCACTACACCAAAGTACAATTCTAATTTTTTCCATATTTTTAAAATTGGTGAAACACTGTCAAAAACACGAATAACTGCTCTGCGCAATTTGCATCCATGCATTCCAGGAGGATATTTGATTTGAATGTTGAGAGCACGATTGTTTGATCAGTTTGTAATATTATTGATTAAGGTTAAAGATTAACATAAACAATGCCTATCTCACTTAGATTAATCGTAATTAATGGTTATAAACATACTGTCAAGCTTTAAGTTCGTCTTCATGCTTCGAGAAATACAACGTCTGCCGAAAATGATTTTTTTCATATCTGCTGACTTAAATTAACCATGAATGCTTTCGGGTTTTCTGCCACGACAGTAGGGTGGTTTCCTATTATTTTATATTGTCTAAATCGAAAGATTATTGCTCCTGGAGTACACATTTCACACTTGTAGATTTTGAAATGACGATATCTATTTTTCGCGATTAAATGAAAAGTGAAAATATTCAAGCGCGCGAAAACGCGACGGCTAAGTATGAATGCCGGGAAATCTCCGTTTGACGTCGTCCTGGTTCCCGCTGCCGCAAGTGAGGTGACCTTGGGGCGAGGATTTTAGCGCTGATACGACGCAGGATGCTAGCAGGTAGCAGAGTACCCTGCTAGCTGGTAGCGCTTGGCTTAAATAAGGATTATTAATACCTTATCAAACGAGGAAAACTTTCCGACCTTGGCCAGTTTTAATAGGTGATTATTAAGACATGTTTCCCTGAGCTCTGTGCCTCATGCATGCATTGGTAACCTCAGACGATGTATAACTCTTATCTTCTCGTATAGAAACTAGGTCCCTGTGACGTCACGTGGAGTGGCATCGCATGGGCGCCAATCTGGCCTTTTTCAAATGCGGATAAAATTCACCATTAACACTCGTCTTAACTGGGATTTCTAATACCAAATAATTTGTATGTTCTGAATACACTAATGGTGGGAAACGACTCGCAATCAACGCCTTTCGTTTTCTTTTATGAATGAAACTACCCTATTGGCTGGTGGGCAAAGGGTTCGCCGGCTAATCTGCCAGCGTCTTCAGGTCGAAGAATCCCTCCCAAGGAATACACAATAAGGACACACTACCGCCGCAGGAACCTTCCTTTTTATTTTAAATCCTTGTTCCTTTGTTACCCTGTTTTTGCTATCCTACTACATAAAGACGGCGATAAACGGTTAAGTTCCGTTCTAAATGGAAATATTGCATGCGCAAATTGCAAGAGTTCCTTCGTCAAATATATGTTATTTCATTAAAAACACACTAGCATGTGTAAAAATTTATGCCTGCTTGTAATCTTATGTAGCCTTTACTGTTTGTTGGGCATTAGCATGATATAAGCTCTGAATCAGTGGCGGATAGGGACATTATTATTATTTCGTCTTATTTTCTCAAGCGAATTTAGGACATTGTTGTCCTCTCTTCCAATTAACTTGATGGACAATCACAAACATCCATGCCCTGGATGGTGATCAATCCACCCAGGCGGGATTCGAACCCGCGACCTCTAGCTTAGCAGCCGGGGACTTTACCCCGACGCCACCGAGGCCGACATAGGGGGGGGGGGTTAGAGGGAGGTAACCTCCCAGCAGTAGTGGGGATCCGAACAAAATTACAATTTTTTTCTAGTGTAAATTGGATATTAAAGGGGGGGGGGTATATCCCTCTTAGCCCCCCTATATTGATCCAATACCGCTCTGAATTATGAAATTTTACTCTTAACAAGGCCAATTCAGTCTAACGAAAATTTCATGTGTACCTTCGCATAATTAAGAATACGTGCACCTAAGGCATTTAAATTCACAATCTCAGGCGTGAGTCAGAATGATGAACTCGAAAATACTTTCTGCGAATTGAAGATTTAATAATGTCTCGCGGGCCATTCAACCATAGCTGTGGACCTTTCGAGTGGCACATTATGTAAAGACCTTATAATGAGGTTTCAAATTTTCCTCTGATTTCTTCATTCAAAATTTTTTACGAAACTTGAATTTCATCTTACACCAACATCATTGTTATGGAACTTGCGAGTTGCATTTCAGAATTTCTTTAGAAAATTATTATTGTTTCTACATCATCTAGAAGGTAAGTATTGTTATGAAATTAGTATGGCAATACTATTAAACGATTCACTTGAAAAGGCATAGCTGGTATTGATGAAGTAATTGTGAAAACTTAAATTTTTTACATCTCGACGCGTGATCGCTAAATTTGCCAACATATATATATAATTATTTAAAATTTCAGGCCGTTAATTATGCATTTAATCATTATTTTCCTTATGCTGTAGCTTTATGATTGAAAAGCTGTAGAGCTTCCTTGCATATTTTAAAGTCATTTTCGGTCCTTTAATTCCATATTTCGGAAATGTTATGATAATTAAAACATTTATATAAAAACCAACAAATAATTTCTAACCCTTATGATTAAAGATGGCTTTGCGTGCTGTGTGGGAGAATGGTTTTCGTTCGTCTTTGGATATTTTCAATTTCGAATTCCCAATAATCAATTCCTCCCTTATTAAAAACAAAATTAAAACCAGAGCCTAAACTGATTTTAATGTAGTTTCGGTGAATAATTTATTGCTTTAAGCAATTAAATTTAGACGAAGACAATTTTCGAGGGGCAAGTGGATGGCAAGAACGGAAAAAGGAATGCATCGAAAAAATAGATGGAAGAGAAGTAACAGAAGCAGGCGAAATGCCGTGGACTGACATTCTATAAGTATTAAAAGAAAGTAGAGATGGCACTTTTCCACGGGTTTATTTAAAGTACGACGCGTTTCAACCGTTACGTAATTATCAAGTACAATATCAAGGTCATTGTACTTGATAGTGACCTAACGATTGAAACGCGTCGTATTTTAAATATACCTGTGGAAAAGTGCCATCTCTCTTTTATTTTAATACTTATAGAAGGAAGAGGTTAAGAAGGATGTGAAAGAGAAGACATACACACGTAGGTGCGAAAATATTCGCCGATGGGAGAATGGAGTGGAGAGCTGCGTCGAACCAATCTTAGGATTACATTGAAATAAATACCTTCAATATTCCACGATTAAAAAAGATTAATACTACCTAGGCTTCAATGTTACTAGATCATCTTCAAGGTGTATTTACGAAGTATATTCATCATGCAGTCACATTGAAACCTAGGACGCCGTAAATTTTCTAATAGCGGAAATTTTCAAGTATTTATTTCAATATGGAAAAATTCCACTCCATCGTGCTTGAATCTTCGGACTTTTTATCTCGGCATTGTTGACCAGGGATGATGCAGAGCAATTTATTTATGCTTAGCAATTCTTAATGGGCAAAAAATTTCTTCAATGTGCGAGATCGAGTTTTCCTCTTATATCATTTTCCTCGCAACGGTGCGCTATGAGCATGGATTTGTGAGCGCGTAATTCATTTTCAGGCGTCAAGATACTCGGTCCACATTCCGTGCGCCCGAGGGCCGAGTTTGGAAGCTCGTTGAGAAGGTGCTATTCGTGTGGGATGAGGGCCAAGCCACCAGCGCGAGGCATTTGTTTTCTTTTTTTTACACACTCCTTTTATATATGGGTGGTATGGGGGCTTAAGTTTTATTTTCGGGGGTAGTCGCTATTGCGAAGGGAGGGGGGTGTTAGCGTGGCCCTGTTAAGAGTTCCCGTACCCTCCTTCCATTGGCTGCTCGTTACCGATTAGGGGGTGGGGATGGAAACGAAGAGAGAGTGGGGATATATATCCCCCAAACGGTGGAAGGGGAAGAAGGGTGTTTTATGCATATCTCCTTCCGCGCATGACCGTAGTGGGGTTGCCCTGGCGACCGATGGGGGTGGGGGAGTAGGGGGAATGAGGGAGAATCTTCCCCTCCCCCCTCGTTTCGGACCCCTCTAGAATTATAAAGGGGCTGCGTACCCTTTTTTCGGCTCTTTCCCTTCCCTCCTAATTCTTTTCCGCCATGCTCCGTTGAGGAGGGTGGAGGGGTTATTCTGATTGGACGCCCCTGTGCTTCGAATACGTCGGGCGGGAAAGATTACATCTGCACGCTACTCCCCCTTTGGCGGCTTGTTCGATGGACAGTTTGGGTGGTGCACTACTAGCACAGCCGTGTGACTAGGGCAGGCCCGTTTTCAATACCACGATTAAATTAAGACATCGCCCAAGAGGTCGATGGTATCCATTGACTACTATGGCATATAAATAGACTTAAGGCGGTTTTACAAGGTACACGGAATTGCGCAGGTTAGAGCTGCATTAATTTCTAAAATGGCGTGGAATTGCGCGAATGCATGAACGAAATTAGAACAGGGCCTATTTTGCCGTCTCAAATCCACGCATTCTCGCATGTGTTCTAGCAATTCACCGCTTTACACGACGCAATTTTGATTGCGCCTTCACACGTACGTCAGACTGCGCAATTCCGTGTACCGTGTGAAACGGCCTTTATAGTGTGTATTTCTTCAGGAAGGATGTATCTACGCCTACAAACTACCCCGCAAGCCACCAAAAAAGGCGTGTGTCAGGGGATGTATAGACATTAAAAAAACAGCCGTTAAAAAATAAAAATGAAATGCTATAACAAAATTACGACATGCATTAATTAAAGTCCTATACGGTTCAGGGGAAAAACGAATTCCCATATCTTTCCGTTCGGCAAAATATGTCTCCCAAGTTATCGCTCCTGTCGGACCTGAAAATATAGTGGGGTTCTAAGATGATTTTTACCGTGTCGCTTTTAAAGATATCTATTCTCAATTGCTCAAGCAATCTAACCCTAGTGGCATCCTCCGAGTCTGAGTCAGCGATACACGGGTTGATATAATTTTACGTAGACCAGGATGGGCACTGGGCAGTAATGGCAAGTAAAATAATCTTCTGATTTTATTGGTTAGATCCCTGCATAGTGCCTTTAAAACTTTCCAACTTTCACTCGACCGGCGGTGCGATGGAACGCATACCCTCGAAACTAAAATTAACTGTGGCTGAGATCGACCGCTCATTTGCCTCTAGTCCTCGGTTAACCGCAGAGTATGGATTCGCGGGAATCGGCAGCTGCTGGGGCGTCCGCCTACAAATATCCTCTCCTCAAATCTGTGACTAGCAGGACCTGATGAGCTGCGAAAAGCGAGGCGACACGATATTTCGGGCGGCCGGGCGATTAATACGGATTATCCTTAGCAGTAAATGGATTCATTGTTACAAAATAAAAAAGATAAGGCTCTTTGCCTAAACAGTATGAAATCTGTTTAAATTATATATATAAAAGAGGATGTCTGTTTGTCTGTCCGCTCTTAATTTCCATACGGATGCACGGATTTCGACAGAAGTTTGTACATAGATGCATCTCATGCCCTCAAACCCCGTAGTGATACTTTCGGATCCATCCTATGAGTAGTGTCATCGTTACCGTTTGTTACATAACGTCATTCCACTTCTACGGATGAACATCCTGCCGGGTAGGCACACCTCTTGACACGCTTAAAGAGTAAACATCAAAAATCCTGCTATGTGACCAGAATTTCAAGTGCCAAATAGCCCATTTACCTGGATACTATCCTTTTCTAGCAAAGCAGGGTGGCTTGCTAGTGCACTAATAAGTTAAGCATGAGCGTATCATCACTCGGAAAATAAAGGATGAGTGCTGATTAGGCTAATAAGAAATAAGTGCAGAAGAGCCTGATAGGTGAAAAAGGATTGGCACCCACGATATATTCTGCGAGCCATTATATGCTCATTTTTTTACTTGTTTCAGCATTTTACACTTATTTTTGGTTGTGAAAAAAGCATGTTTTAAAAATATTTTTTGTTTAATTCTTTTAAATGATAAGTGATCGTGAAATATAAAATAAAAAAAATAATTTGAAAATGAAATTTCGGAATGGACTAGTCTTGAACTCATTTCCGCGATTTCCTCGACGTCATTGTCGAACCTTCTAGAGGAAAGTAATGCCTGAAAAAATGTTGAGAAATTTTAAAACTATTTTTTTCATACATTTTCCATTTGTGTGTGTTTTCAGTGGGCGAAAAATCAATTACAAGATTCTATTAATGAAACGGAGAGACGAAGCAAGTTTAGAAAAAGTGTGTAAAATATGATTCAATATCCTTCCATCAAAGCCTGGCTCGAACTTAAGCATCTCCGGTCCCTTATAAATATTTTTTTCCACTCTACAAATACTCAAACGCGGTTCTTCCATATAGGAAGGTTTCCGAAATAAAACTCGTGCATATTCATAAGTTCTACATTCGGCACTTGTATTGCGTTGGAGTTCAGATACGGCGAGGCAGGTGTGAACTCGTTCTCCACATTCAATCGACACGCGCCATGCATCCGAAAACCTGAGGGCGCACATTTGGAATTCTACCATTCCCCTATTAATTAAGCAACCCACAATGACTTTATAAACAACAGTATTAGCTATCTCGTTACACCATGGTAATATATAAATATTATAGAGTTCCAATGTAGTTTATTGTTTTCACGTAGTTTATTTGTAAAAACGACAGTTTAAAAGCTTGTATATGATAGCCAAAAACAAAAAGCTACCATTTACAGCAAAACAATTTGTAGACGCTAAAAGGTTCGACATATTTCGCTTAGACACAGGTATCCAGGTATGCCCAAATATTTCCCGCATAATTATGAAGCAAATAAAATTATAGTCTCTAAAATTTCCGGCACGTAATTATTACACTTCTGACCAACGGCTACTTGAAAGCCGCTACTTAAGGCGATAAAATAAACCTATCTCCGTTTTCTCTTTAGAAAGAGACCAGACATACTTGAATAGCTTATATGACTTCGGCGTTGACATGAGGTCTTGTAATACACATGCAAAAAGAACTTTTCTTGACGCTTCATTATCAATGCTTGATAAAAGAAACGGGTAATTTAGCATTTTGTCTCTCTTGGATAATTATTGATTTTGATTGGAAAATTTGAAGACACATCAACAGAATTGTGTTAAATGCATGTTTATTTTCCAGAAAATATTAAGTATTGATTTCGGCTTATACACAACTTCACTCGGGCAAATATATTGTATAGGAATTAGCTCTTCCCCAACAAATTATCCGTAACCTGACTTTGAATGAACGATGGAAGAATAAATAAGTTTACGGATATGGAGAGTACAGTTACACTAATTTTGAATAAACAAAACTTTCCTTTTGTTATAACGAAGGGTAGTATAGATATTGGAATCACATACATCTCTCCGTATTAACCTCAGGAATTCCTAAAGGCTAGTGAAAACTACCAATGCAAGAGCAGGAACACCCGCGCTCTTCTTCTCAGCGACGTATTACTCTTCATTCCCAGGTCCCACTCCGTTCTATAGCTCTGCCTTTTCAGAACTTTTTTAAGGTATCTTTCTCGCATCATTCTCGACAAACCATCTCCACCTCATCTAACCTTCCATCGTTTCCCGACCGCAGATCCCAACGAATACCTTCCTCCCGTGTCTCTGCAATGCCATTTATACTCCTTCCGCTCCCTCATGCCACTCTCCGATGAGGAAGGGTTGCTGCGAGGGTGCAATAACGTTTTATGACGAGCAATAGAGCGGACCAATTTTTTTCCCTTTTTTAATCTTTCGCGTCCGCGGCACATCCAGAAAACCCCTCAGCGTCCGACACAATCGCACCATCTCCAAACACACACACAAACGAACACAAACCGAAGGAGAGGATGGCGAGACCAAGCCCTCCCTCCCTCCCTTGTAAGTCCATCATCTCGTACTGTTATCTCCCGATATTCTTTCCCTACACTGTAGACGAGAAAACCATCCCAAATTCGTTAAGAGAGCGCCGAGTAGGGTTAAGTGGAGACGGATTACAAATGCTTTGAAGATATGGAAAACGAAAGAATGAACTTTATTAGGCTCACCCATACATTTATTTTGAAAAGCACGACCCGGGTTTCATAACGTAGTCACATCGTCTGGTGACATCATATTTACATCGCATGGTATGAAACCCGGGTAATGCTTTCCTCAAATATATTAGTCAACCTCATATAGTTTATTCTTTAACTTTCCAAAATGGAAAGGTTTCACGCAGGTAAGCAAAACATTATCATATATATAATTTGAAGAGTTGGATGAATTTGTTTCATCATATGGGTTATTGACCCCACTACATTTCCAGGTCCGACAGAGACGATAAATAAAGGAGATATTTTGCCCAGCGGATATATATGGGAATTCGTTTTTTTTCCCCGAGCTGTAAAGGACTTTAATAAATGCTGGGCGTAATTTATCTGAGGCATATTCATTTTTATTCAGATTTCCTTTCCTTATTTAACGACTGGTTTCATAGCACTCACCGCCATATGCCTATTCCGGCGGCTTGCAGGATAGCATGTACATGTAGATTTTCCCTGTGGGTACTCCCGATGGATATTCAACTCACCGACAGCACATAAGATATTCATATGCAGCTACGAGGTACCCTGCAGGCCAACACCAGGGTGTGTGGCATAGGGTGATTCTACACCAGGCAAACAGCACTTATGCTAGCCTTAATCAGAAACGCACTCGTTCGGCGAAGAGAGACCAGACCAGAAACTAGGAGAGTGCTAAGGAAAATGACATACTATAATGCCAATAAAATTGCTAGTTAATAAGAGAAAAAACGAAAACTAAGCGCAGTAAGTGATCCATGCGTGAGTTATAACATGTAAAAAAATGCAGATGGTTAGTATTGTCAAGTATAATATGTTATTAAGTATATTTGCAGAGCCTATTTCACCGATTCCGAGTCAAGCTATCTCAGAGATAAACTATCGCAAGCATTATTGTTCCTTAATGTCCGCGGAAAAAACGGCATCTTAAATCTACTGCTTCTGCAGTCAATTACCATAATCTGATAAAAGTAATCGTTTCTATTTTTGGATTTTTTGGACATAACCTTGTGAAGTGAGGACATAACTCGATACAGTGTACTCGCGGGGCCAAAAGGTCAGGTACCTATGGGTCACACCGATTTCTTTACTTTTTGCATCGTGGACAACCTGATGATGATTCTCATTCCGTTAATTAGCAAACATTCAATGAGTGATCTTTCACAATAATTTTTGCAAGCTTTAATTTATAAAATGAGGGATTTGATAATCGACGTCTATTATATTAAATTTACTGACCCTGAAAGATTTTGTTGAGGAATCATTACTGTAACATTTGTGCCTTAAAGTCGTCGTGTGCGTGATGATGTGGAGTTAATCTACAAAATTCAGCTTATCATGTACACAACACGCAATAGTCATCATTTCATCGTATTGATTTCTGTGTCGACTAAATGCAATCGATTAACAAAGGACCACCAGCGACCAATACGAGAATTGAAGTGTATATAGGCCCATCTGCACCAGAATCGTATTAATTTTTTCAACTATCAATAAAATCCAAAGTGGACAATTTTTTGTGGACTTTTAAACCTGCTGTGTCCCCCCATTAAAGTTTTGAGGATGAATTCATGAGTTAAGTTGACGTTATTAAAAAGTTTAACGTTATAAATGCATTCGTAATTGTTATTTCGCATTCCTTACAGAGATAAGCACACTTTCAAGTTCCAATCGGTCACAATGAAGGGCTAAGGAGGTGAGAAGTGGCCTCGTACGACCTCGCAGCAAGCCAAGGGTGATTGCCCCAAGCCCGCATGTAAGTGGCCCCTTTCCGAAGGATCCTAATTTCTCACGTTCGATTACGACGACTGCATTTCTAGCATTCCTTTTTATGTACAAATCTAACCATCATTATGATGCGAAGAAAAAAGCAAAAATAGCCACTCTAAAGGCGAAGAAAAAGCGAAGGAGATCACTTCACTTTTTGTTGTCTTCTCCCCGACTCGAGCCTCCAATTCCACTTAAGGATAATCCATCCACATTTGTAATTAGGAGGGACTACAGATCTAATGGCATTCCTATCGAGAAAATTAACAGCATGAAATATCCATTAGTAGTGCGAGGAAATAGGCATCAGGTGCTGTTAAATAGCCTTGTTTAAGAACTGCATAGTATTTATCTATCTATTCCAAAAGGGGTGACAAAAGGAAATATCAATTGGAAAACAAATACTAGAGGTGCGGGCATCAGGTGCTGTTGGATAGCTACTCCGACATGGCCGAGGATCCATGCTTTGTACACGACCTGTACAGTATTTTTCTATCTATTTCTAAGGAGGTGACAAAAGTAAATGATAAATGGAAGGCAAATACTACAGGTGCGGGTATCAGGTGCTATTTAATAGCTATCCCATCAAATCCGATGAAACATGCATTGTCTTTACCATCTGCATAGTATTTATCCATCCATTCCTAAAGAGGTGGCAGTAGCTAATATTGATTGTAAAGCAAATAATTTCGGAAATTTCAGCTTAAATGACAAATTCAACTATACTACAAAGCGGGATGTCAAATGGGGAGGGGATTCCATGAGATGAAGCTTAGGTTGGAGCGGATAGTGGCAGGGGGATCATAGTGAAGAGTGGATGGTCATGCGTCAGGACAGTTCGTGTGAAGAGATAAATAGCGTGGATAAGGTAGGGGTGACTTATATCGACACATATATTGCAAGTACTCGAGTTTTTACAACAAATTACTAAATCTACATATACTTTTACATACTACCCCGCAAGCCGCCTAAAAGGCGTGTGGCAGGGGGTGTTAGGACACCAGCCATATACACATAAAAAATGAAGTTATCTAACGAAGTTGGGACTAGCGTTTATTAAAGTACTTTATGGTTCGGGAGAAAAACGAATTCCCATATCTATCCGTTCGGCAAAACAACTCTCTCAATTTATCGCTTCTATCGGATCTGGAAATATAGTGTGGCTCTAATATTATGTTCTCCGTGTCGCTCTTAAAGATATCCATTCTTAATTATTCAAGCAATCTAAGCCTAGCGCGCAGCCTCCCAGTCTCCAGTGCGTCCCAGCTTAATTCGCTTAACATCTGGGTAACGCTGTCTGTACGCACGTAGCGGTTTTATAGGAAGCGGTTTTTTTAAACAATAGGAACTTAGAAAATATAACCGCAACACCACATTCATAGTTTATTTCCGAGTTTTTTTGTTTTTATTCCTGTTGCAACGAAAACAGTACACATGGGTAAGGTGATCGAGAGAAGCAAAATTTTTATTTTTTTACTCGGAAAATATTTATTAAATTGTATTCAAAACGGGCATTCTAGCAACTTGTCTCAATTGATGTGTGAGTGCGATAGTGGGATTATTAAAAATCAGGAGATTGGATTAGACAGGACATGCGGAACGGATGAATGACGAACGATATCCTAAATAAGCAAATTATTATACGGTCCCGGAAGGAAGAAGAACCAAGAAGAATACGGAAGAGAAGGTGGATGGATAACATAATGGTAAATGTTCACCGAACGTAAGCCCGGGATGATTGGAAGGAAGTGTGTAGACAGAAGAAGAGAAGAAATGCCGCGCCGACCACTGGTCCCGATCGCGATAAGTAAGATAAAGATAGTGCATCTCAACTGTAGATTATTTAAGTTTCAAACATACGACTACAGCAGAAATAAAGGCTTTTATAATTTTTGTAAAGTGCGTGATATATTGACTAGGACGTCGTAGAGATTCCTTTTTGGCAGCGTTGTAATCCGATTATCCAAAGAGATACTAATATTTACATATTAGCTGTACTCTACAACGCCCTAGTCAATTTATCCCGTAACTTAAATAATCTATAGTTGAGATGTCCATATCATCGTCTGTAACATCAGATAACGCACTTCATTTATATCGATAGATTCTTTTACTGACTGAAGTGTTTACGGCAACACATCCACTAGGCTTAGGGTAAAAAAATCCTAGCTCAATTGTTGCCTTTCACCGATCCCAGTTGGCTGAGCAGCAATTAAGGTAGAGCAGCAACAATCCTAAGAAACGCAACTACGATGCACCCCGAATCGAAAAAGTCCCCCTTTGACCAGAAAGGTTTGATTTCCTCCACTTAACACCAAGTAACAGCGTCATTTTCTCCACTTTCATCCAGTCCTTGACGCTAACCTTCATGGCGAATTCGCTTCGAAAACAAGTGTAGGTTGTAATGCAGGCTATCGGTGGAAGGAGTGAGGCAGACAATATCATACCAAGATGAGGAGTTTTCTCCACACAAAGAAACACTTGTTATGAATGTTTCTAATGACTGATCAAATGTTTGATTAGAATCCAATGTAAGTATGCATAGATTTCATTGTACATTTATGCCTAAGACTTAATTCAAATTGAAATGATATTAGGTGAGAATGTGGCTTTTAGGTCCCTTCGATTGTGAACGATATGAATTACCAGGAAGAGAGTTTTTAATGAAATGAAAATACGAGAGATTAATGAACAGTCGAAAACAAGTGTGGAAGATCGTAGGAAGAATAATCCAAACATTCATTAATATATTTTTTGGTGTCGAACTAGCGTAATTATTAATTATTCCCTAAAAGCGATAGAAAAAATATCACGAGAAGAATGCTCTTATTCCCTCATATTTTTTCTCTATATAGTACGCGTTCACCATTGATTTTTGGAGTTTAAATCGTAATTTGAGGAGGTTAATTATTTCGATAGAAATTTTCCTTTTTTCCCTTAAGAAGTTTCTGAGTTGATTGAAATTTTTAAAGCGGGTTAATTGAAATTTTTGGTTTCCACAAGAATAATTTCAAATATGATATGTGCTCAGAATAATAAAATTTTGTAACTAATTATAAACGAAAAATTTTTCACTCTTTGGAGGAAAATTCGTGTAATTTTGTGTGAAGGGTCTACGATTAGCGAAATTTATGTGAAATGCACTTTGGAAAAATATTCTTATGGATGAGACAAAACAGTAATGAGCACACTAATCATACTTTTCTAATCGGCTCACCTTCTTACAGGCATGTTTTTTTTATCATCTCTCGATAAAGGGACTCATAATTTAAATATTTTTGCTGTCAACACATTCGTACGCGAGACTTTTGTCGTTCCGTAGCGGGTATAGCGGGAAGTTCGAGAGCGGAATATCTCCGGACAGCCTTCGCACCGCTTGCGGAAAGATAAAATAGTCTAATCGCGTACAGAAATGGTCGTGTTTGACTCGAGCTAGGAGATATTTTTTCTCACCGAGGCCACTGCCGGGGACGGCTTGCCGGTCAACTTGTTGAGAACTTGCCGGGGGAAGGCGATATCTAGTCCGCGATACTGGCCCTTAGAGCGATTGGAGTCCCAGCGGGGGAGAGAATTGCTTTATCAGCGCGCCTTCGAGGTGTTCGGACGAAGGGATGTGTCGAAGCGTTCGGTAAACCAGCGGCCGCGTGCGTCAGAGGGTTTACTGGGAAAAGGAAACCGACCCCCATATCGATGACTAAATGTGACAACACGTATCTCAAAATTTGTCCGGTTTGAGACAAGTATCTTAAAATGAGTGTAATAACATTAAAAAACAAAATAGAAGCAAAACACGATTCTTTTTTGCAAATGAATGCTTCTTTTTTAGTTTCATGAACGTGTTTTTTAATTTAAGTGTACAAGTTAAAAATATAACAGCTTTTTCCCCCTCCTGGAAAGTTGCCTTTTTTGAGATACGTGTTGATAGAAGTTAGCTATCGATATCTTGTTTTTGGTGGGACTAGAGGTTGGCACGGAGCGGAAATATCCGGAGAAGTCTGCCGCGTTTTCAATCGGTGCTACCGATTACTTCTACATTTACATATTACCACCTACAGAGGTAATTTGCAGGGTAATCCCACTTACATGCAATACGCAGTAAATACGCTACATATGATACAAAAGCTATCGGATTAACGTACAGGCTGGAGAAAAATTATGTCACGAAATTTTGACCCAAGATAGTTGATTCCAGTAGGAACCAAAATCATCAACGATGTGCGTAGCAAGGTTTTCGGGTTGACCTCCGCGTCGTTTCATCTTCATGACGACAGTTTCGCCGGGGTTGCAGCTAGCGTCTTCAGATACGAAGTGTTTGATGCAGGTTTTTTGCCCGTCTTATATAGGCCTTGGTTTGGGCTAGGTGCGTTCTGATCGGTCCGTTTGGGTAAGAGTCTCTTCCAGGTGTTTGAGAGCGAATGGCTGTCCTCCCTGTTGAAAGTGGATGTTTTCGCTATTTCGATAGCCTCTCGTATGAAGACGCTAGCTGCAACGCCGGCGAAACTGTCGTCATGAAGATGAAACGACGCGGAGGTCAACCCGAAAAACCTTGCTACGCAAGCTGCACCACCCCGCGATAGTCTCCATCAACATCACCAGCGATGCGTAGGTCACCATTTTAAACTACAGTACCTTTGAGTTATGAGCTCCGATTGGCCGCGAGTTTTCCCTGTTGCCGGGTGCTCTAGGATACTCAAGACTTGGAAAGCTTTGCCTGCATTTGCTTTTCTCTGCACAAACCACTGTGATGGAATTCATGGCAACCATTGGAGAACTGCCCCCGATACGGAGTACCACACAGTTTCATCGAAAAAGGTCATCTCTAATCGTAAAAGAGATGACTTTTTACTTGTATTCCTCTTTACGTCGGTCTCTGTATGATTCCAACGGGAGAATAGAAAATTTTGGACCACTGCATCGCTAAGTAAGACGTGGCGTTTGCAAGGGAAATTTCGCTGGCTGTTAATACTTTCTAACCGTTGGTCGCGCATTTGACGAGTGGAGAGAAAAATATAATGGTGATATTTGCCATAGAATGTGGTTGATAAAGCTATCGTTAATTAATACAAATTATAAATATCTATTCAGAGTAAACTAACCTATTTACCATTATACCGAGGGGAACTAGCTTTTGGCAATCGAAAGATTTGATAAAAAACTATCAACTTCCACCATTTACTTAATAATATTGTATGAAGTTTTTTTTTTAGTAATCGTATTTCCACTTGATTCATTAGAAAACTGCATTGTAGAAGTATTTGTTGTAGTAAATACTGCATTCATTTTATAAAAAAAGCAGCCTTGATTTCTTGGAAGTTATCCTCACCACAGATTTTTCTTGTAGGATACATAGTTTCAATGGATTTCCAGAAAAAATAAACCAATGCCAATAAACGACTAATTATTATAATAAACAATAAGGTTTCAAAAATGGATTAATAATTAAAGGCATGCCATATATACAAAGCGATTGTAATTATCACAGTAGGAAATGGAGGTAACAGCCACAGATCAATTCTGTCACTTTGGCTTACTTCTTCAGAGAGGTTTACAATATAAATCAGTCGATGAAACGATATGATAAAAAATAAACGAGCGATGCAAACTCTGAAACATGACTGAAGAGTAAATACATCTTCTTGAAGCAAAATATCCATATCAAGTATCTGCCACTGGACCATTGCAACTTATGTAGAAGCATATCTACATAACACATGTGCTCACTCTGAAAATAACATGTTAACCTCCACGTACTAGTATTTTAACACCATTTATAAACGGTTTGTAATGCCGCTGGATTATCCTCCACCACTTCAGTACAAACTTAGCTCGCAACCGGGTGCTGGAAAAACAATCTCCCTACTCTAATGTGAAAAAATATTCTCGTCAGTACAATTCTATTAAAAATGACGAACATTGACAGAACAGTACAACCATTAATGATTCATTCAGGTAAAAAATAATTAATTTCTTCATTCCCCGAAACACCTCAGAACAAACAGTAAAATATTTAAATAAAAAATAATTCAATACTTCAACACACACAAGTTTCTTTAGGGGTTGATGAAAACCTTACTAACAATGAATATAATGACCTATTTCATGACTGGACAGAAAGCACAGGCATGGCGGCAATAATTCATCAGATTATACATAAGGGGCATGTTTCTCCGTGCGATCCAAGCTAGGACGTTGAAAGATACACGAAAGACAATAGTGTACGCATTCGAAATGAGATGGTACCGAAGAATGATGATGATAAAATGGATCGACCGAGTAAGTAACGAGGAAGTCCTAAGAAGAGTGGGAGAAAAGAGAAGTCATCTAAAAAACATAAGAAGCAGACTTAGCCACATAATACCCCTCTCAAAGTGGAGAGGTAGAAAAATATTTGCCAATCCATGTCGAAATTTCATTAAAAATGAAATTATTCCACGCGAACTCAACGCAAAGTAAAATTTTAAAACCATTCCTCTCCGATTCAGTTAAAATTTCCCAAACCTTGTGACCTATGCACGTTCCAGGAAATGAATGCCAAGTTTTTGACCAAAGTTGGGAAATTTTCCTGCCCACACACATAGGTATACCAAAGTGTATAATACTATTAGTAATGCAGGTAAAGTATTCAAACGTATATTTTTTTAAGTAAATTACTAGTGATGGAGGTAAAGTATTCAAACTTATATTTTTTTAAATAAATTACCAATGATTTAAACTGATGCTTGAAATGGCCTCTTTTATAAATTTTGTGACCAAGTACCATCGACTGTATAAATACTCTTCCTCATCATAAACACTCTTTGCATACTGCATGTGGCATGATGAAAACAGTCATCGAAGGACAGGTGGACGGGAAAGAAGGGCAAGGGACGGCCCCAAATGAGTTATACTGGTCAGGCGTAAAATACAAGAAATAAGTCGGCATGAAAAAGCAAGCGGATAGGAGAACGGAATGGAGAGCTGCGTCAAACCAAGCTTATGATTGTTGAAAAATAATGAAGTTCGCAGAGAAATTATACATTGATCAAACAGTTTTCATTTGAATGATTGTTACCATGAATTAGGTAAAAACGAATGACAACTCACTTTCTGAATGAAGAGATTCGTATTCCTCCTACTCTCCCAGTTCAAAACGCAATTTTCACTTTTACTTCCTCAATGCACTAGATATCGGCGATACATATTTTCAAAACGCATTGTTCGAGTCACCAATATCAAATTTACGCGCTTTCTAAATGCACTAACGCTTTAAGTCAGAGCGTGGGCACCATTTTGCTCAGAACACGGTTTCGTGTTTCCCTGCTTTTCACTTGTTTATCGACCGCACTAACAGAACGCGTCGATACCGTGCTCTGGACGCACGGGGGAAAACCGAGACAAGGGACCTCAGTCTAGAATCAATTTTCATCACCGCTAAGCACAGGGTTTCCACCTGGTGGCGTCACCTGAATGAAAAAAACTGAGATCGTTATGAAACGATAGGGAGAAGCCGTTGGCCAAAGCGTATCCTGCCAAAAGATGTCCACCACCTTCGTAAAAATCACGATAGTCCTTGCGAGGCATATATGATCGTATAAGAGCATGGGCGTAGCCAGCGAGGGGCAGCTGTCCCCCCTAGAAGCAAAAATCGCAAATGTCTTTAAGGAAAATAATATTTTTTCAAGTAAACAATTTTAAAAGCTAATAAAGAGCTGTTACAGTTTCCTTAAAATGTTGATTTCATTCACCTCTTCCATGCTAAAATCTTACCTACAACTTGAACAACCATGGCTTGCCCCCTCCCCCCTAGTTTCCATCCTGAGTACGCCCATGAATAAGAGGGATATATGTTCGTAACAATCCACAAACTTTTCCCCAAAATTCGAAACTTCCACGCATGAGCAAAGAACCCAATCGGGCTCAAGACAACAGGAGTCTACCGTGTGCCACGGGGTAGCGGAAAGGTGTATATCGGGGAGACTGACCTCACCAGTGGCGCAGCGAGGAGCTTGGGGGATAAACCCCCCCCCCCCAGAGCTCACAGAAATTTCAAGTTAAATCTATTTTACTTAATTGGATTAATATTACTTAAGGAATAGTGTGAGGATTAATAAAATATCCCTCAGAAGGCCAATCTTTAAAAAAAAATCACCATTGTGAACCATTTATCTTAATTTTTTTCCGGCGGAAGGCCTCCGCACCTCCCGCTTACCTTGGCTGGTATGCAATACCCCAAGCACTCCAGTATAAGTTGCTCCTGAAACCCCCCCCCCTAGCAATAATTCCTAGCTGCGCCCCTGGGCCTCACCATAGAAACGCAACTCAAGGAGCATCGTTGCTACTTGCGACTAGCCCAACCGACCAAGTCGGCCATTGCCGAGAATTGGGAGGCATGTAGAAAATGTGGATGATTTATGAATAAATGAAAATGATTGATGTATTTACATCCAATTATTGGGACCGAAATATCATCAGTGGCAATTTAAGCCGATTGGAAAGCCGGAATTTTAATAGAGACACCAGGTGCGCGCTGAGCAACCCTTGGGCGCCAGTGCTGTGAACGATTGAGTCATTGGAGGACGAAAGTGGGCGCATATTAATGAAAAGAGACCACAAATGCAAAATAAGTATAAATACAGGCCACGGTCATGACACAAACATCACTTCTTGATGACGATTTTCGATTTTCCATTGTTGAGATGACGATTCAATTTCGGATTTCGGCCTTGAGTCTTAGGGGTATGAATATTTGGAATCTTCTGGAAAAACCGTTGAGGGTACCTCGTACCCTCGCGATCTACCCTGATTTTCCCGTAAGCCTCTTGTCTAATTCATTATAAAATTCTGAAAAATATCCTGCCAATGAAAAATCATTGTCGCCATTATTTTGTGGAGCACACAATCTTGAATAAATTGGCAACCATTCAAGTTGTATGAATGAAATTTTCAGGGTAATACTATTATCAAAAAGGAAAACTTTTCAAATGATAACCATTCCACCCGATCGATTCATGTGATACTTACATCGATACCAATCTCCTTGGATTCGCTTTAGTCGCTAATAAATTTTTTGTTAAGCAAGGTATGAACACGAAAGTCAAATATAATACTACTCCTAATGTGTTGAATCAGACAAAAGTTAAATCAAACGGAAATTTCGGGCGTCGAAACTGAGGAGAAAATGGACAATCTCACCCGGCTCAATCAAACCCAAGATAATCGTATTCAGTCTATTCGTCGGGAAAGCAACAGATCTCCCATCATTCTATCGAGTCGGAAAAACCGTTAACTTACTCTGTATGCACTCATGTGACCTCATTGTAAAAAAAACTTTTATGTACGAAATAACCGAAGTGAAAATGTATTGAACTGAAAATTCTCGATTTTATCGAGAACCCTGGGTTAAAGCTTGGTGACCGATCTCTCAATGTTCAAACCAACACCATCAAGTTGCAGATCAAAAGGAAAATTTTGAATTAATTCTTTTGCGGAAATTTTAAGTGGCATACTTTTTGCCTGATACTCATGCTATTTTGCGACGGTCTAATAATAATGTTTGAAACAATCACAGGGAAAAGATAGGGGAAATATCTGCAGAACCGATAGATTTAAGATGCAGTCTTTTCCTCTTGCAATTAGGGACTTGAGAAAAACTTCAGAAATTTTAGCCCTAGGATAGCTTTACTCGGTCTTGTTCAAATAGGCTCTGCATGTGTAGTTCATAATTTATTACATTTGTATTGAATTCATTACTAACTGCATGAACTTTTTGGTACCTATGTTAGACCGCATCCATCATGTTTTAACTCGTGGTATAACTCAAACATTAGCCATGAATCACTTACTACGCCAACATTTCGTTTTTAAATTACTAACTAGTAATTTTATTTTCATGGTAGCATGTTTCGCCTTTAGCACTCTCCTAGTTTCTGGTCTGTCTGCGTGTTGTTAAACTGTGTGTGTGTGTGTGGCCTGTGTCCAGTAAGCGAGCGCGTTTCTGATTAAGGCTAAGAAGAGTACTGGTTTCAGTGCCGTAGCGAGGGGGGTCCGGATCTCCCCCGCAAAATAAAAACACATTCATTTTGATTCATGAAAGGAAAGAAAACATTTGAAAAATCATGAATTTACAAAAGATGGCTAATAAATCAACTACGTTTCAACTACGTTTTCCATTCAACAAGAGCGGTTGTGAAGCGACTCGTTGAAGGGACTCTCCCCCACGAAGGAAAGCATTTAGATTAGTGCTGTAGTTGGGCCTGATGATGCGTCCTGCAACGGTCGCGAAAGCTTGCACGACAAAGGGCAACACGCAGCTGCACCCGGAAGCCGTTAGCAACGATGCCTCTCGCTGCGAAAACCTACGTTCAAAGTTACAAAAGATTTATTTGAAAAATAAAGTTTTTTCGATAGTGAAAAGTGTTGAAATTAGTTTAAAACCCTCTACTTGGTGCTCTGTTTTTTTTTAATTTCCCCCCCCCCCCCTGGTTTTGGACCTCCCCGAATGAAATTCCTTTTTACCCCACTGATTGATTTCCTGGCGTGGAATCACCCACCGCTACACACCTTGGTGGTGGCTTGCACGCTATTTCGTAGATGTAGATGAGCACACGGAATACTCCACAGGCCCCAGCTGCAGCCGAGTTAGGGTTGAAAACGTTCATGGATGAGGGGAGGGACTACATCTACATCTACATAATACCCCGCAAGCCGCCTAAAAGGCGTGTGGCAGGGGGTGTTAGGACACCAGCCGTTTACAGCTATTAAAAAAAAAGAAGAAAAAAAAAGAAGTGCTCTAACGAGGTTGGGACAAGCGTTTATTAAAGTCCTTTATTGTTCGGGGGAAAAACGAATTCCCATATCTATCCGTTCGGCTAAAAACTTCTGTCGGACCTGGAAATATAGTGTGGCTCTAAGATTATGTTCTCTGTGTCGCTCTTAAATATATCCATTCTTAATTGTTCAAGCAATCTAAGCCTAGCGCGCAGCCTCCGAGTCTCCAACGGCTCCCAGCCTAATTCGCTTAACATCTGGGTAACACTGTCAGTACGCCCGTAGCGGTTTTTGACGAAACGCGCAGCCTTCCTTTGTATCTTATTCAGCTCGCGGATTAAGTCTTTCTGCACTGGATCCCATACACTCGCTGCATATTCAAGGTGCGGTCGGACGAGAGCGAAATAGCACCTTTCTTTTACTTTCTCGTCCGAAAATCTTCCCACAATACGCTTGACGAATCCTAATTTCTTCTAGTGGACACTACAAAGGGGCGTGACCCTTGCACTCATTCGAGCCACTCTACTCGTTTTATTTTGCCAAATGCAATTCCTTCGCCTTCTTTTCCTCGTCCGTTTCTGCAAGATGATTGGCTGGACCGGTTCACCCGTAAACATTCCACTCTAAGTGCGAGGATGCTGGATATTTTTTCCATTCAACAAGAGCGGTTGTGGAGCGACTCTTTGAAGGGACTCTCCCCCACGAAGGAAAGCATTTAGATCAGTGCTGTAGTTGGGTCGGTACGGCGTACCCCCTAAAATCCAAGCTCGTTATAAGCGTACTGGTTAAAATACCTTCGCGGCAGGATGTATAATAGATGTTCAGCTGTTGGAATTTTTGGTGAGTATCGCCTAAATTTTTTTCCCAACTACAGCACCGATTTAGATGGAGGAGTAATGGCAAGGATTGGACCAATTCCTTAAAATTATATCAATCTTCAACGTGGAATCAATTATTTACACATGTAAACATGTAGTAGGAGCCCGCATTTTTTGATTTTTTTTCATTTGAGTCTCAAAGCGGCTAGTGAAAAAAGTCGAAAACTGGCTCTCCATTTTCTGAGTCGTTAATTTCTACACTGGGAGTGAGTTCATAGAATGGGTTTTGAAAAATCTTATGCAAGTCATGAGTACTACGGTAAGGTGCTTAGATAATATTTTTACCTTTTTTAGGAAGGCACTATGATTTCATTTATATTATCCAAACTATTTTTTGTCCAACAATCCAAATTATTATTTGTTATCCATTTGTGAATTCCCATTGAAAAAAATACCCTAGACCGGGAATCTAACCGCGGACATTTGGCTTCTCGGACCACTGCGCAGACTACTACGATACCTAGGTTCCATAATTCACTGCACCGGATATTTTTTCTCTTCGCATTTAATATACATCTCAACGCAGTTTAGGCTCGAAATATTACACATTTTTCATGTAATCCCTACATACGTTTTGAATATACCTTGACCAATCATTACCAAAAGAGCCATAAAAATTTGTGGATTATAAAATGTATTTCCCGGAAATATTATTCCGTAAAGCCTAAGCGTAGTTGAAAAAAAGTATGTGTACCATGACGAGAGGAGAAGGATTTGAAAATTTTCGAGGAAATCATATTAATATCAGATCAAGGTAAAATCCTCTCATTCCCCATCCATTGCATCTTTTCTCACTGGTAAAGCTAAGTGATGGGTTGGACCGGTTCAGCCATAAACACTCAACGTATCGTGGGGAGAACGAGAAGGCTGGATTTTTTTCGCATTCAAGAAATGTGATTGTGAAGGGATAGATTAAATAACATCTCGTAACCATCTCTTTCATAACACGTGGGAAACATTTCAAACGAAATTTTTTTTTCACACCTATACAACAGCTTTAATTTCAAGATCAACCGGAGATTTAAAAAAAATCATTATTTGGACGATAAAAAGTTTAAACGGGAAGGATTTAAGGAAGATGACGAAGAAGAAGATAAAAAGAAGACGCATCAAAATGATGATTTCCTATACAATTGAACTTTCACCAATTTTTTAGCAACACATTTGATCTTTATGCAGGAAAACGTGATAACAGGAAACAATAAAAGAAATGCAGGAATATAAAAGCAAAATAACTTTGATTTGGAAAGCATTGAAGGATCAATATAGGAGAAAAGTAATTTTAATAACCTGGTAGTAATGATACTGATAGTTAAGCTTCATATTAATTGGTTAAGCTTAATTGGTAAAACCGTTATGTAACATAACGGCCTCTCATCCATTTTTTTACTGTTGTCGATTGCGATAGGATTTGAAAAATAAAGAATTTTTTTTACCGCTTACCGATCCTTCGCCTACTTCTCGAGCTATTGGCGGCGAAATATCGACGGATTTACCGCGAAATGTTGATTGCGTCAATGAGTCTTGTCGAGCTGCTCACTGCTTCTCCGCTACCTCTCGATCTCACGCATGCATCTAACGCGGTTTGTTGCTATAAATATTCTAATGAGCGATTCTTTGCATCAAAATTTGGGTCTATCTGAACGACTTAATGAACCAGAACTTAAATGACGCCACAAACTCATGAAAAGTGGGCGGCGACTTTTTATTTTTTATCATTTTTTTGTCATTATATTTTTAGTTGAAGGAGAAGGCATTTCTTTTCTTCTTAACTTATCTATCCCAACCATCTACCGAATTATTTTATTAAATTGGGATTTCGGATATTGGTTAACGACCCAAAAGTCAACAAAAGCTAAGTTTTAAACTAAATGAGAGGAAAATAAACGTGGTTTGTAAAAATGAAAATGTTTTAGGTAGAAAAGAAGTATGACAAATGAATATTTTCTTTTACAAATTTCATTTCTTTTAGAATGGTCCATTATTTATCGCTATCATTCTTTCGTAGACAGCAAATCTAGGTGATTTGACTGCGCTCTTTTCCATTATCTAACTACCTTCGTGTCTAACAGTACTTTATTCGCAAAAAATATTACAAAAAATCATAAGAGCACAACTTTGCTACGTACCTCGGATAGAAAACAACACGCAATGCACATTACAGCCAGACCCAAGAGACTTTTATCATCGAGTTGGATTTAAAATAAAAATTGGGTTATGTTTCGCGAAAACGTACGGCCCGAAGTTAATTTAGTAAATAGATAAATAGAATTAGTGAATAAATAAAGTGAATTTCGAGGTGACCAAATAAATACTGTGATGAAGAGCTTAATAAATCGCAACCAGTAATAACGACAAATATAAATTCTCTGGATTCCATCAAAGAGCTTATCAAAGTTCGTTAGTTCATTATCACACCACTATTATTTGGTTTACTACGCTCCTATTTGGCTAAAAAAGCGCAAATATGTTTTAATCACTCACAGAATCTTAAAATTTTCACTAATACGGCCAAAATGATAATAATATAACATTCTTGTTCATTTGTATTGAGGCATACAAAAATGAGAAGTCCCTCATTAAACTGCTACCAATCGCTACGTGCTAATATTTGCAGCCTGAAAATTGCACAATTAGAGCGTCTATGAGTAGAAGACAAATAAACAGAACGGAATTGGATAGCTTTAGATACAAAAAGTGCTACCATGTTGAAAATCGTGAAACGTAAAACGAAATCGGCAACCAAAATTCCTTTAACCTAGCGAAATTAAGAAAAAATGCCCTTATCAAGTTTTAGCTTAGCTATGAATTTATCCCTTTTATCTAATAGTTATGGCTAAAAATCTACAGTCTTGATCATATGATCATTTTTCCTTTCTCCCGAGCGATAGCGCCAAAAAGTGACTGTTTCACGCAATCATTTTCCGCTACGGCTCCAACGATGAGAATTCCGTCATGAAATGTGAGGCTGAAATATACCGATCTTAGGATTTATTTCCTATGAATGAATAAATGAGTAAAGCTCTTTTTAAATTCCAACACAGCTTAAAAAATTACCGAGCACGAAAAATGTTACAGATACCCAAAAGGTTTCAATGATTTTCATCGAGTTTCAAATTATTTATATTTATTTATCTTCCCTACCCCGAAAACATCGGAGATAACAAGCGAATAACAACAATGCACGTTCACAAACAGCCATACCCTGGAAAGGGGCAACCTACCCTGGCGGGAGTAGAACCCGCGACCTTCGGTTTTCGGTTAGGCAGTCTTGGAGGACATCACATCACCGCCAACGGGATTTATTGGTGAGATAATACGCTGTAGATAGATAACTGAAGCCAGCGAGGCGTGCAGAGCACGTAAGCTAACGACGGAAATCACTAAAGAAGATCACTGAAGCAGTTGGAGCATCATTTATAAAGATAACATTTCCCGTTGAGCTTCAGATTACTTTTATTTCTCTATTAGGCTCCAATACGGAGGAACACATGAGAAATACTTCAGGTGGGAAAAGCTCTAATTGAAGAATGACCCGAGTAATTTAAGTTGAAAGAATTACGGGGACAAAGACCAGTGATGCGAATTAGCGAAGCAAAAGTGTTCGAATTACTCAAATACGATTACATCTTTGGTCATTTTTTGTTATATCGTTATTACAAGCACATATTTCCCAGGGTTATGCTGTGAAGTCAGCCTATTCCAGCAGATCATGATGAATGCGATTAAAATAAGTATTGCAATTGAAAGACTCTTGGATTGGATACCTTATCACCACCCCAAACTCTAGCTTTGATGAAAATTATGAAGAAGATGGGTTATGAATGCGAAAAAAGAAAGAGCTAAGGGAGGGAAATAATCATTCCAATACTACATAATAAGGAGAAAATGATCTGAAATGTTCATCAGTTACCATCAGGATAAATTTGAATCCCAATTCCTACATTAAAAAAAATCCTGCATTCAAAAATTGCTAGTGGTTTTCTCTATTGATGAAGTTTACAGCATTCACTCTATACGTAATATTGACAGTGAATAATACTGGATGAATGACGGGTACGCTATTCTATTGGCCATGGATTAAGTACCTACTATCGGATATTGCACTACTTGCGATAGATACTAAATAAGAGAAACTCATACATAACGAAAATAAAGTTAAGAGGCAGAATTATATCCCTGAAATGAGGGGAAATATCTAAATTTGCAGGCCTTTGTGGCGGTGGAGTGAAGTTCTCGCCTGCCAAACCTTAGGTCGCGGGTTCGAATCCCGCCCGGGTAGGTGGTACTTATCCAAGGCATGGAATTACGCGTTTTGTGAATTCCTCCGTTGTAGAAGGCCTCGATGTGCTGTTTACGGGGAAATTGAAAATAAATAAATAACTATTTAGATAGAGTATAAGGCATTGGATATTATCCGAAAAAAATAATTAAAGCGGTATACCTAACCAAGAAGAATTTTCACAATCTACATTGATAAATTAATTAATATATTTATGGCGAAGGCGTGGCATTTCTTAGAGGGCCGTGCTCGGCCTGCGGATTGCCGAGTTCCGTCAACTTCATTCGACGAGTGAAATAGGTGAAGTTATTGCATTGTATAGCATTGTAGGTATCTATAAGAGTTAAATTAACCAGCAATTTTAAACAACTCAGACAATGAAATGGAACACATTTTTTCGGTGAAAACCTTAGGTTCTAAAATGCTACAAATACCTCAATATTAAGAATCGAAAATAAAAGTGAAGACAGATATACTAGTGTTAAGTTATTAAATTATGTTCAAACTGTTTTCTAACGATAGAACAATAAAAATAATAATGTAATAATTAGTATATTGTGTCATCAATATTATAACTTGCTATATTTATAATTTAATTGCAAAAATAATAAAAGTAAAATGCATAGAACTTTCTTGGGAGCCACATGTGTCTCAGAATCACTCAAAATGTAAAGGAATTCATGACCTTCTCCCGTAACCTTTGGTACTACTATTGGGAAGTACTGAATATAAAAATGCTTGCAAAATATTACTATCTTATTCAAAAATCAGACAAATAAACACTTTAAAAATGATCGTGCGATACACTTATGAAAAAGTGTAAGAATAGAATTTCGACTGAACGCGACGCGAGGGTTGTATGCAAGGGTAGTTATATGAGTCATTTGTCCACGACATTTAATGATACTCCGTCCTTTATTTAATTAATCGTATATTAAATGCGCCCTCATTAAAAACGAGTTATCTAATATTACAATGTATTTAACTCTTCCTTCAATTATCGATTTATCACTTTAAGGTACTTCAAAGTTCTATCATTTCGCGTAGAAGGGTAAACTTAAAGGACTGAAATCGGCTGAATTACCACACTGAATTGCTGCACACAAACATTTATAACAGAAATCGTTACCATTATGGCGAAATTGAATACTGTTAAGTCGCTGATCAATAAAAAAACACAATTATTTAATTCTAAACTCAACGTCCAAACGATGTAACTCCCTAGTTTTCACCTTATTTTTTTATTGTTATTAGATCTTTTATTTATCAGTCCTCAACCATTCTAAAACAACGCATTAAGGCATTTACAGTAAAAGAATCAAAAAAATACAACGTTCGACTATCACAACACACTCATACTGGGGATAACGGCAACATACGAAGGAATGACTCGAACCCCTCGACCTTCGGTTTGGCACGCAGGGAACTTACCCTGCCGCCATCAAAATTAGTAATATTTTACTCATCAACCAATACACACATAAATATTTACTTCTAAACTCAACGTTCGAAGGGCATGATTTACATGGGAAATTATTCGAATCCCTAACACTGATATCTTCTTCCGTGACATACAAATATTTACATCTGCGAAGTAAAGTTTTCGCTAAAAGTAAAGATATTAAACATCACCACGATATAGCAAAATAAAATATTACGTTACAATTTACTCTCCAGACAAAACTAAAGTCGACGACTGAATTGATCCTCTGGCAAAGACTTTAGCCGTTCTTTAAAAATGTCTTCATTAGTTTTGGCTTGGACTGACCAAGAGATACAAAGAAACACATTCAAACGTGATGAAGTGGAAGATTCGACAAATTAAAATAAAATATAATTACAGTTATGCACAATTATTTCAATACGAAAGACGCGTTTCGGCTGACAGAGCCATCATCTGGTACAAGGCATCACAGTACATGAAAACATTACCTTTTCCATTTGAGGAAGAGGTGGGGTAGGATATGACAGGCTTGAGAAAGGGGTAGGAAAGATAATTACACTGGGGAGGCGATGAGAAAATAGAAAAACAAGGTGATACGGAAAAATCAGTGGTAGGAGGAGGAATCTAGTAATATCTTAAGTCGTCTTAACAAGCCAAGAATCGCGGAGAAAACCGGATATTAATGTAGATGGTATAATCCTAATACCATCATTAAGTTTTCCACTGCGTAATTAAGTTCAAGTTATAATATGTACCTCACCGGATTCCATTGTAATTACACTAGACTTCGGAATCCATCTATTCCATGCATGCGTGGGAATGACGGTAGGCAGTCAAACAATTTTGGTCATATAATGCATGAGAAGTGGGGAGATTGGTAGCCTAGTCTACGGAATATATTTCGTTTCCATTTAGGCAGTCGCACAGTGGTGCTGGTGGGAACTTGATGGCGGAGATTACGAGACTTGGCGTAGGTTTCCGAGTTCATAAGATGGAAAGCAACGTGCTTCGGTCTGTAGTGATTAATATGGAGATTGTCCCATTGTTTTTTTCACGGTTTTACAGTTGGCCATAAGTTAAAGCGAAAAAAAATATACAAGGTGCACTTACCAAGGTCCACGGCTGCAGGCGACGTTGGACGGTAGGTCGAGACTTGGCGCTATGCTGCGTTGTGGACACTGTCACCGTCGAACACTCACGCGGAGAGGGATGCCGAAGGGACGGTTGACGACGCTGGGGACCGAAAGCGCCGGGTCGCCCCCGCCGATTGAGCCACGGGGCAGGGACTCAAGTTGCCGGCACACCCATGGCCCGGGACACGGGAAGAACACGCGGCCGGAGCCGGCGCCGACTTCCCCCGGCGACTACGGCCGTACCTGGCGGCGATCCGACGCGGGACAGGTCCCTCTACGGTACGTAAAACTCACAACACTTTCAATGCGTTCACCTGCGATAAAACCGAATTGCTAGCTTGGATATTAAACTGGAATAAACTTCCAGAAATATATTCGCCGGTCATACGCACTGGACCACTAGGCTCGTATTGAAACGAGATGGTTAGTATTCGCGGTGATAACACTTCTGGTAAAGTTCACGAGAGAGAAAATAATCGATGTATAGATTCCTCAGATGAAAACTGAATTGCTGAGATACTGGCACAAACGCGGACGAACCTTAGATAAGTTCTGTGGGCACACTCGGGGTAAGAAGCGTGGCTTCTTCGCTTCGCGATAGACGTTTAGTCCGTCAAACGGGTCTGCCGCTTCTGTGAACTGCTCCCAGACGTGTCTCTGCCGCCCTCCCCTCTCCAGACTCAAGGAGAAGGCGCGGTCCCTCCCCTTCTCTCCCCCGCCCCCCAATCCACTCTCATGCCCCTCCCCTTTTAGCTCCCCTCCCGGCACATTCTGGCGTTGATGTCTCCCCGCGCCGCCGGCCGGCATTGCACCTTGAGAAAGCCCTCCTCCAATTCGATCTACAAACACAACCTCAAAAAAATAATTCCCGGTGCAGATTCCTGTAAATAAGAACAATAAAATATTGGTATAAAGGGTGTTTCAGGAGGAATCTGCATTACTTCAGGAGATGGTATGGGAGGTATTTTTTAGCATTTCTTGTCCTATAAACGTGGGTTCGTAACTCCTTAGTTACTGAACTATGGCAACGCAAACATTCTTTTAGATGCACTTTACAGTTACCATGCAAATGGTTTTTTATTAGATATCCACCCCTTTCGACATTTTATTTTATACTCTGGATTTTAAGAACATTAATAATTAAGGTTGGACGAAAATGTGCGATTATAATTTTCTGAAACAATCTCAAAATGAATGAGATTGCGTAAACATATTATTGATACTCGCCCAAAGCTGTCGTTAAATTAAGGTCAAAGATTAATTGTTTCACTTCATTAAAATCGCACATTTTTGTCTACCCTTAATTATTTTATGTCATTAAACACCACGGTATTAAATAGAACGTCGAAAAGGGTGGATGCGCAAGAAAAACCGTTTTCATGGTAGCTGAAAAAAATGTTTGTGTTGCCTTAGCTCGGTAATTAAAAGGTTACGACCCCATGTTTATAGCACAAAAAAATTCTTAAAATTATTTCCCCTACCACCTCCTGAAATATTGCAGATTCCTCTTGAAACCAAATATATAGACTGTTTCGCTCCTTTTTCGCTGTTTCTTTGACGTGGCATGGACGTTGATAAGTCAGGAGTGGAAGCATTCGAAATTTGGTGCTACCGAAGAATTACTCAAAGTTAAGATGGATAGAACGGTTAAATAATGAGTAAGTGCTAAGAAGAGAGGAGAAAAGAGAAGTATTCTAAAACTTAAGGAGAATACGGGTAAACTTAGTTGGCCTCATTATGAGACATGATGGCCTGTTAAAGAGAAGAAAAACGTCGCTATGGAATACGGATAGGAGAGAGAAATGGAGAGTTGCGTCAAACTAATCTTGGGATTGTTGATTTATAATGATGATATATCGATACCGCTGCTTTTATAGACTGCAGGTTGTTTACGTCTTCCGTCGCTTTCCTGTGCTCAGCTTCCATTTCTCTCTGTCATGACATTCATCTTCTCTCTTCGCTGTTGCTTCCATTGCTCTCTATATTCCCTGCATTCTCCAATTCAATCTCGATTTTCAGGTTTTCTGGAGGTCTCCAATCCAATATTTGATCGGGCCGTCTGGTGTCATGCATCCTATTACCATGGCCAAACCAGAGTACTCTCTTCCCTTCTATCTCGTTGACTAGATATTTTTTTCAAATTCCATCACCTTCATTATTGTATCATTTCTAACTTTATCAAGTCCACTCTTTCGGCAGCTTTTTCTCGTGTAATCTGTGTCAGTCGTCAATGACCTTTTTCTTTTTTTTCCTATCATAATCTCAAACCGCTGCTCCATCTGTAATCACACTTTCTAGCATATTTATGAAATCTTACTCTCATGCTTTGGAGAGGTATTGTTGGAGGCATAACTGAATAGGGTAAAATTCTTCTTCCTCTTTGCGCTATCCCATTTTTTTCCAAGGTAGACATACAGGAGACGTCGCGTCGGTGTTGCTATTTGGGAAGGATTTTCACCTTGAAGTGACAAGGGTGGAACTCCACTATTATGTGCTTGGTCGAGTGCGATATCCGCCCTCCCCTAGTCATGCTGTTCTTATGTTCGGAAATTCAATTTAAAAAGTTTCTGCCGCTTTCCCCGATGTGACTCAAACCTTAAGGCATCTATATCGCAGAGGTAATATGGGATCCGAAGTTTGGGGATGGACAACGAAGCTATCTGCCTCTTTTTACGACACCGTAATGGGAATGCATTTTCTTACGGTTGCAGGATTCTAATCGGTTGAATTACAGATAAGAGTTTACTAAGTTAAATTTCAACTATTCAGAAGTATTTTGCATACCGGTGACGTCAGAAAAAGGCAGTTTGATTTGGTGACACTACTCAGCTGAAATAACACATGTGCTTAATGCATTGTCTAAGATGGCAAAATAGGAGCCGCATAAAACTTCGTAAAAGCTAGATTTCATTATTAGACCTCATTTATATAATTCCTCGTAATCCACCTCAATATGCGTTTGGCGGGGGGTGTCAGGGAACCAGTCGTAGGCAAAAAAGGTAATGTCCTAAACAAGGTCAAAGTTATGGCTTTTTGACAGTTTTTTGTGTTTGCCATTGCCATTTGGATTCCCGACCACCTATGCATCGAGTTACCTGATAATACCGTAAAACGGTTAAAACTGGCAGTGGGCAGTGGCGTAGCGAGGTGGGTGTCCGGGGGGTCTGGACCCGCCCTCCCGAAATATATAAACAAAATTACTTTGCTTCATCATAAAAGAAAACAAAATGTAGAAAAATCATTAAATGATTTCTGTGAAAAATGAAGTTTTTTCGATTATGAGAACTGCTAAAATTAGTTAAAAACCCTCTAAATAGTACAATGTTTTCCAAATATTTTCCCCCGGTCCCCCGGTTTTGGGCCCATCCCGAACGAAATTCCTAGCTACGCTTCTGGCTGTAGGTATAGCTACATAAAATACATACGAATGTTGCAACGTTTTATAATGAGTATAAACTGCTTCCGTGAACTGGTCCCTGATTCGGTCCAACGTGCCTTTATAATTAAGTTTGAAGAGTGTAAGTTAATTTTGGAATGGTTCATTCATGGTTGAAATGGTTAATTCATAATTTAAACTTTTAGCATAGAATTTTTTTACGTCCTACGAGGGTGGTTTGAAAAGTTCTCGGAATGGAATAGAAAAATGTTCTTACATCACTGAACCTTTTTTTATTTTTCAATGTAGTCTTCTTGTAGATTACTACATTTGGTCAATCGATATTCTAGTGCCTTGATCCCATCTAGAAAATGAGATTTCTCTAGGCCTGCGAAATAGTTGTCAACTCCGGCAATCAGTTCTTCATTTGAAGTAAATCATTTTATCCACCAAGTCCACCATCAAAAAAATTCAGTTTTGGAAAGAGATGAAGTCTGACGGAGGCACATCAGATGAATAAAGCGGAAGTGGCAGCAATAAATACCATCGTTCGTGTTATTTTGCCATGGCGACAGCACATATGTGCAGGCGCGCATTGTATTGATGAAAGATGACTTTCATCCTTGCTAAACCTGGCCTTATTTCGCGTATATTTTGTTGCAATTAGCCCAAGAGGTTAGCATAGTGTCTTCTAGTAATTGTTTGCCTAGTGGGGAGACAATCTATAAACAGAATCCCCTTCACATCCCAGAACACTGATGTCATGACCTTTCCAGTCGAAAGAAATGTCTTTACTTTCTTTGGTGGTGGATAATCATTATGTTTCCACAGCTTTGGTTATGTTTTTGTCTCTGGGGAATAGTAATGGACCCAAGTTTCATCTTTGGTCACAAACTGGTGCAAAAAAACTTGTTCGTTTTCCCTTAACCGGGTCAAACATTGTTCCGATATGTCCATTCTCATGCGTTTTTGATCCAGCGTCAAGAGTACTCATCTTGCAGTTAATTTTTTCATTTCTAATTTTTCCGTTAAAATATAATATACCCTTTTATGACATCTGGCAAGAAAGAGCAATTTCACCCACTTTCAATCGGCGATCCTTTATTAACATTTTGTGTACTTTTGCAATGATTTCTGGAGTAGTGACACTTCTTCGCCGACCTTTGCGCGGACCATCATCTAAGCTCCCCCAACCAACTTTAAATTCTTTTGTCCTCTTGGCAACAGTTGACTATGAAGGAGCAGAGTCCCCTAGTATATCCTGGGAATCGGCATGAATGTCCTTTGCTTCCATATCTATCTTTACGAAGTACTTTGTCACTGCACGAATCTCGATTTTTCCATCTTCGCAAATCACTATGCGGGAACAACAAAAAAGTCACGTCACCGACACAGTTCTTTCCCACGAGCATTGACGTGGCATGTGTTCACAGCGAACAGTCCTATGATTATCACGTGAAAATTTCGTTTCGCTAGCGCTGATAACTCGTGGTGATTCCGAGAACTTTTCAAAGCACCCTCGTATTTATAATTTCCTATCGTTCATCTGCCAATAACTTGGAGGTAATTCTGTTTCAAAGAATGAATTACAATGGTCGAATATATATAATTTTTGGTTGACACAAATAACATACCATGTTCCGACACATTTTTAATGCAGAATCAAAAAACTCGTCGACGTAACCTTTTCCAGGCAAAGAAGCATTTATTATTGAAGTAGGTACCCGGTACCCACCATTTAAGAGTAGTCAATACACCAATTTATAGGATAAGAGAACAAAGTCTTTTTATTATTATTTCTTGCATTAATTAAAAACCATTCTTATTGAGGCACGATCATTTTTTAGAAACACACGCGTCACTGTGAAAGTAAACTTTGTTTTTTGATTTTTTAGCGGTTGTAACTTTTTAATTTAATTTTTTTGAGGATTCGAATTGCATCTTAATGCATGATATATTTTTACATGTCAAAAAAGCCGCTGACAAGTGATAATTGCCTTACTTACTAGAAATTTTTCTAATCTTCATCTGCCGGACGGAAGTAACTTTTCTATCATGTCGGATGATCCATCAATGCGTCTGCAAGATTTGAGATTTGCACCATCGCGAGCTGAATATCCGCGCATCACTTAAATGGGTGAGTGCGTAATAAAATTTTACAAAGGAAAAAAAAGGCCGCGCAATGGCCGAGAGCGCACATCCGTTGCTGCACACGTTTTAATGGAGGGCATTGATCAAGTTCCCGGGTTTTATGACTCGGAGGAAATCTTAAAAGAGAGGCGATGAAGAAGTTCGGAGCTTAATAAATCCGGCTTGAATTATCTCAGCAATAACCTGAGTTCAATGTTACATCACTCACCTCATTCAAAGATGGAATGCACCAGATAAAACATTGCATTCTTATAGGCTATAAAAGGTTTAAAGTTAAAGAGCGCGTAATAATGAATAGAAAACATCACATTAACGTAAATCTTCAGATTCTCACGCACTGAAAAAATTGTCGGTTGATTATCTCATAAAATATCTAAATAATGGACAAAAATCAATGTGTCTGATACTACGATCATTCGGGGGAAAAATTCAAAGAAATGACTACGTCTCAGATAGGTTGCATTCAATTATTCCCATTTTTAAAAGCTCACTCTTAACGTACGCGCAATTCATTCAATCACATCTTTAAGGATGCCCTTTTCATTCAAGCAATATGAAAATATTCCAGTGAAAAACAATAATTTAATAGTTTGTATATTAACACTTATTAAATGTACAATTTAATCACAAAAATGAGCAAATTAAAAGACGGAGAACCTTCTGATGAGCCAAATATGGCTCAGAAGGAGTCAAAGTGTTAAGCAAATTATGAACTGCTTGGATAAAGTTTTTGTTTGCAAGAAAATATTTGTGTTGAGATGGCATTTCGTACAATTTTTACCCGTGGGCTCTCACTCCGAATAATTAGAATTTTTCGCATACAAACATTTGACAAAAGTTTCATAAACGCTCAGTTAGCACTATACCAACGGTGAGACGATAATAAGTTGAAATACTCTCACTTAGTTCCACCTAGCATTTTTTCGTTCGGGCGAAAACCAAATCTCACACCTACCCGTTCGGCAGTATATCTCTAATAATTTATCGTTTATCTCGGACCTGAAAATATAGTGGTATTCTAATATGATATTCTCCGAGTCATTATTACAGATATCCATTCTCAATTGCTCAAGGAATTTAAGCCTAGCGCGCCGCCTGCGAGTCTCTAGAGGCTTCCAGCCTAGTTATCTTAACATCTGTGTAACGCCCATACGTAACGTAATTCTGTACGCCCGTAGCAGTTTTTGACGAATCGTGCAACTTTCAATTCTATTTTATCAAGCCACGAGTATTTCGCATATGTGTTCCCCGCGATAGGTTAGAAGTTATCGTAGCTAGATACTTCATTTTTCGTCTTCATGTTGATCCCATCCACGACATTGGCTTTGAGAAAGATTTCGAAGACATCATCCTTAAAATGCCTTTGTCGCAAGAGATGTCGCTGAAGCCATCACCTTGAGAGATTGGTAAAATGGTCGTGTGATTCAGGCAAGGGGACTGCATGGAGGAGGCCCAATTCCATCCCAAAAAGGCTGATTTCTGCTGCCACTTCGGTCGCATTTTATTCGGTTTTCAAAAATGTCCGCGGCACGGTGATGAGTGCAATGCGATCCAATTCTTTCCAATCGTTGGCATTATAACGTTTGTCATTGCAATAGCATTTAAAAGTAATAAATTTGATTGATCATATCATCATGTGCATACATTTCGGTTAATATCCGTAATAATACCATATTTCCCCGTGAAACCGGATCACTTTGCTCGTCAGCGACGCGAGTGGCGACTTTAGTAAACCCATTTAAATGTGTGGTGGGTGTACACGTATTTTGAGGCCATTTGAGGGTCCTCTTTTGTGGTATTTGTGGATTCAGTATTTTTCATTGCATTTGGTTAGTGAAATGGGGTTGAGTAATTTTTGCATTCGAAGCGTAGGAGTGGGGTTTGACCAAAAAATAGTCCAGAAGTTTAGTCTCCCCTCTTCCTATCTTCCCCTGATGTCCATGGCCTTACCCTCGGGGTCTTTTCCACCCCCCCCCCCTGCCCACCCGGTCTCTCCTCTTGGTCGGTTGCATTTCTTCCTCCGCGATTCCACCTCGTGCGTCATTGGGATTAAAACTTCCCCCTTCCCCGTGAGGCACGATACAGCCTCCGCCACAGAGCACTCAGTCTAAAGGCCGTTTTACACGGTACACGGAATTGCGCAGTCTGACGTACGTGTGAAGGCGCAATCAAAATTGCGTCGTATAAAGCGGTGAATTGCTAGAACACATGCGAGAATGCGTGGATGCGAGACGGCAAAATAGCCCCTGTTCTAATTTCGTTCATGCATTTGCGCAATTCCACGCCATTTTAGAAATTAATGCAGCTCTAGCCTGCGCAATTCCGTGTACCGTGTGAAACGGCCTTAATGCCGCCATTCCAAGCGAAAATCATTGGTGGCTATTTTTCTCTCTGGATGACTCCTAACGAAATTTGTCGATCTATGTACGAAAATTTGAGCACACGAATTTTAGCATTTGAATACATGTATGTATAACTATGGCTGCATTGCCAAATTATTTTTGTGTCATGATGGTTTCTTTTTTTAAATGTTCATCAACCATTAAATATGATATTCGCCAAAATAATAACTTCTGAATAAAAATACTTCGTAGTTTAAAAAAATGTTTTGCGACCACTTTTCGTGGCCTGTCTAGCTTGAAAATGACGAAGAACACGTCGAAACCGGTGCAGAATATTAAAATGAGTGTGGAAAGTAGAACGTGTCTTTATTTTATTTTAGAGTGTTGAAATGTCCAACGTCAATGTTACTCTTCTGTTCGTTCCGTAGGTAGGTGGTTTTGGTGGAGTTACATGGAGCATGTAGGGAATCGTCCTAGACCAAGGGTCTCCAAAATACGGCCCGTGGGCTGGATCCGGCCCGCGGAGGGCTTTCATCCGGTCCGCGTACTCGTTTCAAGTAGCACGCGATTTTCGCGCATTTAACTCTGTGAGACCCGCTAGGAGCATTGCAGCGCTGTATTGCACGTCAAAGTCGCCTTCAACTGATCGTAAATAAGAAATACGCCACCGGATACTTCAGTAGACGTTGGTATCGAATTCTTCAGTCATCGGCAAATTTGCTATCCGGCCCACGGGGCGATTCGGAACTTGGAATGCGGCCCTCGTGGCCTAGTAAATTGGTGACCCCTGTCCTAGACGGTTCTCCCTTCCTAATTGGACTTCCCTCTTCTATTAACAACGAGGCCTACTTTCGTTCATGATGTCTAAGCGTCCTGTTCTCATCCTCCCGTCTCTAATTGTAATCTACAATTCTTCCACCTTACACTTTTGAAACATCCCTTCCCGCTTAGCTTCGCTCCATCTAAAAAAAGTCAGATTTAAAAAATTATATATTAAATATAGAAATGTTACTGAATTAATTAGGAATTCAGAATGGAGGAGTCTAACCGATTGAAGGAAAAATTGAGATGAAATCTTTTCCGGAAATTTCAAGTAGAATGCTATTTGCCAGATATTCGAGATATTTTGAGAATGCTTAGTTATTATTTTAGTGATAATTACATGCCTAAGATTAGGTACTAATAGCTAACTGCAGGATATGGTGGGCCGAAAAATGGCTTTTTTCGGTATCAAATTTTCCCTGTCTGGGAAAATTATCTTCTTTCAGAGTCTCTGATCCTTGAATATATTAAGAAGGAAGGCGCAGGTAAGATGAGAATCCTTGGCTGAAAAAAGTTATAAATCGAGAAAATTACTATCTTTTGAAGAGAGGATATTAATCGTAAGGAGAGACGGAGTTGTGATGACGAAAAATAATCCGATATCAAATTGAAATGCGATATATTCAAATATTTTGACCAGACCTTCGCTTGGAAAACGATCGTCGTATTCATCATCGTCTTAAAAACACCTCTGTGCCGCTAATTAACTATAGGATACTAAATATACGCTGAAACTACCGGTAATCTCTTATCACACAGTGAGATAAGTATTCCAATCATTGAAACATTTTTATGAGCACATCTGCACGTACAAATTAATTTAAAAATTAACGTTAGTTTAGGTTTCATAATGGGAATCATTTCCCACTTAAAGATCAATGAAATTTCAAAAAAGCAAAATATTTTTTTAGTTAATAAATTTACCGCAAACTCGGCTATAAAGGGCAAGACATGAATTGTTGCCACTGCCAGCCAGATAATTTGAGTGTCAGGCGGGTTGATTGCCCTCAACATTTGTTGACCATTCTCACCCATTGCAAAACTATATAATTCCTTCCATAAAGTTTTAACTTAGCAAATATAATTCTGAAAATTACAATCACCAATACACGTTTTAGAAACGGACTTAATTACAGTAATTTCTTCTTCATAGCTCTTTGTCTCCAAAAATATCCTGGTTTTTAGCAAAATTAAAAATTTTGGGCTCGGGCGGCAATGGTTAATATTGTTTGATTTTGAAAATAATTCGTATCTGAGACCCTGACATAAGTAGACAATTTTCCCGCTGAGGGCAACTTTGATACCGAAAAGAAGTAATTTTTAGGCTCATCATACTGCAAAACCGATAGATTTAAGAAGCCATTTTTTCGCGTACAATTAGGGACCATACTTGCAATAATTTAGCTCTAGGATAGTTTGACTTGAATAGATAAAATAGGCTCCTCACGTATAGTTAATAACGTCTTGTATTTGTAAATAATAACTATCTGCATGGATTTTGCTGGCATGTCATGAATCGTGCATGAATCACTTGCACCCATAACTTTTCGTTTGTCTAGTTTTTTTTATGGTAGCACGTTCGTGTCCAAAGCACTCTCCTAGTTTCTGGTCTGACTGCGTATATTTATCGAGAGTGTTTGGCCTGTGTCTGGCGAACAGGCGCTTTTCTGATTAAGGCTAGGATGACTGCTGCGTGCCTGGTGTGGAATCACCCCGTGCCACACACCCTGGTGGTAGTTTGCACGGTACCTCGTAGCTGTAGATTTAAACCGTAACTGCTTCGTATCATCTCTGGGAGTTTCCTCTCCTCGCCCACCACGTCTAGCACTTCGTCGTTCCTCCTCCTCTGCGTCCACTTCACTTTCTCCATCCTCCTCCTCACCCACGTTTCGAACGCTTCTTGTCTTTTATCGCCTTCTTCCGCTGCCCGAAAAATTTCAGTCTTAATTAGTACTGGACATGTGCTTCATAGCCTGGTGCTTCTAGCGCATAAAGGCGTGGTACGAAATCCAAGATGGCAGCCGATCTTCCAAGATAGCCGAATGTTCCCCAAGTGGGATTTTTGGGACTTACGCGATTCATGGGATATGCAGTCGAAGTGCGTAAAAAGCAATAAGGTGACAAGTTGACTTCGTTCCTGGATTGGCGGCAGACCTGTATGGAATTTCAATTGATGGAGAGAAGCATTAATTTGTTTGGTAACATACAAAATGTGATCTCTCCAAGACGGAGTATTGCTGAAGATATTGACGCGTGGAACACAAATATATTCACTTCAAGTTGAGCTCAGAAGTCATTATTTTAAATGGTACCTTTTCTTCTTCCGTTTGCGAGGGTTCTTATAAAGGTCGAGATTATTTATACAAGTCAATATCGACTCGATGCATTCATTAACAGTAAAGAGCTGGTGAGAGGATCGTAATGTAAGAGTTAAAAGAAAAAGGCGAGTGGCCAGCGAGAGGGTTGCAGGCTCTGGTGGATGCGTTAGACAAGTGTTGTGTGGAGTATGGTATGAAGATTAATCACAAGAAGACCATGGATATGTGGTTTTGCAAACCATCGTGAGCTTTGAATATGAGACTCAAGGTAAAAGTAGGAGGGAAATAGCTAGCGCCAGGGGCGCGACCAGGAATTAAGGCTGGGGGGGGGGATTTAGGTGCATCTAATACCGGGATGTGTGGTGGTATAGATTACCCACCAGGATAAGCGGTAGGTGCGAGATTAATGAATTGCGGAATTTTAATATAAATGGTTCAAAATGGTGAGTTTTGCGGCTTTCTGAGGGATATTTTATTAATCCTTACACTGTTCTATTAGTAATATCAATTCAGTTAAGTAAAATGGATTAAACTTAAATATTTCTCTGAGCTCTAGGGGGGGTTTAATCCCTAAAACCGCCCCCTCGCTGCTTCACTGGCTAGCGTAGATAGAGAAATTCAACTATTTGGGCAGAAAATTCGAAGAAAACAGGCATAGCAGTAAGGAGAGGATCGTTACCTGTGTAAGATGTTAAAGAAAAGGCTAGTGATAAGTCTGATCTTGAGAATAGCTTTTACGGTGCGGAAGCATAGGAAGGTGGATGAGGAAAGACTGGAGGCATTCGAGATATGGATGCGGAGAATAATGGAGAAGATGAAGTGGACAGAGAGGGGGAGGAACGACGAAATGTTGGACGTGGCGTGAGGAGAAGCAGCTTATAGATGAGATGCGGAGGAGACAGAAGGTATGGATGGGGCGAGTGCTGAGCGGCGATGTTGAAAATAGTGTTAGAGGTAAGAATGTAGGGTAAACGAGGGAGAGGAAGGGAAAAGATAGGATATTTAGATAGATTGGAAGGGAGTAGGCCAAACTTTGAATAGGGTGGTTTCCTATTATTTTTTCATTGCCTAAATGGAAAGATTATTACTCCTGGAGTACGTGTTTCACGCTTTTAGATTTTTAAATGACGATATCTATTTTTCGCGGTTAAATGAAAAGTGAAAAATTTCAAGCGCGCGAAAACGCGACGGCTAAGTATGAATGCTGGGAAAACTCCGTGTGACGTCGTTCTGGTTTCCGCTTCCGCAAGTGAGGTGACCTTGGGGCGAGGCTTTGAGCGCTGATACGACGCAGGATGCTGGCAGGTAGCAGAGTACCCAGCTAGCTGGTAGCGCTTGGCTTAAATAAAGATTATTAATACCTTATCAAATGAAGAAAACTTTCCGACCTTAGACAGTTTTAATAAGTGATTATTAAGAGATGTTTCCCTGAGCTCTGTGCCTCATGCATGCATTGGTAATCTCAGACGATGTAAAACTCCTATCTACTCGTATAGAAACTTGGTCCCTGTGACGTCACGTGGAGTGGCATCGCATGGGCGCCAATCTGGCCTTTTTCAAATGAGGATAAAATTGATCATTGCCATTCGTCTAAACCGGTATATCTAAAACCAAATAATTTGTGTATTATGAATACACTAATGGTGGGTAACGAATCACAATCAATGCCTTTCGTTTTCTTTGATGAAGGAAACTACCCTATTAAAGAGATAGGATGGGGGATAGAGGGATGTCGATGTGAAGGGAGGGGAGACTGCCAGAATACTTCGTAAATATTCCGAACAAACCTACTTAATCGGTGAAATATCTTAATAAATATTCGTTCACTACCCTTGTTTTTCCTTGTTCCTTGTCTTTCCTAGTTTACGACACAAACACAATATTAATCAACAAATGGTAACCATTAATTGGTGAGTAAACTAAAAATTTTGATAATAACTAACCCGTATTTCTTGCAAGGCGTAGTGGTTTACAAGAGAAAAAGTGAAATTTAGCTCGCTCTCTTTGAGTATAAAGTATTTTTTTATTATTTAAGTATTATATTAGAATTAAAGAGTGTCCTGTTACAAAAGTGGGAAATGTTGAAGGCATGACCATGTACGAAATAAGGGAAGCGATGGGTAAACCAGACTTCATGGCATCAGGAGCGCAGCCAGGAATTAAGGCTGGGGGGGTGGGGTGGGTTTAGGTGTAACTAATACCGGGGTGTGTGGTGGTATGAAATACTCACCAGGATGAGCGTTAGGTGCGAGATTATTAAATTGCGGAATTTTAAGATAAACGATTCAAAATTGTGAGTTTTACGGCTTTCTGAGGGGTATTTTATTAATCCTCACACTATTCTATTCTATTAGTAATATCAATCCAATTAAGTAAAATGGATTAAACTTTAAAATTTCTCTGAGCTCTGGGGTTTAATCCCCCTCGCTGCGCCACTGCGTGGAATGGTCTATGGCCAATGTCATCGATGCAGGTTTCAATCGGAAAAATATCGAACTCTGCCATCATTGGAGATCGGTGGTCTAGAACTTTTGGAGTTGGGAACGGTTAAGGAATGAAAGACGGAAAAGAAAAAAAAACACGAAAATGGGAGGTGAAAAAAATGAAGAGGAGTAGGTGCGTAATCTGTCCCGACCACCTTGTCGTCGTTTGCCGCCGTTGTGGCTGAGTGGCTTCTCTGCAGAGCACGCTTCTTCCATTCGCCGCAATCAGGCGACAGCGCAGCCATTAATTCCGGGGGCTGCCGAGAGAGGGGGGAGGTGAGGGAGGGTAGGCTCTCTCTGCAGGGAGGGGTGGAGGCCTGTCCTAACGACCTTCCACTTCCCGTCTTGTCTGCAGCTACGGCGACGGCGCAGCGCCCGGGTTGGTACCATCGCGGGATAGGCAGATCCCGCGCTCGCCGCGAACAGAGAAGAAAATGACCGTACTAGTAAAATCCAGCCATCGCATCGGGTAAAAAGTTACAATATGAATGCAGGTGTGATATGGTATTTGGAGGAAGCGAGAATAAAAGTAGAATCGGTCGGGTAGTTAGCACCCTATTCGGTAAACGCATAGACAGTGTTACCCAGATGTTAAGCGAATTAGGCTGGGAGCCGTTGGAGACTCGGAGGCTGCGCGCAAGGCTTAGATTGCTTGAACAATTGAGAATGGATATCTTTAAGAGCGACACAGAGAACATAATATTAGAGCCACACTATATTTCCAGGTCCGATAGAAGTGATAAATTAAGAGAGATGTTTTGCCGAACGGATAGATATGCGAATTCATTTTTCCCCCGAACCATAAAGGACTTTAATAAACGCTAGTCCCAACTTCGTTTGAGCACTTAATTTTTTTTTTTAGCTGTAAACGGCTCGTGTCCTAACACCCCCTGCCACACGCCTTTTAGGCGGCTTGCGGGGTATTATGTAGATGTAGATGTAGATACCCATCATATGTATACTGCGGCGTGGCTAATTTACTCATTAATGAGCTCGCGACAAAAATTAATCCGATAACAAATTGAAATACAGTGAAACTCGCTTATAACGAATTTCAGGGGACCATCGTCCTGTTTTGTCATAAACGGGATTTCGTTGTATCCATAATAAAGGATTTTGCCCTTTACATTACAGGATTGCCGGCTTATACTTCGTAAATCGTCTTTATTTAAGCAACAGATCCATAGCATTTAATCATCGTCCCACCCTTCCCATCAAACCGTTGCTAAGGGAAGGATTTTAAGATCAACAGTTGACATGTGGTGATGGCCACACGTAAGAGCAACTGATAGTAAGGTATGGAACGGTTAAGTAGCGAAGATTGAGGTAATTTCTTCATAAAAGGGGAAATAATTCCCTAAAGAATAGTTCATAATAGCGGGGGTTTCGTATCATCCGAACTGGTTACATGAAGGCAAATTAACATTGGCGATCACAGGAAAGTCCAAGGGACCGATAACTCACCTCGTTATAGGCGGGATTTCGCTACATGCGTGATATTTATAAACGAGTTTTACTGTTCAAATATTCAAATATTGTTAACTTTAGTTACCAATGAAAGGCCACTGATCATCCCACGAATGATTTTTCTTGTCGCCCAAAGTCACAGCAATGGTTGCCATTCGCTAATAATATGCAAAGCATGAGACACAATTCCATGTTAACATAGAGACACTCAAGGTATGTTAGGACTAATGCAATGACGTCGCCCTCCCCCTGATAATCCTTACACGCTATTGGAGTGATTCAATGGGATAAAAAATATATCATCTACCAATATGGTACTTTTTCTCCATTAAAAATTTTCTTAAGAGATTTCGACCCAAAGCTTGAGGTCCTTTGCACCATGAGGGAAGAAAAGGCATAGAGAAACCCAGCGTCTGAATTAAGCTGCTCTTAAAGATTCCACACTATAGCAACATATCAGGAGAGATATCCTGTTGATGCAAAAATTGCAGAGTTTCAACAAAAACTACTTATCGACGTTTTAGCCTACTTTACGATGTAAAGTCTAACCACAAGCTCCTCTAAGTTGATGGGTTTGATGTACATATTGGTGGTGCTCCGTTTGAAGACATTCAAGTTGTATTTGCTCTCTTTTTTGTATTTACTCTTGAGTTTTCATCTACGTACCAACCCGCAAGCGGCCTAGGAAAAATCACGAGGGATAAGGGGAAGAAAAGCCTCAGGGAGGTAAAATATTGGATAGGGTAAAATAGAGGAGAGCAGAATACCAATCTTGGGATTGCAATACTATGAAGTGTAACTTTTCTATAACTACATACCACCCCGAAACCCGCCTCATAGGCATATATCGGAGGGTGTTGTGACACCAGCCGTTAACACATAAAAAAAGAAACGCTCGTGGTAGTATTGAGCGGAGATTCATGCATGAGTATTAATATACCAAATAATCATGCAGAATGTTAGGATTTAAAGAAATATAATAAGCTATAAAATACCCATGCAGAGCTTACCTTACTAATAATAATTAGACAAACTATCTTATACATGCACTGTCATTATTATTATGGTCCCATATTGTACTCGGAAAAAGTCATCTTAAATCTATCGGTTCCGCAATCTTTCTCCCTTATCCTATCCATGTGATAGTCTTTACAATAATAATTGGCTCTCTCAAGATAGCTGCGACATCAGGCAAAAAATAATCTATTCATAATATCCGCTAAAGATTAAATGCAATGTTTTTCCCTCGATCGGTTAGACGTTGCCATTCCAAATTAATTCAGTTACACTACAATTTTTATAAGAGCAATTTTCTTCATCAACAAATATTCATCTACATACTACTCTGCAAGCCGTCTGAAGAGGCGTGTGGCAGGGGGTGTTAGGACACCAGCCTTTTACATTTAAATAGCAAAGTCTCGAACAAAATTACGACTAGCATTTATTAAGTCCTTTACTATTCGCGGGGAAAACTAACTCCCATACCCATCCGTTCGGAAAAATATCTCTCTTAATTTATCGTTTCTGTCGGATCTGTATGTATGTTTGGGTTCCTATATGATGTTCTCCGTGTCGCTCAGTAGGATATCAATTCTAAACCGCTCAAGTAATCTAAGCCCAGCGCGCAGCCTCCGAGTTTCTTGCCGCTCCCAGCATAAGTCGTTTGACAACTGTGTAACGCTTTGTATTCACCCGTAGCCTTTTTTTTACGAAGTTAAATAATATTTCTGCAAAACCTCAAACGAATAGGAATTCAGGACATGACAAATATTGCCAAGATGTTAAGGTTATATTTTCTATTTGAGGGAGAAATCAAGGAGATCAATGAGGGATAGGAATAATTACAAACATCTCGAAATAATTCGCATTTACAGCATTAGCATGGTTGCCATTAGTATTTTACTGACGTAATTTAAAGTCAATTTTTAATTTGCAATGGATATAATGACACTATAGAGCTTTTAATTGGGCTGTTTCGATAAGTAGGTACCAATGAAAGCAATATTTAAAAATTTACAAGCATAAGATAGGAAAGCCAAAGAAATATTCTTGGTTGAAAACAAATGATCACGAGACTGCGAGTTCCAAGTTTTCACGCTAATTTTTCCGATTATTCGTATTCGACCGATCCCTAAGCTAATTTTCGCGTAAATTTCATGTTTTTCCGCGCAAATTTTTTGTATTAATGAACGTTTACTGGAATCTCACGTAAAATCCGCCTTAAGGATAATTATTGCCATTTTTCTATGAACCGGTGTTAAGTTTCCATCTGTAAATATTTTTATAAATACTTCTTGGTTAATTCCCAAAATCCCTGCTCTGTGGTCATTGCCCCTCTAGAAAACGTCGTCTTGAAGTAATTATCGTGCATCGATTCGTGAGAACCGGCGTATCTCGGGACGAAGACCGGCGATTGCTTTTCACTCTGACACCAAACAGGGATATGCATCGGTTGAAATCTCCTCTCCATCGCGATGGGACTAAACTCTGCGAGCTCCCGACGAGTTCTGCGGGGGTAGGGGGTTGAAAACAAGACCGATACAGTAGCCGCAGCATCGTCGTCGTCGGATGCTCTTTGCGAAATAAAAGGAGCGAAAGGAGACTTCACGATGCACTTGCTACTGCAAGAGAAGCGGTGTGAAGCCGTCAAAACGTCGGCTGCTTCCTTCCTGCACGGTAGTCGGTCGCACTCGGGGAGGAGATGAGGAGGGGGTGTTAGATCGTACGTCCCCTGGTGGAGACGGCTGGCGTTATCGGCGCGGACGGGGATCGAGGGAACCGGCCGGCGACGAAACGGGGTTTCGTTTATGGATATTCTAGGAAAAAATGGATGCAAAAGTAAGCAATTTTTATGTATTTTCTCAAAATATAAAATGTGTCAACGGAAACTTTCTCCCCAAGCCTATAATTTCATTTAAATATTTACTATCTTACATATTTTCGCGTACATATCAATTGAAATCCTGGCGTAGAATACGTAAAATAGCATAATTAAATCTGTGCCTGGTACCAATCCTGATGTTTTTAGTTCCTTTTGAATATCATATACGATGATCATATCAACCGCCCTCCACCGATTTGGGAAGATTTTAGGATTTAAAAGTAAAACAGAGGTGATAATTCACTCTCATCTCACTCTCATCAATACTACCACGCCAGGAGATGGTACAACTTAGTTGGCCACGTTATGATGCCCAGATGAAAACAATTGTAGAAGGATAGGTGCACGGGAAAAAGGGCATGGGACTTTCCCGAATGAGTTACACAGTACAGGTTGTAAAGTATGTAAAATTAAAGAAATGCGTCGCTATGAAAAGGCTTGCGGATAGGAGAGAGGAATGGAGAGCTGCGACAAACCTTTCTATTGGTTGTTGACTTATGATGGTGATCAATACTATCTGTTTGGCGCCTCGCTCCCCTCGAAATGCCCCCTTCCTCCCCATCTCCAGCCCCGAAATGAAAGGATCTCACTCCACCTAGTACTTCCCGTCAACCACCTCGACCTCATCCCGAGAAAAGAGCATTCCCGACTTAAAAGCATTGCCTTCTTCTCTCCAAGACCCACACCACCCAGCCAAGTCCAAATCGTATTTTCCTGCTTGGAAGTCCTCACTCCTGTTGGACGAAGACACTTTATTTATTTTTTTTATACCATCCGTACTTTCGAAGACACACGAACCTCTTCTGGTCACATTGGAATTAGCCCGCCTTAAACCTTAATAACCCAGTGTTGCTTCTAAGCAATATCAAAAATGTATAAATTTTCAGCCCTATTCGGGGAATATCAAAACTAGACATTATTTTGTGGTGTAAATTTTAGCGATGAAATATTTAGCTACCATGATAAACATGATTTGATGGAAAATTTTCAAGTTTTCAAAATGAAAAATCTTGAAATTTGATTTCTCCCTGAAGTGGCTCTGGGTTAGAAAGGATTAGGGAGTAATCTATGTCTACATTCCACCTGGCGAACCACCTCAATAGACGTGCAGCGGGGAATGAAAAGGAAATAATCTGGCGAAGTTCCGCATCAACTTTATTGGAGTCCCTCATTTTTGGGAGAAAAACGAACTCCCATTCCTACCCGTTCGGCAGAATATCTCTCTCTCTTAATTCATCGTTTCTGTTGGACCTGGAAATATAGTGGGGTTTTAAAATGATGTTCTCCGTTTCACTCTGAAAGATATCCATTCTCAATAGGGTGTTTTCCTATTATTTTTTTATTGCCTAAATCGAAAGATTATTACTCTGAGAGTACGTATTTCACGATTTTAGGTTTTTAAATGACGATATCTATTTTTAGCGATTAAATGAAAAGTGAAAATTTTCAAGCGCGCGAAAAGGCGATGGGTAAGTATGAATGCGAGGAAAACTCCGTGTGACGTCGTTCTGGCTCCCGCTGCCGCATGTGAGGTGACCTTGGGGCGAGGTAGCGGAGTACCCTGCTAGCAGGTAGCGCTTGGCTTAAATAAGGATTATTAATACCATATTAAACGAAGGAAACCTTCCGACCTTGGGCAGTTTTAATAGGTGATTATTAAGGCATGTTTCCCTGAAGTCTTTGCCTCATGCATGCATTGGTAATCTCAGCCGATGTAAAACTGCTATCTTCTCGTATAGAAACTATGTCCCTGCGACGTCACGTGGAGTGGCATATCATGGGCGCCAATCTGGTCTTTTTCAAATGAGGTTAAAATTGACCATTGCCATTCGTCTAAACTGGGATTTCTAAAACCAAATAATTTGTATATCATGAATACACTAATGGTTGATAACTAATCGCAATCAATGCCTTTCGTTTTCTTTGATGAAGGAAACTACCCTATGGTGCAAGCACTTCAAGCCTTACGCGCGGCCTGTGAGTCTCTTGTGGCTGCCATCCTCTTTTCGTTTTACATCTTTAAAACACTTTATTTACGCTAGTAGCAATTTATGACCAAGTTTAATTAAATTTCGGTAAGACCTCAAACGAATAATCAGTCAGGGCTCCATAAATGTCACCATGCTGTAAGAATTATGTTTTGTGATTGAGGAATAAATAAATGGGATTGGGAGAAATAATTGAGGAAAAAATGGGAAAATTCAGGGTTGGATATGATTACCTACAAACATCTCGAAATGAAACGTAGCTACAGTTTTAGCGAGGTATGGTTTTATTGTGATAATTTAAAGTCAACTTTTTATCAATAATGGTTATAATGACTCTACAGTGCTTTGAATTGCGTAGTTTTGATTAGTACTGACCAAAAAGATAGTTATAAATGTAAAATTATAAGATGATGATGATGATAATAATAATAATAATAATAATAATAAAGATTGTGGAAATCAGATAAAGTACACATAATACCTATCATTTTCTCCGCCACAGGAGTAGTGCCTCATTCACTCCATCAAGGTCTTCAAACTATTGGACTGCCGAAAAACTTGTTTATTACACTACAAAAAGCAGCAATTTTAAATACTTGCCGGAGTGTCAGAAAATTTTTCAACACAGAGTAAAAAGACGAGAGTACTTGGTGATACCCGTACCTCGCATAAAACCATCAAAAATGCTGTGAAAATATGTATAAAATAATAATAATAATAAAATGCCTTTATTCGGGCGAGGTTGAGACTAAGAAGTCCCCTCTTCCTCCTAACCCCTCCATAGCGTCAATGCAAACATATTAAAAAATAGTAGACAAACGTTTACAATATAAAGGATATACAATATACAATATTTGTGAAATGTCAAAAATATGAACAACTGTATGTGGAAATTTTGTGGAAAAAAGATTTCTGTTTGTGGGAAAAAACATAACGATAAGGGTGTAGTGTCTTTCAGCGAAAAAACCCACTGCAGGAAAACGCAAAGATAGGAAAACCCAAAAAATAATCTTGGTGTATTTGTATGAAGCGACCGACAGCAGAGGCCATCAACGCCATCAGGGAAGAGTAAAGAAAGAAATGTTGGAGAGAAACCTGGCGTCGATATTAGCCTACTTCTGACTAAGGGTGCCAAGTAGGACCACGGGTTAATGTCCCATCGGACGGATGGTGAAGTGTCCTTCTTAAGGCACTCAACCACGGAGTTTCTGAAAAATCTCTGCCACCGCCGGGATTTAAACCCGGACCAACTGGGTGGGAATCCAGCACTCTTCTTGCCTTGATCCCCCAGAAATCTTCTTGCAAAGATCCGTGGAACAATTGCCGATCCGGTCATTCTTTTCCCGTAGCATTTCCTGTGAATTTCACCGCCATATGTTCAGGTAGTGGCGTCAAGCTCCTCAAACACTAAGAATGATTTTTTCCTATGTATTGACGGAAAAATTGTTGCATCAAGAGGTTTATAATATGGTTGCTATTCTGTAAATTTAAAGTGCGTTGATTCAATTTTAATTTATTTATATCTTCTCAGGCTTAGGTTTGTGGAAGTTCATCATAGCGTTAATGAAATGTAAAACCTTGTTGTATTCCTCCAATTTATTTTTGGTAGGACTAGTTCCAACACAGCGGCGCCATTCTCAGGTACGTGAGTACGACGCCGCTGCGTCGAAACTTGTCGTACCTTAAAAAATAATTGCTGGAATACAACAAGGTTTTCCATTTCATTAACGTTCAATTTTAGTATTTTTTCTGGGTTTCAAAATCACTGGTTACAATTTGTGTTCTCAGGGACGTAATCGTATGGTAATGATACATTTATATTCTATTATGAATATTAAATTAATAGGGTAGTTTCCTTCCTCAAAGAAAACGAAATGCATTGATTGATATTCGTTACCCACCATTAGGGTATTCCTAATTTATAAATTATTTGGTTTTAGAATTCCCAGTTTAGACGAACGACAATGGTCAATTTTAATCTCATTTGAAAAAGGCCAAATTGGCGCCCCTGCGATCCCACTCCACGTGAAGTCACAGGTACCTAGTTTATATACGAGTAGATAGGAGTTTTACATCGTCTGAGATTACCGATGCATGCATGAGGCACAGAGCTCAGGGAAACATGCCTAATAATCACCTATTAAAACTGCCCATGGTGGGAAAGTTTCCTTCGCTTGTAAAGGTAGTAATAATCCATATTTAAGCCAAGCGCTACCTGCTAGCAGGGTACTCTGCTACCTGCTAGCAGCCTGCGTCGTATCAGCGCTCAAGCCTCGCCTCAAGGTCACCTCACAGGGCGGCAGCGGGAACCAGAAATACGTCACGCTGACTTTTCCCATTATTTCTACTTAGCCGTCGCGTTTTCGCGCGCTTGAAAATTTTCACTTTTCGTTTAATCGCGAAAAATAGATATCGTCATTCGAAAATCTAAGAGCGCGAAATGCGTACTCGAGGAGTAATAATCTTTCGATTTAGGCAATAAAAAAACAATAGGAAACCAACCTATTCTTTCTTGGTTTTCCTAAGTGGGTAGCCTCTGTTCCCAGTATCCCCTTGGCCTAACTTCTCCTTCCTCGCCCCATGCGAGCCACCCGCCCTCCACACGCAAGCTTCCCTTCCACCAGATAAGAGCGAACAACAACCACCCCTCCCCTCTTCACCCACCCTGCCTGTAGTAGTCCACAGCCCGAAAAAGTCCCACCCCCTCCCCCATCACGGAAACCTCCCTCTTTCAACTTCGCCTACGATCCACACCACCCTCCACACAAGCGCTCCCAACCCACTCCATTCCTTGGAAGCTATTTTTCATGCTATCTTCTATATTATTTCTACCGTATAGGTACCTTTTTCTCAACTTATACGCAACCAAACTCTACAAATGAGGTACCAAAATGCACAGAATTTATCAGAGAACATGCGACGGCATTTCTTACTTCATAAATATTGCCATTGTTTCCTAAAATTGGTTTTTAAATAATTAAAAAAAAACAAAAAAAAAACAAAAAAAAACAAAAAAAAACGATAAATATTCCTTTTGTAAACGGCGCACAAACTGATACATTTGTTCATTTGCAACAATATATCGCATTATTTAAATAACTTTTATCAAAATGCGGCTGATTCCACATTCAAGTCTCCTGTTGATACGTAAGTATGAGTCATTATGTGCGTTTAACAGAGGATAGTGTAATTTCTTCCAATGCTGTGTTTAAAGAGGTCCTCTGACCTCAATTTGTGCATGAACATTCCAATTAAATTTGTACATAAGACCCTGCCTTTTTTTATTATAAAATTAGAAACGCGCCTATCCCTCTGTGGACCTGCATTGAAAAGAGCGGGCGCAGCACGCTCGTTTTATTAAATTTGAAATATTCTTACGGTCAATATAGGTTTGCATGGTGCATTTCGCAAATCACCAGCGTAGTGGTTTAACTAAAGCAAAATGTGATAGCTATTCCTTCTTTCTTCGTTACTTTCTCCACCTCTCCATTTCTAATCACATGCGAGCCTTTCTGTCACCATGATCATTCTCCTCGTATCCCCCCCCCCTTGGCCTTCCTGTTTTATTCGACGTTCTGTGCCAGATTCTCACAGCAGGAAAACTTTGAAGAGAAATTTTAAGGATTATTAACGCGGAAAAACTTATACACTTTATTATGTATACTTTAATATTAAATTACACTTTTATTATGGTATAGATTATGCATCAAAGAAAATGAGAAGATAAAGGGATAAATATCGAAAATTGTATTGTGTTGTGATTATTTTAATTTTAATGATACTACTATTATGGCATAGATTATGATTCAAACTAAAGGAGAAAGAGGGATAATACAGCGCCAATAAATTGTGTTGAATTGATAGGAGCCAAATGCAAGAATCAAGTGTAGTAGTTGCTAATAAGCTCTACATACGTTGTTAATTACCTCTGCTATAGAAGTCAGCTTCAATGTGTGTGCACAACGTTTGGGAATTATAGAATAAAAGCATGAACTTACTTATCACCGCATTAGAAATAATTTTTAAAATAGTATTTTTAATCTTTAAGAAATGACGCCCACCTACCGAGATATTTCTACTTCTCAGCCTCAACGGACAGCCACTCATCAGCCAGCAGGCAACTCTATCTTTGGCAAAGTCGATGTCCTGCTGCCAATATTTTAAAGCATAATTAAGATAGGTAAAATCAGTTATAGGGTTACTAGCAAAAATTAACTCAATATTGATGAAATATGAAACCATGACATCCTGAAATAAAATAAAAATTGCAAGGCTCAAAGGGCATTTATTTATTTATCTCAACCGCTCCATAAATAGCGCATTTAAGGTCTTTACAACGGGGGAAGTTAACGAAGAACAACGTAGAATGATCACAATATCCATGACCTGAATTGGTGTAATCGAACCCGTGCACTTCGGTTTTTACATACGAGGACTTTACCCCACCGCCAACGAAGCCGGGAATGATAAAGGTAAACTTACGTAAATGGCAAGTGCAACCAGATGCAACTCAAGGATTTTCAATATTATTATAATTCCTAAATTAATATTTCATATTCATTAGTTTAATATGAATATGCGCTACTAAATACTATGGATTGTATTGTGATCCGAGACTGGAAAGGGATAAATTTAGCTTATTGTGCTGAGTTGATAGGATCGCATTCCGGCTTCCAATATTCGTTTGTTTTTGGCCTCTGGGCAGAGGGAAACATGGTGAGGGACGAGATAAGTAGGGTATAAGGGCCTTAGACAAATGTATTCTCCGATATTGTACCTAATTTATAGTTTCGTGGACGGAATATTTTTACCCGAAATTCCAACCCTCTTCTTCCTTAACAACTCCTCCTGAGAATAGGACAAGAGGGAGGAAAGAAGCACTGAAACGGGATGAGAGAGCGTGCGGGTGGAATTTAAAGAGGACGCATGCAGCCTCGTTTACAGAACTTCTACATCTACATGCTACCTTGCAAGCCACCTCAATGAGAATTTGGGGGTATTTTTCTTGTCTTAGGATACCTAACGAAGGTGCGCTAACTGAGTTCCGCTAATCATTAATTAATACCCTTTAATGCTCTTTAAAATCCCCCTGCGAGAGTCTTCATCAGTAAGTCATGCTTCATGAGATGGCCGACTATGCTATCCCATCCTCCTCTAGAATTTTTTATTGTTGTCGTTGAATTTCTCTTTCGATCGATCCATTTAATTTCATCTTTCTTCTGTTGCACCGCATTTTGAATGCCTCCACCCTCGATTTCCCATACTGTCAATTATACCGTTCCCTGTCCGTTGGATTAGAACATCTGGGCATTTTAACAGACGAATAATGGGAAGCGCGGGTTAATGTGCACCTTCGATTATCCATCTACATACATAGACTATCCCACAAGCCGCCTCAGTGGGAGTGTGGCGGGGGTTGATAGGACACGAGCCGCTTGCAAATAAAAATGAAATGCTTTGTCGTAGTTCCGCCCTGCATTAATTTCCGCCCTGATACGACGCAGGCTGCTAGCAGGTAGCGCTTGGCTTGTATTTGGATTATTACTACCTCATCAAACGAAGGAAACTTTCCGACCTTAGACAGTTTTAATAAGTGATTATTAAGAGATGTTACCCTGAGCTCTGTGATTCATGCATGCATTGGTAATCTCAGACGATGTAAAACTCCTATCCTCTCGTGTAGAAACAAGGTCCCTGTGACGTCACGTGGAGTGGCATCGCATGGGCACCAATCTGGCCTCTTTCAAATGCGGTTAAAATTGACCATTGCCATACGTTTAAACTGGGATTTCTAAAATCAATTAATTTGTATATTAAGAATACACTAATGGTGGCTAACGAATAGCAATCAATGCATTTCGTTTTCCTTGATGAAGGAAACTACCCTATTAAATGAAATTATTGTTCACATTATTATTAATTAAATTAAACTATTGTTCGAGGGAAGAACGAATTCCCATGCCTATCCGTTCGTGCAAAATATCTCACTCCATTCATAGTTTCCGTCGGACCTGGAAATTTTAAGTTCCTGGAAATGAAGTGGGGTTATAAAATGATGCTCTCCCTGTCGCTCTGAAAGAATCTCAATCAATCAAGGTATCTGAGCATAGCGCGCAGCCTCCTTGTCTCGAGCGGCTCGCAGCCTAATTCGTGTAAATTGGCGTTACTTGGAATAGCATAATTTGCCATGATTTGTCTGAATATCATCCAGACCCAGAAGTGAAATATTCCACCCATAAAAGCTCAGGCCGTGTCTCAGTGTTGAAATCGGTAAAAAAACTCTGAATAGAGCATATAGCTGTCAGTATATATTATTGTTATTACAGGCAACTTCCAAGAGGCATTTTATCTTTTTTCAACTAGTGACCATTCTATGTTGAGTAATGCCAATTTAAGTTTCTTTGAACCAGTTGCTATTGTTTTCAAGTCGTCAACTCTATAGTTCAGACAAGCTGTTATGAACCGGGATTAGGTTGCTCTTAACTGGCTGTATTATGTTTGTTCTGATGATGCATCTCCCGTTTGACTTTGAAACTTGCGCTGCTATCTTTAAATTTTCAAGTTTCATCTATTATATCCATGGGAATATCTGCCTTTAACTCAAACGTAAAAAATTATGTGTAATATTTAAATGCTACCGCGTGAACGGCGGTGAAATTCGCATGAATTGCCGTGAGATAAATTTCCTCAGGAGAGAGAAGCCACCACCACCACCACTCTCATTTGATTGATTGACTCTCCAAAAAGCGAGGAAAAGTTAAACTTTGCAACGTTTATTTTGGTTTTATTTTGCAATTGCAATGCGGTTTTGTAAAGCATCGCGAGCGAGGATTGTGAAACTCAAGGTAATGGTGGGTGGGGAAAAACTTGAATAGGTTGAGCGATTCAACTATTTATGCAGCTCATAGAGGAAAATGGATAGAGTAGCAAGGACATCAGGAAGCGAATTGCATTAGCAACGAAGGCGTTCATGAACAGGAAGGAGCCTATGAGAGGCCCGCTATGTAAGACTTTAAAGAAAAGGTTAGTGAAGAGTCTGAATTGGAGTGTAGCGCTTTACGGTGCAGAAACGTGGACACTTAGGAAGGAGGACGAGAGAAGATTGGAGGCATTCGATATGTGGGTATGGAGAAGAATGGAGAAGGTGAAATAGACAGAGAGGAGGAGGAACGACGAAGTGCTGGACGTGGTGGGTGAGGAGAGGCATCTTTTAGATGAGATACGGGGGAGACAGAAGGTATGGATGGAGCGAGTACTTAGCGGGGAGGGGATGCTGAAAATGGTGATAGGGGGTAGAATGTTCGGTAAACGAGGAAGGGAAGGAAGAGAATAAGATTTTTAGATAGATGAAAAGGGAGTAGGCCTTGCGGTGAGTTGAAGAAGGAAAGGCAGGCTCCCAGATAACTCCTTTAGTACTCCATGGAAACCTACCTTAAATTTGTAGGATACTATAAAGTAAAAAATGCAAACTGATCACCTTACTTACTGATCGAGAGTAACAGAATTCACGTTATACTTTGCACCAAATATGCAAATTTTAGTTATTTTTATACAGAGTTAAAAAACTATGACGCTTAAAATAAAATAATTAAGGCAGCAAAAAAATTTGCTAGAAAGTAATGCACATGCGTTGAAAATTAATTGAGGAAAATGTGGGGAATCATGCAGTAAAACTCGCTGGCCATCGTGATATGCTTGGTAATTCGTTGAAGTTTACAGAAATTTAGGATACAGAGAGCAGTAAACGGGTTCTGATAGTGACAGATTCTGATATTTAATTACAAAAAGAAAAGTAATAATTTTAATACGAAACAGAAAAGAATAATTCCAAGACTATAATAGGGGCAAAAATATTGGAGGAGGTGAATGACTGTTGTTATTTGGTTAGCAAATTAACTAGCCATGGAAGAAGCAAGCAAGAAAGGAAATTATCAGTAGAATAGCCCATGCAAAGGGATCATTCCACCAAAGGAAAGATCTATAAACGGTGGGAAATTTGAGCATAGAAGTGGCGAGACAATTTATCAGAACTTACTTTTGGAGGAGCAAATGGATCGGCTGAGTGAGTAATGACGAAGTCCTAAGAAGAGTAGGGGACAAGAGATGCCTAGTGAAAACCTTGATAAGAAGACGGAACAAATGTTTAGGCCATATCTTGTGGCATGATAGCATGACGAATGCGATTGCCAAAGGAAAATAGGTGGCAAGAATGGAATAAGAAAAATACCTCGATAAAATATGAGGAACACGTAAAAAAGGTTGTGAATGAGACCTACGTAGGTATGAAAAGATTAGCTGAAATGGGTATTGAGTAAGCAGCCGCGTCAAACCAATAATAGGATTGTTGACCACTGATAATGAATGGGAAAATGGTGAACATGAATATGTATCTAGTTTTAATTGAGTAATAAAAATAGGGTGACACAAACTCGACCCACTTGCGCTAGATTGTGTTAAAATTTACAAAATAATGCATTCACCTGATATATTTTCATTCACGGTCTCCTGCTCATCAACAACTAGCATTGCCGGAATACGATGTCAAAAGAGATATAATATATTTTTACGGGAGATATTTCATTTTCAAAACGAGAGTCGTTGGCGGTATCTTGAAACTTGACAACTTAATTTGAGCTGGGACCAGAGATGTCATGGCAAAATTAGCCGTGCCGGAACGCACTTTCCTTACCTCCCTTTAGAAGTGAAATATTAAAGTGTGTTTTTTTATTGCAAGTTATTATTTACATTTATTACAAATTTTTTGTTATGGTTACGAATGTATGTATTAGAAATTTTTAAGCAATAAAATTGATAAAAGTGTTATTTAACTATTGTGTTTTTTGTTAACCAATGCCGGAACGGCGTTCCGGCACCATAGCACTCCTGGCTGGGACTCGAGCACGGACTTAGAATAATCAGGACTGGGCACTTAAAGCTTCATCTGTCGTCGCTATTGTCGCTGACGAAAAATGATTCTCATAGATGGCAGCACTGTAGCTCGCCCGAAACATCTAGGGAGTTTTATGGTGATTGTACGGGATTGATCTTTTTTCAGCAGACTTTCGAATATAGAAGCTACTTAAGAACGATCAAATTTCTATAGATACCAAGTGCGATGTATGAGGAAATTTTTCTCGATGAAGTTTTTTGACTCTTGACCTAGCAGATGATATTTAATGATACACTAAATGCGAAGTTCGGGGGCCTACACTTAGGTTTTTCCACATTTCTATCGCAGGAAAAAAATAAAGTGTGTTAAAAATGCTATTCAGGGCTTGATTCGATATTTTAAGGATTTAAATTTGTTGTTTAGAACCTCTTTTATAAAATACGTTGATAAAATACTATCACCTCTAGTCTTGGAACGTTTCATAGCATGATATATCTCCTTGAATCGGAATTACGTGCTTATAACTCAGGAAGTTGAATTTCACTGATAAGCTGTTGCGATAAGTATTAGCTATAATCCCATTCTGTAGAATAAAATCAACAGATTTAGGCGTTACTTGGTGGAACGATGAGATATTCATGGTTAAATAAAAACACAGTACTATTCCACAACCTTATATTTTTGCGGTTGTGGAATAGTACTGTGTTTTTATTTAACCATGACCATTCTGTAGAGTTTGTGCTTGATTGACGCCGTTGATTGATCTGTTTGAAGCCTTGCGGACGGAATGCAATGAGGTAGAGAGTGTCATGTTCGGGGGCTTATTTCATGGCTCTCCACGCATTTATTTCACAGAACAAGATTTTTAATTGTGAAAATAAGTTTCAGTGCTTAAGACAATATTTTAAAGATATAAATTCATATTGAGAGCCTTTTACGCTAAGTCCTAACAAGGTAAATGAATAGGAGCACACGGGCGAGTTTTGGTGCTGCCATCTATGTTTGAAACCATCGCCGGGCGACATTGAGGACTACAGCGCTTGGCATTACCAGGGTTCGGGAGTTACACTGGGCTGGACTCGAGTGAGGTCTCATATTACCAACGTGGCAACCGAGTCGGGTTTGAGCATGACCACCTAGATACCTGTCTAGTGTGGAGTATCTAGGTGGTCATGGTTTGAGTCGGGATCAAGACTTGAGTAACGTTATGGAACTACGCCTTTAAGTCTACCCACACCGATGTTCAACTCTACCATCAGTTTCCCGAAACAAAGCAAGCTGTCATCCATTTTTGGATCTCGAATCAATTAATACCGCTGTGAGGGCTATTTAAAAGTTTTAAGTGTGATAATTCTTTTTTTAGAGCTGTGATCATTCTTATTTTGGGTGTCGTTAGTTCTGCCATCAAAATGAAAACCAGTTTTTTTACTATGAATGAAATTATAACCAAATAGCATAAGGCTGAAGAAAAGATTATCTCCGAAAGGAGTTTCTTTCTGTTGATATTCGTTAATAACGTATAGAGGAGTTAATGTTTTTTTTTCGATTTCTTATCTGCCGGCTTTAGATGAAATCAATTAGACCATGATAAAACCTTAAAAATTTTCACACCTTCTGGAATAATATGAATACTGCCAGAGGAGTAAATGAAGGAATTAATAACCCATTTACCCATAATGGTAGTTCCTATGAGCCCTTGAACTATGACGTGATATTTTTCCCATGATGCCTGAAAAAGCGTTTAAATACTTACAATCACTAATTTTTGGGGAGTCTGAGATATGGTCATTATATATATTATTTTGTACAGAAATTGTTGTCTGTGGTTTTTAATCTCAAATATGAGAATTCCGTTTATCTGTCAGACCCTTGTGCCCCCCATCCCAGAAGAAAAATCTGGATCCGCCCTTGGATAAATCTTACTTTGAACTAAAGAGAGATGTTTATTTATCATTTTTTTAACCCACCTAGCTATAATATTAGATGCATTGCTAGATACATGAAGATATTTTAGCAATGCTTTTTTTTATATTGAAAACAAGTCAAATGATTGATAAACTGCAATAAACGCACGGAGCGGCATGGTTTTCACGTATTATTTTCCATTGATGAAGTTTGTGTTTAATATTTTTTAAATAATTTCAGCGTTTCTATCGTAGAAGTCAGAGAATTCATCAGACGGAGGGAACTAAAACTATGATAAAAATTATAAATTGGAATCTTATTTAATTCTAAGTATTGAGTTAGTTTATTGAAGTGAACTATGAGTACCTTATACGTGATAACGAAATTGTATGGAGTGATATGGACATAAGAAAGAAAAGGCATGAAGGGGGTACTACCGGCAATACTGCAACTGCATTTAAAATTTCTCTCTTAAATAAATGACACATAACACGTGTGAGAGAGTATTTCCTTCACAATTTGAGGCCAGTTCACTTAAATCTTACGGGATGAAGACCGCGGTCATGCTTAGAAAGTGAAAGTCGTTAACCTTAATGATGATCGCTTGCATGCCGTAATGGCGACATGATCATGGAAAAAATATGCTCGCCGGAAATTCGTGAATCCCTTCCATTGACTAATGCATATTGCCCTTAACGAGTTGCTCAACTTTGTCGCTGCCTCGGACTTCGCATAATGGAATAATCCCCCTTAGAGACGACGGGTGGTTGTGAGGAGAATATAGTTCATCTACATCTACATAATACCCCGCAAGCCGCATAAAAGGCGTGTGGCACGGGGTGTTAGGAAACCAGCCGTCTACGCATAAAATAGGAAGTGCTCTACGAAGTTGGGACTAGCATTTATTAAAGTCCTTTATGGTTCGGGGGAAAAACGAATTCCCATATCTATCCGTTCGGCAAAAAATCTGTCTCAATTTATCGCTTCTAACGGACCTGGAAATATAGTGTGGCTCTAATATTATGTTCTCCGTGTCGCTCTTAAAGATATCCATTCTCAATTGTTCAAGCAATTTATGCCTAGCGCGCAGCCTCCGAGTCTCAAGCGGCTGTCTGTACGCCCGTAGCAGTTTTTGACGAAACGCGCAGCCTTCCTTTGTGTTTTATTCAGTTCGCGGATTGAGTCTTTCTGCACCGGATCCCATACGCTCGCTGCATATTCAAGGTGCGGACGGACGAGTGCGTAATACCACCTTTCTTTCACTTTCTCATCCGAAAATCTTCCCACAATACGATTGACGAATCCTAATTTCTTCAGGGCCATGCCTCAGATATTCCTTATGTGTGTTCCCCACGAGAGGTTCGAGGTTATTACGCTTCATGGAATAATTACAGAGCACCACTCGACTCTTTATGATGAGTGAGCGAAGAGGAGAGGAGTTACGTATGTATGCATATGCAGCCGCGAGAGACGACAGGTGATGGGAGTGACGGAAAGGTAGACGGCGTCCGTAATCATCATTCCTCTCTCACTGGGCAAGGCCGTAGTGAGTGCCGAAAGATATAATGAATAAAAGCCCACGTAAAATTTTTTTTTAGAGTTTTAGATTAGTTCTGCAGTTATCGTTATACTTGTGCTACATCCAGTTTAAAATCTCTCCGAAATGTACCATCTACGCGGGAACTCCCTCCCAATAGGGTGGTTTCCTATTGTTTTTGTACTGCCTAAATCGAAAGATTATTACTCCTAGAGTACGCACTTCATGCTCTTACATTTTCGAATGACGATATCTATTTTTCACGATTGAACGAAAAGTGAAAATTTTCAAGCGCGCGAAAACGCGACGGCTAAGTAGGAATGATGGGAAAAGTCCGTGTGACGTATTTCTGGTTCCCGCTGCCGACCTGTGAGGTGACCTTGAGGCGAGGCTTGAGCGCTGATGCGACGCAGACTGCTAGCACGTAGCGCTTGGCTTAAATATGGATTATTAATACCTTATCAAACGAGGGAAACTTTCCGACCTTAGACAATTTTAATAAGTGATTATTAAGAGATGTTTCCCTGAGCTCTGTGACTCATGCATGCATTGGTAATCTCAGACGATGTAAAACTCCTATCCTCTCGTGTAGAAACTAGGTCCCTGTGACGTCACGTGGAGTGGCATCGCATGGGTGCCAATCTGGCCTTTTTTCAAATGCGGTAAAAATTGACCATTGCCATTCGTTTAAACTGGGATTTCTAAAACCAAATAATTTGTATATTATGAAAACCCTAATGGTGGGTAACGATTAGCAATCAATGCCTTTCGTTTTCTTTGATGAAGGAAACTACCCTATTGCTTTATGGCTATGTATTTGCAATGGGGTTGCTTCATCAGGCCCGTAAAACGCTACATTCCGGATCGGAATCTACACCAGCCTTTTCTTCCCATTCCTACAGAACGATCCTCACATTAGCTACTAGCCGGAATGTTTAATATAAAAAGTTTTCCTCCAGTTAGAAAGCTAAGATGAATACTTAACTACTTAATGTCAGCGATCTCATGCAACGATCTAAAAGTAATTGAATTACTGCCGACTATTACATCTTGGTAATTTCCGTCTTAAATTCACGATGCGGCCTACACCCTTTCATTCAATCTACAAATCCTATTCCCTTCCTTCCCCTCCCTCCCTTGCTTACAATCATTTCAGTGATATGATGTAACCAGCATTGCATACGCTCATTTCCTCAGTTAACACAATATCGGCTTCCATTCAGATCTCATTTCTGGCATAAGTGCTCTCTACCTCGCATGCTGACCACCAGAAAAAAAATGAGTATTATAATGCTTCGTTATAGGTGGGTTTTCATGGGGTCAGTGATATGAAGTTACGAAGAAAATGTAATTGAATTACTGCTAACTGTTACATCTTTCTTAATTTTTACTTGACAGCGATAGATAAAAAAAAGAAATTTCTACCACCTTTTTCAAAGCTCGTGCGAGTAATCGTTACATTTTTAGTAATCAAAAGTTACATTTTGAATTCCGTTCTCACCGATCGAAAGCCGGTTCCAGCTGCATCAACCTCATCCACAGGTGTAAACCTTTTGGTAGAACATATTCATTTGTTTACAGTGCCTAACTTAAACAATTTAATTTTTATTTTATGCAATGGCATCTAAATTCATAACTCTGGTTTACATGTTAGCACTCACTGTTTTAGTAACCGTTGACAGAGATTGAATCATGCACAGGAGCGAAATTAAGTGTTTGAAATCGTTATCCTACTGATCACTTTTTCAAAGAGTATTTTGTAATTGTAATTAATTACGAATTTCATCGCGTACATTTTATTGACCCCGATTGCATTTTTCCTTATTTTTACCTACTCTGCCCAAGAAAAGTAAAATGGTGACGAAGGTCTACCCTGTACACCTTGGAAATTTAAAACTGCTAGGTTAAGTTTTAAACGAGTTATGCGTCGCGTAAAAGAACTAGTCGAGTGAGACCTTTCGAATCAACTAGAATACTCAACCTTTTGCTGACACCAACCATTTCACATTTATTCCTCTCCCATCCCTGCTCAGTGCTGTCAAAACATTATATTCTCATCAGTGTTCGTTACTATTTCTTCACACCTTAAAACTAATATTTTCATGCATTATTGATATTGAATATTTCGTTATGCTGTTGTCAAAATTACTATTATTGTAAGTGGTCGTTATGATCTATTCAAAACCTAAAATTAATACTTTTGTATCATTGATTTTATGATATGCTATGATGAATATTTTGCTGAAGCGTTATTTGATCAATTCTGAATGAAATCCGAATATTCTAACACGATGGTGTATAATTTTTCCGTATTGTAATAAATACTTGCAACTTTCCACGATTGTAAAATTTATTACGACTTAGGTTTCCATGGTACTACAAAATCTTCTAGGTGATGAATTTAACCTGTTAGGATGTCTCTACATTATCATTATCTTGAAGAGTTGTAGTAACATTGAAACCTCTATCGTGATAAATTTTATAGTCGTTGGATATTGCATGTATTAATTTTATAATCGTTTTTGGGCAGAACACGATATGTAATTTATTTTATTTGATTTTACAGGTTACCCTGGAGCATTAATAAATATTTATTGAATCATTTATCCCTGTTCCTGCTTCAAAAAGCATTAGAACACCATGACACTGCTTTTTTCTCAACGGAGATCATTGCCCCCCATTCTAACCTCGCTGCAGCTGATTTAGACATTTAAAAGGGTCGCCGGACGCGCCGGCGCGCGTAAAATAAATAGACGTGATACATATATTTTTGGAGTGGCTGTTCACCACTGCTATCACTGCGGCGGATATGGGGATGCCGGAATAGCTGCAATAATTTCTCGGAAAGAGGTAGCAGGCACGCGAAGTGAATTATTCAAAGAAATGATACGAGCCCAAACCACGATATCCCTACAGCTGATGAATGACGAAATTCAAGGGAACAACCAGGACGTAAAAAAATCTCCCAGGCCAATGAATAGAATAGTATATACCAGAACTTTTGCCACAAAATGTGACTGATTTGTTTTAATGAAAATTTTTACGAAGCGTTTGCACCATTTTCCATATTTTTATTCTCTCTGAAGGGTTTCCCATCGGCACGATTAGGTTATATATCTTTTCCTATGTCAAAATCATTACATCGATAACTGGGTTTCTGATGTGCGGATTATTTCAGTATCTTTAGTAGCAGAGAGTTTACTAACCTTATATTTCATTATTCAAGCATTGGTAATTCGAAGTGGTATGATGGCTCGCGGAAATTGTTGTACGACATCTATTCTACTAACTGCATTTCGAGTAGTGACAACAATACTTAGAAGGTTTACACAACAAATAAGGTTTCAAATAAGTAAGATAACAATACGTAGGAGGTTTAAAATAAACAAATCACTATTAGCGCACTTTGTGACACATGCACGGCGGAAGCGAAGTCATACACGACGATATGTGTCTTTCAACAAAACTTAAAATATTCGCCTTAGTAATAATAACGCAGAAAAAAACAAATCGGGTCACAAATAATCAAACTTAATGTAGAGACTTGAATAAGTTCACGACATTAGTCACGATACGATTGGATACCCCACTACTAAGCTATGGCTTCCACAGAGTGGCGTAACTATGGGGGATAAAGGGGATAGATCCCCCCCAAAACCTCAGAAAAACAAAAAAATAATATAACAATAATACTAATAATATAATAATATATAAATTTATTCCATTAATTAACATTCAAATATATTACATTAGGACATACTTAAATAATAATGGAATATATGGGTACCCCTTATTGTATAGTTTTGGGGCTACCATCTTAAATTTTTTACGGGTCGGAGTGAAGTCGGAGTCAGTGCGCGGCGCCCCATTACAATATGTGTGATTTCTGGCCGCAACGACCGCGAGTCGGGGACGACCAAATTCAAAAATTTTGGTCGGACGACTCGGGTCCAACGAGTCGCACTTGGCCTAGTGCGCGTCGTTCCATTTGTCGCAATGCTAAAACTGGTCGTGTGCCCTTGGTCGTGGTCGTGGCCGTGGAGCCAGTCAGACCGTACGGCCACTAACAGCGATTATAACGCCACGCTGGAATTTAACCCGTCAGTGCCCAAAGTTTTTTTTTTAATCCATACATATTTCACTTTCAAAAATTATTATACATATGAGCTTAAACAAAGAACACAATTCAAACTGACTGAATAATAGAGGAAACCTTCTACTAAGTATGTGCACCGAAATGTAGAAACGTAGAAATAAATTCCCTTTCATATGCTTTTTGTTGCATTGAAATTGATTGCCTCATTTGGACGTTAGAGCTCTTCAAACTCGGGTGTCTTGTTTTTTTTTACGGTAGTATCCTGGGCGAAGGTAGTGTAGACGGCAGCTACACTACCTGCGAGTCACTCACCAAACATGCGCGTGCGCACTCGCGTAGTTTTGAGTCTGTTCCCAGCACCCATTTGAACAGCTTATCTCGCGAGGTAAGGCCTCGCGAGGCCTCGTCTCGCCGACCATCCTCAAGCGATCGCAAAGACCGAATTTGCGCCCAGCGCGATGCCACGGGATCGCACACTTGCAGAGCGGTGAATTCGCCAAGGAGATAGCTGCAGCATTCGGAGCTTCATATCACATCCATAAGTAGGCAGTATATTTATCATCCTCGTTGTAAAGGAATAGTTATCTTTCACAATTCATTCACTTTGGTTGTGCACTTGCTAACATGCTTATATGCACGCGCCGCCACTGGGTGCGGGGTTGAGGACTTTGAAGGAGGACAGAATTACATCGGGTGGACATCGCAGTGACTCTCACGTGGGGGATGAATTGTTCGCACAGGCGTGCAGGAGTGTGGCCTTGAAATATGAAAAAAAAAAAGAAATGATCCTAGGAATTTCGTCGGCAATGGAATGACAACCAATTCAAACCAATGTATTACTTGGGTTCATTATCATTTCAACATAAGTAAAAAATTAATCTTACGCAGCAGTTAATTAGCCATTGATGAGGAGGTACAACACCAAGCAGCTGCATCAAGACTTGAAAGTGGTTTCGAAATTCAATAATTTAATTATTTTCGTGAACTTCCGTCCTGTATGGCATAGTATTCTCTCTGCGATGAGTTCTAAGGTGAAAGTGCAGAATGTTGGCGCACGTGATTTTTCATTTGTCATGGTATTTTTATTGATACTGCGTAAATTGTTTATTTGCAGTTATTTAAATTACCGTCCCTTTTGGTTGGCAAAGTGCTGCTATCTTTCGGCTTTGTATCATTCTTAAATTGTTATCGCTTTATCTGTGCCCAAGTGGACTGGGAGCCTCTAGGGACTCGAGGGCTTCGCGATAGTCTTTGATTTCATGGACCATTGAGAATAGTCATCCTTCGGAGCGACACAGGGCCCAACTGCGTTTCCAGGTCATACAGAAACGATAAATTATGAGATATAATTTGCCGAATGGATGGGTTTTGGAATTCGTTTGGCGCGACTGCAGTAATAAGCCCCTGGTCGTTGCACGATAAATTTTTCGAAAAATATGTAAAATTACTGCAAAAATACAACTTAAATGTATAAATTTATTTGTACTTACACCACAAAGAAATAATTAATAAGAAATTTATAATTTTATAGAAAAAAAAATCATTTGACTTCGATTTTGGTCGATGAAACCTTCATTTATACACCGATCTAACACATACTTTTGACCGTATACAGGCAACAATGCGAAATATCCGCTAGAATATTTTACCTCTTTCAAAAAAAATTCATCCATATTCTTCTTATAATCCACAGATTCCATCGAAATCAGGCTCGAACGTTTTATAAATGGGTCACTTCGATAATAAATGAGGGATTTTTTGAAAAATAATGAAGTAACCATAACGCGCGGGATATGTAGCTTTAAAATTAGCCACTCACAAAGAAGAAATCTATCCATAAAATAGTTCCAGAAACCGCCGCCAATCCGCCAATTGTCGAATAAGGGGTTCCAACTCCGGTTCACCCATTCGTTTTTCCCCCGAACAAAAAGGGACTTTAATAAATGCTCGGAGTAGCATTTCCTTTACTTCGTGAGAGTATTTCCTTTTTATTTGGTAACGCCTGGTGTCCAATAACCACCACCATGCGCTTGTTGCGACGGCTTACGGCGTGGTATGTATGTGTAGATGAAGTGTGTTTCTAACAATTAGTCCTAACATATGATGTTACAAGTTAGGTGCGCTTAGGTGTAATATTTTTCTACGATGGTCTGTTCCACGAGAAGGTGCTAAGTGAAGAAGTAGGCATCAATGAAATAGTGCAACACAGAATAAACTGAGTCACAATGGATTTTGGAAAAGAAAGTATTTCCTGCAGAGTTTCTATGCCTATAAATGTAAGTACCTCTACAAGAAATATAATAATTACTACAGGTAGTTCTGCTTGTGCAATGATATTATTGAAAATCAATTCCCTCTTGTTAGAGTAAAATATTTAAAAAAATTAAGTTCATTAGGTGAATATTTCGGTAAAAAAACATCGCCCTTCATTAGCAGCAGAGGTGTAAAACGAAACCTTCGGACTCACCTCGCATGCCTGTTGCCCGTAATATGATCCGTTTCCATTTCAGACCTAGACCCTAGTAAACTCTATGCCTAGACCATTGGAAATGTAGACGGGTGTGCTTCGAAGAAAAAAATGGCTGTGTCGGGAACTAAGAGTTGGCTCGAAGGACTAGCCTCCCTACCAACCCGAAGGAAATAGATATTTCCTTGTGGAAAAGAACGGTGAAGGAGAAATGGTGGAACTCCGCAGAGGAGGCTAAACAACAACGCATAGAAACCACGATGTTATATTTTAGCCTCCATTTTTCAAACAGGCGTCAGTCTGAGGCGTAATGCTCTCGAAGATCGTTGTGCGTGTGCCGATGTGCTTTTGTTTGATGGCGGGCGTATTGTCGTTCTCGTTTTTGTGAGCATTTGTTATCACAGTGGCCAGTTCATCATCGCGTGAAGGTTAAGAGATAGTAAGTGCTTTAATTACTTATCGTATTTCGATTAGTGATCTTAAGTGAAGTGATAGTGTCAGATTATTGGGAAGTGACCGATTCTTGCTACGCGTAAAGTATTTCTACTATTAATATGGCATTACTCTTCGTCGACTGTAAAGAGTTCGGCTGTCACTACCTCGAAACCTCGAGGTCTTCGTCCGAACGTTGGACTGGAGAATTGGAATGGTAATGTGATATTATTTATGATTCTTTCATGTTGCTTTTGTGATCTCAGAAGGTAATCTTTGAAAGCCTTTGCTATTATCTGGGTATCAAAATGGAATCGCACCACGGCGTAGCTCGCGAAATTACTCTAATGACAAATCATAATGCTAGATATATTTTAAGCGACGAAGTTATATTCTCATTGGTGCTTAATTCGACATTTTTATCTTTTGATCGTGTTCATATTTGGTCACTGGTGAATGCTTAGTTTTTCTCATAACGTTTCATGGAAGTTCTCACTTAGGCACTACCTATTGTATGCATTCAATATCAACGTCTATATACTAACGCGCAAGCCGTGTGACGTGGAGTGATAGGTCGCCAGCCGTTGACAAATTAAAATGAAATCATATTTCTGTTGTTGTTTGTTCTGATCTGTTTCTGCGGAAAAATTGTGTCAGTCAGACCTTGAAATATGAGTTCAAGTAATTGATATATTTAATATATTTGTTTTTAAATTTTGCTTGTTGTATGCTCAAAGAGATGAGTCCGGAATTTTTTGTGAATATTGTTTCTATTTCCTCGTCTGCTAGTGATTGTTATGGCCTCTGTATCCACAAACTTGTAAAAATCGAGTGGTATTAAGTCTGATCGATTCGTGATTGTAGTTTAAGTGATGGTGTGAATGATTACTCCAATCTAAAAGTCAATACGGGATTACTAACAATCAATTTATTTCCACAGAATTTTACACTGCGAAACTACTCCTCGACGACTCGAAGGATTCGAGGACCAGCCTCTATTATTCTTCGACCTTAACATTGGCGAGGTAATGTAACGTCTTTGATGATAATTTGTTGTTATTTTGTGGGCCCTGAAGATGTTCGAAAAGTATTACAAATGCACATCCAAATGAGGTTGATTTAATTTGTTTCTTGCGAATTCATTCCTGCGACATATTGCGATGTACCATCTTGAAATGTAAGTTATTGATATTCTTTGCGATTCTATGAAAAAAAATATTTTCTGCGTCTCAAGTAGATATTTTAAGGTTTGAAGGATGACACATTCTGAAGAAATGTTTGTGAAATTACAATTGTGTTCATACCTTTCAGCTGTTGCTAGGTAACGAGGTGAGGTTTACATGATGACAGGTGAGTCATGATACAATCAATGCAAGGTAGGTCGTTCCCGTGACCAAAATGAGACATGTTCTGTACATGAGGTCAGTGGAGTCAATTCGTGTGAAAACTAAACAAAAATGTAAATAAATAAACAAAGATCTACGGGTTACTCGAGCATTAGCACTTAAGTTGCCGATAATAGCTCAGATACTTTAGTCGAGAATAACTTCAGAATGCTATTAAGAAGCTTATCTGCAATCAAAGCACGGCTTTACGATATATGTTCGATTGCCTACAGGGGATATATTCACACTTCCTTTGGAACTCCTAATTAACTGCGAGAATAAACAAAGCGCTCCGATGTGACGCATTAATGAAGGCGACAATATTAGAACCGGGGTTGTTTATTGTTTTGCGTTGGTTGTTGAGATTTGATGTGAACCTACCTCATCGTAAGCGGATTATAATTCGGTTAATGGGAAAAAATGACAAAGTATATGAGTGGTTTATTAGTGTAAAAATGAACGTAGTCGCTTGCAAGTAAGTACGCGATTGAGATCCATTGTGTTTCGGAAGGGCGAAAGATTTAAGTATCTCGCGTAGCAATGAGTGTAGTAAACTTACATTTCATTATTTCATCATCCGCAACGCCATGGAAGTGCTATGATACATTAATTTCGAATTATTCCTACTTTGCAAAATTGCCGTTCAGCACCTAATTTGATAACAGCATTTCGAGAAGCAACAAACGTACGAAGGTTGCAGATAATCCTGAAACTTTTGAAAGTGACTGTAAATTAAAAAATATATTGAGATATACTGGAGAGGCAGAATTTTGCCACGGACAGTAGATCAAATAAAATGACAGTTTGAAAATGACATAAATAAAATGACAGTTTGGGTGTCAAAAATGGAATGGACATAAACGTAAAAAAGTGTAAATTTATAACTTTTAGTAGGAAACTAAATGGACCTAGGAGAGAATATTTATATTCAGGGACGGTTATTCCAAAAAGTGACCGATGTAAATACTTAGGGGTGTATTTAATGAAAGATTTAGGGTGGGAGGCAAATGTCGAACAATTAACAAAAAAGGCGTTCAAAATGTTACATTGGGTGATGAGGAATCTTAAGGAAAGTGATCGAACTACAAAGGAGAAGGCGTATAAGACATTAATCCGGCCGATTTTAGAGTGCGCGTCACTAGTGTGGGACCCGTATGAAAAGGGACAAACAGAATCCATCGAGAAGGTGCAAAGAAAGGCAGCAAGGTACGTAATGGGGAAACACAAAAAGACCGAAAGTGTCGGTAAAATGCTGAAAGAACTTGGATGGAATACACTAGAACGGAGAAGAAAAATAAATAGGCTTTGCGCACTCTTCCGCACACTGAAAGGGGAAAAGGCATGGGGGGAACTTCGGAGGAAGATTGAATACCCCAGCTATATTGGTAGGCATGATCACCAATTCAAGATGAAATGCCGGCCGCAAAGGACTAACGTAAAGAAATTCTCGTACCTTAACAGGACGATTAGGGAATGGAATAGACTCCCTGCAGAACTGTTTAAGCCCTACCCTAACAACGTAAGGATTTTCAAAAAGAGGTGTAGAGATTAATATTGGAAAATTAATATCACTGAATTTTAATACTTTCTAGTTTCATTTTGGTAATGTATTTCTCATTTGCTATATTTTTGTTTTTCTTTTTATTTTGTATAACCTGTTACCACCTGGCAAATAGCCAACTTGTAACTTGTACTATATAATAATAATAATAAAAAAATGAAGGCGGCCGAGGAAGCTGAAATATAGCCAGTCGGTGAGCACTTAAGATTTCAAACTGCATCTTTCGTTAAAATAAAAGCATTATTGCACTCAGTTACTTCAAAGCGTAATTTGGAACTTTCGTGAAAATGGTAGAATAATTTTCCTCGACCTTTTAATGAATCCAGTGGATTAATGTGACGTAAAAAAACTTTTTATCTTACCTCTAACAGCGGTGTAATAATAGGAATGGCACGTAATAGCGTCTACGAGATAACCGTTCCCTACGGAGCCTATTTAAGGTAAGAGGTATATAGATCAGCAGTCCGAGGTGCACGGTCATTCTAAGCCAATCTTAACTGCTTCCTGGACTCCAGTCGTTTCCCTGAGAGGAAAAAAACCGCATGTTAAATGCATATGAATCTAGTTGGTGGACTTCCTTTGGTACTCGTGTTTTTAACGGTAACAAAATGCAAATTTTTAATTTTAATATGAACTCTGGAGGTTTAGGTCATTCATAAAAATCATATTTACCTTACGGACATTTATTTCAAGGCTTATTATAAGAAAAGATGAGAGGTACAGTTAATACAAAAGTGGTCAGGTGTTAAACATCAATTTTGCAGAGTCAAAAATATTCAATAAAATATTTTAACAAATAGAATTTTACAAAAAACAAATTAAGAAAATTGAATTAAATTTAAGATTACCTGTGGACAGATTTCTTTGTAAATGAAATTTTTATGCTGATGATGGAATTTATTACTATTTACACATTCATGCCTGCATTCATTTAATGAAAAATATTGATTTCATATGTACCTCACGAAAGATACGAAATCTATTGAGCAGAAATTGAGTGATGGTTAGCTGAAGATTTATTTATTAATTATATTTAATGTTCGCACAACATGTACATACTTATAGTGCAAACAATACAAGAATATAACTACAAAAAATTGAAAATAAGGATTAAATTGTCTAGTTGATATTTATCTGTGAGCTTTACTGGCTTTAATTGGCTTAATTTATTTAGAAACGTCTTCGCATAGCGAAATTTCTTTCGAATGAAGCCCCGGAGGACCAAATGTTTTCGCGCTAAAAGAGTGGACAAAAAATTAAAAGAAAATCAACATTAAGGAAATAATGGGACTGTATTGTACATGCAAATTAAATCTACAAATTGACTCGACAAAAGCACAAGAGCATTTGCAACAATCTGCACTCTCTGGGCACCACCAACAAGGGGCAGACAAAAAAAAACACAAACGAAAAGTTTGCTCATCCAATGGCAGGCTGAGGAGCGCAATGCAAACACCTTGGCGCCAACAATAGTTATCAATCATGTGTGCTCGGTGATAAACATCGGATAAGATTGTTTTATCTGGAGCATTCTCACAATACTTCGCTGTAAAATCGAATATTTTGTATCGTTTATCACCTTCAGAGCGGCAGTGGTACTAATTGTAAGTATTGCTAATATTCCCAGGATGGGTAGGTTTACTGTAGCTCTCCAAATTCATTGTTCCATCCCATTCAGTCCTTTTTCTTCGGAGGGCTTATTATTCGTGTTATGCCCTGTCTGACCGGATGACCAGTTACTCATTGGGCTGTGGTGTTCCTAGAATGCCTCTTATTCTCCTGTATACCCTCTTCTTTCTCACTTCATATGTCCATTTTGTTTCCAGTGAGGAGACAGAAACTCTCTTATAAATGGATTAAATTATATCATAACTTCTCAGGATTATGAACAAAAAAGATCTTTAGGCAAAGAAAGTATCGAACTTTGATCCCTAGATTGCTCGACAATTTTTCTTTAAAATTATGCCATTTGTCGGCTACAAACCCGGTCGCAGTATCCGTGGGACTTGTCTTTTGGCTTCAATTTTAATATGAAATTCGACCTCCAAGGTCATTCGAAATCCCAGCAGATATGAAATTTTTTCTCTCATCTGATTCACATGATCCAATAAAACGACATGATTAAACTTCAACGAGAGAACAGAAATACTGTTGCGTCGTTTTTCGTGCCTGTCCCCCTTAGCAGTATAAAACCCCGGGATCAATAAATATTTTTGGTCTTTGGCTGAGAGGTCCAAGGGAGGACTGGGAGCAGTGACATTTGTGAATTCTCATTTCAGGGTAAGTCCTGGTCCATCCCTCTGCCGAATTGGGCCTAAGTTAAGTCCAGTTGATAGAAAAAAATATCAAGAAATTATCCTTAAAGGGTACTTACCGTGAGATTCCAATACCCATCATTTAATGGTGTTGATAGAAAACAGCGCTGAATCTGGGGTAATTAGCGAACATTAGGGTGGAGTTGGGTGGATTTTGAGTACGGCCTCTTGCACACGCACCGATTTTGGACGGCCGGTAAAATATCGGCCGTCCACATTCCAATAGTGAACAATGGGAGGACATGAGAGCTTGCACACACACCGATCACGCGTCGGCACCGGCAAAATGCCGGTTACCTGCCGGCCATTGTCACTGTGGATCGCCGGCGCCGGCTCAAAAACATAGCAACTTATCGTTTGACCGGTAAAAATCCGGCCAGTGTGCAAGCATCGCTTAGCCGGTAAAATATCGGCCAATATTTTACCGGCCGTCCAAAATCGGTGTGTGTGCAAGGGGCCTAAGCGGGACAATAGGGTAGTTTCCTTCATCAAAGAAAACGAAAGGTATTGATTGCGATTCCTTACCCACCATTAGTGTATTCATAACATACAAATTATTTGGTTTTAGAAATCCCAGTTTAGACGAATGGCAATGGTCATTTTTATCCTCATTTGAAAAAGGCCAGATTGGCGTCCATGCGATGCCACTCCACGTGACAGGGATCCAGATGCTATACGTGTAGTCGGGAGTTTTACATCGCCTGAGGTTACCAATGCATGCATGAGGCACAAAGCTCAGGGAAACATCTCTTAATAATCACCTATTAAAATTGACTATGGTCGGAAAGTTTCTTTCGTTTGATAGTTTATTAATAATCCTTATCTAAGCCCAGCGCTACCTGCTAGCAGGGTACTCTTACCTACCGCTACCGCCATGCTAGGCTGCAAGCACCTGCATCTTAGCGGCGCGGCGTCCATGGCCTCGCACCCAGGTGGCCTCACACAGCAGCATCCAGACGTCACACGGGCTTTTCCCAGCATTCATACTTAGCCGTCGCGTTAACGCGCGCTTGAAAATTTTCACTTTTCATTTAATCGCGAAAAATAGATATCGTCATTTAAAAATCTAAAAGTGTGAAATATGTACTCCAGGAGTAATAATATTTCGATTTAGGCAATATAAAAATAATAGGAAACCACCCTATTAGCGTGAAAATTTGGAACACGCAGTCTAGCATTCACTCTTTTTCGTCTCTTGGCAACCGTCTTTTGTCAATTCTAACCTTGAATCGTGGAAGGGAACACTGCGGGATGAAAAATAACGTGGATTAAATTTGGGATTGAGAAGTAAACTCCGGAAAAGGAATATTTGCGGCTAAGAAACCACTAAAATCCAATACAGTGTTCCCCACGAGAGGTTCGAGGTTATCGTAACTCCCAGGGACTTCACCTTGTCTGTTGCTTTTATGCTAATACCTAGGATACCTACTTAGGATGTGAATGGATATAATCCTAAAGCTAATACTTATTAGCAAAATGGAAAGGGCCCGAAGATTGGAAGACCAGGGAAGAGATGTGGAGGATGAGTTGAAGGCAATGGGATAAAGCAAAGCGGGAGGAAGCAAGAATAAGAACTGAATGGAGGCATACAATAGAGGAAGTCAAGGCCCACACCGGTTTGTAGAGCTGATGACAATGACGATGCATACAAGCGTCATTTTAAGTTCTATGAAGGATATGACATTTGCGTCACATCCAATCGCTATTAATCCCGATTATATGCAAACACGAGAGAATGGAAGAGCTCGAGACCTCTGTATCGCGAGGAGGTCGCAGCGATGACAAGGGAGAATTAGCTCTCTTTCCTTGGGCCGTGCTCTCGCCGCGCGTGGGGAGACATCACCCGTGTTTATACGTGCGTGACCATTGGTGACGATTTGTTTTCGTGGCCGCAAAGTGGTTCGTTCCATTCGGGCCGCAAGGGGGGACGGGGACGGGACAGGCTGGAAGGGGAGGGAGGTTGTGGCCGTTGTGTCATTTTTTTGCGTTGTTTCTCGAAGGGGAGTTGGAGGTGGGGACCATATGGTGGCGTCGGGTGATGCTTGGAAGGGCGCCAAAGGGCTCTCCTCTCTCCCGAGAGCCGCACTACATCTTCGGCTGGCGAGGCGGCGTGACAGCGCCTCGTATTTCACTGTCCGCGTGCACGATACAGACGACTCTCTCTTTTAATGAAGAACTATTGTCGCTGCGACAGGGTGGTTTATAAATTAATCGATTCCCTATCTGCTGCATATCCCACCCTCGGGAAGGGTGGAAACCTCTTTCCCTCTTCGCTCATGCACACAGGGCCTCGCACAAATTCACAAGATATATCTGCATCTATATTATTGGTAAAGAAATAGGGATGAAGATTAATGAAGGGAAGCATGAGCGTACCGAGCGAGGGGCAGGGGGGGGGGAGCTGCCCCCCCCCCCCCGGAAGCAAAAATCGCAAAAGTCTTTAAACAAAAATTTAATGAAGTCTTTAAGCAGTAGTACTGAATTGAAATGAAAGTATTCAACAAATTTTCTTTAAACCCAAGAAAAATATTATGTATTAGTATAAGATAAGTAACTAAAATAAAACTATTTTTTCAAGGAAATAATCTCATAAAATAATAAAGCGCTGTTACAATTTTCTTAAAATGACGGTTTCATTCGCCTTTTCCGTGCTAAAATGTCACAACTTGGCTTGCCCCCCTCCCTTGATCATGGCTTGCCCCCCCCAGACCATGGCTTGCTCCCTTAGTTATTATCCTGGGTACGCCCTTGACGGGAAGAACAAATACTTGAAAATATCAGCTTCCCAGTACAAGCGAGACCTGAAAAAAACATAATAATTGAGAATCATGAGTTTATCAGTGTCAAGGAGTCGAAGTATGTAGGGGTCTGACTAAAGAATGAAAATAGGATATCATTTGACATCAACCAAAGGCCTATGGAATGTAACAAGGCATATTTCGTTTATGTAACACTCCTCAAATCAAGTCTACTATTATGGAATGCAAAGCTGAAGATCTTTAAAACATTACAGATCTTTTGCACAACCCTCAACTCCCAATGGTCGCCGAAATCGTCTTAAAATATAAATAAGCTAATGAAAATTTCGCGGCTGTTAGTATACTGAGACTTCAAAACAGTCTCAAAAGAACGACATCCTTTCCAATTCCGAGACCTTTTTTCAATGGTTGGGAATTGCGCGTGTCCAGTGGCAGCAATGGAAGTCTCCGAGACTTATTGCACGTTGTCTCAAAGAGTGATCTCACTCCCATTCCCATTTGCGACTCGACTCTCGAGACTTAATATCGAGACTTTTAGTCTCCAGAGAACGCGTTGCTTTAGTCGGGGAGCGTTGTGGCCTAGAGGATAGAGCTCTTGGCTGCTAATCGCGGTTGCTCTTTGGCTGCTGTTCAAATACCACATGAAGCTTTCGGACATCCCAAATCAAGTCCTCGACGTGCGAAGTGGAAAGGAATAGGCCCCCAGTCCTGAATGGGTGAACTTCACAAGCCTGCGAATTAGCACGTGTTGAGCTCTACCCTCACCGATCAAGACCAACATTCGGTCTAAATCACTGACTTAGGCTTAGTCCGAGGCGAGCTCTACCCCACTTATTTAAACCAACCTGCGGGTTGAATAACTGACTGATATCCTTATTCAGTTCCGCTGCCACTCCGAGAGCGGAAACTGCGGCACGCTTCCTTCGGGGAACGGATCCGACACCTGCCGATGAGGCAGCAACTACCTCACCTGGAAATGGCCCAGCCTATCTCCTAGCAACCCCTCAGCTATTTCAACTGGCGTATCTTTATTGCATTCCATTGCACTTAAGCTGTCATAACATTGCTACATAAAGTAGGCGAACGTCTAAATCTTTGTAACTGGAGAACTATTTCACTCCGCAATACAGATTTTTAAAATATAACAATGACTCTCCACACGGCTATCAGAAGTAATAGATAAAGTAATATCTTCGGAGGAAGGTCACTGCGCACCTGGACGATCAATTTTCGACGGTGAGAGACAGTACTGGAACGAAGAAATGAACCCCTAGCAATAATATCTCTTGATGAAGGAAAAGCTTTCGGACTAACAACCCACTTCTTTCTCTTGAGAATGATGGTAAGTATGGGCTTTGGAGATAAGTTAATCAAATACCTCAAATCTCTCTATTGCGTATCTACTCATATCGTGGCTATATCTTATTATTACCTTATTTAATAGGTTACTCTAACCTTAGGAGATTTTTGGATTCACAAACAATGCCCCGCCATCTCTCTTTCGGTCTTGCATCGAGCCAGATTCTATATCCATTCTTCTTATGTCTTTTTCAATCTTATCTTTCCAGCGTAGACGTGACCGTCCCGGAGGTCGCTCTCCCCTTAGTACACCATCTGATACCGCTTTTATCATTGTCTTTTCTTCTCTTCTTGTCACATGGCCTGCCCACCGCAGTCTTCCACTTTCCATCTGTGCTATTATGCCTTGGTCTTTATAAAGTTCTCGTAGCTCTTTGTCGGTTCGGATCTTCCATATTCCCTCGTTGTATTATTATTATAGTATTCTACCGATTAAGGTAGGTTTCCATGGCGTACCAAAGAAGTAATCTGGGAGCCTCCCTTACCTTCCAGCACTTCTTTCTTCGATTCACTGTAAGGTCTACTCCATTTCAATCTATTTAAAAATCCTATTCTTCTCCTTCCCCTCCCTCGTGTACCGAAAATTCTACCCTCTAACACCGTTTTCAACATCCCCGCCCCGCTGAAGTACTCGCTCCATCCAAACTTTCTGTCTCCTCCGTATCTCACCTAAAAGTTGCCTCGCCTCACCCACCCATGTCCAGCACTTCGTCGTTTCTCCTCCTCTCTGTCCATTTCACTTTCTCCATTCTTCTCCACACCTACATCTCGAATGCCTCCAGTTTTTTCTCGTCCTCCTTCCTTAGTGTCCACGTTTCCGCACCGTAGAGAGCTACACTCCAGATCAAACTCTTCACTAACCTTTTCTTTAAACTCTTACATAACGATCCGCTCAGAAGCTCCTTCCTGCGTTGTATATGGGACCATAAATGCATCTTAAAATTTTGCTTTCGCAAACTATCAGCTTTTTTTTCAGCCTGCTTTGACACTACCCACACTTGTGAACCATGCAACACAACTATTAGTATTATGCTTTTGTAAACCCGTATTTTGGTCTTTTTTGATAATATTTTGATTTTTAAAAGCCCTTGTAAAGCCCAATAACATCTGTTGACATATTCTAGCATTTATTTCAGTTTTTTCTTGATTTGCTTGGTCAATATTTACCCCCAAATATTTGAATTTGGTTACTCTTTTGAAAGTAAAACTTTCCACTTTTAGATTGTTCCTCATATTGTCCCTGTGTTGGTCTACCCTTAGATATGTTATTTATGTTCATTTACCTCCAGTCCAATCTTTTTAGCCTCTTTTATTAGAGTCGTTGCCAGGCTTTTCAAGCTATTTTCATCTTCTGCTTGCAGTGCTACGTCGTCTGCAAAGGCTAAGACATTATCTTTTGTCCCTACTTCTATCACTTGATCTTGCGGTTTAATCTTTTATGGGGACTTTCTAAAGCTAGATTTAATTATATCTTTTAAATATATCTTATTATTATGCTTAATATTTTTAAGACCGAATGCATGTGGGGGATATTTTGCATGCGGTATGCTGATGATTGGTCAACCTCTGCCAAATATCCAAGAGCTGGCTCGCAGGGTATTATGTAGATGTAGATACGTCCAATGGCTGCCATAGATTATTGCTAACCTGCTTATCATTATCACTCATCATCATTAGGTGAGATCGATTTCGGAGACAACGTGCGATAAGTTTCGGAGGCTTCAGTAATTGTTGCCAGCGGACAGGCATACTTCCCAACTATAGAGATTAAGTCTCAGAATTAGAAACAATATCGTTCTTCTGAGACCGATGACAGATCTTAGGATACTAACAGCGGGGTTACTTTATTATCTGGGCTTCTGGCGATTAAATTCCCGTTCAATTAAGCGACATTTAATTCCCGAGTTAATTCTCAAGAAATATTCTCTGGACATTCCAGAGAACAGTATTTATGATAAATTTAGGTGATTTATTTAGGCACATATATTTTATTAGTTACACAATATTTTTGATGATGTTTCGTATTTTTATGAATGAGATGTAGTCGTTTATTTTAAAATCTCGGTATAATCCAGCTACGACCGATAAGTGGCGGATTATTTCCCACATTTTATTTTCCTTAACGTTTTAGGTTACAAGTACAGGTGCCACCATATCTAATTGAATAAATAAGAACGAGCGATAGCATAGTGCCTTTCTGGAAACAATTATTCATTTCCGCTGTTTAAAAACCGAAGAGACGTGAAATATTTCAATCCTGCCGCGTGAACGGCGATGAAATTCAAATGAATCGAAAATGAAAATGAATTGAAAAAATATTTCTCTGCACTGGGTTTTGAACAACGGACCTTCGGCTTTCCGGGCCACTGCGCAGACCACCTCGCTTACCAGGTTCTGGATACAGTTGCTACGAAGCCACCGTCCGGACGTGGCGAGGCTTAATGACTGTGATAAAAAGTACTTATGAAAGATGTATGATATTAGGTTTTCCCGGCGTATCAGTTGCAGAAAAGTTTCTCGGGTTTTCCGCCGGTTGATGTCGTCCATGTCTCCCGACGTTTCGATCTGCGACTTGCTGATCATCCTCAGGGGATCTTCCGAAGGATCAGCGAGATCAGAAAGGTTTCTCGGGTTTTCCACCGGTTGATGTCGTCCATGTCTCCCGACGTTTCGATCCGCGACTTGCTGATCATCCTCAGGGGATCTTCAGAATTATTTCCGAATTCCGATTCGGAAGATCCCCTGAGGATGATCAGCAAGTCGCGGATCGAAACGTCGGGAGACATGGACGACATCAACCGGTGGAAAACTTATGAAAGATATTTGCTAGTGATGGCTCAGCCTCCTATCTTCCATTCTTCCCTTTGAATTACTCTGTATAGCTGCATCAACTCATTCAAAATATACTCTGAAATGGTCAAAGTGCGACATCTTGCTGATCGGAAAAATAAAGAAAAAAAACATGCACTCAATGAGTCACATGCTGCCACTACAATTTCATCAACAGTCACAATAAAAGGAAAGGAATGCAAGACATCACAGGATGGGGAAACGTAATTGAGTTAATACAGCAAAAAATGAACCCATCGAAACGCTCCGTGAATTGAATCAGTAGTTTTGAAAAGTAAGTAAAATCGGAAATAGTTGGGTTTGAGTGAAGGTTTTGAGTAACGATTTTAATGCTAATCTTGGGCTCTAACGCGACATAATTCGGGAAAAAATCAAACATTTTTCAATAAGTGAGGTAAGAAATATTATACGTCCCAGAGAAAGAAAGTCCAATTACAGACTACCTCGACTATTTAGGATCTTGGGCTCTAACGCAACATAATTCGGGAAAAAATCAAACATTTTTCAATAAGTGAGGTAAGAAATATTATACGTCCCAGAGAAAGAAAGTCCAATTACAGACTACCTCGACTATTTAGGTGAAATGCCAGAAATGACATGAAAAAAATAAACGGATAATCAGTGTGGACCACCAATTCATGTTAGTTCGGAAAATATTAAGTTATGAATAAGAAATAACGGATAAAAAATTCTCCCTCGTTCGGCCATTTTATCATAACTTGAAAATGAATAAATGCAAAAGAGTCCGTCCAATTTTCATGAGTCAGTGAAGTAATTAGAGTTCTGGTTCATTTAAACGTTCAGAGAGACGCAATCTTTGACGGAGAGAATCGCTCATCAGGGTGTTTATGACAAAGAAACAATGTGAGCGCGGTACACGCGGGCCGAGAAGAAGCAGAGAAGCGGTGAACCTCTCGGCAGGAGTCAGTGACGTCATTAACTTGTCAGCGAAAGGAATGAGCGCGACGATTTTTCGTCGCGAATAGTTCGAGAAGTAGTCGACGGAACGAAAACGGGAAAAATAATTGCCTCTTTATTTTTCAAACTTAATCGCAATCGACAATAATGAAAAATGAAGCCCAGTTCGTGCCAAATACTGTTTCTCCGGCATGCTTGTTATTTAAAAAAAAATGGCCCTGAGGAAGCTCTATTTCGGCTGCGGAGGAGTTCTATACCGGCATAGGTAAGGAGCTAGGTTCATATTTTCCTCCTTATGATAAAAGGCGTCCAAGTGGTTTTATGCCTCCTCATATTTCTCCTTTTTTGTATTCTTGACTTAAGGTAATCAGTTCCCATTTATTTTCATTATATTTGGAATAGGTTTGTAAATGCTGTGCAAATCTTATTGCTACATCGAAACTCTTGGGCAAATAATGCAGCCGTATTTCAGGAATTATTTTTATTACTCGTTTGGTGGTAAAGTGGATAATCTAGTTATGGATTTACGTAAAGGGCGGCAAATATGAATTCATCACGATTGCTCACTTAACTTTTATTGCAATCCCTGAAATATTCTCGTTTATGATCGGCAATTGGATAATCACAGAGGAGTTGATTAAAGCTATTTTATTCCTTTTGTAATTACGGCCTAAAATTTGAAATGTAATGGGTCACCTGTTGTGGGCCGGCAGTCTTTGCTAATTTTGGAAGGTAAATCGAAATTACAGTCTTTAATTTATTAAAAAGTCCATCAATATAATGTGTTGAAAAGTCAAAGTGAAATTCATTATGAGACCCGAAAAAATTAAATAGTTATTTCTGTGTTGGTATACATTTAATTATTCCTTTGCTCTTTGCCGCTCCTGTTGTGTCTGTAAACCTTTTGAATATGTTAACGGCTCTGCTGTTAGCTTCGACAAGATGGCTGTTCTCAATGTTATGCGGGGGTATTAAAATTTTACAGGTTCATGTGAGCACACAGGAGAAGTGTGAGCCGACTTGCGCTTTTTGGTTCGTTGAAAGAAGAAAACGATTATAATTTTCATGGTGGTAATTAAACACCAAAAGAAAGAGATTCGTGTGAAGGGATGTTAAGCGTTTTCAAGCCATTGACACCTGAGGCGCTAAAATCGTTCGTTCTTTGAATTGTAAATTGCCGTGCGGCTTCCTTTAATTCAAAAGAGGAACGGTCCAGATGGAAACTGTTTACATTGAAAATCTTGCTCCCTTTTTCCGCTAGCCGCGATGAGATAAAATACTTCCCTAGGGGCACAGAAATATTGTGTTGGTCAGTAAAACAAAATTAAAGATGAGAACACGCGTGAATTCTATCAGGGACCTGATACGAGTGACCTACTTTTTAAGGGAGTCATCGAACCAATTCTTATTACAGGCGTGTGGGGGTGTTATGCACGCACGCAAGTGTATCAATACAAATGTGTCATCATTATCAACACTGATTAACAACCCTACGGTTGTGTGATATAACACTTTCCCGGCGAATAGAATGAATAAAAATTTTTGGATTTCCGCGCGGGTATAAAGATATCAGACCATTTCATAATAATATAACTAGCAGACCCGGCGAACTTCGTACCGCCTAACAATCAATGAACTTACATTTTAGTTACACCATTTATAAATCAAGAGCGGCTGTATCGTTTTTTATCATATTTGATTTATTATAATAAAATAAGGATACAAATTCAATAAAAATACGTAAATGAGTGTCAAAATTACTTTTCAGAAAGGCATTTTCTTTATTGAATCTACATATGGTGGATCGGAGCACGTTTTCGCGAATTTTTTTCAATGAATTTTCTTACGTTTTATCTTAAGAAATTTAGGGCATTGTAGTTTTATAAAGCAGTTAATGAAATAAAAATTCTATGCATTCAGTTGTCGTCTATTTGTGTTATTAACCGTAAAAAAATGTTTTTAGGTCTTAAGTGTGCTGCGTAAACTTGGCCCGTCCACGGGGCAGGTTAACGCAACGCTAGACCGACGCTTGACTGATGCTCAAAATCGTGTTTTATAATATAATGTATAAAATGATCACTTCAAGTATTTAATTAGTAGCCTTCAGAATGGGTGACGCGGCGGAACTCGAAACGTCGGCGCTCTTGTAATTTTTAACCCGCGCGGAAACCCGAGAAACGTTTATCCAATCCTGCGATTGATTTGACCTCTTCACTCGATTCTTCTATCACCTAATCTTTTCACTCCTACGTATTTCTTCTCCTTCATATCCTTCTTTATCTGTTCCATATATTTGATTCGAGGTCTTCCTTTTCCGTTCTTGCCATCTACTTGTCCCTCGAGGAAAGGCTCTCTGGTTTCCAGCCGGGTCCAAGGGTTTTTCGGCACCGACGTTTTGAGGGCGAAGTCTGCCATCGTCTTCAGGGTGAATAATCCTCCATCAAAGTCTTCAGGGTGAAACATCACCCTGAAGACGATGGCAGACTTCGCCCTCGAAACGTCGGTGCTGAAAAACCCTTGGACCCGGCTGGAAACCAGAGAACTCTTCCTCCAGTCTATTCGCCGGGAAAACCTTGGATCCTTCATTACTTGTCTTTCGACGATTGTCTTCATCAGATGATCATGCCTCAAGATATCGCCCATAAAGTTGTTCAGTCTTCTTATCATGGCTTTTCATGAAGCTTCTCTTCCCTCCTACTTCTTCATTACTTGCTCGGTAGATCCATTTGATCCTCATCCTTCTTCTGCAGACCACACTTTTAAGGCCTATACCGTTAATTTCTCCGCGGCTGTCATTGCCTATGCCTCACTTTCTTAGAGAAGCGTACTCCAAATGTAAGTCGTGATAAATTGTTTCCTTGCTTCCATGATTTAATTTCCCGCTGTAAGTAGGTCTTCATAATATAGCACCTCTAAATTGAGGAGTTTGCTCCTATGTTGAGCGAATAAAATCAAACCTTTACCTACCTACCTATGTGGCCACTTATACCTCAAAAGGTTCTTGGCCTCCCCAACAGCCGCTCTCCATCCGTCCTGCATAAGCTCCAGCGTTACGTTGTGCGTTTGCATGCATTTCTGCTCGTGATCTCCCAACCGTAATCTTTGGCGCCCCTGTGCACTCTATCCCAGTGATTTGCACTGTCAATATAAAAATGTAAAAAAAAAATTATGCTATGTTATAAGTATGCCATAAATATTAATAAAAATGTACCAATAGTTAAAACTAAAAATATTTATCCTCTAGCATAATTAATCCCTGTATTCCAGGCGTCGCGTCGTCCGAGGGAATGCCCCCTGGCCCGCGTCTCAACGGCTCTCGTTTGTTAACTTCATGGAACAAAAAGGGCATTATTGTCAAAAGGCGCAAGTAGGCGCAAAATCTGATAAAAATATCTATAACTCTAAGGACGTTTCTACATGACTTTGAAGGTTTCGTAATCCTACCTCGGCATATATTTTTTATAAGTCAATTTAAACATTTGAAGTCGATAATAAACGAGGTTTTAAAGACTGAGAGATTACTATTTGAAATCTAGTATTTGAAAGCTATTATATTTTAAGAAAAATCACTCTAAATAATGCTACATATCGATAGCTGTAAGATCCCGTTAGAAATTGTAGTTCCTTACGTTTTTGCTGTCTAGCAGGTACGTGTTATTGCAGCAAGTCAGCCACCCTCTGGGTGTTGGCGGCGGATAGGCAATCTCAACGCGTGACTTTGCAGCTGCATAACATTGTTATAACTTAGATAAATGCTGTCAAAGTTACAAATCATGATGAAGCATTTAATTGCGGATAATGCTGCACCTACGGCGACTTTGTTTTTAAAAGTTGCAAAACTGACTTTTGTCCCGCTAGATTAGCGATTGGGACCACTGCGGTGTTCCCAATCGCTAATCTAGCGGGACACAGTGCACTGTGCAGTGGTCGCCTGCCTCGTGGAAGTTCTTCTGCCACCATCCTCAGTGTGTAGTCCAGCTCTCTCCTGAACTCGTGGCCAGCCCACCCTAATATTCTGCTTTTAATTTGGGCAATGATGTTGGGATCTAGTTAGAGGTTTCTTGCATTATTTCTCTCTTGATCCCTGTCCTCCAGGTGCTTTGGTCTCATGCTGAGCAAAAATGGTTCAATAATTTTGTTTCCGAAGCGCCTTTTATGTTTTTTACTTAATGTCCAGATCTGAGATCCACACAATGCAATGAGTAATATCATTCAGTCACAGAGGCATACTATTGTGCTTTCTGCAAGAATTTTACTCTTTCACATTTACTGTAGGGTGCAATAACAGTAATATTTAATGTCAATGAAACATGCACAGAAATTTGTAGTTGAGTGAGAACCGAATATCTAGTAGTGAGGAGAAACCAAGATTTTTTTTGAAAGTATTCGAGAGTAGATAGCAAAGATCTTGTACCCCTTGTCGCGACTCCTAAGTAATTGTAAATACAAAGATGACCAGTACTTAGGAGTCGTGACAGACGAGAGTAAGAATGAAGAGACAGGAATTAAAATTAGAGTCCTGCAGGGAAGCAGATGTTATTGGGCCATGCAATAAATTTAAAGAATAAAATTCTCTGAAAAAGCACAACAGTAAGGCTCTATAATCGAATTAATGCAATAGTGGGGGTGAGAAGCCGAAGGGTAAAGAGATTTTGTTCTAAACAGAGTTAGGTACAGAAATTAGGTAAAGAAAACAAACGAGATCAACTAGATATTTAGTAATGCATTTGACCCTCTCAATCAATATATGTCGGATATATCATCAAAGATAGCAAAAAGTTCGCTATTAAAAGAAAGGATACATACATATCACAATAACTTTCTGCAAATATCTTAGGATTGCCTTCATTTATGCATGAACGCGTTTGTTCATGGGTATTTCATAAGTCAACAAAGTCTCAAAAGACAAAGCCAAGTATCATGTCAAAAGATCACAAAGACTAAGTATCATGCCAAAGACTTATTGATTCACGTAACAATATTCCGGACGGGCTAAACTGAGATTTTTCGTTAGAAATTCCATTTAAGCCAGCTCAACCGGAAGATAAACTATTAAAATACTTGTCTAAGTGGGGCAGTGCTAGACAGGTAGATCAATTCAACTATTTGGGCTGCACATTAGAGGAAAACAGACACAGCAGTAAGGAAATAAGGAAGAGGATTGCGTTAGCAAAGGAGGCATTCGTGAACAGGAAGGAGCTTCTGAGAGGATCATTATGTAAGAGTTTAAAGAAAAGGCTAGTGAAGAGTATGATATAGAGTGTCGCGTTTTACGGTGCGGAAATATTGACACTTAGGATGCAGGACGAGAGAAGACTGGAGGAGTTCGAGGTGTGGGTATAGAGAAGGATAGAGTAGGTGAAGTGGCGAAGAGGAACAACGAAGTGCTGGACATGGTCGGTGAGGAGAGGCAGCTTCTGGATGAGGTACGCAGTAGACAGAAGGTATTAATGGAGGGAGTACTTAGCGGGGAGGGGAATCTCGAAAACAGTGTTATAGAGTCGAATGTTAGGTAAACGAGGGAGAGAAAGAAAGAGAATAGGATTTATAGATAGAATGAAAGGGAGCTGGCCTTATTGTGGATTGAAGAGGGGGAATGGGAAACTTACAGAACACTTCGTGAATACTCCAAGGAAACTTTAATCTTTAGAATACTTTGATATTAAAAATGTGGGCTGCATGAAATGGTTTTGCTAGCCTCCTAAGACCCCGTGGGTTGTCGACCTCTCTTAATGGAACACATCACATCTCCAACGCGTGCCACTTCGGTCATTGTTACAGGGGCTCTTGAAAACAATAAACGTGGGAAGGGTAGTATGGCGTGTTCAACTTGTATGGTGCAGCAGAGTGAGGCTAAGGGGGTTGAATAAATCGTGGCAGGCAACCCCTTTTCACCCTGTTGTGGGGGCAAAAAATAAGGGGTTCAGGTGGCGAACGAACTCTATTGGCTGAGATGCCGCGTCCGCCGTCGGCGGGACAAAGCCACAATATAATCCCTCCTCCCCGGCCGAGTAGAAAGAGGCAGCAGCCTATTGGAAGGCTGGTCCACGGAAGGAGGAGGAAAGAAAGAGTTGACTTGGTGGTGGAAGGCATTGGGTTTGAGGGGGAGGGGAGGATGATATGGGCGGAACGGAGGGGAGGAGGGAGGGTTTTTTTTTATAAAGGGGTGGGATGTGCCTTTAAAAGGTTAACGCCCACAAAAAACCTGATTCACTCCCCCCTTCCCTTCTCAACCTTTCTTTCTCTCCCTACCTCTAGATTCCTGGCTGATTTTAAAACTGCCTCGCAAAGGAGGGTTGGGGAAGGGAGTTCGAGGAACTGTAGCAAAGATACGGTAGGGGAGGTAGATGGGGTGAGGATACGTGGATGAGGAGGAGGGGTAGATATCTCTCGTTTGATCCCGCCGTATATACACACAACATCGTGGAGATCGGCAGGTCCGATTGGAAGCTCTCCGGCGAAACATTGTGTGCCATCATCATCTTAAGCCAACGATTCCTTAAGATTGGTGTAATGCGGCTCTTCATCTCACAAAATCTCTGCCACTGCCGGGATATGATCCCGGGCCCACGGGTTGGGAAGCTAACACTTTACTCAACCCACCATCCCGATTCCTTAGGATCTAAATAAAAGCTAGATCAAACCCAGGTGGTGGTCAAACCTCTCAAAAAGTGCACCTTTTTGCGTATTCTCTTGCAGGTTAACGGTGTCCTAGCACCTACTGTATCACGCCTACTGAGACATCTTGTGTATACATGAAAAATACTGGTTTTGGGGTTCATGCTGGCCTCGGATTTTGGTTAATGAGTAACCACCTAGAGCGATTTTGTATCTGTTTCTTCTGAGGTTGCATCCAGTGGAAAATGATAAATTCGTAGCATCATCATAAGCCAACAATCCTTAGATTGGTTTGACGCAGCTGTCGTATCCGCTAGCCTTTTCGTTGTGACGTATTTCTTCTCTTTTACATCCTTCATAACCTGTCCTATGATACTAATACAGGGGCGTCCCCTGCCTCTCTTCCATTCCGCCTTTGAGTCTCTAACGGCTCCAGGCTTAATTCGTTCAGCATCGGTGTAACGCTTTCAGTACTCCCGGAGCAGTTTTCGAGGAATAGCTCATCTTAAGTTTGTATTCTATTGAGCTCAAGTATGAAGTCTTTCTGTGTATCCCAAATGCTCGCAATATGTTCAAAGTGTGGCCGGACGAGCGCGAAATAACACCTATATTTTTCCCTTTAAATCGAAAATGTTCCCTCAACACACTTTACGAATCCTAGCTTCTTTGCATGCTGAAATCCTAGCAGTTGAGGCAAAGTAGAACGGGAAACTCCAAGGAGAAACTCATTGTTAAGATATATTATTGTTTTCATGTTTTATGAAAATTTATTCTAATGAAACAAAAATACGTTTCAATATTATTAATTTCAGCTATGTCACGAAAAAGAAACTCGTTCATGCACCGATTTGAAAACAAATGACGCAATATATACGATTGCGGACGAATTTAATGGTAATATTTTTGTTCATCCGCAAGTAAATTATGTAATTAGCTTGGTGATGTAAGAGGATTCCTGAATTCGACCATAAAAATTATTTTCTCAGAGAAATAATGTATACCTCGTGAAGTATTTCTGAATTTTTTCTACCACACGGTTTTATTGTATTACGTTTCATCGTCACCCGTGTTGGAAAGCAAAAATTGTTCTCACACATCGATTTAAAGAACTTACGTGTAAGTTAGCTTAATTATGAATTAATCACTTTTCGCCTATTATATATATTATTTAAATAATGATATTAATTACCGTCGTCAATCAAAGCTCAAGTTTAATGGTATGTGGCCCCGATCAAACGGTCCTGAAATTGCTTGAAGACAAAATATAACTGCAAACTGAAGTAAAACCCACTCAATAAATTATACAAATTGTGAATAAGTAATTTTTATAAGGAAAGGACGCTGTTATAATCTTAAACTTATGGCTACCATCTGAGGTTTACGCTGCTATCGAAAGTTGCGGTTTCTGGCAAGTGGTTATTTCTCGGAGAAAGTACCTACTCTTTATAAAATGAAATTTACTCTGAATTAAAAATTTATAAATTTTTTTGTAATATGTAATAAATATAAATAGCCTGGGGAAAGATGTTTCCATTTCTTCAAATACATTCCGTGTGCTTTGTCGCTCTCGTTCCATTACGACACTATATTGTTATAAAAAGGTATGGGTTTTTTACATTCCAATTTGGACGGTGTCGGCAAAAATCATTGACGATGAAATATTAATCACTGAGAGTACAGATGATGATATCCATTCCATTACACTTGATACTCATTTTATTTTTCATTTCACTCAGTGATTCTACCCGAAGGTTGATTTGGATTGGCAGAGATAGAGCTCACCCCGAACTTGGTCACAACAAACCTCAGGCGTAACAGAAACAGAGACGATCAAATGATTTCTTCCATCGAAGTATCTATGTACTATGAAAAGCGAAGGAAAACTTATACTGAGTCCCAGGGAGACTGAGTAGAAAAACTAAATACTTACAAAATTGTTCTTAGTTGTAGCAGTAGAAAATATTGCACTCTTACGGTTTTCATTTGAGTGAAGCTCTTATACAGGGTGTCCCATCTATCTTGACCACTCGAAATAACTTTTTGTCCAGATGCAAATTCAATAATGTGTCAAGCAAATGTTCACTAGCCGTCAGGGGGACATGAATCATGCATGATTACCTTCCTTGTAGCTTTGTTATTTACAAAGATATGAACAGCGGTATGTCTTTTTTAAATGGCACCCTATATTTTTTATTCGGCAATACATTTCCTATCCTATAACTCCTCCTGTTCATATCTTTGTAAATAACAAATCTACAAGGAAGGCAATCATGCTAATTAATGTCCCCCTAACGGCTAATGAACATTTGCTTGACACATTTTTGAATTTGCATCTGGACAAAAAGTTACTTCGGGTGGTCAAGATAAATGGGGCACCCTGTATTTTCAACCTCAACCTTGTCTGTAAGCCACATATATCATTCCCCTACTCGCCTAGGCCGTCTTCTCGTCTGTAATGCTCACACCCAATTCGATTTTAACATGTCTCTTTAGGTATTGGAATGATCCTGCATGTTTTCTCCTTGATACCGTTGCTTTCAACTCATGGTCGATGAAATTAGTAAGTGCCCATTGAAGTTCCAGGGATGGGCAAGCGACGGAATGACAAATGAATTAAGAGATTGGGCTTGATACAGGAAAACTGAGCTAATTTGGGACAGAACGCAATGGGTGCCAGAATTAGCCCTGTATAAAAAATAATTGCCCGTCCGGACTGGAGGGAGTAGCTAAATTTAGGGCACTATATAACTATCGCAGATGATTACGGCAAAATGGAAGGATGATATGGAAAAGTAGGGTGGATGCTGACCAATGACGATGAGGTGCTTAGTGACGATAAAAATTCTAGTCAGGGATTAAAAGAAAATAAAATCTTGCCAGTAATTATTACCTCTCGGAAACAGTCATCATTACCCTTAAAATAAAATTCATTTTGGGAGACAAGATGAATTGAGGAAAAGGCGTCATAAACAAATACCATTCGTGTTATCGAAAAATTTCATGAGCATAATTATAAAGAGGTGAGGCCAATTGTAAAAAACATTCTGTGGAAGCACAAGGGGTCGGATATCTTAAAAAAACTACTGGTTGCTTTCGGAGTAGTTTTATTTAGATTTCAGAATTTTGACGAAGTTTGTATATAATAGATGATGAATATTTGTAAACAAAGCCGATATAATCATCATGACAAAAGATAATTTGGCAATGCAACTATTGTGATTAATGCGTTTATATTCTTAAACTCGTATGTTTAAATTGTTGTATTGGTCCTCAGTATTTTATTGTCCAGATTACAGTTAAATCCAAATCATACGAGATGAGAAAATTATCCTCAATGCATGATTCCGTGTGAATTTCAGTGGAGCGCGACGCTCGATTTGCGCAATGTCTTGGCAGCAGGCGGGAAAGGAGTACCGGCTTACATTGTATTGCGTTCAGTGCTCTCCCCATCCTTGGAGGCTGTCTGGCGAGGCAGCTTCAACTACCCTCCCCTCCCCGACTTCCCCTTCCATAGCAACGTACTTCATTTTTAAAGTTTTCATTACATTGCCAAGATGGCGGTCGCATGCCTCGCGCCGTCCGCCATTACTAAGTAGAGGTGGGCATTTGGACGAGACGAGTAACGTTATTTAATAAATACCAATTTATCGTTCTTTCAATTCGAACAAAACGAACCAAGTGAACACAATGAGCCAAGAAAACGAGATGAACAATTGTTAATCAAAATTAACACAGCGAACCAAATAATAACACGATCCAAAATAATATGACGATAAATGAATTCGGAAAAGAGTGAATTATGTCGGTGGTGAATCACTAGAATTCCAAAAATAACGCAGGTTTTATAATTGGAATTTTGAAGTGTTTTTTCCGAAAGAAAAAAGTGAAATTTCTGCCAATGCAATTGCTTATTTTTATACCGCTTCGCCCCAATTACTTAAACCCAAATTTTCCAGAAGTATTATTTTTCAAATATTTCGGAAGTAATATTCTCTAAGTCACTCCATTCGTGAAATTCTACAAATGTCATCAATGTATTCGTCATTATTTTATAGCAATTACTGAAATAGGCCCGGAATACTTAGTGTGGGATATTACAACTTCTTTTCCGCTCGATTTCATTTTCCTTCATACGACGATTCTTCATGGACCACAGCCTCTGAATCAGTGGCGTAACTATGGGGGGATGAGGGTATAGGTCCCCACAAAATCCTCAGAGATATTAAAAAAATATTTAAAACTATTGTCTTGTTTTGATATAGAATGACTTCATCTGCTTAACGTTAAATTTTAAGTGTCATAATTATTTAAAATATCTTTCTAGGTATGCCATTTTTCAAAAATAGTCCCGGAAGTTGCCTGGGGGGAGGATCGCCTCTCAACCCCCGACATTCTCAACCGTCGACTCAATTTCTTCTTGGCAATAGTTCGACATCGCATACCTCACCTCAGATTCTCTTCACGTGCCGAAATACTTCATTCACTAGGATTATTACACCCCACTCACCGCCGATTGACATCAGACATCAAATTTCTTTACCGCATCATGAATGGGTCCTTCAGATGCATTTATCTCCTAACATTATTCCAGCTCGCAAAACCCGCAACACTGAAGCTCTACACCAGCCCAATTTCCGTCCGGAAATATCTCATAGATCCCTCTTTTACCGCTTACCTTCTATTTTCAATTCAATCACAAATACTTCTTCTTCTCTTGACCTCTTTGCCTCCCGCACCAATTTTAATAACCAATTGAAAAGACTATATTTTATACACCGACCTTTGTATATATTGTAGGTATATGTTGAAAATGGTTGTTATTTATGAGATTATTTTTTATACATGTTTATTAATTATATTTACATAATTTATTTTGTTTATAAACCCAATGTAAAGGCCTTAGTGCTTTTTTGGTGTTATATAAATGAATAAATAAAATATATGAATCCCTCCCAAAGCATATTCCTAGTCACGCCACTGCGTTTCCTTGAACCACACGATCGCCAAGAACCACTGGGACCGCATCAGCCATTTGATTCCATTAGGATCTATTCAAAACGAGCGCTGGATTCAATTCATATTGTTAATGGCAATTAACTGTTCGAAACTAAAGATTCATTCACGAACGACACAGTTCTAGCCATTAGTACATACCCTCGATTTAATGAAGCAGCTTGAAAAGACCGCTGCGTTTTCTTAATGCTGCGTTTCTCAAATAGTTTAGAAGTCATTGCATTGCGGCGAAAATCGAAGGTAATGATGGAAGACGATAAAAATGGCGACTTAGTAAAGATTACTCACTGGATTTTAATAGCGACCAGACTATAAAATTAAAAAAAATTTCGGTACATAACCTTTTCACCGTTCGCTTATCGAATTTAGCTCTATTAACTCTCTCATCTCATCAGGGTGGGTTTTTATTGAAGACGAAAAACGACATTTTTATGGAGATTACGCAGAAGAGTTTATTATGAACCAATTTATTGAGACTTTAGCAAGCCGAATGGTGACTGTTAAATTACATGCATGCTTACGCGAATTCATGAGTTTAAAGCGAGTTCTTCATGAAAATACGGAAATTGCCTTTCGAGAAACAGCTATTTTATTTGCCATTCCGAAGTTTCAATGTGGCTGAAATGATGGCAATAAAGCCTGCTCTATTTTCTTGTTTTATCTTATAACTCGGGATAACATAAAATACACTTATACATTGTAAAAGTTTGTTTCAGAAGAGATTTACTAGGTGCTAATTCCTGAGGTTAATAATAAGAGATATTTTCAGTGCTAAAGATAGACATTCCTTTTTTCTTGCTTCCATTCCGGTTTCAAATGCACTTCAATCCTCGAAATTGCTGCATTTGCTGTGCCATATCTAATTTCACTCTCGATCTACTTTCTTAGGAATGAAATCGTGTTTCTTTTTTCTTTTCATAGCGCATTCTTCCCTTCTGTCTGTTGTCAAAGTCTGGTGGTAAAAATAGTCCAACTTTTCGGTCTGTTTTGTAAGCACTGGTGCCATGATTTTCAATGCATCAAAATCTTAAGAGAGCAAAGCTATAGCATTAGCAAAATATGTTAATAAATAAAATTATTACGGAGGCTTCCGCGGTGAGTTAATTGGTGATTGTTTTTCGGGTTCATTCCGCGTTGATTCGTATTTTTATTTGATTTATTTCGTAAAATATGAGTCAACACGGAATGAACCCGAAAAATAATCACCCATATTCATAAATATTTAAATAGACGGAAAACCTTCAGGATTGCGTTCTCTTGAATGATGATGAGGCGTAAATATTTATTCCAAGGGAAATTTAACACGAGTATTTGCCTAGAGGAGTATAAAGGAGACATAATCTCCGTGTATATTCTAAGAATACGGCGAACAATACCTGGCCATTTCAATACTGAAAAAAATGGAATATTTATGGCGAAATATTATTTTTGACTACTCCAAAAAATTATGCAGAAAGTAAAGGTAAGGAATAAAGTAGGAGAATATAATATAATAATCTATTTTGTAATATTGTTTCATAAAATGGTTATTCGACTTGGAACAACTCAATATAGGTATGATAGACATTAATATTATTCCTAAAATTGTTGATAGTAAATTTATTGATGCATTGACTAATGATGAAGTAGTATCAAATACTGATATTTATTTGTTTTATTCTGTATCTTTTTTCTTATTCCTACTTTAGGAATAAAAAAAAATAATTAACGATCGGTATGAAAACAATTATAGATAAGATAAAAAATAAACATAATGTCAATAATCTCATTGGAAATATTTGAGGGGATATTTTAAAGAATGCTAATTTAGATTGTAAAAGTAATCTTAGTTTGAAATATAACGTTATTATTTATCGCATTATTTACATCAGGAGTATTTTTTTACTTTACTATCGTATGCTTGTAAGAGACAAGCGCTTACTTTCAGCCACCTAATTAGCCTTCTCATATTTTTAAAAATTCAGTTAATAAAGTTTTAATTTGAACTCTTTCAATGGAAATGCGTATTAATCTGTGTTTGGCACCACAGAAATGAAATAATCCAGGTCGTTTCTCGAAAAAAAAAAATTGCTTCGTTAATACTTCATAGTATACAAGATATTTCCTTCATCATCAATAGTCAACAATCGTAGGATTGGTTTGACGCAGATCAGAGACAGAGACTCAGTTATTTAGAGCAGCGAAATTAATTGCTGCGTAACGTAATGGTATTACTCTACCGGTTTTGTACATATAAATACGAATTTTGCAAAACATGAAGAGCACAGGTTTGCCTTGCCACTTTAAGCTTCCACAACTATTTGAGAAAGTAACGCAGCTGTCTTCGAAATGCTTCCATGCTATAAAAAGGTACTGGCTCAATGAAGCCTTTTTTTGGGCTAAGAAATTATAATTGCTCTTTGAAGGCCTCATTATGAACTAAATGAATAAAAATGAGAAATGATAAGCCGAAGAAATTTCCCTGGTGGGATAGAAAATTCGATTATGAATCAAATTTATTAACTATAATGCGTGCCGCTAACATATTCATTCTCATTTACCCGTTTTTATCTACATATAATTAAAATATATAAATATCATTTCCTTAGTCGAAACCGTGCATCAATCATTCAGATTTGACAATTTGACTTGTGCGCAAAGGATTCTCATGATTTTTCTGCTGCTCTCCCAAGCGTAGAATGATACGTTGCCAACGGAACGTAACAAGAGTTTCTCTAATGGGCGCTGGTTTGTTTTGCGAAGGCATCATGGAACATGGCGTCTGCGATAGCTGTGACTTAAACCTATTGCTCTGAGTACAGTGAAGGAATGTCAGTGATCCCAAATGATGAATGACTCTGTGTTATCTCATCTCGTCATGAGAGCTAATAAATACTCTCATGGCGAGACCTTGCATAATGAATTAGTTTGAAATGATTCTGCTCCTTTGAGGTTATAATTTGGGTTATCTTCCCATCAAGGCTTGAGGTATTATTGCGGTCTATTTTCAACCGAGAATTTGGAAGGGTAGTTGACTAACTTTTATATCCTTTATATGATCTACAGAGTTACGCCGTGAGTCATTGCTCATTAAAAATAATTGCGAAGCGAAAATTACGGATAATCATGGGTTAAAAATGTTTGATCTCGTATACTGCTCTGGCAGGAATAAGAGGAGTGATAGTCTCACGTTTTTGAAAGACCTTCTTCAGTTAGATGGAGGTTCAAAATCTCTAGCCGCAATAAGGTATTTCCTGGCTGCTCTTTTATTCGTATTCATAAGTTTAGCGTGAATATCCTTTGCACTCCGATTTTCTTCTGTATTTTGTCGTATGAATGCAATCACTTTCGTTGCAATGGTTATCATAAGTATTGTACCCGATCAATATTACATCATATGATGTAATATCATAACATCAATGTTGTAGATAGCCTCAGATGATTGCCATTATTAGATAAAATCATCATATGTCCATCTGAACATTAATTTGAATTTTTATCTCTTAACTAAGTAACAATGCGCATATTTTTGAGCGTTAGTTTTAATTCTGGTTGCAGTTGTATTTTCGTCCCTAAACAACATCGGGAGCGCGAATCACATAACCTTATCTTTAGCTGTGATGATGTGCACATTTTCCTAAAAATATTGTTAGCGTAGCAGAATACAGATGAAATTTTAGCTATTAATCTCTTCTCATTACTTCCTTGCGGGTGAATATACATATTCCCATGAACTTCGTCCATAATACTTCATCGTGTGTAATATTTTTTCAATATGATACAGAAAAGAATTTTTTGGGTGCACAGCTGAAATAAAAAATATTGAAACGTTTTTTCGTTTCATTTGAGCACGTTTTTTCATGAAAAATATGAAAAACAGTACGCTATCTTAAAAGTAAGCATTTCTTTGGAGCTACCCATCCCACTCTGCCTCAACTGAAGGGCCTCATCAATTATCGCCTACCACTGGTCGTTGTATTTAATGACCGGAAAATTCTTGGTCATACTTTAATTAAATTTATCTTTCATCCTCTGATTTGTTTTCACTACACTTCTCATCTTTCCCACTAGTTTTAGAACTTCCTTTTAACTTTCTCGGTCGATGTAACTTTTTAAAACAATTCTTCTGTCGCTTTAATTTGAGAAAAATGAAACGCCTGTGGAGAATAAAGCCTTGGATGAAGCTCCAAGCAAATCTATTCCAGAGGTACTGGAGAAATTGCAACATTTGCAGAATATTATCGAATTTCATGAGGAAATTAACGAAAATTTGTAATAGACCTCGTTTAAATGGTTGGAAAGTTCCTAATTCCTGCTCTTGAGTCAATCTCGGCAAGATAACAAACTAAGGTCATTTCATAAGCAGGAAATGAATGAAATTGATTCAAATCAAAGAAGAGAGATTAAACGGCTACAAATTGTTTGCGTAACGTAATTTTAATTCGGTTGGTTTTTCACACTAACCATCTAATTCTTTAGCCATTAATTGGGCATAATGGTGCTTGAAATCTTTGTTAAATCTCCAAAATGAACTATGTTAATGAGAGTTTTTATTCACAGGTACTTCTACCAATGCGCTCTGGGGAAAATTCAAATATAAAATGCAACAACCGACCTAAATACCGCGAAAAATGGCAATGAATTCATACAGAGAACTGTGCTTCTAAATGCTGTGTTCACTTATTAAATTACGGGCTATCGAGATTGAAAATTTTGGACAAAGCGCTAACTAAAAAGATTATATCTTGGTGATTTCGATAGTAAATATGTTATATTTCTCATAAAATCTATTACTTACATACAGTCTCTGTCAAAAGTCGGTCCACAAACCAACGACCTGTCTTCGTTATTTTTCGAAGTCGACCTTTGCGGATTGCTTACGCGTTCCTTGGTCATTTGACTTGATCGGCTTGTGCAAACGGTGCAACTTGACAACTTTAGCCCTCGCCAAGAGACCCAAGCATGATTTCAGTGGTAGGAAGGCCCCGTGAACGCTCCTCCCCTCTTTCTGGAGATTAACCCATCGTGAGAGGAAGTGAGAGGGACAACCAAATCGTTTGGTAAACTTATAAAGTAAATGTAGTACAATTAAAAATTTCGGAAAATTTCGAGCATAATACTCCAATATTTTTTTCTCAACATGGCCTCAATGAAAATACGAAAATATATATGCCAATGTTAATATTGTCGTTTGCGTCACGGCTGCCATCCATGCTCGCGTTCACCCGTGTCGAGGGCGAAGGATTTTAAGACATTTTTCAATGTTTACCAGTGACATATCAGTTACTACCCAATTTTAAGTTTATTCGGAGTACGAGTGGTGCCTACATTTGGAATACCGTAACTTATTCCCATTCTGTTAATATAAAATAAGAAGAAGTATTTTAATTTTTTACCTAGAAAAACCACCGGCAGAGATATTGTTTTATGAGAGAAGATAATCTTTGCACTATATTTTTCAGATGGGCATTCGGATTGCCTTGAATTTCTTTGAAGATAAATATAATTTTTCAGCGAAAGAAGTAGCGAGATATTAATGGGCATTGAGGAAAATGGCAAGCTTTCAGACTGCAATGCGTCGTAGGAACAGTTGTCCTTTTCTTTCTAGGAAATACTCGTACATTAGTAATGTTCGGTGTTTTTTAAGAAAAATAGTGCGAGCAACATCACCGTGGCATTATGATTGTGAGTCAACCATTTATGGTGGTCATGAAAAAACAAAATTTACCGGCCCTTCTGAAATTAAAAAGGGAGTATATTTGATTATTATGAAAGGTATCTTGATAATGTTGGATTACATGAAAGATTTTACGAATCATCCCGCCTGCGCCCCTCCCAACTTGAACTTACCACTTAAATTAGTAGTAATGCCGATTGAATTGGGGCCCTTTCTTTCTGTCCATATCTTTACCTTCATCCTTCTCCTCCCCCCGTACCTCAAATCTCTCCTCTATGGATAGCACTTCTTCATTTCTTTTCCTCTCCGTGCATCTCACCTTTTCCGTTGTTTTTTTATACTCACATCCAGGATGCCTTCATTCTTTTCTTGTCCATCTTTCGCCGTCGTCTAAGTTTCCGCACCGTAAATCGCTGCATCACAAACTTTATACTTGGTAGCTAATACATATCGTTTTTATTAATTGCGCAGAAATAGTCATCAGGTACCCGACACGATATATATTTTTTTATCGGATGAAAACTGCATGCGTAGTATTTTGTTTCTAGGATAATGATCGGTATTTGTTCACTCGTAAGACTGCCACAAGGCATTCATTACGTGAGTGTAAGTTCTATTATTGGTGCGAAACCACTTATACGTATAATAATGTAGAGGACATTCACATGCATGATACCACCAGGCGCCAATTACGACTGATTCTAGCAGAAAAAAAAGAAAAAAAAACGGGAAAGACTTAGTTTACCTCGCAGTGAAAGGGTGAAAGATAAAACATATACTAAATGTGCCCTAAAATGGTAAGAAAGAGGCAAACAAGTCATGTAATTAATGTTTCCGAAGGTTTTTTATCTATCGAAAATATATTTATGATATCTATTTAGACATTCAAACTTTCGATTAACACGGAGAAATGTGTTAATTACTTACTGATACCTTGAATACAAGAGCATAATTTTAAATATTTTCTTAGGGAAATGTTAGTAACGACTGGAATAAATATCATAGTGAAATAAACGTAATAATTTGGCGCACATTATTATTTATTTATTTCTCGTATGATGAGACGCGTAGAAATCTGTAGGATAATATATACCCCAAGAAAATGCTTTGGAATAATTAATGCGCCTATCAGTGTGTCTAAAATATTAATATATAGAACAATAAGCATTGATCGTGTTTGGTAATTATGTGTTAAAGGTATAATCTAGAATGTTATTTTGGAGGCAACTTTTAGAGTACTTTAGAAATATTTCAGACGTAAATTCCGATTTTCGTTACTTACTTATATTGTATTGTGACGCAGATACGTCTAGGTATTTTTTAGTACAATCCAGACTACTCAGACCATCTGTCTCGGAATACTATCACAGTGAGGATCGCGTGACTGAGAACTTATGCTTCACCTGCATTCTGGCACAGGGAGTCGGGGAGATCGCGAAGAATCTAGGAATAGAGAAGAATGCCTCAGTAAGATTTTGCGGATGGTGAGAGTAAGTCAAACTGGCCCATTCAAGGCGCGGAAGGCATAAGCAATACCCGAAGTTCGAGCGCAGCGGGAAACGTAGTCGCTCGCGCTGGCCGTGGGGACCGACTTTTGAAAGTGACTGCACCACTTTTCCCCTTCTCCATGCGGGGGGAAATCTGATCGCAATTTTAAACCATTTTACCTTGCAGTTAAAACCGTAATCTAAACGACTTAATAAAAACCACGGGAATGATAAATAAATTTCCGAAACGTGGGCACCTATTTTTCGCGAAAAAGGACCTAGACTTCAAAATTTCATATTTATAAAAATTAATATCTTAGCTACCATAGTTTGAAAGTAAATTATTCACAATAAAAAATTCTTTTCTTGAATCTTGGTTGAATGCTGAATTTTGAAAAGTTCCTTTTACCATTATGAATGTGAATTTGTAGTAAGTGTTGATTGTGTTCTAGAGGAATACATTTGTTTATAATCGTTTGAGAATTATTCACTTATATAGAGCTCGATAGAAATCTGTTGTCTACCATAGGAACACCTATCCACCACCTGTCAGGGTGATTATACCTACATAAATGCATAAATCTGATTCTCCCATAAGTTATGTATTTTCTTCATCTAAAGATAACACATTATAACATAGACTTTTGCGAATTTGAATGAGTAACCGATTCACCAAATCGAAAAGTTCATTTAGGAATGTACAATATTTTTTATAAGCATCTTCTGTCTTACGTTGATAATGAAGCATCTTTTGAATTTCTTTTTTGAAAATAAACAAATTAGTTTTTTAGCCAAAATAGGCAACGCATCTCAGGAGACACATTCCATTATGTATTAATTATTCAATATTTTTTCAAATAAACTAATATGCACTGTCCAGTATTTTATAATTACAATGCTTATGTGTAAAAGAATATTTTCACCTAAAAATTTGGATTGTTGACCGATTAAATGTAAATGAAAAGCCCTAACATAAGGCCTCGAGCTATTTCCATTGACCCTCGAGTGATTTCCACGAAAGAATTCGTGCTGACATATCTGCTAATAAGTTTTTACTATAAATTTTTATGGCTGGTTCATACACTTAAACCTTAGAGGAGTCGTAGCCCGGCCTTCTATTCATAACACATACCATATTATCACCAGCACTCAAGCAAAGTCCGATTCTCCTCAGAGTTTATGAGTGCACTTGCTTTTAACTCGGCCTTAAATCTGCTTTGACATATTTACCTGCCGGATGTAATCTCCTCCTATTTTGAGATTAATTGAAAACGATGAAAAAAGTTGCATTGGGTCATATCTCAAGCTTTTAAGGAATTTTTACAGAGTAAATATATAGCTGCTGGCCTCGGTGGCGACGGGGTAAAGTCCTCACCTGTTAAACCGAAGGTCGCAGGTTCGAGTCCCGCCTGAGTAGGTTGCCCCATCCAGGACATGGGCGTTTGTGATAGTCCGTTGCTGTTGATTGTTAGAAATTAAAGGCTCTTAAAACACTATTTTCGGGGAGATAATGATAAATGTATGGATAAAAAGTCATTTCCCCACCACACGTCATGCTTTAATAGCTTACCAAGTCTCTCGGAAATGCATATGAAATGTCTCAAATGTTTCACGTTTTTCACAGCGTACGTCCAGGTATTCCGGTAAATTTATTTCATTCTTTTTGTGTACCCTTAGAGCTTTGAGTATAAGGTATTTTAACTTATCTCATGAAAGGGAACTGCTTTCTCAATTCCACTACTCTGAACTGAGGAATCTCATTACCGATGCAGAAGTGGCATTTCATCGCATGCGAGGTTTCATCGGTTATGAGACATTTATCAGAAATAAGTTCAGTACAAAAGAAGCGATTTTGTCGTCAAATCTTCTGTTTTTGTCTGCTCAATTGGGTATTGACAGGTCTCAAAACCCTTCGCAACTAGATCAGTAAACCTTATGCATGTTGTCGATAGATATCCGGCATTCTTCACAATGGTTTTGATGCAAAGGCTGGGCTAAAGGCATCAACGAAATGGCATGGGTGAACATAGCAGTGTAGATTTGACGCACTTACAGTGTTACTCACTTGATAAACGAATTAGGCTCGAAGCCGCTAAAGATTTGGTGGCTGCGCGCTAGAATAGATATCTTTCAGAGTAATACGGAAAATGTCATATTAGAATCCCATTTTATTTCCAGGTCCGAGAGAAACGATAAATTAAGGAAGGCATTTTGCTGTACGGATGGGAATGGGAATTATTTTTCTCTCGAAGAATCAACGACTTCAACAAATGCTAGGCGGAATTTCGTTAGAGCTAATCCTTTTTATTTGTTAAGGGTTGGTATCCTGACACCCCCCATCACACGCCTATTTTGGCGGCTTGCGGGGTGGTAATTAGAGTTAGAAGTAGTTTTCCGGGTTCTCTTACATATGAGAGAGTTCGCAGGAATTTTATATTGGCCTCTTGGTCTTGAAAGAAATTTTCAGTTTACTGACGTTGGAATGTTGGCTACATATCTGACCAAAATGTGTACCATACGCGTATTAATATTTTTTTCAGCGGAAACGTGGTAAATATACGTTAAAGCACATGTTATACTTGAAATATTTCATATGAACTTATTCTAAATGGCCTTGACGAACCAACGCGGAAGAAAAATTGCAGGACAAAATTCATAGATAATAGGCTTCCTTGTAACAGCCTATTATTCCTATATCAAATTTTTGAACGATTTGTCTCAATAAAACACGAGAATAATGCTTTTCTTCCACTTTATCTTAACATTTCTCATTCTATTTTCAATTTTGTAATATCCATTTACAATTTCACACCCGTTTATCGCCATTTCCAGAACAAATTTTTTTTAACGGCGTAGTGGGAGTCATTTTGAGAGAACTGCGAAAAGCCCAAAGAACTGCAGTGTATTAAAAGACATTCAATATAATGAATACTGGTTTCATTTGGAGGAACTGAGAAATACGGATGCATTATGATTCAAATACCTTTAGGGAGATCGGATCAATAATTTATTCGACCCGGAAGATTGTTGGTTCTAAGGTATCGTGAGATATAGAGCGGTATAAAACTTGAATAATATACATTGCACTTCCTAGCATATGGCCATTGACCAATGATGAATGGCCCATTTAACACGCGTTAGTCAGTTGAGATCCATTAACTTATGAAGTGGAAAAGTGCAGATTCATATTTTGAAGTAGTCGTGATATTTATTTGAGCAATCATTTATTTGCGTACGCCTGCTTTAAATGCATAATTTTCCTCTTGGTGAATCACCTCACTTTTAGCCTTGCATCACTCTTTCTGCTCTAGTATTGGTCACCTCTGCACTGCGTTTAAAGCTAATGAGTCAAAGTTGCTATATTTTACAGCATGTCATTCCTTCGTCAGAGTTTTAAAATATTAATGTTTAGAGGACAAGAAATCACTATAATGCGTTTATTTGGCCGAAAAATGTATCAATGAAAAATAATAACCATATTACGCTCATTTCTGCCGTTTAACTCTCTGCAAGTTACTATTTTCTAACCCTGAAGTTTTAGACGGTTTAAATTCGCAAGTTTTTGAGACATTATGGGAATATTAATATGGGAATAATCCTTGCTACTCATCATCATGCTCTGCCGCTTTAACATCCCGGTTTGGTCCTTGGCTCCCTCTATAAAATTCCTCCATTCATTTCTTCTTGCTTTTCCCTCCATCTTGTACATCTCATTTCCTTCGTATCATCCTCCTCATCCTGAAGCCATCTCTTCCGTAGTCTATCTCTTATTCAGACGCCTTCCACCTTGCTGTTAGGTATTATGTTCTTATCCATACTACATGGCCCAACATCGCCAGCCGAAACGATTTGGAAAATCTAACTACTTATATACTTCCCTTGTAGTATTTCGTGTATGCCCATGATAATTATAATTCTCCATCTCTCTCCTATCATTGGACCGCAGATACTCCTCATGATCTTTCTTTAAATGTTCTAGCGGTTACTTCATCCTGACTTGATATTGGCCATTTCTCAGCTCCATAATTAACAATTGGTCTAACTATAGAGTTTTATTGGTCTTCAGCTTTGTAATCCTTGATGGTGGAGTCAATGTGTAACAAAGCACATTTGCAAAATGTACCTTGTAATCTTCCATTAACCTTTGGTTGATATCAGTAGATTTCATATTATCATTATTATGTTTGACTCCTGGATAGGTAACCTCTTTTACACCCTAGGGTCGAGCTCGAACTCATAATTCTCTATTATTATGTTTTACTTGTCTCGCTTTTTCTGAGAAGCTGACATTTTCAATTATTTGTTTTTCTCTTCATTAATCTCCAGCCCTATTTCTTTGTCGTTTTTTTCTGATTCATTAAAAATTTATTTTAGGTTATTCATATTTGGTACAAGTAGTGCTACATCATCTACGCATACAAATCCTCTTAATTTCAATTCAATCATTGCATTATGTACGCCTGGACAAGATGAATAAAATGGCTGAGAGTGACTTATTTCCTTGCCTCTCTTGCTTCTGATCTTTCAAAATGGTTTTTGGCTGGTAAGTATTATCTTCTATAAACGCGTTTCCGTTTTCTGTAATAAGTCTATTTTGGTCGATTTCAATGTATCGCATTGCATTTAACTGCAACGGTCGTGATACAAGTGCTTGCGTGTGAAGATAGACATTTGTTTACGTGTGAAGATAGATCAAGGAATAAATACCTATTAAGAATCTTCTCGCAGTAGTAAACAAAAGTTATCTACATAATGGTCACATGTAAAGAGGAAGATTGTATATATTGGTGAAATGGCGTGGAGCCATACTAGACTCATCGGATTGGGTATGGCGCATTGAATATTTGAATCTAACAGATACGTCAAGGAACCAAAATTGTGGAGTATGCATATTCTGCGAATAAATCAATGAAATTATTTTTAAATGACTTTTTTACCATTCTGTTTTAGGTGAATATGTCACCGTTTTCCTCTGAATATCGAAAACTAGTGCAGTTATATACCCGAGGTTCATATTTTCCCGGTCCAGCATTGTGGTGTACGTTTCCTAAAGATTCACCAAGACAGCATTTATTTACTGTTAGCCATGTAAATTAGTTTCACGTTTAGGCAAACAACTTCATAAAATCCCCGTGGACAATACGAACTTTGAAACTAATATTCAAAGTTTTGTAGAGAAGGAATAAAGCGACAAAAAGTTTGAAATGTTTGCGAAATGCTCGCGCAGTATGAAATATTTGAAAAAAAAACGAAATGACATTTTCGCCGTTTTTTTGTGAAATCTGCTTTACAAGTATTCAACAGAGGCGCATTTATGCTTAATTCAGGCCTAGATATAACGCATCTGCGAAAAAAATGGGCGGATGGTACATCGAAGAATGGCCGTGATTAATTTCAGGTATTCTAATTCACACAATCTATGAAAAAATTGAATAGAAAGTAATAAATAGGGTATAAAATTACATGAACCACAAATGAAGTAAGCGCCTGCATTAAAAATGAAAAACAATCGATAAAATTGTACCGGGACCGTAATTGGGTTGGCGGTATTTCGAAAACCGAAATAAGTATTCGTGCACGGAATTTTGAGGCCTGGATCTCAGACCGCCTCTACGAAGGCAAAGAGCGGGCGATATTAGAAGGAAGATATCAGGATGGTTGAGAAGGGGAGAACATTACAGTCCTCGGAATTTTTTATTTTTATTTATTCCTCGCATTGTACGAAACTTTTAAAAGGGAGAATGGAAGAGCGAGAATCGAGGAGAAAAGAAGGGTGGCGCGTTTTATATGCGAGGCGTTAAAAAGAGGAGAAAAAAGGGAGGATCGGACCAAATGGGGATATATAAAAAAAAAGAAGACGCGACTCTCTCTTTCTTTAAAACTGCCTCTTTCGGAGTGAGCAGTTTGGGTGGAGGGAGGAAAAAAGGTTTGGAAAAAAATGAAGAATTATCTCGGGAGGGAAATGAGCTGGGAGTAGAGAGGGCGGCTGGAGATAAAGGGAAGGGGAGGGGGGTGAGGGGCAGTTGTGTGGCGCCTCAGAGGTGGGCGCCCTATCAAGAGTGCCCTGTGGATCGCAGACCGTCTACGAAAGCAAAGAGTGGACGAAGGACAGATATTAGGGTGGAAGAGAAGGAAAGAGCAATTTAGTCCTCAGAATTATTATTTTTATTAATTTCTTGTGCTGTATGAAACTTTTAAAAGGGATAATTTATTTATTTTATCATGGAAAAAACATTTTAATAACCTTTTATGCCCTTATGCATCAAATTTGTAAACTCTCTTATTCATTAATTGCCCTGATGAAAGATAAGTATTCCGAAACGTGGACAAAATTTTGCATTAATATTCTTCAAGACCTTTACTCCAAGGCACTTTTCAAAGTTAAACATAGAGCTCAAGAGAAAGGAAATAGAATAAAAAGAAGAGGAAAAAATCTCAAAAAGGGATATTGGAGGAGCAACAATCGAGGAATGAATGAATATAAATATTATACGTCGATAATATCTTATGTGGAAGCTAATATTGATACAGTTTGGTCCCGTGAATTCGAAAACGTTCTATCCGAACATAAGCTTTATCCAAGAAGCTTCGAAATTATTATTTTTTAATAAAATTAACCTGATATTATTTTCTGTTAAGTTCTCGCATTAAGGCCTTAAACACAGCACAAGAATTCGTTTATGTACTAAGTTTAGTGTTTTACACAATATAAAATAAGAACTACGTACAATATTCAATACTGTTTTAAAGTAAATTACAGTACCTAATGAGGAGTGATGACTGCCCAACATGCCTGGCGCGTCTGGGAGTTTGCAGGGGAGAGACATAGATTCATCGCATGGTACTCTTTTCCCTACCCCCTTGGTTGATTCAGGGGAATTGGTGGGGTAAAGAGGGTAAAATGGGATGGGGCAAACCCGAATCGAGGAGAGGGTTGAAGAGAAAAAAAGATGGAAGTGAGATGGGCGGAGGAAAATGGAAGTAAAAAAATTGATGGGTCCTGGGACGGCACCTTGTGGGACTCCAGACCGTGGCGTCGCGCCGCCCGCGTGGAAAAAGCATTCTCCAATACCATACCCCTTCGAAACACTTAACAACCGGTTCGGAGATGACCCCCATCTGCTTATCAGGCACCCTCCCAGCTCCTTTTAACTCTTTCTCCTCCAGCTATCTCCGAATTTTCTTCGTTCGGACTGGAAAACCGGCCGTCGAGAGACCACGCTCCCCGATCGACCCGTCTCCCGGCCACATGCTTGCTTCTACGTCCTTATCTCACTGAAACTATGTGTTAAAAAGGGTTCCTTTCTTGTTCCTCTCTTTTCCTCTTCTCCCCCTCTCTTTAGTTCACTCCCTCCCTCGCAGGAATTAACCGTCGATACCCCTGCGTCACAATTCGAGAGTTTCCTCTTCCAATGTTTTCGGGTACGAAGGTGAGATGCGTGATCCATCATCGACGGACTAACGCCTCCTCGCCTATCGCATCGCCCGACGCACTAATAGCCAGTGCGCCTCTCGCTTCTTTTGTTTCTGTAAATTAAGTCGTCAGGTGGCGGAGGCACTCCTATCGAATCCGTCCGATATGAGCATTTTATATTTTTAATTTACAGTCTCGGATGAAAATGAATTTATCGGCGCCATAAAGATAGCGGTGGAAGTGAACGAGGCCATGATGGAGTTGGCTCTCGAGAAGTGCGATTCGCGAGTCCAAGTGGACTGAATTGGACTCTTAAAAGGATTTAATTAACTGCAGTTGTTATTCATAATCATTTGGACTCAAGATAAACGTCAATTTACGGCTTAAATTTATTAGCTATCGGCATGAGCAGTCATGGAAATGCAGTGGATGACTGGGAGTCGATTAAAAACGGTGTCATATTAAGGTAAACGCGGATGAAATAATTCACAAAAATGAATGAATGTAAGTCTTACGCGCAGATAATATCTGCTACTGAAGCTAATATTGACACTTTGAAAAAAAGTAGCTACCTCTTTTTGTATATTATTTATAATTACTGTGTGACTGTGTACTTTTCTACGAAGCTTTATTTCATTTTACCACTGTTGTAGTAAGAGCTTGACTACTTGCAATAAGTTCAAAGAGACGCTTCCGTTGATACTATACTCATCATGATTAAATGAAAGTGTTTAGAAAAATTATGAAGAAATATTGTGTGCTGACAAAGTCTGGTAAAGACGTGATTCGCGAGTATTTAAGTTTCGGCTACATTTGTGATATAAGTAGGCAAGGATACAGATTTTTAAATTAATTTCAATAGATGCCAATCACAGGAAAATATGTGAATGAATTGTGTATGATTGAATGAAAAATATAAGGTCAGTCCGATGAGAGGAAAAATAAAGTATTTAAATCTGGTCCATAGTTATTTTAGACATCGATGCAGTGATGTTTCAAGTTATTGCTCTCCACTTTGACGTCCGTTTGCCACTCTATTTCATCTGATAATTATTCATAAATATTCATTTCTTCCTTGCTGGTTTCCTAATGGCGCAATTGAATACATTAATTGGAAGAATTAACCAAAAACTGGATCCAAATGATGTTGGATATCTTGCTTGCGAGTGCACTGCAATTACAGACATAGCGAGACACTCGCGTATATTTCATCGATATAGCCACATACCGTTGTCTAACCCAAGAATAAAGCGTTGTAATGAGCGTTAATTTTGATGCTCGCATTTCTCCTTGTCGTCCGCAGCACTTGAATGACCTCGTGGCTCGCGAGACATTGGATCGAATTCAAACAATCGATCTCACTAGAATGTAACTCTAAGATTGTGGACGGAACACGCTTAGAAATAGAAAGGGTGTGTACCATATCCATAAATAATTCACGATCTGAAGGTGTGTGCTTGAATCGTTCGAGATTAGGCAAATACCATTGACTAACCACAGAATAAGTGCCTATATTTGACCTTCCCATTCCATTCTTCTCTCCCTTTAAAGCCGTTTTACACGGAACACGGAATTGCGCAATCTGACGTACGTGCGAAGGCGCAATCAAAATTGCGTCGTGTAAAGCGGTGAATTGCTAGAACACATGCGAGAATGCGTGGTTGCGAGACGGAAAAATAGCCCGCTCTAATTTCGTTCATGCATTCGCGCAATTACACGCCATTTTAGAAATTAATGCAGCTCCAACCTGCGCAATTCCGTGCCCCGTGAAAAACGGCCTTTAGGCTTACCGTTTCCCTGTTTTTTTTTCCAGGTGTCGTGCCTCTACTACTATTACTAGAGTCCTCCTTATTGCCGTGGTTTTCCGTATCTCCGTAATTGTTGGTTTTTTCGGTGTCCCCCCAATGTACTACTGCTTCCAACCCTTCTTCAAACTTGTCAAATACTTCCCCACTTCTCCCTCAAAAGTATAATAATAAATGATTTTCTCATTTACCGTGATTTATTGTGAAAGATAATGGCTCTGTCAGCCGAAACGAATCGTAGGCATTAAATTCACCGTGGAAAAGTGCGACAAATTATATTTTATTTTACTGTGCCGAAGTTCCACTATATAACGCCTAAATCAATTTGTTAAAGAATAAAGAGTTAAAATGACCGTTTGGAAATATTGCGCTTGGGAATTAACCGCAAACAATCCATCCCTTGAAATAAAGCAGAGGAGATGTGTCATTGCCGTGGAAACAGAACAACTGGAACCATTAGAACTGAATCGGAACATTTAGATCAGATATTGGGTCAGTCACCTCGGAGTCAGAATTGCCATTCGTCGCAGGCCACCATTTCTTGGCACGTAGCTGATGGCGGAATGTGCTGAAGCGTTGGCTTGAGGAAGCGCGGAGTTTGTTTATTTTCTATTTTCATATTAAAAAATTGAAACATGTTAATATTGAGGAATTATGCAACACATATGTATTGATAAATGGAGAGTTTTTCATTTTTTCCGACGTTATCATAATAACCATGCTTCAAAACATTTGTAGAATGGTTTTAACACGCCCAGGAAAACATCTCAGCTCTTTTTGAATGTCCGACGATCTTCATATTTTCCTGTTAATCCTTAAAAAACTCATATCTGCCTATTTCCCTTTAAGACTGTAGGGGGGGTTTAGCATAGCATTAGTGGATAACGCCTTTTCCACACTGGAAGCATTTGCGACGACTCGACTTAGTGGCGGAGTAGTTTTGAGAGTGCAATCTAGAGTACGCTGATTTACATAAGAAATGGGCAATTACTGTTGGTAATGTAGGCCTCCACCCATTTCTCATTCTTTTTTGGAATTTAAGCATGCATTCTAAAGGGCTCATTTCCATTCCTGAAAATTCTAGCTAAGATATTTATTGTGATTAGGTAAAAATGAGCATTAAATAACAGCTTCGTTAGTATTTTGCTATCGCATAAAGTTCCCAGTTTTTTCTTTGTGCAAAGATTGGAGATGGTCTTTCAGCTTTTCGGCTTCACTTCGCGACAGTCCTTATCCCTTTAGTTTATCTGTCTGTAAATCTAGCTGATAGTTATCTCCATTTTGCTGTGTTTGTCGCTTGCACTAGAAATGGGCGCAAGGTATTAGCGCGGAAATTAGATTTTTTTCTAAAATGCAACATGATCGAAAAAGCTAACAATAAAATGCGCCTTCTAGCCATGAGGATATTCCACATTGATAATTTCATCACGGAAAAAGTTTTCATCATTTCACCACAAACATTTATTACGTAGTCATGTGGTGAAAAGTTATTTCTTCTTAAGCCTAGAGCAAAAGAGCAAGTCTTGAGCTACATATTTTTGAGCGTCAAACTTTGTGCGACATAATTTTAAAATCCACTCATGTGGACTGAATATCACCTCGCTGATCCTCCGTGATTTACATGACACTCTTGCGTTTGGCCTTTTGGTATGAAATTTCAACTTTTAGTTTATGAAATATCTTGTAAGTTCTATTTCACGATTCGGTTGACGCTCACTTTAAGATTGACCAAAAGAATTATTAACGAAAAATAGAATGAAATAGAAAATCACTTTGGTACTTCACTGCTGAGTGCTCTGCTGCTATCAGTGATCGATACGTGAATGACAGGGATTCGCTACGTCTTCGTTGCGGTTGAGTACAAAAAATCAATCAATCTGTGTCTCCAATGAGCCAGAATTTGTAAAAGACAACTCTACATTTGCTTCAAGTTGTACACCTATAAGTTCTCAATTGCTAGTTTTTTTAACTTTGAATGATTGTTAAAAATTCTTTATTTTAATACTAAAAATGGAAAAGTTGCCTCTCACTTTTCATGAGTTATTGACGTCATTAGAGTTCTGGTTCATTGAGTCATTCAGAGAGACCCAATCTTTGATGGAAAGAATCGCTCACGATACCTTTTCCTTACCTTTGCTTTCATTTTACTTGGGATCACTTTTCGTTATATACGGTGTGTCCCAAAGAGAATGACCCGATTTTAAATGAGATTATTCATTAGGAAGAAGGGCTTAACATCAACATATTGTGTACTAAATTACTCAAAAAAGACAAAAGTTTATAAAAAAAACCATCATAAGTGCTCAATATGCCCTCCATTGGCTGCGCGGACGACATCTAGCCGATAGCTGAATTTATCCCAAACTGAGTGTAAGGTGCCTTCTGTCACTGAAGCTACAGCAGCTGATATTCATGTTTTTTGTTCATCAATGTCACGAGGTAAGGGAGGAACGTAAACACGCTGTTTAACATTTCCCAAAAGGAAAAAATCGCATGGTGTTATGTCAGGGGACCTAGGAGGCCAAGAGTGTAATGCCTGTTCTCGCGGTCCTGTACGTCATCTTCAGCGAGACTGGATGCACCTTATTGTTAGACCTAATTGTTAGACCAATGGTCTAAAGGCCTGGTTACACGGTACATTAGAATGTACAAGAATCTGTACATTTTTCTGAATGGTTTTCTGAACAGATTCTTGTACATTCTCATGGACAAGATCCACGAGTAGGTGGTTACACGGTACATTTTTTCGGACATTTTTTCGTACATTTTTAAATGCGCAACAAATTATTTCAACTTCAAATATAAACCAATGGAGAACATGCAAACTTTTTTAAAAGTACTAGAACAATAAGATACTTACCTCAAATAAACTTTCCGAAAAATTCGCGGTTGAATAATGTTTTATAGCTGAGATATGAGTCTTTAAAAATAATCTTCATCGACTGTTTGAAAACACGTGACGGAGCGTGCGCGCGTTGATGACAGACTGAGGAAGTGGATAGAAAAACTGTCTATGTAGGGACTCAAACGCAAATTTGGCGAATATAATTGCTGCTTTAGCGTCAAACTTCGGATTGTGAATATATTGGGTTGCCAAGGCGTTGTTGAAATAAATAAAGACGATTGTTTGGGGGCTTTGGAAAGATTAAATTTAAATAAGTTGATTGCAGATTGTGATCTACGTTACACACCTACATCATTTGCTTAATACAGTAAGTATATTGCAGCATGGACCTTCATTAGAAAAACGTGTGAAAACCATATAAATCGTGTATCCCATAAAACCACGTAAAGTGCCCCGACGTCTAATTCCTCTATTTACTCGCCGGAGAAGTTTTTTGCTTGTGTTCGAAGGGACAAAAATAAGAGGAATAAGTGGTTGATGATCCACAGAATGGAGTCAAATACATTATCTATATTGTCAACGGGATATCCTCAACGTAAGTACACTCTTAAATCAGGGTTACCGCAGGATTTTATCAAGTTACTTATTTCACTTTGTAAATAACTCTATAAATGTACCTATCATTCTCCCCATTGTAGGATCAAATTGTAAGGAAAGTGACTGTTTACGAGAATAAATACTGATTACGATTAAACCACGGTGAAAAATAAGGAATGTAATGGTCGGCTGGCCTCTCGTCACAGGGAGCCCCTAACAAGGAATATTCACGAAGTGTCTTCCGCCGATATTGTTAAAATTTTGTTGGATAGTAGTGTTCCATAATAAAAGCACATTTTCAAATTTTCTCGTGCCCTTACGCCTTGTGATATAATAAACAGGACAATAAAGGCAGTTTAATTTTAGACTTGAAAGCGAGTGTGTCATGATTTCTCTCCATCCTTCTCCTGTGAATCGGCGCACGCTACAGGAATATACGAGAAATATGAGGCTTTTGGCAAGGTAAACTCAATATTTATTACTGCGATTCCCATAACGTTCGCTGCATGTCAACGCAACACCTAAAATTTCGACTCGTTTTGCAGTCGGTCTCGATTCAAAAACAGGAACTTGAGTAAATACAGCGTAAATAGTACTTGAATCTTATTTCTTTACCTATCACGTGCTTTTTTATGACCTTTTAACGATCATTATGATCTCAATCTTGGACAATTCTCGCGGTTCATACATTCAGCGCCTTTCCATCTGATCCTTCCTTTTACCCATCCCCTTTTCTTGTGTTCCATTCTTTCGCTACCCATATCCAATCAGTGAGATATCCAAGTCAAGCAAGATCATATCAAATCCAAATAACTATTGGGGCCGTACGTAAACAAAGAAGTCGCCTATACAAGCTAGATGAAATGAATGTGTCGTTTTCGTAGTCTGCCACCAGGTGACTCTGAGTTCAAATTGTATGATTGTCTGAATGAAATTAGAGCAGGCGTTCAGAAATTCATACATTCTTACATTTTGCGTGGTTACACGGTGCATTTTCGCGTTCATTCTGAGATTCAGACATTCTCACATTTTCTTGTACATTCTCATGTACCGTGTAACCAGGCCTTAAGGGTTGCACGCTCCACATCAGCGCTCGTAGTGATATTCAGCGGATTTTTCTAAAACTCTAAATGTAGGGTTCTTGCTCTAAACAATGCTGTTCACATCTGGCGCTGTTTCGCTTGCCTAGTGACATTTGTTTCAATATTATTACAATTTAAAATCGGGTCATTCTTTTTGGGACACACTGTATCTTTAGAGAAAGGTTGGAATTGTGTGGAAATAAGACGTTTTTAATTTTTCTGTGTCGCTTTATAAACAGAGCGTCAACATTCTTTTTGTTTCCCAACTGCTCTCCTTCTGTTTTGGAAGGAAAAAAATAATATATCGCGTAATATTGACAAAACTTGCTCTTTCACTATCGTATGAACACCTACAGCACACACTACTGCACCTATCGTTGAATATAGAGCTTAAGTATTGATTTTGAGTGTTGCCAGTTTTTTCAGTTGCGTAAGTTAAGTAAAAGAAACTCGAACTATGCGCAGGCATAAACTATACTGTGGTTTAAATTCACAAATGCAGCGACTTATCTAATCAGCAATTTATATCGCCCTCAAAAAATTAGTGGTGCCCCTAAATCGTATCACATTGTCTAAGTAGTCATCACTTGGAAAATTTAGCAATGAAGTGGCAAAAGAGTAATATCAAAGTATATGCTACAATGAATAAGTGACCGCTATCCATTGATCAAGACACCCACGATGGTGCCGGCGATGTTATTTCTCCTTCTTCAGTTGCAGCCATGGGGCTGGTTGGTAGCAACTCGACATTCTTCCCTGTTCTCTGCCATTCTCCTCTGCTGGCAATATAATGCTGTTTTCATTTCTCTCATGATCTGATTGACTCATGCAAGTAGTGGTCTTTTTCTAGTGTTCCTTCATTCTATCGTCCCTTCAATGGCGCTTGCCAGTAGGCTATTATATCTGATAGTAAGTCCTTTCATATTTGCTCATCTTTTTCGTAGGCTATTCATGAAGTATCTCCTTTCTCCAGCTCATCTGAACACCTTTTAATTGTTACATAAAATACCCCAGTGGTGTAACTGGGAATATGTTTAGGGGGGATGGGCTAAGAATATGCTTTTGGGGGGGATGAGATGGCCTGAGGTGGCGACTGACCCCCCAGGAAACGGGGTGTCCGGGAAAATGTTTGCAAAATGACCTTCCTAGAAATACATTTTACATCATTTTGTCACTTAAAATTTAACTTTAAGCAGATGCAGTTATTATATGTCAAAAGTAGGCAATATCTTTAAATATTTGTTTTGTATCTCTGAGGCTTTGGGGGGGATCTGTCCTCCTCATCCCCCCTAGTTATGTCTTTGATAAACCCTTCTGATCTTGAGCATTATTTTCCAGTACCAAGATTCAAAGCCGTCAACTTATCCATTTCTACCTCTCCAATTGTCAATGTATCACTTCCATATATAGCCGCGCAGCTAACAACGTCTTCAATAGTTATTTTCCTTATGTTAAGGTATGTATTTCTAGAATTAAACAGATTTTTCTTTCTGTAAAAGCACTCTTTGTCTCAATTATTTTTCTACGTATTTATCCTTTACTTGTTCCGTACGTAATCAAATTCTTTACATTTTCTATGATCTCATTTTCACTATTTATATTTCTGGTACACTTCGTAGAAGCTAATTAGTGCTCACTAAATAATGAAAGGACTACCTCTTTGTTGACAGTATCTTACCGCTGGGACCCGTTTTGAATGGTTGAATTCAATCCCTAGCCGATACATACATGTTTCTTCGTTTATCAATAATATCCTCTCTATTACACAGGCAGGAGTCCATCAAACGTAGAAAAAAGGCTGTGGATCAGTTTTCTTGGACAAATTGCAGTTAGCAGTCCCGCAATATCCTCAAAGAAGATATTAAAAGAAAGAAAAATTACTACACGTCCATAGATTTTCCGGTAGGAATATACAGGGTGTTTATAAATGAATATCGGGGTTTTAAAACTTTATAATATTTATTACATTATACTTACAGTAATAAATTATATGTCAAATTAAAGAGCTACTCAAACAGTTTTATTTGTTAGCAACAATGCACATGTGTGTGAAATGTTTCCGTCGCGATCCGCTAGATAGCGGTAGTAGCAAAGATGGCGACTAGTGAACAGAAAGCGTTTTGTGTTTTACAGTTTGCAAAGACTGAATCCGTGCAACGTGCGTTCCGCATTGAATTCAGTTGTGATCCTCTAAGTGTCAATAGCATCCGTTGATGGTGTCATCAGTTTGAATATATACAGGCTGCCTTTGTATAGGGAAGAGCACGGGACGACCAAGAGTAAGCGAAGAGACTGTTGAGCGAGTGAGAGTGTCGTTCACTCGTAGCCTAAAAAAATCAGTCCGGAAGGCTAATTGTGAATTAGAAATTCCTGTGTCGACTGCTAGGAAAATTTTAAGGAAACGCTTGCAACTACGTCCTTACCGTTTACAGTTATCACAGGCTCTAAAGCCTACAGACCACGGATTACCTGCCAACTTCACAATGGAAATGTTGTTTCATGACGATGATGATTTTCTGGATCATGTTGTCTTCAGTGATGAATCGACTTTTCACATCAGTAGACATGTAAACACTCATAATGTGCGGATCTGAGGTTATTGTGCAACACATGTTGCACAGTAACTACAGATTCAGTCTTTGAAAACTGTAAAACACAAAACGCTTTCTGTTCACTAGTCGCCATCTTTGCTACTACCGCAATCTAGCGGATCGCGGCGGAAACATTTCACACACGTGTGCATTGTTGCTAAAAAACAAAACTGTTTGAGTTGCTCTTTCATTTGACACATACTTTATAACTGTAAGTGTAATGTAATAAATATTATAAAGCTTTAAAATCCCGATATTCATTTGTAAACACCCTGCATTTCAAAAGATGAATGCTGAGTCTTTATCAGTAAGGACCATAACATAAAATGGGATATTGCCATGATAATCCGCTGTTCTAATAACTTCTGGGACAGCCTTGTTAAGGAAGCTATTGAAATCGGGCTTAGTAAAAATACTTTTAATCGAGTCACGGGGTATAAACTAAGCATTGCGTGGAATCCCATTTTAAAGAAAATAAAAAATGATAGAACTCCTTTTTATCCGCATTACTGAGTTCTTTCCTGCCGATCAAGAGTGACCTGATTGTTGTGACTGTTTATATTTACATCTCAGAATTTTTTGTTCAGCCAAAATTATTCATTCACCTTAGTGACGATGAGCGAGTTGTCCGTTGAAACCTTGGTTATATGCAACGAATTAAACCGGTGGAAGTCACTGGAAAACTCCACGCAAATAATAGGGTAGTTTCCTTCATTAAAGAAAACGATATGCATTGATTGCGATTCCTTACGCACCATTAGTGTATTCATAATATACAAATTATTTGGTTTTAGAAACCCCAGTTTAGACGAATGGCAACTGTAAATTTTAACCTCATTTGAAAAAGGCCAGATTGGCGCCAATGCGATTCCACTCCACGTGACGTCACTGGGACCTAGTTTCTATACGAGTAGACAGGAGATTTACATTGTCTGAGATTACTAATGCATGCATGAGGCACAGAGCTTGGGGAAACATCTCTTTATAATCACACATTAAAAATATCTAAGTTCGGAAAGTTTCCTTCGCTTGATAGAGGAATAATAATCCTTATTTAAGCCAAGCGCTACCTGATAGCAGGGCACTCAGCTACCTACTTGCAGCCTGCGTCGTATCCGCGCTCAACCCTCGCCCCAAGGTCACCTCACAAGGCGGCAGGGGGAACCAGAAATACGTCACACGGACTTTTCCCATCATTCCTACTTACCCGTCACGTTTTCGCGCGTTTGAAAATTTTCACTTTTCATTTAATCGCGAATATTAGATATCGTTATTTAAAAATCTAAAAGCGTGAAATGCGCACTCCAGAAGTAATAGTCTTTCGATTTAGGCAATAAAAAATTAATAGGAAACCACACTATTCGCCGGGAAAGAATTACGTCATATTTTATATAGTCTGCTCATTAAATTTTGCCAGTGATATTTTTATTCGCTTTTTTGATGGTTCGTTTAGTGCTCCAGTTCCATGGCGACGCACCACCGATAATGTGTCCCTCTTTGATAGCTTCCAGTAACTATTGGCGCTCATAGTCATTTCCAGCTTGTCTTAGTATTTCAGCGAGTTAATTCGGTACTAGGTTGTGCCAGACGTCATTGCATTCTTGAATGAGCGTCGGTTTTCGTCGAATTTTTCTCTTTAGTATACGAAAAAGTGCCTTTTCCAAGAGGAAATTTTTTTGCCTTGTAGTAGGTACAAAAACCTGCAAAAGTGTATGCAGATGCAATGTGTTGATACCATGATCACTTAAAAATAAATTTAAATGAAAAAATAACCTAGCCAAAGAAAAAGGCGCTATAAATACGTTATTTGTAGAGAATTAACTGAGGAAAAAGATATGATTCCCTCATAATACTGCGACCACTCTACCCTATCTATGTACAGTTTTATATCCAATGACGCGTTTTATCGAAATATCTCTACCTTTAATTACAAAGAAACGTTTCATTTTATCGTTTTTTAAGAGCTCCAGTCTGACCACTAGGAAACGTTCAAGCACCCCTTTTTTAGGCATAAATTAGCGGCTGATAATATTCTTTGCACAGTATGGTTTCCAGGTCTGGTAGAGTTACCCTTTAGTGCCACACTAAATTGAAACGTGACGATAATCGGACAGGTTTTTTTTGGGATCTGATGCGAATAAAATTTCGGTAGGAAACGGGCGATATATTGCAGGTGCCTTAAAGACATAAGATGGTTTGCTTTTCTCCGCTGTACGTAGGCCTTCTCAGGATGTCTTGCATGAGAGGTTTGAATAAAATTTCTCGAAGTTTTTCTTTTTTAAGAAATTAGCATGTTACATGTTTACGACGATCTCCTGCTTCATGCTTGTGATTTTTTCCCCAGATATTGTGGTTCACAGTGTAAAAAACACAGTGGAGAACCTATAATCCGACTACGTTTAATTCGAAGATCCGCTTAGTATAGGCAGCTCCATGACGATTTTCTTTCAAACAAAATTAACCTTTCGTTATTTACAGCACATATATTTTATTTACGCCTTAAATACAGTACAATAATTCCTTTGGGTACAAATTTTAAATCGTAGTGCACAATGTAAACTATATACTACATGCAATATTCAATATTGTATTCAAAGTAAATTACAGTAATGTGGAGTGACAACTGCCATACGCCTTTGAGTTAAAGGCGTGAGTTTGGTGCGTGGAAGAACGGGTAGGGCGAGTACAGTACTGTCCAGTTACAGGGTCCTATGCACTGCCTACGGTTGCGATTCGTTCTTCCGTTTCAAGCAGGTTTTTTTCCATACTATTATTTAGGCCGATCAAGAAATTCCAACAGGGTTCGGTCCCAATTACCTCGAATCAGCTGGACTCCACTGTACAGACACTTTGTATGCCGTATATATTAGGGCGTAAGAAATCGAAATGACAAGATTCTGGAGTTTCAACACTTACCGTGCTGACCATAGTACTCTAGATCTATATCCTAGTGTTGGAAATTGTCAATACTTTTGTGTTACTTCTTAAAAACCAAGCTTTGATGCAAGGAATAGGTGTTTGGTATAATCTTAAAGATCTTTGGTATAATCTTTTGTTTTTTTCCACTTGCTTATATAGAGTTCAACACCATACTGTTGAAAAATGGCAAACTAAGAATTTTTCAATGGACAGATCGCGAAATATTACCCACGTAGCAAAAATCGAAGGATTTAAGGAGGCGTAATATTATGCACATGGCATGCTAAGTGTTAAATTTTAAGTTTGGGAGAAAAAGGGACAATTCAGTTGGCCACACTATGAGGCATGATGGTCTGATGAAAACAATCGTAGGAGGACAAGTGGAAGTGAAGAAGGGCAAAGGACAGCCTCGAATCAATTACATTGGGCAGGTTATAAAAGATGTGTAAGAGAAGAAATACGTCGCTATGAAAAGGCTTGCGGGCAGGAGAGCGGAAAGGAGAGTTGGGTGGTTGACCTATGATGATGATAATTTTATTCGCCGTATATTTCGAAAGTTAACGTGTCCAGTAGTCATACGATCGCCATCTACCTTCGATGCATGCAAACTTTCTCGATAATCACATTAAAAGAAGACAGATAAGAATTTTCTGTGTTTTTATGAATTTCGCATTTTTACTGAGCCCCTTTGTCGGCCGACCCGTAATTTTTTTCTGAGAAGGTTGACTTCCGGTAAGAGATCCGGCGGTAGGTGGTGTGCAAACTTCGTGGACTTCAAGGAAATGGCCTCCTTTCGGAGACAAACAGGAAACAAAAGAAAGAGTCCGCGAAAGCACTTGTGTAAACAAAAGACTCTCGTGATGTCCACCCGCGCGCACTCGTCACTCATTTTTTTCCTTTTATTTTCGTCCGACCCTAAACCTATTTAATGTTTGCGAACACTCCCTATCACCCTCAAAGCTTACCAACTTATAGCCTGCTATTATTATATTGCTCCACCAATATAAGTTCCATGAGAACGTGAGTGACGCACGAGGAAAATAAACATGATGTCACTTGCATTCATAAATTTCCCCGCACGAGGATATTTGTTGTGGCTTGCAATTCTCGAAAATAACTTCTTTTGCTTCTTACTCAGAATTTCTCCTACTGTTTTGATATTGATTGTTGACCTGGTAGAAAAATCGAGAGTTAAAAATTAAGCTGTTCAATGCCAACGTTTGGAAACGTGGATTAATCTATCGTCAAGGTAAGAAAATTCATGCCTATAAGCTCAAACAATAAACAATTTAAAGTATAATTTCTAACTTTGTAAACCTAATCTGGCATTAGCATGACGTTTCATCCAGTGTTTGAATAACTGTTTTAGGACCTCTGGTCTATCTTTCATAAACCTTGGCAACTTTTGCGTGAAGTTTTCTCTGTCCCGGTTTAATTCGTTGAGTTTCAACGACGTTTTCATCGGACTACTCGTCTTCAGGGTGGAGGAATAGGTTTTACTGAAAACATTTTTTTGCCCGCCCCTGAGCATATTGAGTGTCTGCGCGCACTCTCTATCACCTTCAAAGATAAATAACTGATGCCCTGCTATTATTATATCTCTTCGACAATAAACGTTCCAAACAGTTTTTTATTCAGCCATTGTTAGTCATTCACCTTGATGACGAAGGACGAGTCGTCCGTTGGAACGTTGCTTGGTGATATTCAACGATTTGAAGCAGTAGAAATCTCGAAAAGACTTCACGCAAATAATTCGCTGGGAAATTATTACATCATATCTTGGTAACATTTAAATACGCAGTGAAATTAAAAAAATAATATGTTGATGCTTCCATGTCATTTACTTTAAACTAAAGGATGCGTAACAAGGACATCGGGGCAATGAACAGATTGAAAACAGTGGTTATAATCCTAAACATAAACCATGAGTTATCCGAAACAATTATTCCTACTAAAGTGTGAAGTTTTATTAGTCTAAGATAATGACATAAAATATTGCTTTGATTAAAACCATGCTAATTGTTAATCGCTACTAATTTTAAAGCGTATTTTAAATATGATTTCCGCGATTGCAATTTGTCCCTAATTTATGGGAAAGTGGATATTCCGGAACGTAAGCTGGTTAAGGCTGCTTTAGTATACGACTTTTGTCTTCGAGAAAAATCATCAATAATATTTTGGCGTAAAGTACAGTAACTTCCTTCTCTTGATTTATTAAATCATTAAAAATATCAAGTTAAGATCGTCAGTTAAGGCGATTCTTTCTTTGTCATCATTTCGGAATTAAATGAATTCTATCTTCTGGGTTTCATAGAAAGAATCATCTGAGGGTACATCACCTACATCTCACAGCCTATTTTACAAAATCGATGCAATTTTAAGAGGGAAAATTACATTAGAATTATTTACATGGGTACATGATTATTGCTACTTCATGCTTGAATGAATTCTCCAACACTGTTTGTAGATGGAATAAACACAATTATAAACAATAAAGAAAAGCATTGGCATGGAGTCTCTAGGAATCACCACAAGAGATCTGTATGAAGCAGCATGTACATAATGATAAACTGACAACCTATACTGGATATTTTTGATCTGTCGATATTATTTTTTTCGAAGAACGACATCAATAATCATCGTTCATTCCAATAAGAGAAGCTCAGACATTCGCTCATTAAAAGTATTAATTCGCATTCACTCATTCAGTGATTCAATCGGAAGGTTGGTTTGGGTATGTGAGGGTAAAGCTCATCCCAGATTAAGCTACAGCGTGTGAATATCATAAATTCAGAGTGAGGGGAAAGTTCCTTTCCCACTGTCAACTCACACTGAAGGATTATATTTGGTATGTCCGAAGTCCTCACCCAGGGTTTGGACTCGGAACCCCTCGATAGGCTGCCGAGGACTGTACCTCCTATGACGCCACGCTCCCCAGTACCGGCGAATTGCAAGGTATCAAGCTAAAGTATCTCATGATTTCAGGACTAAATCGGTGAAAAATGTGGACGTCAAAGCGTGGTGTAAACACTAAGTTGCCATAATCAGCTCTTAAGGCCTGTTTACACGGTACATTAACACGTACGGGTTAATGTCTAAATGTATGAACGCCAAAATGCACCGTGTAACCACCCAAATAGTGCGAATGCATGCACAGGAAATAGAACCTGTTCTAATTTGGTTCATGCATTCGTACATGTTCCGTTCTGGTCCACAAAAATCATTCACGCAAACGTACATTAACTCGTACGTGTTAATGTATCGTGTAAACAGGATTTCATGTAGTTCATAATTAACGGGAAAATTTTTCATTGAACAAGTGCTGATATATTTTTATTTTCAGCAACCTGCATTCCAAACGAGAAAAAAAAACAGTTATAAAAATGACCAATTTGGCCCTCCATTTTGTTAATGCCCTTGTTTTATTTCTGGGTGAATATATTGTTTTCGAACAGACAACTGGATCCATTACTTTTACTTGTATCCATTTTCATGTAAATATTATTTTTATTTGTGTTGAAAGGACTGATCGCAGACTTGAAGACAGTAAACTGATGGTTTAATGCGTTCAGGTTTGTGGGGATTCATGTTAGAGGATTGCCAAAAACGCGCCAAAAACTCGCTGATTTATCACATTTAATACCTTAATTTTTTTTAAAAACGAAAATACATTTGGAAACCAAAAACTCCCAAACGCATTGTGAACTCTATTGCAGTGACGTACTTCAATCGTAGGAATTTCCAAAAAATATATAAAGCGGAGAGTCTATAATAATCTGGGCGTCAAAAATCCGGATTTACATTAATCTTTAAAATGTGTACTACAAAATAAGTTTATATTAATTAATGATCATATCACCTACTCTAGGAATTCAATTCCAATGCTAAAGTGAATTAATTTTTTCACCTAATGTCTCTATTTTGTGTACGTTTAAGGCATCACAAGGTTTTTTTTTTATTTGTCCGAAAATCCGCAGTCAGAGTTATGGGTGATGCACCAAGTAAAAGTAATTGGGCTCATTTGCAGCAGTGGCGTGGCCAGGGGAAGGGTCCTGACCCCTACCCCCGGAAATGTAAAAACACAATTATTTTCCTTCATAAAAGAAAACAAAATGTTGAAAAATGATGAATTTACGAAATATTTCTTTAAAAAATGTAGTTTTTTCAATTATGAAAATGTTAAAATTAGTTTAAACCCTCTACTTAGTACCCTGCTTTAAAAAATTTCCCCCCCGGTTTTGGAACCCCCCGAACGAAATTCCTGGCTACGCCACTGATTTGCAGTGACTTTAAAAAAAATTTAGTCAGTTACAAGTACCACACACAACTTTATAAAGTACCTAGAAGCAGTCGAACTAGTCGACTACTACAACTATTAATGCTACTTTTCGGAATATTTAGAAATGGCACACGAGGCCCATGCACCATTATTTTTTGAGTTTAAACTAAAATTGAAATTCTTGCATTGCTTTCTGTGGTCGGACGGTGGAGTCTTGTATAGCATAAATCTTCCAAGTGAAGCCTGCATCACACGATCATTTTTTTTCGTCCCTCATAATGATAGCTCCAGCGATAGGTTCTCGGGGACCAAAAGGGTGATCGTTCGACCGATCATTTACTGCATCACACGGTCATGCAACTTCATTATTATTATTACATAAAGTGTTACAAGTCGACCATGAAGTCGGGTGATAACATATAATCAGGAAGTACATAAAGACAAAAATATGAAATACAAAGTACCAGCTTGGTTGATAGGTTACATCACACACAAAAATATACAAAAACCAAAATACAAACCAAATAATTACAAATATTTTTTTTACAAAGACCTCAAAAAACCATTTTTTACACAATACATACCCCCATGTGCATAGCATTAAATCAGCAAAAAATAATACATGTCTTCATTTACATAGCCCTCAAAATCCATTTTTACACAATAATATACGAAGACCAAAGTAAAAAAAACATGTAACACCAAATTCAAAAAATAAACGTTTAGAAAAGCCCTCAGAATTTAATTTTATTTAACCTGTTGATAAATATTTTGGCTTAGTTAGTTTGGAAGGGCTCAAAAAAAGTTTCCCCCGGTAAACCATTCCAATCCTCTATCCCCTATCATCCAGTGGCGGATACAGAGAAAATTCAAGGGGGGGGCGCAAAAGACATCTTGAGTTACCTTTACTTTTATCGCAATAAAAAATAATCAAGTCACATGCAGAGCTTCAGAAGTTTTAACTAAAGTGATTTAACACACATTCAAGACAATGCCATCTTATGATATAAAAAAGTTAAAATTATGGTTCTGCTATGTTTGGCAATACGGGTGGCCCCGCAAAGGGGGGGCGCGCGCCCCCTGCGCCCCCCATCTGTATCCGCCACTGCTATCATCATTTAGTTAGGTTGTGTTCCGGTTTGGACACCTTTGAGCCCACATCGGTGTCCTCATTGTGCGAGGACTTCCCGCCGTGACCGCCTCTCACCATGAGATGAGGTTCCCTGTTAGGCCGCCAGAGCACAATGTTTCTCGAGCCAATCATTCCGGGACGTTCACCACAGATAGTGCTGCCTCAAGCGGCCAAAAGTAGAGTCAATTGAGTGAGAAGCGGAGGTTTTCGAAGCGAGGCGCCTCTTGGAATTTGAAACAGCCGCTGTGAAACAACTGATTGATGCATTGCGATCACTCCTAATTCTTTCCATCTTATGAAAAACAGACCTTTAGTTTATACAATCAAACCGTATTTTGATTATTATTGGAGATAATCAACCAGATTTAGCAGTTAGACAACAAAATGCGTAATAAAAAACAAGAATCTTTTATGGAAGGATAGTTGATGACTCTTTTAAGCCGTTGATGATGTTTTTCGGGTGTTCCACGCGTACTTATTAGATTTGTTTTCCGGCGTTTCGTAACTTTATAAATGACCTCCACGAAAAACTAGCCAGCCTTATTTCCACAGGTAAAGTGACCAGCAACCGCCACGAAGCGTCGGGCAAGAAACCCAGTGAGTACACGGGGCACACCCGAAAAATATCATCAACAGTTTTAATGGCCCACGAAAGCTTCACCGAAGAAATTGAATCTTATGGTCATTAGAAAATCACACTTCTAAAAAGTGACAATTTTAATTTATTATTGCATTTATAAATGTAAAATGGTCAATAAAACCGTAGAAATGTCTTAAAATAATTATGAAGCATTACGTGTTGCATTTGGTGAGAATAGAATTGCTTTACTCTGTGCAGAGGCGCAGCTAGGAATTAAGGCTAGGCTATTTCACACCCTCAGACACACCAGTGTTTTAGGCGCAAAACACTGGTGTGTCTGAGGGTGTGAAATACCCGCCAGGGTAGGCGGGAGATGCGAGTGCCCTCCCCTAGAAAATTTTTAAGATAAATGGTTCAAAATGGTGAGTTTTATGGATTTCTGTGGGATATTTTATCAATCCTTACACTATTATATTAGCAATATTAATCCAATTAAGGGAAATGGATTAAAATTAAAAATTTCTCTGAGCTCTGGGGGGGGGGGGGGGGGTTATCTCCCAAAACCCCCCCTCGCTGCGCCACTGACTCTGTGCAATGAAGAACCCGATTAAATTGAGGGAGCCTTTGGCATCTAACTAAAGATTCCTCATTAGTGCTAACAATACGCATTAATTTATCTAAAAACTGCTATTTTTATCGTTTTAAAAATTCGCATGAGCTGTGATTTTAAAGGAAATCTAGGCCGAAACATGTGCAATAGTTAAACTAAATAAATCTTGGATGCGTTCAAGATCTGAAGAGGATGATGTCGATTGTTGTGAGAGAACTTACAGCTCCTACAGATCAGTATTAGCATAGAGTAAGTATATAGTATCACTAATACCATAGAGTATACTTACTCTATGGTATTAGTGATAAGCTTTTTATCTTTTTTAAATTTCCATTGGCATACTTAAACTGCTTTCACCTGAAAAACCTTGCTGCAATGAAAATACGAAAGAGAAGAAATACGTGTGCGTGAAAAGATTACAAAACATGGGAGAATTTAGTGGAAACCTGCACCACACCTATCTTAAGGCCGCTGTACTACACGGGGCACATAATTTCCCAGGTTAGAAATACATTAATTTTGCATTATAAAACTGCACGAATGCATGAACAAAATTAGAACAGGGAATATTTTGCCATCTCACGTCCATGAATTTTCGCATGCGTTCTAGCAAATCACCGCTTTACACGACGAAATTTTGACTGCGCCTTCGTACACATGTCAGGTTACGTGAACCGTGCAAAACGGCCTTAATTTCGTTCGTGAATTCGAGCATTTGCACGACATAATGAGAAATTACACAGTTCTAACTTACGCAATTACGTGACCCGTGTAAAATGGCTTTTAGAATTGCTGACCAATAATGATTATTAATATTTCTATAGACGAACTCCGGAGGCAAAATTATACGTCCTCGAACTCGAACGATCTTGCTCTTATGGCCAAAATAAGTCCTCTAAACTCACTTGATAATGATGAACTAGGCAATCGATCATTACTTAAGCATCGCGTAAACTTTTTTTTTAGCAAGTGAGACTTCCACGGCATGTTTATCGACAGAATATCCGGGAAATCAAATAGACGTGCCGATAAGAACGGTAAACACTCAAGTATCCATCTATAATCCATCAAATAGCGTGACATCCTTCTTGGAAATATTAAAATTGCATGGAAGTATTTTATATGAACAACATAAAACATAGTTGTAAATCATCTTATGGTATGTATTTTCCAGTTTCAAACAATAATGCTGGAGTGCTAGTCTTCGGTCAAGTAAATGCCTGTTTATTTCCAAGCTGCGAAGTATTCATGCATTTACCTTAACGAATTCGATTGGTATATAACTCAAAAATAAATGCTTATAATTCATCGATTCCTTTGAAAAAATATAGTGCAATTATCAATTAATTTTGTGATTTTCACTAGGTACACACGCGAATAACTTTTGCTAAAATCATTTTTTGACAGGAACGAAACATATTTTCAAAGGTTGGTAAGATTGTTGACATCCGTCACTTATCGGAATGTCGTCGTGTTTTTTCCTGAATGGGTCACAGCACTCGAGGTGGATTCGCGAAGCTGTATAGTAACGACGCATCACCTTCCTTCAAGCCAACCGAGAGATAACATTGATTGAAAAAAAAATAGTTTTACCAGTATGGCAGTTTTCCCGAGTGGCTTCAATAATGAAATTTGAGGAAAATACTTCGTAAGACGGGAAAAAAAAAACGGAAATAATTTCGCCTTGCAATAATTAAAGCGGGCTTTGAGAATACTAGCGGGGGAGCCCGTTGATTTTTAATTTTAGAGGTTAAATTAAGGAATGAATAGGGTGGTTTCCTATTATTCTTTATGGCCTAAATCGAAAGATTATTACTCCTGGAGTACGTATCTCACGCTTTTATATTTTTAAATGACGATATCTATTTTTCGCGAGTGAATGAAAAGTGAAAAATTTCAAGCGCGCGAAAACGCGACGGCTAAGTATGAATGCCGGAAAAACTTCGTGTGACGTCGTTCTGGTTCCCGCTGCCGCAAGTGAGGTTACCTTGGGACGAGGCTTTGAGCGCTGATACGACGTAGGATGCTAGCAGGTAGCCGAGTACCCTGCTAGCAGGTAGCGCTTGGCTTAAATAAGGATTATTAATACCTTATAAAACGAAGAAAGCTTTCCGACCTTAGCCAGTTTTAATAAGTGATTATTAAGACATGTTTCCCTGAGCTCTATGCCTCATGCATGCATTGGTAATCTCAGACGATGTAAAACTCCTATCCTCTCGTGTAGAAACTAGGTCTCTTTGACGTCACGTGGAGTGGCATCGCATGGTCGCCAATATGGCCTTTTTCAAATGAGGATAAAAATTTACCATTGCCATTCGTCTAAACCGGTATTTTTAAAACCAAATAATTTGTATATTATGAATACACTAATGGTGGGTAACGAATCGCGATCAATGCCTTTCGTTTTGTTCGATGAAGGAAACTACCCTATTGGCTCGTGCATAGTCAGAATATACGTTCCTCCCGTTTTTATTCTGAATACACTGCATGGCATTAATCTTTCATGGGCTTTATGATTTTTTATTGGATTTGTTAGACCATAGACCATACATGGTGCTTCAGCCTGAATCTCATGATAATTTTTGCCATCCCTTCTGAGCGATAGCTCCACTGATCACTTTGATGATGATCGCGGATACAAGACCGTTTCACGCAATCATTTTCAGCGAACTTTTTAAGTCCCTTTTTCCATCGCTCGGCACAACCCCCTTTTCCTCCTGCGCCTACTGTCGAACTTGAGGGGATTAACTACATCTATCTACATCTACATAATACGTTTCGAGCCACCTCAATGGTGTTTGGCAGGGGATGGATGGGTTCGAGTATTGACGAAATGGAACTGCAAAAAAAATATATCGTATCAGACCGCATTTGGATTGCAATTAAAGCTTCTAAAATTATCCTAATTTTGCGCGAATTTTTCCTGGAAAGATGAATTTTAGCCAGGCGGCAGTTAAAAAATTTAGGAAATTTGGCAAAAATAGTTTCAGATTAGGTGAAAACGTCTTTCATTTCTTAATAGTCGCGTTTTTATCTCTTCAAGAGAAATAAGGTAATTCTTTTATAATGGCGGAATATGCAAGTGTTTCACGTGAAAAAGTTAATTCTCAACTTCGCCTCTATCTTGAATATTTCTTTTTCAGTCAATATTTTAAGCTTGTAATGGACATTTTTGTATTTAACAATTTTAGTTTGCTTGCTGTGGTTGGCTGTGGACTATGGTGGATTATTGTTCGATGCAACACATCACAACGTGTCTCCCGAGTAGAAATAAGAACCTCGAAAGAAACGAACCATTGGAAACGTAAGAAAATATGAATTGGCCTCGGGAATAGCGAGAAAAACTTTTTTTCAATCAGCTTATAGATGGCGCTTTTCATAGTATGTCGTATCTGAAAACTAATTGAAGCCTGAAACTAATTGTCATAATTGTATCATTGTAATACCCCTCTCATGGAACTATCACCTTTTTTTCAGTTTCTTCATACGTTTCTCAATAAGGAGTCCTCAAGATATTAATGATCGAGACCACTGAGTTTTGACTCGTGATTTCACAGACGCCATAAATCTCATTGAAAATACGTTTCGTATTATGTCACATTTCATATTTCTACGCTTCCTTACGATAAATAATCCTTGGAAATGATAAAACCTTACAGCTTATTGCTCTTGAATAATACAGACCAATTGTTCATACAACATGCTTTGAGGTAAAAATTTCGATGCTGGGAAACAACTCAACTCAATCCCAATGTGCGGCAGTTGGCTGTTATATTTCTCCTGAGGAATGATGGATGGCGTCAACGCCGTGCTAAGTTTTTTTTATCAACAGCCTGAGCACGAATATTGCAAAAGAGGATCCTCAAGTCGGCCTCTAAATGTGTTGTCACCTACAGCGCATTTAAATGGGTTTACAAAAGTCGCCACTCGCGTCGCTGACGGACAAATCGATCCGAGTTTCACGGGGAAATAAGGTATAATTAGGGGCGTTAACCAAAATTTATATACCTGACGATATGATCTATCAAATTCATAACTTTTCAATACTATTCCTCGCAATTAGAATCATTTTACATACTACAAAATATTGGATAGAAGTGAATCGCATTTCACTCGACACCGCACCGCGGAAATTTTTGAAAACCGATTGAAATGCGACTGAATTTATACAAATATCAGATTTCTATGGGATGGAATTGGGCCTCATCTATGCAGCCCTCTTGGGCTATTGTGGATGTGAAGCTAATTTCTTCGTTAATCCGAATACATATTTTTGCTATTTTTTCTCCAAATCGGGTATTTACAATGGAGGCTTATGAATCAACTTAAACTTACTGACTGCGCTCACTTGCGCGAGAGTAGAAGCGAAGATACGCGCGTCACTTCATCCAGTGTGAGTCACATTTCTCGAGGTCCGTCGATCAAGGGAGAGCGTAGGCGTTTATGATTCTTTTCCTTCTTGTCTTGGCGGGCGGGGGAAATAGAAGCCAGCCTCACTTCGCGATAAAGATAAGAAAAATATTTTTACCTTACGGCAAGTTTCAAAAAACTTATTTTCTTGGATCAAACTAATAAATAAAAGAATTGCTGGAAATCATTCATTCTTACAGGCTAGGGGCATACATTCTTACAGGCAAGAGAGTTTGCAAACAAGTGAGTTCCCTGTGTAAGAGATATTCCGCAGGCGAAAATGCGTATTTATTTGGCGTTCTATTGATCGATTCCAGGACACGCTGGGACGATAAATCCATCCCAGCGTGGCTACCTTTCTTTGCGATAAGCGCAATAAACATTCTGTTCATAGACAAGTCCGTCACTCTCAGGGGAAAATATCTTGAGGGTACAACAAACAGCGGATTCGGAAACCCAGGGGGGGGGCCGCATGGGGTACACTCTCGAGGGCCGGGAACCAAGTCAGAAACTTACACGCCCGCGCCATCCTAAGAGGGGAAGGACAGATTAAAAGGAAAAGGAAGTAAAGGTAAATGGATGAGAGGCATCGCTTCGATTAGAGCCCGACGACACCTCCAGGAAAAGGATAGGAAAAGAAGGGCGGACGGGAACACCCTCGCCGATATAGAAGCGACCAGGGCCCACTATTAGCGTAACCATAAGTTAATGTTTCTACAGAAAGGAAAGATTTTCCTATGAGGTAGAAAATTCCTACGATTTTCCGTAGATGGTACAACAAACAATGAATTTCAACGCCTTAACTCCTGTCACTTGGTCGAGAGACATACGTCTGCCTGCGTCCATCCCATGATAGCAAATGACAGTTAGTTAGCGAACGTTAGCTATGTGTTTAAAGCTATTTAAATGGATTAAGTTCTTTGGCATTCATAATTCTTTTTCCTTGTATATTGGTCGGCGGGAGGAATATAATCTAAGCTTCTTTTTAGATAGGGACGAGACACATATTTGTTCAATTTCCCGAATTCTTTTACTGAAGCCAAGCACAAAATGAACAAACTTATTTTGTGGAGCGTTAAAAGTAACTCTCGTCTTGTTAAAAGAAACTTTAAGAAACTAATAATCTCAGAGAACATTTTATATGTCATTCAGATTTTAACCAACCGAGGCTTTGACATACTATGCAGTAGAAGAGAAGAAATGAAGACTTCCATTAAAATAGGTAGACCAAAAATGATAAATGTGGATAAATTCTGCTATTTGGGATGCAGATGAGCTAGCGATGGGAGAAGCAAGCAAGAAATTATGGGCAGAATAGCTCAAGCGAAGAGAGCATTCCACCAAAAGAAATATGTAATTACAGCGAGAAATCTAACCATAGAAGTAAGGGGACTGTTTATCAGAACTTACATTTAGAGTACGCATCTCGACGGAAGTGGGGCATGGACAAAGGAAGCAGCGGATAAATCAAGGCCTTCGAAATGTGGTGCCAAAGAAAAATGATGAGGATCAAATGGATCGACCAAGTACGCAATGAAGATTAGGACGCAGGAAAAGTTGTGTGTCTTTCAAGGAAGTGAGCGGAGTTGATACGTAGGAGTCCATCGGCCACTGTTTGGAGTGGCCTATGTGTATTGTGTATACAATAAGTGTATTTTCTTCCCACTCAGTGCTTCCGCTCCTCGAAATTATGTAAGATTATGTAAGAAGATACACTTTCCCGGCGAACAACATGTATAAACTATTCTCGGGATACCGCGCGGGTAAGATCAGCACCGATATTCTGGCGTTTTCGTTTCCTCGAAATTGCATTGAAAAGTAAAAACGTGATTTAAATGTACGGAATAAGTTTTAAAGAGTGAAACATTTATTGAAGTATGCGAAAATAACTTGTTTAGGAGCAAGGAACCTATTTAATGGCTTGCTAATGTAAGTATTTCGATACCTACACTGCACAAACGCTGAACATTCGCCCACCGAATCAAATGCGCCCATCTAGTACTACTAGGGCTCCTAGATGAGCGGATTTGGTTCGGTGGGCGATTGCTGATCTGACTCTACAGCTCCCTCGGTCGAATTAGAGCCTGGCCGATCATAATTCTTTTTCCTAGTATCCAAACCAAACCAAATACGCTCATATAGGAGCCCTAGTAGCACTAGATGAGCGCATTTGATTCGGTAGGCGAATGTCGAGCGTTTGTGCGGTGGAGGTATCGAATCTGTTCGTGATGGGGTTAATATTTGTTCTTAATTTGGTTTAAAAAATTACATTTCGCGAAATTAGAAATGTTTTCTCGTTCTTATCGCGAGAGGAGATAACTACGCCTTCGTTTTGATTTCTCCTGTCACCCAAGATATAGGAAAAGAATTATGAACGGCCACGCTCTAATTCGACCGAGGGAGCTGTAGAGTGTAGAGGCAAGGGAAGTTCTTAGAGAACGCCTCATTCCCTCTGGCAGAATGTTGATTTCTATTGCCGCTTCGGTCTTTTTTAAATCGGTTTTCATAAATGTTTGCAGCGTGGCGATGAGTTCATAGCGATACACTTTTTTCAATATCTTGTAGTGTAGTGTTTGCAATCGCGAGGGAAAGCTATAAAAATTTGAAAAATTACAACATAAGTACTACGCATTGATGTTGAAAGCCCCGATAATAGCTCACTTATGCATGAAATTCGGATCGCCTTGCCCGCCAGTGATACGACTGGAGACTTCTGTGAACTCATTTAGGCCCACGAAGTACGTAAGTAAGAGGTTATTTTTTAGCCGTTATACTGCGTTTTGTTTTAACTTTCAACCATTTCGTTATTTATGATCGGAGCACTTCGTGTTTTATATCAATCTTTTTTAGCTTTTAAGTACTTTACAAACATGCTATTTAGATTGAGTTATTATGAGAAAGTAAAAAAAGTTAATAATTGTATTAGAGATGCTAGTTGCCTTCGTCGGGGGGAGGAAAGGGACAGGCGAACGGACCCGCCAGCTACCTGTGTCGGTCCCACACAGTTTTTTGTCGGTCTTTTCCTCCCCTCCTTTGCTCGCGGCTCAGGTACTTCGCGGGCACATGCGCCAACTTACGGTGTACACACTATAAGTGCGCGATGGGTGACAAAGTATCTGGAGGCCGTCTTGAGAATCCATTTTCGTAACAATCCTGTGTATGACTAACGCCGCGGCGCGCCGCCTTGATGGACGCAGGCTTTGCGCCGTCCCTCTCTCCCTCTTGAGAGCGGAGTTGCGAAATATGTCCGGCCACCACCTTTGTCTGCTCTTCGGTCGTCGAGGTGACAGAGTGGTGGAGGGGGGGAGTTGGTGGGAGGGGGAGAGGAAAATAGGGCGGGAGGGGGTGCGGGAGGGAAGGGGTGAAGTGTGAGGAGACGGAGAGAGGAAAAAAAATAAGAATTGGATCACGCCACTTGAGGTGTCACGTGACGATCGGGAATAAAGGAAGCATCGCCTCTCGTTTGTTCTCTTTCGTCGGAATTGAGCAACGGTGAAGGTGCGATGTGGATGGGGGGAGGTAGGTCGAGGAAGAATTAATTTTCCTCGAATCGAAAATAAAGTAACTGTCCACGACGCGCCATGAACATATTAATCTCTTAGTGGGTGAGATTGCGCAATCATATTGTTGATACTCTTGTTTAATTAAGCTGAAACCGTTTCCATGGTAACTGCAAAGTGCATCCAAAAAAATTTTGCGTTGCCATAGAGATCAGTAACTAAGGAGTTGCGACCCCATGATTATGGACAAAAAATGCTTTAAATTGCCTTCCCTACCACCTCCTAAGATATTACAGATTCCTCCTGAAAACCATGTACACACATACGTAAATTATGCATATTAATTTCAGAAAAATTCGCATAAGTATAACGATCACGCATATAACGAAATCCCGCCTATAACGAGGTGAGTTTGCGGTCTCTTGGACTTATGATCGGCAATGTTAACGTCCCCTCATGCAACGAGTTCTGATGATACGTACTCCCCGATATTACGAACTATTCTGTGATGCCTTGGGGAATTGCTTCCTCCTTTATAATGAAATTGAGATCACCTTCGCTTATTAACCGTTACTTACCTTATCATCGGTTGTACTCACATGTGGCCATCACCATATAGTTCTACCGTTGATCTTAAAATCCTTCCCTTAGCAGCCGTTTGATGGAAAGGATGGGACGATGGTCGATTGTTACGGATCTATTGCTTAAATAGTGGCGATTTACACATTAGCCGTCAATTTGGTGATGTGTATCGCAAAATCATTTATTATTGATGTAACAAAATCAAGTTCATAAAAAAATAGAACGATGGTACTCCAAAATTCGTTATTATTGAGTTTAACTATAACTACTTATACTAAGACTCATGGGCGTTACTCCCTTCTTCATGGTGAAAATTTCAAGACCGCGCTTTTATTCAGCCAGAATTGTTGGAGGCAGGAGTGAGAACATTTTCAGAGCCTCACATTCCTTACTCGTGATTATTCACAAAACCGTATTGCTCTGGTTTTGTTTTGATTATTCCCAATGACTCAACCCCAGCACAGCTGTTCTAACCAGGGATGGCTGGTGAAACGAAACAAAAGTCAAAACCAGTAAAATTCGAATTCCTTAAAAATCGAATGGCCAGTTTGCGTTCACCATTCTCCTTTTAGTGGTAAAAATGTGAGTTCATCTAATGGCGGTAGGCCGAACCTCTACTTCATTCGGCCATACTTCGTACCCGGTGTCTGGCTCGAAACTAAACTGTTTGAAGATGAAGCACGTAGTCCCTCCGGTGCGAAATATTATCTGTATTTCGTTTTGTCCCAGACTTTTAGTTTTGTTTCGACCCGAAGTACTTTAGACTCCAATTTCGTTTCGACTCTGATATTAGCTTCCAGGGTTTAATTCTTTTTCGTTTCTACATTTCGCTCCCGGAAGCGAAACCATTGATATTTTACTTATTTTGACTTTCGTTTCGTTTCACTTGCCACCTCTGGTGCAAAGGCCTCACCCGGTTGTTGAGCCCCGGAATCCAGTCAGTTACCAAATACTTTACTCTATCGGCTTCCATGCTAATAATCATGCCATACCAATGTCATAATCCCGTCAGACCGATTTAGAGTTAAAATCTGTGCAGAAGGAATCATTCCTACGGAAGGGATGAACAATTTCGAAAGCTACCAACGTCAACGCTGCCAAGTGTCAAAGATATTGACTATTGCTACACTTGGAGAACGTACCGTAGCTACATTTCAGAGTAAATCTCATCTCTGATATCCATTGATCCCCATGCTGCTCAAGTAATTCAAATAAAGTTGGATTAGTAAAAAAATCAAAAGTTAACGTTGCAATTTATCCAACCCAGCGGGGCACAGGCAGTCGTTAACATGCAATACCTTGCCTGTTAAATATTAATTAAATTGTGCAATAAGTAGCTACTAGGTTCTTAAAAAAGTAATTAAAGTAAGGAATAAATATAATCTAGTAGGAACCTATATTTTGAACCAAAGTTTTTCACATAACATGGTTTGCTTCCCACACCAAAAGCACCTTAACAGTTACCGTGCTGACCTTAGTACTGTAGATCTTTCTCTCAGTACTGGCCGTTTCCAATAATTTTGTGTTATTTATTAAGAACTAACCGTTGATGTGAGAAATAGGTGTTTGGTATCCCTTTAATGAATGAATTTTCCTTTTTTTAATATATTTATTTAGAGGCTAATACCACTTTGTTAAAAAATGGATAACTACGAGTTTTAAAAAGACGGATGAAGTAATATGACGCCCGTAGCAAAAATCTTAAGGATTTCACAAAAAAATTAATTTTTCTATCGTTTTTTCATTTGTTTATTTAGAGGTTAGCACCACTAAGTTGAAAAATGGCAGGCTACGATTTTTCAAGAGACGGATGGCGTAAATTACGTAGGTACCAAAAATCGAAAGATTTTACGTGGCGTAATATTACGCCCTTAGCACGCAAAGTGTTAATACAATTTACTTACCACAGCTTTTAAGTTTTCCATCCCTCCAATTTCTAAATTCTACCTTCATCCTGGCCTGTCTTCAGTTTAATTAAGAACACGAGGCACCATGCCAAAGTCTACGTAAACAACCACAACCAATGGAAAACTGACCTTATGCCCTGATCATTCGACCTCGGTGAATACCTCGGTCACAACCAACGTGCATTCGTGCGACTGTGGTAACCCATTGCTACCCTCGTATGTAGAAGTTTTAAAACTCGTCTGATTATAGACCAGTGGCAAAAAAATTGCATTATACACTAAACTGCTACACGTACCTTTCTTGAAAATCACCTCAACTGCGTTGGTGCTTTCTTCCAGATCCATTTTCGCTTGCAATGTCTCGAAATGATCATATCATTCTTCTCTTCACGCATAATTTTTTCAGATTTTCATTTTTAAAATTTCTTGATTAATACTGTTTTCTATAACTTTAAAGTACAATAAATAATAACGAATATAGCAAATACAAAAGCAAAGAAAAAGCACAATAGTACTGAGAGTGGAGGTTTTCGGGGTTGCTACCGCGTAGATTCATCACTGCAGACGACAGTTTCGCCGGCATTGCAGGAGGCTTCTTCAGGTCAATGAAGCGGAGATCCGCGGTATCGCCCGTCTCTTATACACCCCGTCGGAGGCCGATACCACGGATCCCCGCTTCATCGACCTGAAGAAGCCTGCTGCAATGCCGGCGAAACTGTCGTCTGCAAAGATGAATCTACGCGGTAGAAACCCCGAAAGCCTCCACGCTCAGTACTCACCACACCTCGAAAGCCTACACAAGGATAGCACAATAGTAAGTTGGTTCTAGGGTTGCCCTTCAGAAGGGTGTGAATGACTCACCTGCCTTAATCGGAAGAGAGCTGATAATTCACAGACAAGTTCCCACGTTTTTGCTGTAACGTATTATGGAAGCGATAAATAAAGATACGTTGTCTACCCATGATTTAAAAATCAGGGATTCCGGATACGGATAAGGAGGTTTTTTTTCTGGGACAATCAGAGAAAATATTAGATAGAAGTTCAATCATCTGATAGATTATACGATTTTCGATAAGTCTATCACAAATGTGATAATGTAATTGCAAATGATATGGCTGTTTAATTATTACGACTGAATGTTGGATAAGATTTCAGATTTACGGAGAAAAACTAATCCACACAGAGTTTACTATCGGTAGATTACGTCTGGAATAACACATAAAAGGATAAGAAATCGGAAGGAAACTAAATATTATGATACAGATATGGTCTATTTTATGAGGTAAATGGCCTGTAACACCTATCTAGTCCTGAACCTATGTGAATGGCGACTCTCTTGGGGATGGTAGACTTATGAACACGATAAAAAAGACGTGTGACGAATGAATTCGTGGAAATAACTCTAATTTAGGCTCTTATGGCACACTTTTTGTGCATTCGAGACAATACAAGGGCTCCTAAGGGATTTTATCATATTTTTGGCAATATTAGGGGCCCTTTTTGAGGGCCGACTATGACCGCAAAGCCTTTTTTCATTGCCAAGGAATATACCGAGTGCATCAAAAACATCCATCCAGATTTTGATTAAATTGTTTACGTAGTTTTTGAGTAATTTAAAGAAATGCACAGAGACACCTATCAATTTTCATGCATAAGTACCAGCGGATTATTGACGTTTTAAAGGCATTTAAATCTAGCGTAAACTGAACAACCTAAATACGGCCCCGGGTCAGGTCGGTATGGGTTCTTTTTCGGGCTTGTGAGCTGCAAATAAGGGAAGAAATATGTTTAGACTTTCAACTACTTTCCACTTACCCGAGTAAACAACGTGTATGATTAACGATGGTGAAATGCACATGAACTGCCATGGAAAAAAAATCCCAGGTCCGAGAATCGAACCGCGCGGACTCTAGGGGACTGAATGGAGTAGGCCCAATTCCATCCCAAAGGAGGCTGGTTTCTGTTGCCACTTCGGTCGCTTTTTAATCGGTTTTCAAAAATGTCCGAGGCGGGGTGATGAGTGTATGCTATCCTTTTTTGTCCAATATTTAGAAATATAATGTTTGCGAATGCGAGGAACAGAGTGGAAAAGTTATGAATTTGATGGAATGCGATCGTGCAATGCGATCCACTTTTTCTCCAAAATTTTGCAGTACAATGTTTGTAATTATGAGGAATGGCAATGAGGTGTTATGAATTTGATAGATCACATCATCATGTACATAAATTTCGGCTAAAAATGCCGATTATACTTTATTTCCCCGCGAAACTCGGATACATTTATCCGTCAGTGACGCGATTGGCGACTTTTGCAATCCAATTTAATTCGCGGTGGTTGACAACGCATTTAGAGGCCGACTGGGGTATTCCTCTTATGTAATATTCGATCACGGACCTTTGGCTTTCCGAGCCACCTCGCAGACCATTACGCTGTCCAAGTTCCTGATTAGCCGTAGTAATTGTACCTAGGCTCAGATGTTAGGCCCTTGCGATACCGATACATCAGGGATGGCAAGGCGAGGGAGAGAGAACTTCAAAGAAGCCGCCACAACTGGTTGATAGCCTCAAACCTGCGCTAAAGCCGCACATGGTGGTAATCAGTGGCGCAGCGAGGGGGGGGGGGTTTGGGGGATAAAACCCCCCAGAGCTCAGAGAAATTTTTAAGTTTAATCCATTTTACTTAATTGGATTTAGAATAGTTTAAGGATGAATAGATCCCTCAGAAAGCCGTAAAACTCACCATTTTGAACCATTTATCTTCAAAATTCCGCAATTTATTAATTTCGCACCTACCGCTTATCCTGGTGGGTATTCCATACCCCCACACACCCGGGTGTTAGTTGCACCTAAACCCCTCCCCCCAGCCTTAATTCCTAGCTGCGCCGCTGTTGGTGATGTGTATCATTTCAAAGTTGCCGCTTAAACGGCTGTGAAATTCACATTAATTGGCGTAAGAAGAAATTCCCTTGAACTGGTCGAGGAACCGGGATAGCATAGTGGTCTTCACAATGGCGCGGAGAGCTATGAGTCTGTCGTTTGATACCTCGTGCAGGGGAATTTGTTCTCATTGCAATTCAATGTTCAAATATTCGTCATGTTCCTCTTTGGCGTACCGTATTCATATCCGTATCTCATTTAGTTATGGGAAAAGTTTTGAAAAAATGTGATCTGGCTCAATTACCATCACAATCTCAAATTTGTAATTAATTACAATAACAAATTACCATTTTAAAAATCAGTGGAATAATTAATCAGTGGAACTACTGTTAAAAATCGTACCCTTACTTTTGATTATGCTCCTGTTAATGATGAAGTCTTTATCAATATTTTGTCATACAGGAAATACTGATGTGCAGAACAGCATTTTAATTATGATTTAATAAATTTGATTTTGACTTTTTAGGCATATTTAAATCTGTCCTATCAAATATTTACTCCTGTCTATAAGGTTAATGTTGCTGGAACTGTTTTTCGATCAGCGCGCGTGGAATTCAAATTTTCACTTTATTACGAACATTCAAATTTTCACTTTTGATTGCTAAAATCTAATTGTTGCTTGCACGAACTTGGGTGTAATTTACGACTAAAAATAAATGTTAAAATATATCGATTTAAAGTAAAAATTACTTTAAAAACGTATCGTTAACAAGTAATATTACCTAAGATGTAATCCTTTACTTTAATTCCATTACTATCGTTACATCACCAATTTTTCCATCGCCAATACTTTTAGGCATGGGATTTCGATCGTTATGTTTGTATTTTATCTAGTATTTTTATTATCACCCTTATTATTTTTGCTGAGCTTCCCTGTCTGATTAATAATACCCTATTGATTTACTGATATAAAAATTAACTTTTCGGTTTGGTAACCTCTTAACTCATATTCCGGCACTTTTAATTACATTTTGCGTTGAAATTAGATTTTCCAAAACTGTTTCCAGGCCAACAGACCTTTTAATTTTGTCTAACTTGATCTGCTAGTAGTAAAAGTATGGGGAAGGATACATTCTGAATTCTATTGGAATGAACCATGTACTCCAAATAGCTGTTTGTAGATAGCCAAGAAGGTGTTCTGTCTTCTCATTATTTTGTACGTCATCACTTTCTCCTACGTTATAATACCTCGAACTATTAGAGAAATAATTACTTTATGGCAAATTTCATCCTAGGTGTATATTATAGTATTCATTCATCCTTGGTGTATATAACAATTTATATTTCTTAATTTTGTATTGACTAGCGTGCCGTATATCGCTTCTCAGTGGTTGCAACATCCTTTTATCACAGAAGATAAAATTTAAGTGTAGGTATGTCTTGTTTTTATTAACTATTTTATGAAATTGTCCTTGAAACTGCACTGAAATATTAAAAAACTTATAAAATAATCTTTTCGAATAGCCCTTTGAGAGAAGCATCAGGATATCTTTTATCTGCTGACACCTTTATTTTGTTTATTTTTTAATATAATCTTGTTACACTGAGTATGATGTAAATAAAGCGGTTAATGAAAACGTAGAATTGTATTATTGCAAATAATGTGATTATGGATCTAGGCTCACAAGTTGCGTCGAATACACAATATTTCAATGCATTTATTTAGCCATGAATTCTAGTTTTTACGCAGTTAGCTCGCCGACCATTGAAGGAAAGTGTTACATATATTATTTCTGTTTCATATGAGTAATACGATGAATGAGGAGTAAAGGGTAGAAGTCATCTAGGTGGATTCCACGTGCGATTTTTTACTGACGCTTGAATGTTTGCTCACCACCTCTGATGGATAAAATAAAAAAAAGAAGAATGAAAAGATACCAGAATTGACGTCTTCCTCCCTATTTCACCCAACCCATTTCACAGCTCCACGCTTAAAAAAAATACATACATCCAGGTCTCTCCGTGCTTCTTGTGTCCATCCGCTTATCTCCCGAGGACTTTGCACTAACGCCGTCGTTTTTTTGTGTGCATCGTCACGTAAGCCCTTGGAGGAGAAAAACCAACACAAGGGACCGAGATAAGAGAGGGCTAGATCGACCAGATCGCATTGGAATCTCTCGACCAATCAGAGTGGCGATCGGCGAGAGGCAATATGGCTGCTATGCGACTGTGAAGTAGGTTGATACACAGAGAATACAGTTTTCTTAAATCCAGAGGTGCCAACTTAAGGTTGGGAATTTCTTCAATAAGTGCCCAGAATAATTTCTTAATCCCTAATTCAAGAGCCCATCCAAGAGCCTCAAGAATATTTTCTTAAATTATGGAAATTCTAACTCTTTGGGTATGAGTATATATTTCTAACAGTTTCAAGGATAATATAATCTTGAATCACTATATCACTGTTTCATTCCCAGGTAGAGCTCACCAAAGAATAAGCCACGGACGCGTAAATTAATACATTCTGAGTCACATTCTACCCTCTCTTATTCAAATCCTTCAGCGAGTTTAAATACTGGTTGAGTGATCCTATCTATTGAAAAACGAGTTTCGGGATATTGTGAAATAAACACCGGATTGAAAGTCGCATAGTTCTTTGTATAAGAAATACACTTCCAGTACACAGTTGCGAATGAATTCAACTACTGTTATGGAATCATAACAACGCGAAGACAACTTTTTTTATGATTAATCCATGATTAAAACACAAATGGTAATATCCACAATATTTCAATTTAACACTTAACCGACCGACATGGTTTCGACACTTTGTGTCATTTTCAAGGTTGATTGTTAAATTAAAATAGTGTGGGTATTACTATTTGTGTTCAAGTCATGGATATAGCATTATTCCACAAAATTAAGCCTGAAACGATTTTATAAACTTTTTTATGGTTATTATGCATGTAGTTGGACAAAAAAACATAAAAGGGCTAAGCCCATCGTTAAATTTCCCCGCAAATAGGTCAAAAAGTAGACCACTTAACGGTTAAAAAAAACGGGAAAAGCACGAATATAATTTTTTAACTCTATAAAAACCGGAATTTAATTAAATATTAGTAGGCGAGCTCATTTAAGCTTATTTACCCATCGCAATAGATAAAACCATGATTTAGGATAAGCAATATTTCTTACGGTTACTTCAAGAATTATAACAAAACAAGATAGAGTTTTAGTTGATTGCGGATGGCATTCTTTTCACTCACTCAAAGATTCCACTCAGAGTTTGATTTCTATATAGATGAGGTTAGGGCTCACCGCATACTAAGGCCTGGTTTACACAGTGCGAGCTAATATCCATGCTGGCCTAGTCAGTTACTGCAGCGCAGCTACTCTCACTGTGTGACCGCGTTATATGAGTTACTGTTATGCGCGAGTCGGTCAGTAAGTCGCATCAAAGTTACTACAACATTTTTTGTTTTTACTCGCTCTCATCCTCCCCCACCATGCCACGAGCAGCAACCCGCACATCAATCGGACGTCAACTTGCACAGTATTGCGAAATGGCAGCAGCTCGTAAGTTCTTCTTTCATTAAGCATTCTTCGTGTTTCTGTGTTTCAAGTAGTGATTAAAAACAAGAAATGGCGGATAGATGGACTTTCGAACAAAATATAAAGTTTGTGGAGTTATTCAAGGACCAAGCCAGCTTATGGAATTGTTTGTATCCTAGTTAAAAGAACAAAGATTTGCATAAAGCCTCGTTTGAACATATCCGCATGGAATTGGGATTGAAACGCCACTGAAACGATGCGAATGCACTCGTACAGTAACTGCCTACTGTCAGGTCAGCAGCTCGCACTGTGTAACTGCGCCCTAAGGTACAGGCGTTCTATGTCAAACACTCGTGGTAACTTGGGTGCAGTTCCCTTCCCTACGTCGCCCTGCTCGTCGATGATTTTATGTGGAATTTACTCGAAATGTTTTATGTTCTTTACTATAGTCTGTTTACCGTAGGAAGGCGCACGGGGCCACCGGGTACCTGAGTCGGTCCCATAGAGTTTTTATGGTCGGTCCCAAGGTGCGTAAAAAATCCACATAAAGCCTTAACGGAATGTTAAGTAGATATCCTTCAATCACTAACAAAACATAATAAAACAATAAAACAGACATTTGTGGAAATGAGCAAAATTAAGAAGGATCCTCAGAAGGGCAGTGAATTTATCTTTAACAAAACAATACTTACCTGTCTAAAGAAATATTCTCAATCATTATGAAGTTACTTTAACCTCATATTCCAGTTCCCCAAAGATTTCAGTCAAAGTACATGGTAGCCTCAAATTACTGACGCCACGATGCCAGGAACTCTGAAGAACCGAAAGGCAATGTGGAACTTCGTGACGTCACGCACTACCTCCCCCACTTTCAGCCGACACCACCACCTATTATACGCACCTTGGGTCGGTCCTTTCCTTTCCCCGGCGCTCGCGGCGCGAGGAGCGGCTCAGGAAGGTGGAGGTACCTTGCGCCAGCTACTAGAATCGGTCCCATACAGTTTTTGTGGTCGATCCTTTCCTACCCCTGGCACTCGCGGACCGACTCAGGTGGCTGACGGGCCCGTGCGCCACCCTACGTTATACAGGCTATAATCGTGGTGACATCATGGAGATAGTTATTTTCCACGGATGATAGTGCGAGATGTGTAATATAGACGCGTTTATGTGATCAGATATACAGCGTGTAACGTCATGTCATGGATAAGATATTTGGGGTATTTATCAAGCTATAGGCTGCAATCACATATAGATACAAGTGAGGGTTGATATACGTATATCAGACAGTTTGAAATCTTCTGGAAACATAGATTGTATTTGTTTTGTTTCATTCTTGACCTTTTCTGTATCTATATCTTTCTAAATCTGTGCTTCCGTATTGGGTCGTTGGGTACTGTTATCATACAAATAAAGATATAATGGAAAGTACATTTACCTAAGTTTTTTTTTCTGCCTACCATCTTTTGATAGAGATAATGTTCATTTGGTTAATTAGGCACTAAACTTAAATAGAAAAGGTCCTCAATGATCTACAATAAGATTCAACTTCTATTAGCTCGTTTGGCGTTTGGAAATGAAAGCTCGAATGTGGAATTTCCCGAACTACGATGCTTATGTAGCGGAGATATAAGCTTACGAAGTTCCGCAGTGTCCACCCGTTTTCCCCTTAGCGACACGGCTGGCGTCGAAGAACGAGGCGACGGCCACGTCTGAGAGGTATTGCTCAATTAGCGGTAGATTCATCGAGCGATCGATTTTTAATCGAAAGGAAAAGCTCGATTCTTCTAAAAAAATCGAAATTTGAACCGAAATAACGATTAATCGAAAAAAATCGACGCGACGGTTCTTTTATTTACAAAAAGATTGCACGAATAGATTTTCACTACTCATTCGAAAAAAAAACTTCAAATACGCATTTGAATAGTAGAAAACATATGCTCAGAATACATTCGTTGTAAAAAAATTACAAATGAACGCACATTAAAGTTTTGATACTACCGGTTGGAACCATTCGGCTACGCTAAAATGTTTAAGAAAGAGTGCTCAATAGATTGGGATACTTTCGTGATGATCGAGGGCGCGCCTTTCCAATTTTACCAGCCCAGGGGAAAAATCTTTCACTTGGGACGGATGGCTTAATCATAGGTTGGTAGTGACGCTGATGGGATCAAACGAAATGGTCAATATCGAGGTTTAAAAATCGATTTTGGATCGAAATTAGAAGATCATGGCTCGATCTCGATTTCATCCATCTTTGACTATTAAACCTCGATTTTCTATTTTAATTGTAATAAATTTATAATCCATACTGAACTAAGAATATTTTGCCTCATATGCACGGTTACTCTGGTGGCCGAATCTCAAGATTGAACCTCGATAATTGGTCATTCGTGGACACGTAACTCAAAGTTATGTGAAATAATTTTAAATGTGACATCCCATGGATTATTTTCGGATGATAAAGTAAAAGAGAGGTGCTATCTCCCACTCGTGTGACCACACCTTGAATTTACAGCGAGCGTATGGGATCCGTCGCAGACAGATTAATCCATGACTTTAATAGCAAACAAAGAAAGCCGCGCGATTCGTCAAAAAGTGCTATGTGCGAACAGAAAGCGTTGCACAGATATAAAATTAATAAGGCTGGGGGAGTGGGGGCCTCTAGAGACTCAGAGGATGCGCGCTAGGGTTAGATCGCTTGAGAAATTGAGAATAGATATCTTTCAGAGCGACGCAGAGAACATATTAGAACCAATTTCTTTTACCAAGTCAGAGGGAAACGATTCATTAAGGGAGATAATTTTCCGAACGGGTGGGTATGGGAAATTGTTTTTTTCCTCGAGTGAAATATGACGTCAGTTAAAGCTATACGGAACTTTGTTGGAGCAGGTCCGTTTTATTCTCAAACGACTGGTGTCCTAGCATACCATGGTACACACCTATTTAGGCGGCTTGCAGGGTAGTATTTAGATGTAGATGATATTTATGATTGTTAGCTTTTCTTTACTCTCTTTTTTAAATTTTTGATTATTGGAAATATTCAAACAACCGATAAAAATATTCAACAATCGATAACTTTAAAAACTAGAAGAAGGAAAGCCTTACAGAAGAGGGACTTCAAACCCGGCTTATATATCGTATGACTGCCCTGGGGTCAAGCTGGATTTGATTGGTGGATGCGCCTTGTGATTGGGTTCCATTATTGGCCGAGGTGAAACCCTTGGTCTCGGCTAAATCTTCTAAGCTACTTAACTTCTCGGTTAAATCGTTTTGTCTGCCGTATTTCGATGGCTTCTTTCTCTACCCTCTCCCATAAGCATTGGACGTGCCAGAGCTATTTCATGTCTTTCCATTCCCGTTCGATGCGTTGGCTGCGATGGAGATTTTAACCCGAGCGGAAGCCCAGGAAACATTCAGTGCTCGCATACGCCGGGAAAGAGTCTCTTCATACGTAATGCCCCTGCAGTTTATGGAACTCACTCCCACGGACGATACAGTTGTTCTGAAGTAGCTCACGCCCACAGCCTGGTCGATCGTTGACGTCGCTGGCGAATATATCGTTGCGCAAGAGAGACGCAGTATGAAAAAAATGACACCTCCGCTGAAAACTTGGAAAACTCAAACATGATTTGTGACTTTGCGAAAGTGAATCCCCCCCCACTCACCTTTTTATTTGTTTCCATCAGAGGAATAAACATAGATATATATATTTTTCCTCGAAAAATGTCTTATCTTCGGATGTTTTTTTTTTTTTGTGAACGAGGTCTTGGAGTGCCTGGCGACGAGAACTCGTGACCAATCAACGAGGAATCGACGCTGGAACGCTATGCATTGTATTTTTTTATCGTATTGCGGAAAAATAGAACGAGGACGTGCTAGATCTAACGAGCGAGGAAAAGCGTTGCAAGCGTTCCAACAATTCACCGCTTTTCACGACGCAATTTTGACCACACCTTCGTACACACAGGGCTGGGGAAAAATACAAGGCGACGATTATGGGAAATACGAAAGACCGCTTATGGAGGGTGTACGCTCAATGTTAACCCACCCTAACCGGTGGAATACTTACACGGTAATTATTCTTGAAATCAAAATGTGGTCTAAAGAAAGGCAGCATGAAATATCAAGGCCGTTTTAAACGGAGCACGTAATTGCGCAGGTTATAACAGCATTAATTTCTTATTGTGCTGTGAAATTGCGCGGATGCACGAACGAAGTTAGGACAGGGAGTATTTTGCCATTTCACGTCCATGCATTCTCGCATGCGTTCCAACAATTCACCCCTTTTCACGACGCAATTTTGACCACACCTTCGTACACACAGGGCTAGGGAAAAATACAAGCCGACAATTATGGGAAATACGAAAGACCGATCCAAATGTTATTCAAATGCAAGATAAAAAATACCTTTGACTCGGATATATGTAAAACAAACTATAAAATAGTATTTTGAATGCATTTTGAAATAAAAAATACATTTGTATGGAAACTAAGAGAACTTAAACAAATATAGCCTGCCTTGGCACGCTATACAAACATGGAGAAAAAGATTCTAACGAAAACGAAGTAGGTAATCTTTGAAGCAGTATGATATAGAAGTGTTATCAGAGCTACTTAAAAAGTATTTTACAAATGTATTTTATTTTAGAATGGGAAGATACCAAAATACTGTATTTGAAATGAAAAAACAAGATACATTTAAGCCGTGCATTTAAAATACCAAAGACAAATCACAAATTGATTTTAAATAGGTATTTTAAAATACTTGTATTTGAAATACTGCCCATCACTGACCTTAACCAGCCAGTTTATAGAAATATTCTATTCATTGGCGCATGTGATTGAGTTGTCGGTTTTTAAATGTTTTCTGCGAGAAGAAGAAACTTAAAACTAATAGTTTGACATTAGCAATAGACCATCGATTGATAATAAAACATTGCATATTTGTGCAATGACTTTTTATTGTTATTAATAATAATTTTTTCCTCTCTATTTTTTGCATACTTCACTTATTTTTTTAATCAATTTGCAAGCTGAAACCAAATATTGCTAATTGTTAACCGATACCTAATTATACGAAGATTAAGACACACGAAAGACTCATAGAATAGTAACTTCTTTAGGGAGTATATATTTATCGGGATACTTGGATTGTAATCCCACATATCTGTAAGAAATGTGTTAATAGTGCCCTTCATCAACTTTAAGCGACTCTTACGCACCTATTACCGACTTTACTCGAATTAGCATTGTATCAGTTAAGAAAATCTCGAATTGCTTTTGTATTTAGCGAGTTGCGCAGAAGATAGCGACGTTAAAAGATAGTTTTGTGAGCTATCAGTCTTCTGAAAGCGATTTTAAGATTAATATGCGTTTCGAGCTGTACACGGAGAAAAAAATATAGTTAAAACACTACCAAACTGATCCTGATTGAAATCCTCTTGGGTTAGATGAGTTGTTGTGTAACACTTGGGTGTAACCAATTGGTTGTCTTAGATCTGAAACTTGTTTTTGACTAACTTATGGCCTGTGGATAAGAAAATAACCTCAGTTAAATAAACTTTATAAATAAAGAAAATAGCCTTTCGCGATATAAAAATTGCTATTATTTGATCGATTGCTTTATATTTTCTGTACTTTATAATGGTGTAGCAGCCGAAACCGGTCAAATAGTATAAATTTTTATAAATACTTTGTGGAAGTAACAAAGTGTCTGTTATTGATAATATGGAGCCTTCCACCACGTACAAGCTTCAAGTTTCGATCTGTGCAACTACCCTTAAAGTCACTAAAATTGCCATAATATAGGGCATAACGGAATAAATAGTTAGCGAAATGCAGTAAGGAAAGACAAGGTTGGCCATAATATTGTTCGTGACGAAAAAATTCACGACTAAATGCCAAGTTTGTAGCAGCCAGAAGATTAGTGATTACCAAAAGTGCAATATTCATCTACATACTGATTGCTCTTTTAAATTTCATGAACAGTACAAAGTTTAATCAATATTTTGGGTTAATTATATATTTGGGTAGTAATAAAAAAGAATTATTTGCAAAAATAAAGGAGTTCCGAAAAAAAGGCAAAACGGCTCATTTGACCCGGGGAACTCCCAATGTTGCGTATACGTAACGTTTCACCAACGGCAAACTAAAAACAATAAAAATATAAAAATCGATAATTTGCCTTATTTGAGTCTGTTATATTGCTAATTCATCAAAATATTTGGAATTTTTATGTTATTAACATGCTTGGAATTTAATGGGTTAATTATGGCGTCAACCTTTGAGCTACAAGATACCCTCTTGTTGTCTCATATGTCGTAAAGAATTTGCATACGAAGGAATTTAAAGGGAAATTTTACCATATATATATTGCCCTTACAGAATGATTTATTTACACAAGTGTTGTATACAGTCACTGCAAGTTAAAATTGCGATGAATGAAATGGTGTTTTTTATCAATCGAAAAATATAAATATTAAGGTAAAAATTTTCGCTTATAGCTTTCTTCTGGAGTGTTTAACATGTGGGAATTTATCTGTGACATCTATTTGAGAGAGACTCAAATCTCTAACCAAAGCATTCGAATCATGCCGGTCAAATCCCTTACGAACGGAATCATCTTCAATTTCAATGTATTCATCATTGGGGTTCGATATTCATCACTTCGGTATTCACCAGATTCGTATTCCTGTATTTGCGAAGAGATGAAATGAGATACTTTGAAAATTGGGTCTGGGATACAAGCTAGATGAAGCACTGGGCGTATAGATGATGGTTAACTAGAATACTCTATTTTAAATACGATTTTCTTGTTGTGTACTGACCTTTTTCTGTTAAAAAGCAAAAAAAGAGTGATCATCGGACTCTCGCCGAATCACTGGTATATCAAATAAAAATGTATCGTGATACCTGTGAAAAGAAAATAGCTCACATTCCACGTCAGAACGTCTAGCCCAGGATTACCTATACTCTGACCCCCCACTTTTTGATATAGATACATATCATTTTCCTGCCACTAACCAACGATGAATTTAATTTTTGAGCAACATTCAAACGAAATTTTTCGGGGATTATTTATTATGGTTTACCGGTGCGCGAATTGACAACAAAATATGAGTGAATGCATCCCGACCAACCTTGAAGTTCCCGATTGAGAAAATTTCGGACTACGTGCCTGCGTCTCATTATAATATCTTCCCCATAACTGGGCAACTGTACACCTGCAAGTAGCCTCCCATGGCGTCATTAACCTGGCAACAGTCGCTAAGTTTAATATCAGCAAATCGGAGAGAAATGATGCCTCTAGTGACTCAATGATCAATGAAACAGATTGTGGTCGCAATTACACAAGAAAGTGAAGAAACTTGACGTGGTAGAAACAAACTAACTGCGGTTTTGAAATCAGCATGCCTATTTTACTCCAAACCAGCTCATAAATTGGTGTCAACGTAAAATAAGTTAAAACTTGATCCCCAATTTAATTCATGTGGAAAGGCCTTGGTATGCCAAACTTTAAGTATACCATGTTACTAAACGAAGACTTAAATATTAACAGGATCCTAGTAATTCTAACGCTAATATTTTGTCCATGTTAGGAGGGTGTACAGTGAGCGAGTATGTACGAAGAGGTGGTAGTTAATAACATGTGGTGTACTGTTACTCCAACTTGTGTTAGCACTTACATTTTCCCGTGATACTAATTGCAGAACATCTGAATTATCACTTTTTGAAATGCGAGCGAATTTTTTGCATGAGTAGCCATTGACCAGATATTATTGCCCACATTGACTCTGTTGAGGAATTTGAACTATTTAACACTTAATGCTGGACGCTTTTTCTGGAAGAAAGCGTCCAACATGGGTAAGCGAAGACGGAGTTCGATAGTAGGGGAAAAATATTGCGAAGTGAAGAGGGAGGTTAAATTTGGGCGCGTGGACAGCTGAAGTGATTCGTAAAATGATGCAAGTAATCCATTATGTGAGGGTAGAACTGCTTTGTTTCAGACTTGATGGCCCGTAATTTACTAAGCATAGTAATAGTTAATCATTATCACTGTTCAACAATAATAAGATTGGTTTGACGTAGCTCTTCACTCAATTCTCCTATAACCTTATCTTTTCACACCTACGTATCTCTTCTCTTTCACATCCTTCTTTACCTGCTCCATGAATTTCACTGAAGGTCTTACTTTTCCGTTCTGGTCATCTACTTGTCTCTCAACGATTGTCTTCTTTAGCCCATCATGTCTCAAAATATGGTCTACAAGGCGTCTTATTATCAAGGTTTTAATGAGACTACTCTTCTTAGGACTTGCTCATCACTTACTCGGTCGATCCATATGATTGTCATCATTATTCGGTGGCACAGGCCTCTACCATAGAGTTTTCCACGACTGCCATTGTCCATACGTCATTTACGTAGGGAAGCATATTCAGAATATAAGTTATGATAATTTTTTTCCTTCTTTCTACTTCTAAATTTCCCACTGTGAGTAGATCTTTCTTTCGGTGGAATGCTCACTTTGCCAGGGCTATTCTGCTGATAATTTCTCTCTTGCTTCTTCCATCGCAAGTGATCCTACTTCCCAAATAACAGAATTCAATCGTCTCATAAAGCTTTTGTTTCCCTGTTTTATTGTTAGTCTTGACTTCTACTCTTCTACTACATGCTGGTATCTTGGTTTTCTTTGTGCTTTTTTCCAGCTGATATCTACCCATAACATTACACTTATTAAACAGAATCTTTTTCAAATCCTTCTCTGTCTCTGCTATAATGGCAATGTCGTCGAGAAATTTTAGCAATATAATTTTTTCTCTATATCCATAATACAATTGCCTACGACATTGCCATTATAGCAGAGGCAGACAAGGATTTGAAAATCAATAATAATAGCTTTGTCATTTCACATATGTGTAATGCACAATTATTCTGCGGCCTATGCTTCGAGAAGGATTTTCATCATGAGGCACATAGGTCATAGAAGAAATTGAATGGTTACACAAACTAGCGTATAATTTCATTCTCATGCGTTTGTTTTCATGCTGGCTGTTACGCTTGGAACTTGTGGAGTGTTGGAAATGCGAAGTTATGTCACACGCAGCCAGGAAATTTGGGTGCCATTCGGGTAGTCTATACTCGAAATGTTTGACAATCCTCACCCTTCGCGCAACAATAGAATGCTTAATCCCAAAATGGGCTCAGTCGCCGTAATTTCTTTTTGATTTGCAAAATGTTTAACTTTAGAGGTCGGGCCGCAGTGGTTATTCATCATCACTGGTTAGCAATCCTAAGATTGGTTTGATGCAGCTCTCCACTCAGTTCTCCTATCAGCTAATATTTTCACACCTACGTATTTATTCTCTTTCACATTCTTCTTTACTTGTCCCATATATTTTGTTCTAGGTCTTCCTTTTCCGTTCTTGCCTTCCACTTGTCCCTGGACGATTGTCTTCATCAGGCCATCATGTTTCAAGATGTGGCCTATAAGGTTGTTCCGTCTTCTTGTTAAGGTTTTCATGAGGCTTCTCTTCTCTCCTACTCTTCTTAGGACTTCCTCGTTACTAACTCGGTCGATCCATTTCATCTTCATCATTCCTCTGTATCACTACATTTCGAAGGCCGCTATCCTTCCTTTCTCCGCCGCGGTCATTGCCTCACTCCACTCCATTGCGGCCATGCCTCACTTGCGAATACAAATATAATAAATACAAATACTTGTAGGAGCACACTCCAAATGTAGGTACTTATAATAGCCCGGGCGAAGAGAACATTCCACCAAAAGAAAGACCTGCTTACTGCAGGAAACTTAAATATGGTTAATATTAAAAGATTTTTTTTTAAAATATCGGTGCTGAGACCCTGATATAAGTAGGTACACAACTTTCCCGCAGAAGGAAAATTGGATCCTGAAAAAAAGATCATTTTTCGACCCACCCTAATATGCATAATACAAGAATACGCATTTTCTTTTGTGCACTGGGGCCGAGATTGGAATGGAAAAAACGTTGCATCACGTGATGAATCTAATGGATGTAATTGGATCACTAAGACGTTAGCTTTTAAAATTGATTTTTTGAGGCGTAACTTTGTGAAAGCGATTCATTATTAAAATTGAAAAGAAGAACTTTGTGCTTTCACATGAATATTTATTCACACATTTGCACGACCATGGTTTCAACGTTCTAGGATGTGATGGACCTCTGTAGAGTTCACCTGATGATGACGTCTAACGTTGAAACCATGGTCGTGTAAATGTGTGAATAAATATTAATGTCAAAGCAAAAAGCTCTTCTTTTTAATTTTAACGATAGCGTTTGTTTCTATTCTGTGTTTGGAATGGACGTTTTGTTTCCATTAAATGTTACACTTAGGAAGAGAAAATAGCAACATGATTGCAATGAAATGCACTCATTAATATTAGGTGCGGTAAATCTTTCTATTTCCCTCGCCAAAACAGAAGTTGTGGTGTTAATGTTGGCTTCCGTTTTTTGCTATTGCACTCATTGCTTTTTCTGAGGAAAGAACGCCTCTGTTGCCGGGCGTCGCAATGTGTGCTATCCACGTGAAGGAGGCGTTATCTGGCAATCATCGATGATTCTCGGAAGCTCTCGATTGAATCGACTTTCTCAGAAATTAAAAAATGGGGAGAGAAATGCGAGTGTGCTAAGGCGAGCTCAGCGAGGAAAATAAGAATTCACATCGATGGTCTCAAAAGAACAGAATGCGATGCTGACATGCCAATGAATCACTATATCTATCACTTGACCTTTCATAGCGGTTGTGACCACGGGGTCCCTCAACATTTACTTCCTTGAATTCTCAGTTTGGCATTGCCCCTATTTATTACACGTATTCTCTCTCACACCTCTTTCCAACAATACCTTCTTTTTATCAAAAAAATCGTAGCAACGCTCTTTAAAACAGACAATAACCAATCTAAAACATCATCCTAGCAAAACATGTATCAACACAAATTAATACGATCAAAAACGAACGAAATTATATAAATAAAGTTGAATAAAATAAACAATATTGGATTTGGACGAGGCGAGACGTTGCACACTAAAATATGTAGATAATGTTAGCATCAAAGTTGAAGGCATGTCCAGAAATAAAGATTACTGTTGAGCTCTCAAGCCGTGAGATTTTAATTTCAACAGGTGGCAATCCTGTGACGTAGTGGAAGTAGTCTCGGCAGGAAACGGACACTGGAGATCTTCGACTAGTAACGAAACTCGCGTCGTAGTGGGCGTTCCTGAAAAATACGTTTTTAAAGTAAGTACTGTTTAGAAATATAAAAAAAACAGTAACATTTTTGTTAAGTACAATTTCATTTTTTCGTAGAAGCTCACACTGTAAAATACCTTTCCACATTATTTTCGTAATTATTAAGACACTTATCGTGTGGAACAATAAGATTTTGTATCCTATCGTCACAGAAAATTGCCGCCTGAGTTGACAGCCATTGAAAAACTGTTGTTCTTACGCTTTGATCGTCATCATAGCGCTTACCTCCTCAGTGTTTCATCAGATGAACAAACGTGTAGTCACTTGGCGCTTGGTCGAGACTGTATGGAGGATGATCAAATTGTTCCCAAATAAATGATACCATGAGTTTTTAAGCTCGACCGGCTACGTGTGGACGGGAAATGTCATGGAGCAAAACGATCCCTTTACTCAGCATTTTTTGTCTTTTGTTCTCAATTGCACGGCGCAATTTTTTTAATGTCTCACAGTATCTCACTCCATTTATTGAATCACCACGAGGCTGATTTCTGTTGCCACTTCGGTCGCATTTTAATCAGTTTTCAAAATTGTCCGCGGCGCAGTGATGGGTGCAATGCGATATACTTTTATCCAATATTTGTCAGTACTTTTTTTGTAATTGGGAGGAGGATCATTAAAAAGTCATGAATTTGATAGATCACATAATTTTGTACATACATTTCGGTTAAAAATCCTAATTATACCTTATTTCCCTGTGAAACTCGGATCACATTGTCCGTCAGCGACGCGAGTGGCGACATTTGTAAACCCATTTAAATGCGCGGTGGTAGACAACACATTATGAGGCCGACTTGAGGATACTCTTTTGTAATATTCGTGGTCAAAACCAGTAAAATTTCAATATTTTCGTCCCCGGGAGCGAAATGTAGAAACGAAACGAAATGGATTTAAAATCAGGGAACTTAACTCCGAGTCGAAACGAAATAGGAGTCAAAACTAATTCGGGTCGAAACTAAACTAAAACTCTGGGAAAAAACGAAGTACATTATATTTCGCACCAGAGGGACCACATGCTTCACCTTCGAACGGTTTAGTTTCGATCCACACTCCCGAGTACGAAGGTTGGTTGAATGAAGTAGAGGCTTGGCCTACCGCCATTAGATGCATGAGGCATAATTTTATCACTAACAGGAGAAAGGTGAACGCCAACTGGCCATTCGAATTTTAAGCTCAATTTTTTAACCTCTCCACTCCTATGTCAAACGTAATGGGTCGAAACTATTCCCTCTTATCCACCTCCACTCAACTTCTGGGATCGAAAATTGACTATGAGCAGCGTGGTTTCGTATAATTTAGTTTCATAGTTCATTTTCTTTTAATTAAGTTTCGTATCGGGTCGAAACTAAACTCCTTGGTGATTTTAATTTAGTGGGGGAACGAAACTAAACCTAGGCCTCATATTTTCGTTTCCCTTCGGGTCGAAACGAAAAATTTTCGTTTCGTTTCACTTTCCATCCTTGGTCACAGGTTTTGATACCCTGTGACCTCTTCCTGTGAGGTTTCGTTAAAGACAACGTTAATGTACCATAACTCCCACAGAACCTGGAAGAGGTGAAAAACCGGATCTGTACTCCCATAATATCAGTGGCAAAGGACATGCTTGTCCGATTATGAGAGGAATTTGAGTATCGATGTGATATTGTTCGTGGCGCTAATGGAGGACACATAGAACATCATTGATCTTAACTTCAGAGGATCGTGAATACGTTTTTCAAATTTCATATTCGTATACCTCTAAGTTAAATAAATATGTTCAAAATAATTCAATAAATACAATCGAAATGCGTATATTCTTTTTGACACGCCCAGTATACACGAGGGGGTACCCAAAAATAACCGGACGGGAACCGCTGCCAGCGTCACTCTCATAACTTGGGACTATCCCATTGCATCGGTGTTATTTCACTCTTTCTGATTCAGAATGCAAAACGGCGTGGCTTCCGACGGTTGTAGCGATTGGATTGTAGATTTTGGAAATGGTTGATATTCGAGAGCAACGTGCAGCGTTGAAATTTTGTTTATACTCGGTAAAAGTACATCGGACGCGATTAGTTTGATCTCTCTAGCTTACAACGAACATGCCATGAATAGAACTCAAGTTTAAGAGTAATACTCTCGATTCAAACGCGGCAACATATCGATCGAAGACATTCATCGCCCGGGCCGGCCTTCAACCTCCAGAACTGATGAAAAGGTGGAAAAAATTGGTGCCCTGAGCACGAGAGTAGACTAGGGTATATTTTTTTGTATATTTAATTACTGTTAAACTTGATGAACAATCTGGTATTTCGTAGAGTTCTGAGCAGCGCATTTACCTGAAAATTTGCAAATGAGACGAATTGCGGAAAATTCATCCCCCGCTTGCTGACTCCTGGTCAAACCGTTTTTTGGAAAAAATCCGTATGATACCGCTGCCTCACCCACCCTACTCACCAGATCTCGCACCTTGTGATTTCTTTATGTTCCCCCAGATGAAAAGGATGATGAAAGGAAAAAGTTTTGATGATATTTCGCAGGCGAAAAGAGAATCGAAGGCGGCATTGCAAGGAATCGGTAAATACGGCCACCGAAGGTGTTTTGCGCAGTGGAAAAAACATTTTAACCAATGCATCAGTGTTAACGAAGAGTAATTCGAAGGTGACTATTGTTTCTTGCATAAAAAATTAAATATTGATTTTTTAAAAATTTCCTCCGGTTATTTTTGGGCCCTTCCTCTTACCTTCAATATTGTATGTGTATTGTACATGTATTTTTTAAATGTTTTTTTTATAAAATAGAAAAATTCAGCATACTTTATACTTTATGAATATCCCTCGCACATTTCCTTTGGCATACCATAACGACTGACTAGCATGTTTACATAGGGCCAGTAGGTATGTCAATTCGTGAACAAACTACTTACAATAGTCAATAATTTTAATTCCAGGCTCGGGGCAACCAATAACACATTACTCAAAAAAATTTGTTGCTATGATCTCACTGTTCCAGTTGTGTGCATTAGGGTGGGGGTAAAAACGACCTTTTTTCAGGATTAAATTTTTCCAGAGCGGGAAAGCTGTCCACTCATATCAGATTCGAATTTTTTTCTTAATCTGATGTTAAGGCCGTTTTACACGTTACACGGAATTGCGCAATCTGACGTACGTGCGAAGGTGCAATCCAAATTGCGTCGTGTAAAGCGGTGAATTGCTAGAACACATTCGAGAATGCGTGGATGCGAGACGGCAAAATAGCCCCTGTTCTAATTTTGTTCATGCATTCGCTCAATTCCACGCCATTTTAGAAATTAATGCAGCTCTAACCTGCGCAATTCCGTGCCCCGTGTAAAACGGCCTTTATTAACCACTACCGCCCGAACCCTAACGTTTAATATTTTTCGAAAACCCAGGCTGCATTTGGAGACAAACACCAATTGAATAAAGCACTGCAACTGCAAACATTTCGGCCTTAAGTGCTGTTCATTAAGCCTTTTAGCATTCTATTAACGAATCAATAATGGAAAAGAAATAACAGCTGTGGGACATATTAATCTAGTTGGGTAAGATGTATGACTTCAAAGGAAAAAAGTGATGACTTTCAGTGGTCTTACATCAATGGGATTTGGAAAATAAACTATATATCTCATTGGAAGATATTTTTATGTAGCAGTTAAAATTTTGATGACCAACTTGGAAGGACTAATTAGTTTTCTAATTCCCCCACGTTGCACTCATAGTTGCATCGTTCATGACTTGTAGCCTAAACTTGGCGTCTAACTGATGGTATTCGGCTCAAGTAATCCTACAAGTCTATATTTGAGAGAATATAATGGATTTTTCAGTCATTTTTTTCTCAAAAATTAGACCTCAGCGAGCGATAATCAGTTCTTAAACTATCATATTCAAGACTAAAAAAAAAACGATCAAAACTGTAATTGTGATATAAAACATTATTTCAGTTGAGCAATTTCACGAATCCATTCGGCGAGAAGTATGTGAAAAAGATTGTCTACTAAAACTTAATTCCTACTAAATCCTAATTCCCCGCTTTCAAATTTTGTCCTCTGATTTCTTTTCGTATAACGCATTCTTAAATCTGAATTTACTGGTAAAGTTGATGATCTACATCTACATCTACATACTACACTGCGCGCCACCTTTAGGGTGTTTGGCAGGGGGAAAAGCTTAAAATGATAAAGCTTATAAAGTGATAAAATGATATGCATGAATATATATCACCTGATAACTGAGGCTGTATTTTTTTAAATCTTAAATTTATTTCTATTATGATCTATACATTTCGTGAAATATGTAGAGGATCGCGCATGACATTTCCTTCTCTCGGTATCTTTCGAGGGAAAGTTTTGGAAAATTATTTGAGGTTTAATTATGATCCACAACTAGTTTTCTGCGATAAATAATATTCGAGAAACGAGAATGAAAAAAGCCGCGTGCGTGACACGGTTGTCGCCTATCGGCCAATTTTGATTGATATTTTGCGGAAAAATTCGGCGTCAGCATGCCTCCCCTTATTTGAATATCGCTAAATCAAGAAATCGCTCATGTTTACGAGTTGAGTAATAGACTGCTAGTGAGATATTAAGATTTATATTCAAAGATTTTTTTAGAACACCCTCTGTGGTGATCGGAAGATACTCTGCGTGGCGGGAAAGGAGGCGTGACGCTACTTTTCCCGTCCTGAGGTGCTTGGGTCCAAGAAGCATCTCTGAGAATTCGGACCATGCACTAGGGTACTCTACCCCTTTCCCCCTCCCCCCTTCCTGCCACCTGCACCCCCAGGAACTAGATATATAGGGCAGAAATTCTGTCCCCGGGACAGTTTTTAGGCAGTACAGGAGTGCAGAGTACTTGGGCAGAACGAGTTCGTCGTTCGGGGACTTCTGCGATTCTCCTCCCGGGACTCTTCGGGACCTTGACGCGGGAGCTGCGGTAGATCTCGAACGACGACTCGTGTGGAACACGAGCCGGGTACGACCATGACCCTCACCATCAGCATCGTTTCTCCCTACTCGCCGCCACGTAAGTTTGATACCCCAGATTCCCACCTCCGTGCGCGCCAGCCTCAAATCCCCCCCGTGCAAGTGTAAGGACTGAAGAACAACGAACAATAAAAGCTGAGTTTAGTAACTCCCGAAGAGCATTTGATTCGCTCTCCCTTCGGAACCTTATCCCCAAAGTACCAAGTAGGTAGAAGTCCTCTTAGTAGGTAGCCGTTGTCGTCCCGTCGCGACACCTCTTCGCCTATGATACTCTACGTCAGGCGTCAGGCTTAATCTTTTTCTTGAAGAAAAATCTGGTACTTTTTCCGAGACTGGACTGAATAAGGTTTTATCGGGTTTCCAGCCCGTTGAAAGTGTCCATTTTCTCCTATGTTCGAGGTCCGACTGACATTGGATGACGTAAATCGGCACGAAACAATGGGAAGAGACCGCAACTACGATACAATATAGGCCACGATTATGGCACCAGCCACACCACATTTAAATGTGCGCAATTAGAGTTGAATTTTTAACTGGCTGGTTGGGGTGAACTTGGTTTACCGGTACACCTTGTAGCGCGCCGACGGATTAATGTCAAATAATCAGAATCTCTGGCACCAGCATCATTCCCTGATGACGAGGAACGTGACGGAACTCGAAACGTTGGAAAAAAGTTGCTTCGCACTTCGCTGGTTAATCGGCTTCCTTGGTAGTAAAACTCGTTCATCCCATCAAGCTTATGTTTTTATTTTTCTAGTTTAATGTTTGTCCGGTTCTCCTCGATCTTGCCGAATGCCAATACCTTAGATTTCTTTTTTTTGATTTTCAGTTTGTATCTCCCCATTCCTTATATGTTTCTGTTGGCATCCCATCGCCTTAATGCGCCGAACAATACCCTTGCAGCCCGCATTGCAATTGAAACCCATCCCGAGAGCCATTTCAGCGATAATTTTCCTTTCGATTGGAGCCATTGTGTTTCGCCTCAATCCTCATGCTATAAATACCTACGTGTTTCCTTAAGCCTTATCGCAGCCTGCCATGTCTTTCTCGGTGGAAGCCGATCGTCTCATACGTGGACTTCGATCTTTCTGAGGACATCGATGCTGCGACGTCGCAAGCTATCTCCCCCCCCCAGTTTTTGTTCTCCGTTGCCAAATTTTCTTGTTCCTATCTCAGTTAAAAAAATGGCGAAAACTCGGAGAAAAATGGCTACAACGCTCAATGCTATGGGTTGCTTTACTCGTTTCATTCATTTGTGTAAACCCTTCCGTGAGCTTTTACATACGGAAAAATGTATCATGAAAAGATGAATTCTTCTCGGGTACTCATCCAGGTTAATTCTTTCGTATAAGCCGACGTTTCGAGTGACGACTTGTCTCCCGTCTTCAAGGCCGTGTTTTTCTTTGTGAGTCCAATAACAGTAGTTTCAGAAGTTTTGGTTCTCATTGTTGAAAAACTCTATTAATAGATTTTCACAACCCCGTATTGATGCGAATTTCTTATCACTAGGATGTTTTTCAATGCCAAAAAAATGGTTATAGCAAGGTGCCAGGTCAGGAGTCCATTTAAACGCCAAATATCCCGGAGTTTCTGGCGAGTCTCTACAGACGTGTGCGGTGTGGCGTTGTCCTGATAGAACATGACATCCCTTCTGTTGGCCAATTATGGCCGTTTCTAGTCTATCGCTAGCTTCAAACGGTCCAGTTGTTGACAGTAGAGGTAAAATTTTATCGATTTCAGCATCAAGAAACTTATAATAATTGATTTATTTTCCAGTCCTCCCAACAAATTCACAGCAGAACCTTCCTGGCCATTAGGCCTGGTTTAAATGAATGAACCACGCAAATAAAACAGCAAAATGATTTATTTAGAGTGGAATATAGCCTTAACAACGAGTGTAAATCTGAAATTATTTGATCGATATTTTACGAGATATCGATAACTACTGCCATCTACCGAAAAAATGAATTTCTTTTCCCCCAATCTGATACTAAGTTCAGCAATGCATTTCTGCTCAGAGAAAGTAATTTTTTGTCCCAATATCTCAGCCTCTTTCATCATAATTCAGTATTTTTGGGGATTTTGAGATGTCGTGTATCCGTAATTATTTGTTAGAATGACTACGGAGTTCACCTAACTTTGTAACTGCGTTAATAAGTTTACATCCATGCCCTATTGCTTCTGAGAAGATTTAGAAAATATATGACCAAAGAAACTCTCCTTGGATTAAAGTTTGGTTGTAAATTTCTCTTTGTATGAACATGTGCTATTTTTTCGACAAAATTAACCTTAAATATTTTACGGAAGAAAATATGAAATATTCTAATGTGCATTACTTTGCATTGCTCGGAGTGTAAAATGTACGATTTTCATTAGTAACGCCATGATAAGGAATTTCCAGACGTTTTACTAAGAAATCTGATATTTTCTTTAAATTGGAGAGTTGTTGGATCTTCAAAAGATTCTTTGAATGAGTCATCTATTACTCGAGGCAACGACCACGGCACGTTCCTGGGGAAGCGAGCCCCTTGAGTGAGCCTTTACTCGCGCGCTGTAGGCGGTCACTTTTTGAACTTTCAAACCATGCCCATATTTGGCTGAATCTGTGACATCATACGTTGTTGAGCCTAAATATAGAAATACAGAATACACTACCTTGGTTTGACAAGGTTCTAACTGACCATCAGCTGGTTTTGAGAAAAACCTTGTCAAAGTTTTAAACTGCTCTATTTCTATTATTAATAGGAATTTATTTTTGATTTTTGGCAATACACTAGTGATCCTCTAGATACACTATTAATTATTACTTTAAGAAAATATGTTATTTATTTTATTTTTTTACATGTTTATATGAGTAATAAAATAAGTAAAATGCAGTTAGAACCTTGTCACACCAAATATTAGTTTTTTCACCTTGCAGTTGGAACTTTGTCACTGTTGTAAATCTGTTATTATTTTACATAGAGGAATAAAAACCGGTGCAACACATAGAGAAACATAAACTTAGTTATCTTGAGTGAAAACACCAAATTTTGCAAAAATGTCAGCTAGAACCTTGTCAAACCAAGGTAGCGAATAGCCTCAAGGTTGATCGCTTAGTGCGTCAGAATGCGCCGGCTATTAACAAATAGAGCACATTTTTGACTCTTCAAAAATAATGAAATGGCTTTTCATTGCGGGCATAAAGGCTGTCTCTTAAATAAATCTCTCAGCTGATACGGCGCTGGCTGATATCGCTTGTGTCTGACGTCATAATATCGCCCTGCGTCGTATCGGTTGGAATACTTAGCCGAGCGAAAGGGAAAGGACGACGAACGTCCTTTGTGCGATATGGAATCGGAGAAACAGCTGACTGCCGAAGCAGACACGAGAGATTGTGTCTATCTCTGTCTACTAGTTATAGCGGTCCACGAAAAAGCCGTAAAACGGTCCTTATCGAGTACAACCAATATTGCGCTGGCAACACGTGGAAGATACTGCTCTTCAGCGCGATATCAACCATAATATTTCCCGAGCGATGTTTTCAACCCGCACGCAGCGTATAATGTGATAACTTGTCCCGATGACTCACGTAGCAACGAGATTGTTGATTCAAAGCGGTTTGGCGGGAAAACTCAGGAAACGTTGTATAATTCCATGAATCAGTACAAGAGGCTAGGAAGCCGTAAAAGTGACCTTTATTTATGGGCTCTTAGTGTTTTTTTAATTTTATTTGTTTCCATTGCTAATTTTATTCCCATCAAAATCAATGCTCACAAAGAAGGAGAATTAGCAATATATAACTGATGATTCCTGCAGGCTTAACAGTGTGAAACCTTTCCATCATAGAAAATAAAAGAATAAACTTTTTTAGGCTAACTAATATATTGAATATGAAGTAATTAGCTCTACGGCCTTGACAGGTGCCCTTTAAACTGACGTGAAATTTGCTGCGATGGTTTGCGGAATGGAAAGGACTACAGGGACCAAACACAGACCGTTTTCCAATTCGCAATTATGCACCCTTCGTGCACTTTTCGATCGCCAACTTACGGATGTGACGACAGCAAGGGTGGATCCAATTGGCAAGGGCGCAAGGGAACGAAGGGTAAGTGAACAAGGGAACGCGAATGCTCCCTCGTAGGAAGTGGACGTGAAAATGGCGGCAATGGAAAACTCAGAAATCTTGAACTGGAGTTGTAAGTATTTTTGTGTCTGTTATGTGCAAAGAGAACGTCCAATTGGTGTCAGAAAAGTCAAAATACTAAACAGTCTAAATTAAAAACGCAGACAAACCGAGAAGCAGGGTGAAATTGATTCTTAAATCAACTACAAGATGTCCTAACGCAACCCTGCGCTTCACATTTCGTTACTGTCAATAGTTCGCATTATTTCCGTTCACACTTTATGGCGCCAATAGAGCATTAGTAAGGGAATAGAGTGCAAGGGAGAAAGGGAACGAGGGAATGAGTGCATACTACGTGGATTGGAAAACGGCCACAGCCTCTCAACCGGTAAGCCTTTGCACTCACTCACTCACACACACACGCCAAGCTGAAACTGCCGGGAGAATAAGATCAAGAAGAGCGGGTCAAGATGTGTAGTAGGAAAGTGAGAAGCGTGCACTTACAGTTTTACACCGACCCGGATGTGCTTCAATGGTTTGCGAAGATGGAAAATGACTACAGGGACCATACGCAGCCTCTAAACCGCCTCTAAAGCCTTGGCATTCCCTCACTCACACACAATCACACGTAGTCACCAAAACACACAGGCTAAAACTGCCGGGAGAAAAAGCTCAAGAAGAGCGGGTCAAGATGTATAATAGGAAAGTTATATGCGTATAGCGCTATTTCGGCTTCCACGACGCCCTTTTCAACGCGGAAAAGAAATCTTCACGATAACACAAGGCCAAAAAATCTCATAACTAATTTCAGAGAATCATCATTCTATTTTGTCATGATCGGCATTTATTTACATTCATAATAAAGGGTTTTGCCCTTTACATCACAGGATTACCGGTAAATATTCCATAAATCGTCTTTATTTCAGCAACAGATCCGTAATAATTAACCCTTTCTATCAAAAGTCTGTAAAAGGAAGGATTTTAAGATAAGCGGTAGAACTATATAGTGATGGCCACACGTGAGAATAACTGATGATAAGGTAAGGAACGTTTAAGTAGCGAATATGGCTATTATTGCTTTATAAAAGAGGAAATTATTTCCCTAGGGACCAGAGAATACATCGTATAAGCGGCGATTTCGTATCACTCGATCTCGTAACATGCGGGGACATTAACATTGGCGATACTAAGGGACCAGAAACTCACCTCGTTATAAACGGGATTTCGTTAAATGCGTGATCGTTATAAGCGAGTTTTACCGTAATAATATTGAAGTTTGTTTGGTTTCCGTTTTAGCCTCCTTTTTATTATTGCACAGCCACCTCGAGCATTCCTGTTTACATTCACCCTGATTTAACAATATGATAGTGAGTGTCGCGAACGGGGTAGCTAACTAATGTTCTTGAAAGTAACCCCAAGTTCATTCTCATGTTCCTGTCAAAGAGATTACTCATGTTGCCCGCTGCAACGTTGAGTTCTACCACCCATCCTACCTCAACTTTCTTGACGTCATAATTCGTCTCCTCATTGAATGTCCGATTGGGGTTGGTCACCAAATTATGCTCCCTCTTCTGGTGTCACCTTGGAGTAAGGATAAAGATAGAGGACGAGTAGGTAGCACCGTCTTCGGCTAACTCGTGTACCCATCATCGATGTTGGTAAAAGTAGGTCTAAAAAAAGTAACTGGTATCAGTTCCGGTTACTTCGTAAAAAAAGAAATCAATTATGAGGTGCATAAACAATTAAGGAGTAAATTGCAAGGAAAAATTACAGAGGAATTCACTGAGCAATTGAAATAAAGTTACTGATTTTAATAAATTACTGGCTTAAAAAAATAATCACTAAAATTACAGTTAAAATTACTCTTTGTTAGATTGTCCACTATGGATACCACCTAGCAACTATCGAATTGTGCCGTTAAAATACGGAATAATTGAGTCATAGACATTTCTTATGTTGCAATTTCACTTGTGATACATACTGTTATAACTGCTGCAACAACACAAGGAATATCATATGTTGTACCTATCATAACTAAGCTAAAGCCCAAGGGTGGCTGAACGTAAACAAGCAAATTATGACACTCAGATATTTGAAGTTATCTGTAGGCCTAGGTAAATCAATGAAGTCAGAAAATATTCGTCGATTACGAGCATGGAACGATTGCAACGGAAGTAACGATACTTCTTTCACCATAAGGAGTAAATTGCAACTAAAAATTACAGGTCTTACAAAGTAATAGTTACGAGAACAAATTACTGCACAAGCAGTCGTTACAATCAATGCGATTACTTTTACTCGAATACTGACCAGCATTGCTCATAGTCATTTGAATCACGCGAAGTGCGAAATTCAAGGGAATTAAAGTAAAGAATAAATTCTCTGAGCAAAGGAAGTAAAGTTAAGCACATATCAAAATTAAATGCAATATATTGAAATATTATCTACTTTACTCACCTGTGAAAGGTCATTGGGCTTCCTTTGAATGGATTTTCTTGGCACCCAGATAGATTTTCTTGGCTGCAATAGTTTATCATTTCCCTAATCGCGTGCAAGTTACGCAACACTTCCTATGTAGTGACGTCAACCGGCATCCATGATACTTGACTTTCTCTAGATTTGCTTGGATTTCTTTTTTATGCTACCATTCGTTAATGTTTTCATCTTGATTGTTGCTGTTCGCATTACAAAATGGAAACTTTTGCAGCGCTGGATCGCAGTTCTCTCCATTATTTTTCGTGTTATCTGCGTCAAAGTTGATTTCAGATGACGTTTCGTAGCCTATGCTGGCCACGAAACGTTATCTGAAATCAGAAACGAAGCAGCCAATCCAGAAAACAATGCAGGGAACGTTACGTAGAATTTATATTAAGAAAACACAACAGTAAGTCCAGAAAATCATTATTTTATTTCTCAGGTACTAGCGATTGGCGAACGCAATGCAAACGTTACAAAGAGCACCCTTGATGGGCTGTCGGCTATTTAGCCATATCGGGAGCAATAATGGTTCCAGGACCTGGCCAATAATGAGAACAAATGACACTAGCTAAGAAACTACCGACGATGAAGGATTTCCAGAATGCAAGCCATGAATCACACGATAACGAAAATTCTGTACTCACTAGTTCTGTGCCCCATCAACACCTCTAACATGTGGGCACATTATCTAATCTCAGATAGCGTGGCTGTGAATCTGTGTGTGTGTGTGAGTTTTGGCCTCGAGGCATTGGGGAAATATTGAAATGCAATATACACAGACCACGTGATACTAAAAGTATTTTTATCCCTCCCCTCCGATTACTGAATGAGGGACGTTATCACTGAATTCGACTGATGTGCTTCTCGGTGTAGTGCCCACGTTTTTCTGTCACAATTCCTATATTTCTGAGAACCTGATCACCGCATCTTGGCGCAAGACAGGAAACGCATATGGTGCCCGTTTTTCCGAAGTTGGATAGTTCTCGATGTTTTGTTAGTTAAAATTTGTTTAGTGGGTTAATGAGGACGCAGATAAATGAAGATGCTACCGTGAAGAGGGGGAGCTTGGTGGCCCAGTGACTGAAGCACTTGGCTGCTGATCGACGGGACCGGGGTTCAAAACCCAGGTGAACCCCTCGGATACGTAAAATCGAAATCCTCGAAGTGCGAGGCGGCCGGGGGAAGGGAACGTGAATGCGTGAAGTTCATACGGCTGTGGCCGAGTACAGGGTGAGCTCTACCCGTGCCTAAGCAAAAGAATCTTCGGGTTGAATCACTGATTAATCTTCAGGGTACGGGCTTTCCGTGCCTTTGTTTTTTTTCCTACTAGATACGTCCTACCTCTTCTACCACGTTCCGTGCAGGTGACAACTTAAGATGTCACGAGTTTCATTCATAGGAATGACATCATAAGATATCTCAGTAGTATAATGTTTCATTAATTTTTTTTTCGCGCCCGTCTTTCAGACAAACTGCCTTCCTTCATTTTGTGAATTGCAATTCGTTCTTTCCAATATCCGTCATAGCCGTGTCTGAATTTAAAGATTTTTAAAATATATGCACTACCTTTTTTCTTAGTTTTTTTGCTAACTTTGTCAATATTTTACGTTATGCTCTTTGTGTAATATTTGTCGTTTTTCGTTACTATTATTACGTGATTCTTGTATTATGATATTGCGACGGGCAGGGTAAAATTTCGAGGTATTTCTCTTGGTCAATGTTTGTTTGAAAGTGAGTTTTTTAATCGTGTACCAAAAGTCCATCAGAATAGGTTTTACTTCCTATTCCTGGCTAATCGATCATACACTATTTTCCTCTAATTACCTAGCACAGCCTGGTTGATCACGCTTTGTCTTAACCTTTCATTATCTTCGCTTTGCCAACAGGGTCGCCGAGCCGCGTTCACGGTGTCGTCCGCTTTCCGGCCGCTGAGAGGCCAATGCAAACATTAAATATCTCCAGCCCTGCCGCCCAGCGTGTGCCTCTGAGAGGACACAACTCACCGATTTCGAGTTGTTTCCTCGTTCAGACTACTATTGTACCAGCGGTAGTACGAACATGCGTGCGTTCGTAGCACGACGGTTAAACCTGTGCTGCACTTCAGTGCTAAAATCTAAGGTTAACAAGAGACTGACGGTTAGAAAAGCTGTTGAGGTAAGTAGGCTTAAGATATTACTGTGAAAAACGTGTATCTAATGTGGTATTTAACGTATTCTTTTTCTCCGCAAAGATTCTTCCTTGCTGGGACAACTCTATGATTCAAAATGGGAGCCTCACAAACTGTTCGTGTTTCTCGTGTCGCTTCATCTTCCTGTTTCGCAACAATCGTAAAGTGGCAATGTTTGGAACTACGTGTACTATTGTCCGGACTTGCATTCACACTGCTAGTTCCGGAGACTATTGTTGGGAACATCGCTAGCACTATAGTAGTCCGAACGACGTATGTGTGACGGTAAATGTGAACGGAGAAGTGAAGAAGTGACACATTACAACTAATGAGGACACAACATTCCAGTACAACCTGTCGTTTTTGTCTTCATATCTTGACTTTTATTCATTCGCAGCGCTAAAAAAATTGGGTGGAACTGCTTATCGAATTAAATGGAAGTTAGAAGTAGGTACCTACATCTTCCAAAGAAAATTAAAATAGGAAATACTGTGCTCTCTCCGGTGATAATCCGGTCGATATCGAACTGGATCATTGCCGGATTACCGAAAAAGTCGGGTTACTGGAATAACTAATAATGATGCAATTAAGCAGCAGAAGCTATATTTTATTGTACACATATATGTACATAATATATTCAGAGGTAAGGAAAGAAAGTATAGGAACATATAATGGAAAAAGGACGAGGACAACGGTGCTTTGGTAGATAGAAAAACCAGAAATCAGAGGGTAAAAATGCGGCCTGACTGGGACACGAACTCAGAACCTCTTGGTTGCCGGCTAGGTGCTCTACCATTTGCGCTACCAGGACGCTTAGATTTACCATGATTTCGGCGGGGGTTCATGCACAGAAAACTTGTCCCAGTCAGGCCACATTTTTACACTCTGATTTCTGTTTTGTTCCATCTACCACAGCACCGTTGTCCTCGTCCTTTTTCTATCATATGTTCCTACCCCTTTCTTTCCTTACCTCTGAATTTATTTGTATGTTTGTGCTTAAGGCGTCGTGTGAATGAATGAAGTAGTGTATATAATATACTAGCTGACCCGGCGAACTTCGTATCGCCTAACAATCAATGAACTTACAGTTTACTTACACCATTTATAAATGAAGAGCAGCTGTATCGTTTTTAATCATTTTTAATTTATTATAATGAAATAAGGATACAAATTCAATAAAACTACGTAAATGAGTACCAAAATTGCTTGTCAGAAAGACATTTTCTTTATTGAATCTACATAGGGTGGATCGAAGCACGTTTACGCGGATATTTTTCAACAAATTTTCTTACGTTTTAGCTTAAGAAATTTTGGGCATTGTGGTTTAATAAAGCAGTTCATGAAATAAAAATTATACGAATTCAGTGGTTGGCTATTTGCGTTATTAGCTGTAAAAAAAATGTTTTTAGGTCCAAGTCCGTTGCATACACTTGGCCCATTCAGGGGGGAGGTTGACACAACCCCAGACCGACGCTTGACTGATGCTCAAAATCGTGCAAGAAAAGCGCATATGAGGCAGCATTTGCATTAAATGACTGAAGGCGCGCCAGTTTTAGTATCTCTGTTTGGTAAAAATGCACTGCGTTAACGTACTGCATGCGTAAACGCACCACGGTGAGCCCTACACATTCGGGTTTAATGTCTTGTGTCAAGCACCTTCTGATAAACAACAGTTTTTGTTTTGTTATCAGGCGCAAGATGAAGCAGATGAAGCTAAATAAATATAGCGAAGCAAAGCAGTGACGCAGCGAGGGGAGGTTTTGGGGAATAACCCCCACCCCTTCCCAAGAGCTTAGAGAATTTTTTTATGAAAGATTTTGTTAATAATATTAGGGGGACGGATGACTAACAAACAAAACATATTTATCTATTCACACAGCCGCAAAACCCACTATTTTGAACTGTTTATCTATTTTGTAAAATGTCTGAGGGAAGTGCCCCCACACTTCCCGCTTACCTTAGCGAGTTTTCTATACCCTACAGACCCGTGGTATTAGCTGCGCCCAAAACCCCCTATCCTAGCTACGCAATTGAAGCGAAGGAAGAAATACAGAGGATGGTTTATCGACTCGTGAACATAGCACGTTAAATTGACCATGAGAAAATCATGGGTTTTCATTAGCACATGAGCACAAACAACACAGAAACTGAAAGACTGACCATGCGATTTTTTTAATCGTTATCACGAATGCAACGCGAATTGGAAATTGAATAAGTTTAAGCTCAAAAGGGCATATGAGTTGAGATAATGGAATCTACGGAATAAGGACTTCCTCACCTTTGAATTTTCCTTTGAGTGAAGTTGCGTGAATCACATTCATTACCAATTATTTTAATCACCAAACACGTTCCGTTGGATAGTTATGGTTGGTTTAGGCTTCGAAAGATCATGAACACAGAAACTACATTTTTCTGTAAATCGTGCCTTGGTAAGCCAGGTATGTCCAAGGACTTAAAATATTCAGATAGATAGTTGGTGATTTCTTCTTCGTTTGTTACACATTTAAAAGATTCGAATTCATGCAGAGTACGAACTATTTGAATTTACCTCGTTTTAGTCATCCGCATCTTAGTTCTTGCTCGCTAAATCAACCATCTTTGATTCTTTTGGAGATCAATCATATTCTGGAACTCTTTGTTGATGAGCTCACTGAAACTAATTTGAAATCATTCCAAGGAAATGAGTTAAAACTACTCGATTCCTCGACAGGAACACGGACATTACCGTTTGTCAACAATTGCTTGGAGATTTGTTTACAAACACGGTAGTGAAGTGTCAACTCGAGCTGGGCCACGGCTGGGCTTACAATTAGCTCGAATTAAATTTATTTAAATGTAATTTCAATTTAATTAATATTTTGAATATATTTAGTAATTAAAATGTTATATTGTTACTAAATTCAGTTATTAAAGTGGTAAAAACAAAACAAATTATTTAATTTGTAGTTTTGACCGACTTATCAATTGTTGTGTTACTATAACTCCTAAAAGCATGTCCATAGGAAAGAGATGAATTTTTTGTGTGAAATTATCCTTTTTTTAATAGCCTATATGTTAACCCCGCCTGAGACGAATCCAAAGAACCAAATCTCATTGAAATCGGTGCAGCCGTTCTCGAGTTATAAGTGTTCTAACTAACACGATTTTCGACTTTCTTTTATATATATAGATTTTACTATGCACTATCACTACACATTGTTATCGTAAAGTAAAAATCACAGTAGAAAAAAATTGAACTAACATTACAGTACTGTATTGCGTATCAATGGTGCACATCATTCCATGTTGGAGGCTACCCTCTCAGTAAGCACTAATTTCCGTATTTTCTAAGGATGATGTCAAAAATCCATCAATAACTTCAACGAGCGAAGAGAAAACGTTTCTACATAGCTTTTACGGTACGGTTCGCGCACCTCCTTCTCATACTTTTTCTTTTAACGGCTGGTGTCCCTACTCGCCCCACCACCCGAGGGGTTGCCCAAAAGAATTTATTTGCCTAAATTTGAACATATGCATCTTTTGAGTCAACTATCCGATGATAGGTTTGACGCAGCTCTCCATTCCTCTCTCCTATCCGCTACCCTTTTCATAGCGACGTATTTCTTCTCTTTTACGTCCTTTATGACATGTCCTATGTAACTCGGGGATCGGGTCGGTGTGGTGGCTAGTGTTGGCTTCCCACCCGGTGGGCTCGGGTTCAAATCCCGGCGGAGGTAGAGAATTTTCAGAGAATGCCCGATCCCTGCTTGAGTGTTGTGTGGAGGACATTCCAAGCGCATCACTCCGTCCGTCGGATGGGACGTTAAGCCGTGGTCCCCTTGGCGCCTTTCGTTAAGGGCAGGCTAATGCCGACGCCGGGTTTCTCTCCACCCTTCCTTACCTACCCCATCCCTCATGGCGCAAATGACCTCAGCTGTCGGTCGCCTCCACCAAATACCATACCATACCATCCTATGTAACTCATTCGGGGATGTCCCTTGCCCTTCTTTCCTTCTATCTGTCCTGCTAAAATTGTTATCATCGGACCACCATGCCTCATTATGTGACTGCCTAGACATTCCCGTCTTATATCAGGGTTATTAGAAGACTTCTCCTTTTTCCCAATGTTCTTAGTTTTCCACGTTCAATGACAGAAAGTCGCAATTTTAGAGGCGTTTCGTAAAATATTTAGGGAAATTGCCGTCATTGCCCTAATTCGACGCCGCTATGCCCGAAAATTTCGGATGCTCAGCTAAAAAAAGTACCGGATGTGAGATATTAAAGATGTTAAGTTTGTTAGCGGTTAAGTTAAATTTTTCGTTGTCCCTTAAAAATGTCACTAAATCCTTTACGTAATCGTATATTACAGAGATTCAGTTATGGTATTAATAATGTTGGAGAAAAATGTCATTTGTACTTAACATCATTGGTAACTTTTCCTAAATGATGAAATGTAAAAACTTTATAATTGCACATTAATTTTAAACTGTAAAGTAGTACTCTACTGGAATTATAAATTTTTCACATTGTATTATGTTAAGTCGATTCCATGAAGTCACGCCCGAGACAACGAGTTAAACCTTTCCTAAGTAATTCATTCCCTCCCTTACCGTTCTTCCCTTTCACCTATCTGTCGACTATTGTCTTCATCGGGTCATCATGCCTCACAATGCGGCCTACTGAGTCTTTTCCACAGAAAACTTTAAAAGATTTCTCTTTCCTCCCACTCTTCTTAGCACTTCCTCATTACATACTCGGTCGATCCACTTTTATCTTCATCATTCTTCGGTAGCACTACCTTGTTAATATTTATCCTATATTAAGAAACATCTCTATTATTAACCTTTGCTATTAATAATATTTTAAACCATACTCCATTTTTACCAAAAACTTGGGTTCGGTGCTTCGTCTTCCATATGAAATGCCAAAGTTTTACTTTAAGACTAATCGTAAAATCCTAATTAAATGCTTACGTCACGATGAAACGGTTGAGTAAAATGCTGTTAGGATATAGCGTGATTTTTTTGCAGAATAAGGCCGTATCCGTTCGAAGAGGGCATAACTTAGCTCATCACGTTGCATGCCTCAATTTAATTTTGTTAAGTATGTACACGCGGTCTTCATCATACAGCATTTGACGCACATTTATAAAAATCAAACGCAACATTTATAGAGTTCAGACTCTGTCTCAAAGATGAAGTATCAGCACTCACTCACCACTACGTGAGCTGAAAGTTACACCGACGACGAATTCTTCGTGGAAAATATGGAAAGATCACGAGATGTGATAACTTTATAGAGCCATAGCCTGAGACGTAAAATAAATGGCACGAAAATGAGCAATATTTTATTTCGGCGGCAATTAATTAAGTGGTCAGCTGCCCTATCGTTAAATCAAAAAGTTACGCAAAGACGGTATGCTTGATATTTGAAGACGATATAGATATTGGCCCAAGTGCTCCATAGAATAAGTGCCAAGAAAGGTGAAAATAAGCATGCAGATAGGGAAATTCTATTCTATTCAAAACTACATTTTCAAAATTCTTGTAAGCATGGAAAAATAAAGAAAATAGTTCCGTCACTGAGAATCGACAATAAATAATAATTGTGTACTACTTAATAATTGCTATGATGAAGCCTTTCAAGCATATTATCTCCGTATCACACGATATTACACCAAATGTTTAATGTCTTTGACTTTTAGGAACTCATTTTATGTTAGGAAAAATAACAAACTTTGATTTCTATAACTTAAATTTTAATCGTCGACTAGTTTCGATGGACTATATCATTTTCAATACAAGAGGTACGTAAAACATTGGTACTTGATAGCCGAAGACAATATAGATAGGGAATTGGTTTGTTGTGGTTGTTCTATTGTTGCCATCCCACACCAAGGGTCCAGGATCAAATTCCGGCGGCGGCAGAGATTTTTCAGAGAGTCATTTGAGTGATTTGTGGAGATACTTCAAGTACAGCACTCCGTCCGTTGTAAAGGACGTTAAGCAGTTGTCCCTTTGGCGATCTACCGAGAAATTTATTACGTAGATCTTAACATACTCTGGTTTGTTAATAAAATGCCATTGTAAAGGTTGTTCCAATAGCAATTTTTGGTATGCGCAGAAAATTATAATCTTCACCTTCGAGATGTTGAAATTTACATCTCACTTAATTGTTTACTCCGGTAAAAAATAATCTTTTCGGGTCTCCCCTCGTGGTTCAGGTTTTATTCCGACGTTTCGAGAACGCTTCTGGTCGCTTATTCAGAGGTGATTGGGATGCTCTTGGTGTGAGTTGACATATGTATAACACATCTACCGATTTGATCGATGGATTCTTCTTCCTCATAGGAAAATCCACTAAAATCGCTGGCACATTAATGGCTTTGCCTGGTTTCGCTAATAGTAGGACCCGCCCGCCTCTATGACGGTGCGGGATTCCTCGTCCCTTCCCTATCCACTCCCAGGAGGCGTCGTCGGGCTCCTATCGCGGCGGCGCCTCCTTCCTTGATCCTTCCCGTCCTTCCCCTTCTGGGTTCAGAGGTGAAAAGCTCGCGCTTATAGACCCTGCCCCAGGAGTGTAACCTTGCGAGCCCGCCCTGGAGTCTCGTTTCCACTGTCCCTTTGGCGCCTTTCGTTAAGAGCAGGCTAATGCCAACGCCGGGTTTCTTCCCTCCCTATTTCTCCAACCTTAGACCACAAAGACTGTAGCTGTTGGTCGCCTCATTCAAACACCATGTATGGTGTTCTGCTCTATACGGACAAATATCTATATCGTGTAGGATATAGATATTTGCCCGTAGAACACAAGTGCTCCGTGGAATAATAACCACGAGATTGGAAAAGAACCATAGAGAGAGTAAAATTCCATTAAATTCATAATAATAATAATAATCCATCGTTTACAGGTACATGTAAATTGGTGTCTCGTCATGCAGAAAAACATAAGTAAGAAGTATAAAAATATCTCACATTAAAATTAAGCATCAGAAATACACAAAACTACATGAATTACTTAAATAAACAGCCCTCGTTAAGAAACTCATTATAATAGATTTTTTCTATCAACATAGACACTGAATCAACTATCGCGTCATTTGTCAGTATGCCATTTTTCCAAATTTCGTTAGATATTCCTTGTTACTCACTCGGTCAATCTATGTTATGTTCATCATTCTTCAGTAGCATCGCATTTCTAATGTCTCCACACCAGCATTCTTTGCTGCTATCGATGCTCAAGCCAAGAGACACTATTGAAAATATTTAGGTTGTTCTTGACCGTTTTTTTTTTATGTTTAAACATGAATTCTTGAGGTTTGGGTCGTTATGAAAACATTTTTTTCGACGTTTTGGAGAGTTATTTTACATTTTCAAGGCTCACTAAATGAAAAAATAAGAGGTTAAATTAATGTAAAAGTGGTCAAGCATTAAAAATAGATTTCATAGTGCGAAAAATATCCAATTAAAACATTTTAACTATTAGTTTTAGAATGAAGAAAATTGATTTGGCATTCATTTTATGTAATTGTTCAGTTTGTTTGTAGCTGCTTTGTTACAATATTATATTCATATTTTTTATATTTTCATCAATTTATATTACTTCCATCACAATTTATTTTGTTTAAAATGTCTACGTCAATTAAGTTATTGCAATTTTTGCGTGTTTAAAAATATAAATAAACCATTTCTTAAATAATCGTTTTCATAAATTACATTATATGTCCAAAATATCGGTTTTATTAAAATTGAAAGTGTGTTTTTTATGAATTATAACCTAAAAGTACACAGAACTAAATATTATGTTTCAATGATGATTTTTGTTATAGTTGTAATGAATATTTTCTGCACTTTTCACCAACGATTCAACGGACGGCAGATTCATTTTACGCTGTGCCATTTTATCTTTCGGTCTCTGTTAATTTACAAAGCAAGTATTCATCATAGAGTTTTCAGATAGCAGAGGTGGAAGGGAAGAAGGTCAAAAGACGTCCCCGATTGGATTACATAGATAGACAGAAAGAGAAATATTTATTGTTCAGGAAAAAAATCAATAAGAGCAAAAATATTAATGAAATACGCAAATAAATGACAATTTGCTAGCACATCTAATACAAGATAGATGGTTACAATGATGATAAGTTGACATTTTTGGAATTTCTATGTACGTCTTTGAAATTTATAGTCACGTACTCTTAACTAAACTAGTAAAAAAAAGTGCTACATAAAAAATGAACCGTAAAAGCACGAACACAAATTTGAAAAAAAATTGCATGACTAAAATTAAATGATGCAAAAGAAGCGAAATATGTCACAATGAAAAGTCTAGCGGAATGGAGAGCTGCGTCAAACCAATCCTAGGATTATTGGGAGCTGGTGAGATCAGTGGCGCAACGAGGGGGGGTTTTGGGGGATAAACCCCCCCCCCCCCAGAGCTCAGAGAAATTTTTAAGTTTAATCCATTTTACTTATTTGGATCAGTATTACTTATAGAATAGGCAGTGTTAGAATTTATCAAATATCCCTTAGAAAGCCGTAAAACTCGCCATTATTCTTAAAATTTTTCTGGAGGAGGTTCCCCGCAACTCCTGCTTACCCTGGTGGGTATGCAATACCCCCACACCCGTAAGTATTAGTTACCCTAAAGCCTCCCCCCCCCTAGCCTTAATTCCTAGCTGGGTGAGATATTTTTTTTTTAAGAGTAAGTATTTTTTTTTCTTTTTTTAACTGCCTCGTGGAGTAAATCCAACGACGTCCAATTTCTTGGTAACTAAGGCGTTGGAGGGGTTGAAGGAGAGATCCGGTTGAATCTGCGATGGACTAACTTCCTTGAAGTCGTCCTCCCCCCTCCCTCTGCGAGAGAGGGCGTGTGCCGACCGGAGAGAAATAAGCCGAAAAGAGGATCACGCCACGCCAAAGCACTCCGCTCAAGAGAGTCACTTGCCCCACTCACGCGCGTCCGCTTGGTTTTCGAAGGCGTGCGCGTGCAAACATGATGGTCGGCCATCATCCTACCTCCCGGAAACAGAGAGACACGCACCGGAACTCCCCACCCCACCGTACTACCTCCCTCCAAGACTCCAAGAAATGAACACGATTGAGCTTCGAAGAAAGCCTAAAAAGAAATATAATACAAGTATTTGTCAGAATGAAGGCTTTCGCTGGGCTTTTATAGGCATTCATCATCATCACTGGTCAATAATTGGGTGGTTTCCTACTTTTTTTATTGCCTAAATCGAAAGATTATTGCTCCAGGAGTACATATTTCACGCTTTTAGAATGTTAAATGACGATATCTATTTTTCGCTATTAAATGAAGATTGAAAAATTTCAAGCGCGCGGAAACGCGACGGCTAAGTACGAATGCTGGGAAAAGACCGTGTAACGTCTGGCTGCTGCCGTGTGAGGCCACCTGGGTGCCAGGCTATGAACACCGCTGTGATGCAGGCTGCTTGCAGCCGAGCATGGCGGTAGCGTAGAGTCTCATGCTAGCAGGTAGCGCTTGGCTTAAATAACGATTATTAATATTCTATCAAACGAAGGAAACTTTCCGACCTTAGGCAATTTTAATAGGTGATTGATGAGAGATGTTTCCCTGAGCTCTGTGCCTCATACATGCATTGGTAATCCCAGACGATGTAAAACTCCTATCTACTCGTATAGCATCCAGGTCCCTGTGACGTCACGTGGAGTGGCATCGCATGGCCGCCAATCTGGCCTTTTTCAAATGAAGTGAAAATGACCATTAACATTCGTCTAAACTAGGATTTCTAAAACAAATAATTTGTATATTATGAATACACTGATGGTGGGTAAGGAATCGCAATCAATGCCTTTCGTTTTCTTTGATGAAGGAAACTACCCAAATTCTAAATTGGTTTGACGCAGCTCTCCACTGAATTCTTCACTCAGCAACTCTTTTTACACGTACATATTGCTCCTCTTACACGTCTTTATAGTATACCTGTTTCCTGTTACCATACATTAAATTCAAGGTCTTTCTTTTCCGTATTTGCCAACAACTTGTGCCTGGACGATTACCGTCCTTACCTCAATGTTAAAATTTCCCGTTCTAAGTTCCCAAACTTCCTTCAAGCCCCCACTCTCTACGAGAGGGACATGTGTTGAAACATATTTGCTAAAACAAAAACAGTTTTAATAAACACAAGGCGTCTACCATTTAAGAAAAATGTATTTTATTGAATTAATCATGAATTGATAGGTATCAGCTTAGTTACAACAAATAAAAAAAATCAATACATTGCAAAAAAGGAATGTCAAATTTCTTGTCTCTTCTTTTAAATTAATTTATAAATGAATTATTATTCTTTTTTGAATTTTATCGTCGTAAAAGTATTGTAATAACCGCTTATGAAATTTATGTACTTATATTTTTATTATTCATAGCCTTGATGAAGGTGTATAAATGTACTGAAGCGTTGGCAAAAATATGCATTTAAATTCTTCAAGACCTACACCTAAAGGCACTAATCAGCGTTATATATATTATTCAATAGAAAGAAAAAAAAGAATTTACTTGTAAAGTGAACATTTTTTTGTAGTATATGACCATTTTTGGTGTTGATGTTTCTTTACCCAAAAATATGGCCACTCAGACCGAAAAATATAAATCCTAATTCTGGAATCCACTTTTCCGGTTAAGATCGGTTTATAGAGTGTAAAAATGAAAGGAGGAAAAGGATAAAATACAAGCTTTTTCCAATAACAGTAGAAAATGCACTATAAAGTAAGAAAGAAAGCATTTCATAACTCGGAAAGGTAAGCGTGTTTGAAAAAGAAGAAAAGGACAAAAATATTATAAATTCGCGTTGGCGAATTCAAAGGTGTTTAAAAAAAATCAGAAATCCAAAATTTAACCAAAACGGAAATACGCTAAACATAGGTTTCGATACTCTTAATATGACTGGGTCTCAATATTGCTCTCTCTTTGCACCAGCAATCATCCTGCATTACCTCATTTAAGGAACCTGCCAAAAATCTCATGTCACCTCTTTATAAGCATGAGAAAAGTAAGGAAGACCATCATTACTATGAATCACAAATCCTAAGATTGGTTTAACGCAGCTCTCCGCTCAGTTCTCCTGTTGGCTAATCTTTTCACACCTACGTATTTCATCTCTTTCACATCCTTCATCACGAACCCTATGTAATTCACTCGCGGCCCACCTCTGCCGTTATTACCGTCGATCTTTCCTTCAGCGAGGATTTTCATTAGACCCTTGTGTTTCATGATACGGCAGATTAATTCGCCCCATCCCCTGCCCAAGGTTTTCAAAGACTTCTATTCTATTCTGCCCATCTTGATACTTTATCCTTGCTCGCTCTTTTACACACTTCATTTTTTCATTTATCCTTCTCGATCTCCCCTAAGCGCTTGTTCCTTGGTCTTAAGGTGCGTTTCAACTGTGCAATATGTTGTACAAAACGAGTTACATATAACATGCCTAAGAAAAAGTTACATATCGATGTAACATATTTCTTGTAGCATTAAAACAATGTTACATGTAACATGTTACACGGATTCTTAACTCTTTCGTAAAATATGTTACATGTAACTTGTTAAGGATAACATCTAAGCTTGTAAACGCACCTTTATAGTTTCCTTGCACACACTCCGATTTTGGATGGTCGTTAAAAAAAAATCGGCCGCCCACATTCAAGTAGTGAACCTTGGGGAGGAAGGGGGAATAGGAGCTTGCACGCTGACCGACCACGACCCGGTACCGATAAAAAGTCGGTTGATCACGACAACAAGTGATCGTGTGACCGGCTGAAATACGGCGTATGTGCAAGCAGCGCTCCACCGATTAAAAAATCGGCCGGCTTTTTAACTGGCCTTCTAAAATCGGTGTGTGTGTGACAGAGATCCTTACTCTTGGGACATTTAAAAAAACGTTTGCTGCCAGAAATGAAAAGAATTCGATTGCATAAATCGTTCCTCGCCAAATAGCAGCAAGGAGGAGTGCGTCGGGAAAACCTACCGGCGAATTCGTGAATAATTTGGGTGAATCCCCTAGATCCGGCTAGAAAGGCGTCGAGCGGAAATGATGGCGGAGAGCCATTGACACAAGACGGGGCTACTCCCGTAGGAAGTGATGAATATCCCACCGCGTATATAGACGCTCGAATATGCGCCATCTACGAGGAACTGTTTGAGTTAGCTCACGACGCTTGGGATGGTCGCCGTTGACGCGATACATGTGTGACGTCTTTCCGGCCGCTCAGAGTCCAATGCAAATATTAAACATCTCCAGCCCTTCCGCCCCGCGCGTGTCTTTCAAGAGGACACAACTCACCGATTTCGAGCTGTGAAATGTGGACGGGGAGGTGAAGAATAGGGTGGTTTCCTATTGTGTTTTGAATGCCTAAATCAAAAGATTATTGCACCAGGAGTACATATTTCACGCCTTTAGATTTTTAAATGACGATATCTATTTTTCGCGATTAAATGAAAAGTGAAATATTTCAATCGCGCGAAAACGTGACGGCTAAGTATGAATACTGGGAAAATCCCGTGTGACGTCTGGCTTCTGCTGTTTGAGGCCACCTGGGTGCGAGGCTATGACCGCCGCTACGATGCAGGCTGCTTGCAGCCGAGCATGGCGGTAGCGTAGAGTACCCTGCTAGCAGGTAGCCCTTGGCTTGAGTAAGGATTATTAATACCCTATCAAACCAAGGAAACTTTCCGACCATAGGCAATTTTAATAAGTGATTATTAAGAGATGTTTCCCTGAGCTCTGTGGCTCATGCATGCATTGGTAATCTCAGACGATGGAAAACTCCTGACTACTCGTTTAGCATCTAGGTCCCTGTGGAATCACGTGGAGTGGGGTCGCATGGGCGCCAATCTGGCCTTTTTCAAATGAGGTTAAAATTGACCATTAACATTCGTCTAAACTGGGATTTCTAAAACCAAGTAATTTGTATACGAACGCAGCGGTAACGAATCGCAATCAATGCCTTTCGTTTTCTTTGATGAAGGAAACTACCCTATTGATACATATTACAACTAATACGAACATCAACCGGTCGTTTTTTTCTTGCTTTTTTCTTAGCGTTAATTTTATTCACAGCAGTAAATAAAATTGGGTGGAACTAATGATTGAATGAAATTGAAGTTACAAATGTATCTACTAAAGCCAAATAAAATACGTATTAATATCTTCGATTCTGGTTTATCGTTTGGCTCGTCAACCATCTTTGGGGAGTTCTAGGAAAGTTTAAGGCTCCCTGCACACACACCGTTTTTGGACGGCGGGTAAAAAACCGGCCGATATTTTCTCGGCGAATCGTGCTTGCGCATGCGCCGGATTTTAACCGGCCAAACGATCGCTTTTTTGGTTGTCAGCGCCGAAGGCGCGTATGATTTGCTGTACCGGTGAGAACAAAACTCACCACAACCATCCAGTTTACAATAGAATTAAAAAAATTGGCGCATGTGTATTGTTGTCAGTGTAAGTGATTGTTATGAGAAAAAGAAAAAAATATTATTTTTATTTTGCAAATTAATTAGAAATGTAATAAGAAATCAAGTCAAAGTATTCGGATCACTTGTAGCCTTTACATTTTACGAAATGTAATTTTAAGTTTTAATTTACTCCCTACGGTAAAAGAGGAATTGTTACTTTCGTTATAATCGTTACTTGCTCGCCTTCGACAATTACTTTACTAATTTCAGTGATTTGCCAAGGCCAACTTCGGTTCCCTGAGCACAATAATTTGCTTGCTTAGGTTCAGCAACTGTTGAGTTGTTGTCCACCTATTTTGGGTACAAAATATGATACTCCTTGTGTTGTTGCAGCAGTTATAATTTTGTGTACCGCTAGTGAAGTTGTAACTTTGACAACTTCTATGACTCAATTATTCCACATTTTTACTGCACTATTCAATAGATGCCTGGTGGTCTCCAGGGTGGACAATCTTACAAGAAGTGATCTTAGCTGTAATTTTACCGATCTCTTTTAAAAATAAGTAACGTGTACACGTAATTAATTATTTTTTTACGAATTAGCTGTAATTGGGCCCAGTTACTTTTTGTCAGTACTTTTACTGACACTGATCATCAGTTAGCCATCCGAAGATTAGTTAGAAGCAGCTCTCCACTCAGTTTTCTTATCGGCTAATCTATTTACATCCACATAATACTTCTGCTTTATATCCATCATTATCAACCCCATGTATCTCATAAGTGGCCTCTGCCGTTATTCGCTTCCATCTAACCTTCGACAATAATTTTCATTTGAGCCTTGTGTTTCATGGTACGGCAGATTAAATTGCCTCATCCCCTACCCAAGGTTTTCGAAGACATATTCTATCCTGCCCTTCTTGATACTTCCACTTAACTCGCAAGATCAATTCCATTTATGGCCGTCATCCTTTGTCAGCACAAAATTTGGAAAGCTTCCTGCTTTGATTTCTCATCTGCAGCTTGGTGCATCAGGAATCGAGACCTTCACAAAGACCTCCGAATCATGGGCGCAGCTAAGAATTAAGGCTGGGGGGGGGGGGTTTAGGTGCAACTAATACCGGGATGTGTGGGGGTATGGAATACCCACCAGGATAAGCGGTAGGTGCGAGATTAATGAATTGCGGATTTTTAAAGATGAATGGTTCAAAATGGTGAGTTTTTACCACATTCTAAGGAATATTTTATTAACCTTACACTATTATATTGGTAATATAAATCAAATTAAGTATAATGGATTAAACTTAAAAATTTCTCTGAGCTCTGGGGGGGGGGGTTATCCCCCAAAACCCCCCCTCGCTGCGCCACTGCTTCGAATTACTTCACAAACTTAAAGCAAACATTAACGTCTTCAAAAAATCACTTCCCCGTACCAAGAATGAAATGATAGAAAATATTTGGGATTATTCATAGAGCCCAGCTACAAGGCAGAGAACTCAGAAACTCCGCTTTCTTACCCAACCATATTCCTTCCCCTTAAGTAACTACCTGCAATACCACGGCTAATACTTAATGGTTTTGATACCTGAAATGATTAAGAGAAATTCACTGGAGACCGCCAAGTAGGCTGGGGCTAATGATAAAAAAAACAGCAAGATATTCCAGGTACCTCATCACCATAAAACTCCTCCTGAAAGATGCCTTCTCCCCTCATATTTAGTAATATTAAAAAAACTTCACATTTTAAGGAAACATTTTGTGCATTATTACGCGGTATGGTGTTCTACTTAATCCCATCTCTCATCCCAAAGCTAAGTCTCAGCAGCTTGAATTGTTGGAATATTTCATCGATTGGTCTGAGACATAATGAGCCAAGAAATGTGAATTAATATCTTGCGAACGGAGCTTAAGGCATGCACGACAAATAATACAGGCGTCGATAAAAACCTTTGGCGGGTACTGAATGCCATATATCCTAATTCGGGAAGCTTTTTAAGTAAACATTTTTTTCCCCTAAAATGCACTTTTTGTAATTCGATGTCTCGGGCGTGACTTCATGTTATTGACTTAACATGATGACATATTCACAAAATTGTTATTACAAATTAATTAATGTGGAATTACAAAGTCGTTTTACATTTCAGTTTGCACTCTTTGCCTGATATTTCTGCTACGTATTTCTCCTCTCCTTGTTCCGTCGTACTTTTTCAAACTTCCCATTGATCTGTAATATCTTACATGTCCTACGTGAACATGTTACATTTCTACTATTTTCTACTACGTGCGACATATGTTTATTTTATAATTTCAAAGGTAGGTTCACTAATGTATTTGCAAAAGTACGACCCGGGTTTCATAACATAGTTACATCGTCAGGTGACATCATAGTTACATCGCATGCTATAAAACCTGGGTAGTGCTTTTTCAAATATGTTAGTTAACCTAAAAAAGTTTATTCTTTTTCATTTTCCATTGTGGTAACTTTTTACACAGCTAAGCCTGAAATCATCAGTTATGTAATTTCTTCTTTGACCACAATTTCATGCCCGGTGGAGCTGTAGTCGAGACAGTTTCCAGTCTACTCCTATGCCTTATATTTATGCCCCGAGGGCTTACCACCCCTGTCCCATCTCCTCCCCCCTCCCCCCCGCCATCGCCTCCCAAGCCGTCGTTGTCTGTTATTTGCTTCATATATACGCTGGCGCTGCAAATATGTCGGGCGATGAGAGGGAGGCGCAGTTGTTTGCTTAGGGGAGGGGGGGATTGGTGTGGGGGGGGGGGGGGGGAGTGACTTTGGACGCGAGAGGATCAAGAGGGAGGAATGAGAGAATGGAAGAGGTTGGAGCGGAGGGAAGCGTGTGCAATGGCGAACACCCTTCTGCAGGGAATATGTAAGGCTCACGATGGAACTTTCAAAAGCTACAAATATTCAGTGGCGGCTTGCCCATAAGGACTCTGGGACGCCGCCCCTCCCAAAGTTTTGAAAAAAGGAAAAAAATTAAATACTCATACAATTATAATTATACATCTAATTAAACAATTAAGTGTTTTTTCAAATCGCATGCATCGAAAATCTAGGAAAAAAACACGCAAAAATAGCGCGACAAGTTCGCATTTGTAGCCGCGGGGCGCTGGCCAGAACGTCCCAATCTATCACCATGCAGTTATAGGAAGAGTGGTAGTGGTGGGGGCTGCTGGTGCTATGACGCGTCTAAGCTTGTGACTTACGGATGTCTTGGGACACCGCCCGAGCATGCGCAGAACGACGTATCTAGTGAGTTGTCATCGCCGCGACGCCCGGCGGCCGTATAATCTGGCGACTACTTAATGTTGCAGTGTTGCAGAATACCTTGTTTTGATGACCAATTGACTTATTGTTTGTAAATTGTTTTAATGTAAATAGCCTTAGTTGTAGATGAATTAATCGAGTAAGAGATTTTAAGTGTTTTAGTGTTAGTGATTGCTTTGTGTATCAGTGAATCATAATGGTCTCTAGATTTCCTTAAAAACTCAATAAAATACACAAAATATTAAAACATTTTGACCCCCCGGTGGGGTGTGCCCCTCAAAGCATTTGACTCACGAGCCGCCACTGCAAATACTCCAAAACAAATCCCTCCGTACCCAAAATATTTATGCGGGGTGGATAAAATTAGTATCCCCAAATTGCTAACTGTTGCCAGGAGGAACCATAAAAACTGATGACGTTTGGATCGGTAACTGGCTCAGCAAATTACTTGCCTATGAGTCTTTCCTACATCTTTCTTTTTTGTAGAATTCATCTAAATATAGTGTTAAACAGTGCGAATGCTAAATGTTCAATATTTTATTAAATTGAAAAGAAAAAATATAAAAGAAAAAAATTTTAAAAATGATAAAAGATGTAAAAAAGAGAGAAAAAATGTAAATACAAAAGAAAAACATAAAATGATAACAAAATAATTAATATAATAAAAAATATATATAAAATAAAATAAACAACTATAAAAAATAATAACAAATAATATATATGCCTATGTATCTGTGTCAAATTAAAATGTTAATTCTAAGTTTCTGGTCATACAAAGAAAGCACTACCCCCACAGCGTATACAATTGCGCACAAAATTATTCATATGTAATCTGTCTGGTTTGGGAGAACAAGGTTCTCCGGTACAGCTGTATCGTGCCTGCGGCGTGTTAAATAGTGGATTATGGATCGAGTATCGATAAGGCCCCTCCTCAAAACTCTAAGTGATTTTTTTTATCTATCGGCGATAAGTTTATTACCAAGTATTTCAAAATAGGTAAAAAAATTTCTCTTTCGGAGGCGTCCATCACTTACGTGAGGTAATTTTGGCAACTTTTGGACCCCCCTATGAGTGAGATATAGTAAGACCTGGCTCGACCACTCCCCCTACCTCTAATCTCACGTGAGATTGTTTGCGTATTGTTTGTCAAAATGCGTATGGTGTAAAAACGGTAATATATTCTTCATTGCGTTGCATTTGTTAAAAAAACAATATGATCAATAATTTTCATTTAAGATTATTTAAGACTAATATTTAAGATTACTAATTACGTGCTCAATACAACCTAATTTTCTTGCAATTCTTCATTGTTTCTTGCGGAAAACAATTACGTGATACTAGTGAGGACCACCCCCCTCTTCCCCTCCCCCCTGAGATTGGGTGAGAATCGGCATGACCCCCTTCCCCCCCGTAACCGCCTCGCGTAATTAATGGATACCGACAAAACATTGCCAAGCGGTCAATTTCATGTTGTGTCCGTTTAAATTGTTCTGTCAACGGAATCGTCAATGGTCAAATGCCAAATGGACCGGTGTACGGGAAGATCGGCAGAGATTGGCCGCGGGTGATATGCATAGAGAAGGTGATAAAGGACCTGAAGCAGAAGAATGTGTTGGAAGTGCTGAATGATTATGAGAATTGAGTTGAGAGCTGAATCAAACCAACATAGGATTGACGATTGTTAATGATGATGATGGGTAGTCTTGTCATAAATGTATAGTGTTGAATCTCGTAATAAAATTTGAGTTTGAGCTATGAAAGCAGCTGATGTTCAGGGCTGTTTTCCCACGATAAGCTAGTTTATTTCTTTTAGGAAGCCTCAGGAAATTAGTCGAGGTCTACTTATAAATAATATAGGCTTGCTGAAATTAGAGGGGTAGAAAATGTTGATTTGAAGATTTTTATCCATGACCAACATTTTTAACTATGCATAGGAATGCCTATACTCATAATGTTGTGACAAAAGTAATCTAAAATTTTATTAAACAATTTTGTCAGTCGTGAAAGATAATATTGATGACGGCTGATGATGCATACGGTAAATCGAATGAATTAAGTTCAAAAGTTCGCCTCAGGGTTGGTTGGGAAATTAGTTGCGAGTCACTTCTAGACGTGGTTCAAGTTTCAATTAGCTCGCTAAGATTTGCCGATGACATAGCCGTCATAGTAGAAACAGAGAAGGATTTGAAAAATATTCTGGTTAATATGGGCAAGGTAATGGGTAAACATCAACTAAAAATATATACAGAGAGAAGCAAGATATTAGTATGCAGCAGAAGAGAAGGAGTCAAGACTAACATTAAAATAGGGAAGCAAACACTGGTGTAGGTGAATGAATTCTGCTATTTGGGAAGCAGCATCACTAGTGACGGGAGGAGCAGGAAGAAATTATCAGCAGAATAGCCCAAGCGAAGAGAGCATTCCACCAAAAGAGAGACCTGCTTACAGCGGGAAACTTAAATATGGTAGTAAGGAAACAATTTATAAGAACCTACATTTGGAGTAGGCGACTATATGGAAGTGAGGCATGGGCAATGATAGCATCGGAGAAAGCAAGGCCTTTGAAATGTGGTGCTACAGAGGAATGATGAAGATCAAATGGTTCAAACGAGTTAGTAATGAGGAAGTCCTAAGAAGAGTAGGAGAGAAGGGAAGCTTAATGAAAACCTTAATAAGAAGGCGGAACAACCTTAGAGGCCACATCTTGAGACATGATGTCATGATGAAGACAATCGTTGATGGACAAGTGGAAGGCAAGAACGGAAAAGGAAGACCTTGAACAAAATACATGGAACAAGTTAAGGAGGATGTGAAAGAGAAGAGATACGTAGGTGTGAAAAGATTGGCTGATAGGAGAATTGAGAGGAGAGCTGCGTCAAACCAATCTTTGAATTGTTGACCTGTGAAGATGATATTCATTTTCACCCTGCTTAGTAGAAAGAGCAGTTCGAATTATCCGATCTCGACCAACAGTTTGGGCATATTATATGAATTGCATGCTTTCCATATTATTTTCTCTCCCGTTCAGCCATGCTTGGACGAACGAGGGAGGTTTGTAGTATTCCCAAATTTTACTATGACACTCGGGAAGTTTATCCTAATTCAGAGCTGGCAATTCGGAATTCCAGTATCCATCTCCCTAAATAGCTTATGCGATTCAAATCCCTCGTTCTTACATTTTCCAAATTGTTGGTTTTACGATTCTTCAAGAAATTAATTTTGCATATAAAATAACTATTCATTACTTCCTGACTTGTTATGTAATTTTCTTCGAACCACCTCATGAAGATTGGTCGACACGTTTAACTTTAGTCTAATTATGTCTTTAAAATATCCTCCTCGATAGGGTGAACTGGTGCTTTCTGATGTCATGTTTGACGAATATTTTATTGAATCATAATTCGGTACAATGTTATTCTCTCCAAGAAATAAAGCAAGCTTTATTCAAATTGATATTGTCAACTTACTCCAAGTCGGTGTCCTCTGTGATTTATTGCTACTTTTCTTTCCCCTTCCAGCATACCATTTCTTTTTATTGGTATATACTTCTATAAAACGTAAAATATTTTCTCTCTCCTAATGTGAATCAACTATACTTGTAATGTATTGAAGTTTAAAACATGAAAGAGTTTAATTTTAATTAATTGATGTGGTCACGGTAGATCTATTTTTTCTCGAAAATGTCGCCCAATAACATGCGTCATCGAATAAATTGTCTTTCTCCACAAATTTATTTCTTGTTACACCGAAAATGGTTAGTACGTGCTTAAGTCGACTTTCTGCGGCCGAGTTGGAATTTCTTCCCTCTGTTTCGCTCGCAGAAAAGTGCTCAAAAAGTAAACTCCGCAGCCGCTGAATGGTGCGACGTGCCCTTCGACATACAACGCCACAGCTACAGCGCTGTAGCTACAGTTCTATCGAGCTACAGCGCTGGTACTCGAGTCTAAAATGTGCGTGCGTGTGATTTTGCGTCGAACGCACCAAAAATCCCCCCTTCATTCTTCCCACTCCACAGTCTCCCACCTCCCCCACCCCCTTCACACCTTGAGCCATCCTTATCTTACCGAACCGCCTCCCACCAGCGCCACCTCTCTGCTTCTGCCACGAAACTGTCGCCGCCTCATATACACGCCGACTTAAAAAATGAGATCACACCTTCGTGTTTTTCACTGGTTTGTTATAGAATTCTACGTCTGGTTTCGGTTTCCACTCAATCATCAGGCCACGTATATTTAAAAAAATTGTTTTCTCAATGAATAATGCCTTACTTTGGTGTAACAAACGAAACAGATGGTAGTAATTCTTAAATTTACCGGTAGAAAATACGAAGTTGCGTTGGCCTCGGACACTTTCAAACTGTCTCCGCGTCATTTAAGCCGATTAAAAAATCAGAGCACACCTTTGTGCTTTACGCTAGCTAACTAAACAATTCTATGACTGGTTTCGGTTACTAGATCATCATCAGGCCACATATATTTTAAATTTTCTTTCAATATATAATAGATGATAATAGTGTGATAAGCGAAACCGGTCGTATAATTCTACACTTATTATTATTATTATTATTAAAGTATTCCACCAATTAAGGTAGGGTTCCATGGGGTACTTAAGAAGTAATCTGTCAGCCTACCCTTCCTTCATGCAGGGGCGAAGCTAGGAATTAAGCCTGGAGGGGGGATTAGGTGCAACTGATACCGGGGTGTGTGGGGGTATGGAATACCCACCAGGATAAACGGTAGGTGCGAGATAAATAAATTGCGGAATTTTAAGATAAATGGTTCAAAATGGTGAATTTTACGGATTTCTGAGGGATATTTTATTAATCCTTACACTATTCTATTAGTAATATCAATCCAATTAAGTAAAATGGATTAAACTTAAAAATTTCTCTGACCTCTGGGGGGGGGGGGGTTATCCCCCAAAAACACCCCTCGCTGCGCCACTGCCTTCAGGTACCTATTCAATTCACAATAAGGCCTACCCCTTTCATTCTATCTTAAATCCCTATTCTCTTCCCTCGTCTACCACGTTCACCTAACATTCGACCCTCCAGCACTGTTTTCAACATCCCCTCCCCGCTCAGCAGGCGCGCAGCTGGGAATTAAGGCTAGGTGGGAGGGAGGGTTTAGGAGAAACTAATACGGGAGGTGCGGGTGCCCTCCCCGAGAAAAGTTTTAAGATAAATGCTTCAAAATGGTGAGTTTTACGGCTTTCTGAGGGGTATTTTATTGTTTCTTATACTATTCTCTAAGTAATATTTATCCAATTAAATAAAATGGATTAAATTTTTAAATTTATCTGAGTTCTGGGGGGGTTCAATCCCCCAAAATCCCCCCTCGCTGCGCCACTGCCGCTCAGTTGGTACTCGCTCCATCCATACCTTCTGTCTCCTCCGTATCTCATCTAAAACCTGCCTCTACTCACTCACCATGTCCAACACAATGCTACAACAAACCAGTGGAAAGCACTAAGTTTCGTTGACGTCGGACACTTTCAATGTCAGTTTCGACAAGATCGCATGGCGTAGACTAACTTAGTGGAATCTTTTCTCATTAAATTAAGAGCACAACTTTGTCTTTTGCATTGGTTTGTTATAAAATTCTGCTACCGGTTTCATTTAGCCTTATTCGTTTAAAAAATTTTAAACATATTTTCACCTGATTGTGGTGTAACAATCGGAACCGGTCGTAGAAGTTCATAATAAACTAGGGGAAAATACATTGTTGTGTTCCTATTTAAGGAATGATTCCACAAAGTTATATCTAGGTCATACTATTTTGTCTAAGCCGCCATACCAATGGAAATTAAGGTGTTGGGTTGGGATATTAGCAGATATGCGGCGAGAGAAGATGTAGACTGGATTCTCATATGCAGTAATAAATGTTCATTACACCAATCGCACGTTCCTAAATGAGTGTACTAATATGCTGCACGCTACAAGAAAATAATATTTATTAGACATCGGCAATTAATTCAGCTTGAATCGTATATTCCTTCGTCTGTTTCAGTTCCACTAAATCCTTACTAAAAATTAGCTTTGGTAACTTTTACGAGATGGAAGTATTAACCTACACTTTTCTTGACTAATGTATTTTATTAACTTCCGTTGGATTTAAGAGCGTTTTTAACGTTAATTCCTACAGTACCATCTATCATTCTAATCTTCTTTATGTGATTCAACCATCAGGCTTCAAAAGTGTCTGAAGTAATCGCTAATATCTTTATCAGCAAAACATTCCCGCTGACTAATACCCAGAGCGGCTGTTGTTGACCGTTTCGAAATTACAGCGTGTACCGTGTGGGTAGAACTGAATTCCATTCTGATTTTCGATTATAAAATTGATATAGTAAATTTAGAAACTCGCCCTTTGTTGTACTAGTTTAGGGGTTTGTATGTATAGTAGGTATAGGCCACCATACTGAGTTCATTCGATCTATAGTGTTATAGACGAATGCTAAAAATTAAGTGGACAGACCGAATATCAAATGAAGAAAAATTGAATTAAATGACAGAGAAAATAAGCATATTGTACTCGGTAGTTAATAGAAAAGTACTTATTATTCGCCATATAATGAGGCCTATGTCATAAACTTTACCCCCCATCCTATGTGAATTCATTTGGCCCAATATACCTGACAAGAAGCTCCAATCAAGAAGATTGGAGAACGGTTCCCCTACAAAAAGAGAATTCCGACATATTAAGGCGGAATTAACCATAATATTATAAATAAAACTTAATAACAACATTATGTTACTCATGGCAGTACAGACTAACTCAAATATCTAAGCAACTAGTTTATGCACAAAAATGTTTTAACTGTTACCAAAATATCAAAATCAGTGCTTAGTAACAACAGAATAGAATCAATTAACACAAAAAATGTTATATTAATGCTTAAATTATTTATCAAACCATTCCTTAGCCATGATTTTTAAAAGCAATTTCAGCAACCTCATGCAAAAACAGCCAGGCTGTCAGGGGATTTCAGCTTTATATTAGAGTCGATTAACGCTTGAGTCGATTAACGCTTGAGTCTTGAAGCGTGTGTGTAAATGGGCTTGAGACAAGTTTGTATAACGTGTGCTCATTTTTGCCTCCGCATGCGGTTTTAATGGCGAAAAAAGTCAATCAATAAGTTTTTTTGAGGATTAGACACAGAGTACGTTCATTCACCGTCAACAACACTGTAGTCGCCCTGGCACAACCATTCCTTGTACTGGAACGAAATCGAAGAACATCTCGTTGGAATGAGTTATTAGCGAATTGGAGCGCGTGAATTTCCCACCATTTTCTGTCATCAAGGCTAAAATGAACTATTAGTTGGAAGATGAAAGATTATTGCGAGTGGAATTCGAGTTCTATGTCCTCCATTTATTTTTCTCCAGACTGCATACAAATAGAAATGTGTGTATTGTTTTAAATTGAGCGCTAAATGTTTTTCAATTCGTGACAGAGATGGCTGAACTGCAGGACAGATAGAACTCGATCTTTCGGCAGCGTCTTGAAAGACAACTGTTTTGGATACTTGAAATGATGATCATTTGTTTCCTGAATTTTCGTGGCGTGACACCATTTGAAATTCATCGACAGTTGAAGGAGACTTGTGGTGATGCAGTTATGAATGTGTCGGAAGTGCGTCCATGGGTGTGATGGACAGGGCCGGATTTACAGTGAGGCAAAATAGGCACGTGCCTGGGGGCGTCGCAGTCCAAGGGGTGCCATCTGTTAGGCAACCGGCAATGATCTGTACTGGAGGCGCCTCGAAGGGCACCGCCGCGCCGTCAGCAGGCTTATTATGTGGGTTCCGTCTGCCTGCAGGTGCCATCCAACGATTTGATAGATGGGTTTTTTCTTTAATATCAAAATCGTAGGCACATTAATGACTGATGCCGGGTTTTGCTATTTAGTGGGCCCTTTTGGCTTCTATAGCGGTGAGATGCAGTGGCGCAGCGAGGGGAGGGTTTTGGGGGATAAACCCCCCCCCGCCTAGAGCTCATAGAAATTTTTAAGTTAAATCTATTTTACTTAATTGTATTAATATTGCTTAAATAATAGTGTGAGGATTAATAAAATATCCCACAGAAGGCCGTAAAAATCACCATTTTGAACCGGTTGTCTTAATTTTTTCCTGCGGAGGACCTCCGCACCTCCCGCTTACTCTGGCGGGTATACAACACCCTACACACCCCTAAGTATTAGTTGCGCCCCCCTAGCCTTAATTCCTGGCTGCACCCCTGGTGAGATGTTCACCTCGTCCCTCCCTCCCACCCCTATCCCTATCCCAGAGGCGTCGTCTGGCTCCTATCGCGGCGGCGCCTCTTTCCTTGTACCTTCCATCCAAACTCCTCCCCGGGTGCACGGGGTATGTAAGTCTCGAACTTGGTTCCCGGCCCCGGTGCGTAGTAACCCTCAGAGGACCCACCTAGGTGTCCTGATCTCTGCCAGCAGGTGTCGTCTTTGCTAGGGCTTTAAATGTGCTAAGTTAGGATTATAGCAGAATACATGTCAACATAAGCATTGGGAAATGAGCAGAGACATTTATAAATAATATCATGTGTTTGTTGCATTCCCGCCCACGCCCTTCCACTTCGCTCTTCCTCATTCCGCTCGAGGCCCTTTCTTCCCGACAAGTGTGAGAGAGAAAATTTTCGCGTCGATGTATTTTATGTAATTCTGGATGTTCTAAGTGCTGAACTTAAGACGCGAAGTGAGGCTTAAAAAGTCCTCCATAAGAGATTTTATTTTCTAGAAAACCTGTTAGACCTAGATGGACCAATGATAAAAAAATTCGCTCTCTGAATTTTCGTGGTGTGACACCATTTGAAATTCATCAACAGTTGAGGGAGGCATATGATGAAGGAGTTGAGGATGTGTCGGAAGTGAGTTCATGTTTGCGATAGTTAAATTAAGGCGGGATATCGAGTGTCAACAAACCAAAACGATCTAGGCGATTTTACAGTGGTCAAAACAGACTATTAAGGCCTTCGCCGCGGCCATGGAATCATGGCGTCGACGTTGTGAAAATTGTGTACGTCTGCTGGTAGATTACGTCGAGAAGTAACAACAGTTCCTTAGTTTTCAGGTGAGTAGCCAGTTAGAAATAAATCTTAGCCTTAGAACTTGAATGCACCTCGTACTATTCTCCGATGCGTGAATTAGAGTATTTCTCGGAGCGTTCTTAGATGCACGCATGGATTCGTCAAGAGGGAGGGGATCGAGTGAAATGAGAGCGATTCGAAGAAAGAGGTCGCTGGAGAAAAAAAACGGTGTGTCGGCTTGGATTCATCCGGGAAGATTCTGTTCAAGAGCAGTGCGGCACCACACCGAAAGCAAATACACTCCTCTCGCTCCAACCTCCGCCTGCGAGATTACGAAACACGCCTACGAAGGCCACGGAGCGTGCCACGAAAAAGCATGAAATTGAAGAGGCAGGAGAACTTAGAGTTTAATTCCACAGTTCATCCACACCAATCTACTTCCCCGCCTCAATAGGCGTGTAAATTCTCTAAATTCCTCATGCAATTTCTCATACATTTTACACCTACCATAAAGGACTGAAATAATGCTAGTCGTATTTTTTTAGAATTTCGTTTAAATATGTAAACAGCTGGTGTCCTATCACCCCTTTCTCACGCCTCATTAAGCGGCTTGTGGGGTGGTATGTAGATGTAAATATTCCCCTACATGCCCATGGGCGTACCCAGCGAGGGGCAGCCCCTGAAGCAAAAGTCTTTAAGAAAAATCAGTACTGAATTGAAACGAAAGTATTCAACGAATTTTCTTTAGACCGACGAAAAAGGATATGTATTAGTATTAGATATGTAACTAAAATAAAACTATTTTTTCAAGGAAATAATCTCATAAACTATGTCACAACTTGGTCTGCCCCCCCTAGACCATGACTTGCCCCCTCTAGTTATGATCCTGGGTACGCCCTTGTACATGCCACCTACAGAGGTGTTTGGCAGGGGTTGAACCATCACCAACGTCATTAAAATTTATTCCCACAAATATGAACAAGGCAATATGTGCGCTATTGGATTAGTCTATATCCCAAGTATGAAAAAAATCTGCCTATGAAGTAAGGACATGCAATACATGCTGTTAGAAATACTAGGAAATTCGAGAAACATGCATTAAGCTAGTAAGCTATACTACCTGTCAACTAACGCATTTGTAAGTCTTTCTACTGCCGTTATAGTCTCTTTATCAATCGCGGAAAAGACGAAATTCTAAATCTCTATGTTCTGCAGTTTATCTCTCTTAGTTTATTTTTGCGATCTGATCTACCGCAGCATGCTAGTGATCGTAAGATAAAAATGGTTATCTTAATGGTTGGTATCCATGAGTGTCCTTCTCTGGCGTATAGTGCTTTACATTTCCCCTTTCTTCTCCATATATTGGACATGACTAGACGAATACATTCGATAGATTATATCATCAACATGAAAAATTTAGGCTAACAATCATAATGATACTGCATTACCCTGAGGGATTTGGATTGCCCTGCCGTCAATGTCATGACTGGTGAATTTTGTGGACCCAATCAAATGCGCTGTGTTTTCTACTGGAGAATTCTCTATCGTAATATTCATTTGCATCTACATTCTGATTCATGTACTTTGAATGACCGGCATCAAATTCATATATGTTAATCTCTATCGTAACAGGCTCAACTTTGTGGAGGTTCATTCTAATAAATAAAAGCGAACAAACTATGTATAAATCCACCAATTTATAAATGCGGCTTGTGGGGTGGTATGTAGATGTAAATATTCCCCTACATGCCCATGGGCGTACCCAGCGAGGGGCAGCCCCTGAAGCAAAAGTCTTTAAGAAAAATCAGTACTGAATTGAAACGAAAGTATTCAACGAATTTTCTTTAGACCGACGAAAAAGGATATGTATTAGTATTAGATATGTAACTAAAATAAAACTATTTTTTCAAGGAAATAATCTCATAAACTATGTCACAACTTGGTCTGCCCCCCCTAGACCATGACTTGCCCCCTCTAGTTATGATCCTGGGTACGCCCTTGTACATGCCACATACAGAGGTGTTTGGCAGGGGTTGAACCATCACCAACGTTTTATAATAAAATATAAAATTTATTAATACCTATTTGTATTAAAAATCTCTTTTATTTTTTAAGCGTCTGGAGGGGGCACTTGCCTCCACTTTATTTATTTCATATATGTTTTATATGCCGTTCCATTCTGTTTATGTTCTTCATTCTCTGAACTTTTTTGTTTGTTATATTTGCTTTTAGATTTTTCAGTGTTTTGTATTGATTTGGCGCCTTGGAGAGAGGGATTGTTGTGAAAGTGAAAGTGTTGAGAAAACAAAACAAGGGATTGTTGTGAAAGAAGCCATATTAATATGTAAGGGATAAAGGAAGATAAAATAGTGTCAATAGATATTGAAGTATTTATTTTAAATAATCCCTTTGATACATTAGCACTACCCCGCAAGGCGCCTCAGTAAGCGTGTGGCAGGAGAGGGTGCATGTTGCGACATCTTTCGTATAAAAGAAAGAAAAAGAAAAATAGAGGAGTCACTGAGCCGCACCTAGCATTTATCGAAGTCCTGAATTGTTGGGGAGAAAAAAGGAATGTCTATACTCACCTATTCGTTCGGATGAATGTCTGTCTTAATTAATCGTTTCTCTCGCACCTAAGAATGTAATGAGGTTCTGAGAAGATCTTCTATGTGTCCCCGTGAAAAATTGGCCAAGCAGGCTTTACCAAGCATGTAGCCCCCCGAGTCTCTAGCGGCTCTCAGTGTGCAAATTTTGCTATGTAATTCGTGTAAAGGCTATGTCACCCTTTCTGTTCTTTCGAAGCAGTTTCTGACGAATCGCACGGCTTTCATTTGTATTTTATTCAAATTAAGGATGAAGTCTTTCTGCGCCGGATCACATATACTTACCGTCAAAGGCAGGTCCAGGATTTTTTTCTTGGGGGAGGGCACCAGAGTGTGACAGGAAAACGGTCATCATATATTTGGGATTAAAAATTAAAAGCAACAATTAAGCTTCGAAATGTACTCTTAATTTTTTAAAAAAGTTATTAGTGTGGACATATATGTAACTTTTATAATAAATTATACAATTTATTAATACCTATTTTTATTAAAAATCTCTTTTATTTTTAAGCGTCTGGGGGGGGGGGGAGGCACGTGCCTCTGTAACCCCCCTTAATACGCTTATGCTCACCGTGTATTCAAAAGATGAGAGCGCAATAGAAAATCTTATTTACTTTTTAATGCAATAATTTTCCCGTATCACGCTCGATGAATCCTAACTTCATCAGGGCAGGCCAAAAATGTTTCTTATGTGTGTTCCCCACGATAAGTTTAAAGTTATTGAACTCCAAGGTTTTTACTTGAAAGAACGCCTTATATACATACCACCATACAGTCCACCTATTTGGCATAGGTGGCTCTATTGGGAGTAATTAGGGATTAATCCCGACAGTGAATATGTAAAGGTCATAGGCATGTACAATGCTCTCTATCGCGATTATGTTGTAGCCCATGGGAATGGAATGAGGTCAATAAATGAAAGAAAAGAGTTTTTGAATCATATACAGTTTTTATTCACAACTTTTACTGAAAATTACATGCAGAATTTTACGATAGCATTGTGTTAAAATTATTGCCAGTTCTTTTGTTCCTAAAAATATGGAATTTTTTACATGATCCAAAACTATATTTATCATAAAAAGGAGACTTGCTTGCAACGGCTGCAAAAAATATTATTTTCCTCTTTGGTTGAGCCACTTAATTTCTGGTGAAGGGTCATAGGCGCATTCATTGTGCGAATGAACTACAATAGGAAGTCACTAGAATTTCAGTGAAAATTTCTCATGTATTTCAACCCTGCTTTTACAATGCTAAAAACTGCATAAAAAAGATACGTAGGAAACAACTTCGCAACCTCCGAGTAACACTCTACAAACGAAAATTGTGAAATCATATGAACATTTTTTGTTATAATACAGCAAGAATTAGTATATAAATTAATAAATGGTTAGAATAACAGCAAAAACATCAATGATATTCTAAAAATCCCAAAGTAGACACAATTACTAGTGACGGGAGAGGGATTCACGCATACAACGACATGGAGGTCTTCAGACATATATTTGTCATCACACAATAAAATAAGACCGATGCAATCAGATCCTGCTATAGTGTGAGTATACTTTAAAGGAATGCTTTTACGGTCTTGCTATAACACTAATGCTAATAAAACAAGCTAATACTTACAGGATATTGAGATATAATCGATATGTGGGGAATATCAAGATATGTGGTGATACAAATGTGAGCAATATCAGTTTTTCCCACAGCAGCTTGCCGGTAATATGAAAATAATATTCTTAGGGTTCTGATTTAAAACACTGCAGCACGTCATTTTGCCTAAAATGCTGGATTACATGTGTTTGTAACAGTATCCACTCCTTCAAAAATAAAGCAATAGTTCAAGAAAGAGGATTTGACCGTAAACAGCTAATTTAGAGATGACATAAGAATACGAAATGGACGTGGATACCAGCAAGCAAATACTGAGATCAACTCGGTGAACTTTCCCTTTGAACACCTAAACATAAAATCTAATGAACAAATTTCAAATGAAAGCTCCAAGTATAAATTTTGATAGTCTTCTCCGCGCTGATTTTGTTCATGGAGCGAATATAAATTATTTTTCAACTAAGAAGAAGCTCAATCACACATCAATGCCATAGCAGAGTCAAATATATACAAGGACTCTCTCACAATAATTGCCCATGGATAATGATCTGGTGAACCTTTCTCATTATTATGGTGGACTTCATCGGTCGTAGGTGCATTTCAGCCCGGACAACCGTATGATACAGTTCAGAACGCCGCCACTTGAAGATGATATGGCGCTGGGACGCCAGTCGTGGGACCAACAAGAGGAAGTAGCCGGAGCATTTATTCATGCACTGAGCCTCTTCATAATTATTTTTCGATTCAATTACATTAATATAAATACATTAACATATTAACAGGGGTGCGTGTACAGACTGACGCCATTATGAAAGTTAGAGCAACTAGTGTAACATAGACTTCCGTTTTTTGGCGCTTGAGGTCAGCACAGTTGTTATAATTGCATCTTTAAAGCATGCATGATTTGCACGAACGATATTTATGTGAACTGGGCGGACCGGTACTGGGGATCAATCCAGAGACCCTTTATATTTACAGGTCTCCATGCAAAACACAGCGTCATCAACAATCGTTAATTCCAAGGTAATTTTTCAGAAGTTGACCTCCCTAGGCATTGTTGCGCTTCAAGGATGGCTACGCAAGCGGCGTATGTTTTCAAAGAACCTTAACTGCAACAGATGTAACTGAACTTCTAGCCAGTGGCAAGTCGTGTCTGGCTGTAAATACAATCCGTTTATGCTTGTAACGGATCATTCCAATGCAGTCACCCTACCTTTTTCCGAAGAAACGGCAATTACAGGTAAACTTTAATGATCCACTCAATCAAAAATCTTTGGTTTCAAGCTTTTTTTCATATAACCGAGTACTTATGGCAGGTATTTGAGAGTAAGATAAAAATTCGTATCCGCAGTCAAAGAAAATTTAAAAAGTATTTACGTAACCGTTAAAAAAAGTCCCCTAAAAATTAATTATGAGCGCACCTACTGGTTATTAATATGAGATGAATGATTTGTCATGGAATTCGGTAGCTTTTATAGGGGCTACTTGTGTTAGTATACTTTCTCGGGTTTCCATCCGGGTCCGAGGCGTGAAAAAGCGAGAAGTTAAATTTACCTCTCTGAGTGGATGCTCAAGAAATGTATCTTATTTCGAGAAACCCTCCAATCATTCATTAAGAATACGTATACCTTTGGGAGTAAGGCGTCTTCTTAAGAATACGGAGACAAAAAATGGTTCTATTCCGGGAAACGTGTAAAAATTGGAACAGCTTTAAGTTCAACGGCGGAATTGAGATTGATACACCGTCAGTCAGCTTTGTAACTCATTATATGGAGCAGTATTCACATCAAGCCATACAATTGTATTTTTAGAGCGTATTAAAAGTCGGATCTATGTTGGTGCATCTATTCTAGGTACGCAAGAGATCTTAGAGTTTAATTATTACAGCAACCTACAATATGGATGATAACTCGTTAGCGACGTACTGAGTCCTCTAGATTACATTATAATTACTACTAAGTCGTCGACGCCTACCATTGTTTTGCATATCACTGATGGCTGGTTGTGTTGAAGCATAGGGATAGGAAAGTGTGAACGTTACTTTAAATTTTCCAATTGAAAATAAAGATAAATATACCATTCGTCTGCTGCGTTGACTGCTGACGACGTAACTGTCATAGCCGATACAGAAAAGGATTCGGAGAAGATTGACAAATATGGAAAGGACAACTGCCTGATATTAGCTAAAAATCCACAAAAAGAAGACTAAGGTATTAATATGCAGCAAAAGAGAGGAAGCTAGGACAAACACAGACCTTGAAAAGCATAAACTTGAAGAGGTGAAAGACTTTTCTTACCAGAGAAGCAGAATCACTAACGATGGACGAAGCAAGAAATAAAAAGTCAGTAGAAAAGGTAAAGGGTACTTTCTACAAAAAGGAGAATTTTATTACAGCTGAGAAAACAAGCATAGATCTAAGGAAACAATTCATAATATGCTACGTATTGAGCATGTTTCTCCATGGAAGCGAGGCTTGAACGCTGACTGCAGCAGAGAAGTCAAGAGTGGAAGCATTCAAAATGTGGTGCCACCGAAGAATGAAGAATATAGAAATAGATCGACCGTGTAAGTAATGAGGAAGTGTTAAGAAAAGTGGGAATAAAGAAAAGTCTTCTAAAAACCTTAAGCAGAAGATGGGAAAACTTAGTTGGCCACGTTATGAGACATGATGGCTTGATGAAAACAATCGTAGAAGGATAGCTTGAAAGGAAGAAGGCCAAGGGACAGCCTAGAATGAGTTACATAGGACAGCGTATAAAGTATACAAAAGAAAAGAAATACGTCGCTATGAAAACTTTAGCGGATATGAGAGAGGAATGGAGAGCTGCGTAAAACGAATTTTAGGATTGTCGACTTATGATGATAATGATGTAAAATTCGTCCGCAATAAAAAAATTATAATTCTATACATTAGTTACAGTTTATTTACGATGTTCCCATAGTTTTCACGCTTCAAATGTTTGTAGTTTGGTTATCGGGAAGCACCTAAATTCTTAATGAATGCCCGATGGTCTCCATTTGATCAATAAACCTTGCAAAGCACATGATATCGGCCCATTTCTTCATTAGGCTCGAGGAGACGTTGTGCCTAACAATGGCGGACACCGCCTTTCTCAAGGGGTATCATGTGCGAATACTCGATATGGTGACGGAGTAGTGCTGACAATACAATGTAGAGGTCTCTGGCAATAGATGATTAGATGTGCCACCTATAACATGTTCATTTCCATCTTGCAGTTCTGATTACGATAGGGAGGCCCACGTGCTGTAATGCTATATACAATGATCTCCAACACAAGGCATTTGTACCACTTATTACGCAGCTCTAAATAAACTATTTAGTAAGTGAAACTCAAGTTTTTTTACATATCTATTTTTTAATTTCTTATGGTAATCCTCCGACGGCATCTGTGCCACTGTCATTCATAGTTTTTTCCACTAGAGGCAGGCAAGAGGTTTTTTGTCACTGATCATTGATTCCGGAGAGAGCTTGTTATTTGTTTTTTTTTTTCGTGATCTAAGAAGAAGGGGCTCTTCTTGCAGCAGAGTCAGTTGTTCCTTTCGCGGTCTGCAGCCGTGTCCTCCGGGGGCGAAGGGGTGCTTGCTCCACCGTTGATGGCCGTGGTGGAGGTGATCACAGTTGGCAGTCCGTTTTGCTGGGCTCGTGTGGTTATGGGCTCCAACGGTGGTACGCTGTGGAAGGAAAACAGTCGAAAAAATCAATGCTGTCCCACAATGGGATATATGCAGGCGAAAGCCGTAAGCCACTAGACCTATACAGTAAGAAATTGCAAGTGGGACACGTAAGCCATGAGAAAATAAATCAAAATCAAGGTGCAGACGGAGACAGTCCATCAACATGTTACCACGCAGGCCGCCTCAGCAGGCGTGTGGCGGGGGTGGTTTCGACAGCAGACATTAATCAGTAGCATCAGTATTTTCAAGGAGTTACGTAAAATTGAATAATTTGTACGTCATGTATAGTGTTAAGCGTACGTATGGGAAGATTTGAGAAAGATCTGATGAACGAGCTTGAACCATTGATGCGGCAAGCCATCTCAAAAGTCTTTAATCAATAGAAAACGTAATTATTAGCAGGATCCTCGGTCCCTCGTGGTTCAGTGGCAAAAATATCAGAAATACCTAAACTTTACTCCATTATTGACCACTCTGAGAGCTTTACTTATGCGACTCTTAAAAATCTTTTCTCTCCACAAATAATGAATTGATGACTTCCCTTTGGGATAACATCCCATCATCCTCAAACAAACACAGTCTCTCCAAAATCGCCCTTGACCCTTCCCACAATTCCACTACCATTTAACTGATTGTATGCCATGACGTCATCACATCTTTAATAGCCAGAAACTCATTATTTAAAAAGTGATATTCTCAGTAGGCAACTGCAAAGCTGGGGACTTGAGTTTCCATAAAAGTTTCAGCGAAGCATCGAAGGCTAAGGAGAGTGAAGCGAGTGATTTGAATAGTTGGAGGGTTTAGAAAATGGCAGCGAAAAGTTTTTAAGGAAAGATTAAAGTATGCATTGGAGGTACAATACAATATTTTCAAGGAGTCATGTAAAATTCAATAGTTATAATATTCCACGGGTCGAGCGTTGAACGTACGTATGACAAGATGTGAGAAAGATGAGATAAATGAAATTGAGTCATTTATGCATCGAAGGCTTAGAAGAGTATAATAAGTGATTTGAATAAGGGGACGGTTTAGAAAATGGCAGCGATAAGATTTTTCATTTCCGGTTACAACCGCGACGGTTGCTGACAACAGCTCCCCTGGCACTACTGCCATTGTCTTCAGGTCGAATATCCCGGTTCGCAATTTTCGCCCTCATTGTATTGGGCCCCGTAGCCGGCAGCTATTGTAGCTGCTCTCCGATTGGTCTGCTCGAGTAATTTCCTCCAAATGGGCGTCTAGGTGGTGCCCATTGTCGCGATTAAAATTGTCTGTCCGGCTGATTTCAATGGAATAGAACCGGTGTAAATAACGTGGTGTGAACGAATGTTGAACCAATAGCCATTCCGAAGGAAAAGAGTTCCAGCATTTTTTATCTTAACCGTATCTGCTAAAAGCTAAGAAACAATGAATAAACTATTTAAAAAACTTGTGATAAGACCTGAAGAGAATTGTTTTCCTATAACGGGGACCTTACTGTCAATAGCTATAGTAACTCTACGTTACAATATAAAAATGTACTTGTACTTGTAAACTGCAGTATGAAAATAAACTTTTGAATTGAAATTTAATTGAAAATATTTCTATGGATTCTCGCATTACTTCGTTAAAACACGCAGCGCTTGGCAACACAATCGACCTTAAGGAAGCAAAAATCGTTGCCAATGTAAAAGGTTTTAAACAGAGACTCGTCAGTGAAGCCATTGAAATATCTGAAGAAGAGAAAAATAATTTCAACAGGGGCACCGGCATTAAAATTATCCGTATTTGGCAACCTGTAATCATAAAAGACAATCAGCAACCCACTCCTCCAACCTCCCGCTCCCCTTCCCCACCACCTAACACAGATACCTGTATATAAGAATTTAAATTCCCAACTCTTCAGAATCCCTTGAGAAAGCCACGAGCATCGGTCGGGAAACGTTGGGGCAACCCAAGAATGGACGCGGCGACATAGCCCACAAGTTTTTATTCAACATGATTCTCGCATCATTCTGGGGTAATATCCGATCTCTCTCACTTGTCTTGTCATCGTCACAGAAACCGACGCGGTGGTAACCGGAAATGAGTAAACTCAACGCACACAGCAGAAGTCTCCGTTCTCAAATGACAGCGAAAAGTTCCTAAGGTAAGATGGCAAATGGTCACTCACTGTGCGATCTGTCTGTTGAGGAGACTGCTGGACGGAAGGATGGGTGAGGACATCCCCGGAGGGATGCTGCCGTTCCCGTTGCCAGGGGAACCGCTGGACCCGTACTGGACGGAGGATGGGCTGGAGCCGGCAGTCAGTCCGGATGGTCCAGCGACGGCCATGATCGACTGTTGCTGCATCTCGGCCATGCCGTGGGCTGACATCGGCATGTGGTGGCTCAGGCTCTGCAGGTGTTGGTGCTGCTGGATTTGGTGATGCTGGCCCTGGAGTATTTCTCCGCCTTGGGAGGCGACGAAGTGGTGGCCCTTGTCGATGGCTATAAGGGGTGGAAGGGAACGGTGTTTGGAACCCTCAAGAGGCCTCTGGGGGTAAGTGATTGGAGGGGGAAGATTGGACCGTTTACGTAAATTAATGATAGATTGCACGATACTAGAGACTTGGTATGGGGATTGTTTTAGTGTGGAAAGGCATAGCGTTTGGATCCTGTATAATAGGGATCCGGGTTCATAGCTCGTGCGAAGGCTTTGGAAACCACCCAAACAAAAATTCAGGTGAAGGAAAAGGCCTCTCCTACGTCGAATATGTAAAATTCACTCGCTTTGGACTCAAGCTGGGATGAGCTTGATCGTTTACCTAATAAAACCAAGCTTTAGGCTGAATCTCTGAGGGTGTGATGATATACTAATCTGGTTCTATTTTTGTTCACGCTTATTTAATATATTTCTATTTAAGAAAATAGGACAAGTATGACGTCCTATATACGGGGTTTAGCGTCTATGATTAGGCTGAGCTCCTCATGATATGACTGTGATATTGGGACCAGGAACACTCCTTGCTCTAATTGATCCATTGGTAGGTCCCGATATATGGAAGGACTACGATGATCTTGCAACCGATAAAATTTGGAATGCATTCGGTGCGTGAGGCTATTTTCATGTTTTTTTAATTAATTGAATTACATATTCCCAGGTAATGGGTAGATTGTTATCCTATCTCTACAGAGAGCATGGGCCATGGAAAGAAGTGAAAATGATAGGATATATTTAACTAAGTTTTGGATATATATGTTGCTATGAAGAGTTTAATGAATGGGTAGAATAAGAAAGAAGGGATAGCATGTAAAAGTTTAGAAAAGGTGAATGTATGGATGATGGGAAAATAAGAAGAGAAAGGATTGGGAATGAGAAAATGAGGGAAATGACAGGAGTGATTGTTGAGATCTCAAGGAAGGTGCAAGAGGATGGATGCAACAGCTCGGTCTTATTTTAAATAAGAAATGACGAGTATAAACCCTACGGAGATCAAGTATTCTTAGTCGACCCTACATATCCGTCCCTACATTACAAGAGGCCCCTACTTACGTTTCTCAGTCGACCGTACATAATTGGTGGGGGTTAATTCCGTCGTCAAGTTCTCAGAAATGACGTAGATGATGGCACAGCGCCATTTTTCCACTCCGGTTGCGTAATGAGACCTAACTATGAAACCAAGAAAAGACGTTCGATAATTTTGGGGCGTATTGTTAGGGCAACGGCTCAATGTAAATAAATAATCGGTGTCGTCCGCCAGGTCGTGTCGGTACATTAATTATCGCTAAAAATAGTCTCATATCGAGCCAAAAGTAGATATGTAGGGCGAGATCGCTTTATGTAGGGGCTCATGACGTATCCAGGGTCGGTTGGCCCTACAGGGTCGACTAATTATATGGGCCTATAGGGGAACAGAATTAAAAATTTGCTGGTAAAAGGGAAGAGAACGAGAAGATGGAGAAATTATGTCGAGAATGATTTGAGGGAGAAGGGTATGACTGGAAGGGACGGATGCTCAGGATATCGAGTGACTAGGAGGTGACTATGTGGTCAGGAACAGCGACCCCTAATGGGACTGTCTTCAGAGAAAGAAGAATAGGGGATAGAAAGTAAAAGTTTTGAAGGTAAGAGCGCAACTAAAACAAGCGTAACGGAGAGAAAGGGACATTGGACCTCAGTGTTTTTGCGAGGGGAGGTATATGTTATTGAAAAAAGTTCTAGAGTTGCCGTAGGATGAACAGAAGAAGGCGAGGGCCAGGAATCAATTGGAGAATGATAATATTTTATGAAAGTACCACGAAAAATTTAATTGGCGGCAGCATTGGTAAATAGCCCAGGATAAGGGAGCATCTCACTGTAAAATATCGAAACTTACATCTAGAGTATGCTTCTCTGGGGATGTGAGGCATGGGCTATTTCAGCAGCGAAGAAATCATGGCTGGAGGTGGAGAAAGATTTTATGCTTTCCCGGCGAATAAACTCCGTGAAGAGTTCTCGGGATCGCCACCGGGTCAGGAACTGCATTTCTGCCGACGTTTCGATGGCCGAGTCGGACATCGAAACGTCGGCTGTAATGCAGTTCCTGACGCGGTGGAGATCCCGAGAAACCTTCACGAAATAGCTGGAGGTATTAAACATGTGGCGCTATTAGAAGTGATGAGGATGAACTGGATCGTCAGAGTAAGTAATGAGAAAGTCCCAAGAAGGGTATGAGAGAAGAGAAGCCTCGTGAAAATCGTAAGAAGAAGACGGAACAACCTGATCGGATATATTTTAGGCATAATGGCCTGATGAAGACGATAGTCGGCGGAAAAGTGTATGGCAAGAACGGAGAAGGAAGATCTCGAATAAAATATATAGGGTGGGTAAAGAATTGTGTTAAAGAGAAGAAATACACAGGTTTGAAACAATTAACTGAAGGGAGAATTGAGCGGAGAATTGCGACAAAACAATCATTTGCTCGACTGTGATGATGATTGGTGAATGGAACCGGCCAGAACATGGGTTGTTGAGTAGGAAGTTATGCTTGACATGGTACTCAATGAGAAAACATTTTGAAGGGCAGAAAATATAGGGTTATTTACAAGAGGTATATGGAGGGGCATTACGGGGGCTGATGAAGTCAGTTAGCGAAGGAGAATATTAGGTGCCGCCGAGAAATTTATTGCGTAGATCTTAACTTACTCTGGTTTTGTTAATAAAATGCAATTGTAAAGGTTGTTCCAATAGCAACTTTTGGCATGCGCAGAAAATTATAATCTTCACCTTCGAGATGCTGAAATTTAAATCTCACTTCATTGTTTACTCCGGTAAAAAATAATCTTTTCGGGTCTCCCCGCGTGGTTCGCGTTTTATTCCGACGTTTCGAGAACGCTTCTGGTCGCTTATTCAGAGGTGATTGGGATGCTCTTGGTGTGGGTTGACATATGTATAACACATCTAGCGATTTGATCATTGGATTATTATTGTTGGATCGTTGGATTATTATTGTTGGATCGTTGGATTACTATTGTTGGATCGTTGGATTATTGGCATATGTTATTGCTCATAAGATAATCCTCTAATATCGCTGGCACAGTAATGGCTTTCCCTGGTTTCGCAATTTAGTTGGGCCCTTTTCGCTTCTATAGCGTTAAGGTATTTTCCCCCGTCCCATCCTTTCCAACCCTTTCCCTACCCAAGAGGTGTTGTTGGGCTCTTATCGCGGCGGCGCCTCTTTCCTTTTTCCTTCCTGTCATCCCCCTCCCCGGGTGATCGGGCGTATCAGCAAGATTGCTGGGTCCTGGCCCCGGTGTGTTGTACCCTAGCAGGGCTCCCCTGAGCTCTCATTCTTATATGCATAGCACCAGCGCGTCACACGACTCCAGCAATCTTCAAAATCGGCCATGGCAGAACTCGCGGCCCTTGGAATTCACATTGGTTTAAAAAAAGTTCTCGCCAGGGTCAAAAACTTAAACCTCGGCTGTTTCGGGAGGCTATAGAAATCCACAAACAGCAAAACAATTTCAACGGAGATGTCGGACTCCAATTGAGCAATTCCTGGATGCCTGTTTTCAGCACACTATCCCCCTTAACCCATTCCCCTTAAAGAAAAACCCAACCCACCAACTTGAAGACTATATATTTCAACCCACATCGACAGGAGCCCAATCATCTCTGACGAAGCGACTAGCGAAACGTCGGGATAAAACCTGAATCATGCGGTAGGATCCGATAAAGTTTATTATTTTTACCTGCTGCAGTAATATTCTCAGCCTCCTCTTCATCTCTTTCCAAGTCAATTGTGGTGATGGTTGTAACTGGTAAAGCCTGGATTGGTTAAATAGTTAGGAAGTGTAAAGCTACTTTGTGATTATGCTATTCAGGCATTTCTAATACTTATTACCTGGAGTACTTTGCTCTATGTCTGGCATATAGAGAGTAAAGAAGCGTACCGAATTTGAAAAGATTGGAATATTGTAGTTCAAACTGCATTTTAAATGTCGTTTTTATGGTAAAATTTTTAATTAAGGCAGCTTAAAATTCCAGATTGTGGGAGAAAAGTTATTAGTTCATGTTGCATTTTGAATGTCGTTGTGAAGGAAAAATCTTTAAATTATCGAGAGTTATATGACTTTAATAGAAATCCGTGCTAATTCTATTAAACATCAAGAGTCATTACTGATGTTAATCAATTAAAGCCTGGAATTCCTAATTGGCAGAAGTCCAAGGAGTTTCCCAAGGGATGAGCGTATTCTGTTCGTAACTTGGGGGCTACTGTTTTTTTATTTCGACCTTTTTTAATAGATGGATAAAGGAAAAGTGGCTTTGGAGGTATTGGTGGCCTGTCATAAAACCTTCCTTTATGGAATAAGTGGCTAGTTGGGAATAAGCGAAATCAGTTGTTTTTTTAGTAATAGTAACTAAATGTTAAGTAGTATTTCCCATATTTCGTCTTGATTGGGTATTACTAACGACCCAGTGGCTTATAAACCCGATTGAGAAAATTTCAAATCTTCGATGGTGGAGAGATTTTTTTTTTCAAATTTTGCGCATGCTGAAAGTTGTTTTTGAAACAAATGAAAAAATAAAACGCATGAATTTGTTTACTGCTTATATTTTCATGTTTCAAAAAATCCATCTCATAGTACAAGCGTGACAAAATAAATTCAATTGAGTTGAGAACTATTAGAGTTTGGACGTCACAATGAATAGGGAATAACATGCATCGAATTGATGTAAAAATATCTAGACCGACATGACGTGCAGCCGTCAAGCATGGTCTGGCAAATATTTCGTTATCACCACTCAAAATATCAATGTTCACACGATATATATAAATATTTCGTGTATTTTTCAACTTTTAGTCTGTCACAATCGGTCCGTGGCACTATCTCAACGCATGCGATCTTTACCTTTGGAATCACCTCCTTTTCCACCACCGCCACCACCTCCTCCGGGGTTCTTTGGCTTCCTCTTCCTAGTCTGGATTCCGTCTTTCTTCATGCTCATTGGGCGGGCAACCTGTTGGGGAAACGAAAAGTTTAAGCATACCGGGTCTAGCAACGGTGATAACTTCAGCCGGAGATGAAAGGCCGAACTTTGAACACTAGTTTTGTTCCCTCTTGACTAATTTAAGTAATTTATGTAATTATTATAAGTATAAGTCCTTAACGTAGTATAATACCGGGTGAAGTATAATTTAATATACTAGTCATGGTGATAATTTTACTAATCATCGTCCGAGGCTAGGTCAGGTTAGACAGATTATATTGGGCGAAAATATCGCCCTGTAGCCTAATAGTCTGACTTTTAATAAAATCAGTTAAAGCGACAATGAGTAATGTTCTCAACTGTAATCTACATGATCGATAGTTTTTTGCTAAGGTAATAAAAACCGTTTTAGAACACAAAATCATGTTTTATCTTTAAAGCATGTTCATTCATTTATTTGCTTTTTTTGCAGACGATGCAGGCGATCTGTGTAATTCTCCACTGATTGGGTGGGGTAGCTATTGATGAAGCAATGTATAATCATCAGAATTAAATGAATGCAGGTATGCTTTAAATGAAGCCATTTCGCTTTCAGTATGTTTCGCAGTTCAGTTTCAGTTTCTGGCGTAATATTATCATATTATTTGGCATAAAAATGAATGAATTAACTTTGTGATTTCACGATTAAATTTTTTAAACTACTGATTTCGATATTCCCAACATATTTTATAGGAAAAATATCATCCATACATCATTGAAAACTTTTCGGTTATTTTATAAACGTAGGAAAATATATCTTTTTTTAATAATAATAAAAATTTCCATGTTGAAATCAGCCTGGAGAATTAACAAAATAAAACAAATACATCTGGGCTCTCGTTATAGGTAGCCACTCTCCTTTCAATTTTTATCGCGTTATTCTTCCAGCCTCTTGAATGAAACTTTGAAAATTGACTGTTTATGGCGTAGTATTATGAAATCTATTGAGGGGAGACCACGGCTAGACTGTTTAGTTTTTTGAAATTTCACCGTCGAACAAAATAGTTTTAAACGAAGAGGACGAGAACTCAAGAAGAAAATTATTCATGTTCACCTTGAATCGAAGAACACCCAAACATTTTTTGGATCACACGACAATTTTTTCTTACTATTTTTTATGCTCAACTTCCCCAATGTTTACCCATCTCCTATCATAAGCCGATCGGGGTATTTAAATCACTTTTGGCAGCCGATATCTCGGATCAGCATCCTGAAATTTCTCAGCGACTCAGCGATTCACTCAATTCTCCTATCAGCTAACCTTTTCACAACTACGTATTTCTTCTCTTTCATTTCTTTCATTAATTACTTTAAATATTTTAACCGATATATTTCTTTTCCATTCTTGTCCTTAACATGTCTCTCGACTATTTTCTTCATCAGATCATCATGACTTAAGATTTTGAGGTGCTCATTTTGTGAAAATGGGTAGGGAATTCAAGAGTATTTTAAGTTTTGCATTCCAAGATCCCATCTGTACATCTTAACTCATGGTATTTTGTACAACTCCGCCTGTCAGATGGTATCTCGTACCCTGGTGCGTTATCTGGACCACCTTGGAAACCCACGGACTGGAGTGGGTTGGTGAGATTAGATCTGTGCTTTGATGCGCAGGAGTGGTGCAGGTCGTGGTTTCCGGCTGCACCCGACTAGTCTCCGTGATAAAAATTTTACGTTCATTATCCGGACCTATCAGCAACTAAGCATCATCAAGGATCAGGCATTGTAGCTATTGTATTCCCTTACTGGCCCGGGGACCCCAATTCTAATCGCTTATAACTTTTCAATGTTATTTGTCGAAAATGCAAACACTCGATGCAATCATTTGGAATAAATGGATCGTTCAGAGGTCATCTTCGCACTGTGGAAGTTTTCATAATAGTGAATGATGTGGTAGCATGAATGAAGCTACTACGATTTACAGGAATTTATTCAGAAAAAATTCCCCTATACTGGGAGTCGAACGAAGGACTTGTTTATGGCTGTCCGAGCCACTGCTCAGACATGTAAGCTTCAAGAGATTTAAGATCTAGTGGCAGAGCAAGGGGGGGGGGGTTTGGGGTTAAAACCCCCCCCAGAGCTCACAGAAATTTTTAGGTTAAATCTATTTTACTTAATTGGATTAATATTGCTTATATAATAGTGTGAGGATTAATAAAATATCCTCAAAGGCCGTAAAAAATCACAATTTTGAACCGTTTATCCTAATTTTTTCCGGCGGAAGACCTCCTCACTTCCCGCTAACCCTGGCGGGTATGCAAAACCCCAAGCACCCCAGTATTAGTTGCGCCTGAAACCCCCCCTAGCCTTAATTCCTAGCTGCGCCCCTGGTAAGATCCAAGTTCCTGAATTTCAATAGCAATTGTTCCGAGGCCCGTGACGCTAGTGCTAGAACCTCGCGGTTCGTCAAGGATGGAGAGAAGGTCTTCAAAGAAGCGAAAACCGGCCGAGATCCTCTAACTTGCGCCACTACTGGGGCCTCCTGCATCAGGCCCTTGTTGTCTGGTTGTCCAAACCTTGTGATAACTCCAAAGAGGGATTCGGGTCGGTTTGGTGGCTAGAGTGTTGTCTTACCGAACAGTGGACCCGCGTTCAAATCCCCGCGATGTTGGACATTTTTCAGAGGCTGCCCGATCCCTGCTTGAGTGCTTTCTGGAAGGCACTTCAACATCTGTCAACTTCAACTGTCTGTCGGATGGGAGCGGTGGTACCCTTGACACTTTTCGTCAAGAGCAGGCTAATACAGACCCCGAGTGTTTTTTCCAACCTTAGGCTCCTTGCAAACACAACGATTTTGGTCGGTCGGTAAAAAAATGGCCGATATTTATCGGTGGATAGCAGTTTACATGTACGCCGGATTTTAACTGGTCAAACGATCACTTGATTGGTTGTCGTGATTCATAGTGACAATGGCCGACTGCTAAACGATTTTTTTACTGTCCCGGATTGTGTTCGGTCAGCTTGTAAGCTCCCATGTCCTCCGCTGGTTCACACTTGGAACGTGGATGGCCGATTTTTTTTACCAACCGTCCAAAATCGGTGTGTATGCTTGGAGCCTTATTTCGATACCCTCTCCTATTGGTACAAATGACTTTAGCTGCCGGTCGCCTCCTCCTAATATCATGGTACCCAACAAATAAAGGGACCATCACAATCCTACATCGACTGCGACAGCGCGATGGCAGCCCGCTGCTGACGAGCTAACTCGAAGATGGCGCGGTGTGAACTATTTTTCGGCGGAGCACAGGTTGTAGTTTGGACTTTAAAAAGTAGCTTCAAGTAGCTTCTTATATTCTCCTCCTTTAGTCGTAATCTGAGCCAACAAAACCTGGCCGTATCTCGTCATTCTGGGCAATAATCACGGGCGCTATATAAATGTTACTCTACCATATCTTTGGGGCAGATACCCCGTCCTCTCCTGAAGCTGTCGTCTCCAATCTCTCGCCGCCACAACACGCGGTAGATATAGTTAAATTATGATACCCGACCCACCCCTCTCTCCAGCTTCCAACTGATACTATCCCTGGCCTATCTTAAACAAGCGTGCTTCCGTTATGTCTGTGCCCCCCATATCGCCAGAATGCATAGATAATGCAAGCATTTTACAATCGTGAATAAACCGACCGTATTATCTGAGAACTTATAAACACAGTTTACGCATGGTGGCGGGGATACTGATAGTGCTCTTTCACACAGAGATATTGTCTATCTCTGAGGCCGCATTCGACGACGCGTCATACGACGTCACAGCTGACGTCACAGAGAAACATGGCGGATCTCTCTGTACCCACGTGTTTTATCAAACCATATCAAACTAAGTAAAGCCCTTAAGCTTTCAGTTAATTTCATTCAGTGAACTCTTTTTTGAGATAAATCTCTGAGACTCGACTCTCGAGGACCTTCCGGAGTTAAATGGTAGTCTCCAATCGACACAATTCTGAGACAAATCTCTAGGCCAAGTCTCAAGATTTGGTCACCTATGGACACGTAGCTTAACTGTAACTGGTGAATGGATATCATCCCTACCTTCTTCTCCTTTATGAGAGCTCTTTAAATTCAAGAAATGATCCCCTCCAATTCTATTTAGTTTTCCAATGCTAGAAAAAGTCTCATTACCAGTGTGAATTTTAATAAAAGTTCAATAAAGTCAAAAGTTGGATATGAAGAATATACTATTTACGTTTAATACCTTTATTTGTTCATATTTATGCAGCTATCTTTCTTCCTAGTCGGTCTCTTCCAGTGACAGCTATATTTAAAATAGATAGTTATCTTTTAAAAATTACCAGAATGATTCAAATTTAGCATTGCTTTTGCATGCGTTTACTCCCTGTTGCTGATCTAAAAAGCGAGATAATTTTTTTTACATGTATTATGATCAATTTTCGTCCTTTCAACTATAAACGGACCAGAAAGAATGTTCTTTTGAACCAGAACCTTTCCTATACGTATGAGATGAGAAGAACGCTGAGTAAGAATGATAAAAATAGTCATTGAGTGTCCTAAGTCTCAAGTGTGGAGCATATCGTTTTGCGAGGCAATAATTTGGGCACTTGAGTGGGTTAGACGAGGAGAGCCTGTGAGTGCTCTTGAAGCTGGTATGATGAAGAATGCATGGCGGTGAAGCTACGTGTTGACTGAAGACTAAAAGTCTCGAGATTAAGTCTCGATGGGTCGAATCACAAATTGGAAGAATGGCTAATGTTCCTTTTCCTCTACCGAAGACCTTGCCTATAGTAATTATAATCTAGTCCTAATAATCTCGCCTATATTGCACGTCAATAAACACATATCTGATTGTGGGAGTGAATTTATAATATTCTTCATGAAGTTACTTCTTCTGGTAATTACTGAAAGCCAGGTGTCACTGATCCTTTGTATTTCCGTTAAAGTTGCTTAATGGGCTTTTATTTCCAAAGGTACGTGTTCATTGGAGATAATGTCTCCCGATTGCATCTCGCGACTTAAGTGACAAGTGGAAATGAGACTGAGACCACTTTAGAGACAACGTGCGATAAGTCTCGAAGACTTCAATAATTGTTGCCCCTGGAAACGCATAATTCCCAACTCTTATTGGAGACAAAGTCTCAGAATTCGAACAATGTCGTTCTCATGAGACTGTTCTCAGGTCTCGCAATACTATTAGCGGCGTAATTTCGGTAATTTTCCTTAATTGACACATTTTTGAGATTAATCTCCGAGACTCGAGTCTTGAATACTGAGATTAGTCTCCATTGGACACACATCTAAGGTAAATAACGATATTTGGTCACCAGTGGACACATAGCTTAGGAATGATGGTCAGAAACAAGGAAATGCTGGAGAATATGTGTGGTCCTTTTTTATGGGGTATTAGCTGTCCACCTTGCTGTTAGTGGCGGCTCTAGGTGGGGAACGCAACAACTCTTCTCGGGTTATTTACCAATACAAAAGATGGATTTCCTACCAGAAATCATAATATTTATTTGTATATATAAAGTTTTATATAAAATGTATTTGACAAAAAATATACCGCGTTACATCCTGATAATGAAGCCGCGCACCTTGTATTCACGAAATTTGATCAATAAACGTAAATGTTTTGGCTTTTGAATAAACCAGCCAGTGTGATTCACGCATTCGCCACCTAAACTCCCCTTAACCACGGAGAAGGCTGGGAAATAGTTAATCGGTACAAAATTTATTCACATAGGAAAGAATATCATATGTAAGTTAAACTGTGTCACATCTATTTAAGTTATGGAAAAATAGGTGTACAATTCTGGTGCATATTTCTCGGCTGGTGCCTGTTCGCTATAAAAGTAAAGGAGCTGTTTTTATCACCCTTTCGAGATATACTGAAAAAGGGTGCTGCTCAAATTCACGTGTTTATTTTTTTCTGGTATAGACCCTCAAAAAATTCTGTGAGGATTATATTCGGAAAATACGGCCTTAATTAATCGTTTTTGTGCACATCATTTCGATGACGAGGAGAGTATTTGGTTTACAACGCAACCAAGAGTGGATGTCTACAATTGAGATTCCTATTTTGATCAGACTAAATTGTGCAGCACATTTCACTTCTGTTTAAAAAAAATATATTCGGATTTGAAACATCCCTCGTCAATAGCAAGGATGGAGATACAACTAAGGCTTGATTTTGGCTAACAATCAACAATTTTTTTCCAAGATAACAGTAATCGATTATCAGTAATCGCTCAAACTCTCGATAAAACATGTGCTTATAGCGTGAGAACAAGAAAGCTTATTCTGGAAGGGGAAGAAATTATCAATCCAAAATGGTGGACTGCCAACCACCTCAGAAAGTCCTCGATAGCTCTTCTTTTTAATCTAACCGACGAATATTTCAGAAAAGGTTCTTCAAGTGGGCCTCTAAATGTACTGTCACCCACCGAGCATTGGAGTGGGCTTACAAAAGTCTCCACTCTCGTCGCTGACGGACAAAGTGATACGAGTTTCACGGAGAAATTAGGAATAATTAGGGGTGTTGACCGAAACTTAAGTACATGGTGATGTGATCCATCAATTGCTTAAAAGATCATTCGAATATCAATTACAAACATTGTACTGCAAAATATTGAAAAAAAGTTGATCGTTCTGGCAATCATCTCCGCGCCGTGGATACTTTTGAAAACCGATTAAAATGCGACCGAAGTCGCAACAGAAATCTGCCATCTATAAGGTGGAATTGGGCCTCCTCTATGCAATCCCCTTGCTACAGCCTCGCCACTTTTCGAATTTACTGCGTCGACCGAATAGGGTAGTTTCCTTCATCAAAGAAATCGAAAGGCATTGATTGCGATTCGCTGCCCACCATTAGTGTATTGATAATATAAAAATTATTTGGTTTTATAAATCCCAGTTTAGACGAATGGCAATTGTCAATTTTAACCACATTTGAAAAAGGCCATATTTGCGCCCATGCGATGCCGCTCCACGTGACGTCACAGGGACCTAGTTCCTATACGAGTAGGTAGGAGTTTTACATCATCTGAGATTACTAATGCATGCATGAGGCACAGAGCTCAGGGAAACATGTCTTAATAATCACCTATTAAAACTGCCTATGGTCGGAAAGTTTCCTTCTTATGATAAGGTATTAATAATCCTTATTTAAGCCAAGCGCTACCTGCCAGCAGCCTACATCGCGGCGGGGCACATATACTCGCCCCAAGGTCACCTCACACGGCGACAGCGGAAACCATATTGACGTCACACGGGCTTTTCCCAGTATTCATACTTAGCCATCGCGTTTTCTCGCGCTTGAAAATTTTCATTTTTCATTTAATCGCGAAAAATAGATATCGTAATTTAAAAATCTAAAAGGGTGAAATGCGTACTTCAGGAGTAATAATCTTTCGATTTAGGCAATTAAAAAAGTAGGAAACCACCCTATTGTTGACCAGTGATGATGATGATTGCCCATAAAAGCCCGGTGATAGCCTTAATTCTGTCAAATACTTGTATAAATTTCTTTGTAGCCTTTCTTCGAAGCTCAATCGTGCTCATTTCTTGGAGTTGGTGGGAGGGAGTAGGGTGGGGTGGGGTAGATTTTTCGATATAGGCAATAAAAAATAATAGTAATCCACCCAATAAGTGGCAAGCAGTCATACATAGATTGTTTTTCGAACGCCCTTCTATATCCATGCGACCCTCTCTCTCCTCGATGACTCAGCTGCTGTTGGTGGTCGTCAGGTCTGCAAACACGCTAGCGTGAAACTAATAGAGCGCTCTTTGTGGACCTCGACTCACCTTCCTCCTCACCCGAAATGCCCCTCCTGCTTTTTAGGGCTTCCCCTCACTCTCGCTCGGCGGTCGCTGAGTAAACTTTGACGGATCGACCTTAGGGAAACATGATAAGGAGGGAAAAGGTTTATCGGGATCAGAGAGACGCGGAAGGAGAAAAAAAAGGGGGAACGCCAAACGCAAGCATTTCGGTCGGACGCACACCGAAGACTCCGATATGAACGATCAAGCCCAGACAATGTCGGAAGCACGACTATTACAAAAGAGGATCCTCAAGTCGGCCTCAAAAGTTGTTGTCAACCACCGTCCGTTTAAATTGGTTTACAAAAGTCGCCACTCGCATCGCTGACAGACAAATTGATCCGAGTTCTACTGAGAAATGAGCTACAAAAGGGAACTTACATATATTTCAGATATAATCCAGAGCCCCAAAATTATACAAAAATATATGTTTGCATACCTCGGTGAAAGTTTTTATTATTATTTTATGACGTGGTTTGCGATATTTAATGCATCAAAGTTCACGAGAATTTTCAAATGCAAGTGAGAATCGAAAACGCCCGATGATTGGCTGGTAGAAAAGTGACGTCATAGTTCAGTACGAGGAGGCACGGCCATAGTACTTGAATTGAATACATGCGACGGCGTGGTTATGATTCATTTATTGAAGTGCAGACGTATCGGAGTTGTTCATTGTGACTTCAGGGCTATTACTTGATCTATTTCGTATCGTATAGTATTTCTCCTCCATTGAAAGCGATAGATTGCGTAAAGACGAAGGAATATGGTTATTCCTAGGCTGATCCTAGCAAGCTTCCTGTTACTGATTCCATCATGATATCAAGGTATTTTAGTGAAACTGTAGACTTCGTCGGCGCCGAATGTCGATGCCGAGAAATGGAAAGGTAGCTGAAATGTTTTATAGTTCATAACAAAGTGAGACTTGCGTATAATATTGACGAAAGCGTATACTCATGTGAAATGTGTATTCTTTTGGCAGTCCGGTAGAGAGTCTTATGGTGAACTTATTTCCACCTCGAAGCTGTCGATGGTACTTTCAACTTAAAAATACCTTGCCTGGAGGGCGACAGGAAGCTAGACTATTAATGTTTCAATTTAGTAGCGATAATATAGACGAACTTCCAACACAATCTACCATCTTGTGACTCAAAACCCCGAAGCCACTTCCTATTCTGCAGAAAGAATCGGTCAATCGCACTTCGATCAATATAATAAACACAACGTCTTCAGGTGTTACTTTTGTAATGAAATCCTTCCTAAATTAGCATTAAAATGTGAATGTTTTCCAACCAGAGTCTTTAATACATTTTGGGAGCTTTTCTCACGATATATCTGAAACCTACTCTAATTAAGGCGAGCTCATCGTCATTGCGATCGGTTGTTACTTAAAAATTCAGTATCGGAAATCCTATGGGATAGATCATCTATAGAGGGATGACCCAGATGACCCTCGACGATGACCATGATCACCTGCACTCTCACTATCACTGGAACCCGTGGTTAAAATATCATCCCAATCCAATTTCTATTTGGTTTTAACTGGGGAAAGAGCAACATAGAACTGCACATTCTTTGGGCAACTTTGGGTTTGACTTTCCCTCAAACACCCCATTTCCCCTGTGGTGCACATCAGTCCTATCTTTATACGATGGCCTGACAACCTTTAAATGCATCCTTGGTTTATCCTGACAACCAACTAAATGGAAATCTCAGTTTCAAGTTATTCAGTCTATGAAATATGGAAATATTAATTATATTAAAGTTATCTTCGCTCACATAGCACACGGGTTTATCATTCCGTTTATTATACTCTTATTTTTCCGTAACGCTCATCCCGACAGACGGCATGCATCGAGGCTTTTCTTCTAATTTCCTCCGTGGGAATGCACACGAAAATTTTTTCTGGGGTGTTATTGCACAGAGGAACAATGCACCACTTGTAATTTTTCCTTACTTCATCCATGTTCTCCTATAAACGCAACGTGGCTCTTCCAAACCTGCAGTTTGGGCTTGGATCTTGCACTCCTACTGAACTATGACGCCACGGCCAAAGATTAGTGGGGGCGGTATTTTTTAGCCCGCGAAACTCGGGAGACTTTTGGGAGTCATTTTCTAGTGTATAAACTGAATTTTAAGTGGAAAAAAGTATATTGCGGTACTAAGTGTTTACTGCAGTATATCAGCATACTGTTTATAAAAAGTATGCAATTTCCCTATTGGCGGTTTTAACCGAAATTTATATACACGATGATGTAATCTATCAAATTCATAATAGCCCAATGCTATTCCTCGCAAATAACAACATTGTACTGCAAAATATAGAAAAAAGTGGATCGCATTGCACCCATCGCCATACCGCGGACATTTTTGAAAACCGATTAAAATGCGACGGAAGTGGCAACAGAAATCGGCCTACAATGGGATGGAATTGGGCCTCCTCTATGCAAACCCCTTGGTCGGAAGAGTGAGTGTGGATGTTGGCTAGTGTCACGAATATTACAAAAGAGGATCTTAAAGTCCTTCTCTGAATGCGTCGTTAACCACCGCGCACTTACATGGGTTAACAAAATTCGCCACTAGTTTCGCTGACTGACAAATTGATCCGAGTTTCACGGGGAAATAAGGTGTAATTAGCGATTTTAACCGAAATTTATATAAATAATGAAGTGATTTATCAAATTCATAACTCTTCAGTGCTCTTCCTTGCAACTACAAACATTTTACTGGAATGTTCATGATTAAAAAAACCCAGTACCCTCTCACAAACTTTTTATTATTAGCTGTCGACTAGTTTCGTCGTCTATACCGTCATTATTAATAATACCAGTATTAATAACGACGGTATAGACGTCGAAACTAGTTCACAGCTAATGATAAAAATTTGTGGTACAGTATTGGGTTTTGTTTCACCATGAACATTAAATTGTTCCAACTAGTAACGCCCAAATCAGTAGATGTTACTTGAAAATAATGGAAAAAATTGGATCGCATTGCACTCATCACCGCGCCGCGGGCAATTTTTGAAACTGATTAAAATGCGACCGAAGTGGCAGGAGAAATCAGACTTCTATTGGATGGAATTGGATGGAGCCCCTATGCAATCCCCTTGGAAAGAGTCATTTGCCCCATAATGAACTCTAAATTATAGAGAACTGCATGAAACAAGTAATTTTGTACGCAGTGACGAGCACTGGTGCAAAGTTATATACACCAGATATGAAATTCATGGTGAAAAAATCATCTGGCTTAGCCGGGATTCGAACCCGGATAACGCATCTGCCTTTGTGTAAATTATCTGACCGAAAATCAGATGCGGGCTCGAGTACCTACTGTCTAAACCAAATTTGTTTTTTGGATTTCATGGCTGAAGTTCGCGGTTTTCATCGGCACCTTTGAATTTACTTTTTTATTACTTTACTTTATTATTGTAAATTGTGTTTTTGCTCCAACGGTTTTACCCAGAGTATGAATAAATATCTATTCTATTCTGTTCTAATTTTCCTGTTAATTCAAAATCCCACGCCATTTTTCAGCATGTTCCGCGAAAATTCTTTATAAACGTCAGTTTACTGACGCATGGGCTCTGAAATCTCTGGATAAATTCTCCGCACGGGAAATATTTTGGAATTTTTTTCCACGTACTGGTTTTAACTTTTCTCTTTTCACCTCTTTCTTCCGAGTTTTCATCTCAAGATGTCTTCCTCCATGATTCACCGTTCGAATAAAAATAACACGGTTGAATTGCGCATTAAGCACTTAAACATACGCCTAAAACACTTATCACTCCCAAAATTTCACGGTAACTTTGCCGTTGATCCTAAATCAACTTAACCCAACCTTAATTCTTGCGCTGATTTTTTTTCAATTAATTTATTTTTTCTTTTGCTGCTATACCACAGAAAGCAGCACTGTTTGGCCAATAACATCATGGATTTCATAATATTTTAGCGACTAATCGTACACGAACATCCATCCCCTGGATCGGGGCAACCTACCCAGGCGGGACTCGAACCCACGGCCGTCGGTATAGCTGCCCGTCATCACAAAGGCCGGCAACTTCATCAAGTTCTGCACGATTTTTTTCAATGAACACCGCCACCATTGGAAGGGTACTGAAATCTTACGATAACTGGTCCTTACGGGTAATTTTTTCGCCACATTTCTCTATATACCGGCCTGCCTTAAAGAACATATTTATTTCGCTTTAATATTCATTAATCAATTCGTATTTGGACAAGGTTTTTCCTTTCCCGAATGAGTTTTTTGCTTCTTTAAAAAAGAAACCGTTAGTGGAGTTATATCTTCGTATATCTGATTATGATTGTCTTATTTTATCGGATTAAATTAGGTCAAGTACAGCTTCAGGCAACAAATTATCTGAAGGGCAAGAAGGCCTTCGAAGCGGCGATTTCGTCGTGTTCGTAGCTCGGAAAACGAGTCATTCCATTCTTCTGAATAGCATAAACTTTCATGCCACTTATGCGAAAGTCACAAGCCACAACTTAAATGTAGGAAATTTTGGTACATAACCCCTTTTCGTTGAAGCAAAGCCACAAATGCAATGCGTCCGTGCTGAAATTCCGTTTCTAAATCCACAAATAAATTGTGATTAGCGTTGAATAACGCCTCGGAGTATAGGTCTGAGAAAGATATGCAAATTTATTTGCCAACTCCATTGGGCCTTTTCTTTTGCTATTATTCATCTGATAATTATTAGCGAAGCGTATGAAAATAATTTTGCTTATGATCTTCTTAAACCGATACTCCGTGAAGTCATACAATATTAAAAAATTGAGGCCAAGACAAAGAAAGAAAAATCGTTTATGATGCACATAAAATAATTTGCATGCTATCAGTCTACGCAGAAGTTAAAAGGCTTTAATATTTGTGTTTCTTATTAAAAATAGAATGAGCGATCTTTGAGATATTGCGTCGTTCGATCTTGGATGATACAATTTTGCAACAGGCAGTAAGAGTTACTCAAATATCGAAATTCACCATTTTATTTTAGCAGTCATTGCGTCGGCGTTGGAGCGTGAAATGGTGTGGTGCAGTGGCGTACAAGTCTAGTTTAAATCATGTCTTCATATCGTATAAATCGATCAGTTGGAATAAATATTATTTCGAAAGAGTGCGTAAGGGACCAGTGGATATCGAGACTCACCCCATGCAGCTTGAAGTATAGGCCGCAAGCGTTGCAGACTGGATCCCCGCTGTTGTTTCGTCGCCACAAGGTCGTGTTGTTTGTGTTGCAGTTGGCACACGTGATGCCAGTTCGCCTGCAACCCGCCTGCTGCGAAGCCAAAAGCGCGAAGCATTCAACATTAGACACCTTGCCGACATACCTACGTCCTTAATTTCAAAGTAACCACTATGCTAAAGCAGCATGAATAACAAAACACATAAAATGCACCCAAAAAGATATTTCGACGTTCCAATTAACTCATGTATGGGGAGTAGAGTATTACAGTACCTAACGTAGCATCCGAAATAAGATATTCTGCTGACATACCGAGGAAGTATAATGAAAAATTTAATTCACTGGCAATATATACAGCCCAAAAATTTCGACTGGTCTTGGCAGTCACCAATAGGGAGGAGAATTTGGTTCCAGGAATTGTAAACATCTGGCGTCAGGCGTCTTGGCGAATTCACTATTTCCATTTAAGTATTTTTGGGGATATTGTAGTGTAAATGCCGATACAGGTGGGAAATATAGTCTCTAAAACGGAATTTTGAGTGACCTAGACGGTCAAGTTGAGAGAAGAGTATTGAACTAGGTTTCAGAAGTTAGAATTTATATTAGCTGAGAAGTTATCATTCTAATCCTGGCACTCCTATCCTGTGCACCCACAGCCAATATTAGTTTTTTAAATACTTTATGCTAGTGACTCCAAAACTTTCGTTACATAATTTCATCTCCCTATTTTCCCATTTAAATCTATCTTATGATAGAAAATGAAAATCTTCTTACCCCGGAGGACTTCTTTTGCTGCTGCCTCACTGGAGGTCGATTGACCCCGTTGATTTTGGTGTAGAGGCCGCAGGCATTGCAGAGGTAGTGGCCAGTTCCATCTCGACGCCAGAGAGGAGTAGTGCTAGCTCCACAGTTGACGCATTCCTTCCCGTCCATTATCACGTTCGAAGCATCTTAGAAATATAAAGGAAGACTTTTTTAAAAACCAATTTCGTACAATTGCACTAAAAATATAGGATTTTCTCGGATCGAAAAGAGATACCTACCGATTGTGTACGTTTCGTCCGACCAGTTTGAAGTTGACGGGTATGAAACAAATGCGGTGTCACCTGTACCGGCTGTCAAGGTCCTGAGTTCCATAGAGTCCATCGACGGACTTCCACCGGCACTGATACCGCCAGAAGCCCCACCAGTGGCTAGCAAGCTGTTGTATGCGTACTCTGAAGACATGGTGCCATTGCTCGTTGAAGGCCCGGGCCAATAATTCGGCTCCACTGCTACTTTGCCACTGGGATAGAATTGGAGAGAAGTAGCCATACCACCAGGCCCCCACAGAGTGGCCTGTTGTTGGCCCGACTGGGGACTGCTGTTGGTGACCAAAAGACTCTGGTGTCCGGAGAGCATCGGGCTCTGGTCGTACGCCGGGGGAGGTTGCTGGGACAGTACGTGGTGCGAGATCTGCTGGGGCTGCGTAGTGAGGAGTTGCAGCGTGGGTTGCTGGTTGTGCTGGTGGGATGAGCTGTAGCTGAGCGGTGGAGATTTGTTGGCGGAGGCGGTGAGCGTTGGATTGTTTTTAATGAACATGGGCGGGCTCTCGTCTCCCGCTGTCCCGGTGACACCCATATGTTTGAGGTACTGGTAACTTTGGAAAGGAGAATCTGCGCCAATCTGCTGGCTCATGGTGGGAGACGGAGAGGCCGAGGCTGGGTTCTGCAGGGCAAACTGTCCCTGAAGCGTGGTGATGGATCCCAGGTTGGTCGTGCTAGGTGGCGATGTGGATGGGCAATGGCTGGATCCAGCCACGGCGGCCATGTTTACGTTCTCGAGCGTGGTGTACGTCGACGACGGCGTGTTTATGGTCGCCTGATTCGAGGAAGAGAGCTGGACCATGCCCTTGAGTTCGCCGGATTCTGGATGATAGTTGAAGGGCACAATGTTCATCTTCTGTTGGTTGTAGTCGCTGATGGTGGACTGATGATGCTGCGATATGGTTTGACCTTGCTGGTGTTGTTGATGCTGATGGTGCTGGTTGTGGTGATGCTGATGGTGGTGCTCTATCGACTGCGCCGCGTGCATTCCGAGGTCGGTGATGACGTGGGTTTGGTAGTTCTCCATCCCTCCCATTGAGGTTGCAGGTCCGTAAGTTCCAAGCTCGCCACCGTTTTGCGCACCGTTCCCTTCGTCCGAATTCTGCACCACTCCCGACGGGCCGGGCGTGTATGCTCTCTGGACCTCGTCCCCGTTGCTGGTGGAAGAGTTCGCCACCGGGTACTGAATGTAGGCCGCTATCCTGGCATCTTCTGGACTCGCGTGGCCTTGCTGGTGGTGGTGCTGCATGTGGTACGTGTGGATAACGGCCGTGTCTTCGGAGGGCAGCGGGGTCATCCTGTTCTGCGGGGACATCTCTCGGGCCGAGGCCTCGCGCATGCCGGCGATGGCTGCGTTCGTCTCGTCCACTTGCTGCTGAGTCGGGACCACGACCACGTCGCCGGGGGACGAGCCGTTGGGGTCGGAATGTTGTTCATCGGGACTCTGGCCGCGCTGCTGTCCGGCGGGCGAGATCACGATGACCGCCTCCTCGACCGCCTTTGTAGCTGGCGTTGCGCTCCGGCTGTCTGAGTTGGCCGCCTCGCCGTCGCTGTCCGCGAAGATTTCTGGGTGGAATCCTCGGTTCCTGCGATTGCCCACGTGCATTATCACCGACCTCGCCTCCTCCTCGCCCTTGTCGTCATCCTCCTCACCGCCCTCCACACGCTTATTCTTCCAATTTCGGTCCTCCATGCTTCTGTGGGGTACAAAAAGAGATGGAGATGGGAAAAACACCACAGTAGACTGGTGTATTAATTTATAAAATATATCGAGTGCGAGTCGTTAGTTTGGGTGAATCATTCTTTGCTAATTTATCGGGATTAAATGAATTGCATCTTTGGGGATACATAGAAATAATCTAAGTCATCATCATAACAGGTGATTGTGTTCGTAGACAGGTTTCAACGGATGTGCAGTGGCGACTTGCCCATAAGGACTCTCGGACCCTCCAAAGATTTGAAAAATAAAAAAATGAATAGTCATTCAATTATTATTATACATCTAATTAACCAACGTTTTTTTCAGTCGCATACATCGAAAATGTGCAAAAATAGCGCGAGAAGTTCGTAGGGCGCTTGCCAGAACGTCCCAATCCATCCCCATGAAGTTATATGGAGAGTGGTAGTGGTGGGGGCTGCTTGTGCTATGACGCGTCGAAGCTTGTGCCTTATGGAAGTCTTGGGACGCCGTCCGAGCATGCGCAGAGCGACGTACTCTAGTGAGATGACATCGCCGCTACGGCTGGCGGCATTATAATCTGGCGTCTACTAGGTGCTGCAGAGTCGCAGAATACCTTCTTTTGGTTTAAATTTTATTACTATAAATATTTAAATTATATTTTTATTTTTAATTATAATTTATTTATAAAATATATTTTAAATAAAAAAAATTAATACCTAGATCACAAATTAAAAAATCACTAAAATACACAAAATATTCAAAAATTTTGACCCCCCGGTGAAGTGTGCCCCCCCCCCGAGCATTTGACTCACGAGCCGCCACTGCGGAAGTGTTGTCTTAACAGCACTCTGTCTGGACCTCTCTCTTCAAAAATGAATAATGAAGAAGTACGAAGGATTATAGGAGAAGAAAGAAGTATACCGATAGAAATTAAAAAAGATAAAGTGGCAAATTGGACAGGACATATTTCAAGGAGTGACTGAGTACAGAAGTTGATAATAGAAGAGAAAATAAAAGGGAAGAGAGGAAGAGGGAGGAGAAGACACGGAATGCGGACGGAAGGGCAGACCAAAAAGGAAGGAATCTCATTATCCCTCTTAAAATTGTATCGTATAAGCTTTGATATTTATGCGTTGTGTCTTCTTATAATAATTTCTTTGTGCGCCCTGAAGACGGAATTAATTAAATTCCGAAAAGTTGACAAAGAATGATTTTTAATCACCCAAACTGAACACCTACACTCGATATTTCCATTTCGATGTATAAATTAAGAGGTATTGGTATATTGCGCGGTAGTGTTCGTCTTTGTTCGGGGATACTGCGTCATTGGAATCATGATACTACAATGTAAAACCTGAATCACGGACCTTGACCATGCACAAATTTGAGGTCGTTTTCGCATTACAGCAATAAGTAAATGGCTAGCAATATGTATTGTGTGATACGGAGCTAATATGCTGGGAAGGCATCATCATAGCTAGCATGCAATTTTGATTTCGCTGTCGATTCTAATTGACGGCAATATTTTCTTCATGTCTCTATTCTGACAAGAATTTTGAATAGATTCATACAAACAGTTATAAGAAGCAACTTGAGAGGATCATACAGGGCCATATTTAAAAAAAACTGAAAATGTTGACATAAACCTCATTATATACTTGTGCAGGGGCGCCGACTTATAAAAAATATTGGGGGGGCCCATATTGGAGGTCTTGCCCCGGGAAGAGGTTAAATTGAATGTGTGTTGCAGCACCGAAAGACTACCATGATTCACACCACTTGATTCAGTTACCCTGCTCAACCTTATAATTATTTGTTTCAACACACATTGTTGAATTTATTTTAAAAGGTAACTTTCGTCAAACATGGGAAATAAAAATTAACAATATATTTTTGTGATTTCACATAACAACTTAATTATTTTATTGGATTAAAGAGGGGGCTCCGCCCCCCCAAACGAATCTTTGAGGGGGCTCGGGCCCCCTCAGGCCCCATGGAGTCGGCGCCACTGTGCTTGTGGAATTATGAAGTATGTTATAGAGCACCAAAATTTATGCAATTTCAACAAAATTGAACCTGATTATGACACAAGGAGAAAGCATCTGAACAACAGACCAAAGCACCGATGGAAAGCTTTGGAAATCTCCCTCCTTTCATATGGGAGTAAAAATCCACAACCGTTTGATAGGAAAACTCAATGCCTGTATCTTGGTAGTGACAAAGGACGTATTGTTATAGTATCTAAATTACTGCTTTTGAGTCCTAAAAAACAAATGTTTTCAACACCGTAAATCCCATAATTTTCCGGGGGCGGCCCCCCGACCCCCCCTTGCCCTGGCATGTTTTCCATACATCCCGAAACGGGGCCCGTAAGGGCCCCGAAATCTCCGGTAAAGCCCCCCATTTCAAAATCCTGGCTACGTCACTGGTCGCACGCATTAGATAATTGTGGAATAGTGCCACTACATTTCATTTCAATGATTGAAAATTTTCCCCACTTAACGGAGAAACTAATGAATTAGTTTCCGTGTTTCACGCCAAAGAGACCTGGTCTTGCTCCTGTTCAGGGGCGCAGCTAGGAATTAAGGCTAGGGGGGGGTTTTAGGAGCAACTAATACTTACGGGTGTGGGGGTATTGCATACCCACCAGGGTAAACAGGAGTTGTGGGGGCCCTCCTCCAGAAAAATTTGAAGAATAATGGTTCAAATTGGCGAGTTTTACGGCTTTCTGAGGGATATTTGATGAATCCTAACACTATTCTACAAGTAATACTAATCAAAATAAGTAAAATGGATTAAACTTGAACATTTCTCTGAGCTCTGGGGGGGGGGGTGTTATCCCCCAAACCCCCCCCCCCCCTCGCTGCGCCACTGCTCCTGTTTGCGTGCAATGGTGTTTCACCCATCTCATAGGAGAGCTCTTCCCCCCACCCTCGCCTCCTCCTTCCTCTCACAATCTGGCAACACCGCCTCGTTCCAATGTTTGATCAACTTCCCCCCCCCCCCCCCCCCCCCCCGCCTCCTTCTTACCTTCCCCCACCTCTCCATTCTATACAGTGCGTCACAAAAGCCAGAGAGACGGTCGGCCACGCAATTCCTACTCGGGAATACCTACCTCGCCGAAAAGAGATGCTGAAACACCTCCATTTTCGATAGCTGAACGAGTTGGAAAAATCAGTTCCTTTGGAAGATTTTTTTTAGATTATTTTCTTTTAATTTATGAACACTGCCCCGAAAACAATACATTTAACCCATTAATACCCAGCGTTGCGTTAACGCAACATTATTGAATCCTAATTCTCAAAACAAGTTTCTACTTCAGAATAATTTTTTCTTCGATTTACTGACTTTTTTTAAGTATCTCTAGTTCTAATTTTGTCATTTCGACCAACATTTTCATTTATATAATTTTATTTCTATGACTGATGGCGTTTGGCATAAAAATCGATGCGCACAACGAGACGCTCTAGGAAAATGACATGCCCCAGCATGTCCGTTAAGGCAGAATGGGGAATTTCCTCCAAAGGAATACTGATAACGTCCGGCGAAGATGTCGATGTGAAAATCAAGATAAAAAAATGAAAGAAGTAACCTAAGTTTTAAAGAATTACTTTTTTAAATTTATTTACAGGAGTTTTCCCAGCGTTGCGTATACGCAGCATTGTGAAAATCATATAATATGATTAATATAATATTTTTCCAAAAATTCATCTACGGTCTCCTGGCATCTTCCACGAGTATCTTCTTCGCAGGGGATTTTTGAATAAAGTGTTGGCAACCACTAGCCTGTGCTCCGTGCAGAATTCAAGTAGCCTTTCTCCTCTTTCATTTCGGTTACCCAACCTATAACAATACCCAACAACAAAGGTATTATAAACGAATTTCGCTATAAATACTGATTAATGCATATCCTAAAAATTCGTAAATTTAATGTACCAATAGGGAATGTTTTACGTAGACATTCGTTCCGAGTTTTCTCCTACTGAAATATGTACGTGGAAGATGATAACCTCACTCTTCTCGGAAAAGCTCATTTGGCTATGATATAGTGCCGTTTTGCTGAAAACCCTCAAAATAACCGTAGAACTTCGTTTAAAAGTTGTACAGGCATTGCAAAATGAAAGGAATACATTGATGAACTGACATTTAATGCAACAGAAGCAATTAAATAAATTAAAATTGCACTGGCAACAATAAACTGACCGCAAAAGTACGCCGGGATGGGCTGCCTTTGGGGAAAAGGGTCGAGGATTATATTTGCTCAGTTGCCGCGGAAAGGGTCCTGGACCCCGCTAGGAAAGGTCATTAAGGGGAGGAAGCGACTACCTGGTCAGTCCCAAGCCGAAAAAAAACTCCGTACGGGGCGAAAAAGAAAATCTCAAACCCTTCGTAGAGCCAAAAGCAACTTACCGCGAATGAGCTCGGCGCGAAAAGGTTAATTTGGCCAAAGTAAAACGGAAAATACGAAACAACCGAAGTTAAAAGCCCCGAATACAGTCTGCGGAATAATGGGTTAAGGCTGGTAACATCGTGCCGTGTCCAGCTCAATTTTTATTTATTTTATATAACTTTATTTATCTCATTTCGTTCGTTATTTTTGTTTTTATTGCATTTATATAAGTGTTAATATATGTCTTCCTTGGTTGATGTTTTAGATTGTTTATTGTTTGTTTGAAAGAACGTTGATATGTGTTGCTGATAAAAAAGGGATTGTTAAAAAGAAAGTTTAACTTAGCAGACGTGTAATAAAGAAGGTCAATGCCAATTGAGATTTCAAGGAAGTTTACATCATTAGAGGCATTCCGACGTCACCGGCCTTAACGATGGTGGAATCCAACGAATAACAACAATGGTCGATCACAAAAAACCAACGCCCTGTTAACCTATCCAGGCGGACTCGAACCCGCGATCTTCGGGTTGGCAGGCGAGGAATTTACCCCGCAACCGCCGGGGCCGGCAAATAGGGTGGTTTCCTATTATTTTTTCATTGCCTAAATCGAAAGATTATTACTCCTGGAGTACGTATTTCACGCTTTTAGATTTTTAAATGACGATATCTATTTTTCGCGATTAAATGAAAAGTGAACATTTTCAAGCGCGCGAAAACGCGACGGGTAAGTATGAATGCCGGGAAAGCTCCGTGTGACGTCGTTCTGGTTCCCGCTGCCGCAATTAAGGTGACCTTGGGGCGAGGCTCTGAGCGCTGATACGACACAGGATGCTAGCAGGTAGCAGATTACCATGCTAGCTGGTAGCGCTTGTTATAAATGTTATAAAGACTGGTTACATCAAACAAAAAAGATACCTTTTGCAATCTCGTTCATTCACTCGTAAATTTCAATAGAAATTTATTTTTAAAAATAAAAGAGCGCCCAAAATATCTACCTGAATGAAAATACGATTAAAAAAAATGCTTTGAATAAAATAGTATTCTTTTAAGTCTTCCAACGTGCTTACTTGGTGGGCAAGCCTATTTTTTACCTAGGAAAACGAGTTATGAAAGGCCGTCTTGTGCAGTCTGTGACGTTTGACGTTTGAGGAAATTATCCGTCCTCACGGAGCCCATTGTTTCCTAATCATGGGATACTTATCTCCTTTTTGTTCGCGCTCTTGATTTTTTTTCGCGGACTCTATCAACGGCTCATCGCTTCTTTATTTTAGGAGATAGGATCGTCTAATGCGTGGTGCAACGAGATTAACGTCAGGGCTCTAGGTGCATTTAAAAAAATATGACCAAGGCACTTGCTCATAGCGTTCAGTTTCTGCAGGTATAAGCATTCGGCTTGGTCGATGCTCCCATTCGCAAGTTATGAAAATTGTGAGTAAAGGGGAATTGATCTACATGTGTATAGGAATTTTGCTTTCATTAACCCATAATGACGCGACACAATGCGTGATTCTTCAAAGAAAAAAGCTACGGGCGTGCAAACAGCGTTACCCAGATGTTAAGCGAATAGGGTGGTTTTCTATTATTTTTTATTGCCTAAATCGAAAGATTTTATTACTCCTGGAGTACGTATTTTACGCTTTTAGATTTTTAAATGACGATATCTATTTTTCGCGATTTAATGAAAAGTGAAAATTATCAAGCGCGCGAAAAAAAAGCGACGGCTAAATATGAATGCCGGGAAAACTCCGTGTGACGTCGTTGTGGTTCCCGCTGCCGCAAGTGAGGTGACATTGGGGCGAGGCTTTGAGCGCTGATACAACGCAAGATTCTAGCTGGTAGCAGAGTACCGTGCGAGCTGGTAGCGCTAGGCTTAAATAAGGATTATTAATACCTTATCATAAGAAGGAAACTTTCCAACCATAGGCTGTTATAATAGGTGATTATTAAGACATGTTTCCCTGAGCTCTGTGCCTCAGGCATGCATTGGTAATCTCAGACGATGTAAAACTCCTATCTCCTCGTATAGAAACTAGGTCCCAGTGACGTCACGTGAAGTGGAATCGCATGGGCGCCAATTTGGCCTTTTTCAAATGAGGTTAAAATTAACCGTTGCCATTCGTAGTAAACCGGTATTTCTGAAACCAAGTAATTTGTATATTATGAATACACTAATGGTGGGGAACGGATCGCAATCAATGCCTTTCGTTTCCTTTGATGAAGTAAACTACCATATTAGGCTGGGAGCCTCTGGAGACTCGGAGGCTGCGCGCTAGGCTTAGATTGCTTGAAAAATGGAGAATAGATATCTTTAAGAGGGATACGGGGAACATAATCTTATAGCCTTACTGAATTTCCGACAGAGAGAAATATTTTTCCGGATGGATTGATATGGGAATTCGTTTTTCCCCGAGCCATATAGGACTGTAATAAATGTTAGCGGTAATTTTGTGTAATTGATTTTTATATGTGAACGGCTGGCGTCCTAACACCCTTGCCATACATCTTTTTAGGCGGTTTCCGGGTTGTATGTAGATAACTTTTATTGCTAAGTTTTTTCTATGAACCACCCAATCCTAATCTATATTTATTGCTAATTTGTTCTATGAACTAATTTAACTGTTAATAAAACTGAAACTGTTCAAAGCGGTGAATCTACTTTTTCATTAATCTTGATCTTAATTTTCAGCTAATTTTTTCTACGAACCACCTTAAGTCGAGGGGCAAATTTTTTGTTGATCCTAATCTGCATTTATCGTTAATTTTCTCTGTGAACCACCATGGGCGTACCCAGCGAGGGGCAGCTGACCCCCCTAGAAGCAAAAATAGCAAAGGTCTTTAAGGTCAATAATACTTTTTCAAGCAAATAATTTTAAAAACAAATAACGAGCCGTTACAGTTTCCTTAAAATAATGATTTCATTCACCTTTTGCATGCTTAAATATTACCTACTGCTTAAACAACCATTGCTTTTCCCCCCCCTTGTTTTGATCCTGGGTACGCCCCTGTGAACCACCCTGAGTTATTCGATAATCATTACTTATATTTAGGGATGCCGACTTACAAAAAATATTGGGGGAGCCGAAACCGGGGATCTTTCCCCGGGAAATTCAATAAGTAGTGAGTTTTAAGTTTTTTAAGCATTTCAGAAGAGTCATATGATCAACATTAGAACCCTGATAACTCGAATCTCGATATCTGGATACTCCGGGGAATATCGACAAGCCTGACACATTTTTTCCTCACACACATAACGAATTTTTGAGCGGACTCGGGCCCCCTCGGGCCCCATGGAGTCGGCGCCGCTGTTAATATTGATATCTATTTTTGTAATGTGAACCAATTTTTACTCATCACTGCTCGGTAGCCCCCCCCCCCTCTCCGTTAAGTCCGTTGGACGCCATAATCGTGCGTGGCCGTGAAGTGTTTGTCAAGATGGCCGCCCCTTCTCAGAGCGCTGAGGATTGGTGAGGCAATCTTGATCGATGCGGGAATGGCGGAGGGGCTGTTTGATTTGCGGGGAGAGGCATGGGGGGGATAAGGGGAGGAGTTATGCGAGGAGGCAGACCGCTCCCTCCCCACAATGGCAGTCGACGGAAACGGAGGGGTCGATGTTGTCGAGGGGTTGGGGAAAGAGGAGAGGGGAGAGTAGGGGAAAGAGGAGAATCATGACTGGGATGAGTGGTGTGCCGCGTCGCGACGCGAAGGTAGGAATTACTCTGCCAGTGGCGTAACAATGGGGGGGGGGATGAGGGGATGTCTCCCCCTCAAAGCCTCAGAGAAATCAAAAAATTATTTGAAACTCTTGTCTGCATTTGATATACAGGGTGTCCCATTTATCTTGACCACCCGAAATAACTTTTGGTCCAGATGTAAATTCAAAAATGTGTCAAGCAAATGTTCATTAGCCGTCAGGGGGACATTAATCAGCATGATTGCCTTCCTTGTAAGTTTGTAATTTACAAAGATATGAACAGTGGTATGTCTTTTTTAAATGGCACCCTATATTTTTTATTCGGCAATGCATTTCCTCTCCTATAACTCCTCCTGTTCATATCTAACAAAGCTACAAGGAAAGCAATCATGCTGATTAATGTCCCCTTACGGCTAATGAGCATTTGCTTGACACATTTTTGAATTTTCATCTGGACAAAAAGTTATTTCGGGTGGTCAAGATAAATGGGACATCCTGTATAATAACTGCCTCTGCTTAGAGTTAAATTTTAACTGCCATAATGATGTGAAATGAATTTTCAGGCATGTTATTTTTCAAAATTTTTCCTGAACTCCTCGTTTCCTGGGTAGCTCCCATTAACCCCACTCATCCCCCTTAAAACCCTCACATCCTCCCCCCCTCCAAAGCCGATTCTTAGGGGTAGAGGTGGTGGGGAAAGAGGGGAGGGGAGAGTGGGGGAGAGAGGAGAATCATGGCTGGGATGAGTGCACTCAGCACTGCGCCAATGCGCCACTGTACGCTGCCGTATATCCAATTGTTGGGACGGAATATCTAAAGAGGCAATTGAAATCCGTTTGGAAAACCGGTATTTCAGTAGTTACAGACACCGGTTACGTGCGTATAAGGGCCAACTTTACACGGGGAACGCGGGTATAAGAGGCCAATTGTACAATCTGACGTGTGTACGAAGGCTCAGTCAAAAAGTCGCGTCGTCCAAAACGGTGATTTGCTATAGAGAGCATTTTAGAATGCACGATGCCACTCCACGTTACGTCACAGGGATCCAGATGCTATAGGAGAAGTGAGGAGTTTTACATCGTCTGAGATTACCAATGCATGCATGAGGCACAGAGCTCAGGGAAACATCTCTTAACAATCACCTATTAAAATTGCTCATGGTCGGAAATTTTCCTCCGTTTGATAGAGTATTAATATAATCCTTATTTAAGCCAAGCGCATGCATCCGATAGCGACATAGTTTTTAAGCAGCTTGAAGATCAGCATTCAGTTTAATTTCATAATAATATAATAATCATTTGAAATAAGCAGCAAAAGGAAAATGAACAACAACAATGCAGAGCATACAGATATGATTATACAGCGATGATACAGTCAATGAGACTGGGCTATTTAGGAATAAGAATAATTTTTTCCTGAATTTTCCAAGGGATGACGAGTCTTTCATTAATTTAGGAAGGTTTTTCCATGCTCGTGGGGCGTCAACGGTAAATGATTTTTTCAAAGTTGTGGACCGGCAATGTGACGATTGTATGTAGTTGGATTCAGCTCTAGTAATAGCATCAGGCAATGTTATTCTCTTGGGAAAGAGGTCAATGATGACTCTGGTTCATTATTTTCAAATAAGCAGTACATGGAAATTTAAAACAGGCCCAAAGGCGTACCCAGCGGGGGGCAGGAGGGGGCAACTGCCTCCCCCTGGAAGCGAAAATAAGTTAAGTTCAAAACGAAAGTTATAAACAAATTTTCTTTTAAAGACATAAGAAATGGAACTAAAATAAAAATCATTATTGTTTCCAAGCAAATAATAATAATAATTTGGACTAATAAAACGTGATAATGGTAACGTGATAATTGGAATAATAAAGCAGTGATAATTTTCTTAAAAATTTGGTTTCATTAACCTTTTTTTGTGCAAAAAAGTTACTACTTGAACGACCACGGCTTGCCTCCCCCCTTGTTTTGATCCTGGGTACGCCCATGAACAGGCCAATTGCAATTTATTTCCTACGTACTTCTTGCATTAATCACACGATCTCTCTATTTGAAATTCAAATTAGGCTGTAAACGAGAAAATAAACAAATGGCGGCTCGATTTGGTTCGTGATGAATTACGATCCCTGGCGTTCCTCGCTTCGGTTGAGCCCCCTGTCGCTTTCAGTGAGGATTGAGCCGACGGAAAGAATTCTCTTATCTCTTCCGTCATGGCAACCACAAGGGAAACATAAAACCGTTCTTATTCGTAGGTTGGTTGTCACAGGAATCAATAACTCGCACGGAAGGGTACATATTGCTATCAGGATTAAGGGTATTGGCTCAATCCCAACCTACTTTAATCACAGTTGTTTTAATTAAGCATTTACGCCCTATGATACACATGCTTGTCTTCATAATTTTTCTGAGCATAATTCTTTAAATAAACAACACTTATGTTAACTACGTACTTCTAAAAATTTCCCACCCTAAGGACGATTCAATCCATATGCGACGCTCATGTGCTTCTGCTCCATGTTTTCGTGGAAGAGACAGTTATTAGGTTTTTTTCACGTCCATTCCAACGGATTTTTATTCGTGACTCCATCACTTGAAATTTCCAAAGTGACCGTGGGGAATCATGCAAATTTGAATGCCATCTCAAATAATTCGGATGAGATTGCGACTTAATAAAGAGAACTTAAAACTAGATAAAAATGAATATCTAGAGATTTCGAGCGTGATGGAATAATAGCCATGCAAAAATTTACTTGAAAGAAATAAGCATCATCCCGTAATAAAGGTATATATTGATAATTTTTAGTGCATTTGAAAATGGAGAATTGAACTGTTTTTAGCATTTTCAGCTACATCGACATATCTTCGGGATCTTTTACTTGTAATGGATACATTTTAAAAAGTAATTTTTACCTGTAATCTACTCCAAAGCCCGTGGGAGTAATTAGTCATGCAATCGTTACATAGTACTTATAACCAATCGCTAATTTTACGCAATCGTTACATTTTTGCACCAAAAGTGAAAATTTGAATTTCACTCGCGCTGTTTGAAAAGGCCGTTTTACACGGAGGACGGAATTGCGCAGGTTAGAACTGCATTAATTTCTGAAATGGCGTGGAATTGCGCGAATGCATGAACGAAATTAGAACAGGGGCTATTTTGCCATCTCACGTCCGCGCATTCTCGCATGTGTTCTAGCAATTCATCGCTTTACACGTCGCAATTTTGTCTGCGCCTTCGTACACACGTCAGATTCTGCAAGTACGTGTCCCCTTGTAAAACGGCCTAAAGGTAGTTGAAGCGAAATAAACCTCATCCACATGGGTAGAATTTTAGCGGAACATATTTATTTATTCCTAGATCAAGTGCCTTAATCAACCAGTTTTATGCAATAGTATCAAATGAAGCGTTGAAAGGTGGTAAGTCAGAAAAAAATCTAAATTTCGTTTTTTCATGTAGAAGGTAGTACATGTACATGCCAATGACATGGATAAGGTAGATAGTCAATGGGTATAATATATTAGTTGCTGCGATTGACGAAGTTTGTACACTAATATTAGCTTCACACTGCTGGCAAACCTCTTTCTTTCATCTGCTGTAAAGTTCACGTATAGTGACTTACTACCTTTTCCATTCCAACGCTTCAAATAATAATTAAAAGACTGGTTTCCATGTAGGTACTCCAAATAAACTAAGCAATCCAGCATTACCGCTATTTAGTACCAAACCATCATTTAATATTTGAGAAACTATTGATAGCAATTGCATCGTGCACAGAAGCAAAATAAATGGCAAATAATTGTAAACGTATTGATTAATTTTTCAAAAGTAATTTGTAATTTCAATTAATTACAAATTCGATTGTGAATTATAATTTTAAGGATTGAATATTTATAATAATTTTCCCATCACTGATTGCGACTTAATAGAGGTTACTCAGGACCTAATAAGTGGCAAGGAGTAATGTGAGATTTTGGATGTAATGAGTAATAACGCACGCATACCTTCTGTGGGACAAATGAGCACTTATGCTGGTAAATAAGGTATATTTTGGTTATTTTTTAGTGCAGTCAGGAAAAATAGAGTAACAATTTTTGGCACATTACCTGTGGATGAGGTCAATATACCTTTAACTGCCTTTCGATCAGGGCGCGTGGGATTCAAAGTTTCACTTCTGATTAATAAAATTATTACTTTTCTCGTACGAGTTTTGGAGTGGATTAAATGTTAAAAATTACTATTTATACCATAATGTATCAAATTACATGTAAAAATTACCAAATACGTAATCGTTAAGAGTAATTCAATTAACTTAACTTCGTTATAATCACTTAACTAATCGCAATCACATTCGAATTATTTCAGATGAGAAATTTTTCAGCATTCCATGATTTTATTTGCATTTACAAGGGTGGACCCGAATACAACCGGGCAGAAATCACTGCGAGCCATGGCTATTAATTCAGCCTCTCTATGTCAGAATGCAAAACGGCGTGGCTTTAGACGGTTGTAGCCAACCCCTGTGGCATTTTTCGTTCGAAGAGTTTTCCCACCTCTTCAGTTTTGGAAATGGATGATATTCGAGAGCAACGAGCAGCTTTGAAATATTGTTTGCTTTTTGGTAAAATTGTTTCGGACGCGGTTTATATGTTGTCTACAACTTGCAAAGAACACGCCTTGAAAAGACCTCATGTGTGCGAGTTTTGATGTTATTCCGGAGGTGAAAATAAAATCGAAGGCGGCGCTGGAAGGGATCTGTAAGGACGAGTGCTTAAGGTGTTTTGGACAGTGGAAAAAACGTTTGAACCAATGTATTAGTGTTGATGAGGAGTACTACGATGGTGAATAACGTTTGAAACACACACAAATAAATTCTGATTTTTTTTCAAATGTCGTTCAGTGATTTTTGGGTCCCCCCTCAAGTGGAGTGCCATCTTCAAGGAACGACGATAGAGAAAGAAAGTGTAGAATTTAGTTTAAGATAATACTCTCCATGTTTTGGGAAACTATTTGACGGAAATAAGCATGTATCTGATTGCGTACATGATAGATGGGTCATTGGTTTGGTTAAGCGGATTACTTCACTCACTCTCCCTCTCCGGAAGTAACTATGGCGATAATCGACGCGATAATATGAATGCGATAGTCGATTGTTTGCCCTCCATTAACATATCTATAGTGTCGGTCGGTTGAATGAGGCAAGCACTCGAGAGGGTTCGTGCGATTGTGGAAAATGGCCCTTTAATGCTCATACGATCACTCTCACTTCTCCAGCAAAGAGATTACGCCCCCAGCTATGTACCTACTGGGTCCGGTTCGTTAGAACGTGGATTATAGGAAAAATAGATAATTAAACCCGTTCAAAGTTATCTATAATTGGTCAGTGAAATAACTAACCTCTCTCTCTTTCTCTGCACTGCCCCTGTGATGCTTCATTTCATTTTTTTTATTTAAAAAACCGGCATTTACTCCCCACAAAAAGTACAATAAAACTCGATTATAACGAATTTCAGAGGACTATCGTTCTATTTTGTTTTAAACGGTATGCGATCCCAAATCCCCCTATTTCCGGTCGAGTACTTTAGCCAATCAAGCTACCGAGGCATCATTCTCCCCTGTGGGAATTTGAGGAAAATGTTTCCGGTTTAGTCCGGTATGTGCATATTGAAGGAATACGATAATGATGTCATCCCGGCGGGATGCTCTCATCTGTATGTCATAAATATAAAATATTTCGTCCGCCTAAAACTTAAGAAATCAATTCAATTATATGGTGACGAGCGTGCAGCGCCCGCTCCCAGCGGGCTTCCCCCGCTCTTTTCAGTGCAGGTCCATAGAGGGATAGGCGCGTTTCTAATTTTAAAATGTAGAAAAAAGGCAGGGTCTTATGTACAAGGACCTCTTTAAACACAACATTGGAAGTAATTACACTATCCTCTGTTAAACGGACATGATGACTCATACTTACGTATCAACAGGAGACTTTAATGTGTAATCAGCTGCATTTTGATAAAAGTTATTTAAAGAATGCGAGATATTGTTGTAAATGAACAAATGTATCAGTTTGTGCGCCGTTAACGTCAGGAATATTTACCGGCTTTTGTTTTTTGTTTTTTTTTTAATTATTATTTAAAAACCAATTTTAGGAAACAATAGCAATATTTAGGAAGTAAGATATGCCGTCGCATGTTCTCTGATAAATTCTGTGCATTTTGGTACCTCATTTGTAGAGTTTGGTTGCGTATAAGTTGAGAAAAAGGTATCTATACAGTAGAAATAATATAGAAGATTTAGGAAGAATGACTCTGAGCGTATACAGTAGCCATTTTATCGCGAGACACATGAGATATTTCTGCTCAATTTAAATTGACGGATAACGTCATCCTATCGAGATGACATCATTTTTCCTGAGTAATCTCTTTACTTAGTTTTCCATCAAGCGTTCAATCAGTCTGCGTGTATGAAAGAAATTTATTTAATAATTCTGTAGAGTTTTTAGTGAAAATTTTATCCTAAAAATGAAACCAATAGCGAACACCTACGTTGTAAAAGGACCGCATTATACGGATAATGACAAACTCAACTATCCCTTCCCAAGATATTCCCAGGAAAATTCTATTCATTCAAGAAAAAGTTAAGACACCTCCATAACGACAATGAGTTGGACACCAACTCTGATAGATATAAATTTTGTGTTTGGCTAAAATCCAATTCTAAAACTCTCCTATACTAATGTTTGTTCAGTAAAATATTCCTAAGAAATATCACTATTTTCAAGTGCGCTGTTTATTTATAATAATGACTGTGATATTTTCTACTATTTAAATCAATACTTATAATATGCATAATGCTTAAGAAAAATTTATTACATATTTATGAAAACTTGTGATGTCCAATATACGTAATATGCCTTCCGAAACCTTTACCGCTTGGAGCAGGAGACCAAACCAAAAACAAGGTCGAAGGGCTGCGAACTTCAACAGTGCCGTAAAACGACCCTTGTCATCAGGCCTTTAAATAGGCATGGGGGCTATGGAATGGAACTTGGGAGGCTCGTGCCTAGAAAGAGAGTTTGTTTGTCAAGAAAAGAAGTACGTTTCCCTAAGTTTTGGTACACGATGTAAGACCATTCTCCGTAGTAGTATGTGGAATGCACTCAGAGGAAGAAGCCTTTCAGTATACCTCTTGCAGAGCCCAGCGATTTCATAATAAGTGCCATTCGTAGCAATATTTTTTTAAGTAATTTTACTTACTGGTGACTATATTCTATCACTATTATATCTATTATCCCTACAGAAAGGTCAATTTGGCCATATCGCATCCACACGCTTGCCGCGTCGCCGCACTCATCGCCGCCGCCGCGCCGCGCCGGCGAGAACCAGAGTCGACCGCACACTCGCAAAATCGATGTAAAATTCGGGGTTGCAAGTTGGAGCAGGAATTTACTCTAGATTCACAATGTAGAGGCTTCATAGAACGACCTGGTATTAGTCACTTGGCGGAAGTATCTACTATTTCTCAAAGTTTAAGTATGTAAAAATTGGCGGAAAACAGGGTCCGTCATTTTGTTATATATCTGTGGTTAATGATGAAAAAAATCTTTGAAAATCTTCCAGATGGAAGAAAAAGAAGTGTTAATTAAGATGGCATAACATTTAATTAATGAAACTATTCATGAAACCACTGCACGAGGATAAAGTTGGATATTTTCAGGAAAAATCGAGGGTGGTCGTTTTTCGCTAAATTTGTTCAACTTTAACCTCAAACATATTGTTAGCGAGAAGACACAGGAAAAAAATCTGAAAAGTTATGCACAATTTATTTGAGAATATTTATGCGAAGTTTCAACTTCCTAGGTTAAAAAAAATCGTTGTTGAGATTTTGGCCAGCTTTTTTCGATTTCAGCCCTCTGTGCAGTGTGGTGAAACTCGCTTTGCTAATCTGACGTTAATAAGTGGGAATTACGAAGTTTTTCATAAATTCAATCGTGAATGCGATGTGATAAATATCATTGTACATGAGGCATTTTCCTTATTAATGTTAGGACATGCATTTTGGCCGAACAAAAACTTTTAAGTCTAACAGCGTTGGTGTCTGACGCATTGAGACACGAATTGAAAGAGCCTAACTTTTTCTCGGGTGATTAGATAGCGGGAAAATATTATAATTGCAGCGATGGAATAAATTCAACGGTGTCGGACGAGATGTTGTGGAACATGGTGCCAGGATTAGTAGAGAAAAAAAATTGTAATGCCCACTCTGACTTTTAATTGAGACCAACTCGTTTCAACACTAGGTGCTGCGTCGTCATCAGGTGCAATGAAATATGATTCGATGCTTTCCCGGCGAATTATGTGGGTTAACTGTACTCGGGATTCCTACCGGGTTAATTCTTTCATAACGGCCAACGTTTCAAGCTCCGTCTCGGCGCTCATCATCAGGGCTGAATGTTCTCATTAACATTCAGCTTTGATGATGAGCTTGGCCCGAGCCGTTATGAAAGAAGTAACCCGGAGGGAATCCCGAGTACAGTTTACCCACATCAGGTGGACTAGTTTTTAAAACTTAGAAATTTTCTTAAATAGTTGCAAACATGAGTGCTTCATCTCATATTAACGTACTTTGGTGTAAAAATGTTAACGTGTTCCACCATATCACGTCTGATACCGTTGAATCTGCAGAAAAATTTCTCGGGTTTTCCACCGGTTGATGTTTTCCTTGTCTCCCGACGTTTCGAGCAGAGACTTGCTGTTTATCCTTAGGGGATCTTCTGAGGATGAGAAGATGCCCTAAGTTAAACACCAAGTTGCTGCTCGAAACGTCGGGAGACATGGAAAACATCAACCGATGGAAAACCCGAGAAACTTTTCTGCAGCTGATAACCCGGGAAAACCTAAGATCATAAACTGTTGAATCTATTCGTTACGCCAGCATGTCACAATAGGCGAAACTGTAATACAGATTCTCCATCAGATTCCGTGTAGCCGGGCTGAACAAATTTTTCAACAGCTGTTGCCTGGCCCATGGGCTTAGACCAAAGCACGTGCCTATCAGATGCATTAACACACCGGCGGCCGTGTATGTAGTACAAGCAGCCAATAAGATATGGATCCAAAGGAAGGTCATGCACTCCTCATCCAAACCTCATACCCATTCTTACACTATATACAAAGTAAAATTCTACGTTTTAAAAACCAGTGAACCTGATGATGACGTAGTAGAGTTGAAACGCGTTGTACTGAATAAAGAGTCTACTTAGTTTTGAAGTTAGCAGAGATTTGCGCTGTTTACAACAACTCCGTTAAATTTAGTGGTATAAACAATTTGTTTTCGGAAAACTGCTAATAATAGATGTGACTTCTTTATATCAAAATTGCAAGTTATAAAAACAAAAACCACGGGAATGCCAAGCGCTCAAAGCTGGGCAACTTGATTTTACGAACAAAAAAAGGGGTACTTTTTTGAGAAAAAATGAAGTACAGGAAATACTATTGAGCCGAAGATTTTTTAAAGTACATGATACAACGTAGAAATTAATTCTCTTTTGTATGCTTTTCGTTGCATTGAAATTGATTGCTTCGTTTGGACACTAGAGGTCCTCAAACTCGGGTATCTTGCTTTCTTTTACAGACAGTAAGTGGGCATTGATCGAGTTCGTCATTCCCTGCATTTAGCGGTTTTTTCACAAAGTAGTTGTTTGCAGTTTGTTAAATTTTAGCATAAGTTTCAACTTAAAACTTGAGAAACCTTTTTAATTATTTAATTTCGCACACTCAGATTGTTTGAGTGATCAATGGGAAGCAGTGGAAAGAGATCACTCAGGCATAATGATGTCATCCTGACTGGATGATCTCATGATGATGTCATGAATATCCAATATTTCCACCACCTCAAGCCTTAACCAATCAATTCCATTGCATGGTACGTTAAGGAAGAAGGAATCTGAGCGTTCACTGTAGCCATTTGATCGCGAGACATTGAGATATTTCTGCACAATTTCTCGATTGCGTTATATAAGAAACATAAATTTCAGGGTTGATCATTGTATTTGGGGCTTGATCTACCGCCACTTCTTTCCGACGATTACATAATATATTCTTCATTATTGTGTACATCTGATCGATACTCAGAGCTTGAATAATGGAAGTAAATACGCTGTGATAAAAAGTATCCGGACACCAGGCTGAAAAATCCTACAAAAGTTCGTGTCGCCCTACATCGGTAATGCTGGTATTCAACACGGTGTTGGCCCACACTTAGCCTTGATGACAGCTTCCACTGTCGCAGGATCGTATTGAAATATGCAGTCGCCATTCCCGAATGGTTTTCGACATTGGAAGCACAACGGTTGATAAAACATCAATGAAGGCGTGTGCTGAGATAGTTCGAGGCAAAACAACACGAGGAGCTAGCCCCCTCCATGAAAAACACGACCACACCATCAGGGGCGCAGCTAGGAATTAAGGCTGGTGGGGGGTGCAACTAATACTGGGGTGTGTGGGGGTATGGAATACCCACCAGGATAAGCGGCCGGTTCGAGATTAATAAATTGCGGAATGTTAAGATAAATGGTTCAAAATGGTGATTTTTACGGCTTTCTGAGGGATATTTCATTAACCCTTATACTATTATATTAGTAATATCAATCCAATTAAGTAAAATGGATTAAACTTAAAAATTTCTCTGAGCTCTGGGGGGGGGTTTTATCCCCCTAAACCCCCCTCGCTGCGCCACTGCACACCATAAAATCGGCCATAACAGCAAGAGCCTTTTCACAATGCACGGCCTATGGCGGAGTGGTTACACGACAATAACTTCCCTGTAGTGGGCTGGCCTGCACAGAGTCCTGACTTGAATCCTATAGAAAACGCCTGGGATGTTTTGGAACGCCGACTTCATGCCAGGCCTCACCGACCTACATCGATACCTCTCTTCAGTGCTCTACTCTGTGAAGAATGGGCTGACATTTCCCAAGAAACCTTATAGCACCTGATTGAACGTATACCTGCGATAGTGGAAGCTGTCATCAAGGCTAAGGGTGGGCCAACACCATATTTAATTCCAGCATAACCATTGGAGGGCGTCACGAACTTGTAAGTCATTTCAAGTCAGGTGTCCGGATACTTTTGATCACGTAGTGTATATTATAAGTAATAAATTGCATAATATAAACTATTATTTATTATTCAATTACATGAACTAAATTTCAGTTGTGATCCCCTAAAATGTTTGCGAATATCACTTGCATTAAGGAATCGGGATTTGTACGTCATCATTTGCATGGGCGTGGTCAAAGGTCAATAACTTCCTCAGCGAATGTTTCATATATTATTCAATTGCATGTACTAAATTTCAATTATGATCTCCTATAATGTGTGCAAATATCACTTGTGGTAAGGAATCGGGATTCACTCGTCACTTTTTGGCTTGGGCGTGGCCCGAGCTCTATGGCTGCTTCAGAGCCGAGCCTTCTGACGATTTCCTATGCCTTTCGCTGAAATTCCCATGGTAACTCATGCAGAAGACGAAATTGAACGGGAATTGCGTAATATCCTACCTCAAAATTTCTTACACTCCAGGCTAAATTTTATAAAAATTTTTTGTTCGACCTTTGTTGGAAATACTTTTTCCCGCTGGACATTCTCTAGAGTTTTGGCATTTACATTCTAACTAAAAACCCCAGCTCAGCTTCATCTTGAATTGAAATTCTCATTTAAATTTAACTCCTTCACTTCACGCCAATTCCACCTGTGGCGTCAGAGTACACGGTAGCCATTTTGTCGAGAGGCATGGCATATTTCTGCACTAATTCTCGAAGTGAATTTGTATGAAACCTAATTGCAGTTTTGATCATTACATTTGACGCTTAATCTACTATCAAATTCTTTTCTACTATTTCGTAATGCATTCTTAATTATTGTGGGGATTCAGATCGACACTCAATGCATGAATGATGGAAGCAAATGTCATCACAAGTCAAAATTGCATAATATGAACTATTATGCATCATTTTATTATATGTGCGTACTAAATTTCAATTATGATCGCCTATAATGTTCGCTAATATCACTTGTGTTAAGGAATCGGGATTTGCAAGTCACTATTTTCATGGGCGTGGCTCGAGCTTCCCAAAGAATGTATCATAAAGCCCCTACACATTAAAAAAGACGTATGTTAACAACAAATTAACGATAAACTTCTTATAATTATCACATTTTTGTAGTCACTGAGAGATGTTGAGATGCATTTCTTTGCACATTAATTGATCCATTTCTGTCCGTGATCAATCACGAGATAACTTAATCAAAAACTTAATGACAACAATGCAATGACGATTAACTCCGCAATTATTTTTAATCCCGGCCTCTTTGTATCACTATTAGCGAAATCCACAACCTCTCCATTTCTCACATAAAGAGGAATTAATTTTTTTAGTAGTCTATTTTCAAATAATTGCCCACGGCAAAATGATTTATAAGAACATTTTTCTTCAACAGAGTACAATAAACGAGACCAAAACTTAAAATTTGAAGATTTTCAACTTGAAATAAGATCATTAAACGCTTACCTTTGTATTTTCCCCCCTCAAAACTCTCGGCGTTGCAGTACTCGGAACACAAACGACGCGTGAGATGGTGATGAACTTTCCTTTTCACTCCAAAAACTTGTCGTTTCCGACAACTTCAGTATATCCTGATGTGAATGGGGGGGATTGTCTATGGATAAATAGTTCTTACTGTTGATTTAGGGCTACTCCGAAGTATGTGTCAACCACTATGTTCTTAGAAGGCTTTCTTAATTATATTCACTTTTGCGAAACACTGTCACTGATGAGTCGGTTTTTTCGTTGACGTGCTTGTGGAGGAACACGAGGAGTTATTATTCTCTTGAGAAAAAGAGTTGTGAATCTCGATTGGTCGCGAGCAGGTGATAATTGAAAATTAAACTTTTGCGATGGCAGCCGGGAGGACCACGACGTGCGCTCCTCCACCGTCAGCGTTGCTCTACCTTTGGGAGACGCCTAACGTGTGACACCAAAGAATTTATCGAACCGATGGCCAATCGCCGGCTTAGGTTCGATTGACTGGGAGGGGTTTGAAGACGTGAGATAAGGAAGATTATCAACGGATAGATGGCGCACCTTTCGTGACCAATCACAAGATGGCGCTATTCGAAGGCGCACACACGTGGGCGCTATTCGAAGTCGCTATACCGGTGAGCCCAATAGTGACACCCAACCAGCCAACTGACATTTGAAGTTATAAAAAAAAGTACACTAAAACTCGCTTATAACAAATTTCATGGGCCCAACGTTCAATTTTGTTACCAACGGTATTTCGCTATATATCCATAATAAACTATTTTGCCCCATACATCATAGGATTGTCGGCTAATATTCCGTAAATCGTATTTGTATAAGCAACAATTCCGGAACGATATTAGATCCCACCCATTCCATCAAACGACTGTTAAGGGAAGGATTTTAAGATGAACAGTAGGACTATTTGGTGATGGCCACAATTGAGAACAACAGATGATCAGGTAAGGAACAGTAAAGTAGCGAATATAGCCTTAATTTCTTTATAAAAGAGGAAATAAGTCCTAAAGGGTCCGAAGAATAGTATGCAATGGCGGAGATGTCGGGGAATTTGTTACATGCGGGGAAATTAGCATAGGCACTCATATCCGAGGGACCGGAAACTCACCTCGTCATAGGCGGGATTTCGTTTCACGCGCGATCGTAATAAATGAGTTTTACTGTAGCACATAGATGACGTTAAAATTTAGCGTCTGCGTATTCTGTTGAATGATCCACAACAGTTTCGCCAGCTATCCTGCTGGCTTCCTCAGGGGCCGTATTCTGTAACTCCAAACCGATCGGTGCGGCACCGATTCGTCGGGTGCGACGTCACACCGACTCCCGGTAAGAAGTCGTGCGATTCTGTACGAACCCGGTCGGTGCGGCACCGACGAGAGGACGGGAGATCGTCGGTAGCCGTACCGACACCAAAGAGGTGTCGGTACGGCCACCGACTAGTGGGTTTCATGAATTCCCCGGTGCGCATTGTACGTTTTATTTTGTTATTACCTCATCACCGAGTAAATAATGAGGTTTTCTCCAATGTTATCTTTTTCTGCCCCTTCGAATACGCCTCTATAATTCACTGTGTCATCATCTATATTAATTACCTTGACAGAAATATAAGATAATGGTTAATAAAAATGAGGTTTGCTAACATATAATGACTTTCTCTCATTTATGTTACCGCACTTTCACTCGCTTGTAATAGGCTTATTATTTCTCTCTATCATCATTTATTTGCTCCTTTGACATAAAAAAGATATTTTTGATTAAATATGAGTTTTGCCGCAATGTTATCACTTTATATCACTCTGAATAGGCGACTGTTATTTCACTCAATCATCAATTTGGCGTTTCTCTCGGCATAGAAATAAGATCTTTTTATTTAAGTATGAAGTTTGCCACAACGGTATCAGTTTCTTTCATTTGTAACGGGCAACTATATTTCATTTCATCGTCAGCCATTGATTCCCTTGACGATAAAAGAAGATATTTGTTAATAAGTATGAGGTTTACCGCAATATTATCATTTTCTCTCACTTGGAATGCGCAACCTATACATATGTATTTCACCCAATCACAATTTATTTACTTCCTCGTCATTACACTTCTTTTAATTGCACCCAGCTCCATATTTTTATAACAATTTCCTAACTTGTTCCTCTAATATTACATTTGCATTTGAATCCTACGTTCACGTTCCATGGTATGCTATTTTCGTCTGCTACGGTGCCAATGGCATAACCTTCCGTTGATAACATTTATACGGAACTTACTTAATGACAACTATATTACCAAATCATGAATAAATAGCATTATACGGAACCAATATTTAAAAAAAGAAACTACGATCTCAAGGATAGTTTCAATAATTCATTCCAGCAACAACAATCTCCATCACATACAAACTTTATTGTGATGTTGTAATATTGTTTCCTTCGATTCTGTAGGTACAGCATTACTACCACACATTATATAAGCATTGTTAACAACTTATCCAATATCGTTTATCTTAATCTAGCAATAAGTCGTAATTTCCGCAAATAAAAAGATTGAGAATGACGACAACAAACTGTGCCAATGAGTCTTCACTTGTTTTTACCCTTCTTTCATTGGTGGAGACACGTGAAACTTCGGATATATTCGGATTTTCCCTGTTTGGGAAGGAAGGGGAACCGTACCGACTGGTAGTAAACCGACGACCTTACAGAATCGCTGAAAGTGTCGTCGTCGGTGCGGAATCCGTTGTCGGTACGGTTTGATGTCCAGTCGGTGGGCTTGAAAGGGAAACCGACCGGTGCGGCACCGACGAAATACAGAATACGGCCCCAGGTGAAGGATGTAATGGCCGTAAAATATAAGCGAAAGAGGAAAAGTATTTCGTCAGAGCAATAAGAGAGGCCATTGAGATCGTGAAAAGACCAGACAAATTCAACAGGGAAGAAGATGGGTATCCACTCCACAGCTCATGGAAAGGAATTATTTTGCGCAAATTTGAGGATTTGATTTATTGGCCGGAGAAAGTTCTCAGTTTTATGCGTCAAATTTCCCTACATAGGAGAGGATCACGAGATTCTTGCCACCCTTCACATAAGAACGCCAGCAGGATAAATGACGAAACTGTTGTGGATAATTCAAGAACATACTCGAACGAAGCCCGGAAATGACAAGTCATCCATTCATCGCTGCGGAAACCTGCGAACATGGGCGTGCAGGGGGAACCTGATCCCCCCAAACGTAAATGGCAATATGTCAAAAAATTACAAAACCTGTAAAATCAAGTACGTTGAAAACAAAAACATCAAAAGCTGTATTCAATCTTGCAAGGAGATATTGCGAGAATGATGATCGGGATCAGATTGCCGATGTTATTATCTGAAACCATAAAGGTAATGTAGAAAAAGTGTCACGGCTTTCCTCCAAACAGGCCCAGGTTCGAGAGATATTCGCATGTAAAGATTTCGCGGACCATGACTTCCGTCGAGTAATCTTATTTATCCAGATACCGTGGTGGTCGAGTGATCAGAGGTGCTGTTATAGCGAACTTCGATTTGAGCGTCCCGTGTTCGAGTCTCAGGGGTGACAAATTATTTTTCTCTCTCATGATTTTTGAAATCACTGTTACAACTCATCCCCATTCATGTTAGTTACTTTGCTATTTTTTATTTTCTTATTAGTTTATGGATTTTAAGTGGAAATTCGAATTGCGCTTTGCCACGCGAATTTCAGGACGTACGTAATTACTCGTGATTTTCCGGGTAATGTGCTAATCCTCGCCCATCCATTGCCCCCACAGCCTCTTCACATATTAATTATTTCAACTCTTTCTTCTCACCTAATAAACACCATTGGTTGTCCTCACATTCAGGTACTGACCCTAGCCAGTTCCCCCTCCTACCCTATATAATCCGTCAAGTGCTAAGACCCTACGTTCCACTGCGTGATTGAAGCCTTCTTTGTCCATCTTTCGCACCCGTTTCCACACCCTTGGGCCTCGGTGCCTCATTCAGGGATTGGCGAGGGCCAGTTGTGGAGTGAGGGCTGTTTGGGTGGAACTCTTTGAACGGCGCAAGTACGCATGTCATAAAGGAGATAGGGTGAATGGAAGGTTATTCTGTAGTAAAGAGCGATAAAATTTGTTGGGAAGACAGTGAGTGGGCTGTGGAGGAAATCTAATGGAGGGAAAACCTGGTGGAAATGATATTGTGAATAAGAGAATGTTTAAGCAAAAAGAATCCCGGTGCTTCAGAAATGGAAGAAAAATATCGAAAGTGGAGGCACACGGCTCGCCATACTGCGAATGATTTACGAATGGGCGCACGAACAGCGATTTGTACGTGGTTAACATCTTAAAAAAAGAAAATTCGAATTGTGCGAATAAAAATTACGAAATATGAGTAACAAAACGGTATTGCCAACCAGAGGATGTATTAAAATCTGCGCAGATTTTTCCAATGCAGACAATACATTTAATGACGAAATGTGATAGAGATTTCATCATCAATGATTAAACTGGGTGCTCATATGGAGTACACATGAAGAGAACGCTTGTCTCAAAAGGGAAAAATCTACGCATATGGTAGTTGGGAGTATGCACAAACCATAGAGTAAGTATATATACTTACTCTATGCACAAACTCACCCACTCATACACGCCGCGGCGCAGTATGCAATAATTGCGTTCGGCAAAATACTGCCAAAAAGCTTTTTCGTGAATGAAAGAGCCAACACGTGAATTTGGTCCTCGTATAAAGGACACTGTGAGAACACTGGAGCAAGAGTATTAAAATGTGACTGTGGTGTGTTCTAAATCTGAAATACTCAAAACTCAATTGTATTGAGTTTTCTTGCAAATGGTTCCAAAACCTTATGTGAACGAGAAAATTTTATTTACTTCTAGTGGATTCCTTGGGAGGACAGGCAAGTTGTGCAATGTGCGACGAATTGTTCTTAAATGAGGCAGGTGATACAAATTGCGAAATAAAAATTATACCTCTCCGGTGCACACTGCACACCATTATCCCCGCCTTGCGATGCATGCTTCTATATACACGTCAAGTAATTAATTGCACGGCTGCAAAATAGTAGTAAAAACATAATTATATTTACCGTCCTATCTGTCTATCTATTTGCTCACCTTTTGATAATGATCTGGAAAGGCCGAATCCGGTTGAGTTTTTTCAAATAAATACTGCGTGGAATAAAAAAGTTTGATTTTTAATCTATCGTGTGTATGTATACGGTGTATAGGGAGACCTGGTCTCCCTTTCTACTTGCTTCATTTACAAAATCGACTTTCTTCAGGTTTTCGCGAGATTGCTTTGCTCGCGCCAGGAAAGATATAGATTATATTTGCAATATAAGTGCCTTTTGCATTAAGAATTGACATAATATACGTCAGAGAAATATTCACCATCCATGAAGACAACATGGAAACGACGAAGAAATCTTTTTTTTACGTTTACTCATTTGCAAGAAAACTCATTGAGCCAGACCATAGAGTAAGTATATTCTACAGACTATAGAGTGAGTAAATGGTCTTACTCTATGGTCAGACTCATGAAATCTATGTTGACAGGAGTGACTAAGAAACTCAATATTGGTGGAAGAGAAAATATGCTGCTTTGTTACACCTGAATATATTTCCACCGGGTTCCCCTAGGTTTACAAGGAGAACGAGACAAATTTGTTTTGTGGGAATAGGGTGCTGAAATTCTGTTTTTATAGCTCAGATTATACGAACGTAAATTTTTCATGGGGAATCAATAATATACGTTAGGTTCAAATATTTAAATTCCTGAAATGCTGCCGATATCTCAAACAATTATGTATCGGAAGTTTTATTTTACCTTCGGAATTGGCGTGGTTCATGCCCACGTTAAGCAATGTGCCTTAATCATCAAGCTTCTAAACGTAAAAAAAAGATTTCTTCGTCGTTTCCATGTTGTCTTCATGGATGGTGAATATTTCTCCTTCACTTAGGGCAGGCTCTTGCTTCCGCGACAATGCAACGGTGGGCAAGGGAGGTTTCCCAAGAAGTGTACACTCGGTTCGCTGTCAGAATGATCTGCTCTCTTGATGACTGGCTGCTTGTATTAAACGACAGTGCTGACAATATTGAAGTGATAAATAATAATGCGTCTTTCTTGAAAATGGATTAGGAATTTCCATTAATAGAAGAAAAAGTGTACTTAATCCCACAAACTCTATGGTATAATTGGGAGTAAATATATATGCTAAACCAATGCAGAACGGAGAGAGACCACCCGGCTGGAAGCGCGAATAGCCTTTTTCGAATATATTCGCCGGGAATGCATCAGATTTTACTTCAATGCAATTGTCTTTAACATCTAATAGTCCACAAAAATCCTTCATGTTTGTATTCCTAAAGCTGTTGGATTTATATCGTGGTGTGTGTGTATTAAAAGACCCCTATTTTCTGATTAAGGACACCGCTGTGCATCGAACAAAATGGGCAAACGTTACTGTGGGATGAAGGGATTTGGCAAGCGACCAGAGAATTTTCTGCATGCAAAACCACATGCGATGTCTTCGCCGACTCAACTCCTTTTCAGGTGGCGTGGGTCATTCCGGGAGAAGATATTACAGAGGTTAGGGTCCTCCCGGACCAACTACTTGTTTACGAGGCAGAAGCATGGGCGGCGCCGCGGTTCATGCCACCACCGTACTTCTCAAATTCTCTAATATTGTTATACACTCAGATAATCAGGCAGTGGCACAGGCCCTAGATAAGGGCAAAGGTTTAATATTTCATGTTATTGATGTAATATTCTGTACTTATTAATAATAAAGGTTATACCACCAGTGGCGTAGCCAGGAATTCTGTTCGGGGGATGTCTAAATCAGGGGGGGAAATCTTTGAAAAACAGGTTACTAAATAATAGGTTTTAAACTAATTTTAAACCATTTTTATATTTGAAAAACTTCATTTGTTAAAGAAATATTTTTTAAATTTACGATTTCTCAATGTTTTGTTTTCTTTTACGAAGGAAAATAATTGAGTTTTTATATTTCGGGGGGGGGGGGTCCGGAGCCCCCCCTGGCTACACCACTGTATGCCACAAGATGTGACCTAGCGGCACATCCCCGCTGCCGACAATCCGGCCGACCGTCCTGCCACCATATGCCTGCTCGGCCGCCTATTCGAATTAGGGGAATTACTCCAGCAATCTAACTTTATCAAAGCTTCATCACCGATGAGTATCATTCGACCCCATTCCATGACGTTTTCAAGTACCAATTCACAAGTTTTCTCTGGAAAAAAAAGTCTTGAAATTCGGTTTTTATAGCTCAGACAATAAAAACGTAAATTTTGCGGGAATATTCATGTCTATATATTAGACTGAAATATTTAGTCTCCTGAAAAGCTGCCAATGTCTCAAAAATTTGAATCGGGAGTGATAATTCACCATCGGAATGAGCGCGGTTAAAGCCTTCGCTAAGCAATGTGCGTATCTCTTCAAACCCCTGAATGTCACAAAAGATAATGCTAGCAATTAATTGGAGGTGAGCTTCGTTAAATTGCAATCAAGGATGGTGTACCCTGAGCTAAGACAGCCATCTTGGCAATAAAGCTGCTACTCTGTTCCAAGAGCTTAAGGTGGAGAAAAGGCGTGTCAGTAAACAGCATATTGGTTGGATTCAGGCGGATATATTGTTCAAAAATATTTCTCTCGTATTAAAAGACATGCACTAATTATTTTGCCCGCAACTTATTACACCTCCGATTGATTTATATAATGTCGCGTTCATATCAACGGCAGACTCTTAATGGGTGCGTTAACTAAATGAATTAAATTTTTTTCGCACTGAAGGAGTCGGCAAATACTAATTGTAAGAAAAAAATCAACTTCAGAGATATTTGTGTTCAGTGGTGGATATTTAAGGACATCAAATGATTTAGGTTTGACGAAAACGGGCGATTATAATGGTCTGAAATAATAAATCTTCAACCTTAATCAAACGAGATTTTTTAGTTGTTACCAACGATAGGGTTGCACAATCTCACTTAATTTGGGATTAATTGTTTCAGCTATTAATTTTAATGGCGAATTTTCGTCCATTCGTAATTATTTAATGTCCTCAAAAATTCAGAGTAACAAATAAAATTTCAAAAAGGCTGGATACGCAAGAAAAACTGTCTTCATGGTAACTGCAAAGTGCATTGAAATGCTGGACAGGTTTCCATAGGTCAGTAACAAGGAGTTGAGACCCTACGTTAACAGACAAAAAATGCTTGAAAATGCCTCCCCTATCAACTCTTGAAGTATTGAAGATTCCACCTGAAAGACTCTGTTCTATAATGGAGGGAAAAAGTGAAGGAAGCACCCCGCTAGGAAGACCAGGAGGTAGTCCTATCTCCTATATTATTTCTACTGTATAGATACCTTTTTCTCAACTTATACGCAACCAAACTCTACAAATGAGGTACCAAAATGCACAGAATTTATCAGAGAACATGCCACGGCATATCTAACTTCCTAAATATTGCTATTGTTTCCTAAAATTGGTTTTTAAATAATAAAAAAAATAATAAAAAAACAAAAACCGGTAAATATTCCTGACGTTAACGGCGAACAAACTGATACATTTGTTCATTTGCAACAATATCTCGCATTCTTTAAATAACTTTTATCAAAATGCGGCTGATTCCACATTCAAGTCTCCTGTTGATACGTAAGTATGAGTCATCATGTGCGTTTAACAGAGGATAGTGTAATTACTTCCAATGTTGTGTTTAAAGAGGTCCTCTGACCTCAATTTGTACATGAACATTACAATTAAATTTGTACATAACACCCTGCCTTTTTTTCTACATTTTAAAATTAGAAACGCGCCTATCCATCTGTGGACCTGCATTGAAAAGAGCGAGGGAAGCCCGCTGGGAGCGGGCGCGTCACGCTCGTAGCAGCTTATTTCACTGATAATTCCCGTTCTTCGAAGGCAATTAGAGCGGATTTTCCTTCCAAACTTCAAACATTGCTTTGTAATTTCAATGTCTTTTATGATGTACGAGTAGGCTACCCGGCGTTACTCGGGAAGGATAGTACTCAGAGAAGTGGAAAACTTGGAGTTTGAAATTCATGGCTATATGGCAAGATTTTTAGGTAAAGGACAAAGCAGGCATTATAATGGTACACGTATGTAACAACAAGTAATGGGAAAAACGATTTCCTCATATCATGAATGGGAGCAGCTCATACCCCGCTCCACATTATTCATCATTAAGTGTGTCTGAAAAATCAACTTAAAATCGTGAAATTGAACTTGTTTATTTCCGTTGCCATGATGTGTCAAGGATATGAATTTGTTTATTTAATCATAATTAACAATAAAAAATGGAACACTGAAGGTATCGGACGAAACTTGAAATCTCTTTGTCGGCGAGGCGAGAGGATTTTACACTTTTGGAGGTCCCACCGAGATTCAGTGATCGGAGCGTTGTTTCGTGATAAGTACCTTTAGTGGCCAATCGTCAACGTTCAAGTGTGCAGCCAGAGTGTGGGAGAATATACATACGAAGAAGACGCTAAACGTAAGGGTCACGCACCAGTTTTTAAGTGTCATTCACCATGGTTGAATTCCCCATCTGAAGTGGAGTGAACAGCAGCATCATTCCAGTGTGGTTCCAGATATCAACGGATTATTGTGCGCCGTATAATTAAATATCCCGGTCGCAAGAGTGCGCAGTTGCCGCCGAGAAAATGGAGAAGCTTATTAGAGGAAGGAACGCGTTGCAGATACAGATTACTAGGATGATTACCGACATCGAGAAGCTTCTTGACCTCAAGGATGAAGAACCTGATCATCTTGCCTCAGAAGTCGAGCTCACCCTGATGAACGACGTTGTGAGGAAATGGGAGGAGATATGCCATACCATCCTTAAGGAATTAGAGGAATCAGAAGCATCCGAAGAGGCCGTGGCAGATGAAATGCAAGTAGTAATGAATTTACGAAGACGATTCACCGTAGTTCAACGGAAGTGTGAGAGAATAATCAAACCTATTCAGCCTTCAGAAACGTCCTTGACGGAAATGGACACCATTAGCAACACAGGATCAGTTAGCAAAAGAAGACTCAAACTCCCCAAGATTGAGCTGCAAAAGTTTGACGGGAACTTGAAGTCATGGCTTGGATGGTGGTCGCATTTTCGTAAAATTCATGACGACGATACACTCACAGATTCAGACAAGGTGGAGTATCTATCACAGGCTATGGAAAAGGAAACAGAAGCTAAGGAGTTGGTGGAAAGTTATCCAGCCGATGCCAAAAACTACCCCAATGTCATAAGTGCCTTAAAAGAACGTTTCAGAAGGAAAGATTTATTGCTACAAGTTTACATTCGAGAGCTCTTGAATTTGGTTATCAAGAATACAAATGGAAAGGAAGAAATGACCCTTTCGTCATACTACTTCAAACTCAGTTCTCATCTGCGATCACTGGAAGCTTTGGAGTTAGGGAAAGTGGATCCGGAGACGTTTATCTTCCCACTTGTGGAATCAGGACTTAGTGAAGAAATTCTTCGTGCTTGGCATAGAAGCTCATTTAGCAAAACTGAAGGCAACCAACTCGATGCGCTAATGGAATTTATGAGAGTGGAGGTACGAAGTGTCCAACAGACCGACCTGGCTAAAGCAGGTTTCCACTCCAATGAACCTGTCACCTCTCAATCTACGAAAGGAGGAAGGACAAAAAAGGGAAACTGGAAGTCCAAGAAGGAAGATGATATTCCTACAGCAGCAGGTCTAGTAGCCAGTCCCGCTCCTCTACGACATTCTTGTGGATTCTGTAATGGAGGACATGAAACTATGGCATGCGTCAAGGCTCAGTCAATGACTTTGGATGAAAGAAAACAGAAATTGGGAGAGAAGAAACTATGTTACGTGTGTTTCCGGGGAAAGCATAAGAGCAGGGACTGTCGCAGTCATGTGAAGTGTATTGTGTGCCAAGGAAAACACTATCATCTTCTCTGCCCTTCAATAAACTCATAACAAGAGTCAAAGACTGGAAAAAAGGAGATACTATCACAGGATGTTCCCCTCACAGCTAACAATCTGAATCGTTGTGCTAAGGATGTACTGTTGAACACTATACAAGTTCGAGTCGTGGGAGAAAAAGGCTCGTCTATAGTCAGGCTCGTGGGAGACACCGGTAATCAACGCAGCTACATAAAGGCTTCTACTGCAACTCAAATTCAGGCAAAAATAATTGGAAGCGAATTGCTCAGGAACGTGTTGTTTGGAGATCAAGTTACGGCCCCAGTTGTGCACCCGATGGTTCAAATACGACTGGAGTCTCTTCAAAACAATAGACAGAAAACTTTCGAGCTACTACAACGGGAGAATATCTGCGGAGATCTTCCCAAGGTGCCCCATGGACAGTGGATCATCGATCTAGCTAATGTGGGGATTCATGTAAATGATGTTGGTGAGGGATACGAAGAAATCCAAATACTCATCGGCAATGACTATTGGGATTCCATTCTAACCGGAAATTGGTTCAAACTGGGCTGTGGATTAACTGCAAGAGAAACAATCTTTGGTTGGACGTTGGGAGGACCCGTTCCTGATGTACCAAGGATCGTTAGTGGTAACTTTTCCTGTACATAGTCAGCAGCATGATGGCTAACAATCCGAGCATCACGGATTTATGGAATCTCGAAATAATTGGGATATCAGATCCCGTGGCGGTCAAGAAAGCAGCAGAGGAAGATGCCGAAGCGATTTCTTATTACAAGGCGACCGTACGGAAGGAAGAGATGAACGGGCGATACAATGTGGCCCTTCCTTGGAAGCAGCCCAAGTCAACACTTCCTACAAATCGTCAAGTAGCAGAGAAACGATTGAGGTCAGCTACGGCGAAGTTGAAGAAAACAGGAAAGTGGGAGAACTACGACTGCATTTTCAAAGATTGGGAGAAAGAAAACTTCAAAAAAACTGTGGATGATGGTGACAACGGACACTTTCTTCCCCATCGACCAGTGTTCAAGGAAAACCTCACTACTCCAGTTCGACCGGTGTTCGACGCTTCGTGTAGAAATGGACGGCTTCCCTCTCTCAATGACTGCTTATACAAAGGTCCTAATCTCATCGAGCTCATTCCAACATTACTTCTCCGGTTTCGGCTTCACAAGGTTGGAATTTACGCTGACATCCGGAAAGCATTCCAGATGATGGGGGTGAAAGAGCAGGACGAGGATGAAATCCATAAGGAACGGAAGAAAACGACCGTATCAATGATCTCTATTCCATTTCCGGCTCCAATATTTTCCTCATATCAGAAGAATGTAACAGTCTGGTCATGGGTCAATCGCTTCACTTACAATTGTCGTAACAAGACAAGGATTACTTCACCCATCATATAAACGAAGGAACTTCGACTGGCAGAGAAGACAGTATTGAAGGAGATTCAATGTCAAGCCTATGGTCAAGGAGGAGTTCCTAAAAACTTAGTCACGGTGATGGGGACCGATGGATTGTTGCGAATTAAGTCAAAATTAGTACACAGGGAAGATACAACTGATTTCATCTCCCCTATTCTCTTACCACAGCATCATCCATTAGTTGAAGGACTTATTCGGGATATTCACCTCTTCAACTGTCATGCAGGGATTCAGACTACTGTGGGGAAACTGAGGGAGAAATATTGGGTACCCAGTGCTAGGAAGACTGTCACTAGAATCATTCACCAATGTTCGGCTTGTAGGAGGCACGAAGCAAAAGCGTTTGAGGTTGAGACGGCAACACTCCCAGTTGCTCGTGTGCAAGACAGTGAAGTATTTCAGACCACTGGAGTAGAACTGGCTGGTCCACTTATCATTCGAGATGGACAGAAGGTTTGGATCGTGATCTACACTTGTGCGGTCTATAGATGTGTATCACTGGATGTCATTACGGGATTATCAACTGAGACATTTCTCAACTCTCTGGAACGTTTCGTGGCCAACTACGGAAGACCGAATACTGTCTACAGCGACAACGGTACTAACTTCATTGGTGCAAAGAACATATTCAACAAACTGAATTGGGAAGAAATCGCAAAAATAAGTCAAGTCAAGAAATTGCAGTGGATACTAAACTGTGAAGCAGCACCATGGTGGGGTGGATTCTGGGAATGACTCATAAGGAGTGTCAAGGGCCTCATGAAGAGGATGATCGGCAAGAGCAAGTTGTCATTTGATGAGTTACGCACCTGTATCGCAAGCGTGGCTGCCACCATCAATGACCGTCCACTTACAACCATTACCGAAGATGGAAATGATCTTGTGTCTCTCTCTCCATCCATGTTTTTAAGACGTACAATGCCTGGAGGTTTCCCTGAAGGAAATTTTGCCAAAGGGCTACCGAAAAATGCAGAATCTTCAAACCCAGCTGAAGCATCGTTTTCGAAAAGAGTACCTGTCCCTTCTCATCCAGAAGAAGAAGAAAGTCAACATTCGACCCACTGCAGTGGGAGATGTGGTACTCGTTGGATGTGACAACAAGAAGAGGTTCGAGTGGCCCCTTGGGAAAATTGAGGAGCTCTACAGTGAAAAAGATGGGATCGTGAGGTCTGCAAAAATCAAGATTTATAGCGGTAAGGGGATTATCTACATCAATCGTCCCTTACAACGTCAGTACCCGCTGGAGATTTCTCAACAAGAAGGTGCAGCAATGTCGACGACAACACCTATATTAGAAGAAACCTCGTCGACTTCAATGGAAAAGCCTGTCAAGAAGGCTGAGAACAAAGAGGAGTTCATCATTACACGTGGTGGAAGAAAAGTGAAAAAGTTGAGTCGCTACTCTTCCTGGTTTGGAGGAATCATCACATATTCTTAAACAAATATTTAATTCATCAAGCTATTCTTTTTTTGGATATAATTCCTAACAAATTGTAAATAAGGTTAGGAATTAGTGGGAGGATGAAAAATCAACTTAAAATCGTGAAATTGAACTTGTTTATTTCCGTTGCCATGATGTGTCAAGGATATGAATTTGTTTATTTAATCTTTATTAACAATAAAAAATGGAACACTGAATGTATCGGACGAAACTTGAAATTTCTTTGTCGGCTAGGCGAGAGGATTTTACAGTGTCCGTAAATGTCCGTGTCCATTAAAACTAAATGCATTATCATTGGCAACAGCAAGATAGTATCGAATTTAAAGTTCACAGAACTGCCAATGATAATTGTCGAGGAAGTAAGCATGCCGTTCTGTAACAGTGTGAAAATTTTGGGGCTGACATTAACCATGAATCTTTCCTGGAAAGAACACACGATGAGGATATCCAACAAAATAAATGCAATTCTACATCAATTAAAAACCCATAGAAATCTAATGCCACTTCAGCTAAAAAAGAAACTAGTTACCGAACTCATTCTCCCTCACTTAGGTTACTGTAGTCTTGTGTACAATGACTTAACTAAGGAGTTGAATATTAACCCGGTAGCGCCTGAATTAAAAATTTCATCCCAACTTTTTCGTAATATTCAATTTTAAAATCTGATTGATTAGATGCAAATTTAATACTTTTAGCACTAACAGTCTTGAAGATACAGCCTGGTACAATGCGTACCGCTACGCCCTTAAGGGGTCAAAAATCGAAATTAAATAGGCGTTAGTAATTTCACATTTTAATGCCGGAAACGTTTAAAAAATTCTATTTTGCACAATTAATTATCAAAATTACTCAAAAATGTCAATTCTTGCTTAAAAAAGCAAACTTTTCTGTAAAACGTATATAAATATGCTTATTAGTTTAAAACTCTCAAAATCCCGAAAAAATTACAACAAATAACAAAAAAAGTTCGCTTAGTATTGCACTACCAGTTGGTACCATATGGTACCGCTAGGCGTTAACGGGTTAAGCGACAGCGTCTGCTGAACTCCTGCGTGAGGTTCATCTTTAATTTACGGCGAGATGAACACATTACCCCTTATTTCAAAACGCTGTCCCGGTTTGATCTTAAATCAAGGAGAAAATATAATATGGCTTGCTTTATGTTCAATCTCTTCAAATATGGTAGCCCTCTGTATTTAAAGGATCTTTTTTCCCTAGTTGTAAACACACTAATGTTGTTACAAGACAAGACCCCTGTTTTTTGTATACCCCACAGTTCCGTACAACTACAGTTCAGAAATCATTTACTGTTGTTGCCTCAAAGCTGTAGAACGATTTGCCGAAACAGGTAAAAGACAGTGCATCACAGGAAATATATAAGGAAAGGATTGTCACCCACTTACTTTCTGGCGACCCATGAATACTGATCATGTAATTTTTTATCTATCTACGCATTGATGTGACTAATGTCCATTGTTGTGTGAGAAGTAGTAATTCAGTTCTTTTTTCATTTGATAAGCAAAATTTCCTTTTTAAAAGTTGTGTTATTTGTTTATTGGTATGTTTAATGTTCGTTTTTCTGTCAGAAAAAGAAATTAAGTTCTTTTCCAGTTCATTGTTAAATGATAACATTGCATACGTCTATTGGTAGCAATGCATATGACCACTTCCTTTATTTGTTTTCAGGTTGGTTTTTTACCATATTAATTGCCCTGCGCATCACTTCAATAATTTCTATGCTCCAAAGGAGTTCACTCCTAGAACAATAAATAAGTTTATTATTATTATTAAATGCGTATGTCAAAAACGTCGTGTGAACGCATACCCCAGCAAAAATTTTTGCACCGAGAGGATTAATAGTTAAGTGCAGAATCTTATGAGTACCTAATGTTCTCCCTTTGAGCGAGTAAAGAGGTGTGCCTACCCGGCAGGATGTCCAATCACAGAAGTTGTATGATTTGACGAAAAAAACGGTACTGAGAAAACGACGCAAAGGACGCGTTAAATACAACCAGAAGTAGCACTAAGGGCTTAGGGAGCATGAGATACATCTACGTACCAAATTTGGTTGCAATCCGTGTAGCCGTATGGGAATGCATAGCGGAAAGACAAACAGACATTTTCCTTCATATTTTTAGATTTTACAGGGTGCTGTCATGTTTGTCTTCGCAATGTGTCCTTCGCAAATATGTCCGAATTTGGCCCTAAATGATGATGATTTGAGTTTTTGTCGTGGGCGATTATCAGTCAAATGCTTTCAATGATTCGCACATTAGTCAAATAACCTGTTATATGAATTCATGTAAATATTGTAAAATCCATCTTTGGCGATGGCCGTGGAGAACGATCAAACTTCGTTGTAAATGGGATTTTAATGGAAGAGATGTCTCGCGGGACCTGCACTATTTTTCTGAGGACTTACTGAATGGAGCGCTACAGTATAACAATCTAAGGATTGGAACACATTCATGCGATTTAATCAAAAACTAATACCACTCTTATCTCATGGGCTACTCTATTGGCTCAAAGATATCATGAGTAAAAAGGCACTCGAATCCTATTTCTAATCGATAGTTCTTCCGCTGATCATCTATTGCTCCCAAATTTGGTCACTATCTGCTCCCACTAACCTTGGCACCCTTAATAGGGTTACAAATTTCTTTGCAAAAATTGTAAAATACAGAAATCCAAATCTCCGCGAGGCACCTAATTAATGCAGTTTTTTTCCTCTTTATCACTCCCTAGTCTCTTCCGTCTCTGACTTCAATCAGACATACAATTCATTTACAATGCCATTACCTCCCATATTATAAGTCCTGATATTGTTTTCTTGTTTAACATTAGAGTACCTTCCCGCCTCAGCATATTTCTCGTGCGGATGTAAAAATGGAGCAAATTTTGGTGCTGAAGGTCCAGTCTTGCTGCATAGTGTACGTTTTAATTCCAAATAAATAAGCAGATAAAGATTGCTATGATATGAATACGCATTTGCAAAGATTCCTTTGTTAACTGACCTTCAAGAGGGCTCAAACCGAATTTCATTGAATATTTCCTCTACGGAAATTATACTCATCTTCCTAGCCTAAATTGCATATTTCGAGTTTTATATGCCTGATATGGTAAGATTTCAACATGTCGAACTCCCGCTGAATCGCGCCTGAATCAGTTGAACTTAAATGGACCTCTTATGGGTTCTGAGTAAAAGAGGGGAACTGTGATTATTTTTCGGGAACTTTGCCTTTGGCGTGCCAAAAAAGACGTCAAAGAATCTGTCGGTGCTAGGGCAAAATCGAGGCTGATTCGAAAGCCTCTTATGAATTGAAAATCCGGAACGAATAAGGATTCTGAGTATCTCTAAGTCGTCTTTCCTGCACGCGACGATCAATTACATTCGATCTTTCCTCAAGAATGATTAGTGCTGTACCTAAAAAGAGAGGAGTTATCAATCGAGCCAAAAGAAACTACCGACAGCAAAAATAATCGAAGCACCAAAATTTGAATGCATAAATATTATCTCCATGCCAATTTTCACAAGATAAATAGCTTCCTTAAGTCTACTCCAAAACAACATGCTTGCTCCCTCGCAAAAACTATATTTTTGTTGTCTTTTTTATAACAATGAATTACTAAATGCACTTTTTAATGCTTTGCAACTTCTTTGCAAAAGTTTGCATATAATTTGCAGTGTAGAAATACCTTTATCGCTTAGTTGTTGCAGAATCAAAACTTCACCACGTGCTGAGCAACCGAAACCGATAAACTTTATGGCTGGAAGACGGCTCTCAATCACCTGGATAGGCTACCGAGATTTTCCGTTAGTGCTACCGAGAAAAAGATTGTTAAGTGAACATCGATAAAATCAGTTGCAATTAGTTAAGATTTTCGATAAGCGACGTAGCATTGTCGATAAAACCTGCTATAGAGAAAAGAGAAAGCCCCTATTGACGACGCTCAATCTCATAGACGATTGAGCTGTGATTAGCCGGGATAATTGGTATACCTATATTATTTACCCCAGGCTTCAACCGCGCCCATTCCGATGGTAAAATATAACTATACCCAGATATGAGAGGGAAAATTTTATTGCATTTGAGAGCTACCTCGGAGGCTCTAAGTTAAAATCATGATCCTTCCTCGCCAAATAACTAGGTCCATTGGACCTGTTTGAAAGGTCCCTCTACACAGGACCACGACAATGCATGCTTCATAAATACCCTTAATTAGTGCTCCTCTCCTCCTTTACTCTAATAATCTCCAGCCCAAAACGTTTCAAATTTATATAACAGTTGCCTTCCTTTTAAAATGTCTAAAAAAAAACAAATCTTACAGCTCAGCGCTGAACTTTTTTCAACTGTTTGATCTCCCTTTGAGGGAGGTAATAGGAAATAAATCTCCCTTTCTAGTTCCAATCTCGCCCAATAAAGTCCATTTATTATTAGTATTGTTATTATTATTACTATTGAGATGAGGATCCCAAAACTACGCTCAATATAATTTGCTGTGGAGTGAGTCACAGTCTTCATAATCATCATCGTCATCATCAAATTCGTAAATCAGTCAAAAGTGATCAATGAACGAAGTGAGTAATTGCAGTTACAGTTGTCATCTCGACATCAATTTCCCTATCATATACAGTCATGTACACAGCATTCATTATAGAATAAAAATAAATAGGTCTTTCAACACTTACCTTTGATTTTATTGGTACAGCTTCCGGAATGCGGGTATAGATCACCGTAACAAGAAAATAAGTCAATTAAAAAGGCACTACACGAAAAACTGTGGGCGAATGTTCGGAGTCGTAAAAAATCCACGGAAAAATAAACCGATAGACAAGTCTCAGTGTGTTGGGTTAGGGTGCAGATCTTCGAATGCGACTAGTTCCACCACTCTTCTTTTGAGTTAAAAACACGTCAATAATGAGTATTAACCTGAGTGTAGTTTTTGCCGACTAGCACAAGGAAGGCGCCAATAAGGTGTTCTGGAAAATGAGTCGGCTTTTCAAACTCGGAAAATCGAAAATGTTAGTGCAATGTTTGCGATGGCACGCAAGATGAACGATTCTACTCGCTAATCCAAGTCCACCTGGTACAGAAAAATCGGGTCATCTAATGAGTAATGTCTTCTTTTTCGAGACGGCAACCTGACGAATTCATTTCGTAACCTCTCATTCTGAGCGGAATGGGTAGACTAAGATCTATTGGCTCGCGGCATGGCCGGCAGGCTTAACGATAAGATATGGCGGATAATCTCAGATGATTATTGGCGCCTACGTATTATGCGCATGCGCAGTCAATCGGTGACGTTATTCCATAGGTGTGGCTTCAATCATAAGAAAGGGAGAATGTTTCCGTATAAGGATGTCTCTTAACGAGGCGATGAATAGGTATACAAACATGCGTCTCTATATACGTCACATGCACTTAGAGTAAGAAAAAAAAATTAGAGGGCGAATAGCTACCACCCTCTTCGGTAATCACATAAACCTATCATATTTATCACATGACGTGGGAAACTTACGTGTCAATGCATTGGCGTCGTCAGCATCAACAATTTGGTGGGGACAAAAGGGGGGTCCGGGGCACCCCCCCCCCCGGGACAGGACGGAGGGTCCGGGGGTCCTTCCCCGGAAAATTTTAAATATTGGGGGGGACGCGTCCCCCATGTCCTATGGCGGCGACGCCCATGTATCAATGAGCATGGCACGACAATTTAGACACATTTCAACGCTACGATATTTTGGTAACTATGCATCCAGTAATATTTCGCGATGTTCAGCTGTTACATGTAATCCTAGCGTGGCGAGGTTCTTGTATTATGACGATAATAAGTTCCGATATTCGGCTATTCTTAGCGTTGTTGCGTTGTGTCGATGCGCTATTTTTCCTGTCGATCTATTGCAATTGAAGTATGGGTTTTCATCGTAATTCGAAAGTGGTTGTAATGGTGTGTTTTGTGTTCCGTGTAGAGATTGTTCGAGTGAGTTGGCTATTTCGTTCAGATATTGAGTAGGCGGTTTTGTTTGAGGTTATCGTGTATGTACTTGTTGAAAACGAACCAGAGGGTGCCGGCGATTGTCCTTAATGCCTTGTACTGGATTATTGTTAGTCTGTGTAAGAGTCAGGGATGGCAAGGGAAACTAAACGAAAGTCAAATCCAGTGATATTTCAATAGTTTCGTTTCCGGGAGCGAAACGTAGAAACGAAATGACATGAAATTAAACCCGGGGAGCTAAACTCAGGGTCGAAACGAAATCGGAGTTAAAAGTATTTCGGGTCGAAACTAAAGTAAAACTCTGGGGTGAAACGAAACGCAGATGATGTTTTACACCGGAAGGACCACGTGCTTCACCTTCGAACAGTTTAGTTTCGACCTACGCACCGAGTACGAAGAATGGTTGAATGAAGTAAAGGTTCGGCCTACCGCCATTGAATGCATGAGACACTCATAATTTTTACCGCTAACAGGAGAGGGGTGATTGCAAACCGGCCATTCGATTTTTATGCTCAATGTTTTAACCGCTCTACACGTATGTCAAACGTAATGGGTCGAAACTATTCCCTCTTATCCCTCCCACTCAACTTTTGGGATCGAAACTTCACTACGAGCAGCGGAGTTTCGATTAATTTAGCGTAGTTACAGGGAGTAAAGTTTCATGCGTGTTTAGTAAAGTTTCAAGTCTTCTTGCAGCCTCGGAAAAAACCGAGGCGCAGCGATCGATAGTTTTGACAAAATAATACTTCGTAATACGCATAATCTCTTTGAAATAGCCTGTGTTTGAAAAAGCACGACCCGGGTTTCTTAACGTTGTTACATGGTCAGGTGCATCGATCACGCATGCATCTCCGTAAATTACAAGCCCGGTGCCTCAGTAAGAGCATCTATCAGTCGGTAAAGAGTGTGGTGAGTTGAGAGGGATGGAGGGGGAAGGTGGGTTTCCCTGTTTTGATGGTCTTCAACCAGCTGATGGAGGCAGGGAGGGTGAAATGGGTGAGGAAACACGGGGCTAATTAGGGTTAGAGTGCATGAGGAAGGAAGGATTGCTTTTTACTATTTTGTTTTTTTGATACAGTATCATGGATTATTATAAATCTCATATTTGTTATAACAATGAAAAACGTTCAAGACCAACGTTTTTGAAGTTTTATGTTCTTTTTTCAAGGTTTTCATTCAATTAGTTGTTTATAGTTTCTATGGGTAGACTAATTTTGGAATTAAATTTCGACTTTGACGCAGACCGTTGCCGCCAGTGGCGCAGCGACGGGGGTTTTGGGGGATGAAACCCCCCCCCCCAGAGCTTGGAGAAATTTTTAAGTTTAATCCATTTTGCTTAATTGGATTGATAATACTTATAGAATAGTATAAGAATTAATAAAATATCCCTCAGAAAGCCGTAAAACTCACCATTTTGAACCATTTATGTTATAATTCCACAATTAATTAATCTCGCACATACCGCTTATCCTGTTGGGTATTCTATACCCCTACACACCACGGTATTAGTTGCACCTAAACCCCCCCTAGCCTTAATTCCTAGCTGCGCCCCTAGTTGCCGCAAAATTATTAACTAACGGAACCACCTCCTCATCCCCAACTCCTATTCCCCGATCTAATTTCCTTACATATTTCCTTGCTTTTTGCAATTGTGGATCACAAAACCAAAATTTCATGCGCTTATATCCAGAATGCAGCTGGTGCAGTCATTATCCCTAAGTTTTATATGATTAATTACCGTTCGAAAAAAATATAAAGTGTTACAGCGAATTGAAAATGATTTGAAACCTTCAATAAATTTAAAACGAATGAATGAGGATCAAAACTTCCCTCGTAATTTTTTTTAGGTCGTTAACTAGTTTAGTATTTCTTCATATATATTTTAGAGCCTAACCATTCCTAATTCCTAACTCTTATGTGTCCCATTATTGTTAAAAAGGTACGTAAAGCTGTTGCACAGAATTTAAAAGTATTTAATGTATATAAAGAACTACAAGGCGAGTGAACGATCGAAAAGAAAGTTTTGGATGAAGTTTTTCATGTCGGGGACACGATCTTATTATTATCACAATCTAAGTCGCACGTTTACTCCATTAGGCCACCACAACTACAGATAGGGTACAGGGATGCCGACTTACAAAAAATATTAGGGGGGCCCAAGCCAGGAATCTTGCCAAAGGAAAGTTTATAAGTAGTGAGTTCTAAGTTTTTTAAGTATTTTAGAAGAGTCATATGATCAACATTAGAACCCTGATAATTCGAATCTCGATGACTGGACACTCCGGGGAAAATCGACAAGCCTGACACATTTTTTCCTCACACGCATAACGAATTTTTGAGGGGGCTCGGGTCCCCTCAGGCCCCATGGAGGTGGCGCCGCAGATAGGGTTTGTGTTATAAAAACAAACCAACAGTGAAACTGGACAAATAGAAAGTAAATCGAAACTTGAAGCATTTACGTGGTGGAAGGGCTCCATATTAATAATGAAAAACACTTTGTTACTTCCACAATTTTGTGGAAGTAACAGTGTTTTTCATTATTAAAATAGAAAGTAAATGCACACGAAATAATCATTAAAATTGACGTTAATCGAAATAGAATGATCAATTTGCAAGTAAAATCTCCCTCTGAGTTAATATGTCTTTACGCACACATGAAATATTTTTGATGAGTAATAAAGGAAAACAAAAAGAGTAAGGAAAACTAAAATTCCTCGAGAAGTAGAAGTGGCGCCACAAGCTTAGTCCTAAAACTTTTGAAAGTGACTGTACATAACAGAAGGGTCGGAATTAAATGGTTTTTAGGGTAGTTGTAACACGCAAATTAAGAGTAAATGATACTATAGACTATTGTAAATTTATATGGAGGGACATTTAATTTATTTCCGTGTTCCCAACGCCGCATTAAAATTGATGGGCTTTTGTTTCTTGTACTTGTCATGCAACTGGTGGTATTCAGCTCAAGTTATCCAATAAGTCGAGCTTTGAATGATTTTCCACTCATCTTATTCTCAAAAATAAGTTCGTAGGCTCTGGTAATCAGTACACGGCAGTAATATTAAAGACTCCAAGAAAGGTGATCAAATATGTCATCGTAATTTTACACAAAAATGTTGTAAGCAGAACAATTTCACGAGATACATGTGGCTTAAATAATGGAGTAAAATTATTTAATCCTGATGGTTCACAATCGCATCTGGTCCTTTTCCATTTATTTTTGACGTTAAAGTCTTATAATGACTGGATTTGCTGGTAATTTTACCTACTGAAGCAATAAAAAAATGCATATAATATATTTCAAGTTATGAGCTAGCCTACAATATTACAGGCTTAAATCCTCCTTCTTCCATCATTACAATGCATTTTGTGATAAAAACTCAATTGCGCATGAATCACTTCCTCACTCTATTTTTCAATTAAATTTTTATTTGCTCCCAAGAAAATAGTCTGATGCCCATGTTACATGGTAATGAGTGGCGAGTAACTGTGTGGTTGATCAGGGGGGCTGTATATATTTAGAACTACTCAAAGAGCAATACTCATACTATTAACTTCATAAATATACTTTAGAAGGGATATGGATGCACAAGAGTAGAGTTAAATTCATGCTAGCAACGTATATATTTTGGCATATAATATTGCGGAAGAGGGTATGCTTGAATTTCGTAACTGCCTCTCACAAGAATTACCTATTGGTCACGTCATTACGGTTGTTTCAAAATCCGTGTGATATTTCGGAAGCTTGACTGTACTGGCATTAAGTTCGCCGGGTCAGCAAGTATCCTATTAAACAGTTGCCGCCAATCGCAGTCATCAGTTCAAAGGAAACGTTCAGATACAGGAATATTAAGTGAACTTTTTTTCAGATCCACAATGAAATTGAAATACCGAAGAATGATGCAGTTAAAATGGATCGACCATTGTAAGTAGCGAGGGATTTTTAAGAAGAGAAGAGGAAAGAGTTTTCTTCCTGAAACCCTATGAAGAAGACACAACCAGCCACATTGCGAGACATATTGGCCAGATGAAAACAATCGAAGAGGGAAAAATGAACTGGAAGAAAGGCCGTTAAGAGAGCAGAGTGGAGAGCTGCGTTAATCTCCCGATTTGATGACTCATATGACTGTAGAATGGCAAAGTCATAGCTTTAATTTGTGATAATAAGAGGTAATCCGATGATTTGCGATGAAAATCTTACGTGTGATTTTCTAACTTTTTGATTTAAGGCCAATACATTAGTCACAACAACAGTTTAACCGTATTTTACTGTCTGAATACGGTATTCTAAGGGAAATGATCGACTATAACTCCTGAGTAATTTCTTTCGGGGCACTGAAATTCATACTGTAATACGCACGTGACGTTTTACATATTATATCCAAACTTCAAACCCCTACCATGAATACATCAACCACAACAACAGTTTAACCATATTTTACTGTCTGAATGTGGAATCCCAAGGGAAATGATCGAGTATAACTCCCGAGTCATTTCTTTCAGGGCACTGAAATTCCTACTGCAATACCCACATGACGTTTTACATATTATATCCAAATTTCAGACCCTTAATACATATTGCTACAAAAATTACGTATCGCGTGGTGTTAACATGAGAATTATAATAAATCAATGAAAATCCTTCCTAACTTAGAGCAAAGTAACGGAACAGGAATACACCTATAGTATACACATTACTGCAAATACCAATACTGGTGAAAAATTAAATTTTACCCGAATTACCCCATTTATAACGCTCCCTAATGAACCACAATGGCGTCAATCAATAACCGATTAGGTTATTCCACTCCATTATCCCTCTGTGTAGGAAGCATTCCTTCAGAATTCCAGTTTTATGTCTCTTGATATACTTAATTTTGAATTAGTGATCGATCCTTATTATGTTAAATCTTTCTGCGCCAGATCCCACACGCTAGCTGCATATATTCAAGGTGTGGTCGGACAAGTGCGAAACAGCTCTTCTCTAATACATTTTCTTCCGAAAATCTTCCCACAATACGCTTGATGAATCCTACATTCTTAAGGGCTCTTGTAATTGAAGTTGTAATTATAATAAAAATTGTTATTAAATTAAAATATTTTTTTGAGAAAATAATTTTAAAAACTAATAAAGTGCTGTTATGATTTATTTTTTATTTTTGTTTCATTCACCTTTTCCATGCAAAAATGTTACAACTTGAACGACCAAAGCCCCTTATGGGTTTGATCCTGGGTACGCCCTTGGCCACAAATATTCGTTGTGTTTCCCACGAAAAGTTCAAAGTTATTATAACTCCCAGTTACTTCATTTCATCTGTTGCTTTTATGCTAACACCATCCCCAGTGTAAGCAAGGGAATTGTTGGACGACATCTGCAAGAAATGTACCGACATGCATTTACTCGAGTTAAGTTCGAGTACCCACTGTTGGCTCCACAAATGAACGATGTTTAAATCCGATGTTACACTTTCAATGTCAGAGAGGTCACTAACTCCGCGAGAGATGACAGCGTCGTCAGAAAATAAGCGTATCTTTCTGCAGATTCGGGAGCACAGGTCATTATTATTCTAATATGCTCTGGAAATGTATGCCAATGTCATGCCAATGCAGATCGAAATATGATCGGCGCGATGCCATATGCTCTCAACCAAAATGCATGGCGTGAACCACTTTTTGGAAGGCGGTTGAGAAGCTTCCTCTTCAGCGACTCATATGCGATAATACGGAAGATCGTGCATGCCCGTAGACGATGCCTTACCTCCCGAGGGAGTCCCCGAGAATATGCCGGTGTCCTACCAGCGAAAGAAGCAGACACCTTATTGTGCAACGCAGTATTATAACGGTTGATTGTCTCCACGACTATTTCAACCTCGTCATCACTGGTCAATTTCCTATGGGGAGGTTTTCCAGTCTAGTTCACCAAAAATTTTAAGCTTCAATTGCGGATGAATTTTTCGGTGTAATTTCAATAGGACACAAACCACAGAAAAAAGTATTTTGATCGCTCGGTATTTGAACCAGCCGAGTCGTGTTTGAAAATTTCTACTCTATTATATCGAAAATTTCCTGCTGTACTGGGGGGGGGGGGGGCCCACAGTGATTATGATTTTAACCCTTGACCACCTAGCGTATATTTTTATCACATCCTATGCCTCACAGCCTATCATAGGTCTGTCAGACCTCAGGGTGAAATAATTCAATTTCGTAAAATTTGCCCAGAAAGGTTTGGTTATTAATTAATAGTCGGTTAGGAGCATATGAAACTATGCATTAAAAATAAAGGAACATGAAAATGAACTTTCTCTTTCTGTATTTAATCTCTGATAAGTGTAAACAACTTGCGTACATACGCACATATATGAAAAATGAGATCCACAAAAATTATCATGTGGTATGGTATTTAAGTTGTAACCTTTTTTTTAATTGTTCAGTGAACAATGAACCTAGAAAAAATTAAATTTTAATTGAAATTAAAAAAATAAAAACAAAAATATTTCAAACTTTTTCACGGCAGCGAAAACAAAACTTGTTTGAGCATTCGAGGTAAATTGGTGCTTTGAATTAGACACAAATATTATATTTTGCGGCTGTATCTTCTATAGCGAGGCGTATATGAAAGGGGCAATAAAAATAATCAGATTACTTGAACCAGTTTTTTTTGCTATTATAAAATACTAAGTTTTCATTAGTTGCTGTACACTGTATGCATGCTCATTGTAAACGTTTTATATAAAAATGAAAACAATAATAAAGATGTTGGAATATAAAAGAGAACCAAATGCTTTTTGATAGGGTTATTGGAAAAGGTAATTTTAGTGGTTTCTTGAGGCCGCTATACTCGGCGAATGATCATGCGCACGATTATGCTGAAAGATCATGCGGATGAAATCATTCGCCGTGTGTAACGGAAAAATTCGCGAATGAACAGTCATGCGCATGGTCATTCAGTGAAAATTAGAACATGTTCTATTTTGTTCGCATGAACCTATGAATGATCACGTGATCATTCACCATTATCATTCGCATGATCGTTCACCGTGTATAAATTTTACTATTGCCTTTAGATGTTGACACAGTTTCAAGGAATAAATTCAATTAATAGTAGATGATATTTTTTATTTTAGTTAAAAATTTAATAACGCTACAGATAAATATAAAATTTCGAGTCCCGCCTGGGTTAAGTTACCCCTATTCAGGGCATGGTTGTTTGTGTACGTTAAAATTGTTAACATGTTAATAACCCCGATGTAAAAGGCCGTATAGAGCTGTTTTTGGTGGTATGGAAATAAATAAATAAATAAACAACCATAAAATAGTATTTTATTTTATAAATTGTGAAATTCTCACTTTCGAAGTATTTTTACGCACGAAATTGCTATATTTATGTATTACCTTTTATCTGGAATTTAAGAGCTAGAATGGCGTCAAAATATCCATTTACGGGCATGAAATTTCCTAAAATCTGAATGGGGGCCCATCACCCCGGACCGCCCCTGGAACTGATCCTTCCCTCCAACTAAGCCTTCTATAACTCGGACAAACGCTCATCCCAATTCTTTTCTCGTATCTATTTGTAATCTCAGGAATTCCTTGCTGTTATTTATAGAGGATTCTTCTTCTCTATTCAATTTCAAATAAAAGATTTTTAATAATTAATCAGAGAGAACTTAAGTCAGTAATTACATTTATTTTTATGGTATCAATTATATTTGTTTGGTGTAAATTATAGTTACGTCGATAAATTATATTTAATTTTATGGTGTGCTATCAAAAGTTATCTGAAGTTTTCTTCTCTGAATTTTTTCCTCTTCCTCTTGATCGATTCTGTTTGTTCTTATTGCTAACTTAATGTTATTTTTGCTTTCGATATTTTGTTTTAGTTGCAAATAGAATTATGCCTGGTATATTTTTAATTTTTGTTGTTTGAGCAGAAATCGTGGTATTTTGTATTTGCTCTGGTGGGGAAACCCTGGGTTCTAATACACTTTCATTCATTGATAGGTAGAATACTTAAATAATGACTCAATGAGGCGAAAAGTAACGAGTAAAAATGATCAATGATAATAATTCAAAAGTAGTCTGGGCTAATTAGTAATTACCGGTCTCTGTAGGCCGTTGATGTCTCGAGTTGCACCGCCGCCAGGAGAGCGGCCGTCGAGGACAGGGAAGCCGCCAGGGCGCGGGCCGAAGCACCGGCAAACACGGTCTTCAACGAAGCGAATTCACAGGTGACGGAGGACGACGAAGCGACACCTAGGTAAGAAGGGCCCGGCCGACCGCTCTTCGACGACAAACACTCGTCCGTCGACACGATACGACGTAACTGTCTCTCATCCGGTGATGTCCCGGACCGACCGTTCTCTTGATATTGTCTCTCCGTCGCCCACAAAACTGAAGATTTGAAGCACTCGCGACAAATACAAGTGATAGAGAAAATAGCGATCTCGTACAGCACGATTTTTTCTCGTGCAATTTATTGAAGGATATTTTTAGTTAATTGAATGATATGATTATTTTTAATTATTCACTCCGTTAGTTCCAAACTGTTCACGTTCACTCCTGTTGAATTTTGCCTCGGCACTTATTTTTTTTTACTAAGGCCAAACTTTTTTTTATGGCGCCTAGCCAGCAAAACGCACCAATGAAGACGTGAATCATTCGCGACGAACAAAAATGATGGATAAATTAGCGAAAGATCAATCTCGTACCACGCGAATATTTCTTGTGCAATTTATTGAAGGCTATTTCGAGGTCACCTCTGTTCGCCTTTGGCTCAGCACTAAATTTTCTTCGAACTTTTTCTCGATTGCCTCTCGTCAGCAAAACGCACCACTGAAGATATAGATCACTCGCGACAAACAAAAATGATGTAGAGATTAGCGCAAGATTAATTTCGTACCACACGAATTTCTCGTGCGGGTGATTGAACGATATTACGCACACTAATTCACATCTGTGATCACATCACATATGGCAATGGAGAAACTGAGACCTTGGAACTTCTTCGTCCAAAAAACTGAGATTTTTAATTATTTAAATATTCCGATGTGAAGGAACACGAGATAAGTTTCCGTGGCAATCCAATAGTTTGCGATTCACTACCTGTTTCACCTTTGCTTAGTTGGAGACTTCACGGATGTCAATCACTATAATCTCTGGGGATAGACGATATCTCATACGTACTATTTGATGGAGTGATCAGAACTTTCCTGCTCATTCAAAACCATTTGAATGGCTTGTCCGTTTTTCTTGGCTGGAGACGTATGACTAGTGTGCTGGTGGCAAATAGAATTGTTACACGCTTTTAAACTTTGCTTAACTTTTGTTTTAGTAGTTGATTGGCCTTGATTAAACTTTAAATATTTTCCGTATACATCAGCCCACCTTTTCTCAAGTTTAACCCAATGATAAGAACGCATACGATCACTAGTCCTATTTTCAGGAATCAATCTGTTTTTCCATCAATGCTGGAGAAAATCTTGCCTTACTGTTCCCCTCTGTAAACGAATTCGACAGTCGGAATTGCATTCACACAGTTAATTTCTCACTTTTTAGAGTCGATTAGTTTCCAGCGAGGAATTGATTTTGTTTCCTGAGTTACCGTGATGTCTTTTCCGAGTATACTTTAATGGATCTCCAAAAATACTTTGGCACAGATGGACGCAGAACTCCCAGGATATCCAATGCAATATCCGTATTGCAGGAGAAGATGGTGTCAAAGTCTCACTTGAAATTGCAACCTTAATCTCTCCTGCTATCACTTAGTGATCCAAGTGTGGTCCCGCGTTGAAGGAGGCACGTAAAAATTGTCTCCTAATGAACGTCTAGTCCCAGTCTCCCAATCTCTTCAAGTGTAAGTGAAGGAATGGAGGAAACACTGCTGTTTGATCCGTCTGCTAATGCTACCTTACTCTCTCCTCCGGTCAGTGAGCGATGTAAACGTAATCCCGCACTGCATAGAAGGCCTTTGACGAGTCCAGAACGTTTCCTGGTGTAGATATGGAAGGAACACTCCCTTGCCCTTAGTCACGTCTCGTTTCTGAAAAATCCTGTAGGTTTCTCCTCACGCCTCACTCACCTCCTCTACACTTTATGAGTTCCCATTTTTCTCACCCTCAAAACTGGGTGACTGTCGCATTCTCTGCAAGCAAGGCAAGGACTAATGGCGGCACCACCTTCGCCTCAGCCCGCTCGTCTGTTCAAACTAAACAATGAACGAGGTACCGACGAATCGGGGAGCGCGCGCCCTGGTGACGTAATAAACAAACTAACTCCTTCGTGGGTGGGGGGGAGGGATTCTTTCCTCTCTGGTGAGGAAAATAGAGCGAGGAAAGGGCGCTGTGATATCCCGTACATTCACACTTCGAAGGTGGCCACGCGCGCCCACAATCGTTCATGCCGAATCATCAAGGCATGTCCCTAAGCCGCACGGTGGTGGAGAAGGCCGATCTGGCAGGAAAAAAGTCAAACAATGAAGTTGGAGTTAATAACGAGGGAATTTGCTAGTGGAAGAGTTAATGAGTTGTTGTTTAAGGAAATATATTCTTTTCACAGATTTTTTTCATAGCGTAATCCACTGTAATCCGTAATTAGTATGATTCCAGAGTATTCATGATTTTCCAATGTCGGTCAATTACTTTTAGGCGTCAGAATCAAAGATACAGAAACCATATTATTGGAATATGTCCATGTAAATTAGAAGAAAAGAGAATTGCATTTAAAGTTAATACAGTGAAACCTCGGTTAGCGAACGCCTCTGATAACAAACAATTCGGATAACAAGCAAAAATTTCGCTAAAACTTTGCTTCGGATAGCGAACAAAATTTCGGTTGGCGAACAAATGTGTAGCAGCCATGTTTGTGTTCGGTGCTGTGCGATCCCAAATGGATACAAAGTAATACAATGTCTACAATAGTAAGTCTACAAGTAATACAATGTAATGCAATACCTATATACCCTTTAACTTTCATATAATAGCGAGTCAATAGGAGATGGGAACCAATTACTCCTATTACCTTTGTTTCTTATGGTGAGAATTCTTTCGGATCGCGAACATTTCGGATAACGACCAACTTTCTAAAACGGATTGTGGTCGTTACCCGAGGTTCTACTGTACATCATTTGGACAGCACAATACAACTTATTCTGTAGGATTTGATTGCTGAAAACAAACTAATCAGAATTGTAATCAGCGTGCTAAGTTTTACCGCGGCCACGACATATCCTACGAGATGTACAGAACATAATACATCTTCCCCCACTTATATTTTGTCAGCCGACTCGAAGCGCGAGAAATGAAATTAAATGAAAAGTGAAAATTTTCAAGCGCGCGAAAACGCGACGGCTAAGTATGAAAGTATGAATGCTGGGAAAACTCCGTGTGACGTCGTTCTGGTTCCCGCTGCCGCAAGTGAGGTGACCTTGGGGCGAGGCTTTGAGCGCTGATACGACGCAGGATGCTAGGAGGTAGAAGAGTACCCTGCCAGCTGGTAGCGCTTGGCTTAAATAAGGATTATTAATACTTTATCAAACGAAGAAAACTTTCCGACCTTAGACAGTTTTAATATTAGGTGATTATTAAGACGTTTCCCTGAGCTCTGTGCCTCATGCATGCATTGGTAACCTCAGGCTATGTAAAACTCCTATCTACTCGTATAAAAACTAGGTCCCTGTGACGTCACGTGGAGTGGCATCGCATGGGCGCCAATCTGGCCTCAGCGCTCAGAGCCTCGCCCCAAGGTCACCTCACTTGCGGCAGCGGGAACCAGCACGACTTCACACGGGAGTTTTCCCGTCATTCATACTTACCCGTCGCGCTTTCGCGCGCTTGAAATTTTTCACTTTTCGTTTAATCGCGAAAAATAGATATCGTCATTTAAAAATCTAAAAGCGTGAAATACGTACTCCAGGAGTTATAATCTTTCGATTTAGGCAATAAAAAAGTAATAGGAAACCACCCTATTGGAGCGTTGGATAGTCCCATGTCTCCATTGTGTCTTCTACTACCATCTATAACAGTGTGGCCGTGACTCACGGGTTGGAATTTGTCAGAAACGATTAGCATTTATCACACTCATTCATTCTGCTTTATGCCTATTCTTTTCGAAATGAAATCTTCAGCTATGTATATATTTAAATTTATTTATCACTCAGAAATAAGTAGTTAGATATTACTAATATTCACGTTTGACGATACAAGTTATCCAGTCAATGGATATTAATGCATAGGGTTGCATGGGCACCCCCTGACATCACTGAATCTGAAGCTGTTCTCTCTCTCTTTCTTCTCTGCAGGTGACGGTAGGTAATAATCGAGGGAGTGGATGGTCGGTGAAGACGCGAGCCGTGCAGTGAAAGTGAGTGATTGTGTGTAAGTGCCTGTGTAAATTTACAGTCCAATAGCCTGTTTTAATTTGCATCATATTCTACTCATTAGGACGCTGCATCGGCGGTGTTTAATAAGTGCATTGTGTGTTTTTTTTATTCGATACTCAAAGACTCGTTAGAACAAACCTGCCGCCTTCAACGTGCTGCTCTCCGAGGGTCTGGTTAGGCGAAGATCTGCCAATGATATGCATATATTTTTAATAGGCACCTACTCACCCTACCAATAGTTTCCAAGACCGCCATTTCACCTTCTCATCCAATACTTCCTCCTAGGCCGTCCTAGGTCAATCAATACTGTTAGCTCCGCAGCCCTACATCAGGGGCCTTCAATAATCAGGCGCACAAAATGAGAAGGAAAAGGAAAAAAATAAGCCCCTATCACCAAATTACCTTAAGCTACCCTTTCTTCCATGACAGCCAATGTGGTTATACTACAAGGCTTTGCTAAAATGAAGACGGACAATTAAGTTTCCTCAGCCATGAATTATTAACGGGATGCTTATGAAAAGTGGTTTTTTTCTGCGTTTTATTGAGATTTAATTCTTCACTAACCATATTTTTCTTTCGCATCAGAGTTTCCATCAGCAGTTACATGAATTACACGAAAAATAGCTGCATGAAATTATTCTAAGGCAAACAGTGCGCATTTTCAGTGTAACATATGGAGACGAGATATCTATTATATCAAGAAATTTGCTGAATGTTACGTTGAAATAAGTAGAATCCAATTATAATGGGGCATTCTTTTATTTAATCTACCGGAGTTTCTTCTTGCAATTTTTAGAGCAGTTTCGGTGCTGCATCTAATCTGCTACCATAAAAAAGGAATACTCGAATAAAATATATGGAACAGGTAAAGAAGGATGTGAAAGAGAAGTACGTAGCTATGAATATATTTGTGGACAGGATAATTAAGAAAAGATCTTGCATCGCACCAATCTTGGGATTGCTGTCCAGTGATGACGATGATTCAATCCTAAGTCGACCAGTAGGCCATATAAATGGAATAAATATTAGAAACAGAGTCTGCTAGAAACAGTACTATATGAAATCGTATTTTAAAAAAACATTTAACATAATACCAAAAACAAGAAACACTCAATATAAGACCAAGACATATGCACACGATATTTTGTCACATACCTGATAAAATACAAAGGATAAATGTAATGGGAATATTTCCTAAGATAATGTGTTTCTGGACAAATATATTTAAAAGATTAAGGTGAAAATCCTTGATCCCGGAGGAAGAGTGGAAAATCAGAGGACATCAGGTGGGTATGTAGATCATAGCTATAATTGAAAGAAACGATACAATTCAAATGAGAAAGCTGGATGGCTTGTAAAAGTCATAAAATATCAATGGTCAATGATATTCCTCAATCCTTCGCTGAGATGACCACCTAAAGTTTTTCAGCAAAAAAAAGTAATCTCAAGGATTTTCACAAAACTTATAGCAAATACGGATAAATAGTTTACAAAACTGGGTAGTGACGGGGTCTTCAGAGATAAACTCTGTATTTGTTATAAGTTTTGCCGTCGCGTTTTCGCGCACTGGAGAATTTTCACTTTTCATTTTATCGCGAAAAATAGATATCGTAATTTTAAAAATATAAAAGAGTGAAATACGTACTCCAGGAGTAATAATCTTTCGATTTAGGCATTAAAAAAATTATAGGAAACCACCCTATTTACTTCACCTCACTCTGTTTAGAAAAGAATCACTTGTATCCCCTCATATGCGATTCAGGGGATTTTGACGACCATTACCAGGGTCACTAGTATTTGTTGTACGCGACGCTATTTGCTGCACGCAACGTTGAAACGAAGCTCAATACTGTGTGCTGAGTTTATCGCTGAGGTAGTTAAGATAGAGATTTGAAAACGCATCCGTTGCTTTTGGAAACATGCAATGTCTAATTCAGTGCCAAAATAAAAAAGAATTCACTCTTAATTAATAGATCCATTTGGGATCTTGGGTGAACACCTTTTACTCTGTCAGAAAGAAATTATTTATCCAAGAAGACGCTATTGTGTTGAAGAATAAATTCTCTTTGGATGCAAAGAGCCTTTTCTAGATAGTTATTTCAGATTTAAATCTTGTTATGTTGTACTTTTAGCTCACAATGGAATTTCTGAATTAGTTATCAATAGTTTTTTTTTCTGGAGAACGGCGAAGACATATGGTACGTGGAATAGACGCAGTATTAACGCATAACTTCAGATTGAAAAATATTTTTGTTTATGCGTATCAGTATTTTCTCGGATCCCGCTGGCTATTTTCTTATTGACTAAGTAAATTAGGCATCAATTACCTTTTCACTTCGGCGGCTACACCACCGTTGCTGACAGCACCACGACTACTCCTGTTCTGCCCAGTTCTGCCATGCTCTGGCGGTAGCACTACAGTGAGTGACGTCACACGCCCGTGAACGGGACTTCTCTCTAGGTGGCTGAGGTAGTGTAGAATTTTTAACCTTACCATGAATGTGAAAGTATATTCTGTTTGCATGCGTAACGTTTTTATGATCGTGTGGTGCCCATGTGGGAATCTTATTGCATGATGAATGCTGGTGATTGATCACCGGCTGCCACACACCCTGCAAGTGTCTCACCGAGTATTATGAAAATTTCTCCATTTCGTTACACTTACCTGCGGCATTGCTTACCTCAATAGGTCCATTACTCAAATATAGTTTCCCTTTGACGTAATAATTGTAGAGCAGACCAATGGTGATGACGGTTTACTCTCCACCCTTCCTTCCTTACCCTTCCCTCATGGTGCAAATGACCTTATTGAAGCATTCGATCCCCTCCTCCAAGTACCATGCCGTTAAATAGGGTAGTTTCCTTCATCAAAGAAAACGAAAGGCATTGATTGCCTTTCGTTACCCACCATTATTATTCATATTATTATTAATAATATACTAATTATTTGGTTTTAGAAATATCGGTTTAGACGAATGGCAAGGGTCAATTTTATCCTCATTTGAAAAAGGGCAGATTGGCGCCCATGCGATTTCACTCCACGTGACGTCACAGGGACCTAGTTTCTACACGAGAGGATAGGAGTTTTACATCGTCTGAGGTTACCAAAGCATGCATGAGGCACAGAGCTCGGGGAAACATGTCTTAATAATTAACTATTAAAACTGGCTAAGGTCGGAAAGTTTTCTTCGTTTGATAAGGTATGAATAATCCTTATTTAAGCCAAGCGCTACCAGCTAGCATGGTACTCTGCTACCTGCTAGCATCCTGCGTCGTATCAGCGCTCAGAGCCTCGCCCCAAGGTCACCTCACTTGCGGCAGCGGGAACCTGAACGACGTCACGCGGAGTTTTACCCGGCATTCATCTGCTGGGGCAGTGCATACATGAGCACACATAAGTGTGCACTCATTTTGCAAAAAAAATAATTAGGGTAATACTGTCTAAAAATTACTATGCGCACTCATTTCCGTTGTTTGTGGCTCTAATTTTGTTGCCACTAGGGCATTTGTATTTATTCAAACTGCTTAAATTGTTTTTTGCCAGAAGCGGAAATATGCCGAGTGTAAGTGACAAATATAAATATAACTTAAGGAATGAGTCATTTATAGTTGCAAATAGACCCAAGTTAACTTTATATAAGCGCTGTTTTATTTACATGGGGCCAAAATTATTTCATTTACTGATCGCTAGAATTAAAAAAAATAAAGCCACAAATGTCACGTAGAGACTTGCTTTAGACTGGCTCTTCTCGCAAGAAACTGTTGAAAATTTATTTTAATGTTATTTATCTAAAACACTCATGTATCATTTACTGCATTATTATGTTTTTGACAGACATTTTGTTACTTGATGGTGGCTCAATTCTGGTCTTATACCTTGGAGACCACCTAAAGATCCTTCTCTTTTTTTTCATTGCATTAAAATGTAAAAACATAATGTAGGAGTAATAAATTATTATTATTATTCATACTTACCCGTCGCGTTTTCGCGCGCCTGAAAATTTTCACTTTCCATTTAATCGCGAAAAATAGATATTGTCATATAAAAACCTTAAAGCGTGAAATACGTACTCCAGTAGTAATAATCTTTCGATTTAGGCAGTAAAAATATAACAGGAAACCCCCCTATTTTTAATGGGAGACTTCTTTCTTTCCCGTATAAATCCGTAAGTCATGACGGCATAATATTTGAAATGAAACACAATCATTGTTTGTAAATAATCAATGTAAATCCTTTTTCCACTGCTTTAAATTTAAAACTTCCAATTTTTACAATTTTAATGGTAGTTATTTCTGCACATTCTGATTTTTATACATAGCACTATTTCAATTTCGCATATATATTCAGTACATAGTCAAAGGATTTTGGTTTGTCTGCTGAAACATTCCGAACAGGCATCACTGAAAGAAGAGAAAAACAGTGTTAGAGCTTATGGAGCTTTATTATGAAATTTTATTTCCAAAAAGACACCTCGTAGTAATTGAAGTGGATGGATTTTTTTCAAATTTATAATTTTTAATATTTTTTCTGACCTAGTATTTATTTGAAATTCTTTTTCTATTTAAAACTTTTTTTTTCATTTTTTGATATAAAATCGAAGATGTTGTCTTGTGGTTCCTGCTTCGCATTGGTTTCTGTTTCTGCTCTGTGACTACATCGTCACTGTGTAAATTCAACTTTGTTTTTTGAATGAATATATTATTTGTTATTATCAGGGATTGCAAATGAAACGAAACGAAAATATTTAATTTAGACCCGAAGGAAAACGAAAATACGAGGTGTAGGTTTAGACCCGTTTCCGCACAAAATTAAAAACACCAAGGAGTTCAGTTTCGACGCGTGGCGTAACTTTACTCTCAGGAAAAAGCATAATTTATCTAAACTCTGATGCTCACAGTTAGGTTTTAATTCCAGGAGTTGAGTGGAGTGGAATGAGAGGGAATAGAATCGACCCATTTCGTGACAGAATATAGAGAGGTTAAAACATTGAATTAAAAATCGAATGGTCAGTTTGCGTTCACCGTCCTCCTGTTTATGGTCAAAATATTAGTATCGCATGCAAATAATGGCGGTATGCCGAACCTCTACTTCTCCCAATCATACGTCGTACTCGGTGTCTTGGTAGAAACTAAACTGTTCGAAGGTGAAATACACCGTTCCTCCCGTGCGAAACATTATCTGTGTTAAGTTTCGTCCTAGAGGTTTGGTTTAGTTTCTACAGGTAGCAGTTGTACTCCGATTTTTTTCCACCCCGAATTTAGCTCCACGAGTTTAATTATATTTCGTTTCGCTCCCAGGAGTGAAACTATTGAAATTTATTGTTGTGACTTTCTTTTAGTTTTATTTACCATCCCTGGCTATAAATTTCGTCTCCTAAAATTTAATCTCACGCTCGCATCCTGAAAACGCGTGTTCGGCGTTGGCGGAAAGTCAAGTCGAAGCCAAGAGAGAGTATCACCCAGCCAGCCTACGGTGCATAAACGAGGCACAAACCAAAACCCGATACCTATGGCCTGAAAAAGCTGGCAGTAGAACCAGCAAATCTGGTGCCATAGGGTCGCCCGCTGACGCTGAATAAATTGATAGCACCATACCCCATCTCAGCAGCACTTGCTACGACTGAGATAGAGCGGAAAGTGTAACTGCACAAAATGCGGACGGACTGACATGCTAAAAACTTAACGTACCTATATAGATTCATTATCAAAGTGAAGCAGCTATAACGGAATAAGAAGAAGATAGCCGGAAATGTTGGTTTGAGTGAAGGCGGAATGTGTAAGACAGAATAGAGGAAGAGGATCGGATAATACTTATTGTATATCATAGATGCAGGGTTAGATTCATAACAATTCAAAGCCGAATTCAAAGTAGCGATGGCCTTTCACCAAGGAGAACCGAAACTTGGACGCCGGAAAGCTTGAAAAATTATTTAAAGAACCGCTTACCTCAGGAATAATTTCGATTCTGATCCAAAATTGGAAAACCCTTTTTTCTCCCAGATCATAGAGAACTGTTTTCCATTCGAAGGTAGGGGGTACTGGAGTTGTTAAGAGGTCTTCTGGCGTTGATATAGTGGACGGTGCTCGGATGGATGGGCAATTGGGCTCTGTCGGATCAGGGGATGCATCCATGGGATGTTGGCAATCAACTGGTTCCGGAATATCATCGTCAACGGGAACAGAATCCAAAGAAGCCGCCGTGATCGTCGAATATTGATTGTTCTCGTTATCGAAAATGTAGTCTTCCTCTTTCTCCTCTTCCACCATCTTCTCCTTTTTCACACACGAGCCTGAAGTACGAATTCAACAGTTGAGGAGGTTGTTCTCGGAAGCTATGATATTTACAATTTTTAAAAAAATTAAAAAATACACCCTACCACATGTATTTCATCGGCATAATTCGATTTTATATTTTATAAAATTCAAATTGACAATCAAATTTTAATTCTAGTAGTTATTGCTTTGCTGGTCTATGCACACGCAAAAATTGATTTCAACTGGAAGTTGATAGTTTTTTAGGCAAATATCAGGATAGAAGTTCGAGAAAACGTTGGAATCACGATAAGAACTAAGTTTAGTCGCACCTACGCATTTTTTTATTTGTTGTCCGATTCCGGAATATGTAAGCAATATCATTTATACGCAACACATCCCTAATGTCCCAAACATATATAATAACAATATCATTTAAATCAAATTTATGCCTTTAGTCCTTGACTTTTTCTTAAATGGTCCATATATTTTCACTATTATTTTTTTTCTTTGTATGCTCCCCTGAAGGTATGAAAAATCACGTGGAAATATTCGTCAAGGAAATTATAATATAGTTTCGTACACAAATTATTTTTTGTATATCATTTTCGTTGCGCGCCTGTAGTAACCAAAAGTAACTCTCTTATATCATAACTCCTGGAATAAGAATCATAGATGCCGTTACTAAGAAGAAAGGCATCAAATCTTTAAAATATATTTTTCTACTCTCCGTTAAAAATGCTATATTCAATTTGTGGACTAAAATATAGCATAAGAAATTCATTTCGATCCATTCAACGGAAGGAATTCGATTTAACACTCACATAGCAGCCCCATTACGCTGTGTTTTCACTTTCGACAACTCACGGACGTCGTCTTACTCTCGTGAAGTCTTCAGCAGATGTAACATAAGGCAAAGGATGCGTTTTCAAATCTCTCTCTTCACTATATCTGCAATTAACTAAGCACACCGTAATGAGCTTCGTTTCAACGTTGCGTACAAAGAGTGTCGCGGACAACGAATGCTGGTTACCCTAGTAATGGTCGATAGGATCCTCTTAAGCCATTGTTGCTCCGTTGAGTATTGAGTAATCACGCTGTATTGCGATTCTATTAATGCAAGCCTGTTACATTGTTACGGAATGTAAATATTTCTATCGGAAAGAAGAATTCTTTTATTTCAAATCCTCTAAATGTGCAGATTAGCAACTCAGTGTAACTGGTTTACGCAATTTTTTCCAGCATACAAATACAACATAAAACCTTTATTTTGAAAATTATCCACTTATCGTATGCCAAAGAATCACCCAACCTTGTAAAATTGTACTGCCCGTGTTTCATAATTATTATTACAGTATTCTACCGATTAAGGTATGCTTCCATGGAGTACTAAAGAAGTGATCTGGGAGCCTCCCTTTCCTTCCAGCGCTACCATCTTCAATTTACTGTAAGGCCTACTCCCTTTCAATCTAACTAAAACCCTATTCTTTTCCTTCGCCTCCCTCGTTTCCCTAACATTCTACCCACTGACACCATTTTTAACATCCCCTCCCCGCTAACTATTCGCTCCATCCATATTTTCTGTCACCTCCGTACCTCATCTAAAAACTGCGTCTCCTCGACAACCATATCCAGCAGTTCATCGTTCCTTTTCCTCTCCGTCCATTTCACCCTCTCCATTCATCTCCATACCCACATTTCGAATGCCTCCAATCTTCTCTCGTCTCCATTCCTCAATGCCCACGTTTCCGCACCGTAGATCAAACTTTTCACTAACCTTTTCTTTAAACTCTTACATAACGATCCTCTCAGAAGCTCCTTCCCGATCATGAACTCCTCCTTTGCTAATGCAATTCTCTTCCTAATGTCCTTACTACTGTATCCGTTTTCCTCTAACGTACTGCCTAAATAGTTGAACTGCTCAACCTGCTCAAGTTTTTCGCCACCCACTTTTATCTTAAGTCTCACATTCCTCGCTCCAGATGCTTTACAAAACCGCATAACCTTAGTTATCTTGTGATTAATCCTCATCCCATACTCCTCGCAACGCTCGTTTAACGCACCCAGTAGAGCCTGAATCCCCCTCGCTGACTTGCTAATGAACGCCTGATCATCCGCGAATCTCATTGATTTGAACATCATTCCTCCCACTTTTTTTCCAGTTTCTAACTCATCCCAGGCTTCCCTTACCATATCTTCAGTGTACACGTTAAAGAGCAGCAGCGGAAGAGGATATATCCTCCCTTTATCCATTTCCCTTTTGATATTTTCTAACTTCACATCCCTAGTCATTGTCCTCACATTCCATGTCCCTACATTTATAGCCGACTTCTTCTTCTCCATACTCTTGGTCTTCTTCTCTTCTTTCTTCATTGCTGCTACTGCTGGTGATGATGATAAGCCTCGCGAGTATTTCGCATGTTCACGACCCCGAGGACCTTGCCGACCTCGCTGCCGTGCCCGACACCCGCCGTTTGCGGACGGGTCCCGGACGATGAGATTCCGAGGCTCATTTGGTAGTACTTCATGTTTTCAGGGAAGAGGTAGTTGGTTGGGTTTCCCCACTTCCATAGCCGCAGTGTTTTTCAAGCGTCACCATAACGTGGACTACCTTTCGTCTGGCTCCTACCCTTCGACCTATCTGGCATGGATGGCCCTACCGGGAATAATTTAGAATTAATCCCGCCAGTGCAGCTGTATGGGTAATAGAAACGTGCAAGCCTTTCCACCGCGACAAGGTAGTAGCTCAAGGGAAAGGTTATTGTGGTAAGCACAGGATTTTTACGAAGCAAATATTATACAATATAATTAAAGGAGTACGTAAATAAATAATTATTTCCTTTATGTATGACTAACACGTGATTTTTCATTTCTTTAGGGCAGCATAGTGAGGAAAAAAATACATTGAAAACATGAATCCTGTTTAGAAAAAGTCTTGGACTAATACATTTACATTGGGAATAAGTTATGTATATGGATGCTGTTGTATGAATTGCGTATTATGATATTGTTTGCTTCATTTACGGAATCGGAAAGCAAATAAGTAAGTGCGATGGTGTGACCAATTTTGGTTTTTATCGTTTTTCAAATGCTTTCTCCAACCCTACTTCAGACATTTGCCAAAAACCTTTCATATTCCAGTTGAAATTATTTTTTTCGTGAGCGTAGACCAGGACTGAAACATCAGTCATGATAAAAATACTATTCTCAAGTGCAAATTCTAGAAAATATAAAATTGAAATCGTAATGCCGATGATATACAGAGAGAAGGGTATTTTGAAATTTATATGAACTAAAAATAATAATAATAAATTATCACTCGTACACTATGTTTTTACATCTTAATACAATGAAAAAAAGAGAAGAAGTTTTAAGTGGTCTCCAAGGTCATAAGACAAGAATTGAGCCACCATCAAGTAACAAAATGTCTGTCAAAAACATAAAATGCAGTAAATGATACATGAGTGTTTTAGATAAATAACATTAAAATAAATTTTCAACTATATCTTGAGAGAAGAGCTAGTTTTTTGCAAGTCTTAGCATTACATTTTAGGTTTTATTTTTTTTAATTCTAGCGGGCAGGAAATTAAATATCTTTGGCCCCATATAAAAAAAGCAGCCTTTATATAAAGTTAACTTGGGTCTTATTGCTACGATAAATGACTCCTTAAATTATATTTATATTTGTCATATCAACTCGGCATATTTCCACTTCTGGCAAAAAACAATTTCAGCACTTTGAATAAATACAAATGCCTTAACGGTAGCAAATTTAGGGCCACAAACAATGGAAATGAGTGCTCATGGATCACTCTCGAACGTGATTATAAGAATTGTAGACTGTATATTACGAATTACTATTACAATTATTCGATCAAAGTCGAGCATTCCTGTAGCATACCACTCACCGATCCGGCTAGGGCGCGGGCAGGCCGATGGCTCCGTCTCCCAAGGTTGCTCTTCGATCATGCACGTAGGAAGTTCATAGGGCGACTCCTCACTGTGTACTGCAACTGTCATCGCCTCCCGAGGTGATGACTATTATATACAACTGTTCATTAATTGATGCTTCAGGGTCGTGTGGGAAAAAGGAGAAGATAGTGGGAGAGGAGGAGGTGAAAGACTACCTCTTCGATGCCGAGAGGAATCAAGATTCGACAATCACGGCTTTATCCTTGGATTCTGTTCCTGTTGACGAGGATTTTCCGGTGCCAGTTGATTGCCATCACCCCATGGGTGCATCCCCTGATCCGATAGAGCCAAATTGCCCATCCATCCTACCATTGCCCACTAAATCAACGTCAGAAAACCTCTTAACAACTCCGGTACCCCCTTCCTACGGATGGAAATCAGTTCTTTATGATCTGGGGCAAAAAAGGATTTTCCAATTTTTGGATCCGAATGGAAATTACTCCTGGGGTAAGCGGTTCTTTAAATAATTCTTCAACTTTTACGGTTGTCCAAATTTCGCTCCTCCAAAGTAAAATGCCATCGCTACGTTGAATTCGGCTTTAAAATTTTATGAATCGAACACTGCATCACTAATATACAATATTTATTATACCACCCCTTTCCTCTATTCTGTTTGACTACATTCCGCCTTCACATTCTATTTTCTTCATTAATTGCTTCACTCTGACTTTGAGTCCCTAATTGAACATAAGGTTTTTAGCGTGTCAGAATGTCCGCATTTTTGCAGTCACACTTTCCGCTTTATACCAGTCGTAGCAAGTGCTTCTGAGACGGTTAACGGTGCTATCCATGCTCATTTCTTACTTAGCCACAATTCAGTAATTCGGCTTTTTGTAAAATTCGACCTTAAAACATGCAAAAACAGTCCAAAGATCGCCTGTCCACAAAATGGGAGACAAACAGTGGCATAACACAACTAATTCCTCTCTCTCCACTGCAGTGTCTCTACTTTGCAAAATTATTGCAATCAGCAACATTTGCAAAACTGTAACAATCAACAGCGCATCAACGATAGGCGACAAGGCAGCGATCGGGATCGCAGCGGAGTCAACCTGGCTGTGGACGGGCAGGTTGGCACCGCAAACAACATATTGTAATATAACTTTTTATGATATTTCTTGGAGTAGGTATAGGTCAATGCAAACCAAGTTATAGCCAACGTTTCGATTTATTTAAAATCATCCTCAGGGCTATGAAAGAGAAAGCATGAACAATATAAAATACAAAGACGACAACGATATACAATATTTTTGCATTGAAATGTTGCGATTGCGTTTTTCATACATTAATATTATTTAAAGTATACACATACATATATAAGAACAGAATAGAATGCACAAAAGATTTTGACATACCTCTTAACTTTGTACATATTTATTGATGTTGTGTTACTAAGGTATTGCCACACCTAGTTTACCATCAATTTTGATTGATTAAATAAAAATAAATTTTACTGAGGTTATCAATGTCTGTTTTTTTATTACAACTGTTTTTTTGTTTTTGATGTGTAAACCATTTCTTTGAAAAGTCTTTTTTTCAATATAATCTCATTATCTAAAATTTCGGCGTTGTCAAAATCAAAAACATGGCCATTACTTATATTGTGGCTAGCAAGAGCACACAGTGTTATACCACCTTTCACTGTTGATTTGTGTTGCGAAATCCTATTTTTTAAATATTGTGGTGTTTGCCCCATATAGCAAGTGTTACAATCGAGACATGAAATTTTATATTTCATGTTACTTTTCAGATTTTTAGGGGTTTCAGATTTTAATTTTGTGTATAGGAGCTTGTTTAGAGTGTTATGATTTTCGTGTGCAATTTTATAATTTATTTTTTTAAACAGGTACCTTCGTAATTTGTTCAGATAATTTACCAATATAGATGATGCCACGGTATGAGGAAGTTGTATTTGATGAATCTTTTTTGTTTAGTGAATTTTGAGCATGTGAAAATATAGCGTTGTTTTTGTGAAGTATAGAATGTATAAGTTATTTTGGAAAATGATTTTTCATCAGAATATCTTCGATTATATCAAGGTTTTTTTCGTGAAATATGTTATCGCTCAAAATCAGAGCTCTAAATTTTAGTGCAAGTGCTACATTTATTTTATGTTTAAGAGGGTGATGTGATTGGAAATTTAGAAATCTGTCCGATTTGTGTGGTTTCTTCCACCAATCTACCTGAATGGATCCATCGTGATTTCTAATAATTAGCATATCAAGAAATGATAGAGTATTATTTTTTCACATTCTATTGTAAATTGCAATTTAGGGTGGAAACTATTAAAATAATTTAAAATGGTGTCCTCTTTGATGTCATTAGGATAGGCTAAATATAAGTCATCCAAAAACTTGTAAATGAAAGGAATTTTGAAAGGCAATCTAGTGGTTATATTGTCTAAGAGATGGTTCAACGTCAGATCAGCTAAAATAGTCGCTACTGGGGAACCCATGGGAACTCCATTTTTTGTTTGATACTGACGGTCCTTATATTGTAAATAGCCTTGATTGACAGTAATATCATACAAATCAAAGAATTCATCCTTGCTTAATACTGTATGATCAGATATTAAAGGCCAATTTTCTATAATAATGTTATTTAATAAAGTAAATAGAGATTTAACATCTAGAGAGCATAGTTAATGATTTAAGGGAATCGTTTGTTGTTTAATTTTATTATAAAAATGAAATGAATCTTTTAAGTTATATTTGTCTGAGGATAGATTCTTAAGAATGCTTGCGAGGAATTTGGCACGTTAGTATATGCATACTCGCCATTAGAGCCTTCTAATTATGTTTCTGCTTCCTACGAGAGGAGTGGGGGAGTTGAGGTTGCTGGCCGTTGGCTACAAAAACGGCAATGTTTCTTCTGAATGTTATAACGAAGGTTCTTACGCTGATAATTAAATCTTCAAATTTCTCTAGTTTTTCTTATGCGTCAACTAGATTTTCGACGAACCGATCCGTTTGTTACCCTGCCAGCGAAATAAGGTCAACGGTGACGGCGTGAGTCATTCAATCAATTTCCACACCAAACGATCGTTCCATTGAGGTTAGTCCATGACTCACCACAACAAGCTACCATGAAGTTTATTGAGATTTAATTGCACCTATTTGACGTTGCTGGTGTTTCAATATTATTTTCCTGAAAAAAAAACTTTAAACTAAAACTTTAAAATCAAAAAAGATCAATCACTACAAAAGTTTGTAGATTAATGCATGGATATTTTCTCAATTTTTGGATACTTAAATTTTTTCTTTTTTTATTTCTGGCTCGGTTATGTACCGTAAGCATGGCCGGTGATGCTCTCTGCTTTAATCACTTTTGGCTTTGTCTTTACTTTCCGCCAAAGCCGAACACTCGTCGTCAGGACGTGGCCACGACATTAAATTTGAGGAGAGGAAAATTATATATAGGAGTGGCGATACTTGATTCTGCGTATCAGGGAATCCATATCAATCCAGAAAACACACATTTATCATTCACAGTCCCTGGACAGGATTGATCCACGAGAAAGACAAACATTGTGAAAAATCCACCCAGCCGGCGGTATATAAGCGAGGTAGAAACCTCACGATGCCATCTTCGATTTAATATCGAAAAAAAATAATCGATAAAAAAATCAAAGAAAATACCACTTCAGAAAGAATATAAAAAGCCAGCATTTGAAAAAAAAATGAATGCATGAATATAATATATTTTTGGGATCAATTGATTTTTGTTAATTTCAAACTATTAGTTTTAAGTATCTATAAGCTTGTAATCCACTTCACATCAGCAAAATTTCATCACCGTCAACAATACACTTGTGCGATTTCTATAAAGTGTCTGATTGGGATAAGACATGGCGTCACTGGAATGGCGAAATTTAACGCGCGTTCGTCACGTACATTTCTTGCGCGCACGCCGACACCACGACCTGAAAACACTTTTAGGAAAGCCAGCGAAAATGCTTTCCGCAAGCCAACAAACGCGAAAGAAATCCCGAAAAAATACTGATATTTTCTTTATAAAATCGATGATTACGATTGACTAAGGTTTAAACAATCGATCCATCGAAAGAGGGTCGAGTTGGTTATCCACTACACAACCTTTTCCACAGTCCCTTGTTTCTGTTTCAATTCCTCGTCCGTCTTGAAATAAGCCCGTCCTAACCTTTCCCTTAATTTTCTGTTACGCTCCATTGGTGATTTTTATTCATCTATTATTCCTCCCATCAATTTCTTATTTCTCACTCTTCCTCCACCCCTATCCTTACATCTCAAGAGCATATTCTCCATCTTACTCTCTGTAAGATGTAAGTACTCTAAGTAAGATTCAAAAGAATATTAGGAAAGAGCGATGACAAAGTGAGAGAAATTAACTACTTCTCACTAGTTAGACCCCATTTATAATACGCTTCCAGTGTTTGGGTTCCTCATGAAAAAGGCTTAATAACAGAATTAGAACGCGTTCAAAGAAGGTCTGACAGGTACGTGAAAGTTCGTTACGATAGTCATGTTAGTGTAACTGATCTCTTAGATAAACTCGGGTGGTAATCTATGTCAGACTGTAGATTGAAGAATAGACTAAACCTTTTGTGTAAATTCCAGAGCACAACCTTTTCTAACGCAATTAGCCATATCTTACGGACGCCAGCATACGACGGAAGATCTGTAATTCTCTGGGTTATTTCTCTTTCCCTTTTAAAACATTGAAACAACCTTAGCCACATTCCAATCTTTTGGGATTTCAAGTTTTTTCCATGTCAAGTTTTCTTATTTGCATGGATGTACCTCCATATTTTATTACCTCTGATTCGATTCCATTTATTCCTGCAGATTTCCTATTTTTTGCCTTACTCATACCATATTCGAGTTCTTTCAAGTCAATAAGGTCTACACCTATCGTTTCATCTGGAGTATTGATCGTGTCATCTAATGTCGGATCATGCCATAGTATCTTGTAATGTTCCATCCATTCTTCCTTCAGTACAACATTTAGTTAAGCAGTATCTTTCTATGCTTGTTGAGATGTTTCATATTTTATATGCTTTTTGTTATCTACCATGAAAATCACTCCTTACACCACTTATAAATCTATCCATTGATATCATATGTGCCTTCCTTATTATTGCTTTCGTGCAGTTTCTAAGGTTGTGATATTTTTCTTACGTTTCCTCTGTTTTTCCCTGTAGCTATTCCTTGTATGCTTTGTTTTTATTTTCAATGGCCTGTGCCATCCCTTCGCTCCGATTTTTAAACCTCGTTACCGTTTATTTTTATTTCTGATGCCCAAAACTTCATAAGCTATTTGTAGAAAAGCTTTCTTAAGATTTTCTCATTCCTTATTGATATCATGGTCTGGTTTTATCTGTTCGAGCAGTTGATTTTGTTCAGTTTTCGAATACTATTCGAGATTGTAGTTAGATTAGTTGATTGATACTAATTCGAGACTGTTGAATCGATAGCGTCAGAAGTTCGTTTTATCCACGATAGCCAAGAGATTATATCGGCAGTTTTGGCGTTTACTAAATGGGTAGTTCACCTGCAGTAAAGGCGACTCACTTATGCATTCCTTAACGCAATAATCTGAATTTTAATTCTATCTAACAGCATGCTCTGTGTACTTTAGCTCCATAGGCAGATTGTCTTAACGGGTAGTGTCATGGTCACCTAGAGAGTAGGCCCGATCACAAGCGATGGCTGAGGTTCTGACGTCACCACGAGAAGTGCTGTGTTTTTCCGGCTACCATTGGAGAACACTTTGTTTACGAGTGTATTTACGTTACGTTTTACCAAATTTTGGGGATTTTTGCGGTGTTAGTTGGTGAAAATTGAAGTTTCTGAGGATAGTGAAGTTTCCTTTGTTCTTGAATATCAATCATTTGCTGGGCTTCAGAAACGTGTATTTGTTAGGCATATTTGTTTAAAGTTCATTTCACGTGTGTAGTGCCGGGATACGAAGTAAACTTTAGGAGTGGACCTCAAGTTCAAGTTGGTAGCTTTCCAAATATCTGACTTGAACTACAAACTTGAACTTCAGTTCAAGTAAGATATTTGGAAAGCTACAAACTTGAACTTCAGGTCCACACCTAAAGTTCAAGTTTGTAGCTTTCCAAATATCCTGAGTTGAAAAAGAGTCTATTTGGGGAATAAGAAGAGACAATTTCACGTCCACTATAAACAGTAAGGTATGTACCCTTTCTCGCTGTAATTATTTGGATGTAATTTCTAGCTAGATGTGGCTTGGGGAAGTTGACAGTACTAAAAGTAGTGATTTACATATGAAAGCGGCAATTCAGTTGGAAGCTCTTGTATTTTAGCTGTATTTTTTTATTATTTTGTTCAGTAAACGTGAGGTGGAAGGAGTTTCTGGGAATTATAATATAGCAGCCAAGTATATAGTATACAATATTCTTTCTTATCTTGCCCTCTGCTGTGTTATGCGTCTGAAACTCAATAAGACAGTGCTTATTAAAGTATACTTTTGTAAGTTGGAGTTGCAAAGCAATTTGAATTATTTACGCGATAAGTTATGTACTTGGGTATTTTCGATGAAACTACTAGAGTCTTTTATTTTGGCACAGTACCTTACATTACGGGGGAAAGCACATAAATTTTTAGGGTTCTTGAAATTTCAGCGTATGTATCATTTCGTAAGACCAACGATGTTTACTTGATAAACTGCATGGAAAGCATCTAATCATGAGAAATTCCACGAGTCTCGTTAGAAACGTATATAGTTTTTATTTGTGTGTGTGAACCACCGTGTATGAAAATATGCGTTTTTCTCCTACGACTGGTGCAATGAATTGTAATTTACCTGTTCCCGGCTTTCATCATCTGAAATTATCTTATGGCCTAGTTTTAAATAAAAAAATCGTCAAGCTATATAATGATCTCATATATTCACTGGCCTAGTCATTAGATATCTGTCATGGAGAAATGCCTAAAATTAAAAATGAAATAACTACGCAGTAATTTACATGGCATTTTCTTATTTATTAATTTTAGTGGTGTGAGCTTCACTTCACAGCGAGTGACATCAGAAAAGAATCTGTGGCCTTCCGGGAGAAGATGGGGAAAATAATTCGTGTTGAATTAAAGGTGCCCAGATTGGAGGAAGGTGTCATTTCTTCATTTCAAACTATCATCTAGAAGACAGAATGACATAGTGGTGGAAGTGAAAAATAGGACTTAGGTGGATTTGTTTTTTATAAGTGGATGATGTGACAATGGACATTCGTCGGAAACACTATTGAAGATATTTACTGTGGCTTTTGCCAGTGCTCATTTAAAATAAATTTTGTTCAAACGAGAATACCAGCATTTGTTTCACCAAATTAGTTCATGGTGATAAAAGAAAATTTCAGGCATGATTGTGATTGACTAATGAAAATAAAAAAATTGCATTTTATTTCTGTTTTTTTTTCTTTCCTGCAACCAAAATTCCTTGTGGTGATTACTTCATGCATGTTAAGTATGATCTGAGGTGTGTTTTAAGAGATGTCGTGTTCTTTATACAAATGTTTATGCTGGTGATTTGAATCATCTGCTCATCCCAAATAATATTTCAAATACTTAAGCACCTGGGACAAGTAGGATTTATTAGCCGAGGCTGGACTATAAGTAAATTTTGGCTTGCATTTTGATGCATTCGATAATAATAGTAGATGATGTTTCAACGATCTTATTATTCACAAATAAATATAATTGAATGTCTTCTTTCGTCAGGCTTTAGGGTAAGATTTTCACAGCCCATGGGCTATGCAAGGTCTAATTCAGAGCCAAAATAAAAAAGAATTCAATCATAATTAATAGATCCATTTGGGACCTAGTGTGAACACCATTTACTTTGTCAGAAAGAAATTATTTATTCAAGGTGATGCTTTTGTGTTGAAGAATAAATTCTCTTTGGATGCAAAGAGCCTTTTCTAGATAGTTATTTCAGATTTAAATCTTGTTATGTTGTACTTTTAGCTCACAATGGCATTTGTGAATAGTTTTTCTTCTGGAGAACGGCGAAGTCATATGGTACGTGGAATAGACGCAGTATTAACGAATAACTTCAGATTGAAAAATATTTTTGTTTATGCGTATCAGTATTTTCTCGGAACCCGCTGACTATTTTCTTATTGACTAAGTAAATTAAGCATCAATTATCTTTTCACTACGGCGGCTACACCACCGTCGCTGACAGCACCACGACAACTTCTGTTCTGCCCAGTTCTGCCATGCTCTCTCTGGGGCACTTCATTTTTATGTGTTAATTGATGGTGTCCTAACAACCCCTACCAAACGCCTTTTAGGCGGCTTGCGGGGTAGTAAGTAGATATAGATGTAGAATACAATGAGGGGTAGAATGTCAAAATTCACCTTAATATTTTTTTTACCAGCATGAACAGGCTGATATATCTGCAGGGAAAGCATAGTTATGAATGCAGGATAATTAAAACTATTTTTTCAATGACCTTCTACTTTTCCTCCTGTAATACTTGCATCTTATTCAAAGATAGTGTGTGACAATATTGTAATTCCCATTTGCACCCATCTCTTCGAGTAAGTGGGATTATTTCTACCAGCTAAAAAAATAGACTAATAAATGAATGGTAATCATTTTTATAATAATTTAGCCCACATTAATCTATGCATGCAATTACTTACGATTCACTAAAATAAGGCTTACTTAGTGTTTCGAATTTACTCTTTAGGGACTCAATACTGGCTTTTCTGAAATGACTATTCGTGAAATTTTTTATTGTAAACTGGACGAAAATTAGGATATCATGATTGTGCTCTCTGATATGACCATGGGAAACTCATGCATTTGTTTCTGCGGCAATATGGCGGATAAGGCGAAGTATTCCAAGTAGACTTCCGTCGAAGTTTTGACGCTGTGATTAAACCTTCATCGCTCGATTCACTTTGTTATATACTGAATACAACCCCAAGCCTATTATTCATTCCATGAGTAACAGGGAAAGGAAATCGAGTTCAATTAATATAACACAGTTATTTTTTTAAAAGTACCTTTACAAATTATCCTTTGAAAATAGTCATGACGGCATAGGTAATATTTGAAATGAAACACAATCATTGTTTGTAAATAATCAATGTATTTCCCTTTTCCCCTACTTTAAATTTAAAACTTCCAATTTTTACAATTGTAATGGTAGTTATTACTGCACATTCTGATTTTTATATATTGCACTATTTAATTTCACATACATATTCAGTACATACACAAAGGATTTTGGGTTGCCTTCCGAAATATTCCGACCTGGCATCACTGAAATAAGAAAAAAAAACAGTGTTAGAGCTTATGAAGCTTTATTAAAATTTAATTTCCAAAATGACGCCTCGTAGTAATTGAAGTGGAAGAATTTTCTCTTGCGTCCAATTAATGCAGTGATTTTTTTCAAATTTATACTTTTTAATATTTTCTCTGACCTAGTATTTATTTAAACTTCTTTTTCTATTATAAACTTTTTGCATTTTTTTATATGAAATCGAAGATGTTGCCTTGTGGTTACCGTTTCGTTAATATACCTTAGGCTGCTCTGTGATTGTTTTCCCATGGAGGATTATTTTCGAGGCACAGTGAAGGAGAACTTCATCGTCACTGTTGAAATTCAACTTTGTTTTTTGAATGAATATATTAAATGTTCTTATCAGGGATTGAAAATGAAACGAAACGAGAATGTTTCTTTTAGACCCGAAGGAAAACGAAAATACGAGGTTTAGGTTTAGTTTCGTTCCCGCAAAAAAATTAAAATCACCAAGGAGTTTAGTTTCGACGCATGGCATAACTTTACCAACTGGAAAAAGCTTAATTTATCTAAACTCTGATGCTAGCAGTTAAGTTTCAATTCCAGAAGTTGAGTGGAGCGGGATGAGAGGGAATAGTATCGACCCATTTTGTGACAGAATATAGAGAGGTTAAAACATTGAATTAAAAATCGAATGGTCAGTTTGCGTTCACCGTCCTCCTGTTTATGGTCAATATATCGCATGCAAATAATGGCGGTAGGCCGAACCTCTACTTCTCCCAATCATACGTCGTACTCGGTGTCTTGGTAGAAACTAAACTGTTCGAAGGTGAAATACGCTGTTCCTCCCGTGCGAAAAATTATCTGTGTTAAGTTTCGTCCTAGAGGTTTAGTTTAGTTTCTACAGGTAGCAGTTGTACTCCGATTTTTTTCCACCCCGAATTTAGCTCCACGAGTTTAATTATATTTCGTTTCGCTCCCAGGAGTGAAAATATTGAAATTTTACTGGTTGTTACTTTCTATTAGTTTCATTTACCATCCCTGGTTATAAATTTCGTCTCCTTAAATTTAATCTCGCGGTCGCATCCTGAAAACGCGTGTTCGGCGTTGGCGGAAAGTCAAGTCAAAGCCAAGAGAGGGTATCACCCTGCCAGCCTACGGTGCATAAGCTGGGCACAAACCACAGCCCGATACCTATGGCCTGAAAAAGCTGGCAGTAGAACCAGGAAATCTGGTGTCGTAGGGTCGCCCGCTGACGCTGAAGAAATGACGCTAAAGAAATTGATAGCACCATACCCCACCTCAGCAGCACTTGCTACGACTGAGATAGAGCGGAAAGTGTAACTGCACAAAATGCGGACGGACTGTCATGCTGAAAACTTAACGTACCTATATAGATTCATTATCAAAGTGAAGCAGCTATAACGGAATAAGAAGATAATAGCCGGAAATGTTGGTTGGAGTGAAGGCGGAATGGTGTAAGTCAGAATAGAGGAAGAGGATCGGATAATACTTATTGTATATCATAGATGCAGGGTTCGATTCATAAAAATTCAAAGCCGAATAGAAAGTAACGATGGCATTTTACCAAGGAGAAGCGAAACTTGGACAACCGTAAAGCTTGAACAATTATTTAAAGAACCGCTTACCTCAGGAATAAAATCGATTCTGATCCAAAATTGGAAAACCCTTTTTTCTCCCAGATCATAGAGAACTGTTTTCCATTCGAAAGTAGGGGGTAGCGGAGTTGTTAAGAGTTCTTCTGGTGTTGATTTAGTGGACGGTGTTCGGATGGATGGGCAATTGGGCTCTATCGGATCAGGGGATGCACCCATGGGATGATGGCTTTCAACTGGCACCGGAATATCCTCCTCAACAGGAACAGAATCCAAGGATGTCGCCGAGATAACCGATTCTTGATTCTTCTCGGTATCGAAAATGTAGATTTCCTCCTTCTCCTCTTCCACTGTCTTCTCCTTCTTCACACACGAGCCTGAAGTACGAATTCAACAGTTGAGGAGGTTGTTCTCGGAAGCTATGATATTTACAATTCTTAAAATAAATTAAAAAATACACCCTACCACATGTATTTCATCGGTATATTCGATTTAATATTTTATACAGTTCACACTTGATAATCATGTTTTAATTTTAGTAGTTATTGCTTTGCTGGTCTATGCACACGCAAAAATTGATTTCAACTGGAAGTTGATAGTTTTTTAGGCAAATATCAGGATAGAAGTTCGAGAAAACGTTGGAATCACGATAAAAACTAAATTTCGTCACACCAACGCACTTACTAATTTGTTATTCGATTCCGGAATTGAAGAAAACAATACCATTTGTTTACCATAAGTTATCCCTTATGTCCCAAAAAATATCATTTAAACCAAACTTATGCCCTTAATCCTTGACTTTTTCTTAAATGGCCCATATTTTCACTATTATTTTTTTTTCTTTGTATGCTCCCCTGAAGGTATGAAAAATCACGTGGAATCTTCACCAAGGAAATTATAATATAGTTTCCTACACAAATTAATTTTTGCACAACATTTTCGTTGCGCGCCTGTGGTTAACACAATAACTCTCTTATATAATACCTCCTGGAATAAGAATCATAGATGCCGTGACTTAATAAGGAAAGCATCAAATCTTTGCTAAATCTTTTTTTGATCTGCGTTAAAAATGCTGTATTCAATTTTTGGACTAAACTATAACGTAAGAAATTCATTTCGATCTATTCAACGGAAAAAATTCTATTTAACACTCACATAGCAGCCCCATTACGCTGTGTTTTCACTTTCGACAACTCACGGACGTCGTCTCACTCTCGTGATGTCTTCAGCAGATGTCACTGTAAGCAAAGGATGCTTTTTCAAATCTCTCTCTTCACTATATCTGCAATTAACTAAGCACACCGTAATGATCTTCGTTTCAACGTTGCGTACAAGTAGTGTTGCGGACAACGAATGATGGTTACCCTGGTAATGGTCGACAGGATCCTCTAAGGCCATTGTTGCTCCGTTGAAAATTGAGTAATCACGCGGTTTTGCGTGACTTTTAATGCATGACTATTACATTGTTTCGGAATGTAAATATTTTTATCGGAAAGAAGAATTCTTTTATTTCAACTCCTCTAAATATACAGATTGGCAACTCAGTTTTGCTGGTTTCCGAAGTTTTTTTTTCCAGCATTCAAATATAACACAAAGCATTTATTTTGAAAATTTATCGACTTATCATGTGCCAAAGAATCACCCCAACTTTTGAAATTGTACTGCCCGCATTTCATAATAATTACAGTATTTTACCGATTAAGGAAGGTCTCAATGGCTGGGCAAGTGATCTGGGCCTCCCTTTCCTTCCAGCGCTACCATCTTCAATTCACTGTAAGGCCTACTCCCTTTCAATCCATCTAAAAATCCTATTCTTTTCCTTCACCTCCTTCATTTCCCTAACATTCTACCCACGAACACCATTTTCCCCTCCCCGCTAAGTATTCGCCTCATCCAAACATTCTGTCTCCTTCGTACCTCATCTAAAAGCTGCCCCTCCTCGCCAACCATATCCAGCACTTCGTCGCTCCTTATCCTCTCCGTCCATTTCACCCTATCCATTCTTTTCCATACCCACATCTCGAATGCCTCAAATCTTCTCTCGTCTTCTTTCCTCAATGTCCACGTTTCTGCACCGTAGATCAAACTCTTCAATAACCTTTTCTTTACACTCTTACATCCTCTCATAAGCTCCTTGCTGTTCATGTATGCCTCATTTGGTAATGCAATTCTCTTCCTAATGTCCTTACTACTGTATCCATTTTCCTCTAACGTACTGCCTAAATAGTTGAAATGCTCAACCTGCTTCAGTTTTTCACCACCCACCTTTATCTTAAGTCTCACAGTCCTCGCTCGAGGTGCTATACAAAACCGCATAACCTTAGTTTTATTGTAATTAATCCTCATCCCATGCTCCTCTCAACGCTCGTATAACGCATCCACTAGAGCCTGAAGCCCCCTCACTGACTGGCTAATCAACGTCTGATTATCCGCGAATCTCACTGATTTGAACACCTTTTACCAGTTTCTAAGAGGAAGCTGGTAGGGTTTCCCCACTTCCATTCCAGCAGTGTTTTTCGAGCGTCGCCATCATGTGGACTACCTTTCGTCTGGCTCCCACCCTTCGACCTATCTGGCGTGGGTGGCCCTACCGTGAATAAGTTAGAATTAATCCCGCCAGTGCAGCTCTATGGGTAATAGAAACGTGCAAGCCTTTCCACCGCGACAAGGCTGTAGCCCAAGGGAAAGGTTATTGTGGTAAGCACAGGATTTTTACGAAGCAAATATTATACAATATAATTATAGGTGTACGTAAATAAATTATTATTTCCTTGATGTATGACTAACACGTGATTTTTTATTTCTTTAGGGCAGCATAGTGAGGAAAAAAATACATTGAAAACATGAATCCTGTTTAGAAAAAGTCTTAGACTAATACATTTACATTGGGGATAAGTTATGCATATGGATGCTGTTGTATGAATTGCGTATTATGATATTGTTTGCTTCATTTTCGGAATCGGAAAGCAAATAAGTAAGTGCGATGGTGTGACCAATTTTGGTATTTATCGTTTTTCAAATGCTTTCTCCAACCCTACTTCAGACATTTGCGAAAAACCTTTCATATTCCAGTTGAAATTATTTTTTTCGTGAGCGTAGACCAGGACTGATACATCAGTCATGATAAAAATACTATTCTCAAGTTCGAATTCTAGAAAATATAAAATTGAAATCGTAATGCCGATCATATACAGATAGAAGGGTATTTTGAAATTTATATATGTACTGCAACTGTAATCACCTTTCGAGGTGATGACAACTATCTACAACTGTTTATTAATTCGTACTCCTGGGTCGTGTGTGAAAAAGGAGAAGATAGTTGAAGAGGAGAAAGAGGAAGACTACATTTTCGATACCGAGAAGAATCAAGAATCGGTTATCACGGCGACTTGTTTGGATTCTGTTCCTGTTGATGAGGATATTCCGGTGCCAGTTGATTGCCATCATCTCATGGGTGCATCCCCTGATCCGGTAGAGCCCAATTGCCCATCCTCCTAACCACCCCTATCCTTACATCTCAAGAGCATTTTCTTCATCTTATTCTCTGTTACCAAGAGTCCACGTATCCAACCATGCAACACAGGAAACAAATCATATAAATTTTCCATTTAACTGTTTCCCTTTAACTTTCCCTTTAACTTTCCCTTTAACTGTGGTTTCATGCTTATTACGACTTTTAATAAACATAAAGGAATTGAGAGAGTTTTCCAAGAAAATTAAAAATAAAATGTACTTTATGAATGGTTGAATTATTCATACAGCAGTTCCCTCAGATAGGCTCTAAACATGAAATTTTAATCAATATTCAAATAGCAAACCGAATATCTAATATTTCTGACAGTTCATCACTTGAAATTACTAGTAATGAAACGTCTTAAATTATAAATTCCAGTATTCTTCCGAATTCTATTAATTAATTTGCCTATTTAACTTTTCCGAAAAAATCCTCATTTACTCCCTGTTGTCACCAATACTTTGAATGTTGAATAAAACTACATAAATTCAGACTCTCTGTCATTCTTTATCTCATTTCAGTAAAACTGTTTTGGTAACTTTCAGCAAGCAACCCTAAATCCTTTGAGTATGTACTGAATATAAACACGAAATTTAAATAGTACAATATTTAAAAATCAGATGTGCGGAAATAACTATGCAATGAATTTTTGCTATGAAAAATTGAAAGTTTCAAATTTAAGGTAGTGGAAAATGAAAATACATCGATTTTTTTCCAAGCAATTATTGTGTTTTATTTCAAATATAATGTCGTCACGACTATTGTCAAAGAGTCACTTGTAATTATAATTAATAACAAATTTGAGTATGTAATGTTAAATGCCTTTCGTCTGGGCTACAACCATTGTCGCGGTAGAAAGGCCTGCGCGTTCCTATGGCACCTAGAGCTGCACTGGCGGGATTAATTCTAAATTATTCCTGGCAGGGCCACCCATGCCAGATAGGTCGAAGGATAGTAGCGAGACGAAAGGTAGTCCACGTCATGGTGTCACGTACAAAAACACTGTTCGAATGGAAGTGGGAAACTCAACCAACTATCTATTCCCTGAAAACATGGAGTACAACCAAATGAGCGTCGGCTTCTCATCGACTTGGACCCGTCCTCGAAGGGCGGGTGTCGGTCACGGCAGCGAGGTCGGCAAGGTCCTCAGGATCGTCAACATGCGAAATCGTAGCAGAGACTAATCATCATCACCATCAGCAGCAGCAATGAATAGAGAAGAAAAGAAGACCAAGAGGATGGAGAAGAAGAGGTCGGCTATAAATGTAGGGACGTTGAATGTGAGGACAATGATGAGGGCGGAGAAGTTTGAAAATATCAAAAGGAAAATGGATAAAGGGAGGATAGATATCTTATGATTATGCGAGTTGAGGTGGAGGAATGGTGAAGACTATTTGGAGTGATGGTTATCTGTATTCTATTAAGCCCCTTAACGACCACTCACTCACTCTTACAAATGTTTGGGGTGAACGAGACTGGATAAGGCAAAAAGTCCAATGAAAACGCCCTCTTAAATTGCCTGAAACCCCAGGAAAAATTATAAAAACACTAAATTTCCAATTATTTGTCTATTCATATAAAATTGAGTATGAAGATTATTTCAAAAAATGGCCACCTAAATCCAATGGCGGCGCGGCGATCACAGAAACATATAATCATAGAAACACCTTTGTTTATGCAAGAGAAGCTAAATTGAAAGAGAAGATGAAGGAATTAAAACGAAAAAGTGATAAAGATAAGGTAGGAAATTTATAAAGTAATTTTTGAAAAGTAGATTTCTTTACGTCTTCTTTTCACATGAACAAACATTTGTTTACATATATTTGTTTTTAATATGATACGAATGAAAAGCGGAGATATGTAAGGTAGGAAATTACTTATTGTTTTTGGTATATTACCTACATCAAGAGTGTGGTTGTTATTAATTTCATAGTTAACAACTGCATATAATGTCATTTCCAATGGATGATTCGTGCTGCTGACTATAGTTCGTGTCTTGTTGGCGATACACGATTGTAGTAGAAAGACTTTCGAACAAGACTTCCATAAAATATAGGTAGTGAAAAATGATTTTATTTTCATTGTTTGTGATGGCGATGACTTTTTATTTTTGTTTACGTTCTCATTTCCGTTAATGCCCTTTTTAATGTGCAATCTTATCCGTGACCTGGTTCATCAAAGGTAGTGAATAATCCGAAATGGAGCATAAGTGCTCCATAAGGCATTTCTTATTCAATGTTTGTCTTGCGAAAATCACGTCTCGTTGAGTGACTAAGTTATTTAGCTGTAAACAATATCGAAAACTTCACATAGACTATGTCTTGTTCACAAAAGGTTGTCATCTGCTTCTAGATCACCAGATGATTTTGTTGCGCATTGCGTTTGACATTAAAGCTGATAGGAGATATTTGTGTACCCCGATTCATTAAAACTTTAAATAGAGGTATTTCTAAAGTGGTACCATTCGCGATCAAGATAAATAATATTTCGATAAAATACGTCATACTCGCCCCAATTCATGCTAAGAATCTCCATCTAGAGCATTTGCACTAGATATTGATATTCAGTTCCTACGTAATTCTATTACGTGTGGCATTCTCTCTAAAGCTTACGAAGGGAAACAGCTGTCACATCTTATTCATATATCAAGAATTTGTTTGAGTTATGTGAAAAATAATTAATAAACCTGTTTTTCATTGTAATACGTAAAGTCGTTATGCTATGATATTACGTATGAATTGGTTGTTACAGTGGAACTTGTTCTCAACGTTTTTTGTATTTGAATTGAATAATTTAGAGACTCTGTCAGACCCGTAGAAATTTATTTTACTTTTTTAGTCCCTCAGAAAAACGTTTCTCCTCTATAAATATTTAATTTCATATTGAAGCCTACGTACCATGCACTCGTTTTACGTGAAAGTGGAAATATTGCTTATATCTAATGTAGCCAGCTTAAAAGTAAACGATCCTCGAGTAACAAATTGCAAATAAAAAGTGTAAGACATTCTACCGTGAATATAACAGGCCGCAGCACTTTTGTGGGGCAGAGCCACCCCAGCGAGCAAGAGCGATTAGGGTTATACATAGTGGTGGGGAGGAAAGCCAGCAAGGGGTAGCTTTAGTAATAAACGGGAAGATGGGTAAGCGTGTGATAGGTATAGACCAGGTAACCGATAGGATTCTGGTGGTAGAAATTGAAGCGTGGCCCACCAACCTTGTCGTGGTTCAATTTTACATGACCACTAACAATCATAGGGAGGAAAATGTAAATGAGGTGTATGAAAATGTCGAGGAAATAATTAGAGACACCCCGGGCAAGAAACATCTGGTAGTGATGGGGGACTGGACCGCCTCAGTCGAGCATTGGAGGGATGGAACGAAATTTGGACTTGATCACGGAAAGACAGGGGAGAGAAAGTAGCAGAACTTTGCAGGAGAAAAAAATATTCATAAAGGGCGAAGGTACGCATGAAAAATTCCAGGGGATGTGGGAGGATATCAAATAGACCACATCATGGTAAGACAGAGACTTAGGAATAGTGTGAAAAACTCGCGCATCTTCCCTGCAGCGGATGCGGATTCACACCACAAGCAAGGGCTCATGAAAGGCAAAGTAAGATTCAAAAGAATATTAGGAAAGTGCGACGACAAAGAAAGAGAAATTAACTACTTCTCCCTCGTTAAACCCCATTTGTAATACGCTTCCAGTGTTTGGGACCCTCATGAAAAAGGCTTAATAACAGAATTAGAACGCGTGCAAAGAAGGTCTGCCAGGTACGTGAAAGGTCGTTACGATAGTCATGTTAGTGTAACTGATCTCTTAGATAAACTCGGATGGGAATCTCTGTCAGACTGTAGATTAAAGAATAGGCTAAACCTTTTTCATAAATTCCAGAGCAGTGCCTTTTCTAACGCAGTTAGCCATATCTTACGGACGCCAACATACTACGGAAGATCTGTAATTCTCTGGGTTATTTCTCTTTCCCTTTCAAAACAATGAAACAACCTTAGCCACATTCCAATCCTTTGGGATATCAAGTTTTGTCCATGTCAAGTTTTCTTCTTTGTATGGATGTACCTCCATATTTTATTAGCTCTGATTCGATTCCATTTATGCCTGCAGATTTCCTATTTTTGCCTTATTCATACCATATTTGAGTTCTTTCAAGTCAATAGGGTCTACTCCTAATGTTTCATCTGGAGTGTTGATCGTATCATCTAATGTCGGTCATCCATTCTTCATTCAGTATAACATTTAGTTAAGCAGTATCTTTCTCTGCTTTGTTGAGATGTTTCATTAGTTTATATGCTATTTCTCGTCTACCATGAAAATCACTCCTTACACCACTTATAAATCTATCCATTGATATCATATGTGCCTTCCTTATTATTACTTTCGTGCAGTTTCTAAGGTTGTGATTTATTTATTTCGTTTCCTCTGTTTTTCTCTGTAGGTATTCTCTGTATGCTTTGTTTTTATTTTCAATGGCCTGTGTTATCTCTTCGTTCCAGATTTTTAAACCTCTTTTCCGTTTCTTTTTATTTCTGGTGCCCAAAACTTCATTAGCTATTTTTAGGATAGCTTTCTTAAGATTTTCTCATTCCTTATTGATGTCATGGCTTGGTTTTATCTGTTCGAGCAGTTGTGTAATCCTGTGTTGGTACAGTTTTCGAATACTACTCTATTTTAGAGGGTATGTTTTGATTTTTCTTTACTTGGCATTGTTTCTTCTCCGTATTTTGCGTTTTCCAACTTGCCCATAGTTGTATTTTTACCTTAAAATAGAAATGATCTATGCACATATTTGCTCCTCTATATACATGTGCATTTGTTATCCTTATGGCTAATTTTTAATTTACAATTATGTATTCAACGAGCGTGCTGCGCCCGCTCCCAGCGGGCTCCCCCGCTCTTGTCAATGCAGGTCCACAGAGGGATAGGCGCGTTTCTAATTTTAAAATGTCGAAAAAAAAAGGCAGGGTCTTATGTACGAATTTAATTGTAATGTTCACGTGCAAATTGAGGTCAGAGGACCTCTTTCAACACAACATTGGGAGTAATTACACTATCCTCAGTTAAACGCACATGATGACTCATACTTACGTATCAACAGGAGACTTGAATGTGGAATCAGCCGCATTTTGATAAAAGTTATTTAAAGAATGCGAAATATTGTTGCAAATGAACAAATGTATCAGTTTGTGCGCCGTTAACGTCAGGAATATCTAGTCTTTGTTTTTTTTTAATTATTTAAAACCAATTTTAGGAAACAATAGCAATATTTAGGAAGTAAAATATGCCGTCTCATGTTCTCTGATAAATTCTGTGCATTTTGGTACCTCATTTGTAGATGTATTCAACGGTGTTCGGTGAGATGTTGTGGAACATAATGATACAATGGTAAATGAAGAGCAAACTTAGTGCATGTCTACAGTAATTTTATTTGGTACGACGCGTTTCAGCGACCTTACTTCGCTATCATCAGGTACAAAATGCCATATTTTCGTCAAGAAGTCATATATATATACAATCATGCAAATGGGAGGGGTATATTTATGAGTCGGCGGAAGTGGGAGAGGGTTTGGGGGGGGGGGTAAAGGATGGGGGAAGGGGGTGGGGAGGTGATTGGGATACGTAAGGATTTGGGGTTCGGTTGAAGGTTTTGAGAGGGGGGAGGGCTAACAACGGGAAGTTTGCCAAAGAACTAAACCACATTCATCACATTGCTTCTGTCAACGGCTACGATGGGTTTCTAATTGAAAGGATATTGCAGAATTCACGAAGGAGAAAAGCCATTAAAGAAATCACAGACCTTAAGCAGACCTCAAACACAAAGAAGTGGGTGAAGCTACCATACGTAGGTAAAGAGTCATACAAAGTTTCCAAGTGCTTCCCGAGAGACCGTTTTAAATTCTGTTTTTATTCCCTAGTGACGCTTAAAAAATTATTTGACAAATCATTAGATAAATTGGACCCTCTTTTAAGATCCGGCATTTATGCAATCAGCTGCGACTCAACATATGTAGGACAAACTGGTCGGAATTTCAAAGTAAGGACAGCAGAGCACAAAAGATGTTTTGATAAGAAAGACACCAAATCCCAGCTAGCCACTCACCTTATCAACGAGAACCATTCATGCAGTTTCCAACCTAAAATACTGGCCTTCGAAGGAAAAGGACGTCGGCTCGACGCACTCGAGCAATGGGAAATTACCAGGAGGAGAAAACGCAAGGAAAATCTTTTGAATGACATTGAGTTCCTGAGTCATTCCCCGTTGTTAGCCCTCCCCCCTCTCAAAACCTTCAACCGAACCCCAAATCCTTACGTATCCCAACCACCTCCCCACCCCCTTCCCCCATCCTTTACCCCCCCCAAACCCTCTCCCACTTCCGCCGACTCATAAATATACCCCTCCCATTTGCATGATTGTATATATATATGACTTCTTGACGAAAATATGGCATTTTGTACCTGATGATAGCGAAGTAAGGTCGCTGAAACGCGTCGTACCAAATAAAATTACTGTGGACATGCACTAAGTTTGCTCCTCATTTGTAGAGTTTGGTTGCGTATAAGTTGAGAAAAAAAGTATCTATACAGTAGAAATAATATAGAAGATTAGGAATCGGTGATCCTGGCTGAGCAGGTAAATTTATTGATATCGCTTTTCTTGAAAAATGTGATTGTTACTTTTAATTCGTTAAAAGTTATAAATGCTCTTAATTTACTTCCATTTTGATTCAAATGGTCTTCTCCATGTACTCCAATCAATTTTGGAGTTGGCTCTTTCCCAATTCTACCATTTAGATCACCAGCTAGTAGGTATTAAGTAGTCCCTATTATTCAACTTCCCCATTTCTTTTTGCCATGTCTCATAGAAAATATCCGTTTCTTGCTTTTTCCCATGTTCAGGTGCATATGTTCCAAGTATTGTTAAATAACCCCTATCAAATTTGAGTCGCACAGTTATTATCCATTCGTTTACGAAAGAATATTCTCTGATGATATTTTTCCATTTTTTGTTCATGAAAACAATAACTCCGCAACCTGTTCTTATATTCTGATCAGATACACTCTATATCATTAAGTAATCTTCCAAGTCTTTCGCCTTAACAGTTTCCTCTTTGTATCAGTCATAATACATCAATGGTAAATGATATTCCTCAATTCTTCACTAAGATAACCTCCCCAAGTTGATTTGCATAAAAAAGCTATCTCAAGGTTTTTTACAAAAGGTAAAATAAATATGCAGCATGTTATAATGCTTCTGACAGAAAATGTGATCGTAAAAAGTTTAACTAAAAAACTATAACTCAGTGAAATCTCCTGCATTATCTTGAGAGTATGATTTTAGCCCACGCCCAGCCCAATTATTTAATTGGTCGGTTCCAGAAGGAATTAAAAATTTTATTCAAATTAAATTACCAGATCGAAAACATAACACATAAGCACTTAAAAATGATACAAATGATGTATTTTGAGTCTCGCTGAAATTACCCCAATTACCTTGTTATCATTCTTCTATTAAAACAAGAGCATGATAATTGGACTTGGTTAAGAATTATTTGGAATACGATTAGTTGCTAGAATTTCAAAATAATTTTATATTAAAAGTGGATGCTTGAAAATTTGTAATATATAATAAATTAACAGCAAATTGAATGCTGAAATATGATTTGATGATTTCTCGGCGAATAGTGAGGGTAAAATCTTCTCGGGAAGCCCTCCGGGTTAATTTATCCATAATAGTCACGATTCAAGCTCAGATTAGGGGCTCATCCTCAGGGCGAAATATGTGTGAAACTAATTAAACAACATAGAGCAGCCCTGAGGATAAGCCCCGAATCGGAGCTTGAAATGTTGGCTATTATGCTTAAATTAAACCGGTGGGATTCCCAAGAGTGGTTCACCCAAATTTTACACTGCTGACATAAAAAGTAATAGCAAAAAGTTAAATTATAAAAACTATAATTGAGAGAAATCTCCTGCATTAACTTGCGGGTATGATTTTAGCCCATTCTCGACCCAATTATTTTCATTGGTTGGTTCTGCAACGAATTAATTATTTCATTCAAACTAAATGACCAAATCGAAAAGACAGCACATAAGCACTTACGTAATGTTATAAATGATGGTATTTTAGTCTCGATGATAAAAACCCCAACGACCTTTTTCAAACCCTTATTTTGAAACACCTTTCCCTTGGGATACAACCTTGTCGCGGTGGAAAGGCGCGTTCCTATGACCACTAGAGCTGCACTGGCGGCTTTAATTCTAACGTATTCCTGGTAGGGCCACCCATGCTAGATAGGTCGAAGGGTAGGAGCCAGACGAAAGGTATTCCACGTGATGGTGTCACTTGAAAAACACTGTAAGCTTGGAAGTGGGAAACCCCACCAACTATCTCTTCCCTGAAAACATGGAGTAAAACCAAATGAGCCTCGGAATCTCATCGCCCGGGACACGCCCGCAAAGGGCGGGTGCGGGGCACGGCAGCGAGGTCGGCAAGGTCCTCGGGGTCGTCAACAAGCGAAATCCTTGCAGAGACTTATCATCATCATCACCATCAGCAGCAGCAATTGATAGAGAAGAAAAGAAGACCAAGAGGATGGAGAAGAATAAGTCGGCTATAAATGTTGGGACGTGGAATGTGAGGACTATGATGAGGGCGGGGAAGTTAGAAAATATCAAAAGGGAAATGGAGAAAGGGAGGATAGATATCTTACACGAAAAAAAAAGTTTGATTATAACTATCGATTTCTGATGAAATTTATCAAACTTTTGGGTTCATATGGCACATTGAAAATTTCAGTTATAATTACCAAACCAATTTGATAAATTCTATCAAACTGATTTGGCAATTGTTACCGAAATGGCCACAGCAGTTTGATAAAAACTATCAAAATCGAAAGGATAATAATACCGATGTAGCGTGCTCATGTGAAAGATTGTCTAACCAGAAAACACTATTCTGATTGAAAATCATAAAATTAAGAGTTTAACTTAAGTTTCAGCAAAAGAAATACAAAAAAAAGTTGAAAAACAGTACGCCTACATGAAGCATTGAACGTGGGTCCCCCGCGTGATCGCAATGGACTCAAACAACTAGTCTAAATCGCTTGTCAAAATAATTGATAACTGAAACCCCGTAATATATTATTAGGTATTGTTAATAATGAACCTTTGTTTTGAAATGTGGATAAGGTGTGACTACAGTTTCTCTTTGTAAGCTTAAGAGGAATACTTGATGCACAAAATTGCATTAAGTAGTTACTCCATATGAATATCTAGTGCAGAACCGCAAGTAAACTTTATTTGCAGGCTTTTTACATCGATATAGAGATGACTTGAACGTGCTGGGTGATATCCTTAGCATGAATTGGGTGTAGTACCTATGTCGACTTTTATCATATGTTATTTAACATGATCGCGAATGATTATACCTCAGGAATATCTCTAATTAAAGTTTTAATGTGTCGAAATACACAAACATTTCCTTACAGCTTTAATGTCTATGATAATATGCTATTCAATCATTGTCTTTGATGCTCCAGCTTACGGGTAACATTACAATTTAAAGCAGGAACAAACAGAAAAATGAACGTAAACAAAATTAAAACGTTATCGCCATCACAAATAATGAAAACAAAATTATTTCTACCAACCTATCTTTTATGTAAGGCCTGTTTAAGAATATTTCAACTGCAAGTGTGCATTGGTATAAACAAAAGAGGAACGACAGACCGTTCGATAGATTACGAAACGCTTATTAAATTCTATCAAACCAAATTTGCATGGCAATGTAGAGTTTGATAATTTTTACCAAACAAGCAATAACCTTCGTAAAATTAATCATAACTTCGAAAATAGGTGCCAAACTCAGAATAATAATAATCAATCAATAATACATCAAAGTTTAAGCATATTTAACAAAAATACTCCCTATCACACCCGTTTGATAGTTTTAATCAAATCTTTTTTTTCCGTGTAGGATTATGCAAGGTGAGGTGAAGGTATGGGGGGACTATTTGCGTGATGGGTATATGGTTATATATAGTGGAGGGAAAGAAAGCCAGCGAGGGGGATCTTTAGTATTATACAGGAAGATGGGTAAGCGTGTGGTAGGTATAGACCAGGTAACCGATAGGATTCTGGTGGTAGAAATTGAGGCGCGGCCCATCAACCTTGTGGTGGTCCAATTTTACATGCCCACTAGTAATCATTGGGAGGACGAAGTAGATGAGGTGTATGAAAAGTTCGAGGAAATAATTAAAGATACACCGGGTAAGAATAATCTGGTAGTGATGGGGGACTGGAACGCTTCAGTCGGGGAAGGGAAGGATGGAAACGAAATAGGAGAATTTGGATTACGAATTCGGAACGACAGGGGTGCGAAAGCAGCAGAATTTTGCAAGAGAAACAAGTTATTCATGACAAGCACGTGGTTCAATCATCAATAAGGGCGAAGGTACACATGGAAAAGTCCAGGGGATGTTGGGAGATATCAAATACACTACATTATGGAAAGACAGATACCACAACCTAGTACTTATAAAATGCGACGTAAGATTCAAAAGACTTATGAAAGTTAGCAAGGCAAAGAAATGGAACGTAGAAGTCCTGAAGGGGAGTATGGGGAGAGAAAATTAGGAATAAGTGGACATTAGTATACGGGAGATTGAAAGTACTAAGGCTGTAGACGACAGATGGCTGTAGATGGCTGTAGACAGATATTAAAACGGGAATAGTCAAAGAGGCTGAGAAGTTAATTGGTTACGTTGGCAGTAGAAGGATAAAGAAGCCGTGGATAACGGAGAACATTATAAGGGAAATGGAGGAGAGGAAGAAGTGGAAGACCGTGGACACAGAACAGGGCAAAAGAATGTGTAGACAAATTAATAATCGGTTACGGCATGAAACTTAGAGAGCTAGGGAGGCTTGGTGGAATAGACAGTATGAGGAAATGGACAAGTTTCAGAAGGAATGAGAGGTAGGCGCGTTATATGGCAAAGTAAAGTCGTTATCGGGCGGCAAAAGAAGGCAAACCATGCCTAAAATTAAGGCTAAAGATGGAAGGATGCTAAGCTAGCGAGAAGAGGTACAGAGCAGATGGAAGGAATACGTGGAGGATCTCTATGAAGGAAGGAACAGACCGGAGAGATTGACTTTGAAGGGTGAAAGTGAAGTGGACGAAGATAATCTTGGGCCGGGAACATTAGATTCGGAAATAGAGAGAGCACTTCGTGATATGAAGGTCAGGAAAGCAGTAGGCGTTGACAATATCCCGAGTGAGCTTCTGAAGAATCTAGGGAAGGAAGGTAACAAAAGGTTTTTCGAACCAGTATGCAAGATCTATGAGGAGGGATGTTGGCCGGAGGATTTCGAGAAGGCGGTTTTTATTCCGCTACCGAAAAAGAAGAAAGCTGTGGCATGCGGTGATTACAGGACTATTAGCGTTACATCGCACGCGTTTAAAGTGGTACTAAGGATATTGAAGAGACGAATGGACGCGAGGACAAACGAGCATTTGGGCGAAGATCAGTTTGGTTTCAGAAAAGGGAAGTCAACTCGTGATGCAATAGCAGTAATGAGGTCCCTCGTCGTAAGGAACCTAGAATATGAGCAGGACGAGTATGCCTGCTTTGTGGATTTTGAAAAAGATTTTGATGGAGTGAACTGGGTAAAGTTATTGGATTCTTAAGAAAATAGGTGTAGATTGGAGGGATAGTGACTGATTCGTAATCTGTTTATTGCCCAGACTGCGCAAGTGAGGGTAGTGGACGGAGAGTCTGGGTGGGCAAAAATGGGACGAGGAGTGAGGAAAGGCTGTCCTCTATCGCCGCTGCTATTTAACGTGTACGCTGAAGAGATGGTAGGGGAAGCGTGGGATGAGTTAGAAGCTGGAATAAAAGTGGGAGGAATGATGTTCAAATCAGTGAGGTTCGCGAATTATAAGGCGTTGATTAGACAGTCAGCAAGGTGGCTGAAGGCTCTAGTGGATGCGTTACACGAGCGTTGCAAGGAGTGTGCGATGAGGATTAATCACAAGAAAACTATGCGGTATTTGTAAAGCATCACGAGCGAGGAATGTGAAACTTAAGATAAAAGTGGGTGGTAAAAAACTGAAGCAGGTTGAGCAGTTCAACTGTTTAGGAAGTATGTTAGAGGAAAATGGATACAGTAGTAAGGACATTAGGAAGAGAATTGCATTAGCAAAGGAGGAGTTCATGATCGGGAAGGAGCTTCTGAGAGGATCGTTATGTAAGAGTTTAAAGAAAAGGTTAGTAAAGAGTTTGATATACGGTGGGGAAACGACGACATTGAGGAAAGAAGACGAGAGAATATTGGAGGTATTCGAGATGTGGGTATGGAGAAAAATGGAGAAGGTGAATTGGGAGGAGAGAAGAATGAACGACTAAGTGTTGGATATGGTTGGCGAGGAGAGGCAGCTTTTAGATGAGGTACGGAGGAGGCAGAATGTATGGATGGAGCGAATACTTAGCGGGAAGGGTATGTTAAAATGGTGTTCGTGTGTAGAATGTTAGGGAAACGAGGGAGGTGAAGGAAAATAATAGGATTTTAGATAGATTGAAAGGGAGTACGACTTACAGTGAATTGAAGAAGGTAGCGCTGGAACGAAAGGGAGGCTCCCAGATCACTTCATTAGTACTCCATGGAAACATACCTTAATCGGTAGAATACAGTAATAATAATTATGACACACGGGCAGTACAATTTTACAAGGTTGGGTGATACTTTAGCGTACGATAAGTGGATAATTTTCAAAATAAAAGTTTTATGTTGTATTTGAATGCTGGAAAAAACTGCGTAAACCAGTAAAACTGAGTTGCTCATCTGCATAATTAGAGGAGTTGAAATAAAATAATTCTTCTTTCCGATATAAATATTTACATTCCGTAACAATGTAACAGGCTTGCATTAATAGACTCGCAAAACCGCGTGATTACTCAATACTCAACGGAGCAACAATGGCTTAAGAGGATCCTGTCGACCATTACCAGGGTAACCAGCATTCGTTGTCCGCGACACTCTTTGTACGCAACGTTGAAACGAAGCTGATAACGTTTTGCTGAGTTAATTGCAGGTATAGTGCAGAGAGAGATTTGAAAACGCATCCTTCGCCTTCAGTGACATCTGCTGAAGACTTCACGAGAGTGAGACGACGTCCGTGAGTTTTCGAAAGGGAAAACACAGCGTAATGGGGCTGCTATGTGAGTGCTAAATAGAATTCCTTCTGTGGATGGATCGAAATGAGTTTCTTATGCTATATTTTAGTCCACAAATTGAATATAGCATTTTTAACGGAGAGTAGAAAAATATTTTTTAAAGACTTGATGCCTTTCTTCTTAGTTACGGCATCTATGATTTTTATTCCAGGAGTTATGATATAAGAGAGTTACTTTTGGTTACTACAGGCGCGCAACGAAACTGATATACAAAAAATAATTTGTGTACGAAACTATATAATAATTTCCTTGACGAATATTTCCACGTGATTTTTCATACCTTCAGGGGAGCATACAAAAAAACAAAATAATAGTGAAAATATATGGACCATTTAAGAAAAAGTCAAGGACTAAAGGCATAAATTTGGTTTAAATGATATTGTTATTATATATGTTTGGGACATTAGGGATGTGTTGCGAATAAATGATATTGCTTACATATTCCGGAATCGGATAACAAATAAAAAAATGCGTAAGTGCGACTAAACTTAGTTCTTATCGTGATTCCAACGTTTTCTCGAACTTCTATCCTGATATTTGCCTAAAAAACTATCAACTTCCAGTTGAAATCAATTTTTGTGTGTGCATAGACCAGCAAAGTAAGAACTACTAAAATTAAAATTTGATTGTCAATTAGAATTGTATAAAATATAAAATCGAATTATGCCGATGAAATACATGTGGTAGGTTGTATTTTTTAATTTATTTTAAAAATTGTAAATATCATAGCTTCCGAGAACAACCTCCTCAACTGTTGAATTCGTACTTCAGGCTCGTGTGTGAAAAAGGAGAAGATGGTGGAAGAGGAGAAAGAGGAAGACTACATTTTCGATAACGAGAACAATCAATATTCGACGATCACGGCGGCTTCATTGGATTCTGTTCCCGTTGACGATGATATTCCGGAACCAGTTGATTGCCAACATCCCATGGGTGCATCCCCTGATCCGAATGAACCCAATTGCCCATCCATCCGAGCACCGTCCAGTATATCAACGCCAGAAGACCTCTTAACAACTCCAGTACCCCCTACCTTCGAATGGAAAACAGTTCTCTATGATCTGGGAGAAAAAAGGGTTTTCCAATTTTGGATCAGAATCGAAATTATTCCTGAGGTAAGCGGTTCTTTAAATAATTGTTCAAGCTTTACTGTGTCCAAGTTTCGCTTCTCCTTGGTAAAAGGCCATCGTTACTTTCTATTCGGCTTTGAATTGTTATGAATCAAACACTGCATCTCTGATAAACAATAAGTAATATCCGATCCTCTTCCTCTATTCTGCCTTACACCATTCCGCCTTCACTCCAACCAACATTTCCAGCTATTATCTTCTTATTCCGTTATAGCTGCTTCACTTTGATAGTGAATCTATATAGGTACGTTATGTTTTTAGCATGTCAGTCCGTCCGCATTTTGTGCAGTTACACTTTCCGCTCTATCTCAGTCGCAGGATGTGCTGCTGAGGTGGGGAATGGTGCTATCAATTTCTTCAGCGTCAGTTCTTCAGCGTCAGCGGGTGACCCTATGGCACCAGATTTGCTGGTTCTACTGCCAGCTTTTTCAGGCCATAGATATCGGACTGTGGTTTGTGCCCCGCTTATGCACCGTAGGCTGGCTGGGTGATACCCTCTCATGGCTTTGACTTGACTTTCCGCCAACGGCGAACACGCGTTTTCAGGATGCGACCGCGAGATTAAATTTGAGGAGACAAAAAATATAACCAGGGATGGTAAATGAAACTAATAGAAAGTCACAACCGGTAAAATTTCAATAGTTTCACTCCTGGGGGCGAAACGAAATATAATTAAACTCGTGGCGCTAAATTCGGGGTGGAAAAAAATCGGAGTAAAAACTGCTACCTGTAGAAACTAAACTAAACCTCTAGGACGAAACTTAACACAGATAATGTTTCGCACGGGAGGAACAGCGTATTTTACCTTCGAACAGTTTAGTTTCTACCCAGACACCGAGTACGAAGTATGGTTGGAAGAAGTAGAGGTTCGGCCTACCGCCATTAGTTGCATGCGATACTAATATTTTGACCACAAACAGGAGGACGGTGAACGCAAACTGACCATTCGATTTTTAAGTCAATAATTTAACCTATTCAGATAAATTAAGCTTTTTCCAGAGAGTAAAGTTACGCCACGCGTCGAAACTAAACTCCTTGGTGATTTTAATTTTGTGCTCGAACGAAACTAAACCTAAACCTCGTATTTTCGTTTTCCTTCGGGTCTAAAAGAAAAATTTTAGTTTCGTTTCAATTGCAATTCCTGATGATAACATATAATATATTCATTCAAAAAACAAATTTGAATTTCAACAGTGTCGATGAAGTTCTCCTTCACTGTGCCTCGAAAATAATCATCTAAGGGAAAACGATCACATAGCAGCCTACGGTATGTTAGCGAAGCAGAAGCCACATGAAAACATCTATGATTTTATATCAAAAAATAAAAAAAGTTTATAATAGAAAAAGAAGTTCAAATAAATACTAGGTTATAGAAAATATTAAAAAGCATAAATTTGAAAAAATATCTCTGCATTAATTGGACGCAAGAGAAAATTCTTCCAATTCAACTAATACAAGGCGTCATTTTGGAAATTTTAATAAAGCTTCATAAGCTCTAACACTGTCTTTCTCTCATTTCAGTGATGCCGGTTCGGAATGTTTCAGAAGACAACCCAAAATCCTTTGTGTATGTACTGAATATGTATGCGAAATCGAAATTGTGCAATATATAAAAATCAAAATGTGCAGAAATAACTAACATACAATTGTAAAAATTGGAAGTTTTAAATTTAAAGTAGTGGAAAAAGGAATGACATTGATTATTTACAAACAATGATTGTGTTTCATTTCAAATATTACCTATGCCGTCATGACTATTTTCAAAGGATAATTTGTAAAGGTAATTTAAAAAAATAACTGTGTTACATTAATCGAACTCGATTCCCTTTCCCTGTTACTCATGGAATGAATCATAGGCTTGGAGTTGTATTCAGTAAATAACAAAGCGAATCGAGCGACGAAGCTTTAATCACAGCGTCAAAACTTCGACGGGAGTCTTCTTGGAATACTTCGCTTTATCCGCCATATTGCCGCAGTAATAAATGCATGAGTTTCCAATGGTCATATCAGAGAGCACAATCGTGATGTCCTAATTTTCGTCCAGTTTACAACAAAAAATTTCACGGATAGTCATTTGAGAAAAGTCGGTATTGAGTCCCTAAAGAGTAAATTCTAAACACTATGTAAGCCTTATTTAATTCAATCGGAAGTAATTGAATGCATAAATTAATGTGGGCTAAATTATTATAAAAATGATCACCGTTCATTTAATAGTCTATTTTTTTACCTGGTAGATATAATCCCACGTGCCCAAATAGATGGGTGTAAATGGGAATTACAATGTTGTCACACACTGTCTGTGAATAAGATACAAGTATTACAGAAGTAGATGGTCATTGAAAAAATATCTCTAATAATCCTTCATTCATAATTATGCATTCCCTGAAGATATAGAACCTTGTTCATGCTGGTAGAAAAAATATTAAGGTATATTTTGACATGCTACCCCTCATTGTATTCTACTTTTCTGCATCTATATCTACGTCTACCCCGCAAGCCGCCTAAAAGGCATGTGGCAAGGGTTGTTAGGACACCAGTCATTAACACATAAAAAGGAAATGCCCCAACTAAACCACGATTAAAATTTCTTAAAGTCCTTTATGGCACGGGGGAAAAACGAATTCCCATACTTATCCGTTCGGGAAAAAATCTCTTAATCTATCGCATCCGTCAGAACTGGAAATGTAGTGGGACTCTAGTATTATGTTCTCCATGTCGCTCTTAAAGATATCTATACTTATTTGTTCAAGCAATTTAAGACTATCGCACAACGGGCTCATTCCTGTAGCCACGGGTAATCCGAGAAAGCTATTCCATCAATGCATCACCTAAATATTTAAAAGGAAAACTTACGACCACCTTAGGAGTGAAACTCCTGAATATCTTCCGAAATCTCATTTCATGCTAATCAAAATCAAAAAAATCATTTAACTGGGCGGGAATGGTTTAAGAAACAAAGACTAGTGTAAGGTTAAAAAAACACGTCTATAAAGCCTGAATCACACGATCATTTTTTTTCGTCGCGAAAGTGATCACTATCGCGAGCACTGCGCAAAATGATCGTCGGCGGCAATTGTTTTTCGCGATGGCGATCGCGATGTGGATTCCCATCGCTATTTTTCATCACTCGTCCGGTCGCTTTTTCCATCGCTAAAACCGTCACTAAAACCCCATATCAGCCAATCAGATAGCATGACCGTATGGTTGTGATTGCAGCGCCACGTTTGACAAATGTGGGAACGGCATAAATAAACAAACACGCTATATAATTTCGTGATGAGGGTCCTATGACAACGAGCTGTGATATTGGAAATGATGCGAAAAGCGACGGCGGGAGTGACCGTGTGATTCAGAAAAATGATTACAAGAGCGATTGATTTTCGCGACGGGAAAAGTGATCTCGATAGTGATTACTTTCGCGACGAAAAAAAATGATCGTGTGATTCAGGCTTAACTTACGGATTTATAAGGGAATGAAAACAGTTTCCCATTAAAAATTGTACGGCATGGTACTTGGAGGAGGGGATCGAATGCTTCAATAAGGTCATTTGCACCATGAGAGTAAACCATCATCAGCATCAGTCTGCTCTTACATTATTTTGTCAAAGGGAAACTGTATTTGAGTAATGGACCCATTGAGGTAAGCAATTCTGCAGGTAATTGTAACGAAATGGAGAAATTTTCATAATACTCGGCGAGCCACCTGCAGGTGTGTGGCAGCGGGTGATCAATCACCAGCATTCATCATGCAATTAGATTCCCACATGGGCACCACACTATCATAAAAACGTTACGCATGCAAACAGAAAACATAGATTACGCATGCAATAAGAAAATAGTCAGCGGGTTCCGAGAAAATACTGACACGTATAAACAAAAATATTTTTCAATCTGAAGTTATTCGTTAATACAGCGTCTAATCCACGTACCATATGACTTCGCGCTTCTCCAGAAAAAAAAACTATTGATAACTGATTCATTAATTCCATTTTGAACTAAAAGTACTTCATAACAATATTAAAATCTGAAATAACTATCTTTGCATATAAAGAGAATGTATTCTTCAACACAAAAGCATCACCTTGGATAAATTATTTCTTTCTAACAGAGTAAAAGGTGTTCACACAAGGTCCTAAATGGATCTATTAATTAAGAATGAATTCTTCTTTATTTTGGCACTGAATTAGACATTACATAGCCCATGGGCTATGAAAATCTTACCCTAGAGCCTGACGAAATAAGATTTTCAATTATACTTACTTGTAAATAATAAGATCGTTGACACATCTGCTATTATTACGCTCGAATACATCAAAATGCAAGCCAATATTTACGTGTAGTCCAGCCTCGGCTAATAAAACGTACCCATCCCATGCGCTTAAGTTTTTGAAGTATTACTTGGGATGAGCAAATGTTTCAATGTCACTTAAGTAGATGTATCAATCTAATAAAAATCCTGAAAGTCCTGCCAAATCACCAGCATAAACATTTGTATAAAGAACACGGCATCTCTGAAGTCACACCTCAGATCTTACTTAACATGCATGAAGTAATCACCACAAGGAATTTTGGTGGCAGGAAAGAAAAAAAAACTGAAATAAAATACAATTATTTTTTATTTTCATTAGTCAATTTCTAAGCTGAAATTTTCTCGTATTACCATGAACTAATTTGGTGAAACAAATGCTGGTATTCTCTTTTGAATAAAAATTATTTGAAAGAGCACTGGCAAAAGCCACAATAACTATCTTCAATAGTTTTACGACCAATGTCCATGGTCACATCATCCACTTATAAAAAACAAATCCACCATAGTCCCATATGTCACTTCAGCCACTATGTCATTCTGTCTTCTAGATGATAGTTTGAAATGAAGAAATGGCACCTTCTCCAATCTGGGCACCTTTAATACAACAGGAATTATCTTCCCCATGATCTCCCGCAAGGCCACAGATTCTTTTCTGACGTCACTCGCTGTGAAGTGAAGCTCACAACACTAAAATTAATAAATAAGAAAATACCATGTAAATTACTACGTAGTTATTTCCTTTCAAATTTTAGGCATTTCTGCGCCAGTAAATATATGAGATCATTATATACCTTGACGATTTTTTTATTTAAAACTAGATCATAAGATTATTTCAGATTATGAAAGTCGGGCACAGATAAAATTACGGTTCATTGCACCGATTGTAAGAGAAAATTGCATATTTTCGTTCACATTCATACACACAAATAACATACTATATACGTTTCTGACGAGACTCATGAATTTCTCATGATTAGATGCTTTCCATGCAGTGTATCTAGTAAATATCGATGGTCTTAGGAAATGATAAATAAGCTGAAATAAATTTAACTCTAAAAGACTAGTAGTTTTATCGAAAATACCCAAGTACATAACTTATCGCGTAAATAATTCAAATTGCTTTTCAACTCTAGGTTACAAAATTATAGTTAAATAAGCACTATCTTATTGAGTTTCAGACGCATAACACAGCAGAGGGCAAGATAAGAAAGAATATTCTATACTATTGACTTGGCTGCTATATTATAATTCCCAGAAACTCCTTCAACCTCACGTTTACTGAACGAAATAAAACAAGAAATACAGCTAAAATACAAGAGCTTCCAATTGAATTGTCCCTTTTATATTTAAATCACCACTTTTAGTACTGTCAACATCCCCAAGCCACATATAGCTAGAAATTACATCCAAATCATTACAGCGAGAAAGGGTACATACCTTACTGTTTTTCGTGGAGGCGAAATTGTCTTTTCTTATCCCCCTAATACACTCCTTCTTTAACTCAGGATCTTTTGGAAAGCTAAAAACTTTAACTTCGGGTCCACTCCTGAAGTTTTCTTCGCATCCCGGCACTGCATACGTGAGAGGAACTTTTAACAAATATGCCTTACAAATACACGTTTCTGAAGCCCAGCTAATGAAATTCAAGAATAAAGGAAAATTCACTATCCTCACAAACTCCAATTTTCACCAACTAACACCACAAAAATCCCCAAAATGTGGTAAAACGTAACGTAAATACACTCGTAAACAAAGTGGTCTCCAACGGCAGCCGGAACAACACAGCACTTCTCGTGGTGACGTCAGAGCCTCAGCCGTCGCTTGTGATCGGGCCTTCCCTCTAGGTGGCTATGACACTACTCGTTAAGACAATCTGCCTATAGGGCTGCAGCACACAGAACATGCTGTTAGAAATAGAATTAAAATTCAGATTATTGCGTTAAGGAATGCATAAGTCAGTAGCCTTTACTGCAGGTGAACTACCCTGTTAGTAAACGCCAAAACTGCCGATATAATCTCTTGGCTATCGTGGATAAAACGATATTCTGACGCTATCTATTCTACAGTCTCTCTCTCTAGATATTTTATAGTTTCTACAGCCTCTAATTGGATACACGGATTGAAAAAGCACTGTTGCGTGGTGTCAGAAAGTCATGACTACGCAATGTTATCAAATTTGACTCTATCTGCCAATCATCGCACCTTGCGTGGATTACAGTCCTTGCGTTGAAATGACCGGGGATCGAATATAATGCAGCTTGTGAACCGATGATAAGCCGAATTCAACGCTGAAGCAAGATCGATTCTCGCCAATCGCAATTTTTTCATTATTTCCTGCTACTTTTTTTCAGAGATCTACTATTCACAATTATTTTCATGATTTTTGTTGTAAAATTTTATTTCTTGTGAATATTTTTGTGCAAATGGAACGCCTGATGTTTTCTCATTTTTTCACAGGGAAACTTCCTTTGAAGCATTTTGTTTCCTTGCCGCAACACGACGCATTTTAATGTATTTGGTAATTTAAAAGCACAGTAATAAAAACTCTATCGGTGAAACACTTGAGAGAGCAATCAAACAAGAATGTAGATGTCGTTAAAGAGTAAATACAGTTTGATGGTGTCCGATACTTCACAAGAAATTGTCTAATTCTATAAGCTTCCTATGCGATTCCATTGAATGCATAGAAAAAAATGAATTACATCAAGAGCATGAGAGTATATTATAAGTTTAGTACCTGCAAATTTCTATTTCAATTTTGCAGTTTAAATCAAACAGAATCCAAAGTAAGGAGTTTTTATATATTTAGCATCCTTTTCGAGCATGAGTTAATATATCATTGGATAGCAACAAATATAAGCAACAAACACTTACTCTCAGTGACAGAAATTGCAACTCTGACGAAAAAGTAATTCATTACTCCGCACTACGTTGGTGTGTATGTAAGTATTAATAAGCAATCCTTACTACGTTGGTGAGCACAAAAATACGATTCAGATTGCGATAACTCGTGTTCCCATTCTACGCGTGATTTTTACCAACAATTCCTTGACGTCAGCAAAAAGTCTTAAAACAAATTATTCTTCACGTATTAAAATGCTGGACATCTGCATTGAATCTGCAGCCGAATTCAAATTATTGCACTGCGAATTGAGTGGCTCCAATTCCACCGCAGTTCGGAAATGCAGTTTAGGTATTTTCTGCAGTACCGGAAGGAACAAGATTATCAACTTCCCACAATATTTTCATTACTATATCTTTTAAGGAAAACTTGTATGGGTAATGTTAAAATTTTAATACCTCATGAAGGTGGGCAGCTCATGTTAGATTAAAATATCCACCTCCAGAACCTTAATTTACTTTCTCTCGTGAATTGATCGAGTGTATCGAAGCATATTTTCCTGCCATTAACGCTTCAGTCGTTTGGCGGGACATGGCGATCGTAAAAAAACATAAAATATCTGCCGCAACATGACTGCGTGATACAATGATATAACATGCGTGGTATGTCAAAATGTTTGTGTATTCTCTTTTTATTTTTTAAATTATGTTATTATATAAAAAATCTCTTTTGTAACCTTTATTTATGTAATAATATTGTATCTCATTGTATTTTATTGTGTTCTCGTGTTTTCATTCATAGCCCTGATGAAGGCTTTCAATAAACTGAAACGTTGGCAAAAAAAATTTTGCATTATATATGACCTATGCTCCAAGAATTATTTAATCATTGATACAATAATGTTTGATTGTTTGACACTAGAATATTGGCTCGTTTACGTGCAATTACGTAAGAAAATAACCCAATGAAAGTAAATGGATTGGCGCAGCAGCAGCTTAATCAGTATAAACACGAAAGAGTGGATATTCAAACCTGTGCGAAATAATTTTTTTTTCAGTGTCACAAAATGGTAATCAATATTTTTTTCTATCCATTTTAATGCATTATAACCACTGCTTTTCTTATATACTTAAAATTTCGAAAATTCATTTTGTTTTCCGCGGAAAAGGCTTAATTGGTGATCGTATTTTATTTGCCGTTATTTATGACCTCCGCTCCAGTTAGCGCACCACCGTTACTCGCACGCGTATTTGCAGACGACGCTGTCATATATCCCGAAATTAGTGGTGATTGACTTTTTCGATAGAATGATAGAATTTCAAAGTCAGTTGACTTTGAAATTCTATCATCGGATTTAGGCAACGTTCGTGTGTTGAACCAGGAGTGAAGAGGACTAGAACTTAATGTGAGCAAATACACGGCGATGAATTTGTTAAGTAGGTTGTCCAACTCTCCCCACACATGTTGTCCAATGATATCAACATGAAGGCGACAGATGAAAGGAGTATCTGGGAGTTATGATAACTTTGAACCTATCGTGGGGAACACATAAAAGAAGTGTTTATCGCAGAGCCCCGAAGCAGCTAAGATTCGTTAGGCGTATTTTGGGAATTTTTTTTGAGAAAGTTAAAAAAAAAGGTGCTATTTCACCCTCGTCAGGTAACACCTTCAACATGCTACGAGCATATGGGATCCAGTACATAGCAAGATATAACCCTCGAACTTCATAAAATTAATGAAGAAATCTGCGATATTCGTCAAAAACTGCTACGTGCGTACAGAAACAGTTACGCTGATGTTAAATGAATTTCGCTGGGAGCCTTACATCCTTGGAGGCAACGTACTATGTTAGTTTGCTAGAGCAATTGGGAATAGATATCTTCAAGAGCGACACGGAGAACATCACATTAACAGCCCACTCTATCTCCAGGTCCGACGTATTAAAATGTGAAACTCCAGTTGCGAAAAACTTTTATTGCTTAAACATATTTAGAACTCAACTCTTAGCAAGGGGTATTTTAACAACGACTGGTCAAGAGCAATGTGGTCCAAAAAAAAACTTGGTTCTCTTTAAAAACAAATTAAAAACAAAAACCGCCACTGGCCACCGCTCAAATCAAAGAACCGATCAAAAAACATAGCAAAAATCTAAATAATGACAAAATAATAAAGGACAATTTTATCTCATTTCTTGATTGAAGCTCTCGCGGCTCATGATGATTAAAAATAAGTCACATTACTCTACCAAAAATAAGTTGGGGGCCTCCTCACACCCTCCGTCCACCCCTCCCACCTGAAATATAAAAATGGCAGCAAAAACCAATCCCAGCATTATTACCTTGAAAAAGTGAACAGCAGTCGGTCGCGAAACGTCGGGTTAATCTCCATTACGACACGCGGCATACACCCGTATGTGACTTATTTTTAATCAATTTTATCTCATTCCAACACGACAACAATGGTAAGTTAATAGAGATGTATCCGAACGAATAAGTATGGGAATTCGTTTTCATTTCATCAGAATTCGATGGCTTAAATGCTGAGCGGAGCTTTGATAAATCATTTCCTTTTTATTAGTCAACGACTGGTACCCTAACACCCCCCTCCACACGCCGATTGAGGCGGCTTGCGAGGAAGTACCAGGGCCCGAACTATGAGTTTTGTCACGGGGGGGCAAAGCTCAGTTTTCCGCTCCCCCTACCCTGTTCTCCCCTCGCCCCCTTCCTCCCACTCCACCCCAACACTAAAATATAATAAATCCCTAAACTATTTATTTTATACGCGATTATTGAAATTGCTCCCGTTAGAAATTAATAATTTTCTATATATAATTTTTAAATCAACACAATTGTCATGCATTTCAGTTAGAAAAATTAAATATCTTTTTAAGATACTTCTCAATTTTTTCCGCCCCCTGAAAACTGCCGCCCTGGGCCCGTGCCCCCCCTGCCCGGCCCTACAATTTGTAGTTCCGGGCCTGAGTAGTATGTGAAGGTAGATTCAGAAGACTCCTCCTCCTCGCTGCCCTTTTCCGCAGAAAGGATCCAGAAAACACAAATACAGTCAACTCGAAGAGAAGCAAGCAGGGAAGCAGCGTGTATGTTTTAGTGTGAGCGCTCGGCCGAAAGAAGGGATTCGCGTTATCAGTGCACGGCAATGGAGACGGGACGAGTAAACAGTGACTCCCTTTCCTTTTCTCTCTCTCAAGACTGTCTGCCGAGAGGTGAAAAAGGCCTGCAGAAACTCCAATCGCGACCAAAAACCAATAAGCGACACCCATGGGACTATAAGCAAGAGGCACCAGAACTTCTCTTTGCCTTTTCTTTGTTCTAAATTTCGCTTTTTACAAACAATTTTCCACAAGCATTTTATTCACAGGACCGGTTTCTAAGGGAAAAAATAACAAGAAAAAATGGTACATAAAAAACATTCCAATCGCCGAGTTACTTCAAACGACGTGTTAATGAAATGGACAAACTGGTATGAGAAGCTTCATAAGTTATCAGTTGAAATTGCTAGATATTCGTGGAAGAGAAATTTTTGGTGCAAACGAAATTTTATCAGACCACATTACGTCCAAAAAGAAAATTTTCAAATAGTCCTCTTTATAATGAACACTTACCAGGCCAAGTTATTTCAAACAGGTGACAGTCGAAATACTGATGTTCCGGCCTGTACATCTCGGAGAATCCCCACCAAGCTCCTTGCACTTGCATTGTTTTTAAATTCCTTTTTTTGATGCTGAAAGTTAGATGGTAGCAGGGAGCAACCCAACGCTACTATGATTATTGTATTGTATGGCAGGACATGGATAAAATGTGTAGTTGGCAGAGGAATTTAGTGATATTTTTGTGAGGAATGGGAAAAAGGCCTTGTTTCGTCCCTGGATGCTTTGCGGCCCATGAAGCTCAGAGAAAAAGACAAATTTTCCAGAGTGAAGACTAAAAGATATTTCGAGTTAAATCTAATTACCTCCTAGTGGTCGACACTTTAGGTATATTAGAATATCTGCCTTGGTGATACTTTAATGTACCCATAGTTGAAATTTAATTTTTGCGACGTAATTTAATGTAATTATCTATCTCAAATTAATGCCTTAAACTAATAAATGTGAATATGAATCGCATTTTAAGCCACGCGCGATTAAAATTATTGCCCGTCTGTTCCAATCGTTAAAGCTATAGTTTACGTCATTGCTGGTCGTATGTATATTCTGATGGAAGTTAAAACATTGCGAAACTGCGTAAAGTGTTGAATTCGTCTATTAAGCCTCTCATGGAATGGTGGCGTCTCTCCGCGGCCGGTTGCAACAAAAGTATCTCGGCAAAATTAAGTCTTCCATCCATAAATTATTAATATTCATAACGAAGAAAATCCCAGTAATTCCAAAACAGATGACAATCGAAAATCGGATGTTCCGGCCTGTACGGCTCGGAGGTTTTCTCGAATGATTGTATTTCTAGACACTAGATGGTGCCGCAGCTGCTATTAACCCGGCAACAGCCGAATCAAAAAATTCTGCCGAATCTTGTTGTTATCTTATATTTTAAAATCAATTCAATTCTGGATAATTAAGACCACATTTTATTCTTTTAGCACTAATAGTTACGGAGAGGAGGTCTTGGAGTTTAATGTAAGTGGTCAAAAAAATCGAATTTAATAAACATTTCAAAATTCAAATTTCAATCCGGAAAACGTTAAAAATCAATAATTTTTCGCAGAAAATGTACATTACCATCCAAAATTATTCCAATGGAAATTTTCAAATTCCAAACTGCTGGAAAGGCTTTGAATATTGCTTAAAGAAAGCAAACTTTATGGAAACGTGAATTTAAAAGAATGATTACCGATACAAAACACTCACAACTCGTGATGAGCGGAACTGTGATTTTCCAATCACTTCGTTACCTATGACTGCTACTCATCAGTGACGGTGATTCTTAACAGTGATTACGATCACCGAGGAGAATCACTAATAAAATTAATAGGTAATTTGTGGCGCTGCTATTCTTGCTACTTCGTCCATTTCCAATGAATGAGCTCTCCGCAAAGGGAAAAAATAAACTTATTGAAAATTGGAAAATTAGGCAAAATATTTTTTTTGAGGGAATAGTTCTGATTCTGAGTTTATATCACGATAATTAGGTAATTTGAAATGGTAAAGTAATTGAAAAGGGACAATCGTTAAAATCCCGTCGGCATTTTTTAAACATATTTTATATTCAAACCATCACGATTCAAATCGTTAGCTGTATATTTCGTGAAGAATGTCTTATTCATCATAAGATATCATAAGAGATGAATAAGACATCCTTTATTGCATTGTTGGTTTGCTGTGGTATCAGCCGAAGCTTCACCGTATTCACAGTCGCAGTGATTACGAGTATTTAGTGATTTAGTCACCGGAAGTGATCGGTTACTTCTCTTCAATCACAGGTATTCACGGCGATATATCGCTAATCACTTGGTAGCAGCCTTTGCTTTCATCACCGAATCCAGTGATCCAGCCACAGTGATGTCGAGTATTAAATCACCTACAGTGATTGCTACTTTTCAGTAACGGTGATTCAATTACAGTTACAGTACTCACAACTACCATTAAATTACGATCATCAACAATAAAGGTTCGTTTAATATTGCACTACCAGCTGGTATCATACTGTTCCACTAGGCGTTAATGGATTAATCCCCAACACGACCCTAAGACGGTTTTCGCGGGCCTCGGTGACGGTCTTCGCTGCCGCTTTGCATTGTGGGAGAAGAGGGTGGGGCAAGAGGGGTAAATGAGTCTACCTGCGACTGATAAGAGAAAGACGGGGAAGATGTAGAGTTCCGTAGGGGAGAGAATCTCCTCCCCTCCCCTCCCGTCGTTGAGAACGAAATATCAACTATAGCGGAAGTGCGAGACCTCTAGCGGTGCTACGCCGAAGTATCAAGTCGGCAACAGTTTATCGTTGTCATTGGTGACGCATAAGTTGCCGGAGATTTTAACGCACGGATGAGGTGGAGTTGGAGGGGAATCATTAAGGTATACGAGACACATCGATGCAGGGGCGGTGTGGCCAGGTCATCTAGTCGGCGATCGCCGAAGGCCCTGAGCTTCGAGGGCCCCAACAACGCCTGCGTACATCTTCAAGCGTACGTAAAAAATGTAATAAAAAATACTCAGATCAGTCGAACCAAAGTTATTTTTGTAATTAGAAAATAATATGTTTTCATCAGTTGCTTTATTTACAACACAGCGTAAAAAGATTAAATGAAAAGTAAATTAATATAAAAGAGACCCTGATGCTTTTTTGAAAGGGCTATTTGAAAAGATTATTTTAGAGGATTTTCTGTTATTAGTGCAGTTTTAAGGAACAAATTCACTAAATAAATAATAGTGCCATAATATAAGTTTATAATCTGTGAAATTATCTCTTTTCGCAGCATTTTTTCGAAATTGCTATTTTTATTAACTTTTAAATACTTTTTAAGAGCCAGAGTAGCGTCAAAATCCATTTCCGGGCATTTTATTTCCTATAATTTTCCCCGAATCATCTGCCGAGGGAATCCTCTGACGACTCGTCCGTCGTCATCAGGGTGAATGACTTCGTTTGACTGAAATGAGGGGTACCTAGTAGGTCATACTGTGAATTGAAGAGGGGAGTCCATGTTGGGAAGGGAGAGAGAGCGAGGTAATCAGCGTTCTGATCCGTGTAAACCTATATTAACCGGTAGAATACTTCAATAAAAATTACGTCGATACCTATACCAATTTCCGTAAAAGTATTCAAGAAGGTAATTAATGCTAATATTTCGGTATTTCAGCCTCCTAGCTGTGAATTTTTAGACAACGTTGTGGTGAGCTGATGATGGATTCTGGCTCAAAAAGACTTAATTCGTGAACTTAATTAAATCCGAAATAAAGCTGTGTAATTCGAGGTGTACAGAAAGCGTTAAAATCAAAAAGGTAAAAGGTAGGATATAATTTAAATAGCAATTTCCTCCTCACTCTGCCTATAACTTCCTCATTTGAGATAAATGATTAATGTATTCGTGACGGAGATAACTATATTCGTGTCTTATGAAACGCGCATCGTTCTTGCTGTCGAATCCATAAAGATGTTGCTCCTCACTTACGAATTCACCAGTATCCGTATTCACTAGTGTAATAAATTATTAGAATAAAAACACACCGGATTTTCATCAATATTTGAATAGCAAACCTAAAAACTAAGATTTTTGACAGGTCATCATTTGAACGTAGGGGAGACCGGGTACGGTTGTGACAATTTTCATTTGATCGCCCTTAGTTCTGTAGGTAGGCTACTTAGCTGAAGAAAGAATGTTCCTTATTGTAGTTTGTAAATTATTACACATTTAAATATTAAATGTGTATGCCTTAACACAATTGTTAGCTCATAGGAGCAAGTTATAAAAAGTTATAAGTGTCACAACCGACCACACCCCAGGGACGGTTGTGACAGTACTTCGGGTCGATAGTGACAGGTTTCCAAAATACTCTAAAATGGTCTGAAATTATTTTGATTACAAGAAATATTTATCATAATACGGCATAATATTCTTCCTGAAAATATTGCAACTTGAGAACAAAAGAAATAAAATCTAGCACTCTTTCTCAAAAAAACAATGTCGATACCAAATAACTTCCTAACTAAGTAATAGCAGCTATTGAACCAATAATGTCTACCTTAAGTTTTCCTGGATATCACACAATTACTTATACCACTTATTTTTTACAGAGCGCGACCCGGGTTTCAATGAATAATCATCATCTTCAGGCGCAATTTATAATTATTAAATTATTATTATTATTTATTAATTTGCACCTGAAGATGATGATAATTCATTGAAACCCGGGTCGCGCTCTGTAAAAAATAAGTGGCATAAGTAATTGTGTGATATCCAGGAAAACTTATTATGGAATACCACAAAGTAAATCAAGAGATAGTGAAAAATGTCTACCTTATATTGAAAAAAAATACTCGACTTTCGATCAGTATTCATGTAACAAAAATCAGCGAGTACAGGGATCATTCGTAGGGAATATTTCAAAGATGAGTAAAATGCGTCCCTTATTTTATTGCTTGTTACAATGGTTTTTCAGAATAACAGTCATCACTCATAAATCGCTCAACATTATTAAAAGAATGGTGGGTTAAAAATTGACGAGATGTTAATTTCCATTTTATTTCAACATTTTCTACATTGCCGGTTGTAAGCATTTTTTCAGTGCAAGCGAACTTCCCCCCACCCCCAAAAATAACCTGAGAGGTGGTAAGAATTCTCTCTGAATACATTTTAAATGAACAAAAATATTTAGGAATTAGGGTCGAGACTTAAATAACAGCGTGAACTATAACGTGCTTGCTCTTATCTATTGAATGTGATATTTATATTGATAAAAATCTAATTATACATTAAAAAAATTCAGAGTAGAAAATGCAAATAAATCGATAAAAACAGCGCAAGTCAGCTTTCAAGATATTTAACAATTCATTTACTCGACAAATGAAAACAAACTTAACCGTCTCATGCATGGAGTTCTTGTATGAGGACGCCCAAATCTCTCTCACTACCATGCAATCAAATGTAACTGTGTCGGTTTCCTGAGCTACAAGCAGCTTTTTCATGATGTTCCGATCCAGCAGACCTAAAGAATGTTCGTATTAGTGTTACACTGTCCCTCTAGGATGTCAGCAAATGGCAGTAGAGCTGTGAACTGAGCATGGAAGCCTATTATCGTGCTGTGATTTCAAGGGTCTACATGCAGCGGATTCTTTCTGCCTGTGAGCATAAATCTTTGATTTTTGATGTTTAATTTGTGATTTACCGAGATAAACAAATTTTATATCTATAAATATTTTTATGAGACAAATTTCATTCGTCCTCAAATAAGGACATAATGCGTCTACAAGGTCAAATGCATGCTAATTACAGAGTATTGTTTTTTCCAAGATTTTCACATTATTTCATGCCTAGAAACTCAATGCTAATTACGTTGTGTGCTAGTTATTATAAGTAATGTTGTTTGATATTTACAAACAGAAAAATGATTTTGCACAAATTAGTCCATAATTTCTATTTCCAATAATTATATAAGTTTTGCGATAAAATCGCTCCTTTCACAGGAAATGAGCTCACATTGAAATTATTTTTAATACTTCTAAGTTTGTAAATGTAACTTCTAAATTTAATTACTTTTGTAGCAAATATAAATATTTATAAATGGAAGGAGGCATTGTTTGCAATAAATAAGAGAACAATAAGTATAAGAATCTAATTTTTTATGTTTAATTTATGATTTACCGAGTTAAATAAATTTTATATCTATATGTATTTTTATGAGACAAATGTCATGCGTCCTCAAATTATATCCTACGTAACGCAATCGGTGCCTTACAACGTCTTTTACTATTATCCCCGTCCACCTGTCCTTCGGCGATAGTATTCATGAGGCCATCATGTCTCATAATGTGACCAAAAACATTTTATACTCATTTAAATGAGTAAAACTGAGCCCCTTTTATGAAGAAAAATTACTTAAACGTGAAAAATATCTGATGAAAAATTTCTCGGGATTCCCACCGGTGTGGTATTGGGTTAATTCTCCCAACGTTTCAATGGCTGAGTCTGCCATCGTCTTCAGGGGTTTACTCTTAATGGTACTTTTTACGGTACTTGTTTATTTATTTATTCATATCCCTGGTTGCCGTTATTGTTGTTTGCGGATGTAGCGATTAATAATGGCATTCCAGGCACTGCTCAGTTGGAAGCCTTTATCTTTGTTTAAGCCCTTCTCCTACGATGTGAGACGAAGTGATGACTAATGAAAAGAAAACGAAAAAGAATTGAACCCGGAGAGCTAAACTCAGGGTCGAAACGAAATCGGGGTCAAAACTACTTCGGGTAAAAACTAAACTAAAACTCTGGGACGGAACGAATAAAGATAATGTTTCGCACCGGAGGGACCTATCGACGATGAGAGTTGGTCAAACTGGCCCTTTCAAGGCACAGAAGGCGTATTCAATACCCGAAGTTCGGGCTAGGTGGAGAACGTAGTTGCTCGCGCAGGCCCTGGGGACCGACTTTTGAAAGTGACCGTACGTTATACCGAGATGGGCCTCATGAGACCCTTTTCTGCAGGCCTTTAAATAGGTATTGGGATTTGGGAGGAGATTTAGAGGATTTCAACCTTAAATTGAGGAACTAACCAAAAATTTTTGATATTCATATTTCTCCATTGTTAATTTAAACTTCTTAAATTGTTCAATGTTATCGGATTTTAAGAATAAAAAAATTAAATTTTAAGCTCCAAAATGCTAAAAAATGGTTTCAATAACCTAATAATAAGACTCAACTAGGGTAAGTGTAAAGGAACTCGGTGGAAAATATTTATTTTTTCTCTACGTTTATGTAAAACGTTATCTGAAAACAGGCTCCGCCACGTTGATATACATTCATATACATATCTACATGATTGATAACCAAACAAATTCTTCAATGCCCATCGAAATGGATTAATGGGGACTTTTTATTACCATAGTATAAATTTTTTGTCAAAAAAGCAATTCATATAACCACTGCGAGAGGATAAAGTTGGCAGTTTTCAGAAACAATCGAGGGTGGTCGTTTTTCCCTAAATTTTTTCAACTTTGACCTCATGTATATTGCGAACGTGAGGGCACAGGATAAAATAAATCTGGCAAGTTATGCAAAACATATTTTAAATATTTATGCGAAGTTTCAACTTGCTGTCTCAAAAATTGCGTTTTAGAGGTTTTTGTCAGCTTTTTTTCGTTTTAAGCCCACTGTGCGTCGTTTTTCCTACCCGACGCGAAGTATTAGTGGAGTTTTTGATGAGGTCGGATCCAGGACGATCCAAGGTGAGAGAGGAGGTCATCAAGGTGATAATTTTTATAAACTATAGTTTTACTCAATAACGCCTCGAATGGGGTTTTTCAAAACTAATCATAATGCGCGCCGAACGAGAGACAACAATAGTGTTGTTTGGTAACGCCGCGAGTGGCGATTTTGGAAGCTAATCATAATGCGCGCGAAGCGACAGCAATCCCAGCGGCATACAAGAGAATCCTCAAAGAGTATTCAGCATAGATGTCCAACTCCACGCAAAACTTCTTTGACAGTTAAGAGTTTTACTACTATAAGTTCAGATGGCAGCAGCATCGGCATCTGCCGCCAAATTCAAATCACTAAAACACGACCTCCCTTCCCATTCCATTATTTCAAGTCTATTTGCTTCAACTCAAAATGCCCGCAAACTCGTACGCACAAAATAACTGATTCTCAGAAGCGAATGGGTAGTTTCATAGCATTTTTATTTGGAGGAAAGATCCATCAAGGCCTCAGGGCAGTAGCTTATTGTTTATCTTAGGTTATTGCACATAAATTAAAATCGAATATAACAAGGAAAAAATTATATTTATTGTCAATAAGTACATTAATCATGAGAATAACAAACTTATCCGAATAGTTCTGTGCTACATATTTTTTTCATGATGAAGTTCTGAAGAATGATTCATGAACTCCTGGATAAAGAAAGAATAGAAAGAAACACAATCAGAGTACATCACTTGTAATGTTTCAGAAATTAAAGGAAAATTACACCTCCCTATGAAAAACACAAGAAAGTTATGAGAAATGCTAGGACTTTAAAAAAAAATTAGCTGAGTGAATTGGCCATAACTGAGTATAGCACTAGTGCTATAAAACAGCTGTTAAACAATTTTCAGACGATATCCACAAAAATCAGTTCTGTAAGACAAAAATGGAAGCAGACGCGTAACTATGGCGGTGGGAAGGGGGATAGATCCCCCCCAAAGCCTCAGAGAAACAAAATCAATTTTCTAGTTTTGACATTTAATAACTGCGTCTGCTTAAAGTCACTTTTTTAGTGCGAAAATTATGTGAAATGTATCTCCAGGCATGCTATTTTTCAAAAAATTTCCCCAACGAAAGTGGGGAATCGCCACTCCAGGCTATCCCCTCCCCCCAAAGCATAGTCCTAGTTACCCCTCTGAATGGCAGCATGGATAAGGCGATGATTCAAAACTTTTAAAAGAACTAGAAATTTAGCTCAGTAATTTCTTAGAAGAAAATTATCTTAGACTGTTGCAAAGAGTATTTCAATACCAGGTTAAAATTAAAGAAAGATTCACATGACACCACCACAAAAATGCATAAAGTTAACTTCACTAACAACACAATTTGGTGTAGATAAGTGAAAAATAAAGGCATTAATTAAAAATGATTTAACTTAATTAAATAGATTTAAACAGTAATTCTAATACATAGTAACTTCAAACCACCGAGTTTGGATGTTTGGAGCAAGCACATAGACGCATAAAAACAATGTGACGAGCGAAGGATGGAAGTTAACTACGCATAGTAAAAATTATGCATTCCTTTTTCGAGATCCTTGGAATTTAATAATAATCGCTTCGAGCAGATGAACTGCATTTGGATTAATCATTCTTAACAGTCCCATACTTACTCCACGGGAAAGATATGACTTTATCAATTGAGAGGAAATAAACTGAAATGTCGCTGTTCTTCTAAAGAGTTGGATTAAGTTACCTAAATGTAAAACATCCAACAACTACGTTCTTGAGAAAAGTATTTCACAACACATGACAGCAGATGCAATAAAAATAAATGTGACTTACCTGGCTACTTGTCGAGGAAAACAGAAAAAACTTACAGCCCTTGGAAGGGCAGTCCTTAACTGCGCAACAGTAACGTATTTCTTACGATACTCCAAATTTTGAAGATCTATTACGATGCGATACACGCTGGCAAATGCCGACATTCTTCGATTTCACTACAGAACTCCGAAACAACAACACAGTTCACTTGAGAGGACGCGGATGTCACCTTCATTTGTTTTTCTAATAGCACTTCGACCGAAAATATAAATCATTAGAAAGAGACATTTAGTTATCAGAAGGAAAGGCAATATAGCGTAAATTGGAAATTTATGGCTGAATTATGCATTTTTGTGGCTACAAATATTATATTTAACAACAACGTCAAGAATAGATGTCGCAAATGCTTGCGAAAAAATTTCCCCTATCCTGTTGAACTTCCCTGGTATTCAGTGTCAAAGAGCTTTGTGAGAGTGCCTAGAGCCTAGAGGATACGGTTTTCCAGAGCGTGGCCCAATGGTTGGGCGTTGAGACACTAGATGGTGTCGCGGCTGGTAATAATCGCCGATACCGCCCCGGTCGGTGTCCGCGGCTGCGAACGGGCTTTGCTTCCGCTTTGAATTATGGCAAGAGGGGGAAGGCAGAGTCTGCGTGTGACTGACAAGAGAAGGGAGGGGAAGGTGGAGAATTTTGGGGGGAATACACCGAATATTCTACTATTAGATTGGAAGTGCGAGACCTCTAGCGGGTGTACGCCGAAGCATTAAGTAAACAATAATTTTTGTTGTCATTGGTGACGCACGAATTGCCATAGAGTTCGACGCAAAGATCATATAGGATGGCAGGAGAGGGAGAGGTATGAGTAAAGAAGGCGAGACACATGGACGGTCTTTACACTACTGATTCGCATTTGAATGAAGTTTTCTCGGGATTTCCGCCGGTTTAATTTGTTGTATACCACCAACGTTTCAACGGACGACTCGTCCACCATCATCAGAGTGAGAGGAATTAGCTACTTCTCCCTTAACACTTAATGTAACTTATGACGCGTATATTTAAATATATTAGCAATTATAATTTCATAATTGTTAATCTATCATAGATATACAATTCTATGATTGTTAATCAATAACAAGTATAATTTTTTGTTGTGAATGGCAATACCATCTTTCGTAGATGAATAAGATAATATTCAATTTCTCAATACGAATAAAATTTCGGAGAAACGTTTCTACAGAAATAGAGTGTTTCCTAAGGCATTTCGCACACGCATATTTTAAAATATATCTACGAGTAACACATAAGGCACCTTGTTTGTTGGACATCCAACAAGGGGCTGTCCGGGTCACAGCTAATCTAAATTCAATCTAACTTTGTAGAATCAATAGTCCTTCGGACGCCGTCGGACATGTACAGATGTTCTGAATTCTCTGGCAATCCCAGGCAATCTACTCCTCAGCAAGGGCGCAGCTAGGAATTAAGGCTAGGCGGGGTTTAGGCGCAACTAATACTTACGGGAGTGGGGGTATTGCATACCCACCAGGGTAAGCAGGAGTTGTGGGGACCCTCCTCCGGAAAGAATAATGGTTCAAAATGGCGAGTTTTACGGCTTTCTGAGGGATATTTGATGAATTGTAACACTATTCTATGAGTAATACTGAGTCAAATAAGTAAAGTGGATTACACTCAAAAATTTACCTGAGCTCTGGGGGGGGGGGTTTATGCCCCAAAACCCACCCTCGCTGCGCCACTGCTCCTCAGTGAGTGAAACGAATTCGAAGCTCTCGTATGGTCTGTATTTTCTCATGATATTTCTGTACTTTTTCTTTTATGAAAGACTTATATTTTCCATTACTTTCATGATTTTCACTGAAGCTTTTATTTTTCTGCGTGGAATGTTTTGCCTTCGCTCTTAACTTGCATTATTATTATATTATATAAAATGTGAAATTCTCACTTTTCACAGTATTTTTTCTTAATGTTTATCTAGCTTTTAAGGGCCATATTAGCGTCAAATCCATTTCCGGGCATTCTTAAAATTTTCCAGGTGAGGATCTCAGCTCGCAACCCCCTCTGCGTTCCATTAACTCTCAAAGTGGACACAACGTTCACTCCCCGATTCTTCACTGAGCGCTACTTCGACGGTCTGATCGCCTTCTTTTGTCGCTTGAGGAATTTTCCGTCAACATTTCGATTGGAGATAGGGGATCTCGCGATGACTCCCCTCTTACGCTATATTTCTACGCCAGGGAAGCGAGTAACAATAAATAGACTCCAGGGGAAATATGGGGTGATTGGGGGCCCTCGGGAAATATGGGGGAACCTTCCCTGGAAACTTTTAGGAAAATTGAATGCCCGGAAATTGATTTTGACGCTATTCTGACTCTTAAAAACTGGATAAACGTCAAGAAAAAATATTATGTAAGTGAGAATTTCACAGCTTACATAATGTAATAATGTGTTACGGTTCTTTTATCTATTTTTTGAATTTATTCCTTGTAATTGCACTTTCATCTAAAATAATCTCTATAATTACCTTTTTAGATAACCCTTTCAAGAGTCAGGTTCTCCATTATCTTCTTACGCCTTTATTTTATTTGTTTGTTATGTAATCCTTTTACTTTTAGTATGATCTACATAAAGCAACTCATGGAAAGGTATGGTTATTAAATTGCAAAAAACTGTGCTTTTTTAATGCAGCTTTCATATACACTTCACGATAGAGGCGAGCGTTCTGCCACCCCCCTCTCTGCTCGGGGCCCTAAGCGATCGCCGACCAGCCGACCTGGCCAGTCCACCCCTGCTAGGCTCCTCAATTCTAATAACTGAATCCTGGATAATATGCAAAATTCACAAATTCACGGTACAAATTAGGGTGGCATATTTTCTTTTCTTTATTTCGAATTGCTTTCAACGAGCTTTCTTTTCTCCGGCTTCGGTGGCTATGAGTTTTGGAGAATGGAGAAAGAGTCAATCATCCGGCATACCCGACAGCAGCGCCAAAACGGAAAATAAACTACTACGAGCAAGTACACAAGGCCAATGGTGGAGTCTACCAAAATGGTTTACTCTTTCGCTCGATTTATTAAAATATTATAATGAACAATAAACCAAATCTGAAGTTCATAGTTGAGTCTACCTAAGAGGTTGACTCTTTCTATCGATTAGTTTTAATTTAAGTATACCGGGACTAGCCGCGGTGATAACTTTTACGGAGTCACCCGCAATGCACAAATTGTGCGACAAATCCGCAGAGGAAAAATCATTCGCCTTGACCGGGATTCGAACCTGGATCCCTCGATTTCCGGCCGAGTGCTTTAGCTACGAAAAAACTGTAAAATGGCAACTGTATGCTGTGTGTGGTTCTCTTTCTTTAAAATAAAATAAAATGTAGAATAATCGTAAGTATACCAAAAGAAATGTCGTAAATCTTGAGTCGTTTTCAAGCGAAGATACTTTCATTCAATCATCGGTGATAAAATACGTTCACATTTTCCGCTTTTTGTGTTCCGCAAGTGCTCTCGTTGCCTAGGTTAACACGAGCGGGGGATGGACAACGTACGGAAAGCAGAAAATCATCTAATCAAACGCAATCTGCCGCTTACTACCAGTTTTGAATTTTGATCCTGGGTAAGCCCTTGACTTCCCATAACACAAACAATGAAGATGAACTTTTTGAAAGTGTGAGAGTAGAGAGTGTTAAGGAAGAAGATGACGATAATGTTGAAGTCGAAGCGGACATGGAACCACTAGCTAGCGAAGCGTTTGCTTCAGTACAACTCACATAAAACACTTTTATAAAAACCGTTATGCGCAATATATTCTATAATTTTATTCAGTTGCAATTAATTAAAAATGCACACTGTACCGAAAATGAAATCATTTCTTTAAAATACCCCAATTGTCGGGAAAAAATCCAATTATCCAAATTTTTAATTATCCGAATGGGGTATGGTCGCATTCGATTCGGATAATTGGAGTTCTACTGTAGGTGCTTTTGTGAATTGAAGAGGGAAGTCCATGATGGGATCGGAGACGACCACAATAATTTCCAATTGCTTCTTCATACTAGCCCACAGTAACCGGTAGAATAGGTACTTAACTCGGCGCCGCTGGAGATTCGGAGGCTACGCGTTTGGAGATGGAGAATGGAGATTTTTCAGAGTGACACGAAGATCAGAATTTTAGAAACCACTATATATCAAGGTCCGATAGATAATAATAAATGAAGGAAGATTTTTTGACGAACGTATTAGCGTAGAAATTGGATTTTCCCAGAAAAATAATTTTTCAACGCTTAATGCGCTAACATCCCCCGCCACACGCCTGTTGCACGGCTTCCTATGGCTATTTCTATTAACGGCTACTAGATATAGATTACGTTTTCACCGTTTCAGAAAGGGGAAGAAAGGTGGTGGAGGCCGTTTGCTAATCTTCCCTTCGGCACTTAGCTTAAGGCCCGCATAGCATGTGTGGGAACATGTTAAAGGCTATAAGTATGATAGGGTTTGCCGAAAAACGGGTACGTTCCTCTCCACAAGGGACCTCATTGCTGCGATTGCATCTCGAGTTGACTTTCCTTTTCTGAAACCGAACTGATCTCTGCCCAAAATACTCGCTCGCCCTCGCCTCCATTTGTCCATGTAATATCATCAGTGTCACTTTCGCCGCGTGCGACATTTGGCTAATATTCGATCTTGTACAGTTGTTAATTGTTGGGATGCTCTTTGTAAAGGCCATTGCGAGCTGTTTTCTGGCTATGTGGAAAATAAATAAGTTTAAAAAAGAGAACTCGTTTGAAAAAACTGCCACATTAAGTTTCATGTTACGACCGGTTGTGAGTGTCTGTTGTTATCACAACACAAAACCCTACCGACTGGAGATAATCATAATGTGAACGAAGCTGATTGGCGTTCTCAACGAATGGGGTGGGTACTTTACATTTCTTAAATTAACACTGGTGTTCGGAGGAAATATTCCGGTCATCACCAATTCTTATCTCAAGAAACTAAACACTTAAAATGGCTGTAAAATGTATGTACACTTATGAGTTGTACGAGTACGCTATTGAAAACTTACTGGATACAGAAAATAATTGACAGCGTTACTAGTCACGATATACCCACCTATGCTAATGTATGCTATGCACATTGAAGCATTGCAGCAAGCATATGGGATCCAGCGCAGGAAGACTCAATACGTGAGCTCAATAAAAATACAAAAGAAAGCTGCGCGGTTCGTCAAAAACTGCTGCGGACTTACAGTGGTTTCCAAAAGTTTCTTAACAAATTGAGCGGCGCCACTTCTGCTCATCAAAGAAATTGAGCTTCACTTACTGCTATTAACATCCTTGGTTACGCCCCGCAAATATTTCGTTTGTTTGTAATTTCTGGTACCAGTAGGAGGGAAATTTGAACAACATTCCCATCTCCCGCAATATTGTTATTACTACATCATTAAAGGCCAATGTATGCGGTATATGTGTCATGTTTAATGCCACATGAATAGTGCAGCTCATGCTAGAAAATAAAGAATACACCACCAAAACTTAAATTTATTACCTCTCGTAAATTGACCGATCCATTGAAGTATATTTTCATACAATTAACGCAGTAGCCTTTTGAGAGTTAACTATCGTAAAATAGATAAAATATTTGCCATAATGCCAATGCAAATTATGCCACACAAATCTAGAGTCACTAAATCAAAATTCAGTTTTATTTGGTGATATTAGAGGACTAGTTCGTTCCCGTGAATGGCTTAAAAAATACGTAACGAGACACCTATGAAGTTAGTGAGGGAGTTGGCATAGTAGTGAAGCAGCGAATTTTCCATAGCAATTATGAGAATGTGGTGGTTCGAACCTGTCTGAGGGAATATTTATTCGATGACACAAAATGGCAGTGAGACATTTTTCTTATCCACTCCACTGCTGTCGTTATGTAGCGAAAATTATTTTATTTATTTTTTATGTGAAATAGATAAGAGGGAACATTATCAAATATGACGGACTTACAAATGTTTACAATGGTATTATTTATACATCTTCAAATTTTCAAGACGATTAGCGAGTTTTAAAGTTTGTTTGTTTTTAAAGTAGCGAGTTTAAAAGTAAGTTCGAAGCGAGTAATACATCACCAAAAACATAATATGCGTCTAATTAAAACTCCGCGGAGGTAGTGTTCCCTTAGTGGTAGGCAGAGTTCTCTCCACATTATTTTATTACTAAGTTTGTCGTAAGTTGCTCTTTGTTCAGCGAAAAACAAGTCCTTGAATGTCACACCTATTGAATTATTTTTGGCAGTATTGGAGCGAGAACTTTTCCGGCTCCGTAAAAGCAAAGCACGCTTAGTCGATGAGTTTTCCGACCTGCATATTGGCTGGCATGTATTCCTCCTGGTACGTCTGTGACTGATAAGCACGTAAGCCAGTTCCTCCTGTTAGCTCAGAAGGTGGGCGGGCTGACTACTCTCTAGGGGGAGGAGAAGCCGGCTAAAGATTAGCAAGTCAGACTTCCACACAACACAAGGAAGGACCTTTTTACCATCGAAAGTACGGAAAGGAAAATATCTATTTCAGCCAATCACAATGTTAAAAATCTAGATGATTTCTCGGCAAGAATATCAGCGGAACGGGCAAAGAAATGTACCCGCGATGAATTTCTTGTTGATATTTTTTTGGTTTAGTCTATTTCTAAGAATAAATCATGAAAAAAAGGTTGGAGAATCAAAACAGTTTTAAAATTGAAATTTTTGAAAGGAAAAGATCTTTTCCAGGGGGTCGCATAATTAAAAAACAGCCGATAAAAGTTCTTGGTAAGAATATAATTCAAACCAATCAAGAAAAGTACCCACGATGAATTGTTCACTAATATTTTTCCTTTTAGGCTATTTTTATAAATGAACATTGAAAAAAAAGGTTGATGAATTGAAAGAGCATACGAGGACCGTGGATTCAGCAAACACCTCGTCAGATCAATGGAGCGATATGTCCAAAGCCCAGAGATAAATCTGAAGGCACTCCGAGCGAGATGCCGCTGCCTAGTGGCGCCGCCGAATAAAACGCGGCAACAGATATAACGCTTAAATTCTTACCTTCGCGAAGCGCAATGGGTGCATCCAGGGGGAGCTCCGCTCACTGAGCGGAAGGTGAGCGAACCACCGCTCTCCCCCTGGATGCGACCGCTCACCATCCGATCACTAGTGAGCGGCCGCCATATTTGTGAGCGTACTCCGAGTATGATCACCTCGCTCACCGGCCAGTGAGCGGCGGCGCGAGTTCAAAATAGTGCCGAAGAACTGTCGAGTCGAGCAGCCGTATTAATTATACATTGTAACGTATCGAACGCTGGATGACTTATACGTAATGTAGGCATATTAAATGCGATTGGCAGAAGGCCTTTTGTTACGTATTTATTTACTAAATTAGGTGGCCAAAATATTATTCTGCGGTGGAATTTTGTCGTAAGCCAGGTAAAGTTCAGATGTAGCCTTCGCTGAAAAATGGATTTTCGAGTTGAAATGTGTTTTTAATTCTTTATTTATATTTCATACGCTTCAGATAAATTGAAATATATCTATATACATAAATCGCGGGGTATTACTTGTCCGCTTAGTCAAAAAATAAGGCGTGAGTAATTTTTCTCCCGGGTTAACTAAGTAATTAAGGACCATGGCTTCAACATTGCCTTCAGGCCGTTTTACACGGGGGACGTCATTGCGCAATAGCTGAAGTATGTATGAAGTTAAAATCAAAATTGCATCGTGTAAAGCGGTGAATTTCTATAACACACGCGAGAATGATCGTACATAAAGCCGATGTCCCACGGTCAAATTTGCGTCCTTTACCTTTATAAATACCAAGGTACCTTTATAAATATTGGTCTTCTGGTAGAGAAACATATATTACAGTGATATCAGGGTTAAGAGTACAACCTCCCTCTCCATGACTCCCTCTCCAGGCGTTTACTACGGCGCCGTGTGATGCCAGAGGAGCTCGAAACGGTCGACCGCACTCATCCCACGGCGACCTTCACTCATAGGCCGTTTTCCAATTCGCAATTATTCACCCTTCGTGCACTTTTCATTCGTCAACTTACGGATGTGACGACAGCAAGGGTGGATCCAATCTGTTATGCCTCGTTCACATTACGATATTCCGAGCCATCGTCCTAACGATAGTTGACCGAACTAGCCGTGTGAATGCATGTCCTGACAATAGTTCACGTAGTTCCGAACGTTGCCACTTTACGATGGTTATGCCCCGTTTACACCACGATCGTCGCGACGTTGATCCGTACGATCGTAACCTCAAAACGTCGTGTAGACGCGCAGAGTTACCATCGTAGGCCTTAGTACCTAACACTGCCGAACTTACGATGGTTAGCGCTAGTGTGCCAAGAAAAAAAGAGATCGAAATGAAGATCGATGCATATACGATTCTTTCGCGCCGTTGCAATCTTGATACAGTAATTGATATTTCATAAATAACTCTAATATATCAAAGATATATGGCAACGATTGAAGACATTATTCAACAGGCAATGGAAGGACGTTAGGAGAAAGTTTTTTCTGATGTTCTATTTACCAAAAGATATCGGATATTCTGTACTATACCAGTTTTATGCATTTCGTTATTTACAGGTTAACCCATAACCATGTATCCTTACATTATAATTCACAGATGATGGAAAATAACAAACATGCACAAAATGTTATCCAATTAAATCATTGTATACAGGATTTCACAATAAAATTCGCCAGAAATAACCATAACATTTAGATGAGGACATGGAGATATCAATACTTGTGCCGAATCAAGCCGAAATCTAAGCCTTTTCTAGTTAAATTATAACAGCAATATGTACTGTCTTTAATGCGTGAATATTCTTGAATGTTTTGACATATTCTCTCGAAGAATCTAGTTTCTTAAAGACTTCACGGACTGTTGTGACTAGTTTTAGTTTTATCTCATCATAGGTGGGAGTTGAAGACATAATTTGCTCGATGGTAATTAAAAACAAGCAGGTGAGGATTTATATAGCTATGACGGGATCCATTAAAAGTTACTAATAAAGGAGATTGGAACAATCTAAATATTAATTGATAATTTTGTAGAGGAATATGCCTTTGTTGGAGGATCCTTGGTCGTGCAAGAGTTTTCAAATTAACTAGGGAAAGAATATATGAAGTGATGTAATCAGACAAAGAGATTAATAAATCGCAATTATTTACTTTGAAAAATTTATTTTGGACACGTTCAGTCCGGATGGAGTCGATATTATAATAAAGTGACCAGTTAGCAAAATATTCCAATTTGGAACGTAGCAAGGAGACATATCTACTGTCTTTACCGCACGAATATTGCTAAACTTTGGACAGATTCCCATAAAGAAACCTATATTCTTTAACGTTTTACCGACAGTTCGGTCTAGCTTCAGTTTTAGCACATGAAAACATTAATATTCTTTTGCTTCTTAATTTCCAGGATTTCAATTTTCTCACGCAGTGTCGTCGTCAGTTGTTATCTGACACAGTTCCACAACGAGGGCAGCACTGAGTTACGATGGTAACTTTTAGACGTGTAGACGTGCAGTAGTCGCGATCAACGTCGCGACGATCGTGGTGTAAACGGGGCATTAGACGCTGAGAGACCGGAAACGGAAGCGACAAGAAAAAGACGAAAATCTCGTGAAGCTCTCTTTTTTTCATGGATTTGTCTTAGGAAGGAAGAATATGGGCGGAAGAAAAATTATTCGGTAAATACACGTTGAACACAGTAATATCTTGTCCATGCATACCTCAACAGGTCATATCCGTCAATTTCCCGTTCACTTTAGATGTCAGCACTAGAGGGCAGCATAGGTTCTAACCATCGTTGTGAGAATGCACGATAGTTCCGACAATGTCTGGAACTATCGTAATGTGAATGAGGCTTTAGGGCGCAAGGGAACAAAGGGTAAGTGAACAAGGGGACGCGGATGCTCCCTCGTTAACGTGCCCTCGTAGAATGTGGACGTGGAAATGGCGGCAATGAAAAACTCAGAAATCTTGAAATGGAGTTGTAAGTAATTTTGTGTTTATTATGCGCAAAGAGAACGTCCAATCGGTGCCAGAAAAGTCAAAATACTAAACAGTCTAAATTACAAACGTGGACAAACCGAGAAGCAGGGTGAAATTGATTCTTAAATCAACTACAAGATGCCCTAACACTACCCTGCGCTTCACATTTCGTTACTGCCAATAGTTCGCATTATTTCCGTTCACACTTTATAGCGCCAGTGGAGCATTAGTAAGGGAGCAGGGTGCAAGGGAGAAAGGGAACGAGGGAATGAGTGCATACTACGTGGATTGGAAAACGGCCATTGTCAGGTGCACGAATATTACGTTAGATGATTCTCAAGTCTGCCGCTAGGATTGTTGTCACTCTACGCGCATGAAAATCAGGTTTCAAAAATCGCCATTCGCGGCGCTACCCTTCATCTCTATCCACTTTTCACGCGGAAATATACGACAGTAATACGTAACAAAATCATATAAACGACACATTCAACGCATGCGAGATGATTGTCCGTTAAAAGAGATTAATGGTTTAATTAGAGAGATCACTCTGCTGTTAATGGCGAAAATCACATTGAACGAGATGCCGCTGCCTAGTGGCGCCGCCGAATAAAATGCGGCAACAGATATAAACTTAACCGCCATGTTTATATGCCTCCATTAATCTAGTTCCCTTGGCCAGTGCCATCCGAGATGTACAATGTACAGGCAAGGGGAGTGCATAAAGGAGGTCCCATTTTATTCCAATGAAAGCCAAAATCTGTAGCCACTTCGTTTGCATTTTAATCGGTTCTCAAAAATGTCCGCAGCGCGGTGATGGGTGCAACGCGATCCACTTTTTCCAACATTTTGCAGAATAATATTTGTAAATATGAGGACTAGCTTTGAAAAAAGATGAATTTCATTGAACACATAATCAGGAATATAAATTTCGATTAACACTCCTAATTATATCTTATTTTTCCATGAAACTCGGATCAATTTGTCCGTAAGCGACGTAAGCGGCGACTGTTGTGAACCCATTTAAATGCGCAATGCGTGACAACACATTTAGAGGACAACTTGAGAATCCTCTTTTGTAATATTCGTGTGCACAGGCAGGAACACCTGAATTTCGATTTTCATCCGTCCGAAATTAGTAGTCCCGTTTTTGTGCATATCCTTATGGGTATACTTTGACAATTTTCTAACACTACGTTGTTTGGGCGGCTAATATTTGATGAGTATTGTAATTTTCTATTTAGTAATTAATATAGCTATCATGGAATCGCTACCGATGGCTCATAATGAGGCGCTTTATACCTCTTTATATTACCATATTATTCAAAGATACTCGTCAATCGAAATGCTTTTAGGTCTTTTTTGTGAGTGTCCTCACCGGATAATTCGAAAATTATCTCACACAAAGTAACATGGGCCGCTCTTAATTTGATAGTAGCGTATATTTCTTATGATAATTATCACATTTTCTCCAGTAATCGCTACTGATTGCTCATGAAGTGTTGTATGTTATTTTATAATAAAAAATTAGCATGTAGTTCAAACCACGTCAATTGGATTGTGCTAATAATTTTTGTGATGATGACCTGATAACCCTCCCATAATATTACTGTCACCATCTCAAATCTGTTGATATTTTAAATTAAAGAGAAGAGGGCCTTATTAAAAGCCGTGGGAATGTATATAATTGTTCTAACTTTGCATGGATTTGCTATAAGAATTGCTAACAACTGGCAAGTTCTGTCTTCGCATTAATGTGCATGTAGGTATATTTTGCTAATAGGCGAAATATTTTTATGACCGTGCGGTGTGCATGTGGTGGTCCACTTGCATCCTGCGTGTTGGTGATTGGTCACCCATCGCCAAAAACCCTAGAGGTGGCTTGCAGGATATTATGTAGATGTAGATATTTATGTTTCCCGAACTCTGTCGTCAGAATAGGTACTGTATCGCAGTGCTTCGCGTTGGCCGTCTGAATAAATAGGGAGGTATTGTTTAGGGAGGTATGGTTCCGGCCTGTAAGTGAAGTGTATCTCTTACTCCTACTCCCTGCACATTTACCCACGGCCACATCATCCGAGTCGTGCACAGCTCTGAACCAAATGGGCGCATTCAGGAATGGCAAGTGAAACGAAACGAAAATGTTATGTTTCGACCCGGAGCGAAACGAAAATACGATGCTTGGGTTTAGTTTCGTTCCCGCACGAAATTAAAATCACAAAGGAGTTTAGTTGCGACCCGGGACGAAACTTTACTCCCGGGAACGAAACGAAGTTAAACGAAACTCCGCTGCTCATAGTTAAGTTTCTATCCAAGAAGTTGAGTGGAGGGGGATTAGAGGGAGCAGTTTCGACCCGTTACGTTTGACATGCGTCTAGAATGGGTAAAACATCGAGCTTAATAATCGAACGGCGAGTTTGCGTTCACCATTCTCCTTTTAGTAGTAAAAATATGATTGCCCCATGCATCTAATGGCGGTAGGTCGAACCTCTACTTCATTCGACCATACTTCGTACTCGTTGTCTGGGTAGAAACTAAACTGTTTGAAGGTGAAGCACGTGGTCCCTCCGGTGCGAAACATCATCTGTATTTCGTTTCGTCCCAGAGTTATAGTTTAGTATCGTCCCGAAGAACGACGAAGTGCTCTATATGGTTGGCGAGGAGAGGCAGCTTTTAGATGAGGTACGGAGGAGACAGAATGTATGGATGGAGCGAGTACTTAGCGGGGAGGGGATGTTGAAAATGGTGTTAGAGGGTAGAATGTTAGGGAAACGAGGGAGGGGACGGAAACAGAATAGGATTTTTAGATAGATCGAAAGGGAGTAGGCCTTACAGTGAATTGAAGAAGTTAGCGCTAGAAGGAAAGGGAGGCTTCCAGATCACTTTTTTAGTACTCCATGGAAACCTACCTTAATCGGTAGAATACGGTAATAATAATCGTCCCGAAGTAGTTTTGACTCCGATTTCGTTTCAACCCTGAGTTTAGCTCCCTGGGTTTAATTCTTTTTCGTTTCTACATTTCGCTCCCGGGAACGAAAGTATTGAAATTTTACTGGTTTTGACTTTCGTTTCGTCTCACTTGCCAACCCTGGGCGCATTCACTGAACGCTGATAACGCTGTCACAACACCTGCTGAGTTTCCACCAACCATGCCACCACCAACGAGACGAGGTCCTTCCCCTAGATACTTGATGACAATTTAATCTGATTTCAGTAATTTCCACAGCCTGGGGATGAGTTCAGATCGATCTATTTACAATCAATATCTCTAATATGATGCTTACAATCACGAGGAATGGCACCGAAGAGTTAATAATAGGATAGATTGCAGAATCAGAATATCATCACGGAATTACCCTTTTGTGTTGAGAGAAACGGAGAAGGTTAACTGTACGGAGAGGGTGAGTAACGACGAAGTACCTCTCAAGATGGGCGAAAAGAAATTTATTTAAGAGACATGGAGGCGATAGAAAATATATTTCCTGTCTACCGTGGAGACACTTTTTGAACGAAAGCCATGACCTATAAGGTCCAAGGTTTTTTTTCTGTATTTCCGAATGAAAGTGACCACATTTGGAGAGCTGCCGGATCTTCAAATGAATCGTTCAATGAGTCATTCATTGCTCTAAACAACAGTGATAAAAGAATAGATATGAACCGTTCCTTACGAAATGAGTCCTTAGTGTGATCAGTTACTCGCGTGCCGTAAGCGGACAATTATTCAAGTTCCAAACAATACCCGCTTTTGGCTAAATCTGGGACGTCATCGAAATTTGGGCTGAAATTCGGATGACGTCACATATTTCAGAACAGAATACCCCTCCAGGAGTAAACATCTATTAAATGGCCATGCCGTCACTTACCCTAAAGCTGGGTGGCGAATATGAGCTGAAGGTTTGGTCGAAATCCATGAGCAGTCTTTCCTATGAGAGCACATTTGAAGGATAGGTCGTTCATCTGGGTATAAATAAAAATAACAGCAAAATGTTTTCCCCGACATAACTTTTATCTTCAATTTCAAGAATAACGTTACAAGAAACAATTAAAATACTTTCTGTAAGTATTAAAATATATATTATTTTTGCAATGCATGCAACACTTGCATGACTATGAATAACACGTCCATCACTTGATAGATGACTTGAGAAAAATAAACAAAACTTTGATCGTAACAACAAGTATTTGCACTTTCATATGAACCATTGCATATATTCTGTTACGACACCTTGAATAAAACCAATTACATCGAATCAAATTGCAATAAAATGATCCTTCCAGATCCATCACTAAATGAAAAAGCTTTTGTGATGACATTACTGATATGTACAACGTGCCGCCTTAAGTACAACACTGTGCAAGATTATAACTTATCACATCATAAGAATATTCCGTCATCCAGAGGTGGACCCTCCGCAAAATATATCTAATAATATTTTTCAGTTTAATAAAATATTTGGTAATTTTTTTCCTTCATAGCTTTGAGATTCATTCTTGATCATTTACATATATTCAACACACATAGCATAAATTTGCTCATAATCTAAAATAAATGCAAAATTACTACTGGCTCATTATACCCGGTTCGGGTAGTATACGAAGAAAATATTTAAATACGTAGCATGCCAGCTTGGAAATTTGTGAAAAAAGGAACTGATCACCCGATCTAAAGGAAAAAACAACCACACACTATACATTATATAGAAATGCATACATACAAACATACATCCAATCTATCTTTTTTCATCTTTGGCCCAAACGTTGACGTCAATCTTTCGTCCGTCATGAAAATGCAAATAAGCAAGATAAAAAATTATTTGAAAAATCTTTTCTACATAAAAAAAGATAGCAAAAGCACGAAATACATTGAATAGTGAGTAATTTGCCCAAGATCTTTGCCAGAGTCACTGTACAGGGGGCAAATAAGAGCTGAGTGTGGTTCACAAACAGAGCTGCTACCAAGAACACTGCCGTCGAGCATGCTAAATGTTTGAAAAAAGCAATGTTATCCACACATTTAAGCGTCTGAAGTTCAGGGGAAGAAAAAAAAGAGTTCATTGTGTCCTGGGATTGTCCCAAACAAAATCACAAAGGCGGCAAAATGCCATCGGAAGAATAAGAGCCTTTTTCAACTAAAAAAACCACATCACTGTAGACTCGGATCAAAGTAATCTCCACCGAACATTTTGAGATCTCCTCCTAAATATGCAAACTAAGTATCGCAATGAATGTTGTGGGAAGATTAAGAAAAATTCTCCATCGTTCCTCCACATGAAAGCACAATCGCCCAACTCCAATCACCATATCGTCAGAAAAATCATTTTAAGCGTCACTTACTGGGCGTAATTTCAGACGAATATAACATGCCATACCGTCGAAAACGTGCGTCTTTTTGGGAAACGTTCGCACCAAGGATTTATCGCCGGTTTACAAGTCACATTAAACCGCCGTTTTGCAGAAAACCATTTTTATATCTCTGAACAAATCGTGAAAAACCAGTTTCCCTTTACGTCCACAGCAGCGATATAAGTACCAAGAAATGTAGAATCACTATATTCCCGACACATCCACAGAGTTCCGATACACGTAACGCGTTCCAAGTTTATAACATTGAGAGTTCTTAGTCTAAATACCCATTTTTGGTTCGTAAATGCCTCCGCATACGCAGATCCATAAGGTTTCCAGTGCGGCCTGACTGTTTGCGAACACAGTCAACTATCAAAGTCTTCACACAAAAATATTTTTAAAATGAAGCTTCGGGAATCAGGTCGTGAGAGAGACCACGGTTGGCCTCTCGGCCGCAGCGGCACTGGACTTGTTCACGACAATGTGTGGCGATGGGGAGGGGGGCGAGGGAGGAGTGCCACTGGCCTTGCGAAGGCCCCCGGGGGACGTCGAGGACGTTGACGAGGCCGAGGAGCAGTCTGGGTCCACCCCGTGGGCCCCGCCGGGCCCTGAAACCACGACCACGTGCTCGTGAGAGCCGAGGTCCGAATGGTGGTGATGCTGCTGTTGTTGCTGGTGGTGGCCGCCGTTGTTGTGGTGGGCCTGGTTGTGCAGCTGGAGGTGGAGGAGGCCGTGGGGCGAGGAGGCGGGGGAGGAGGCGGAGAAGGGACTGCCCCCGGAGTCCACGGAGATCTGAGACGAGTATTGCAGGAGCGGGTGGGAAAGGGGCGAGCCATTGTTGTTGGCCGGGGAGGTCCGGCTGTTGTTGCAGTTCCCGTGGATACCCTGGCCGCCTAACTGTTGCTGCGGTTGCATCTGGAGCTGGGCCAGGTCGTCCGCGTCCTCCTGCGTGCCCAGGTGATGCTGGTGGTGCTGGTGCGTGAGGTGGTGCTGCTGGTGCGAGGCGTACACCATCGGGTGCGAGAGGGCCCTGTTGAGCACCGCCAGTGCCGAGTTATAGCCGTGCTGCGCGTCTGAGACGGCGTCGTCGGCCGATCCGAGGGGAGAGGTGGACTGCAAAGCGGAAATATAAAAGAAATAAATTATTTAAAAAGAGGTCCCAACGAAAAATAAGCGAGTCGAAATTCTGAAATATTTTGGTAGGTATTTGGTGGACACGACCAACAGCTGACAAGAAACTTTCGCTAACTTTTACCATTAACCATTTACCTTTTAACGTCCATTAATTACGTGAGGTGATTTTGGCGATCCCCCCTCAGTGAGAATCGTGATATTTGGCTCGACCCCCTCCCTCTAATCTCAAGTGAGATTGTTAAAAATGCGTATTTTCAGTGTAAATGCGTTGATGTAGCTATGCTTCATTGCGTTGGATTAATTAAAAAACAATTTGTTTAATTATTTTTATTTAAGATTAGTTAGGACTAGTATTTCAGATTGCAAAGATCGCAATTTAACACTGTTTCTTGCAGAATAAAAAATTACGTGATACTTGCCAGGACCTCCCTTCTCCCCATGTAATTGGGTGAGAATCGGTTTGACCCCCCACCCCCTTAACGCTTCACGCAATTATTGGATACCATCTAACAGCTCTCATCGATTTCATACATGCTTTGAGGAAACTGAACCGTGTGTAATCTTCCGTGCCCTCGTGGCCTCAGAACCGAGTCATTTTGCAATTTGAAAACATGTAACCCTAAAAACTTTCAACCCAGGTGGAAAGGTCGCGGAGTCACCTTGGTTACGCCCGACTCCTGACTACTAGCAGCGGTGTGTGTAAAAATGATCTCCTGAAGTTGGCAACGTAAGTAAAGCCTGAATCACACGATCACTATCGCGATCACTGCGCAAAATGATCGACGGCGGCAATTGTTTTTCGCGATCGCGATGAGGATTCCCATCGCTATTTTTCATCACTCGTCCGGTCTCTTTTTCCGTCGCTAAAACCGTCCCTAAAATCCCATATCAGCCAATCGGAACGCATGACCGTATGGAGCGATAGCAGCGCAGCGTTTGACAATTGTGGGAATGACATAAATAAACAAACACGCTATATATTTTCGTGATGTGGGTCCTATGACAACGAGCTGTGATATTGGAAATGATGCGAAAAGCGACGGCGGGAGTGACCGTGTGATTCAGAAAAATGATCACTAGAGCGATTGCTTTTCGCGACGGGAAAAGTGATCGCGATAGTGATCACTTTCGCGACGAAAAAAAATGATCGTGTGATTCAGGCTTAATCAAATTGCAATCGCTCGACTCTTAAGCCACAAAGGCTCAAGTTCATTCATACGCCTCCAATTCACAATAAGGACAACAAAAATATGCACAAATATTTAATAAAATAATTGATTTCCACTTAGTGAAGGCTCCTCGTGAGAATTACTTTCTTGTCCAGAAGCCAAAAATCGCTCATTTCATTCCATATCTGATATTCAAAACAAATGCCTCAAGCATGTACTATTCTGAAAAAAAGGTTGCTTTCATTGAATTAGGTCCATTATTAAAATTTTGTTTCACAAAGTAAGGATAGTGCACGGCATTTACGTTAGAAAAACACTTCATCCACGAGGTTTGTTGATTGTAGGGGCATTTACATTCAATTAACGAACCCCTTTGATAAAATTTACTGGATTAAATTCGCCAATTACTTCGTAAGAATCGTGGTGACGAGCATATGCCCCACTTTTATCGAAACGATAGCAATATGATGGCACTTGGATCAGATTTTCGTAAAATTTCATATACTTTCCTCAGGCGATATCTGCTGCTTTCATCGATAAATTGCACTGAACTTAGGTTGTGTACTTCCATGCAGTACTCTTCAACTGCAACAAAAGAATGGCTTGGTAGGTTTCGAGGTTTCCTCCAGGGACTTTTGTATTTACTAGAAGCCTCATAATTGTGCAAAGTGAAGTATTGTGTGAGACAGGCTTCAACTTTAGACTAATTTCGTGAATTTCATTTAGAATTGCAATATACTGAATCTCAGGAGTTACAATGCACTAGTTAATAATTAATTTACATTGTTGCAAATAAACAAAACTGCACTTTCCTTTATGGTATTCTTACTATACTTGAATGAAAAAGAATAGTTTCACTTCAGAATTTGAATTAGGTACTTACCGATTAAGAGTTTAAAACAATGGAATAACATTCCAAAGGGATGTCTAGAGAGACCCATTAAAACACGAATAAATACTCACGTTGTGTTGTTGGTGCCCATGCTGTTGCTGTGAGCCTAGGTGGTACTGGTGCTGAGGCGACTGTTGGTGTTGCTGGTGGTGCTGGTTGGTGCCGAGCATCTGTTGGTGATACTGGTGCTGGTAGGGGCCCGTGTAGGTGAGGGTGCCGGTCGATAGGCCAGAGGAAGAACTGCTCCCCAAAAGGGTGGCGTGGTGCTGTTGCTGGTGGTTTGGCTGCTGGGTCTGCTGCTGCTGGTGATAGGCAGGGGTGCTCGTCCTGCAGTCTCTGTAGGGACTCTCTGCAGAAATAAAAAAAAAGCAAGAATCGATGAGAAGGAATCCCAAGCAAATCGTAACGGCCTACAAATTGACAAAATATGTTCATACTTTATTTATTCAAATATTCAACCGGTAAATGTAGTGTTTCTTCACTAAATGACAAGGGAAAAAGCTAAGAAAACATCAATTTAAAAAAGATCTAAGTGGACTTCATTGTGGAAATTAAATGTAGACGTTGACCCGACAAAGGCACATGAGTATCGGTAACAATATGCACCTCCAGGTCACCACCAACATTAGACAAACAAAACACAAACGAAAATTTCACTCCATCCCATCCGCTTCGCTTCTAAACTATTAGTTGGAGCAACGATATCCTTAGAAAGTATCTCTTAGCATACTGTTTTCAAGCATTCCTTGAATTTAACATTTAAATATATTTTATTCGCGTATAATGAATTTTTTTATTCTCTTGGGAAAAATCATTTTATATTGCAGTATATAAATGTATATACAACCAGTTCATGCTGAAAATTCTTTCTATTCTATGGAACTACAACTCAAACTAATTCAAGAGTGAAGCCAGTCATGCTTCTTGTCGATTGATGCAAGATCTGAGGATAAAAACCCAATGCTAATGACAAAATGCAGGTCTATGAATCGTTTTACGTCGCTGGGTCAAAGTGACAAAGAAAGGCCAAAGTCACCAGAGTTGACCTTATGTACGCCTGAAAATATTAAAGGCCTAACAGTGAACCTGATGATGCTATAACTTAAGAAACAAATTGTGCTTAATATTCAGAATACAACGGAAGAAATAAAATTACTTTGATTCTTATACTTTTTTAAATATCGTATCTAGAGGTTCGCCACAATAATTTATTTCTCTGAAGTTAAATTCATATTCTTTGAATTTATCCACATGACCAATCAAATATGATTTTGACGTAAATATGTATCCGTCATCTCCGGGAATCTATCGAAGATATTCGAGGTAAGAATCCCGACCCTTGGGACAGTAATTTGAACACATAGCAGAGAAAATAATTGTGCCTTAAGTCTAAGGCAAGTGGGTGGCAAGAACAGAAAAGGAAGACCTCGAATAAATATATGGAGCAGGCGAAGAAGAAGAAGAGAGATTGGGAATGAGAACGAAACATGAGATAAATGAAATACTAAAAGGGAGGGATCCAGTTAGATGTGTCGGTTCGCTTCGGTTAGCACGGTTGGGCCATGTAGAAAGGATTGAAAAAGATAACAAAATGCCAATGATAAAAGTTAATAGCAGGAAGAAGAGGTAGACCACGGAGGATATGGCTTCAGGATGTGGAAGATGATTTGAAGGCAATGAGATTTACAGGATGGAGGGAAAAAGCAAGAAGAAGAACAAAATGGAGGCATATACTTAGTAGAGGAAGCCGAGGACCACACAGGACCACAGGAGGAGGATGTGGAGTTGTAGATGATGAAGTGAAGACGGACTTGAGAGAGAGGAAATGCGTGGATGTGAAAAGATTAGCAGATGGGAGAATGGGGTGGTTTCCTTTTTTTTTTTTAATTGCCTATATCGAAAGATTATTACTCCTGGAGTACGTATTTCACGCTTTTAGATTTTTAAATGACGATATCTATTTTTCGCGATTAAATGAAAAGTGAACATTTTCAAGCGCGCGAAAAAGGTACCTACGGCTAAGTATAAATTCTGGGAAAAGCCCGTGTGACGTCCTTTTTGTTCCGGCTTCCGCTTTGTGAGGCCACCTTGGTGCGAGGCTATGAACGCCGCTACGATGCAGACTGCTAGCAGGTAGCGCTTGGCTTAAATAAGGATTACTAATACCCTATCAAAATAAGGAACCTTTCCGACCATAGGCAATTTTAATAGGTGATTATTAAGAGATGTTTCCCTGACCTCTGTGCCTCAGGCATGCATTGGTAACCTCAGGCGATTTAAAGCTCCTATCTACTCGTATAGAATCTAGGCCCCTGTGACATCACGTGGAGTGGCTTCGCATGGCCGCCAATCTAGCCTTTTTCAAATGAGGTTAAAATTGACCATTAACATTCGTCTAAACTGGGATCTCTAAAACCAAATAATTTGTATATTATGAATACACTAATGGTGGGTAACGAATCGCAATCAATGTTTTTCGTTTTCTTTGATGAAGGAAACTACCCTATTGAGTGAAGAGCTGCGTCAAATCAATCTTAAGATTGTTGACCAGCGGCAAGAAAGAGTCTATATACCGACTGTCATTGCCGCAAGTGAATGAATTACGTACATTCTATAATGTTTGACTCCTATGACTTCCTCATTGGTCACCTACAGAGGAAAGCAAATAGGAGGGCCGTTTTAGGGGAATGTTAGGATTCTCACGAAACAATCTCATTCATCGTTTTCCTCACTCTTCCTCATTCATTGTTTCCCGAAATTGTAAGCAAACAAGATCATTTAGAGCGGTTTTTTCCAAATAGCAGAGCATTCGAGTAAAGCTTGCGACTAGACGGTACATCATGCGAGGTAATAGCTTCAGGCATTTGTCACTAAAACATTCACCCCCACAGGGCAGATTAAAATTATAGACATTATCGACGTCGATTTTTTTTTTGTTTTTTTCCTGCGTATTTATTTATTTTATTCTCGTTTTTCACACCAGGTGTAGTATTGGTCAGTGGCTCCCAACGCTCCAACGGCTAAGTCTGCCATCGTCTTCAGTAGTAGAAAGTGGAGCCAAATACTTTACGGCATTTTGTTTATTTATTCATATCCTCGAGTGCCCTGGTTGTTTTTTTTTTACGTATATAGCGCTAAATTATGACATTCCCCACACTGATTAGTTGGGAAACTTTGTCTCTCTTAGCGCTCTTCTTCTCTGGGTCAATTTCAATCGTCTCCTTCAGCCGCGCGAATTATTATCGGGAGCTTATTGTAAAGGAGGCGAAAAAAGGATTGGAAATTAAAAAAAAAGGAAAACTTGTAATATATTTTTGGGAACCCCACGAATAGCATCAAGTGGTAGCGTTCTCTCACCAGAGTTCTCCATTTTGATGTGCGCCGGCGAGAGTGAGGTCGGCGTCGCGACGGCAGAGGAGGCGCCGCCGCTTCCCACCGACGCCGTCGCCACCCCACCACTGCTCACGGAATCGCCCCCGCTGCCACCGCCGCCGCCCTTCGACACGGACGTCTTCGGCTTCCGCTTGCGAGTCTGCAAACACAAGGAAAGACACTTTCAGAATGGATGAGCAAATATTTATTATTATCAAGTAAATATGCGAATCCCAATTTTTCGGTTGCACCACGCGCAGTATTTGCCTTCACAGCCGTTTCGCCAGTAACACCCTTGGCGGCTTCAACCTGAACCTTGGTCTAAAATATGATAGCTAGATGAACTGTAGTCAACGGAAAAACATGACTCGGTGCAACCGAAAAAAATCACTCGACGGAAACCTGAGAAGCAAGTAAATGTGTATTTTTTATTTATATTTCATTTATTTAACTTAACCTCCCCGAAAACAGCGGGGAAATATCCAAAAATTCAAAAATCGTATTCTTTACTTTCCACTCCCTCGTTAATCCAACATTCTACCCTCTAATACTGTTTTCAACATCCTCTCCCCGCTAGGTACTCGCTCTATCCATACCTTCTATCTCCTCTGTATCTCATCTAGAAGCTGCCCCTCCTCACCCACCATGTCTAGCACATCGTCATTTCTCCTCCTCTCCATCTACTTCACCTTTTTCATTCTTCTGGCAACTTATATCTCGAACACCTCCATCCCTTTCTCGTTCTTCTTCCGAACTGTCAATTCTCACGGGCCGTAAAGTACTAAATTCCAGAGTTGGCTCATCACTAGTCTTTCCATTAAACTGTAACATAACGATCCTCTCATCATCTGTTTCGCATTCATAAACGCCTCCTATGCTAACGCAATTCTCTTCCTGATGTCAAGACCGCTGTATCCGTTTTCCTCTAATGTGCTTCCCAAATATGTAGTTGAATCGCTCTACTTGTTTAAGTTTTTGCCTACACACTTATTTTCTTCAATTCCACATTCGTATCTCGCTATGCTTTACAAAACCGCTTAACTTTGGTCTTCTTGTGATGATGCTCGCTCCGCCTTCTTTACTCCATTTCACCTTCTTTATTATTATCCAAACCCATATCTCGAACACCTCCAGTCTTCTCTCGTCCCCCTCGCTAAGTGTCCATGTTTCCGCATCATAAAACTCTAGATCGGACTCTTACCCAGCTTATTACTTAAGCTATTACATAGCTATACTCTCATAAGCTCCTTCTTTTGTTTCATGAACGCCTCCTTCATAAAGCAATGTCCTAGGGTTTTCACACCCACTCCACCCCTCAGCTGATGCGTGAGTGGTTAGATGCATTCTGCTGCTCCAGCACATTCCTTCCCTGCATACAGACTAGCTCGGTCGCAAACACACCACACGACCGCTGTGACTGGGGCAACACGCTCTCGAGGTGTACAATGGCTCCTCGCGAATGACGTGGACGTGTGTCAGTTTTCCCGCGACCACCCACACCGGACAATATCGCATCTCATCACTCACATACTTGGAGATCACTCGATCTGCCTTCGAGGTGTCGTGTGCAGGCAGGTCAGAGGCAAAGAATGCGGTGGGAATGCGGGGAGATAGCGCGATGCGAATAACATTGACATTGAGGTGTAATAAATATGGGTTTTGGAGGTGTTCAAACTGAACAAAAAAGTAGGAGGTGTAACTACAAACAGTACAAAAAATCGTGTTACTCCTGATCGGTAAGAACAATCTAGGTAATTCTGATTAGTTGTTCAGTCATTTTTTATTTTCTTTTAAATGGTATTCCAAGTATTGCCCAGAGTTTAGACACTCTGCCTGCTACTGTCCAGTTTGGACTAAAATAATTTTTAATGGCGCTATCCTATCAATGTCAGTCCTCCTAATCCAAAGTATATGCTTCCACTCACTATTCAGTGATTCGCTCCGGAGGTTGGCATGTTTAGGTGAGGGTGGAGCTCACCCTGAACTAAGCCACAGGCAATTGAGCATCACATATTTTGGGTAAGGGAGCGAGGGCCTTCTTTCCTTGAGCCACGTAACACTTCGGGTAACGAATATTATGTTTAAAATTACTAGAAACATGACTCGTGTCGCTAGACCCAGTCCATTATTATGAATCAAAAGTTAAGTGGTTGCTGCCCGATTAATTTTACCAGACAACGGCATTGATTACGTGTGGAGATTTTGGCGATTGTTGAACCCCGCCTCCCCCCCAAACGCCTTGCGTAATTAATGGATGCCTTCAAAGGGACAATCCAAGTATTACGTAAAGCTAGTGCCCCAGGGTATATTTTATCATGAATTGCCAGAAAGTTTAGTGAATCCGACGATGTTACTTTCCACTGCACGATGTAGTAATTCTAGCCATGAATCTAGTTGGTTCATATTTAACTGCACTGTGTTGTAAACTGTAACCACTACGCTAGATATTCTAGCTGGATTTTTTCCGTTGGCGTTCTCGCAATTCATCGCCTTACAGGTCAAAATTTGTAATGCGCTCTATCTAGTACGTCAAATTTGTGCTAGAACATGTAAAACGGGATTTAGGCCTTTTACTGCCAGCCCATTTCAGGTGGAATGTACGAAGACTGCCAAGACTATTTTCCGGAATTAGCAACTTTTTAGATTTAAAAATTTTTCAGGTACTTAATTTTATTCAATGCGTCTAGACTTTTTTCCCAATTCTTAAGATAGATTTACATCTAATAAGCATAGATACATTATGTAAGTTTACAAAAATTACAGCCATTGAAAATGCCACAATCACGAGAAAAAGGTGAAATAATTCGGGCCGATAAATCGGCCTCTGGCAGTTTTCGCTGAAACAGCGAGGGCCAATATATCGGCCCGGTGGCAGTGAAAGGGTGAAAGGCGGCTGGCATGGCATTGAGTAAATGCAGAGTAGTACCACGTGATGAATGCAACGCTTCGCTCACCTGGATGCTGTCCTTTTTCATGGCCAGTGGACGGTTGACGTTGTGCAGCTTGTAGTAGAGTCCGCATGCGTTGCACACGGGCTCTCCATGGGCGTTCCTTCGCCACAGCGACGTCGTCGACGTCCGGCAGTTGGAGCAGGTGAGTCCCGTGCGACGGGAGGCCGCCTGGCGGACGGCAGCAAAAGCATTATTAGAGCAACGCCCAATAATATACACATAATCAAAGGTAAGCAACACTATGAAAGAGAGGACATGCAGGCAGTTCCTCTCGTCTCAGTGATCGCCCAAATGTCAACTGGGAAAGAGATTCAAGTGTATGCAGCAAGTTAAAATTAAAAACAACCATTTTTGAGGGTTCAAGGCCTAAAACCGGTCCAGAGACCGCGATAATATGACATACACCCAAAAATTAACTCAATTTACCAAATGATTTGACGAGTAAGGATATTTATGAAAATCCCAGCAACTTCTATTTGTGACAGTAACCAGTGCCTTGAAAAAAAAATTTTCCATAGCCCGAGTCAATTTTTATGTTAAAGAAAGTTTGTTTGTTTTTTTCGTAAAAAATTTTTACATAGTGAAATGCCCTTATATTATTTGAGCGATGCACGTATACAGCTATTGGTATCCTAGAAAAGGTCTTTTTTCCAGTTGGCACCTCACTTCCAAATATGTTGAAAATAAGGATACGTAAGTCGATTCCACTTTTTATCGATTCCGATTCTTTCAAATAGATTCCTGATTCCGATTCCGTCGATCTTATTGACACTAACAAGTGGGATATAGATTGATCAATGGCACTGCTATGATTAAAATTGTATAATTGAATGGAATAAAATAGCAAACACAATATGGAAGAGTCGATGCCAAATGTCGATTCTCGATTCCACCGATTCTCGGGCCGAGGATCAGATCGTCTAATTGTAAGTTAGTGGCCAAATAAGTACATTAATTCAAAAAAATAGCGATTTACTATTATAGTTCTATATCCTCAGCTTTAATGAAATAATAAACACTTTAACTGTTTCAGATATAAATTGTTAACTTGAAAATGTACAGTGCGCAACGGCTCAAGTTTGTGGCGACCTTTATGCTCCAAGCTTATAGTCTATTTTCAAAACATTTATCTTCCTGTTATGACTGCAATTGGAATCAATTTGCAATTAGACGATCTGATCCTCGGCCCGAGAATCGGTGGAATCGAGAATCGACATTTTGCATCGACTCATCCATAGTTTAACAGTTCGGCGCCCATGTCTACTCATCAATCCCGCTCCACCGGTCTTTCCGCCTCACACTCTTCAATTATTCAAAACCTACTTCACTTGTTCAATTTGATATTTTCAGGGTGCATAGAGTAAACTTCTTGTCACTAAAGCCTGTGACGATTGTGTGAAGATTTTACCCCGCCATTTTTAGGACGTAAAACATGCAAAAAAAAAAGAAATTGTTAAAGTGTACCGGGACTAGCCACGGTGATAACTTTTTACGGAGTCACCCGCAATGCACAAATAGTGCGAAAAATCCACAGAGGAAAAATCATTCGCCTTGACCGGGATTCGAACCCGGATCCCTCGAAAGCACTCGGCCGGAAATCGAGGGATCCGGGTTCGAATCCCGGTCAAGGCGAATGATTTTTCCTCTGTGGATTTTTCGCACAAAAAGAAATTGCTTGGAATTGAAATAAATAATAATAATTTTGCACGACTATAAATTTTATTATAACCTTGGTTGCAATGTCACTGCATCATCTCCTAGGTGATGTAGTAACTTTGAAGATGAGGTGGTTACACTGAAACATACGCCGTAATGAAATTTATAATCGTGCAAAATTACAAGTATTTGTTTCATTGCGGAAAATTCTACTTCATCGCGCTGGAATATTCGGATTTTAAACTACTTCGTACTTTCCTTATGGCTTTTTCAGTCATCACGCCCGATTTTAGCAATGCTTAACATGAAATTTATCAACGAAAAAGACTAAATATGAGGGGAATATCGGGAGAGATACGCCCTCCAACGCTGACGACTTACTAATCCAGCAGTTGCCACGTCCTCGCTTGGAAATCAAGAGCTGTGAGAATAGAAGGCTGCACACCTGCAGGTCCGATTTAAAATCCTAGCGGTGGCAGGTATTGCTCAACGACCACCCTAACCCTACTTGAGAGCTTTGTAGCTGGGTCTACGTGTACAGTCGGCCGCCTCCTCTAAATAACATAATATACAATTTTTAACGAGAGACTCTTTCCTTACCGTAGAAATGCTTAAGTTATGGCCGCGTTTTTTTTACCTCCTTTTAATCTACTGTTCTTAATACGTTCATTCTGAATCCCAACTTATGGCAGTGGAATATTTTTGCTAATTATTAAACCCAAATTGACTTCTGCAATAATTTATTTTTGCTAGAATAAAATTAGCTTACGTGATTAGATTTTATTCTTAAGTTATACAATTATTAAATTTTCAGTGATTAATTTCCATTAAATTTTAATTTAATTCCGTTTTATCATTCGACGGTAACCGATTCCCGATACTTTATGATTTCTGACGGTAGCAAACAGAGGTAAAAAAACGTACGTGCATTCCAGCGAGGTCTCCAAAAGACCACCTCATCATGTAAAGCTTCCACTAACTGGATCGGTGACATTTCCAAATTACCCATAAGAGAGGTTCAGCATTTTTTAGAGTGCAAATTATTTCATAAAGTTAAATTCAATAATATTGAAAAATGTTGAGAGATTATTTTCTTGGTAACTCTACCGTTACACGAACAGTTTTGATGTCTTAGAAATGAAAAAAAAAAAATTTTGAAGCCCACTGGTAAGTATATTTCAAATCACCATCAATTTTTCTCCGTTTGCGCTAAATTCACTTCAGTTGACATTTTAAATTAAATACTTAAGCATGGAAAAGATAGGACCTTTAAGTGAAGATAAGTATAAGCGAGTAGCAAACAAGTGAATCGTCCCGTCATACGTATCACGAAACGAGGGATCTTGTAAAATTAATGAGGCCGGAGTAAAAATAAGGCACAGATCAAAATGAAATACAGCACGTAAAAATATTTTTCACCTTCCTCACCGATTAAAGGTCACTGAGCTTCCCTTGAATGATTTTTCTTGGCACCGAAATGCACCGCAATAGTTTACCATTCGCTAATCGTATGTCACGTGACTCGAAACCCACGCTGGAGGCATGCTGGCTCAAACATAGTTGGGCCATGCTGGGTCATTGCGCCATCTAATTAGTGCTTGAAACAATGGTCACTCCCTTAATTTATTACGATAATCTCTGCTAAACTTAATGTACTTCGTAGATGTCATATTTACACATTAAATTCGAAATATAACGCCATCATATTACCAGAGAATGTGTTTCAATTCTAGTTCAGTGACTTTGTAAACCATTCAATATTTTGAATACAATAATGCTGCATACAAGAAGTTGAAATAGACACACTTTTATGATGGAAGAAATTTGGGCGATCACTGGCGAAGGGAAATTAAGAACTAAGAGAAAAATAGATTGAGGAACGAGCTATTATGGAATAAAAACATTGTCCTTACAAAATATTAATAGAACAATACTTTGGAGATGTTTAATATGAACATTATACTTTCAATTTACTCACTTTGCAGAAGCTGAAAGGCTAAGAGGCCACAAATTACATGAAATAACTTATGAGCATTACATTTGGCCGATAATACTTGTTGATTTTAGCATTTGAGGTGAAGAATATTCGAAAAATGGCATTGAAATTATAAATATTTGAGCATCAAATTATTAATTTCTGATAGTATATAGCTTCTGGCATTAATTATCAATTTCAGACCAAACTTAAAAATATTAATAGAATAATACTTGGGGGAATTGATAGAATAATATTTGTACAGTATAATTATACACAAAGGTTTTCTAATGGCAAAGGTATTCTAAGGGAACTACAAGGCACTACAAGAAAAGCATGAGTAAAGAGGAACTAAGCGATAACAAAAATACTACTTTGTACATCTAAGACTTGTGTTCACAGATAAAATACAAGCATGCAACTAACTACTCTGCAACTAAATTCCATTCACGAAATATTAACCTCAATGTCCCGTATTTATTATCGTGGGGATTCTGATGGCTGAGTAATTTGGCATCATCCTCAGACTTAAAACATGAATGTTAAATTACGAAAATTGAGTGCAAACCATATTTGTTACTAATTGCAGCTAAGATAATTAAGTGCATAAGAAATAGAAAATAAACATAAAAAAGTGTGATCAAAATTTTGATTGTAACATTAAAAAGGGGAAGGAATGAATAAAAACTTGATGGAAGCAATTCATGCATCCTTTGAAGGAAAAAATCCATGACGTCTTTTGATAAAACAAGACTAACAACTGCAGTGTGCACACGAAAAATAAAATATGACTATAAAGCAGGTTAAAAAAAACAGTGATTCGGGGACCACGAGGTTAATATTATGTGGTTTTTTTACGTGATAAATTTAACTTTAAACTGGGTTAGTAGTTCCAACTTCTGCGATTTTCAAAAACCAAAAGAAAGCCCAATTCTTAATAAAAACCAAATCGATAAGACCCCAATAAAATATCACCCATTAAACACCGAATTTTAAACAGCAGGAAGATTCCCATCCCAAAAATGTGAAATGATCACAGTTAAACAGTTCAGAAATATCAAAAAGAAGAAATTAGCGTGGAGAGAGATAACATAGAAAAAATTGCCAGAACCAAGGAAATGATAAGTTAGCATGAAGAAAGAAAGAGAGAAAGCTAGGTTAGATTGTCCACCACATGAATAAAAAACAGGTGCAAAAGATTTCAAATGTGTTTACGTGAGTCTGAAAATTAAGATGCCTCAATGTATGCTAAGACATTGAGTGGTCAAGTGAAAAACTAATCAAATTCTAGGTTCACTCAAATCAACTTCTGTGTGACTGCATTTGTTAGCAAGGGGTGGTACTCCAGAAGTGGATGTCAAGGAATGAAAAGGTTTTGTGGGAAGGGATCAATGAATGTATGAATGACATGAATACGACGAAAATATGACTATTTTTGGCACATTTTCTTCATGATTTATGAAATGAATCGTCAGCGGCGGAGATACCGAAATACCGGATCGAAGCTTCAAATTTTAATAACAGTTGGAATAAAATTTTGAAATGTTGGATTAATTTTTTAAAAAATCATTTTGTTTACGCTAAATATTTTCCAAACTACTTCCACTTCTTAGGAATACTTTTTTTTACTCGATTTGCAATCAAAAGCAAAGGAACAGAAGTTGCTCGTAATGGTAAAAAAAATGACATAAAATCATAATGCGGGAGGAACATTTAAGGGAAAATATTTGGCTAAATTCTACGCCGTCTATCTATCTTTACATAATAGCAAGCACTCGACAGCACGGTGTTAGTTCATTAATGAAAACGTTCATTCAGCCAAAAAGTGAATTTTGATAGCGGATAGCTCTTACTGACAGCAAAGGAACGACAAACCTTAAAAAACCCAAAGAGTGAAATGAAGAAAATCTAAATCCACTTATGTAAGCCATGAGATGGTACAATGACATAGGCAGAGGTATGATAAGGACACAGAGGAAAGGACAAATCAATAATCAGCGGCACCAAATTTTTGCGTGATTTCTCAGCTCGAGCAAGATTTGGCGTAAAAACAACGGCACTCAAATTGTCAAAAGTATTGATTTTTCATACGGAAATCACAAATTTTTTACATTTGAAGCAAATACTATGCTTTTTGTTTCGGATTGATAGCTACACCAAATTAATCATTAATCCAGACAAAATACTGGCGATTTGATTTTTACTTTGGCTAGCCTCCCTGTTTCTCCTCACTCAAAAATCTCGGACAATAAGAGAAGTGTGAAGGAGCGGAGCCCGATGACTGGCATAAAGATTGAGTTCTCTTTGGTGATCTTCGTGCGAAGTTCAGGAAATTCATAGAAAATTATGACAAAGACCACAAGTCAACGTACTTTGGCTCCATAATAGAGTTTTGAATGAACGTTCGGGAGTCAATATGAGTTTGGCTTTGAGAATTAATTGTTTCTTTCGAGAATTTAATAAGTAAAGAGACTATTGATCTATCACGGTCTTCGGAGTGAAGCCGCGTCTAGTTGTCACTGTTCACATATCTTACCGACGTTTCGGAAGCGATGCAGCACTCCATCTTCTGGGCATGCTAAGTGGTCAACTGAATTGACAATCGATAGCTTGGTGGGCGCAGAAAATGTAGTGCTGCATTGCCACCAAAACGTAGGCCAGGTATGTGTACAGTGACAGCTCGACGCGGCTTCACTCGGAAGACCGAGATAGTGCAATGACTAATTTTAGCCGCGGAAGCCAACCTTTTAGAAATAAAGAGACGTTGGATTGTACGTGTAAAGTTCTTTGAGCAGATTTTCATAGATATTTTAAAGACGATACCGATCCAAATCAGAATCGATAAAATATCACAAAGTGATAATTAAGTTATTGAGAACAATACATATTATAATTCAAGCTATTCAGCTTTCTCGAGCTCAAAATCACACAAAATATATGGCGTCGCGTCAGGAAAACAGCTGGGAAATGAGAGGAACCGCTGGGAATGCAGCTGAGGAAATAACTACGGGGAGGGAGAGACAGGGATGTAAGTTATTTTTGTAAGGGGTGTTGGGGTAAAACTGTATTTGATTGGTAATGTGCAAGAGATCACCTACCCCTCGACGGCTGGATTTTTCCTCGGAAGGACGATGAACCACCCCCTTAAAAAAGTAGTTCTGGTAGAAAGAGTCGGGCTCCACTGGAAAATAACAGGGGGGAGCAGAAAGGGGACACGATTACTTGACTGCGCCACAACATGGTCAACTTTTGAATTACACTCTAACAACTTATTACTAAAAAGAAAACTTAAAAATAAAACACTTGAATGTAATGAGACCCATAACAATTCCTTCCGAGGCGTCCCTTTGAAATGAAACTTCTAGATTTTTTTAGTGAAAAACGCCAGAAATTGCTTTTCCCCGACTTCCTAACGCAAAGAATCATTTTTTAACGGAATACAGCTTTTTTTACTACCCTGAATATTTTTCAAGGTCCAAAACTTGTAATTTTAATTGATTTTCGTGTTTATTTCTTCTTCCCAACTTTGTTCACTGGCCATAAAAATAGTATTCCCATATTGAGCTATTTTTGGGGACCACCGAAATTGAATTGGGAAAATTAAATTGTCTAGAAATATTTCATTTACTGATGGAATGCTTACATTTAAATTGATTCCCGGTCGAATTAGAATTGAAAAGGTAAATGCAGTGATATATTATTTATTTATTTGATTGTTTATGTTTAGTAGTTTTCTTTGTTATTTTTATAGAATCGAAACAACATCTTAAGTAGCCACACAAAAAAACTGTTCATTTCTAATTTGTATCAAGAGTAAATGTGTCACCATGGAAATCATGGCTTTTGACGTCGCATAGCGACAAGGAGAAAGGGATATTGGATGGAATTTCCGGGTCTCATTACAATGAGAAGATCTTTTCTCGATCAAGGGGTAATAAACGCTCAAAAGACACGTCTCTTTTCGAAGTTCCTTTCCCTCTCGAGAGAGCCGTGTCCACTTACCACCCGTCGTGGATGCTTGATGAGCGGTCTGTTCATGCCGTTCATCTTGTGGTAGAGTCCGCAGGCGTTGCACAGGTAGTGGCCCGTGCCGTCGCGACGCCACAGCGGCGTCGAAATGGCGCCGCAGTTGACGCACTCACGGCCCTCGGAGAAGTACTCCGTGCTCACCACTGGTGGAGGGTGGCGTTGGTGATCACACACACATACACAACAATCCCGTGAATCCATAGCAAGTTATTACAAGTTAACCTTCGGATTACCAAGATATAACCTGAGGTCACGTTTAAACCGCTTTCTAACTCTGGTCATTTCCCCATAGCCTAATTCTATATGCTTATTTCAAGATATTTTCCAAAAAATTTATGCCCATCAAACAAAAAAGGTTTTTTTTGGCAACGAATGATCTTATATAAAGACCAGTAGCGAAAATTCTGGTATTTTTTTAGATACAAGGAAGCATATGGGTTAGCTTAGTTTATAAAACCAAATATAAAGGAAATAAATGACAGTAATACCAAGGAAATATTTCAACCAATTTAGATATCTATGTTGGTAATAAAAAAGGAATGTTTAAACAAAAGGGCCATCATTTCTAAAAATTTTGCCTTGATATATTTACACCAAATGGAAATTTCCCAAAAAATAATAAAATAAAAAATATTTTGGTAGTCCGACTGCTTAATTAGTGATTGTTATAGCAATCAGGTATCGATTTTGGTGGGATATGATGGTCAAAAATTAGAATAAAAAATTTTAAGTTATGGTGAAAAACATTGAGTTACTATTCATAGTTTTAAATCGACCAAGAAATTCAGATGTTATTGCTATGGACCATATGAAGGGATTGACACTTATTAGAATACTTTTGAATACCATTAGCTTTAATCATTAACAAAATTGAATGCCCTTATAAACCATAAACTCTTCAACATTGCATTTATAGAAACTAAAAACATCATTACACCACAGAATAAAAAATCAAAAATAACCTAATATAGCAAGAATATTTTCAACAACTTAACCAAAATAGATGTCTACTTCGGTTATATTGGTCATGCATCCACATTTTGCTACAAAATTAAGATTTTAGGGATAATCACATCAAAATTTATGAGAGCACAGAAAATTAATACACCCTGGGCGAAGTTCACTCCCCCTCGTAAATTTAGTCATTGCATAGGATAGACGAATCTTTGTTCTCCTCAAGAAAATTGTCCTTACTTTGCCTAGCATTCTAAAACACTCATCAATAGTTACATTTCGCAGAAAACCTTCGGTGGTGTGCACGAATAATAGAATGTGCGGTAGTAAGAGAGAATGCCATTTATAAACGAATAAATACTTCAAATTTCCTTAAAAACCAATCCGTATAGCCAGCCATGCTTCAATAATAGAAAGATATTTTTTGAGGGCATAGACAGGAATACTTTTGAGGCTTTGATCGCTAGTCGTGTCATGATTATAATATGTCATCGTGTATGCTTTTATTAGTAACGAGGCATAAAAAGGAGAAAATTGTGTCCGATTTCTATTACCATAACATTTGACTGCAAGAGAGGTTATATGAAACTGAGTAACGAAAATCTACGACGGGAGATACCTCCAGATGGAGAAACCCATCGATATTCCAAAATTTATTTCAAAATAGCATCAGAATTTCATTGAAAAACTCGCATTCATGTTGATGGAGACTTTCGCGGGGTGGTGCAGCATGCGTAGCAAGGTTTCCGGGTTGACCTCCGCGTCGATTCATCTTCAAGACGACAGTTTCGCCGGCGTTGCAGCTAGCGTCTTCAGGTACGAAGTGCCTTCAGCTAGCGTCTTCGTACCTGAAGACGCTAGCTGAAGATGAATCGACGCGGAGGTCAACCCGGAAACCTTGCTACGCAAACTCGCATTCATATTTAAATTCAATGGAGTGAAGCGCTTTGCGATGCGGAGACATTGACACCTACACTGCTTAATTACCTAAACGCCATTATGGTGATAAAAGAATAGTCTCATGTCTATGCTTGTCGTAATTGAAATTAATGAAAAAGTTAACGCCGTATGATCACGATGGAGACAACAAAATATAAAGACATCACAGATCACCGATCTCTGGTCCCTTGGGTGGTAGCCATAAACGCTAACCACTACCCCACCAGACCCTCCTGCTGGAGGGTGCGATATCATAAAACTATACGCGGCTTGTGAAAAGTACCGCAAGAAAATTAATTAATTAATTACTTACAGCCAAATTAAGGCCTATTCAACGGAGCCACTACTAGTTCAGGGATGTGTTCACCATTCCGAAGGCCATAAAAAACACGGCATTGAAAAAGGTGGAGCAACTTTCGTGGTCTCCCCTTGTTAGTAATGAGGACGAGAAAAGACTGGAAGCATTCGAGACGTGGGTGCGGAGAAGAATGGGGAAGGTGAAGTGGAAAGAGAGGAGGAGAAAAGACTAACAATAAGTGTTGAGCATGGTGGGTGAGTAGAGGCAGTTTCGTGGTGAGATAAGGTGGAGAGAGACGTTTTGGTTGGAGCGAGTACTGAGCGGGGAAGGGATTTCGAAAACGGTTTTGGGTACATAGGATAAATGAGGGAGGGGAAGGAAGAGACAAGGATTTTTAGATAAAATGAAAGGGAGAAGGCCATATGATTGGGTGAGAAGCCAGGGGATACAAGTGATTTTTTTTTCTGCACAGATTTAGATACAGAAATGAGGTATAGAAAACTAATGAGATCAATTTGATGTTTAGTAGTGCATTTGATTTTCCACTCGATGTCAGCACAGAACTGAGACTCACTTGTATCCCTTGGCAACCAATTTTTGTGCATTTCTTCTAACAATTAAATTTACCAAACTCTGTTGAGAAAAAAATCACTTGTACACCTTGGCTTCTCACCCCCTCATGTAATGAATCTAACGGGGAAGTTCACGATGGGATGAAGGACTGCCAGAAAAATTCGTAAATACCCATGGAAAACTATTTAAAAGGTAGGAATATTTTAATGATACTTAAAATTCCAAACCAACTTTTTTTGCGTTCTTTAGAACCTTTCACAAATTCCATGTGTCAAAAGTGTTTTTTTTTCTTCAAACAGGGAAATGCGTTGCATCAAGTGGAGAGAAAAAAATGTCAAACATGTAAAAATAGAAATGCTCTCGTGAGAGGAAACGGTGAGGCAATGAAGGAGGAAGGACTTTTATCACTGGTCCACACGCACGATCCTCGCTTTCCGCGGAGGCTGGGATTGCATCCGTCCCATCCAACATGGTCTACCACGCTATTTTTCAATGAGATATATTACTGATGCAAGAGAAGAGAATGCATGAGTATTTATCGGTAGCCTCTAAAAAAAACTGCGGAATATTCAAAATTATTATCGTCAGGTTGCAGACTCTATTATCCTATCCTCTTCGGTAATGTGCAATACATGGCATAATTTTCTCGAAAAATAAAAATTTCGTACAATTCCAAACTATTTTTTGGATACATAGAGATCTCCGGCAGGCAAAGTATTAGATTTGTTGTCCACTGCACCCGGCAACAGGGAAAACAAGCGGCAAATCGGAGCGCTTAGCTATAAGTTAATGTAGTTTAATGATGGTGCGTTTTCGATCCAAATATCACCAGTAATTTTGGATCCTATTGGCATCAGCTATCCGCAGTTAAAATCTCGTGACATTATTTTTCTTCGCCCGTTGTTCCATCCCTGTATCAGACAACCCTCAAGATGATGAGCAACGCGCTCTTCGAAACGTTGTCGACGATGCAGTTAACAGAATAACCCGAGCGGAAGCCCGAGAAACATTAAACATTCATACATTGAAGGAAAACAATGCATTAAAAAATGACTGCACGGGGACCGAATGAACATCACTTAAAAGGGGATTTGAATTTGCATTGGACACTTGAAATATAAGAAATCAAGGGTAGAGAGAGGCCTTCAAAATGTGGTGCTAATAATAATAATAATAATGTCGTCTTTGTTTCACAAGCGAAGTTAGGCCTAGATATTCCTCTCTTACAATTAACGTGCTTGACAATCACATACATCCATGCCCTGGATGGTGATCAAACCAGCCAGGCGGGATTCGAACCCGCAACCTCGAGGTTGGGACCCTCATGAAAAAGGCTTAATAACAGAGTTAGAACGCGTGTAAAGAAGAGCTGCCAGGTATGTGAAAGGTCGTTACGATAGATTGAAAAATAGGCTAAACCTTTTAGATAAATTCAAGAGCAGTGTCTTTTCTGACGAAGTTAACCATATCTTGCGGACGCCAACGTACTACGGAAGATCAGATCATATAAATAAAATAAGAGAGATAGATTGCAGAACAGACAGATTCCGAATGTCATTTTTTTCCACGATCAATAAGAGATTATAACGGCAGCAATAGAACGCGTAAATAGATTGCATGACTTGTAGTGTAGCCTACTAACCTATGTAAAACTTACTGCATGTTTCTGAATTTCTATTCTATATTCTATTTCTAACAGCATATAGTAGTATAGTTTGTTATTATACGGGACGTTTTTTGGACGGTGTGGTGTGCATGTGGGAGTCCAAATGCATGCTGCATGCTGGTGATTGATCACCCCCTGCCAAACACCCTAGAGGTGGCTCGCAGGGTATTATGTAGATGTAGATGTTAGCAGTCGGGGACTTTACCCCGGCGCCACCGAGGCCGGCAGAAGAATCATGAGGATCAAATGGATCAACCGAGGAATTTCAAAGAAAACCTAACAGCCTAATGGATCATATCTTGAGATATGGTGGCCAGGTGCAGACGATCATCGAGGGGAAAGTACGGAAAAGGAATACCTCAAATGAAACATAAAGAACAGGTAAAGAAGGATGAGAAAGAGAAGAAATACGTATGTTTGTAAATGTTAGCTGATAGGAGTTTTGGGTGGAGAGCTGCGCCAAACCAATCTTACGGTTGTTTTACACGGGGCACGGAATTGCGCAGGTTAGAACTGCATTAATTCCTGAAATGGCGTGGAATTGCGCGAATGCATTAACGAAATTAGAACTGGGGCTATTTTGCCATCTCACGTCCACGCATTCTCGCATGTGTTCCAGCAATTCACCGCTATGCACGACGCAATTTTGACTGCGCATTCGTACACTCGCCAGATTGTGCAAGTACGTGGCCCGTGTAAAACGGCCTTTAAGATTGTTGACCAGTGATTATTACTTGAAATTGAATCTGCGCCGCGCCGGATCCAATTTTCTCATTGTTTAAGGGTGTGATATAAAGGGAGGGGGAGCAATAAGGGTTAAATAATGAATGGAGCGGATTGCTGCGAAGGCTCGGATTCGGTGGTTCACAATTGGATGGGCGGAGTCTCACGGGGGGAAGGGGGGAACGAAAGGGGGAGTTAACCACGGCAACCGGTTTAGATGGGCCGACGACGATGATGGCGCATTAACGTCATGGTGAGGAGGAAAAATGGACGAGGGGTTCGAATCGTAGAGATTAATAATAATCACTCACATACTGGGGTGTTTCAGGAGTAATCGGCAATACTTCAGGAGGTGGTAGGGGAAAAAATTATTAGCATTTTTTGTCCTATAAACATAAGGTCTTAATTCCTTAGTTACTGAGCTAAGGCAACGCAAACATTTTTTTGGATGCACTTTGCAGTCGCCATGAAAACGGCTTTTATTGTGTATCCAGCCTTTACGGCATTTTATTTAATACCCGGAATTGTTAAGGAAGTTAAATAATGAAGGTTGGACGAAAATGCGTGAGTGCAATAAATGCCTGAAAAAATTTATAATATCAAAATGGGTGAAAATGCGCAATCTTATTGTTGGGACTTGCTCAAAGCTGTACTTAAATTAATCTTAAAAATTAATTGTTTCAGACAATTTTAATCGCACATTTTCGTCCAACCATAATAATTAAATGTTCTTAAATATCCGGAGTATTAACACGGGATAAAATAGCGAAAAAGCCTGATACTTTCATAATCACATGAACAGATTGTTAGTTTCCACGTACAATTTTCATTTGATCCACTCACTTCTGAGAAAATTATTGTTATGTCACGAGGTGAATCAACATTCTTTCGGCACGTTTTTCACTTCAAGTTTAATTTTCACGTATCTCCCTTCCTTCGTCGTATCCAGCAAGTCTTTTTTATTTCCTAATAAAAAAAATAAGGAAAAGAGTCAGCAATGACCTATGGCACGTGCAACAAACGATAATAACATAAGTCTGACAGTGGTAAGACAATTCTCTATAACTTACTCGGTACTATAAACAGAAGTGCAGGCGTGGTGACCAGCGGTAGAAACCGAAGCGTCCGCGCGAAGTTGAAAAATGTTTTTAAGACTTTAACGGTAACGACAGGAATTTGAAAAGCTTAAAATTTTATATCCTTGGAGAGAGTGGATGACTCACAGCAGTGGCGTAACTATGGGGGGCGGCTGAGGGGGATAGATCCCCCCCAAAGTCTCAGAGGAATAAATATAATATTCAAAACTATTGTCTAGTTTTGACACATAGTAAATTTTAACGTAAACTTTTACTGAAACCCAAATTTTAAGTGCTAAAATTGTGTAAAATGTATTTGATGCATGTCATTTTTCCAAAATTTTCCCAAAAGGGGGGGGGGGTCGCTCTTCCCCATCCCCTCTCATCCCCCCCCCCCCCCCCCCAAAGCATATTCCTAGTTACGCCGTTGATTCACAGCCTGAATCAATACAGATGAAAGACCTGAACTCCCACCAGTTGGATGAATGAGGGCAGTGACCTATTGGTCACCGCTCAGCAGACTGACCACAGTCCTCACATTATTAAGCATATTTGTTTTGATATCTAAGTAAGAACCAAGCTATCGTTGGGGCGAGTGTGGTCTTTCCCCACGAACGGTCATCACAAAGCCGAAAACCGAACAGTGGCCCAGGCTTTGTTTACTCTCTTCTCCCGTGGCGACGCTCCCGCACAGTCCATTGTTTTGGAGGCGCGCAGGAATGATCCCGCGCTTCCCCAAACAAACAAACATGGCGACTCGGGCACTGGGCGATTGCAGCGTAGGCGGAAAAAAAAGAATGCCGACGTTCCAGAGACGCGGAAGCATGGGAGAGACCCGAGCACAATGGATTCCTATCAAGACATGAATGCGCTGGAGTAGTGCACGTGACCTTAGAAGAAGGCTAACTGTTTTCGGGTGATCCCAAGGTACATCCTAATTTTGCGGAACACACAAAATCTTCCGCAGCCCTCCAGCATAATAACAAGAGGATCACCAGCAAATGTAATTTCTTCGAAAAAAATCCACTGTTATTGTCCACAGTTCATTTTTCCGCGTGTGCTTGAGGGCTGTAGCAAGTGTAGTCTTTATATTTCCGCGTTCGAAATGACACTGCTTAAATACCTTAACGCCGTTGTGATGATAAAAATTTTTTCTCATGACAATGCTGCCTGCAATTGACATTAGTGAAAAACTTGCCGCCGTATGATCAAAATGAAAACTACGAAATGTACTGTCGTGACGAAGAACCGAACCCGGGAGCCCCTGATGTGAGCCGGCCCCGCTCACCACTAGACCACCGGACGCTGTTGAAGAAATGAAGCTATTTTGGGATTAATTATCACTTGTCAATAATTCCGCTCGGAAATTAATTAGTTATAGCCAAACTAAGGCCCATTTAATGGAACCACTATCAGTTCAGAGATGTGTTTGCCATTCCGAATGCCATAAAAAATACGGCATTGAAAAAGGCGGAGCAAGGTACGTGGTCTCCCCTTGTCAGTCAATGATTCAACCGAAAAGATTGTTAGAAGGAAAGACTCGAATCTCGGAGATTAACATCAACAATGTGTCCACTGAAAGGAAATCAAGTACTGAAAATTACGTCGCTAATAGTATTCTTGTGCCTTCACTAGAAGATGAAAAATAAGCTCTTATAAAAAAAATTTTTTTTTAAACCAGCCTTTATATTTAGATTACAGGGGATGAGCAACGTTTATATATGACACAAAGCAAAAAAACTCAGTGACCCCGAAAAATCAAAAGTGACGTACACGAAAATCGACCATTTGGAACTTCTTAGATCAAAAACATGTTTTGGGGGGCTATAGGTTGACTGGGGGGTGGTTAAAGGGGGGTTGGAGAGAAAAAGTTATATTTTCATGTATTGTCATCGGAAATGAAGAAGTGTGCAAAATTTCAGCGTTTTTGCTTCACAGGAAGTGAGTCAAATTTGAGTTACAAGATTTGTACCAGACAAACAAACAGACAAACAGACAGGTTGGTGAGTTGATATAAAGGCTGGAAAAACATTATAGGATACATCTTAAGACATGATAGCCCGATGAAGACAATCGTCGAGGGATAAGTAAATGGCAAGCACGGAAAAGGAAGACCGCGAATAAAACTTATGGGACAGGCAAAGAAGGATGTGAAAGAGAAGAAATACGTAGGTGTGAAATAATTAGCTGATAGGAGAATTGAGCGGAGAGCTGCGTCAAACCAATCCTAGGATTGTTGACCAGTAGGGATGGACGGATCCAGGATTTTTTTCGGATCCGGATTCGGATTGGATCCTTGATTTTCGAAGCCGGATCTTTCGCATGGGATATTTTCGGATCCAAATGCATTTTCAAATTCCTGACGCTGAGATTCCCCCGATGATTGTTCAATCTCTTGGGAAGAGTCACACCATGTGCCAGTCGTATTTTGCCTTTTTTATTTTCCACGACTGAAATTCTCCTACGTAACCTCTGCGAGAGCTTTCAAACAAAACGGTTCATGAGTAGGACAAGAATCGCATGTTACGGTGTATTCGAAGATGGAATCGGAAGTATTTCCACCCTTATGGGGCGTTGCATTCACTGATGCTATTATTTCAAATTTCGGATCCACATCCGATGTTTTCCGCGACTTTGGATCCGATGTATCCGATGAAGGGCAATATCCGCGGATATTTGGATCGAAGGTATCCAATCCGACCATCCCTATTGACCAGTGATGATGATCAGTATTCCTTGACCTGATTCCAGTCTAAAAAGAATGCAATTGATTCAAATTCTGAGTTTTTGTATCGACCGGTGGGAAATACTCGTGTCTAATGGCAGCACTGGAAACCTCCGATAGTGGCTTTTGACAGAAAGGATCATGAGTAAGATAAACTCATTCAAAAATTATACATGAAGAGTGAAAAATATATTTACACCACCCGCGTTTGGTTCGCGTGGTTCATGGTGTACATTCTGTCGATTTTGAACGATTCGTTCGTTCGAACGGTTCGTCAACGAATTCAAAACACTGATGCGAAAGCGTACCTTTCACTTAGCGGCGGCCGAGGGTGAGTCACGGTAAACCCTCGACCGCGAGGAGGGATACCAACAGACATGAAGAGAGGACTTCGCACATCACTTTCCCTTTCAAAATTACCTCCCTCCCCAATTGGTAGAGGGATGAGTCACAGACGGGCCACGCAGTAGGTTCCGCTGCTAATGGGGCGTAGTCATTGTGGTGGACCATGTGGAACTCGTGAATTCGTGAACTCCCGCCCACCCCACATCACCGCTTCGGCTCGAATCAGCACCACACGGATGGGATTAAAGCCGCCATCTCCCTCCTTGTTATTCCTTCTTCGACTTAATTAGATAAGGGCAGCGTTTCGGGAGTGATAGAGGTTTCGTCAGGGGGAGATATTGCGATGAGAACCGCGTGGGCGACAGAGAAAAAACATGCCCATGCAGAGGAGTGAGGATGGGCGATTAAAATATTTATCTCGGCACGTCGGGAAAAAATCGAAAACCCGGAAAAAGAAAGAAGCGATTAAAGGTTATAAGTGGCTATAGAAGAGAAATGAGAGGCCTTTTTTTGCCTATATCATATGAACAAAGCATTGCTGCCGAAACTGTATACATGAAGTATATTCAGTGAGTCTTCATAAAATTAGTAATGATAGCTGAAATCAATGGAGTACAGCGCAGGGCGGCCAGATTCGCGATAAGTTGCTACGATAAAAAGTACCGCGTTTCCAATATTTTAGGCGAATTTTGATGAGAATCTTTACAGGAGCATAGATCAAAATATAGGTTGAACTTACTTATTGAATTAAGGCAGTTGAATCTGTGAAATATCTAGGGGTTAGACTCAATAATGATCTATCGTGGAATAAACATATTCGAGAAATAACCGGTCAAGCTAATCGTAAAATGGGTTTTGTTAAAAGAATATTAGGAAAGTGCGACGACAAAGTGAGAGAAATTAGCTACTTTTCCCTCGTTAGACCACATTTGGAATACGCTGCCAGTGTTTGGGACCCTCATGAAAAAGGCTTAATAACAGAGTTAGAACGCGTGCAAAGAAGAGCTGCCAGGCCAAGCAGGCAATTTTTTCCACACACTATCAGGGACGGCAACGGTTTTAAGATTTATAAAAGTAATCGCGTCATTCGCCAGGACGACTAATAGTATGTTTATCTTTTCCTCTTTTCCAAACTTTGCGTGAATTTACTACATGAATTATTATCTGTCAGCAAGTCTTGCCTTAGCATGAATGTACACATATATTTCGTCCCGGGAACGAAACTATTGAAATTTTACTGGTTTTGACTTTAACTTTGTTTCTGTTGCCATCCCTGCTCCAAATAACGTACAGTAAGAGATAGGCCGAAGAAAAGTAAACATCACTACGATAGCACACATTCATATTAATGTGGGTATACACCCTCGTCCTTCGTGAATATCGGATCCCCCGATGAAAGCGTTCTCAGAAGGAGGCCAGGTCATAGTTTGTTTATTCCAACAAGAGCTTTTAATTGGTTTGCATGCTGCCGGACTCCGGGAGACCCCCCGGAGTTCCTCATCATTAGTTCAAATATCTTGAAACGAAATGGCCATCTGCGTACATATATCAATACAATGCTGCTGAGTACTGGTCAACTCATGACTCGAACTGACCTTGGAAACATCGACAATGAGTCATCGGCGGGCACTGCCAGCCTCACTGAAACAGTATTTGCCAGGGCACGAGGCAGAGGGGCTCTTATGAACAAAGAAATATTAAAATGGCATAGCAGCATTCCATCATGTATACAAGTGAGTGGAACGTGAATCATCGTGTTTCCTGTTTACGGGACAAATAGCCCTGATGGTAGCAAAGATTCACCTCCGGCACATTGAACCTAACGACGACGAATACATCTACATCTCCATAATACCCTGCGAGCCACCTCTAGGGTGTTTGGCAGGGGGTGAACAATCACCAGCATGCATTTGGACTCCCACATGCACACCACATCGTCCAAAAAACGTCCCGTATAATAACAAACTATACTACTATATGCTGTTAGAAATAGAATATAGAATAGAAATTCAGAAACGTGCTTTAAGTTTTACATAGGTTAGTAGGCTACACTACAGAATACATCGTGGCATAAGCGAGGGTCAAACACGCGAAAGTGTCAGGATCAAAATGCACGATTATCTCAGAAACTTTGCCACTTGACTTCCTTTTCACCCACTCACTCACTAGGCGAATCAAGCCGCAGGTTGATTTAGATAGATGAGTATAAGTAAAACTGGACATTGCAATATTTCTACTGCGTTTTATTTTGACACTACGCGTTTCGTTGCTACAAACAACATTATCATACAAGTATTGATCAACACTTGATAATGTTGACAAATCTTCACAAAATCTTGACGAATCAACAGTTAATGTTATGACGATAACGTAACGATAAAATAAGAGAGATAGAATGTAGAACAGACAGGTTCAGAATGTAATTTTTCCACAATCAATAAGAGATAAAACGGCAGCGAATGAACTTATAAATAGATTAGATGACTTGTAATGTAGCCTACTAACTTATGTAAAACTTAATGCATGTTTCTGAATTCCATTATTATTCTAACAGCATATGGTAGTATAATTTGGAAGTATACTGAGTCCAGTTGCATGCTGGTGACTAATCACCCCCTGCTAAACACCATAGTATGGACAGGGTATTTTTTGGACGTAGATGTATTGTTATGTCCAATTTTTACTTATATTAAGAACTTCCACCACATCATGCTTACCATCATACTGGATAGGTGAGGATAGAGCTCACCTCGAACTAAACAACAGGCGTGTGAATTTCACACATTCAGGGTACGATGGCCAGTTCCTCTCTCCCTGGGCCACATCGCACTTCGAGGATATTTTTTTTTATTTTGGGGGGTGTCTGAAGGCTTCAGCCGCAATTTGAACCCATGGACTTTCGATAAATAGCCATGAACTCTACCCACTAGGCTACCACTCCCCTGATTTTCCTTAGAACAAAGCCAAAATTTTGAAACTGACTGTATACCTTTTGCTCACACTTCTTCATTGAAATTTCGAAAAATCGTGAAAAAAATCACTTTTATAACACTTAATATGGATTGTATTACGTTCAAATCCTCCCTTAAAGGTCCTTTGTATTAAAACAAATATGAATATAAATTCGACGGATAATAACGGAGTACAATTTCCTCAGATATTAAAAACCCGCCCGGTCGGAAAAGGAATAAGCGACCTTCGGTTTAGCGTACGAGTCACTGACCCTTTCGCCATCACACCCTATTCAAATGGAGGAGGAACAAAGTATATAAGAGGAAAAAGGATAAAAGAAACCTACAAGGAATATGAAGAAAAATCAAAAGGTCATTCATTTTCCACAAGGGAAGAATCATAGAATCACTCATCACGTCAGGTTCATTGCCCTCGTGTTTTGAAATTTTGTTTACAGTTGCACTTATGGCTGTAGTTGTTTTAGAAATAGCAACTGAACGTGCCTGCTCCGTGACGAACCCATTCATAAGAAACTAAGGAGAACATTACCATAGCGATCCCAGAGGAAATTCATTTTACCCTCAGCCTTTAACATTCAAATTAACATCGTCTTGTGACTCGAAATTTCCGCTATTATCTACCAAATTTTGACCATAAATATTTATCATATCACTATTAAATATAATTCGCCGTTAATTTCTTGGCGGTAAACTCTTAACATGATTCTTTTATTGCATGAATATTCTTACATTAATTATTACCCTTTGGAATTTTTTTTTCTTTATATGTAAATGTATTGGTGCTACAGTCTTGAGCCCTATGGACATGCATGATGGGAGTTACACCACGTGATTGCATCTAGGCGTGTTAATTTCATGGTAGTAAGTCATCTTAAAACGTTAAGGAGAAGACGGGACAACTAGTTCGCCACATCATGAGGCTTAATGGCCTGATGAAAACAATCTTAGAAGGGAAGAAGGGCGATGGACGCCCCCGAAAGAGTTACACCGGTCAGACGTAAACGAGAAGAAATAAGTCAGGTTGAAAAGGCTAGCGGTTAGGAGAGCGGAATGGAGAGCTGCGTCAAACCCACATTAGAATTGTTGACTTATGATGATGAGAATATTTTCTTTACGACCATGAAGTGTTCATCTCAGAAAACTATTCCATGCTGGACACTGGTGATTAGTCAACACCCAAGAAGCGGCTCTCGATAGAATGTAAAAGTCTTTGTGACGTTTTTAGTGGTGATATAAATAAATAACTACGCAGATGACGATAGATTCACAGCATTCTTAGTAAAGGGATGACCAGTTCCAATAAATGAAACCCTCACCGAACGAAAGAAAATGTGTCAATGTCGTGACGAACTCCACAACAAACGAAGGCTTAGAGACGAATTTATTAACGTAGTTCGCCTCACGCCGAGCACGTTGCAATTGTTTCCCAATTCCATCGGACGTCACCGCCTCAATTTCAACGTCGAACCAATGCGTCAGATCGGAGAGACAGAAGAATCGAAAAGGCAGCGGTGACGTCATCATACACTACCGGAGACTAGTTTACCGTCTCGTCTACGAGATGCGCACGCTCGCACGGAAAAGTATGAATATTGAAGTGAAATGCCTACGTCACTGGCGAGTATGGACGAGTGACCGAGAAACTTAGATTCATTCTATAGGCTCTCATGAGCAAGCGTTGACAGAATTCGCGAACGGCAGCAACAATATCGTTTGTACTCGAGCGATGGATTCGACCTTCGAGCCAAAAATGCTGACCGAGAGATTCTCCATCGAGTGAACGTAAACTACCTACGTACTTGTGAGCTCAAATACATGAAGCTCGTATACAGCAATTAAATTTTCATCCGTTGCTGTCCACGCGAAAGCTTGTATGATTCACAGAGGGAAAATAGGGATTTGAAAACTTTGCTTCAATTCAAAAGACGTAGATGTATCAATGCTATGACTAGTACTTGTCACCCATCACCATTGCGTGGGAGATGTTTAATGAATACAAACACAATATTTACGACATTTTCTTCGGTTAAAATCGTTTTTCACTCTCGTTTAATTCAACTCAAAGATTAATTGTTTTACAAAATTATAATCACACATTTTCAACCAGCATTAATTATGTGATGGTCTTTATAATCCATAGTATTAAAGGAAATTTCGGAAAGGCTAGATACCCAAGAAAAACCATTTTCATGGTAACTGCAAAGTGCATCAAAAACAATGTTTACGTTGCCATAACTCAGTAGCTAAGGAGTTACGATTTCATTGTTATGGACAAAAATCCTTAAGATTGTCTCCCCTATGACCTACTGAAGCATTACAGATTCCTCCCAATACAACCAGTATGTATCTGTATTTTCTTTTATGGCGAAATCCAGAGCTTAAAATAAACTTAATTCATTCAACCTGGAGAGCGAAATTAAAGCGAAAGCAAACATGCAGGAAAAGCGTAAAAACTGCCGCTTAAGGTAACGTGCTCCGGTGTTTTAAGGCGAGCTTATCTGCCGCGAGATACCTTGCTCGGTCAGGGAGGAACCTCGAAATACCCGAGAAAGCGCGACCACATCCCAAGGAATAAACCTGCTAATCTATTGACCATTTCAACCTCGTCCTTCTTAGATATGCGGCTAAGGGCTATCTCACGCCGTAATCCGCATACAGTCCTGAAAATCAGCAATTGGAGACCACATCCCCGCAGATAAAGCCACACACTGCCAGAGATATACACGCACACGGCTGGAAGTTTTATTATCTCTTTGAGACTCGGAGAAAGATCTTCTTCCCGACGGGAATAAAAGTTACGTGAAGTTCTGGGGTAAACACGGGAGCACTCACAGAAAAGGTGGCAATACGCATAGGCTCCTAAAGTTAATTTCAAAACGGGGATCAGAATGCGGATTAACTGAGCCCACTAGGATGGGAATGAAAGATAGCAGTCAAAATCCGAGTAGTTAACTACAACTGCAGGTTAAATTACTACAGTAAATTTGCCAGTTCGACGAGAAAAATAATACCCAGATAAAAAATTAACAATTACCAAAAAAGACTAAATAGCGCAATTATCAAACACCCAATATTTTCATACAAATTCTATGTCTGATACCTGGCCTAAGTTGATTTATGTCTGCTGAATGAATTGAACGTACCAAAACCATCATAGTTAGCGAGTTCTCTTCACAGGAATATATAGCAAAGTTTACATATATTTCGATTAGAGATAGTTTCATTGTAATATTCGTGGTTACACGACAGGAATAGGAATAAAATATTGTGATCCCCCGGATCTAGTTTTCTCTAGCCGCTCTTTAGCCACGGAAAGTTTAAAGAGGGAATGGATGAGAAACAATGGCGAAACGAATCGCGGGAGGACGACCCGGAAGAGGTGCCGCTCCCGGCGAGTGGCAAAAGGCGGCAGCGGCACGTTCAAGCCACACCTCACCCAAAGAGAGACGGCTCCCGCTCCATGGCGACACTTCGAGCCGAGGCGACCTTGCCTCGGACTGCGGCGAGTGTCGCAACGCTCAACCATTAGAAACAGCGCCGCGGAGAGAACTCACTCGAACACGAAAAATAACAAATGAAGGGGGATGACGGGGAGGAGGGGGATCCGTGCTTCGACTGCAGTCCACGCATCACGCGCGGATCACGGTTCAAGCCTCACGGGGACGTGTGAAATAGTTCGTGTAGGTCCCCACAACATATGGCGAGCTCTTGAAAGAACGTGAGAACGCGCACAGAAATCGGCAAGACTTGTCAATATAATGAATTCCATAAATAAACGTTTCCGTAAATTTTATGTGCGTAAATATCTAGTAAACGAAGACAGGTAAGGAAGATGCAGAACATCGTAGGTTTAAATAGAGTAAAATACATTAATGTATCGCTATAGTAATAATTAAATCGCTAAAACGCCAAGGATGGCAGCTGAGGAAGTTACGTCTTCTGATTCGTCGATCGGTTGATGAGGTCACTCAAAGGCTTCGATCAATGTATTCCGAAATCGCATGTCTTTAAAAGAACTTGGGAGATGGAAAGGGTCCGTTAAACCGAAAAAATAAATCTTCCTCAGTTAACCATTCTCTCCCATTCCCTCGCTGAAAAGCGGAAAAATTGTTCAACTATTCTACTGATTAACACTTCTTGGTCCGGGGCCGTTTACATTTGACTAGCCCCTTGAAGCCGGCCATTTTTTTTATTTTTGCAGGAGAGCTACAACAATGCAATTTAACTAATGCGACTCGATAACTAATGCATATTTTTAAATACGCATTTTCGTTAAACGTATATTTTAGATGTATATTTTTTATTTATATTGCTTTTTGCAACTTGGTCCAAACAGTCCAAAATAATTCCGCGAACGGGAGTCTCTGATCGCAATGCGAAACCACGTAAAACCATATGCCGGACCACCACTGTTGGATGCGGAAATATGTACTTTTACGTGAGTGGACCATAATGTGTTAAGATACGTTTCCATGAATAATTTTCGAAGTATTCAGGCAGTCTCTCCTCCCTTCATATATTTTCCTCTAAAATTCACAATAAGACCTACTCCCTTTCTTTCCATCTTAAAATCCTATTCTCCCTCTCTCGTGTATCCAACATTCTACCCTCTAACACCATTTTCAACATCCCTTCCCCAATCAGTATTCGCTCAATTCATACCTTCCGTCTTCTCCGTATCTCATCTAGTAGCTGCCTCACCTCACCCACCATGTACTTCGTCGTTCCTCCATTTACTTCTCTATTCTTCTCCGAACCCACATGTGGTACGCCTCCAGCCTTTTCTCGTCCTCCTTCCTGAGTGTCTATGTTTCCTCATCGCAAAGCGGTACACTACAGATCAGACTCTTCACCAACGTTTTCTTCCAACTCTAGCTCAACGATCCTCTCATAACCGTTCTCTGTTCATCCTCGCGTCCTTTGCAAACAAAATTATACTTACGACGTTTTTACTGCTGTAACCGTTTTCCTCCGAATAGTCCGACTAGAAAGCGAAAGTAGGGATATCAATGATGGCAATAGAGATTGAGCAAAAACCTATGTTTTCCATATTATTTGTCTGAAAATACCTCCTTCTCTTAGTAGGAGCGGCATGTCACTCACGACGACCCAATAAAAAACTCAGGCAATTATGACACTCGTTTGCGCTCAGAAGGCGAATAACAGTTTTCCTTAATATTAAGCAATTGAAGTATATTGTGACTAGCCTACCTACTTAAATAGTTACTCATTCCGTGGTGATACTCTTAAACGGCAATGTGATCGCTAAGAAATGTATGCATCATCATCATAAGTCATTAATGCTCACATTTGTTTGACGCAGCTTTCCATTCCACTCTCCTGACCGCTAGCCTTTTCATTGCTACGTATTTCTTCTCTTTAAAAATCCATCATAACCTTATTCATTCATTCGGAGCCGTCCCTTGCCCTTCTTCCCTTCCACCTGTCCTTCTACTATTGTTTTCATCTGGCCATTATGTCTGATAATGAGGTCAACTAAGTTGTCCCGTCTCCTCACTAACGTTTTTCGAAAGCTTCTCTTTTCTCCCACTTTTCTTAGCACTTCCTCATTACTCGATCGATCCATTTTATCTGCATTATTCTTCAGTAGCACAACATTTCCAATCCTTTCACTCTTAACTTCAATATACCAATCAATGTTAAGCATCATTCCCATAGAGAAACATGCTCCATACGTAGCATATAATGAAATGTTTCCTCACGCCCATACTTGTATTCTCAGCTGTAAGTAGATTCTTCTTTTTGCATGAAGCCCTCCTCTTGCGCTATTTTGCTGACTATTTCTTTCTGTCTTCGTCCACTGTTGGCCATTCGGTTGAAATGCATGCAAACAAAGCAAATGGTATGTATTTGTATACTTCAGCCACTCGAACCGCGTCCATAAAATATGTTTTCGAAGATAAGAGCCGCCTTAAGTCATTAAAAGAGTGAAAGAAACGGCTACCCAGGATTCGAAGGGGGTTCTTAGAAGTGGCTCCAAGACGAACGAGGGGAAATTTTCTTTACGCGTGACAACAAGAAGTGAGTATGCCTCATAGGTACCTTAGCATTTTCCGACCCCTCTGCGTTTTCCATTTCTTTCTCACCCCAACTCCCAAACAACAGAGCGGCGACGTTGCGCAACGCGGAAATAGCATCACGTGAACGTCAGACACTCGACGCTGCTCCGCATTTTATGAATACGCTCCGTTTCAGGATTTTCGTTAAAAGCACGCACCCCCGCTCGTACTGAGAGCAAACGAGTCCTTTTCAATTTTGCAGGCGGCGAATGTACAGCCATTATTTTCCTTTATACATAATAGAAAATTAAATTGAATTTAGTTCAAATTCGAAAGTAGGCTCGACCTAGAAATACAAATTTTTAAAGAACTTGAGGCAAATCCTTGTATTTTACCTCATTATCATAGCTGGTCAGTAATCCTAAGATTGGCTCAACGCAGTTCTCCACCCAATTCTCCTATCAGCTAATATTTTAATAGCTGCGTAATCCTTCTGCTTTACAACCTTTTTTAACCTGTCCAATATCTTTTATCCGTGGTCTCCATAGTTGGAAGAGCCTTCTCTCCCCCGCGAAAAGATATTCTATCGCGTCACAGTACATCTTTTTCTGAAAAAAGAGAAATACAATTCGAAGTCAATCACCTACCTATTTTAATAAGCACCTGTGCACACTAGCACAGTTCCTAAACCAACCAAAGGCTATTCAACCCTCAAAAAATTCATAAAAAATTATGATTCATTCTAAGAAGCCCAACCAAGTAGACTATTTCAACGCTATAGAGTCATGTATGAATGCTCTTCATTACTGTTGTATATTTTCCATCGTAACCGATTTCAAATTATTTTTTTAATTATTATTATACTAAGAAATTCAACAGAATTCTGACCTTAAAACTGTTTCAAAACAATGTCGCGATGCGCTACTGTGATAACAATAAATTATAATGATAATAATAATATCGTCCCCATGACTAAGCTAGTATTGTTTCAAAATTGGTTGGCGCGCTTATTCGTGAAAAAAAACAATTAACCTTCTCCTGTTCTACTACCGATGCACTCAGCAGACTTGAGGCAATTCAAACACTTGGTGATTCACTCTTTTATTTCCGCACATATATTCACGATAAAAAATCAAAATTGACGATTGGGATGTGATCACGGCAAATACAATCAACAAATAACTGCTATCATTGGAGGAAAATATATGCGTCAAGTATGAGTCTCGGATGTGGGTAGAGTTCTAAATTTTATGCCGAGGTCTGATACAGGAAGATGAACTGCAACCAACGTCACTGTCATTGAATGATGAGCTTGCATTGTATTCCTCATTTTAAAGGAAAAGGATATCCGGCGACACGATGGAATATCTATTCACGTGGTAGCGAAGGATATTCAACCAATTTCATTCTTTCAATTCAAAATTTATTTCAATAAAGAAAAAAAACATGGCAAAATAGTTTCGTAAGAAAAAACTATTTATTCGATGTTTTAAAATGTCTACGTGAGAAAAAAACGTTTTCATTCTCATCGCCACTATTAAATTTCCTTAACCTTATAGTGCGGCGGGCAGATATTATTATTATCGGCTTTTGCCGCTCGTGCGAAAAGTGCGGCGGGCCGATACATAGGCTCTTATGTAGTACATTATTTAATTCGATATAACTTATTACCCCTCGAACTTAATTTGAGCAAATGCATGACGGTACATTTCTTGGGGAATTTCATCCAACTATAACCATGTTTATGTAGTGGATGGTATTAACATAAAGGCAACAGACGAGGGGAAGCACCTCGAACCTCTCGTGGGGAACACATATAAGAAATAGCCCTGAAGAAATTAGGATTCGTCACGCGTATTGTAGGAAAATTTGCGGATGAGGAAGTAAAAGAAAGGTGTAATTTCACACTCGTCCGACCGCACCTTGAATATGCAGCGAGCGTATGGGATCCGGTGCAGAAAGACTTAATCCGCGAACTGAACAAAATACAAAGGAAGGCTGAGCGGTTCGTCAAAAACCGCTACGGGCGTACAGACAGCGTTACTCAGACGTTAAGCGAATTAGGCTGGGAGCCGATGGAGACTCGAAGGCTGAGCGCTAGGCTTAGATTGCTTGAACAATTGAGAATGGATATCTTTCAGAGCGACACAGAGAACATAACATTAGAGCTACACTATATTTCCAAGTCCGATAGAAGCGATAAATTAAGAGAGATGTTTTGATGAACGGATAGATATGGGAATTCGTTTTTCCCCCGAACCATAAAGGACTTTACTAAACGCTTGCCCCAACTTCATTAGAGCACTTGTTTATGTGTATGTGGCTGGTGTCCTAACACCCCCTGCAACACGCCTTTTGGGCGGCTTGCGGGGTATTACGAAGATGTAGATTACATTGATAAATTTTATTTCAGTAAACGTTAAAATTTTTGGTCAATATTAACCAGTTTAACCACAATAATAAAAAAAACGCTTATGGATATGTAATTAAATAGCTTTGTATTGTTTTTTTTCCTAGTTGCTACATTTTATGAAAATACCCTCCACATTTCTCGCCAGTACCCCAGGATGAAGGATTGTACTTGGCGGCTTAAGGGCAACTCGTGGCATTTGGCGGTGGGAGAGGCAATAATGGCGGGCTATTGTGATATCGCGACCACCGGCAAGGTCCACTAGGGGAAATACCGGTCGGGCGGCGTGTGGTCCCCGGTAGTGCGTGTTTATGGCGTGTGTTTGTGCATCACAAGCCTCCCTCTCTCTCCACCCACAGAGTGGTGTGTGCGTGAATGATGCCGGTGACGGTTTGCTGACGGGGCTTGGGGGAGGGGGGGAGGGATGAGTTGCTGGCACAGCCAACGCGAGTTCTCGTAACTTCCCGCCGTGCTCCGCGGCCGCTCTCCTTGGGTGGTCCCGAGACGCTCTGATTATCACCCATCCAAGCGATCCACCCCCGCTATAAAAGAAGTCTCTTCTCCCGTGATCTGAGAAGAGGTGGGGTGGATTCGCCAGTTGAGATTGGCATTATTAAATTTATTCTACAGGTTGAGGTAGGTTTACATGGATTATTATGCAGATCCACCCAGGCTATCTCCCATCCCAACTTGGAATGCCTCTTTAATTCACAAAATTCCAGCTCTCCTTCATGCCATCTAAAAATCGTATTCTCCTCCTTCCCCTCCTGTGAACACGGGTTTTATTTTCTGTGAAACACTTATACAGGGTGTCCCATTTATCTTGACCAACCGAAATAACTTTTTGTCCAGATGTAAATTCAAAAATGTGTCAAGAAAATGTCCATTAGCCGTCAGGGGGACATTAATTAGCATGATTGCCTTCCTTGTAGCTTTGTTATTTACAAAAATATGAACAGCGGTATTTCTTTGTATGGCATCCTATATTTTTTATTAGGCAATTCATTTCTTCCATTTAAAAAAGGCATACCACAGTTCATATCTTTGTAAATAACAAAGCTTCAAGGAAGGCAATCATGCTGATTAATGTCCCCCTGACGGCTAATGGACATTTGCTTGACACATTTTTGAATTTGCATCTGGACAAAAAGTTATTTCGGGTGGTCAAGATAAATGGGACACCCTGTATATCGTTTACTTATGTAAAGCTCCATAACTGTTTTCGTATCTATGTTATTAAAAATATGCAAATAGTTTATGGAAAAATAAATATATCAATTCTATAATAATCATTACTCCCACTCCGCTCGGAACGCGCTCCATCCAACCCTTCCTTCTTCTCCGTAAATTCCTCATTCAGCCATTCTCTCCTATTCCCTCGAAGGAAAGCGGAATAATTATTAAATTATTCTATCGATTATATCAGGTTTTAGGGAGTTTTACGAAGTATTCTGTCAGAATCCTCTATTTTGCTGGACTTCCAAATTCACAAAAAAGCCTACTCCCTTTCATTTTATCTAAAAATCCTATTCTCTTCCTTCCTCTCTCTCGTTTACCCAACATTCTACCTTCTAACACTGCTTTCAACATCCCCTCCCCTCTAAGTACTCCTTACATCCATACCTTCTGTCTCCTCCATATCTCATCTAGTCGCTGCCTCTCCTCACCCACCAGGCCCAGCACTTTGTCGTTACCCTAAGTAAAGGCGTCACAGGGAAAGACTTGACTTAACCTTCAGAGTGGTTTTGATAGGTGAGGATAAAGCTCAACTCAAGCCAGATAAGTGGGTAATGATCGCACATCCAAAGTAGTGGGGGAAGGGCATGTACCTAGGTCACATCCTTCTTCGAGGAAATTTATTTAGGTAGGGGTTCTAGGGCTTCAATCGGGATTCAAACCCGTGACCATTCGATCAGAAACTAATCCAACCCTTCCTTCAGCACTCTAATCACCATCTCCCTTGGAATACAAATATTGTGTTAAAATTTTTCTCTACAGTCAGTAGCAAAATTTTATTCCGGAAATGGGGTTATGTTTCAAATTAGGATTTGAAAAAATTAAAAATACCATTAGAGGCTGGAAGGCGGAAATGAAAATGTCTACTAGCACGAATAAAATAAAACGCAAATTCATTGCCTTTATATTGATATTTAGAGATTCACATGTCAAAATATATGCCTCACGCATACTTCATGACAATTTCATATTCTACCGCCATTTTTTGAGGTAAAAGAATTTCCAATGCATTATTCACTCAAAAGGGCCACTTCTCTGGCAAATTCAAAAATAAGTTTCCATCTAAGCTTTTACCGATGAAAAAATGAAATGATATTCTCTTTCATTTCCGATGTTTAAAACGCTTTTAAAAATGGCGTTTTTCATTTCGGATAGCCAAAGAGGTAAGGGCTATGGATGAGCCATGGCTCCCGAAATATATTCAAGTGGTCCATCTGGAGCGAGTAGACGAAGCCGTATCGAGGGTGAATGGAGGGGCTGTAAAGCGATCGGCTGGGAATGTGGGTCACTGGAATTCGCAGCGAGGGCTTGCATGCAGTCATGGAAAAATGTCGTTCAAAATTGATTTCTAATCGAAATGGACTTTTAAAAAAAACGAAATTTGAACCGAAAGATCGATTAATCAAAAAATGACGGTCCTTTAAAAAAATGCGCAGAAACCTGTTTAATAAGCATGAAAACAATCAAAATACACATTAGAGATGCAGAATAAAATCCCTGAAAATCTACTTGGAATACATTCGTGAATTATTAGTAATTAAAAGTTGTACTAATGCACGCACATTCAAGTTTCGCCATCACCGCTAGGAACTATTCGGCTCCTGTAAATTTAGCAATCAACAGATTGAGATGCTTTCTAGATAGTCAAGGCATGCCTTTCCAATTTAACCGACATTAGAGAAAAGTCTATCGCATGGGACGGATGACGTTATCATAGGCTGGTAGTGACGTAATCAAACGAAATGGTCAAGAACGAAGCGGAAAAATAGATCCAAACTCGAAGATCAAGGCTCGATCTCAGTTTCCTCGATCTTCGTAAATGGAATCCGCGGCGTGGGCTCCCATGCATGTATATTCGTGGGCTACACATTCCATACCCCGAAAAAACACCTATCACACTGACTAACGCTTTCTCGGGTTTCCCACCGGGTGAATGTGTCCATTTTCTTGACGTTTCAAGGTCCAAAACGTTCTTCGTCATCAGGGAATGATACTGGTGCCATTACCGTTTGTGTTTTATATTATATTATAATTGCGATACAAGTGCATAGAGAACCGATTCACCAACCAGAAAAAGTCTTCATCTTTCGATGTTCAAACTGGTTTCATCAAACCGTTTTCTAAATTGGGTTCCTCTTTAGGAATCACCCCCTTTCTTAACTCCATGAACAATTTTTTGATGAAAGTCTCAATAATTATTCAGCGATTTAATGTTTGGAAAAGTGACGATGAAAATGTTAAACGCATCCTAGTGAACGACCCCACTGTGGTTCATTTGGATCTTTTTGAAGGGACCGAAAGAACGATTCATCGGCATGATCCACATCACGTGAATTGAATCACAGAAACAAATGAAGCTAACCCCACCTCCGGTACTGATCTGAAGGGAAGGACAGACACGAGGCTCCAGACTTAAGAACACGCCGCGGGGATTTTCGATAAGCAGAGCGAGGAAAAGGCGCATTCAGTCTGGCCTGCCTCAAACCGTGGGAGCGACATCGCTGTACTATGCAGATGAGAGGACGGAGGATAAAAGCCATCTCCTCCATCTGCTTCTTCTTCTTCTTCTTTCCTTCCTTCCTTCCGAGGTTACTCACTCTGCGGCTGTCCACATCCGCCGTCCGACTCGATGACGAACGGGACGCGGAAGTGGCCAAGGGCGGAACCAATAACAAAAGAAGCGAGCCGATGACGACCAACGACGCTGCGAAGTGAAACCTCGCTTTTAATTAATAACAACAGTGGAATAACGATGGTTTTTGTCGCCCAAAACACCATCGCAATGATGAAATCCGAAGATTCACATGTGATGGAGTGGAATTTTTCCATATTGAAATAATTACTTGCAATTTTCCACGATCATAAAATTTATTACGACCTAGGTTTCAATTTTACTACAATCACCTTGAGTAGTAACATATAACATTGTAGTATTACGATTATAAAATTTATTACGACCTAGATTTCAATTTTACAACAATCACCTTGAGTAGTAACATAGAACATTGTAGTAACATTGAAATCTAGGTCATAATAAATTTTATAATCGTGGAAATTGCAAGTATTTATTTTGAATACAATAGCAATAGGCGTTGGCAATTGCATCTAATTCGTCTCTTCATCCCGTATAATTGAAATGAAGTGTAGTTGCCCTTTTACACAATAATTGGATTGGAATTATTGTGGAAAAGTGCAAATACACTTCATTTCAGTATGTTGAACTTCACTACATAACGCCTGAAATAGATGAACTAATCCCGTATAGCCTTAGCAATATGGAACTACGGACTTATATCGAACAAAAACTTCATTTTATCATCATTTACCATCCCATCTAGTCCATTATAGGATTCTGAGCATATTGATTTTTAAGGAGATTTTCCTAACGGTCTTTATATGATGACTTTCTTATTTTTCTAAGCGCGGAGCCAACCATTGTTATTCGGCAGCATCGTCAGCAAAGGTCATTTATAATGAAGAACATGGGGCCGACTACGCTTCCCTGTGGGATACCTAATGTCACTTTAACTACATTAGAGTTGATTCCGTCAAGAACTACTTTGTGCTTATGATCACTGAGAAATTCGCGTATCCAGTTAACTACTATTTCGTTTCAACTCTACTCTCATATAAGCAGTAAAATACTTTTACTTGCTGCCATCTATCGCTGCAGCAAAATTATAAATCCGATTAGAACCCATCCAGTGAATAATATTGTTTATGTTTGGGCTACATTTTGTTCATGATCGGTTTTAATCACCAGTCACGCGCCCTGGTCACACTGAAACAATAAATAAGAGAGATTTTTTCCGACCGGACAGGTATGAGTTTTCGCTTTTCCGATGGAACAAGATTGAATAAAAGGTTTCAATAAATGCTAGGCAGAACTTGGTTAGATTACCTATCTCCCTTTTCTATGTTAACGGCTGGTGCCCTAACACCCCTGCTACACGCCAATTGCACCATAGGTGACTCCTGCAAACGTGATTTGTATAAATGAGTTTTACCAACCTCCGCGAGCGGCAGCTGATTCCGAATCGTTAACTCTTTACAACTCAAGAGCTGCTTCTGCGCAACATGAAGTAACATTTAAAATGTGCGCACTGTGAATTCTCAGCTGTATAAAAGATAGAAATGAACTTCTGCTCATTATAATGTGCAAAATGAAATGGTAGAGTATAAAGCTGTATTAACCCATATATTGCCACTGGGCCGATATATTGGCCCTAGCTGGTTTAGCGAAAACTGCCAGGGGCCGATTTATCCGACTTTTTCCGTGATTGTAGCCTTTTCGACGGCTGTAATTTGAGTAAACCCCCATAATCTATGTATTGTTATTAGATATAAATATATCTTAAGTATTCGGAAAAAATCTAGATGTATTAAATGAAATTAAGTAGCTGAAAATTTTTAAAATGTGAAATATTGCAAATTCCGGTAAATAGCCTTGGCAGTCTTAGCACATCCCACCCGAAATCGGCTGGCAGTAAAGGGGTTAATAATAGTGATTACTCAAAAAATTTACACGTTTTATACAGGGTGTCCCATTTATCTTGACCACCCGGAATAACTTTTTGCCCAGATGCAAATTCAAAAATGTGTCAAGCAAATGTTCATTAGCCGTCAGGGGGACATTAATCAGCATGATTGCCTTCCTTGTAGCTTTGTTATTTACAAAGATATGAACAGCGGTATGTCTTTTTTAAATGGCACCCTATATTTTTTATTCGGCAATTCATTTCCTCTCCCGTAACTCCTCCTGTTCATATCTTTGTAAATAACAAAGCTTCAAGGGAGGCAATCATGCTGATTAATGTCCCCCTGACGGCTAATAAACATTTGCTTGACACATTTTCGAAATTGCATCCGGACAAAAAGTTATTTCGGGTGGTCAAGATAAATGGGACACCCTGTAGATGACGGATCTTCAAGTTTGATTTTCCCAGAAATAACGCTGGGGTATAATGGGTTAAAATCTCACGGGAGGACGTGGGGGGGGAGGGATAAGAAGGAACCGCTGGCATTTCGCACGTCACATCCGAGGAAGGGTGTGGTGTGGTGGATGTGGAGGTAAGGAGACAATGTGCTCTGAAGGGTATCGGATGAACGGCGCGGTCAGCGACTCTCCCCCGCCGCACCAGCGTCTGCGGAGCGGCATATCTGAGCGCGGAGATTCGGCGTGGGCGGCCGAGAATGCAGAGGGATCGGGTGCAGCCGCGCCCCTCCGACGGACCGTATACGAGAGCCAAGCTCCTTGAATCAACGACGCATGTTGCCCTTGAAAAAAAGTTAGAGTCCGAAGCCCTAAATACCATAAAATATATTATATATCTATAATATATCTATATTGCAGTCCCCAAGAACTGACCGATCCAAATTAATACATCTTTGCCGTGAATTGTAGAAAGATTACTGCGCGTATGAGTTTTTTCCCTACTATATGAATTGCAATGAATTTCCATTCTAAAAATACGTATAGTGGTCACTTGCTATTAATAAATTGTCATAAACTTCAATATCCAGTTGCGCATACGATATATGTGGTATGGCCGTGAACATAGGGAAAACGTGATAATATGATGGAACTGACGATTTACAACCCAGGTATTTTATATTTTTTAAATAGCTTCTTCTTTAGCTCCCTAGAAAACGCGATTGATGGGCTATAAAAACAATGGAAAAAATAAAATGAAGATTGATGATAGAAAACTTTAAATGTCAGGGCGCTTCCACCGAAAATATGCAGCATATAACCGGCTAGAAGCTCGAGCTTAAAGGAAAAATATTTATGGTAGTACCCTAAGCGAATAGATAACAACAATGGCCATGCAAGAAACATTATAACAAGAGACAATCTTGCATTCTGGGATTGTATCATTCATTTTTACAATTCACGCGTAAAAATTAGATTAGCACAAAATATTACGTCAGAGGTTCCCGGATCAAATTTCCCTAATTGGCTATTTCCATCAAATATATGAATTGCGACATTTGGGTGTTACCCGAAAAATTATTCGGTAGTTCTCAGCACTTGAGAGAAGTATATGGGAAGGCCATATTATTCGGTATTGGAGGATACTCCTCGTAATGACTACTTCCTTGAGGAAATCAAAACGAGAGATATGGGATTTATGGTTGCCGTTGTGAAAGTGCGCAAAAACTTTTTAACGCGATACGGAACCATATCTCTGGCGTCGAGGAAGTTAAAATAAGGATTCCGTTATCATCGGGCTGCTTAGGACAGAAATTCACTTCCTCAAGATTCCCCGTATAATTAGAGTGGCAGGAATTCAGATAGAAGCCTTGCACGCAGTTCTTGAACTTGATATCTCGAAGAACGTTCGTGTTTAAGCGATAAGGCGCAAGGCGATAAAATTTGATGCAAAGTGAACGTCCCACACAGCAAAACGGAGAAACTGGGGCAAAATATTAATCGTATATTGAAAGGCTAGCTGCAGGAGCAATTTAAGCTAATGTATCCGGGATAATTATACGTAAGTTGGTCTCGCTGGCGAATATATGCTTGGAAAATCAGTAGCAAATAATTCATAGTATCAACAGCATGTTCTCCTAATTGCATGCTTTGCATGTTCTAACTCGATAGACATATCCACTTCATGAGCAGGACACAAATTAATTCCACAGCTTATGTTTCATATTTAGCGTACATTTTGCGGAACAGTGGAAGTAAATATAAATCCTCTGGTGCATGTAGGTGATGGTTCATCCCCTGCCAAACAAGGTGGCTTGCAGGGTAAAATTCACGTGTAGGTGAATTGCCTAAAGATATCTTTCACATCGACACGGAGACCATCAACTTCGTGCATAACAATATTTTCACGTCCGACAGAAACAAGAAAAACGAGAGAGATATTTCGCCGCACAGACAGGTTTGAAAAAGACTAATTTTCAACTTCCAAGTCTGAAAACCTTACACTTTTAATTACGGGCACTTTTTAATTGAAAATTCAAAGTAAGGTTTGAAGCGAAAAGAAGTTCCAGTAGGTAGATAAAAAATATTGAAGCACGCCGTATTCCCAATGATACCTACAAAAGGGGATTGCAGGGACAAAGAATAATTGACGTCATAATTATGCGGAGGATAACTCACAAACTTATCACGTCAGCATATAAATTTTACGTTGGTGGCTAAATGAACTTTATGAAATAACAACGGAAATATCAATTCATTCTACGATTAAAATGTAAGCAAAGTCTGAAGACAAATGAAGTGACGAAATCGTTTGTGTAATCACTCATTTAAGAGACATACCCGACTCGTATCGTCATAATTATCTTCCCACACCCAACCCTTATTGCTGATAGAACCAATTGCAGATAGCGACTGAGAAAATTTTTTTCCCGCCAAGTTCAGAAGCTCCAACGCAGTGCGATTACATGTCCTATCCTCTTATCATATGAAATTCAGGAAAATAAAAACAGTAGGGACATGATCTAATAAATGCATATCTACCGCTACAGATAATGTTTTCTTATTCACAAGACGATTAAATCCCAAACTAAATTGATTGACTTCCTCTCGGAAAGAGCTGTCAAACTTCTGGGCATTAAAATGTCTTAAGATCCAAAGAATGACGAAGATAAAATGGATTGTTCCAGTAAGTAATGAGGAAAGGCTAAGAAGAGTGGGAGAGAAAAGAAGTCTTCAGAGAAGCCTTAAGGAGAAGATTGGACAATTCAGTTGACCACATTAATATTCTTTAATAGGTATACGTTCTCTTCTTCACTCTACCCGGATCCCCTCTTACATTAAAATAATATTTTTGCACATATTCAAGAGGAGGCACACATTTAATTCGAGAACTTTTGATTTCAGAAAAATAATTATCCTGTGTATTATACTCGAATACAAATCCACACGATTTACACGAAGAAGATCTATCAATCGGCTAGATGCATTTATGCGTAAATATGAATTTGAATTCAGATTGTTAATTTTTATTAGAATGTCGTTTACATTTGTCACAGTTCTTAAAAAAAAAAGCGAAAAAAGTTTCCCGGAAATTTAATGACATTCGAAGTGCTGTTCTTGGAATTCCATCCAAATAATCACTCCAACAAGCGATGGGGCAACATGATGTGTACACAAAGGGTGAAGTTCGCCTTTAAAAAATATTTGGCTTTGCCAGCAAAAAATATATGGCAAAGCCACAGTCACTTGTTTCATTCAGTGCCTTGAAATCCGTCGTCGCCGAATAGAGACAAAGTAGGGTTCCTTTCTCCAACAGTGGCTCAGTTAGCGAGTTCGCTATGAGAAGATGGCGTGGTGTTGCAACTGGATAAAACGCCCGACCGGGAATCGGTATATCCCAGCATCCTTGGTGTATATAAATTTGCACCCGTGCGCATGACTGGGTACAGAGTCACTTGTTTAACGCAGTGCAATGAAGCAAAAAGACCTGCGTCTCTGAGAAAATCTCTTACTCCGACGGGATGTGAACCTATGCCCGCGAGGTGAGAAGCCAATACTCTGGCCACCGCATCAACCCCTGAACTCTCATTATTCATCGCGAAAGCTCATGTTTTTTTCTTTCCCTCCGCCAAAGCGGTGGCCTGGGCAAGGGTGTGAAGTACCTCCCCTCCACGCATGTCCCCTGGTGGAAAAAACCCTTGGCTTACAACGAATTCCCCCGCTCCCCACGTTTGTCACACCTTACTCATCCCTCAAGCTAAGTTGAGCCCTTCTCTTTTTTCCCCGTCGCATTCCAAAGAACATCGAATATTTCAAGAATCGAATCGTTCCGTGGCGTGGATGAATAATGTTTCGTTTCGTTTCCAAGTCAACAGCAATAACTTTCTGTTCAGTAATTTCTCCCTAATTTTTTCTGCCATTTTTTTCTGTCCTTTTCATCCCTTGTCTCATAATTGGGTCTCTCCCCCTCCGAAGACGGCTCTTTGAGGGTGGGAAGGCTAGAGGGACTCTTTCCTAGAGCCCCCTGCCCTGTCGTCGCCTGCCCTATTTGTCAAGGATTTCGGTGGAAGTTGTGTGTTTTGCCATCGTGGAGGGAGAATCCTCTAAGCCTTGCCGTCCATCTGTCTCCGTCGTGAAACTTCCGAGTGCCTTATAAGTTTCATCCCTCAATTTTAAAGGGACATTTACGCATGAGTTATAGTTTGAAGGCGGTTTGCTTCATTCGGGAAGAGGTTATAATTTTTTTCAAAATACGAGAGCGAGTTTTCGTCTACTTGACGGAAATTTTCATAAAATAGTGGTGATTTTTTTTAGTTTTGTATTTTTTGAAAGTTACATTTAAAATTCCCAAAAATATTCCTTCCACAATAGTTTTTATGGCTCTTAAAAAAAAATTCTTAGTCCCGAGTAGCGAAGGGGCCTGGATATAAATTAAGAGGAAAGGAGGACAACCTCAGGGGGCAGTAAGTGTCGCAGAAGGGAGAGGGGGGAGCGTACCCCCTGTGGGAGTCGTGTTTCCCATCCTCCCGTTCAGAGACCGCATCGAAGGCCAGCCAGCCGGTGGGGACCCATGAGGGGGCGTGGCACCCAAGAGAAAACACTCGGGCGACCTCTGCAACCGGTGGGAAATACTCACCCTCTCCTCCCCCACCCCCAACCACTCATCCTAGGCTAGACCTCCAGTTTCTCCCCCTCTCTGGTTCATAGGTAAAGTTAACAATACGTTTAAATCAAGCACTTTACACGAAAAATTAGCTCCACAACTTAGGGGCGTTCATAGAAATCAATTAACACAAAGTATACGACATGTCCTATATGATATGAGGCACGATGTAGTGGAATGTATAAATACTACTTAATAACGACATTGCAAATTCAGTGGAGATATTGCAGTATCTTATTTAATTGAAAGACGCCATGTATCATTCTCTCTTTGGTGTGTATTTCTCTCCTTTTGAAGTGTAAGAATCGAGAGCAATAGGAATGCTGAAGGTGTCACTGCGAAAAACGAAGGATTTTTAATACTATAAAGATATTCAAATAATATATTAAATAATTACAACGGTCATTTCCAAGACGTACACATTTCATACACACATTGAAGAGGAATCTTCTTCGTCCACCTACTCCATTATTCTTCACACCCACATCTCGAACTAATAATTACCCTTAATAGGGCCAGTTATTTAATGTCTAGTCAAACGGTCACGGATTATGAAAACCGGAGTTGACGAACTCTTCCGAAAGAGATCATTATTTCGACTAAACGTTATTGTGAGCTAATATAAATAAGTGTAGCTTACTAATTTTCTACAGCTAAGGTTATGAATGCAAGATGTTCCGGTAAACGCAAACTGGACATAATAAAAACGGCCTATTATGTCTGCCACCGAATCACATTGATGAAGCATATCTACAGCTAAAATCCCTTAGCCACAGGACAACAATTAGGACTCAATGCGAAATGATTAAGAGCAACCTATTTGACTCGTATTAGAAATTTAACTGAATCACATTAATTCAATTTTTTCACCATAAATAGTTTCAAACCTGGTCGTTATCAGACATAATAGCATAGCCCATCATTTCGACTTTGCTGGTATGGGTAGCAGGTGCCACCGCCGGCAACTTCAAAGGCCCCTCTGCTTCGCCGTCCCAACGTCATGCCTTGCGCTTTGGTTGTAAATCAGTCGCTAGCAGGGTTGATTGGGGAAAGATTGGTTCAGACCCGTACCACCACCCTTTTCCGCGTCAGAGGGCTAAAATAATTATGCCAGGCCGAAAAATAATCTCCTTTTTTCTCCTCTCATCGCTTACGGTGTTTGAGTGTTGTCATTAGGAGGCATGGGGACATTCACGCCTCATTGGAATCCAATTTGTGCCGTATGTTCATAATATATGCTTTTTTGAGGAGTGGAGAATTCCCACCAATGGGTCCTACCTCGACTTGAATCGTTTGCAGTAGAGAGACCTAGCTTCATTTTTGTGGTAGTAGTTTTGTAGTTTTTGTAGTCAAGTTTAGGCTCCCGTTGGAGCAAGGAAAACTCTCAAAGAGTGTGTGATTGCTGCGAAGGCTTCCACAACGTGATAACGGCCTTTCCTACGAAAGTGAAATCTAAAACTTAATTTTTGGGTTTCAGACCTATTTTTTTGGTGACGAGACGGCAGAGATTTTTGTAGATAGAACACAGCGTTTCACCCTGACAGCTTACTACATTCATCGCAGACACCCCTGCGACGCAATCACTGCATTTTGAATATCTTGTGCTAATAGTGAGTTTCTTTCCTGCACATGAGTGCAATGTTACACTATTAATCGGTAATCCGTAGAAATTCTTCATGCTTAGTGATTACTCAAGTATACTCCAATTCAACAATAAAATCTCCATAGCTACAATGCCCGAATATAGGTATTAATAATTAATTGAATGTACTCGGGTTTATTCTATGTTTTTCAACATAAATATTTTCACATCTGGCCATTATTGGACTCTATATGATAAAACCTTATTTAGCCTGTGCTGGTATTCAACAGCAGGAAAGGCTCCTCTTGTCCCTAAATTTAAGTAGTTTTTTTTAGAATTTCGGAAATTACACACGGAATAGCTCTCATTTTCCGTTTAAATCGCTTCGTGACCTCGTGAAACAGTTTACCCTTTAATCTTTTCTCGCGTAAATCAAATCGAAGTATGCCTTCGTGCTAATCGCGTGACTGTGATCGTAACACTATGGGATGTCTCGTAAATTCTCCCAATTTGTAAATTTTTTTCCCGTCGCTATGGAGAGTGGTGCCTCCTATCTGTTGTGATTGAGCCATCGCATGCACCCGATCCGCTTGAATGACCTTAGGACCCTTTTCACGGGACGTTCAAAATTTTCCGCTTCAGGGAAAAAAGGGACCGTGGCGCCCTCCTCCATTTCGACGGCGAATGTGTCTTTGTGGATGCACCCGCCTTCCTTTCAACGTCGACTAGGCTATCCCTAATGCTTCCTAAATTATACTTCTATAGTACCACACAACGTGCCACCGCAATAAGCGTGTAGCGCGGGGTGTCGGAAAACCAGCCGTGTAAAACCAAAGTGCACTTTGGAGGGATCGGACTGCCTTAGTCCCTCCTTGTATTAATTTAAGTCATTTATTTCCATAGGGGAAAGAATTGCGCAGGCGCAAGAGGTGACCATTAATGGGGAATTGCTGATAGGAGGGTGATTATGACATAATTGAAAGAAAAGCAAGACGAAAATGATACAGTAGTAAGGTAATCAGGGAGGGAATTGCCTTAGCTAAGTAGGAGTTCAAGGACAGGAAGGAGCTGATGAGAGAATAGTTTCGTAAAAGTTCAAAGAAAAGGCTAGTGAAGAGTCTGACCTGGTAATTTGCTGTCAATTCTCACGCCTAAAAAACCATAAATTGAGACTTATATTTCGTAAGCATAGTGCTGAAATTTTAATTCATTACTGCTTCAATCATGGGCGCACCAGCGAGGGCCAGGAAGGGGCAGCTGCCCCCCCCCCCCACCCAATGGCAGCAAAAATCGCAAATGTCTTTAAGAAAATAATATTTTTTCAAGCAAATGATTTTAAAAACTAATAAAGAGCTGTTACAGTTCCCTTAACATGTTGATTTCATTCACCTTTTCCATGCTTAAATCTCACCTACAACTTGAACAACCATGGCTTGCCCCCCCCCCCCCTAGTTTTGATCCTAGGCACGCCCTTGGCTTCAATAATAAATAGAAAAGCGGAGAGTGAGAGGATAGGCGCCCCTGAGCCAGTGCTCTCCGCAGCCCGGAGCGGGCGGTCGCCGCAGGGATAAACTTTCGGGGGGTATGAGGGGGGCGGCTAGATCCCCCAAAGACCCCCCTCCCCAAGCCAACGTGCCCTGGTTTTCTGCAGCGGAGAGCGACGATCAGTCGCAGGGCGACTGAGGGAGGCGACTGAGGGAGGCGACTGAGGGAGGCGACGGAGAAACTCGGCGGTGATCGGCCCATTGAACGCGGGACATCACGCATCGAACATACCACGCCTCCAGCGCCACACCCACTTGGGACAGCGAAGTCGGTCCCTTGCTTTACTTTTCATCGAGGGGGCTATTGGAGGGAAGTAGGGTGGAGGCTGAAAATACTTTTGAAAAGTTGCGTGAAGAGTTCTCGGAATTTCCACCGTTTAAACTCAAATAAATTCAATTTGTGTGAAGCAAAATTTTGCACGGAGGACTCGCTCATCGTCATCAGGGTTTCGTTTTTGAAAACACCAGAAAACGTTGATAATAACTAGTAATCAGTTCAGTTTATTGTTCAGTCGAACTGGAAGAAAAATACAGGGCCTCGGGGTAAGTAGGTATGCGAGACTGCGGTTTTTCCCCCAAACAATGAAGGACTTCAATAAATGGTAGGTGAAACTCTGTTGAGTGTTTCCTTTCTATTTGTAAACGGCTGGTGTCCAAAAGCCCCCCGCTACAGGCCTATGTAGGCGGCTGGCGGAGTAGTACGTACGTAGATGTAGAAATATAGAGTGTGGGATAGACAAAGTGATCAACTTGTTTAATGAATTGTAAAGGGTGGGGAAGGCAGCAAGAGTGAGTCGTTCCGTTCGGCCATTTCCAGAAGCGATCGCTTCCATAAGAGAGAGAATGGGAGGGTTCATCCAATGGCTGGGGGGCCAACCACGCGTCGCGACGAGAGCGCCACGAAGGTGGGCACGGGCGGAACGACAGGTGCGCAGAGGAGGGGGGGGGTACAAAATAGTCCCACCCCTTCCGACGTGTTCCAGCATGCCTCGTGTTCCCAGGGGTCGCATCGATAGCAAGTGTATACGAGGCGTGTTCGTCACTTTTTTCTTCTCCTCCTCTCCCCTTCACCCGCCCCAGTATCAGGTGAGAAGGGGTGGGGGGAATGTTGGAGAGGCAATTAAGGCCATCGAACCCGTTTCACTCATTTCCTACGCTCGAGGGGAAAGAGGATTTGTGGCATTAAGTTATTCCCGTTCTACGTTTCCAACCGATAAAGACGACGAGGTTCATTGGGGTCGAGAAGTGGATCCGTGCACGAACTAGATTTCCAAATGAAAATCCCAGAATAGCAACAAATGCTCAATACAAGATTTCGATTAAATTCCCATTCTAAAGGCCAGTTTATACGATACAATAATTCGTAAGAGTCAATTTCTAAATGATTGATCGCGTGATTGAACACGAAAATTCACCGTGTAACCACCAAAATTGTGCGAACGCATGAACAGAAAATAGAACCTGTTCTAATTTGGTTCATACATTCCTACATATTCCGTTCCGGTCCAGAAAAGTCATTCACGCAAACAGACATTAACTCGTGCATGTTAATGTATCGCGTAAACATGCCTTAAGTACTGTATGAGGACTGAACATTAGAGAAATGCTTCTTTATGGTAGCGAAGAATTTACGATGACAGCAGCAGAGAAATCAAGGCGGAAGGATTCGGAAATACGATGTTGCAGAGATTGGTGAACATCAAATGGATCAATTGAGTGAGCAATGAGGAATTTTTTGAGAAGAATAGGATGGAAGTTTATTGAAAACCTTGTGTAGAAGACGTGACACAATGGTCTGATGAAGGTTAATTGGTAGGGAAGAACGAACGACCTTAGATGAAAAACGTGGGGCAGGTGATGAAGGATATAAACCAGAATAATAATGTAGGAGTTTAAAGATTAGTAGATAAGATAATTTAATGCAGAGCTGTGGTCTACCGATCATAGGATTACTTTACTGTTGATGACGAGCGCTCTGTGAGGACTTAATGAACTAAGGGTGACGACGAGTAAGACAGTACGACGGCCGTGTTGCTTGAATAAATTAATTAACTGCTGGTTCGCGAAAACCTTTCCCACGTAGCTTCTGTTTGGTGTGATATTCACCTGGAAAAGCGACTTTATCTGTTGCGGAATATAAGGGAATTAAATACAAAAAATTAACATAAGTGAGGCACAAATATGACATCTTTCAGGGGACAAGTTAATTTCGCTAAAACTAAAGTAATTAATTCTCTACCACTGCGACGCATAAAAAAACCCATTCTGCATCGAACTTAACCAATAACATGAAGATGCTGACGGGACTGCCGGCAAAATTGTTGTCATCAGTCCCCAAACAACGAGGTGGTAGCCCGAAAAACATGATCACATCTAACATATTCAATCATCTGAGTGGTCACCACTGTAAATCAAGCGAACAGAATTACAGTAAAACTCTCTTATAACGAATTTCAGGGGACATCGTTCTATTTTGTCATAAACGTGATTTCGTTATACCTATTCATAATAAAGGATTTTGCCCCTTACATAACAGTCTTTATTTCAGCAACAGATCTATAATAATTAATCATCGTCCAATCCTATCCATCAAAAGGCTGTGAAGGGAAGGATTTTAAAATCAGAGGTAGAACTGCATGGTGATGGCCACACGTGAGAATAACTAATGATAAGGTAAGGAACGGTTAAGTAGCGAAGATGGCCGCATTTTCTTTATGAAAGAGGAAGTAATTCCCTAACGGAGCAAAGAATAGTTTGAAACAGCGGGGATATCATGTCATCCCTGCTTGTTATAAGTGGTGAAATTAACGTTGGCGACCATAGGGAAGTCTAAGGGACCGGGAACTCACCTCGTTATGAGCGGGATTTCGTTAAAAGCAAAATTTTACTGTACTTTGCTTATCTCGTGGTAATTATGTGGTAGGGCAAATTCATCGAGGCGACTGGACACATGCTTAATTATTGAGGCCTCGTAAAATTCGTTTCCATGGGGGATGAGGAGGTAGTTTCCACTCGTCTAAGGAGGACTAAAAGCGATAAACGAGTGAACGCGGACTGTTCTCCCTGTCCTCCCTCCAGCCTTGCGATTACGCGAGGTCACATATCGCGGCCGCTTTACGTGAAGGGCCACCGTGGGCCGATCGGGAGTCGTGTCATGTGCGTACACGCAGGAGGGAGGAAATCCAAAGGGAACGCGTAAAAACACTCGCATCGCGACACCCTTCCGTCCCTCCGACGCCAACCCGTCTCTCGCTGCTGCGGGAAATGATTGCGCTCGGACAGTTGTGCCACCGACTTCACTGCGTTTTATCAGGCATTCTGTCCCCCCTTCGCTCTACACAAGTCCGGAAAGAAGAAGACCGTGTTTCTACACTCCCGTAAAATTTTTCGCTTGAACATAGGAATCGGATTTTATCCTTAACGCAAGCATGGCAGTACAATCGAAACTATATCTGAGTGAGTGTAAAGTACCGAATAGCCTCCATAACATTCTTTTTTCCCCATTAAAGTTAAAAATCGTATAAATTGAATGCACTACACACCATTTTGAACCATTTTGTTCCTTGAAGATGATATAGTAACACCGAAACCTAGGCATAAAATCGTTTCAGGCCTAATTTTGTGGAATATTGTTATATCCATGATAAAAACACAAATGGTAATTTCCACATTATTTAATTTAACGACCGACCATGTTTCGACACTTTAAGTGTTACATTAAATAATGTAGAAATTACCATTTGTGTTTTTTACCATGGTCATCGAAACCTAGGTCGGAATATATTTTATAATCTTGGAAAACTGGACGTGTTTATTTCAATATCGTTTCTTTGTACTCTTCGTTCTTCAAGGTTCTGCCACGTTCCATTCGGGCCAAGTTTGTGGTGGGAGAATGTGATTTTCCATACAATATTGGCAATAACAGCATTTCGCGGCAGCGCAGCCAGTCTGGAGTGAGCAAAGTGTATGGTCACTAACAACATTTGTATGCACGTCGATCACTATAAAATGCGTCTATTTGCTGACGACGCGGTCATCTATCGCTAATTAGTTATTATTTGACATTTAAATAGTAACATCGGATATAACTACGTTCATTTGTGGAGCCAAGAGAGGAGACTGGAACTTAATCTGAGAAAATGCACGGCGGTATATTTCTTGCGGAGGTCGTCCAAATATCCCCATGTATATGCTGTGGATAGTGTTAACATAAAGGAGACAGGCGGAGTGAAGTATCTGGGAGTTACGATTACTTCGAACCTATCGTGGGGGAGACATATTAGAAATTTTCTATGAAACAACGAATAGTGAACCGTAAATTGCAGAGCTCATACAAAAACACGTCTAACCTTAACGGCTTCCGCAGAAAAAATAATCACTATTTACAACTGAAAATTTTATTATACTTCAGGGACATGTGTACCTACATAATAAAAAAATTGGAACTCGGACTCTCCAGAATCGCGATAAATTAAAAAAAAATTGTTCCCATTATTTTCTAAACACACAAACTGTTAGTGCATCATCAGTTGCAATTATTTATACCATTTGAATGAATCGTAAAGGCCGTTTTACGCGGTACACGGAATTGCGCTATCTGTCGTACGTGCGAAGGCGCAATCAAAATTGCGTCGAGTAAAACGGCGAATACATGCGAGAATGCGTGGATGCGAGACGGCAAAATAGCCCCTGTTCTAATTTCGTTCATGCATTCGCGCAATTCCACGCCATTTTAGAAATAAATGCAGCTCTAACCTGCGCTATTCCGTGTACCGTGTAAAACGACCTTAAGGACAAATCTTGCATAAACCCTCAGGGACACTATCATAGATGAGTCCGAGAGGTAAACGTGGCAAACATTCGGGCCGATTTTCGCAGAAGGGCACGGGCTCGGATTCACGCGTGGATCCGTATTTATTTTGTTTTTCTCGCTGGGCGCCTGCTCCAATTGATGCAGAGCAGACTCGTGTTTGGATGACCACCAAGAAGAAGAAGGAGAGGAGGGACTCCGCGTATAATGGACTCGCGATAAGCGGCTCCAAAGAGAGACTCTCTCTGCCCCATCCTTCCAAATCCAACCCCACCACCTAAGTATATATTGAGGGGTGTGTGTGCTTGTGTTCGACTGACTGGCGTGCCCCGAAATCATTTGCTCAATCGAGGCCTCGCCTCATTCCGAGCGAAATACTTCCTCGCGGAGCTTCTTCGGCGCAAATTGGCGCAGGGCCAGAATGCTACTCATCGATTCGGCAAAATTCAGGAGCAGGCCGTAGAAATTCATACTTTTCCATCAATGTTCCTTTTGGGTTGGTTTCCGCGTCAAGTATTAACATTCCGTAAATGATCTTCCTTCTTCGCGACTCCATGTGCAATAAAGGCATATGATTATCCTTGAATAAGACTTCAGGATCGTGGACGAAATGTTTGCATTTTAATACTTGACACGGAAACTAACCGAAAGAGAACGCAGCTGGTTATCCATGGATCGCTAAAGTTTTAAACTTTAAACTTTAAACTGACTTTAAAGTTAAACTGATCATACATTTCCCTGAAAGTGTTTTTGTACCTCTTGGCAAGGGATGGATTTTTTCGTCAAATTAAAGTACCCATAAAATTTTTCGTTATTATGAGTTCAATTTTGAATTTATTGCGCACTGACTTTGGTACGTTTGTAATAATTAATTCTTTTATGCACATAAACTTGCCTTGATTCTTAGATACTTTAGTTTGTTTGTGCTGCAAAATGTATCCGAAGTCAACCCCACCTAAAAAGTACTCTCCTGGGGTGCCTTATTTCATGCTACTATAGCTAATGATTATTTTATGCTATGAATTATGTATACGAAAGAAATAAAGTCGTACATTATATTACTAGTATTATTTCAGAGCATTAAGCAAAAATACTGTCACTTAATGAAGCTGGAATTAAATTTCTTGGCCTTCCGAGGAATAGCTCCTGCCATTTCATGTCATGCAGCATTGATGATGACATAAATAGCTAAGTAAGTATTTAGACAAAGGAACCTGCAGAAATTAAAAAAAAAACTTTGTAAAGGTCACACGTAGAACTTTATTCCACGGGTTTCATCAACTAATGAAATCATCTGGCAAATGACGAATCCGGTAGGCTTAAGCTACATGTGTGAAATTTACACAGCATATCCATTTCAACGTAAAGCATTGCCTCCAGGTCACGACGCAAAATATTCAATTCAGCAAGGGACCACAAACTTATGACCATGGAGACTGTATCGGTGTGATAAAGGAGATGGCCATTGAGTGTAATAATAGAATTTACCTATTTACCTCCGCCTTATCGATAACCTAGTTACTTTGAAATGGTTTAGTCACTCAAAATTTGATGCAGAGTCGCCATTGCTACGTTTTTGGACGAGAGCGTTAAAATTTTCCACGCAATCCAGCCTACCGTTCCTTTATGCATACCCAAAGCCAAATTCAATGCGACCCAATAACATGGCGGTTAAGCGATATATGTGTTGCCGCTTCGCATGCATTTTATTCTGCGGCACCACTAGGAAGCTGTATCTCGTTTAGTGTGGCTTTCGCTACTAACCGTAATGGAAGTGGTATTTTTTTTAGTTGAAAACTGTCTCGCATGCGTTAATTTTGTGGTTTTTATGATTTATTGGCTAAGTTACTTATTACTGCCGCGTATTTTCTGGTGAAAAGTGGATATAGATGAATGGTAGCGCCGCAAACTATTCATTTTAGCAAAGGACCACTAAGTTTGACCAAAGACGCTATAAATGAGGTGACCGATTGTTGATATCGTTGAAGTAACTGATAGAAATTTCATTTTAATAAACGAAAAGCGACAAAAATTCTAGCGGCGGACTTGAGAATCCTGTAATGGAATAATTCTTCGAGCCCCAAACCAGCCTTCGGGTAAGAAGCGCAGAACGAGTGATATGGTTAAACAATTCGTTATCGAATTGGGCATAATTTATTCGAACGGAATGAGCGCCAACGACTCGTCATGTCCTCGACCACGTTGTGTGGGAAGATAAGCGGAGGCAAGCGAAGTGTGGGACGCGAAGGGAGGGCGCGGAGGGGACAAAACGCGGCGGCGGCGATCGGCTAATGGCACCGGTCGCACTGGCGATAGCGAGGGCAGAAAACAAACGCCGCTCGGAAGAAACAAAACAAAGCGCCCGCCGCAGCTGAAATTGCAAATAAACCGAAACGGCACCCCAAATTAGTCCCTTTATCTTCGACACCAGAAGCAATTAATCCAGACTTATCAACCGCACGATTGTGTGAGGAAGCAGAGAGTAAAAGCTTGGGATGGAACTTCTTTCTTAGCGCAAGTAGAAGTACATGTAGAGGGACTTATGCGATGCATGGGAATACTGAATGTTTCTCATGCTTCCGTTCGGGTTTGGCGACGATGGCGATTTTAATCCGAGGGGAAGTCCGAGTGCTAACACGTGAAAGTGATAACACAAATAATACTAACTCTGGAGAACATTTCCCCTTCATTGCAGATGTACTGTATACTACCCCGCAAGCCGCCTCAATACTTAGGCGCGTTTGGATAACAGCCGTTAACAAATAAAAAGCAATTGCCCTAGCATAATTTAAAACGACCGTGAACTGCACCTACATCCACATACTAACCCACAAATCCCCTAAATAGAAGTGTGGCAATGCGTGTTACAGGACACCAGCCGTTAGCAAATAAAAAAGGTTACTTAAGGTGAAATTTCCCCTAAAATTTATTGGAGTTCTTAATTCTTCTATTGGGAAAACGCATTCCTATATCTATTCGTTCGGCAAAATATTTCTCTGAATTCATCGTTTCTGTAGGACTTGGAAATACAGTGGGGTTCCATCGTTCCACTATGGTGTTAATGAAAACTTTTGGGTTATGTAGCCGCGTAATTTTTTTTTTTTGGGTGGCCCCAACGTTTCCCGACCGATGCTGGTCGCTTTCTCAAGGGAATCTGTTTCCATTGAATCGGATTCCCTTGAGAAAGCGACCAGCATCGTTCGGGAAACGTTGGGGCCAACCAAAAAATTGACGCGGCGACATAACCCAAAAGTTCGAATTAGCATGACCCGAGTATCCGCGAAAGTTTTAACGAAGGATTCCAGTATGATGCCTTCCATGTCGCTCTTAAATATATCTATTCTCAATAGATCAAGCAATCTAACTAGCCAAGCGCAGCCTCAGAGTCTCTGACGGCTCCCAGCCTCGATGCATTTTGAGATGCTCGTTCGTGCGTGCATTAAATCGTGCAATCAGGCGCCTAGTGTAAAACGGGTAGGTACATGCGCTACCGAGATAGCCACTGAGTGCGCTGTACGCTGAGGATGATGCCTGTGGTGTGTCGAAGAGATAGCGGAAAGTGAGAGAAAGAGTTTCATGTTCCGATCTGCTCGGAGGACAGAAAGAAAGGAGGCTTTCGTGGGGTGTGCGAGGGAGACGAGTCTTAAAAGTGGGTGTCGTGGGGGCGTGCGACAAGGCAATCGGGTGCAACCATTCGATGCGCCACTCTCTGCATCTGCATTGCATCCCTCGCTGGAACACCAATGAGACATCGAACAAGGACGAAAAAAAGCGGATATTAGTCATGCCCTAAAATGCGATGAAATGCTTTCCCCGCGAATCATTTGCGAACAGTCTTGTCGGGATTTCCGGTTTTAATTCGTTTATACCAAAAATATATCAGCGGACGACTCATCCATCGCCATCATGTTGACTTAATAAGTTTGACTGAACAAAAAACGCTGAGACATATCAATAAACAATTACCACATTCAGGTTACTCCTGACTGGTCGGAAAGGTATAGGTAATTCGAATAAATAGAATGAGTTCTATTATTTTTTGTAGAATGAGAACCATACATTGCTGAGAACTTTAGGTTTTATAGTTATCTAAACGAGCACTCATAATAAAGTGATGTTTTGGAAGCAGATAATAGAAAAATAGTGAACAAACTCAAATTCAGGTCTTCAAATAACAGTTCCATATTAATTTTAAGGGTTGAAGGGATATTTTGATGTCAATCGGTAGATTATTCCAAAATTTAGAAGCGGTAAGGTGGAAGGAGTTAAAATATAAGTAGATGCTCGCTTAAGGAATTAGAAAGGAGGTCAGCATTAGAACGGGTGCATATCGCGGTAAGTCAATGGCGGGGAATTTCAATGAAATAAATATAGATATAGAACTTAAATAATAATAGACACATAATTTTCATTTTAAAATTTTAAGCTTATTATTAATGACTTATATTTCTCATATCACGAGTCCATGCGAACCTTTCTTTAATACTATGGCATTGAAGTATCTTCATTTAACTAAAATTTCTTCTCAAAATATCTCATATTTTAAAAATAAGATATCAAAAGAACCCCCCTCTGCTATTTTTCCTTGTACTCATAAACATCTTATCAAGTATCTGTGCCAGATCGCATTCCTTTTGTTAAATAAATTCATTAATTATTGTATGATCAGTAATTATATCGCATTATTTTTTCAAAATCTCGTGAAACCACCTTCAGTTTCGATATCCTAAAGGTTATTGGGCCCAAAAGGTGAACATTTCTATGATCGTGTCTTTCGAGCTGGTACCTTGTTGTTTTTATTCGTTTGATTAGACCAGTAAATAGCAGAAATTTTTCCACCCAAGTCGTCAAATAATAATAATCCGTTATAAAAGTTGAATAAAAGACTGGAGGCGTTCGAGAAGTGGGTGTGGAGAATAATGAATGAAGTAAAGTGGACGGAAAGGAGGAGGAACGACTAAGTGCTGAACATGATGGGCAAGGAGAGGCAGCTTTTCGGTCAGATACGGAGGAGACAGAGGATATGGATGGAAGGGGTACTTAGCGAGGAGGGGATGCTGGAAACAGTGCTAGACTGAAGAATGTTGGATACACGAGGGAGAGGAAGGAAGAGAATAGGATTTTTAGGCTTTACTGTGTATTGAAGGAGGAAGTCCATTAAGGAAGGAAATGCTGCCAGAATTCTTCTTAAATACTCCAAGAAAACCTAACTTAACCCATTTCCGCCCAGAATAATGTCTGAAATTCCTATTTGCACCCATCTTTTCAAGCAAGTGCGATGACTTGTAACAGCTTCAAAAATAAACTAATATATGGATTAGGTCAACAAAGCATTTAGCAGCACATTTGTAGCAATTTAAAAACAAAATAGAGCATAGTTTTTCATAAAGAGCCTCACATACTCAGAATGGAAGGATGTAGCCATATGGCTACGGTGGGCGGTAATGGGTCGAGTGAATACTTTAATATTAATAAAATAATAATTCGCCAAATTTTAAAATAGGATAAAATCGAACACAAAAAATCAGGTTACCTCAGGTATGCAGGAGTCTGGCTTTAGAATAAGGGGAAAAAATATATGGAGAGTGGATAGTGAGATGATTGGTAACTGCGTCACCCCTTCCACCTTCCCCATCCACTCATATGACTCCCCACCCCCTTACGCCCTCTCCTCACCCCCTGAAGACCGCCCTTGCTACTCTGCCCGGCGGCCGGTGGAATGGTTTTGCTCATCAGTGCTTTAGCGCCAAACACATGGCGGCTCCTCTCCGATGCTTCGCCTGCCTCCCTTTCCCCCTCAAACATCATCCTCGCCCGCATGGATGGTGGACCCCCCCTCTACGCTCTTGGAGTGTCTTTTTCCCTCCCCCCCCCCCCTCAGTTTCAAATGGGCGGAAAAACTGTGCCCGACCGTCGTGCGTTGGGGCTTCTCTTAATTAAGTGCTCCGCGATGTCTCTACGGTCTGACGAACTTGCTTGTTTTCACGATTTATTAGCCAAATTAAATCCTCTCCACTGGTTTGTTCCTTGGCTTAATATTTCAAGAATACTCGCTTATTGGAAGTGAAGAAATACCACATGTCCCACAAAAAACTGAGTGTGCATAGGGAGGGAACTGACACAGTATATTACTAAGGAGTCATACTGGATAAAAGCGGAATTAGTAGCCAAGAGATCAACAACGGAATTACGAAGGTAATAACTATAATAAAAGTTCAAAATTCCATTTTATGTGACCAATATATTGGCAGAATATTTTTCACAACGGATAGAACTTATGTAATTCATCTCTACCGTCAATGATATATTGCCAACGATTTTAATCATACGATAGTTACTCGATATATTAAACAGCTGCGAATTATGATGCGTTTCATGTCAATATGTACTTCTATCGCGGTAATTCATGTCTTCCTAACATCTAGTTTCAGTTTTGTTTCGATTGAGATGTTGCAAAATGACATTTGCATTTTTTTTAATCTACCATTTGTCGTCACTCTTGGATGAAGAATTTTTTCTCCCTGAAATAGGATATCATGTACATGGGGTAGTGAACACTTAAAATGTATACCTGCTAGGGAACACATTCCATCTTAGGCCGTTTAACACGGTACACGGAATGGCGCAATCTGACGTACGTTCGAAGGCGCAATCAAAATTTCGTCGTGTAAAGCGGTGAATTGCTAGAACACATGCGAGAATGCGTGGATGCAAGACGGCAAAATAGCCCCTGTTCTAATTTCGTTCATGCATTCGTGCAATTCCACGCCATTTTAGAAATTAATGCAGCTCTAACCTGCGCAATTCCGTGCCCCGTGTAAAACGGCCTTTAGATTATGAATTAAAGTGCTGTCTCATACGAATAACGCCGTCACTGTGTCATTCTTGAATTAATTTGACTTCCGCTCCGATAGATCGTGTAAGTATTTGACCAGTACGGATGGATTAAAATCCTGACAATATTTTCTAGCACAAGCACCCTGGGAATACCCTCTCGTCCTCATCATTTTGGAACTCTCGGTTCGGCTGTCTGTGGATTGGGGCGCGATCCCTTCTCGGAATACTCAAGTGGTGCTTCTATTTTCACCGTGGACGGAGTTCCCGCCGCCACAACCGAACTTCAGTGAGCGATGTCCACTTCAACAACCCAGGCACATACACGCTCCTCGCTCACACGCCCACCTCTGTATGTGATCTCCATACCCACGTCTCCCTTTCGCTACTGTCCAATCCAAAAGTATAGACACCCGAGTGTATTGGGTCATGGTAAAATAACAGCTGATTCCATTAAACCTTCATTGTCATCAAAACAGTTAATTATATTCTGCGTTGTGTGCTGTCAATAACAAATGTGGAATTAGGTTTTGGTCGTCATGTTTACAAACCGAGAGGAGAAAAAGTACCGCGTATCAGATATGAGACTACTTTTTAAATATTACATCGCGACGCATTTCATTACTAGAAATCGGTGAATACTTTTAATGAGTGACGTCATTAGAGGTACGGCTCATTAACCCGTTCAGAGAGAACGGCACACTCAGGGCACTAATCGTTCATTAAACTGTAAGCAGCAGCGAGCCACGAGAAGCGAAGAGAAGAAGAGTGTCTGATATGCAGTGACCCCCTAGGCCAAAGTCAGTGACGTCATCAACTTATGTGGGTAAGGGTTAAATCAAACACTCAGTACTTTCGCGCGGAAGTTGGGTTGGATAGGTAATATAAAGATAGAGCTCTCACCTAACTTTGCAACAAATGAGTGAATGTCACAAATTCAGGACAGAGGGACCAATTACTTTCCCTCAGCCACCTCGCAGTTTGAAGATTTTTACTTGAGGGTGCCCGCCAAGGCTTGACCCGAGATGTGAACCCGGGACCCCTCGATCAGTAGCTACGCGCTCTACCCACGCTCCTCTAAGAGATGACTTCATAGTCCCAAATTTGCTAGTAGACATAGACAAAATTAGTATCCTATTAGGTCTCGGATTTTCTCTCCCGCGTATTTTGTACCGATGTTAATGCCATCAAGAATCTGATCAGGAGTGTAGCACTTTACGGCACGAAATCGTGGGCGTTGAGGAAGGACGGCGAGAAGAGACTAGACATGTGCATAGAAAGTAATGGAGCCAATGAAGTGGATGGGTAGGAAGGTGAACCACGAAGTGCAAGACATGGTGGGCGAGGAGGGGAAAATTCTAGATGGCATACGGAGGAGACAGAAGGCTTGAAGAAATGCCGAAGATTTTTCGCGTATATTACTATATTAATGGTTCGAGTATATTCGGCGGCGATCAGTGGTCTGAAAACGGAAAACTCCGGTCAAAAGTCTAAAGTGGCCTTTTCTGAGGTAGAGACATAAACATTGGCGTAGAAACTCAAAAATAAATTATGATCATAGAGCATGGAAGAAATCATTTTTCACAGATCTCATCCTTTACTGATATACCGAGGACCAAACATTACAAAAAACACGCCCAATTTATTTTTCTTAGTAGTAGTTAACCTGCTGGTTAAAAAATTATATTCCGGTAATATGGTACTTTTACATTATTTTTTTAAATATTTTGGTTAATATTGGTGTGGTATGATGATAATAATCTGAATCAGCATCGCCGAATATCGAGAAGAATACGGGTTACTACGGGAATACGAGTCTCTTTATTGTCAAATACTCCATCAGAATGTGCAATAAAAAAATAAAATGCGAACGTGCTCATTCTTGATGTGCGATTAGCACCATAAAGCACCATCCGAGAGCTATAACTGAAAAAAAAACAAATGGAAACGAAACAAGCAGGCTGTCAAACAAAGCGGCATCAGTTTATTTTTTTTGGGGGGGAAGGGAACTTTCGAGCACAGGCCCCCTTGGACACTCATGGGCGAGGGGTTGTTATAAGGGGGGGGGGATCTTCGAAAAAGGACCACTCATTCATGAGCATGTGGTTCGTAATGGGCAGGGTGGCACGGACGACGCCATAAAATGGGGCGACGGACGGCGGCATGGAAGAAGCATTCTAATGGGTCATGGTCGAAAAAAAAAGAAGAGCGAGTGCGCACCACGCGCCCAAAAGATAACAAACCGAAAGGGATACAATTACTCAGGGAGCGAAGAAGTCTTCGCATATTTTCCACGTTGAATTATGAGCCAGCGCGGGGCAGCAATCAGATGGCCTCAGAACCATACCCCGGGGTAGAGTGATTGACACTGCTCTGAATTATTTCGATTGCTATCATTGCGTGCGGCTAATTACGAGTTTTTGGCATCGCGAACTAAATTTGTGCCGTTTTTCTTTTCTTTTTTAATTTTCATTCTGATGACTCATTACGATGGCCTCACTCGCCGTCGGAATGAAAATTTTCCAGCAAAACAAAATCCGATCGCGCTGTCAGCCTCTTACAAAGAACAGCGATGGAATAGTTCCCATCATTGACAACCTCAGCCCCCGAGAGAGATAAGAGTGCGAAGCATTCTCTACCTACATTTACATACCTCCCTATAAGCCGCCGTAGGGTGTTTCATGACATCAGCCAAATTCCAATAAAAAGGAAATTCTCCAACGAAGATTCGCCAGGCATTTACTAAATACCCTTTTAGTTCTAGGGAAAAACGACCTATCCGTTCGGCAAAACATCTCTCTTAAATTTATCGTTTCTGTCAGACTTCGAGATACAGTGAGGTTCTAATATGGTGTTCTCCGTGTCACACTGTATGTTTAGCATACATTGATGGAGCTACTAGGAATAGATTGTTTAGAGTTTCTAGCGACTCCCAGCATAATTCGTTTATCATCTATATAACGCTTCCTGAACGCCAGGTTTTGAAGATTGAGACCTAATTCCCATCCCGGGAGATAGTCCGTCATGAAGTAAAGCAAAAGCTGTGTTTCAAGTGAGGCGTACAGCATTTCGGAAAAGGTTTTAAAGAAGCCCAATTTTTATCGCAGTCATTTATTCTGAGCGGAGAGAAAATTTCGTTAACATCTGTTCCAAATCAAACACCTTGAACCATAATTAAGTGTGTAATAGGGCATGATTAGTCTTATTAGGTCGTATTATAGGCAAAACCCAAAAAAAAACTGGAGGCTAATTTATAGGTATATTTTTTTTTTGTAATTTACCAACCATGGACCAAAAACCATAATTTAACATTTCTCTACCTCAGTGATTCAATCCGAAGATTGGTTCGGTTAGGTTAGGGTAGAATTCACCCCACAATAGGTCACAGCCTTGTTAATTTCACTCACCCAGGGTAGGGGGACACCTTTCCCTAGGGCACCTCACATTTCAGAAGATTTATAAATGGGGTACCCGAAGTATTCACCCGGGACTGCTCGATCAGCAGCTTAGTGATCTATCCACTAGGCTATCACAAAGGGTATAATTTTAGCAAATTCACAATTTGCATAAAATTTCTCACCATGCATAAAATTGCATAAAAGTTCCTGCACACCGGACTGTAAGCCAAAATTCGCCTCCGATAGCGTTATTAAGATTGTAAATGCTGACTTTAACTCGGAGAATACGACTTTCCGAAACAGACCGGTCGCGTGAAGAAGGGTCACAATGACCATTTCGATCTAGGGCACGCGTCAATGTCAGACTACTTCCGAAGAGCATAACTCTTTCGGGGTTAACGAAGAGGCTCAGGAAACTTTGAAACTTCGGGCACTTGAACGCATCGATCGTAAAGTTGGCACGATTCCTGATCTCGCTCCATAAACCAGTCACACGATCGCACAGTGCACTCACGAAAAGGAATGGAGAATGAGAAGTTCAGGCGGTGGAATGGAAGGCATCTGCAAACGCAGGAGGTCGCAAGCGTCGGAGCAAAGAAAATGCATTCAAGATCACCCTTTCACTCCCATTCGGTGATGAGGCGAACATTACTCATGCTCAGAAGACGCAAGACAAATAGAAAAATGTGACAGCATTCAAGAAGACTCAATCAATAATCGTTTCAGGCTTGATTTTGTGGAAGTTTGCTATATCCATGATAAAAACACAAATGGTAATTTCCACACTATTTAATTTAACACTCAAAGACCGACCATGGTTTCAACACTTTGTGTCATTTTCAAGGTACCTTGAAAATGACACAAAGTGTTGTATTACTTGTATTAAATTTTGTAAAATAAAAATAAAGTTAAATTCAATACTGTGGAAATTACCATTTGTGTTTTTATCAATCAATAATAATTTTGACTATCTGAAAATAAAGTCGAAATATACCATAAGGCAGGCGCATTGGATATTATATTTATGGGGCAAGCACATAAGGGGTCCAAACCACGGACTTAGAATCAACGGTCCTAACTAAACTGCTCAACATAAAAATTTTAAGTTTTTTACGTCGAAACCAAGGCATGCTAGAATAATTTTTTTGAATTGCCATTGAGAGAAACATACCCTGGACCGGGAATCGAAACACGGCTTTCTCAACATCTATTACCATGAGCCTCCGTATAATGCCATAGACATTAAGGATCCTGGATGGCGTAGTGGTCTGCACAGAGGCCCGGAAGGCAAAATGTCCGCGGTTCGACTCCCGGTCCAGGGGAATTTGTTCTAATGACAATTCATGTGAAATTTGACGCCGTTCACGCGGCAGCATTGAAATATTACATGAACGAATAATGAAAACAGAATCACTCCGAAAGCGACCAGCAAAAATGACCGGTACTGGGATTGAAGGTATGGCCTAACATTCCACGGCTATTGCGTAATAAAAAACAAAAGATAAACGATCCAAGAGCATCGTGCCCATGAGTTCTTACATAGATCCTCACTGCATGAACGCACTAAACCGTTGGACCCTGACGACAGCACATATACCACGCTATTCTCTCTCCGCCTTTTCGTGAAGGCGTAAAAAGTGAAAAACTCTGCTCTTGGGTGATTCAGAGCTAAAAAAAATATGAGTATCGCAGGGCGCGGGAGGGCGAGCGGGTAAAGGGAAGAGCTCCATAAATTCTGGACGGTGCCCTTAGATGCGTTTAAGATAAGCAAATTTGGTCCACCCCCCCTTTGCTCAGCCTGGAGACGAGAGAGTAAGACGAGGGGGAAGGGAATCGGATGAAAAAAGTCGAAGAAGGGGTTGTTGGTATGAGTGGGATGGGGTGGCGGGCAGTTCGGTGGATTTATAATGGCTTTCAGGCGAACAGACGGAGATGGACGAGGGGGGCGGACGAAAGAAGATTTGAAGAGTCAAAAAGCAAAGAGAATACTGGGAATATACAGGGTGTTTCAGGAAGAATATGCAATACTTTAGGAGGTGGCGGCGAAGACAATTTTAAGCGTATTCTGTCCTATGAACATGGGTCACAAAATGAGTGATCATAATTGTCTGAAACAATTAATCTTTTAGCTTAATTAAACGTGGGCTTTGAGCGAGTATTAACAACATGATTGCGCAATCTTACCCACTTTGAGATTGTTTCAAACAAATATAAATGCAGGCACGTTATTGCCCAGCCTAAATTATTTAATGTCCTTAAAAATTCAAAGTATTAAAAAAACTGTTCGGAGGGCTAGATACCCAAGAAAAAGTTTTCATGGTAACTGCAAAGTGCGTTCAAAATAATGTTTGCATTGCCATAGCCTAGCAACTGACTAAGATGTAGCGACCCCATGTTTATATGACACAATGTGCTTAAAATTGTCTCCCCTACTGCTTTCTGAAATATTGCAGATTCCTCCTGAAACGCGCTGTATGCATCCCATCTATATACAGCCCTTGTGGTGACTGACTCATGGATACAAATTCCCGACCACTTCTAGAAGTGCTGGAGAGCTGAAATTTGGCACGCGTACGGGGAACCCGAAATGATCCGGAGGAAAAATCCGAAAACCGGAAGTTTCCGCCACGTGTCGTCGCTAGGACGACAAAATGGCCGAAATCGGGCTTTTTCCGGTGACCGTATTTCGGTTTTTATTTTACTGCGCGCGAACCGTGCGTGCCACCCAAGTTGTTAATGCATTTTTTGAAAGCTGATGAACGTAGGCACGTAATTAAGTAAATTTATTAGTTTCCATTTGAGAAAGTTACAGCTAAAATGGCATCCAAAAATTGATTTTTCGAAAAAAAAATCAAACTTTCCCCTCCCCTCGACTTAATTTAAGGTGTTGGATAACGAAAATGATTATTATATATGCTCATCACTTCGTCTACGAAATGTAGGTAACAATTTTCTTTCATCGTGCTTGGTTACTCAGAAAAAAATTAAAGTATTCCGAAAATCACCGAAAATTACGATTTCCAAAAGATTAACACAAGGTTTTGTCAATTTTTACCCGACTGATTTCTTTCAAACTTTGTAGTTACATACAACTATGAATTGTCTTTCAGAAAACATAAACATCTAGTAAATGATTTCTTGGATTTAAACGCGAAAAAATAAAAATGGCGGGCACTACTCACTTTTTTCGGGGACTGGTTTCCTTTTTTTTGTATTACTCCTGAAATATGGAGTTCATAGGGCACACTTCTGTTAGATATGACAGCAAATGAATGTGACCATATGGTATCGTCATATTTAAACCCCCCGAAACCCTCTAAAAATTAAAATTTGCATATAAGTAGCCTTTTCGGGTATTTTTCGTCACGATTCCGCCACTATCCCAAGCCTTGCCACTCATCACTACGGTATTGATGTCGACGACTGATGACCCCTGGTAGGACAAACCTATAAACCCCCGGTAAACCCACATGCACCCCCCTAAAAATAAAATTTTGCATATTACTCTACTTTTTGTGTACTTTTCGTGAGTATACCACCGCCCCCAACGTTTCATCCCCACGGAAATTATTTGAACGGATGGTGACCACCTGCAATACACACATAAACCCCCGGAATCCCCCTGAATTACCCCCCAAATGTAAAATGTGCCATTAAGTCTCCCATTTGGGAACTTATCTCAAACATTACGCCGCACTTCCCGTCCCCTCTGAGCTCTAGATCCGGAATATTTTGTGAGGGCGAGCCACCGTAAACCATACGGGAAAAATACCAGAAAACCCCCGATCACCTCCTGGAACATCACCAAAAAAAATCCTCAATCCCAAGGCGACGAAGCCGCCCCAGAACGTGGAACGGCGAAGCCGTTCCGCGGAGTAACTGGCGTAGGCGAGGAGGAGCTTCAGTAACCCTCGGGCGGCGAAGCCGCCCCGATGTTCAAGCGGCGCAGAAGCTGTGGACTCCCCTCAAACGAAAAACGGTGAAACAGCTCCGAAATGCCTTTGCCCTCTGGGCGGCTATGGCGACCTTAGACGAGGAACGGCGAAGCCGTTCCGAGTATTAAGCGGGGAAGCCCCGGGGGGGCACACTGAACCCCTGGGCGGCGAAGCCGCCCTTCAGCGAGGAACGGCGAAGCCGTTCCGAGGAATGGGTGGGGCGCCTCCCTACCCCCTGGCCGGCGAAGACTAGCTGAGGTGAGATTATTCGAACTTAAAAAGTCTTCGAGCGAACACAAATAGACGGCGAAGCCGGAACCGGGGTTTTTAAGGGGCGGAGCCCCTTAACGAGCGCGCGGAGCGTGCGAGTCCCATCTATATACAGCCCTTGTGGTGACTGACTCATGGATACAAATTCCCGACCACTTCTAGAAGTGCTGGAGAGCTGAAATTTGGCACGCGTACGGGGAACCCGAAATGATCCGGAGGAAAAATCCGAAAACCGGAAGTTTCCGCCACGTGTCGTCGCTAGGACGACAAAATGGCCGAAATCGGGCTTTTTCCGGTGACCGTATTTCGGTTTTTATTTTACTGCGCGCGAACCGTGCGTGCCACCCAAGTTGTTAATGCATTTTTTGAAAGCTGATGAACGTAGGCACGTAATTAAGTAAATTTATTAGTTTCCATTTGAGAAAGTTACAGCTAAAATGGCATCCAAAAATTGATTTTTCGAAAAAAAAATCAAACTTTCCCCTCCCCTCGACTTAATTTAAGGTGTTGGATAACGAAAATGATTATTATATATGCTCATCACTTCGTCTACGAAATGTAGGTAACAATTTTCTTTCATCGTGCTTGGTTACTCAGAAAAAAATTAAAGTATTCCGAAAATCACCGAAAATTACGATTTCCAAAAGATTAACACAAGGTTTTGTCAATTTTTACCCGACTGATTTCTTTCAAACTTTGTAGTTACATACAACTATGAATTGTCTTTCAGAAAACATAAACATCTAGTAAATGATTTCTTGGATTTAAACGCGAAAAAATAAAAATGGCGGGCACTACTCACTTTTTTCGGGGACTGGTTTCCTTTTTTTTGTATTACTCCTGAAATATGGAGTTCATAGGGCACACTTCTGTTAGATATGACAGCAAATGAATGTGACCATATGGTATCGTCATATTTAAACCCCCCGAAACCCTCTAAAAATTAAAATTTGCATATAAGTAGCCTTTTCGGGTATTTTTCGTCACGATTCCGCCACTATCCCAAGCCTTGCCACTCATCACTACGGTATTGATGTCGACGACTGATGACCCCTGGTAGGACAAACCTATAAACCCCCGGTAAACCCACATGCACCCCCCTAAAAATAAAATTTTGCATATTACTCTACTTTTTGTGTACTTTTCGTGAGTATACCACCGCCCCCAACGTTTCATCCCCACGGAAATTATTTGAACGGATGGTGACCACCTGCAATACACACATAAACCCCCGGAATCCCCCTGAATTACCCCCCAAATGTAAAATGTGCCATTAAGTCTCCCATTTGGGAACTTATCTCAAACATTACGCCGCACTTCCCGTCCCCTCTGAGCTCTAGATCCGGAATATTTTGTGAGGGCGAGCCACCGTAAACCATACGGGAAAAATACCAGAAAACCCCCGATCACCTCCTGGAACATCACCAAAAAAAATCCTCAATCCCAAGGCGACGAAGCCGCCCCAGAACGTGGAACGGCGAAGCCGTTCCGCGGAGTAACTGGCGTAGGCGAGGAGGAGCTTCAGTAACCCTCGGGCGGCGAAGCCGCCCCGATGTTCAAGCGGCGCAGAAGCTGTGGACTCCCCTCAAACGAAAAACGGTGAAACAGCTCCGAAATGCCTTTGCCCTCTGGGCGGCTATGGCGACCTTAGACGAGGAACGGCGAAGCCGTTCCGAGTATTAAGCGGGGAAGCCCCGGGGGGGCACACTGAACCCCTGGGCGGCGAAGCCGCCCTTCAGCGAGGAACGGCGAAGCCGTTCCGAGGAATGGGTGGGGCGCCTCCCTACCCCCTGGCCGGCGAAGACTAGCTGAGGTGAGATTATTCGAACTTAAAAAGTCTTCGAGCGAACACAAATAGACGGCGAAGCCGGAACCGGGGTTTTTAAGGGGCGGAGCCCCTTAACGAGCGCGCGGAGCGTGCGAGTCGAGGATACTACAGGCGCATGCCGGTCAAAACTTGGTGTCCCATGGATGCAAAGAAGTGCAGCGAGTGGAGGGGAAAGTGACTGTGTTTGAGGGAAATTGGGAGGAGAGGTTTCTTTGCTGCGGAGGAGAGAAGGTTCGGATGAAGTTTAACTATAATATTTTTTCGTACGCCTGATTTAATGCGCCAATTCAATTTCGTTTAAAATAGGTATGTATGCACTTGAGACAGACATACTTTAGACTAAATTTTTGGCAATTATCACCAGAAATTATTGGGAAATTATTACCATGGCCAAGTAGGAAAAATATCGTTTTATATGTTCGCATGGTTTATTTTATGACCCACTTCTCTATCATGTAAAGCATCAATGCAATATAATATTCTAGGGTAAGAAATTACCACACAAATGGTGAATAAAACATTCCGATCGTCATGCTTCTCTGACGGACGAGCTATACTATATAGGATATAAAAAGGCATGAAATGGTGCATTAGCTTCAGTATCGATTGATTGATAACTATTATACTTATTACGTAAAAATCTACGATACTAACCAAATAACGATAGCAACCCAAATAACGATGAATAAGAAAATTTCCATGGTGTCCCCTGGGGGCGAACATAAAAAAATGACCTATTAAGTTCAAACGGATGACATTTGAAATTCGGTTGTTCTGTGATGTGCATCTAGCTAGCTACTTGATCACATTACCTTGTGATGGTTTGTAGATGAGCTCGAGCATGTATATGATGTTTTGAGTGCGTTAATATTTGAAATCATTAATAATAAAAATGAGGAAGTGGGAGAATAGTGGTTTCAAAAGAAAAAGCTTTACTTAAGCAATTATTTTGTATACTCTTAGTCGTTCCTTGCGTTTGAGCTGGACAAAAGCTCAATAAAAAAGAGACACATTGACTTCAGTCACGATCGCTATATTATAGTCTCCGGCAGGTTAAGGAGCATGTATAAAGAAGTGAAGTCAATGCTCTTTGGTGCAACGGAATAACGCCTCCCGTTCAGAAAATTGCATATCCGAATCCTGGCAAGATTTTCACATGCACCTACCCCATATTTTTTATTCTTATTTTTTTACAAGTTGGTATCGCGCAACTTCCATCGTTTTAGGCTGCAAAATCGCACTTCTTTGATGTAGAAGTTTTTGGTAACCTCACTTTTTAGTCTTCTATCCGTAAAATTTACCTCGGCCCCAGGTAGGGTTACTTATTTTTGTTATTTTTTGTTCGAGTAAAAAGAGGGGTTTGAATAAAATTTTAAATAAATTATAATATTTATGTTTCGAGAGCAAGGAGGAGTCGAGGAGGAACTTCCTTTAAAAAATGGGGAAGAGGGTGTGTAGTGTTTGTGAGTTCCGTGAGGAGGGTGGGGGCAGCACTCGTCGGCCACTTATCGGAAACAGCACACGCCACTCCAAGCCTCCCCCACCCCCTCCCACATACACTCTGAGAAGAGAAAAAAAATCAAAAGAGCTCGGTCCATCTCTCTTTCTCCCCGCGCTTCACGCCGAAAACGAGAGCCACCGCTCATCCAGAGCTGCAACTGCGGAAGCATCATTTATGTCGCCTCTTTTGCGGCATTTGAATCGGTTTTCAAAAATGCCCTCAGCGCGGCGATGAGTACAGGGTGGAAATGGGCACCTCGATAAAAGACGAAACGTTTTAAACTTTGTAAATGCGTTTTGTTTTCATTCGACTCGAAAAGAAAGTGAAAAAAAAAACGTTTTTTCAGAAAAAGAGGATTTTCCTATAATTTTAAATGCTTTATAATAAACGTTTTTTATGAAAAATAGTTTTTCATTTGAAGTCTTAAAACGTCCACGGCAGAAAAAAGTTTTTTTGTATCACTTGCGCAGATAAATGCCAGAGTCCTTTGTATTGCAGTCTCTAAACTAATAAATTATAGGAAAGGAAGTGTACACGATTATTACTCTAAACGCACCCTAGAGATTTACGGCGAAATGGGTAGATAGCATATTTTTTAAGGTTTATTGAAAGTGTGAAGAACATCGGGCATTCGAGATGAGTTGAGATGTTTTCTGGAGTGAAATAACAAAACAAGCTAAACCTTTGAAACCCCGAAATTCATTCATGGAGTTAAAATGAGAAAGAACAAAAATGCGAAAAGTTGGATTATTTGAGTAGGAAAAAATAACTGGTAATACTCCATTCCTCATTTCTTTATTCTCTCACACGCCAGTTGAGTTTGCCAATGTTGTTCATCACAGTTTTCTCAGTGCCTTACGACAAAACGAATGGTTCATCTCTGCTAATTACGCCACAAAGGCTAAACTAAGTCAGTTAAAATGTTTAATTTCTGATAATACTTTGAGACAAAGAAAATTACGAGCAATATTCCATTTTTCATTTCTTCCTCCTCTCGCGCCCCAGTTGAGTTAGTGTATGTAGTTCACCACGACTTCCTCAGTGGCTTCTGACCTTGGAAGTACAGACGTTCCCATCACGCTGGTCGACGCCTTAATATGGACTTGCGCAACACGGCGTGCCTCGGAGGCTAACACGGCGGGCAGCAGTCGAAGAGAGGCACACGCGAGAGACGAAAACACGAGACGTGGCGGGCCAGACGCATTAGCGGCTGACGCCCCCGAGGCAATGTGTGGGACAGCCCAACAACTCAGAGGAAAAAAAACTCAACAATGCAGTTGGCTGCAACGGTATACCGTTCAGTCGGCTCAGACCACGGATTCCGATCGATTTTTATGAAATCGATGTTCAAAAATACTGAACCGAGGTGGTAATAGAGTAATTATTTCGCGGCTACACGTCACGTGGAATAAAAACTTTTGGGCTATGTCGCCGCGTCAATTTTTGGGTGGCCCTAACGTTTCCCGACCGATGCTGGTCGCTTTCTCAAGGGAACTTGGAGAATAAAATCCCTTGACAAAGCGACCATCATCGGTCGGGAAACGTTGGGGCCAACCAAACATTGCCGCGGCGAAATGCCGCAAAAGATTTTATTCCACATGGTAATAGAGTTAAGAGTAAAGGCAAGGCCTAGTGGATATTCTCTTTTGTTTGCCAAATACGAGGTCTTCATTAAATTCGAACATTTAATCAAACGACTTTCATAAAATTGATTGTCAACAATAGGGAACCGATGTAGAAATTGATTTTTTTTAATCGGTCAATAGGAAACACAACAAGCCCTAAGGGGTATTTTTTTATTTGCTAAAGAGGTGTGCATAAAAATTCGAAGATTTAATCAAACCATTCTGAACGATTTTCATAAAAGTTCCAGAAACGATGAGAAGTTATTTTTAAATCGGTAAATAGGTAACACGGAAAGGCTTAATCGTTATTTTTAGTTTACCATAGAGAAGGTCTACAAAAAATTCGACAATTTAATAAAACGAAATCGCGTCGGATATAAATATGAAGGAAAAACTGGATTAGAATATTTATCTCATTAATGTGTACCATGTTTTCATTCGTCAATTCATTATTTTTTTAAATAACTCAGCTTGGCTTAAGTTGGCCTATAAATAAAAAGAGCATGTAAAAAGGTAAATTATTTTTCATTTTCACTGCATCAAACTTTCACAACGTTCGCCCTAAAATTACTACTCATTTTCATGACTTGTTTTATTCATTTTTAACTAGTAATTCTTAAAATCGTCTATGATTGAAAAAATAGAATTACAGATTTTTTTCTAAAATCTCGATAAAAATAAGAAGAGGAATATACAATTTGGCAAACTCACTGGAAAATTGTATGGGTCGTTGCCCAAATAAAATCTGTACCAGACAATCTTACCGCATACCTATTCACAAGGAAATCTTTAGTTGTATGCAGCGAATACCTATGTGCGATTATAATAGTCTGAAGCAAGAAGTATTTGCTTTTAATTAAACAAGAGCTTTGAGTTAGTATCAACATTACAATGGCACAATCTCAGATTTATAAAAATTAGCTGTTGCACAAAAATATAATGGCAAATGTACGTCCAACCTACATTATTTAATGTCCTTAAAGATCCAGAGTATTAAATAAATAAAAAGTCGAAAAGGCTGGATACCCAAAAATCGTTTTTATGGTTGCTGCAAAGTGAATTTAAAAAATGCTCGCATTGTCATAGCTCAGTTACTAAAAAGTTGCGACTCCATGTTTATAGGACATAAAATGCTTAAAATTGTCTCCTCTACCAACCCCTGAAGTACTGCAGGTTCCTCCTGAAACAGCCAGTATAGCTGCGATCGATGGTTTGAAGGAAATCTTTTCACCAATCAGCTAGGAGATGTACACTTGGACACCCACAACATTTACGGAGCCGTGGTCAGAGAGAGACGGGAATGACCGTGAGGATAGCGTTCGCGGTGTGGCCCCAAGGCCTAAACGGGGCCGACTCGTCTAGGCGGGCGTCTAGCCGAGGAGGAATTCCGCGCCCGAGGGCCGTCTAGGTGCGCATATCGCTCATCTCTTGTTTGGGTTTCTTTTTTTTCGGACCTCCGGAAAGTTGGAACTAGGAGCGAGAGAGATTTGGAAAGCGGTCAGCCGACAACCACTTAACGGAAAAGAGACGACTGCGCGACGAAGCCAAACTTTCCTCTCGTGACAACCTAAAACACAAAACAACGCCCACGGCGAGGTCAGGAGAGTTTTGATTTCGAGACAATGAAAATATTATGACCACCCATCGTACTAATGAGCATATCGAGATGCATAATTATGTCGGCACCACCTTCGCAAAGAGCAGTATCGGAGGAATATCTTCTATGTTATGAGGCACAATGAGGTGAAAGTTATTAATATTATTCAAATAAAACATGATCTCAAATAAAGTGGAATGCAATGTCTAATTTAACTAACAAGTCATAGGAATAATTGCAAATGCAATCAAACGAACGATATGAACCTATCTAAATCAGCAGAGATATTACCCGCAAATTAGCGTAAAATTAAGTGAAGATCTCCAATGAAACTCTTCTCAAATGCATTCATTAAGAGAAGGAATTCCTAAAACGATGGTGCCTATTTGCAGCATCTTTTTCCAGATTGCAGATTCCTTCAAGAATAATGATGAAAACGTTAGCTGTAGTAATGGATAGATGGAGTATTGCGGAAGTTGAGATGATGGCATACCTACAATATTGTATATATTATACAAGAACCCCATCCCGAATTTGAGTTTCGTCTATGCTGAGTGATATTCCTTTCCTAACCAAGCATTGACTAGCTCCGGGTTTCAATCGGCCCAGTGAAATTGACTGACAAGGTTATACAAACTTTTAATTACCAATTATTGTAACTTTGCCCTGATTTCCTGAGCAAATATGTTTTCATTTCCTGGACTTCATATCAGTAGCAAAGCAGCCATATTTCGAGATATTACTGAATTAGTTATATGGAATGATTTATGTAATTACATGACTTATTATTGGTAGAAGGGCAAAGTTAGGATACATTTCACACATCTGCTTGCATTGTCTACGCTTAAGGTACCCGTCCTTTCTAAATTCACATCTGCCGTATACGCACGATACTACTTTTTGAACGCATATTTTATGTATATCGTAGTTTGTGTGTTCCATGGGAACTATATCATTTCTGTAGCAAGGTTATACTGAAATAAAGTCACGTAATAGTGATATAGTCAAGTAATAGTAGAGAAAATAATTCAAGTAGTGCCAAGACGGGTCTGCTTGAATTTATTTCTTTTCATTTCCGGCCGGCAACAGCAAGCCCGCCTCACCCCTACAACGGAGCATATTCAGCCACGACGTTCCTCATTTTTCTGCCCTTCCGTCGTTTATCCCTGGTCATAATCGAACTATTCTGGCGTTAACCTGAGCCGTACGAACACTGAATTTAACTGCGAAAAGAATAGACCATTTCAACGTTGTCACAAACCTAATTTATGACTTTGCTGAAATAGCCTGGTTCTGAAATAATTTTTCAAAAGTTGCCTCGTACAGGAACTGAGTCGCGGCTATACTGAAACTGCGTGATCTTAATCATGGTCTCTCCCCCACTTCGGATTCAAATCGACCCTATGCAATGACGCGTGAGAGAAACAGAACTTATTCACGTAAAATAATCAAACCGAAGGGCATTTTCGAAAAGTGCAGGTTATCAAGTACATTTGATTTCGAATTCACATGATGGCGAAAGACAACAATCTCATACGAAAATTTACCAACTACCTCAACTGAAGAGACATCTCGCAGCTATCTCCGAATCAATGACTCCGGTACTACGGATGCGGACAGTGATGAGAGAAATATTGAAAAAATGTAATCGGACACTATTAAAATTACATTCTTGAATTTGTAATTAAGTAAAATTAAAAATTAACACTTGAAAATTTAAACAGTAAGATTAAAATTACCTTTAATTTCGCTCCAGTAAGTGCATGCCGCAAATGACCCCAGTATCATCTCAAACAGAGAGTACTAATGTGCAACACAGGATTTTAACAATTATTTAATGTCATTGCATAAGTAAAGAATACAATTTGTTTTATTTGTACACTTTAGGCATAAATGTTCCACCAAAAATCTACACTTGTAAAAGAGTTTGTGTAGCTTAAACTACCTTTCGATCAGCGAGCGTTAATTTCAAAAGCTTTTAACCTTCTTCATTACTTAAGTGTAACGATTTCTCGCAAGACTATGTTACAACTAAAAATTATCTAAGATGTATACGTTCACGGTAATTAAATTACTTTTTCTTAGTTACATAACATCACTGGGTACGTATTCTTTCGGATATTCGATGTTCATTTTCTTTTAACTCTGCGATGACCGTAAGATGTCTCCTCCGTGGGAGGGAGTTCGCAAATGTTCACATGTGATCCTTGTTCTTCGTCATCAAGTGGTTTAGAAACCAAGCGGATTTGTTGAATCAAAAATCCTTGTAGATTTCACATAAATAATTTTAATACCGACCAGTTACATTGCTAAGGGGCATAGGTAGGGTAAGCACGACTTGAAATACATTGAATAGGTGGGGGTGGAAGGGGAAGCTGGGTAGGAGAGTATGGTAGTCCTTAGGTCATTCAAAACAGTCAAGCAGCGACGAAACTAGTCGATGTTTAAGTCGATGTTTTAAAATTTATAACTGATAACTTCAGGCTTTACTTTGTAAAACATCTCCATATTGGAAATAAAGAAATTAAAACTTTGTAAGGTTCACAATTGTGTAATTATGGACACGACCCGGGTTTCGGAACGTGGTTGACCTGACGATGACGATTTAACCTGATGATGTAACCAAGTTACGAAACCGGGGTCGTGTCCATAATTAAATAATAGTGAACCTTACAAATTTTTAATTTCTTTATTTCCGATGCTAAAATTATTTGTGCAAAATCGACAAGGTTTTTTGATTCAACATGAAGCAATTTCACGAGGCAAACTATCCGTCCAAGTTGACTTGTTAATTGGCGCTTTCGTAAACGCTGTAAAACAATACAACTGTCGGACACTATAAACGTGCTGGAATAGAAGGCGATATGAGTTGGAGACATAGGAGGTAGTGTGGTCACTCACTGGATCCGAGTCCGCCGACGGCCGCTGTCATCCCTGGGCTCACAACGGACGCGACGCCGCGCCTCTGCTGCGCCTGCGACGCGCCTTGCTGCCCCGACGCCGCGTACTGCAGGGTGGCCGCGACCGCCGCCGCGACGCTCGGAGACGCCGTGGACGCCCCCAGGAGGCCCGCTGCGGTTGCGGCCGCCGCTGGGGAAGTGGCCCCAAGGGAGGAAGAGGCGGGGGCGGAGTCCGCGTAGCCCAGGCCCCCGCCGCCCCCGAGGGCCGCGATGTTGGGCGTGGGGTAGGGATAGGAGCGGGAGGAGGTGGTGTAGGAGGAGGATGAAGTGATGGGTGCGGAGGAGGAGTAGGAGGAGAATGCGGTGGAGGGCGTGGAGGGAGCGGCGAGGGAGAAGGAGGGTAGGCGCTGCTGCAGGTGGGCGAGGTGCGCGGCTGCAGCCGAGTGGGAGGCAAAGCCGGGTGCGGTAAAAGGGGGAGCGGCACTCTTCGAAGCGAAGTCCTCGGAGCCATCCAGGGTCACTGGAGAGAAGGACGAGGGGACATTAGATCACTGAGGAGAGCAGTGGCGTATATAAGAATATGCTTTGGGAGGGATGAGGAGGCTTTGGGGGGGATGAAGGAGGTAAGTGGGGGCTACACCCCCCAGAAAACGGGGCGTTCAGGATAATTTTTCAAAAATAACATGCCTGAAAATGCATTTTACATCATCTTTGCGCTTAAAATTTAACTTTAAGCAGTTGCTATATATCAAATGCAGACATGATTTTTTTTAAATTTGGAGGGAGGATTAGACCACTGAGGATTGTACAAGAATTGCCGCGAGAAAAAATTCCCCTTGACCGATAATCGAACCATGGACTGCAGCGCAGATCACAACGCTAACCAGGTTCCTGAATTCTTCTGGCAATCGCATTGAGGATCATGTATCTCGCATCATTGCGTTGCCATCCTTGATGGACCGGGAGGGCCTGGCATCTTGTACCATAAGCCTCAGTACGATTTCCGCGGGAATTCAGGAACTCGGATAGCGTAGAGGTTTGCGCCGTAGCCCAGAAATTCTAGAGTCCATGGTTCGATTCTCGGTCAAGGGGAATTTTTTCTCCCAGCAGTTCATACATATTTCACCGCCGTTCACGCGGCAAGCCTCGAAATATTACGCCACTGAGGATTATCTAATTATGTAACACATATTATTACCAATTCATCATCGCCTGGTGGTAACATAAGAATTTAAATAAATGAACGGAGTTCCTACCTACATAAGACCTAAGAAAAGGAACAAAAAAGTTACATCTATAAGATATAAAAAAATACAATTATTAGTATGCCTTACAGTTCTTCTTTCCCTGCAGCTGAATCCTTTAGGGGTCGCTGTTCCTATCTATAGTCACCCTGAAGTCACTCGATCATTGGGATTCATCCCTTTCAGTAAAATTCATCTCTCTCAAATCATTCTCGAGACAGTCCATTTGCTCTTTGGGCTTACCCTCATTCTCTTCCTTGTAAATTTCGAATTCTGTTCCCCACATACTCCTCATCCCTTCTTTAAATATATATGACCGAACCACAGCATCCTTCTTTCTTGCTCCCTCCTTGAGATTTCAACGCCGGCCATCTCCATTATTGCCTTCCTCCTAATCCTACCTCTTTTAACTTCCCCATTATCCACCATAGCATTCCCATCCCTGACACATGCATTAACAAATAAAATTTGAGCCAAATCACCTAAAATTCTCTATCCTCCCGAATGAACCACAATGGCACCAACAAAGAATGGATTAACACTAAATATATCACTCACTTAATTAAAGGATGGTATGGATATTTGAGGGTTTAGCTCACCCCAAACCAAACCACTGGAATGTGTTTTTTTTAAACTCAGTCAAGAGGGGTCAGTTCTTTTCCCTGGGCCAACTCCCACTTCGAGGATTTATTTATGATATTTTGAAGTATAGAACTTACAATTGCGAGGAATAGCATTGAAAACGTAGATATTTGATAGATTACATGATGACGATTATATTAGTACCTTAGCGGCCCTTATAATATCTTATTCCTACATGACAGTCGAATCACTTTGTCCGTCAGCGACGCGAGTGGCGACTCAAGTAAACGCATTTAAATGTGCGGCGGGTGGCAATAAATCAAGAGGTGCCGACAGGTGAATTCTCCATTGCCATATTCGTGAAATGGTAATTGTAATTAATTACCTTGTGCCGTTCCCCACATCTGCGAGGTAATGGTGGACGGTTGACTGCCGGTGACGTCATCGGTTGCCTCTGGACTCACGGTGCCGTTGCCATGGTGCTGCTGCTGTTGTTGGGATGCAGCCGCACCCGAGGACACCACTCCGCCGCCCCCGGTCAAATACTGGTGCACCGTGTTGTACACTGAGTTGCGGGACGAAGGGTACAGGCTGCTGACCCAAGAAAAAGAAGAAAAGAGGAGAAAAATATTAGATTAACGGGGTACAACACCTCAGCAGGAAACATCGCCATTTCCCTTCCATCTGCTTAGCGAACTGGCAATTATTATGACAATCATACACTTTATATTACTTTATTATGCATATAATATGGATTATTCACTCACTCAATTATTTAAGATTGTTTTGGTTAGGTGGGGGTTGAGCTCACTTCGGACTGGGCCACAGACGCATGCCTTTCACAAATTTCGGGTAGGAAGGCCAGTTCCTTTCCCTAGGCCTCATCGGTTGCAAGTACTTCGAGGATGCAATAATATAAGTAAGTACTTCAAGGATGAGGATTTTAATTTGGAGAGCCCGAGGGCCTAACTTTGTGGGACTTGATTCCGGGACCTCTCAATCAATAGCCAAATGTTCTGCTCATTAGGCTACTATGCTCCCCTTTTATTGATAATAATTAATAAAAATATAGGGGATACCATGTATTATATTGCGGTTTTTGTAAAGTTGAATATAGCCACCTTTATCATCATTTTTCTTTGAATTTAATGGTGGTAAGAATGGAAAAGTGTAGTCATTCAGGGAGATTGTTCATGGTAGTGTTGCTGTTGCAGAAAAGCTAGCATACAACTATGTACACATATTTCGAATGTTTTTCAATACAACCGCGGAATTTTTAGTGAATATCCGTCAAACATGCGTTCGTATATGACATGCAGAGGATTATATTTTATTTATGTGGTTTTGTATGATCATTTCATTCCGAACAGAAGAGTCAATATTTGCATATAAAATGTTAATGTCTCGGGTCTCAACAACATGATAGCTAGAGGCACCTAATTTTCGCGAACAGCGAATTCTCGAAGATCAGTCAAATGAGTGCGAACATTGCATAAATTAACTGCACTTACGATAGCTATTACTCATCATGCTTGTGAGGTAATAGAATCGATAGTCACATGGATTCTTAGCTCTCAATTGGGACTGCAACAGACAAATCTCCACCACAAATCTCGAAATAATTTAAACCCTTAAAAAATAGCTGCCACACATCCACCCTCTGCCTTTATGGTGTGTTCAACGATAATAAACAGGAAAATTTTACCTTTAAAGAGACAAATGAGTCCAAAAAGGAAGAAAAAAACCTTACCGATTTCACAGAAAACCTAGCTCTTTGGATCATCATGCTACTGAGGTGATGGAATTGATTGTTACAAGAAAGTTTCAATCGGGAATGCAACTGAAAAATCTTCACCAAAGGTCTCGAAAGAATGGAAATGAAATAATAAATTTTGTAAGGTTCACTAATATGTTTGAAAAGCACGATTTGGGTTTCGTAACATGGTTAAATCTTCAGGTGCATTGATCATGCGCGCGTCTCCTTAAATATCAAGTCGGGTGAGACAGTGATATTTAACGAGATGCATGGATGATCGATGCACCTGAAGATTGAACCATGTTACGAAGCCCGGATCGTGCTTTTTGAATATATTAGTGAAGCTCACAAGTTTATTCTTTCATAGCCATAAGGGGAAGGTTTCGAAAAAGTTAAGCCTGAAATCACCAGTTATATCTCGAAAGAATTTGAACCCATATTAAAAAAGAGGAGCAACACATCGACATCGCCTTTATGTTTGGTTCCCTTATAATAAATTGGAAATGTTCATTTTTTTTTAATGAGGCATATGAGTCCAAAACGGAACACAAAAAAAACCGATTTCCTAGCAACACAGCTAGCTTCCCTCCCTCCGAACTCCTTCCTTCCTGTTGCCGCGAAGAGAACCCTTTCCGCTTCCCGCAATGCTCACACGCACCGCTACACTCTTGACGACAAGTGGCATCGCATAGAGAGAGAGAGCACACACGAGGAACACACACGGGCTGTGAGGAGTATGGGGTGACCCACACATCCGCACAGGAAATTCGGCCCAGTCCCCTCCGGTCGCGCTGCTAAAGGAGGAAACGCGCCCAGAAACAAAGGAAGGGAGGGCGGGCGACGGAGCACGTGACCCGCTGCAGAGAAAGTGGCGGGAAGAGCTTTGCCGTGTACCTAACAGTTCCTCGGAATTGTAATGGCACGCGCACGCAATAGAAAACTACATATTCACCCCTCCTTCTCGAAATCCCAAAATGCCGATGCTGCCGGAATTAAATTCAATTCAGGTTGATCTGCACAAGCTATTTATCCCGAGACGACAAAAATGTGAATCTACTTCCGAAAAAGCGAATGGAGCGCGAATGTGTAAATCGATTTACAATTTCAAACTCACGAAAAGCTTAATGGGGGACCCTAGAAGCCAAGGGGTAGAAGAGCAATTTTTATAATTTTGGAGATAAGTGCATATGACGATGGATGGTGGGGTACATATTATTCTCGTGGAAAAGGATACGAGTGAATAACTGAACCTACAAGCATATATTTTTCAGTTATTAACTTGTATCCTTTTGCCACAGCAATATTGTGTACCTCACCAATCAGAGGCGTAACTAGGAATACGCATTTGGAACCAAACCCCCCCCCCCTTAGGCAATAGAAAACTACATATGCACCCCTCCTTCCCGAAATCCCTCAAACGGATCTCCCCCAAACTCTAGCGGTGTACTCTAAATGGGGTCACATGAGAGAATAATAAATTCGTTCCTCTGATTATTCATGGCATTTTCTAAAATTTCTTTCAATAATTCCTAATTAACTAAGGGAATTTTTTTTTATGGCCTGGACATATATTTTACATAATTGAAGCACTTAAAATTTAGGTTTCACTCGTAATACCGCGGGAAATCATCATAACAGGGAAAACATTAATATGCTATAAATTTTTTTTCTCATTCTCTGAAGCTTTGGGGGGGATTCTATCACTCTCATCCCTCCCCCCAGTTACGCCACTGCCACCAATCATTATCTGACTTATATCTCAAATTATAAAATATTTCTCTTTTACCCTAGTCTTCTAGGATGCTCAATCATGGGGGGAAAGCATTTTAAAGATGTAGATATTAAAATTTCAGCAAAATAAAATTTATTGACGTAGTTACTACTACTTGAATTTAAGAAAACTACTTGGAACTGCTTTGCTGCTGTAATTAAGTTAAGGACATGCAAAATATTAGACTGGAAAACAGTATAAAATTTGTAATGGGTAACGAGCGTGGTATAAATCTTGTCAACCCATTTCATAGGGCCGATTGAAAACCCGAAGATAGGGAATTCTTTGCAAGACAGGATTATCACTCAGTTCAATATAGCCGAAACCTCAAATTCGAGACGTGTTCAGGAATTATTAGATGGCTGAATTTTTAGATTTCTCATAATTATTAGATTATTCTACACTGAAGGTTGGTTTACACGAAGTATTTAGGAATGGTAACAGCTTCTCTCCGCTTTCGTTTCGTAATTCCTTTACCACCTACTCACAGTAATAACTATTCCCTTACCGTATGCAGAGGCCACCGAATACCTAATCGTTGTTCATGATACAAGAAACTATTTCATAATCAAGCAAGTATGTTGAATAGGAAATAAAATGGAAACATCATTAGTATAGATATTATAAATGTTAATATGGGTTTTCAGGGAGCATACTGTGATCACCGCGACTGCGCCAATTGAACTACCCTGATACATTCACAATGACGCCAATATCTCCCCTTCAGTCTATAAATTTAATTTTCGCTTCGATCGGTTAGAATTTCCCATTCTAAATTCCTAATTAATTAAGTTACATTTCTGAGTTTATCGTAACAATTTTAAACAGATCTTATAGCACGGCACTGTATTCCATCCATATCCGGAACCATTTCTTTTTCATACGAGTCGCATACACTAGCGGCGTACTTTAAATGGGGTCACCTGAGAGAATAATAAATTCGTTGTTTTGATTTTCCATTCATTTCAATGCATTTCCCAAAAAAATGTAGTTTTGGGAATTTATTCTCTTATTAAATCCTAATTTACGAGTTGCCTGGCCGCAAAATTCCTGAATGTGGTTTCTCCAAGATAAGTCCCGGGTAAGAGTTACTCCTAAATACATTTCGTAAATTAAATTATTAAATTAAATAAATTAAATTAAAATTAATTAAAAATTAAATACGTATCGTAGGGAAAGACTTTCTTTTCCCAAAAATTCACAAGAAAACATTTGTAAAGACGGAGTTAAATAATTGCCAAGTACCACAACAATTGTCCAAAGCATTGAGATCTCTCTAAAGCGCGATTCCGTCGGTCTCACGAGAGAATAATAGCATTTAGTAAAAGACATCCCTTCTTTCCCTTCCTCATTATACCTGTTCCACGTTTTTTTCGCCTCTCTTGTCGCTAAGCGCACAAACTTCCACCACTCGCAGAGCACGTGTGCGCCCGTGTCGCGGTGGAGTGGGTAGGATCGGTTCGTTCCATCCGGGCTAAGGAGAGCGCCTATTCCTCATCCTCCACAGGGTGGCGGAGTGGTCGGTGGGTCGCTGTCGAGTCCTCTTGACACGACTGCAGAGCACGCGCTCTTTCGAGAGAGAGAAGTCACCGGAGCGGATCGGACGAAACGAGGGCAATGCGGAAGGACACTGCGGAAACACTCAGGAGGGGTGGGCAAAAGACGCTTCATCTACACGCCTTCTACAATCCTCCTGTTCCAGGGGCGCAGCTAGGAATTAAGGATGGGGGGGTTCAGGCGCAACTAATACTTACGGGTGTGGGGGTATTGCATACCAACCAGGGTAAGCAGGAGTTGCGGGGTCCCTCCTCCAGAAAAAAATTAAGAATAATGGTTCAAAATGGCGAGTTTTACGGCTTTCTGAGGGATATTTTAATAATCCTAACACTATTTTATAACAGTGAAGTTTTCTCGGGTTTCACACCGGGTCAGGTCCTCCAATTCTCCTTCCAACGTTTCGATGAACAACTCGCCCATCGAGTTGTTCATCGAAACGTTGGAAGGAGAAATGGAGGACCTGACCCGGTGTGAAACCCGAGAAAACTTCACTGCAATTGTTCGCCGGGAAAAAACCAAAAATTATACTATTTTATAAGTAATACTGATTCAAATAAGTAAAATGGAACTTTAAAAATTTCTCTGAGCTCTGGGGGGAGCCAAAACCCCCCTCGCTGCGCCACTGTCCTGCTCTACCTCAACTAAGGAACTTGCCAAAACCCTCAAGCAACCTCTACACAAGCATGGGAGAAGCAAAGAACACGAATTATCTGAATACATTCACGAAGTAATCGGCTCTGCATATGATATCACTTGGATTTTCGATTACTTTGTTATATCAACAATAAAGATGCCTATAGATGTAAATATAGCCCCTAGAATAGTCAGCCTGTGGCGCACAAAGTAAAAATTATACTGCCTGAAATGCACCTCTCACGTAAACCTAGATCACACGATAATTTTTTCCGTCGAAAGTTGCCGTTACCACGATGACCAAGCGGAGAAAAACCAGAGAACCAATCACACCGACTCCGCAAAAATCTACATACGAAAGGGTCAGTATTGAATGTATTCTACTCCTTAAGATCACCTCACATGGAGTATTTTGCCGAATAGAAATACTTTCTTCTCCGGAACTTCGTTGACTTTTTTATCGTAATTAAAAGGATATAAGCCGCGGGTATATCATTGAAGAGCGAGGCATAGAGCTTTTAAGCCACCATGGGCCAGTTTAATAATGTCCAATTTTAATTAATACAGGGAATGAGTTAACGGATTCTTCCATTTAAGGTCATCAGTTTGGCTAGGCGTTATTATAAACTGCATTGCATTTCTGTAGCATTCAAATATTCAGGTTATGGGTATGACTATTTTGCCATGTTCCGATTTGTGTCAAAACGTTGGACGAAAATTAAGTGCTAAATATCTTTTTTTATCTTTTTTCCTCACATGATAAATCTACCTTTTCATACATGCATTCAATTTGAGGCATATTTGCGACGTACACACATTAAAAGCATACATCTAATTCCACATTATAGATTTTCCCAACGATAGGCATATATTATTCCCATGTAAAAGGATGACTCAATTATTCAACCCGAAGGTTAGTAGGGCTCGGTGAGGGTAGAGTTCACATTAGACATAGCCACAGGCGAGTGAATTTCATGCATTATGGGTTTGGGTCCAGTTCCTTTCCCTGGAGCACATCTCACTTGAAGGATTTAGTTTGGGGATGTCCAGGGGCTTCACCCCGAAATTGAACCCGGGACCCCTCGCTCTGCAGCCAATCGCTCCACCCACTAGGTTACTACGCGCTCCCATGCACAAGGATAGAGCAATAACAATGACTGTATTTTCATTGCCTAAATCTCCATGAGTGCTGTGATGAGTTATTGCCCATGAGGACGTTATTGCCCATGGAAAGAGACTAACGCAACAGGAAAGACGTGCAATTAGCATTCCTGGAAAGGGCGGCTCACTCTCATAGTAATGGCTAATATTTTTTAGTCGATGAGTCATTCACGACTTCCTCTCAAATGAGGACAATAGTTCAACTAAATAAAGAGAGCATGCAGGCGTTGGAATCGCCGTCGTAAAAAAACGGTTGTAATGGATTCCCGGAAGAAGTCGAATTTCTCACCCAAGAAACGTTCGATTTGACAGAAACTGGGAGAGATGACGCAGAGCACCTATGAATGTGAACGAAGAACCATCTCCATGCGAACACCCGCACAAAAAACGCGCCCGTATCGATGGATCTCGGCTCCCTAAGCGCTATGCGGGAAACTAGCTATTAAATCAATCGGTCCCGGAGGCAAGACTTCTTCAGTTGTTTAACGCAATTGAACATTGTCTATATTGTTCTGGGAACAAATTTTCACCGGAAAAGAGAAAAAAATAATATGCACAAAAATAACAAATAATGAAAACAATTATAATTACAACAATCCATCAAAGGCTGCATATCGATGGCTAAGTTCTAACAACACGTATCTCAAATTCGGCTGGTTTGAGACAGGCATCTTAAACAAAGTGTAATAAGATTAAAAAATAAAAGACATGAAAATAACAACTATTCATTTGCAAATGAATGCTTCTTCTTAAGTTTTATGAACTTTAGGTTTTTAATTTCAGTGTGCAAGTAAAAAAAATAATCGTTTTTTTTTCTCTCCTGAAAAGTTGCTATTTTTGAGATACGTGTTGTTAGAATTTAGCCATCGATATGGATCATGTTTCTCTATCAGAGTGAGGCTTGAACGTTTGCAGTTGCACAGAAATGCAATCAAGACTGGAAGAATCCGAAAATTGATGCTTCAGAAGATTGATGAAGATAAAATGGATCGAAAATTTATAAGGAAGTACTGAGAAGGGTGGGAGAAAAGAGAAGTCTCCTAAAAAACCTTAAGGGGAAGACAGGACAACTTAGTTGGCCACATTATGAGGTTTGATCGCTTGATGAAAACAACCGTAGAAGGATAGAAGTACTGCAAGGATGGCAAAGGACTACCCCGTATGAGTTACATAGGATAGGTTATAAAGGATGTGAAAAGAAGAAATACTTTGAAAAGGCTTGCGGGTAGGTGAAACTTATTCAGCGAAGGTTTCAGCGACGGAAAATAGGACATGACGAGAGATGAAGAAAGAGATGTGATTCCCCACAGTGGAGACATCGCGGAAAATGATCGCGTGAAACTATCATTTTTTAGTCATCATTCGAGCGATCACTGGAGCTATCGCTCGGAAGTGACGAAAAAAAAACGATCGTGCGATTCAGGCTTTTACGCGAAATTATAAATCACACGACAATATTTTTTTTAAAGTTATGTACAGTGTTCAGCGAGGTAATTCGTTTTAGGTTGAACCTGGACAAAGCAAAGCAAGAGGACAATATATGATCCCTTTCGCGAGGAAATCATTTTAAACCCTTCCAATTCGATTAATTTTCCGAATATCGTACTCCTATTCTCCATTTTTTTTTTGTTCTCTTTTAAATGGTAGGTAATGAAATTATATTTTATAATTTGTAACAAACTTAGAAACGTGAAATAAAATGTGATTATTAAACACGGAGAACACAGTTATCGCTACTCGAATAAAATCATTTTAACCCTTCCAATGCATCACGTTTCATGAAATATGAATTATTTATGTATACTATATATGTTTTAACATTTTTATGCTTTCAAAATAATTATATTGTTCCTCAAATAGTGCTAAAATTATGAAAATCCGATGAAGAGATACACTCGTCACTGCGCGGCTTGGCGTCGAAAGTTCATGACGAGCTAGACTCGTCATTACAGCGCAAGGGGTTAAAGGAAAAAAAGTGGCCGAATTTCGGTGAGGAGGTAAGGTCAAACACCTGAGCTCGAGTCCCCAACCCGCCTCCCGACCCTCGTAAGATCGCACTCTCCCCTATGAGCGGAAACGTAACGTTGGGTGCCCTAAAATACGGTGGGGGAATAGAAGGGGAAAAAAAGACGTTTTCTCTCTTTCTTAATGGGGGCGAAACGGCAGTGGCTGGTGTTTTAAGGCCAATAATTACAGTATTTAATTAATTAAAATAACATTAATAGTAATTGGTGCATGTTTCTCAATAGGAGAGAGGCTTGACTATTGACAGGTGAATGAGTGATTTATTGAGGCTCTGGGAATGCCATAAGAGCTAAAAAGTGGAAACAGCATATTAGACCCCAATTCGTTTCCAAGCCCGGCAGAAACGATATATTAAGGGAGATATTTAACCGAAGGCATGGGAATAGGAATTTCCCCCGAACAATAAGGCCTTTGATACATCTACATCTACATAATACTCCGCAAGCCACCTAAAAGGCGTGTGGCGTGTAGGACACCAGCCGTTTACAGATAAAAAAAGAAGTGCTTAAACTAAGTTTGGACTAGCATTTATTAAAGTCCTTTATAGTTCGGGGGAAAAACGAATTCCCATATCTATCCGTTCGGTAAAACATCCCTCTTAATTTATCGCTTCTATCGGACCTGGAAATTTAGTCTGGCTCTAATATTATTTTCTCTGTGTCGCTCTGAAAGATATCCATTCTCAATTGTTCAAGCAATCTAAGCCTAACGCGCAGCCTCCGAGTCTCCAACGGCTCCCAACCTAATACGCTTAACATCTGGGTAACACTGTCTGTACGCCCGTGCAGGTTTTTACGAACCGCGCAGCCATCCTTTGTATTTTAATCAGTAAGCGGATTAAGTCTTCCTGCACCGGATCCCATACGCTCGCTGCATAGTCAAGGTGCGGTCGGACGAGTGCGAAATAGCACCTTTCTTTTACTTTCTCATCCGAAAATCTTCCCACAATACGCTAGGCGGAACTTCGTAAGAGTATTTCCTTTTCTTTCCTGGATATAGACAGTTACTTATACCACTTATTTTATATAAGAGTAAGAGCGCGACCCGGGTTTCAATGAGTAATCATCATCATCAGGCGCTAATTATAATATGTTTATCGCTTCTATCGGACCTGGAAATATAGTCTGGCTCTAATATATTTTCTCTGTGTCGCCCTGAAAGATATCCATTCTCAATTGTTCAAGCAATCTAAGCCTAAATAAACAAAAAATAATTAAACAAATTAATTAGTTAATTAGATAAACAAATTATAATTAGCGCCTGATGATGATGATTACTCATTGAAACCCGGGTCGCGCTCTTATAAAATAAGTGGTATAAGTAACTGTCTATATCCAGGAAATAATGTAATACCACATAGTTAACCAAGAGTTAGTGAATTTTATTTCCTTTTCATTTGTCAACGGCTGGTGTCCTAATACAGGGTTCCCACTCAACCTAAATTATAAAAATTCACGGTTTTTCCAGGTTTTCACGGTCTAAATGTCTTCAAATTCGCGGTTTGTAGATGACCCATTTTAGACAGAAATATTGATCACGTAAAAACCATCGGCCGCACGATAACTACAAATTTAACAGACACCGTGAATGCAAACGCAGCAATCAAAGTGACGTCTCATATCGTTTGCAAAATAGGGTAGTTTCCTTCATCAAAGAAACCGAAAGGCATTGATTGCGATTTGTTACCCACAATTACTGTATTCATAATGTACAAATTATTTCGTTATAGAAATACCGGTTTAGACGAATGGCAATGGTCCATTTTTATCCTCATTTGAAAAGGGCCAGATTGGCGCCCATGCGATGCCTCTCCACGTGACGTCACAGGGACCTAGTTTCTATAGGAGAAGATAGGAGTTATACATCGTCTAAGATTACCAATGCATGCATGAGGCGCAGAGCTCAGGGAAACATGTCTTAATAATCACCTATTAAAACTGGCTAAGGTCGGAAAGTTTTCTTCGTTTGATAAGGTATTAATAAACCTTTTTTAAGCCAAGCGCTACCATCCAGCAAGGTACTCAGCTACCCGCTAGCATCCTGCGTCCTATCAGCGCTCAGAGCCTCGATCAAGGTCACCTCACAAGGCGGGAGGGGGAACCAGAAATACGTCACACGGAGAGATTTCCTTACCCGTCGCGTTTTCGCGCGCTTGAAAATTTTCACTTTTCATTTAATCGCGAAAAATAGATATCGTCATTTAAAAATCTAAAAGCGTGAAATACGTACTCCAGGAGTAATAATCTTCCGATATAGGCAATAAAAAAATAATAGGAAACCACCCTATTCAGCTCCAGCTTAAGGTTGTGAGTGGGAAAATGGAGGGACCAGGGTGAAAGGGAAGTTAAGAAGTATCTAAATTTTCTGAAGTGTTAATGAACAATGTGTTCGCCAGTCTTCCGGCTTTGGCATTGGCTTAAGGTTTCATTTTCTGTCATCATGACACACGGACCAATAATTACTTACGCTTCAAATATACGTGTCCAGATAAATCCGTGGCCATGTCTGCGCGTGACTGTCCTTGAAATATGATCGAAATATCCATTCTTCTTTTAATCTGTCAATCGCAGTTTTACGATCGTAATATCAAAATTGAGAGATTTTTAAGGCTTGAGGACGAAATAGGGTGGTTTCCTATTATTATTTCATTGCCTAAATCGAAAGATAATTACTCCTGGGGTACGAATTTCACGATTTTAGTATTTTAAATGACGATATCTATTTTTCGCGATTAAATGAAAAGTGAAAATTTTCAAGCGCGCGAAAACGCGACGCGCAAGTATGAGTGCTGGGAAAAAGCCCGTTTGACGTCATTCTGGTTCCCGCTGCCGCAAGTGAGGAGACCTTGGGGCGAGGCTTTGAGCGCTGATACGACGCAGGATGCTAGCAGGTAGCAGAGTACCCTGCTAGTGGGTAGCGCTTGGCTTAAATAAGGATTATTAATACCTTATCAAACGAAGGAAACTTTCCTACCATAGCCAGTTTTAATAGGTGATCTTTAAGACATGTTTCCCTGAGCTCTGTGGCTCATGCATGCATTGGTAATCTCAGACGATGTAAAACTCCTATCTACTCGTATAGAAACTAGGTCCCTGTGACGTCACGTGGAGTGGAATCGCATGGGCGCCAATCTGGCTTTTTTCAAATGAGGATAAAATTTACCATTGCCATTCGTCTAAACTGGCATTTCTAAAACCAAATAATTTTTCTATTATGAATACAGTAATGGTGGGTAACGAATCGCAATCGATGCCTTTCGTTGTCTTTGATCAAGGAAACTACCCTATTCACAGCTTTTTCCAGGTTTTTTCACGGTATGCGAAAGTCACTACTTATTCACGGTAGCTGTTGAGACGGCTAGCGGGACAGTATGTAGATGTGCCATCCGTTAGTGGAGTCCGGCCTCTCTTTCGCCGCCCAAGTCTTCAACGGTTCCGCACGTGTGCAGGTGGATGGCGACGCAAACGAAACAAGCGGCGGAAAGGGGCGAGCAAGTGTGGTGAGCGCAATCGGACTGCATAGGGGAGGTAGATTCCTGTCGTCACTCCGGTCCCTTTTTAATCGGTTGTCAAAAATACCTGCATCACGGCGATTAGTGCAGAGCGATACACCTTTAATCAATATGCTGCAAAATAGAATTCGCAAGTCAAGAGGAATGGCATTGAAAAGCTATTGATTTGAGAGATCACGAATAAAAATTTTATTCATTAGACCTCATTAAAGTTTGTTACTCCCTGAAAAGCTTTACCGATCAGCGTTATGGGATATTTTCAATGTTTCCTAAAAATGCAATTTCAACTCATTGCTTTCGGTTGATACTTTGGCCGTTGGAATACGTCAGTTTACGTAAAGTTCTCGCCGTACGCAAGTCGGTGCAACCATAATTGAAGATTAAAGACTACCTCCCGAAACCCATAACTAGAGTACAATTTTTTTATAAAATATATTCAAATGTAACGAATATAAGTAAATAATACCTTAAATGTAACCGTCAATGGTAACTGACGGTAATGGTAACTTGGTAACAATGGTAACTTTTATACAGTTTTGTGAAATAAAAACTTTTGGGTTATTTCGCCGTGTCAATTTTTGGGTGGCTTCAACGTTTCCCAACCGATGCTGGTCTCTTTCTCAAGGGAATCTGGATCTTTCTCAAGATTCCTTTAAGAAAGCGACCAGCAACGGTCGGGATACGTTGAGGCCACCAAAAAAATTTGACGCGGCGAAATATCCCAAACGTTTTTATTTAACATGACGAGTACCCACGACAGTTTTAACGAAGAATTTTATACATTTACTCACTATCTCTGGTGATAGTAAAAATTACTAGTGAGACGATGTAACAAAAATTAGGTCTTAAACATGAAGAATTTAACTCCCTTCCTTCAAGCCAGTGGAATTACACTAGATCTACACTTGAAGAATAACCGGAAGTCCATTTTAAAGTGAAAAATCTCACAAAAATATCTAATATTACTCCAAACAAGTCCTATATCCAGGAAGGCCCGAGGTAAGTGAGGCTGAAATGGATTTTATCGCGAAAAATAAAAACTATTCAGACCTCCACGAAACTGCTATGTATATTATTTTCAAATTTTACAGCCGCGAGTTCAGAGTCACTTTTCAGTGGAAACGGAAAAAGAGCACGATGGAGATAAGGTGACGGCAAGGCACATAATTGACCCTCAGGCACAACTGCCATAAATGCGGGTTCGATGCCGTTAAATGTAACCACGGCAAAGGCAAGGTTCTCACTGAAGCGAGAAATCCAAGGTATTGATGCAGGAAGGAAAATGACACTCAGCCCATACATATTTTAAATGCTGGAAAACGAAGGAAAATTGTAACATTTAAAGAAAGGTGATGTTTTTAATGTAGAGAGCAAGATAAAATAATTACAGCAAAAATAAACTTCTCATACAAGATGTTTAGTGGCTCGCCAAACGGAGCGTTATTCACTGATGACATAGCCTGTGTAGAAAATATCGCTTGAAGCTTCTTAAATAAACATGAGAGGATATTACAAGGTCGTCATTGACATTATTGAAAGAATCCTTGGGCGCTCTTCAAATGGTTTAATCGCTCGTAACAAATACTAAAATACTCCGAAACAAATGAATAGGCCAAGCTATCCACATCGTTTGGTGAATTCCATTATAAATTAAATACATTTATGGATTTTAAATACTCAAAACAAGGCCAAAAATTACGCTATTCGCTACGGCCTTAATTAATCTTCAAAAGAGTTGCTGCATAATAACGCCGCTAGCTGTGGACAAGTTACCGGGAAGATAACACATTGAGGAAACTAGAGGGACCATGACACCAAAACCGGCGACAGAAAGGGTAATAGAGGGGAAATACGTTCGCTTGAATTAGTAATGCAAGGAGAGCAGTTTCAAAAACTTTGATTGTAAAATTATTTTAAAAGAACGCAGGAATCTTTAGACCTGTCTTTCCTCGAGAGAGATTACTCGTTTAAAAATTGCGCCATAATCTTGTAATCTTCAAGGTACATCGTGAGGGTCCCCGCAAATATGTATCTATACTTGAAGTTTGAAAAAATTCATCTCAGTATAATCTCATAAGTAAAAATTTACGCTCAAGATACAGGCAATGTAGAAAAAGGCACAAGACATTCATGCATGTTGGAAATTTTAAGATGACGATGCGTGAAAAATAGAAGTAATTTGACAAGAACTTATACAGGGTGTGATGAGCCCCTAATGGCATAGGAACATGTTTAACCCTTTCTAACCCAGAGCTGCTTCGGGAAGAAAACAGATTGCAAGATTTCACGTATTAAAAATGTGAAAATTTTCTACTCAATCACAATAATCGTGGCAGCAAGTTATTTCGCCATTAAACTATGCAACACAAAAGAACACGTAGTTTAGATCTCTCCTGAATGGAGCTGAAAATTTAAACATTTTTGATGTCACTCAGGAGCAAAATTGGGTTATAATGGGTGAAAGAATTAAACTATTAAAAAAGTGGAAAATTATTAGTCAGTGCTCCTTTTACGATAGCATACTGCGGTGCAAAAATTCCATTGAGAATATGTGATCTGCCTCGAGCAAGATTCGAACCCAAATCTCCTAGTGTGAACCCGTACATCCTAAAGTGAACTAACTGGTAAAGGATCTTTCTTCCTCGGAAAATTAGCACTTGTGGTGACAACGAAAAATGTACGACGCCGGCATTTCCTCGATAATTTCTTCTATTTATTTCTTTGAATCATATTTCACATATAGCCGTGACGCCAATTTCGAGTGAAAATTTTAACAAAAACAATAAATGACAAAATATGATAACAATATAAAAATTAAAAAGGAACGGACTGGGTCGATGGATTAGAGAGAGTGAGCGGGTGGATCGAGCTGGCATTCTAAAATTCAACAGAGCAAAGAGTACAGGACAGTGAGAAGTCGAGTTTAGGATATTACGAAGCAATATTTAATCCATCATAAGTCCAAGGTTCTACAGGTTAGACAAGCAGAGAAAGTGATCCCTTGATTAAAGCACTCTACGAGTTGTTTTGAACGAATAAGTTGTAGCGAGACGTCAGGCTAGCAGTAAAATAGGTGAGCTTAAAAATTTTCAGGAAACCAACTGGGAACTGAATGATAAGCGATGAACGAAATGTAAAAAAACATCAAGTCTCCGCGCTAGAAAAACTGGGAGGCAACAACTCGGGTGTCGGCACGTACAGGGCTGTGGAAGAAGCGACATATCGCGGGTGTAGAGGGAGCATAATGAACCGGATGCCATGGGAACACGACACTTGCTCCCAAACGAGAAATGATGGGAGTCGTGGAAAAATGGGCACTCGCGGTTGTCGTTATCGACGCCCGCGAAGTGTCAGCGACCTCGTCGTCAGAGTCTGGTTAGACGAGTGGAAGGAACATAAAAGCCACTCGTTCGTGACGACACCTCGATTCCCCAAGCAGAGAGAACCAACTCTGTTCGGAAGCACGTAAAACTCACGTATCGGAAACGAACAAGCAGCGAATACGATCCTTCTCCCTAACCATGGGCGGAGCTTAGAGTTTTATGTTGGGAGAAGGTGGGCCGACAACCCTGCCGGGGGTTCAGGGAATATGGAATAACCTCCCAGTGAAACAGGGGGGTCCCAAAGGTATGGTATTTGGAGGAGGCGACCGACAGCTGAGGTCGTTTGCGCCGTGAGGGAAGGGTGTGGAAGCAAGGGTGGAGAGAAACCCGGCGTCGGCGTTAGCCTGCTCTTAACGAAATGCGCCAAGAGGACCACGGCTTAACGTCCCATCCGACGGACGGAGTGTTGCGCTTGAAATGTCATCCACACAACATTCAAGCAGGGATCGGGCAGTCTATGAAAATTCTCTGCCGCTGCCGGGATTTGAACCCGAGCTCACCGGGTGGGAAGCCAACACTCTAGCCACCACACCAACCCGATCCCCCAAAAGGGGGTCCCAAAGGCCTTCCCTAGAACAATTTGAAATCAGCTTCTGAAAACGGCATCTAAAATGTATTTAAACTTTTGATATTTTCGTTTTCATAGTACCTGAATGTACAGTGTTCATACGTCTTCCGAGCAAATTACCATTTAAGTTGGGGGTAGAGATCTCTCCCTGGCCCCCCTCCAAAATTCCGCACATGCCCCCAGCCAACAAGACATCAATTTAATTACAGCCACACAAGAGGAGACTACAGAGATGGATATCCCATAGTTCCTTCGATTCATCCCTTCCTAGTTTCGTTACAATAAAGTTACAATCGTAAAATCATCCTCTCGATTTTTACTGCCCCTTCCCGCTTTGACGGCCTAGTAGTTAGCCTGCTGCCATCCGATACCTGGTTCACAAAGTAACTGCTTCGATGCCAAATGACGTAAATAATGCTTCCTTTACGTTAGTTAAGGAAGCAATATTAACGTGAACATTTCAACAGATTTTCCCTAGTATATTTTTCCCCAATCTCTCCAATTAGCGGGGATCTGATATGATGCTCCCCTAGTCGCTCTGAAAGATATATATTCGCAATTACTCCAGCCATACAAGACTATCGCGCAGCCTCCGAGTCTCTAGTGGCAGTCTCTAGTGGCTCCCAACCTAATTCGTTTAACATCTGCTCAAGGCTTTATGTACACCCGTAGCAGTCGACGAATCGCGCAGCTTTCCTTTGTACTTCATCAAGTTCACGGAGGAAGTCCTCCACTGGTTTCTATACGCTCGCCACAAATTCTTGGTGTGACCACACGAGAGCGAAGGGTCTGATAGGCCGATTCTGTGATTGCATACGTTTTTGTGCTTCTTTCGACTGGAATTTGAAATTCAGAGCAAAATCAATGGATAAATGGAATGAGTGAACGAAGATATAGCGGCAAGTGAGTGGCCTGAAGGAAAACGAAACAAAAGACTACCTCGAGGCGTGATCCGACAACAAAGGAATCGACACTGTAGCCGTGAGAGGTCGAACGAAGAGAGCACCGCGATAAGAACGAAAGTGGAAACCACACGAGCGTGCAAAGACATTATATGACGCTTGTCTCGAGCTACGTTAAACTTATCCTCTCCGGATTAGCAGAAGAGCGAATAATAGCCGATAATATTCCGACAATCTCCTCGACTCATTCAAGCATTAACGCAATAACCCTCCCAAGTGTCTTCGTGTACAAAACTCTGCATGTAAAAAATTAAGGATCAGAAGTCAAATGTTGCCTATTCAAAAGAATTAGGGGATATTTATTTTTTTGCTTAACTTCACCTCCCCGAAAACCGCACCTTTATGGCATTTACATCTGGGGATGCTAGCAATTAACAAAGATAGAGTATCTAAAACAACCATACCCGGGATAGGTACAGCCTACCCAGGCGGTACTCGAATCAGGGACCTTCGGTTTGGCATGCGGACAAATCCTCTCCACCACCCGACCGTCGCAAAAATTATAAAAAAAATAAATTGACTTCTTTTGGACTTGAACCAGCGACTTATAGATTCGAGGCGAAGTACGCTAACCACTAATAAGCAATTAAAGTTGAAGATTGCTCAAATTACTCAGAGAGTACCTCGTGGGCCTAGTGAATCATGCACTTGTCTCTTAATCAAGAGATTCAGGGCTCATATGCCATTGAAGTCGACCGACACATCAAAAAATGCTTGAACTGGAAATGGGATAGTAATGAGCAATGATGGGGAAAATATTGACATAATGTAGTCGGCCTCAATTCCAATATCAAATATGTAAATAATTACAAATTCTTTATCACAATTTATTTTTGAAAATGTAAGCAGAAGGAATACAATCGCCATTATAATTGCCTTTAATTTTTTTCCAGAGCATGATGCAGTCACTGTCAACAACTTCTAAATCAGGGAGTATTAACTTGCCTTCAAGCATGTTAATTATTATTTAATAACATTGTACAAAATAACGATAATATTTGATTTACGTACTTTAGGCATAAACGCATATGTTCTTCCAAAAATTTACACCTTTGGAGGATGTTTGTGCCGCGGAACTGCCATTCGATTGGCGAGCTTGGAATTAAATTTGCACTATTGATCACTAAAATGTAACGATTACTCGCACGAGATTTGGAGTATATTACATGTTCAAGTACATTACATGTTCAAGTACATTGTCAAAACACTAGTAATAAGGTATGTAATGGTTCACCATTGCTGTGCATTGCGGAAAAATCGTTACAGGGTAGCTGAGTGACATTCCATTGGTGAAAATAATGGAAAACAAAGCTTTGTGACTATTCTTTGGCGAGCAAAGTGAAAATCATCTCAATATATTCCATTGCATTGTGATATGTGCACCCAATCCTTACTCTAAGCTCCTACATATACCTACCATGCCAATGTGTGAGGGATCAGGGGAGCCGTTCGAGGATAAAACGCACCGGGGCCGGGAACCAAGCCAGTGGCTTATACGCCGGATCACCCGGGGAGGGGGAAGAGAGGAAGGGAAAAGGAAAGAGGCGTCGCCGCGATAGGAGCCCGACGACGCCTCTGGGAGAGGAAAGGTGCGGAAGGGACGGGACGGGGAAAAACACTTCAATGCTATAGAAGCGAAGAAGGTCCACTAAATAGCGAAACCAAGCATAAGCAATGAATGTTCTAACAATCTTGGAGGATTATTCTATGAGGAAGAATAATCCAACTATCAGATCGTTAGATATATACCTTGCCAAGTGATTATGACGTCATATTCCTCATGATCACAGACCAGAGAGTGGATGAATGGGTAGATTGTTTCAGCGCGAAGGAATGCCTTCGCCAACAAAGGGGTCCCCCTACCAAAAGATCAAGGTGGCGAAATCGCCAGCGCGCGTCATCAAGCGACGATACGGAGACAGCGAGAGCGACTGCGGTCCGGAAAATAAACAAACGGGGGCGTTGATTTGATTCTGGGGACCCTGCAGCGGGGGCAGGGGGTGAGGGACGGGCCCACGCGCGCATTCCAATTAGTCGCCCAAAGGAAAGGCACGCCTCGCATCATCAAAACGAAAACACGCAGCCATCAGCACGATGCCAGTCCAAGAGAAGAGATAGATACCTACGGCAGCAATATCTCAAACTGGGCCTTTGAACGAAAGGTCAATAACAAAGCCATACCACCAGAAGATAAGCCAACATTTATTTTCCTAGTTTTTATGCCTTACTAATGCAAGCGAAATTCTCTTCGTGATGTTCATACTGTGGTATCCGTCTTCCTCTAATTTGATGCCTAAACAGTTGAATTCCTCCGCCTTCACAATATTTTGCCAACCTATTTTTATCTTGCGTCTGACAATTCTAGCTTGCGGTGGATCACAAAACCTCATAACATTGGTCTTCCTGTAATTAAAACTCATGCCATTGTTCTCTCACGGATGTAAAACTGGTGAAGCAATCATCCCTAGTCTCCGAGAGCCTGTATCGATAATTATCATGATAACAGTATTGGACCGTTTAAGCTACGTCTATGTGGATGATTTGCGAAACAATCCAGCCGTCTCCCCTTTTATTCCTCCACTCCACCCAACAATAAGACCTACTCCCTTTCATTAAATCTTATTCTCTACCTCCTTCGCCAACGAGGCATTCTTCCCTCTAACACTGTTGTCAACATTCTCTTCCCGCTAAGTGCTTGCTCTACCCATACCTTCTATCTCCTCTGTTGCTCATCGAGAAGTTTTGATTACTCACCCACCATCTCTAGTCCTTCGTCCTTCCTGTTAACTTAACTTACTACATTCCACTGCTTCGTACTACAGAGCTGTACCGATCTTATTAGTGAAGCATGACGGACACCAATCAAATGTATAACCTTATTTTTTGTTCTTAAGATATTATTTTAGGAATCTTTACAAAAGATCGCAAAAGCAAAGCCACAGGACTAGTATCCTTAAACAAAAAGCCACAACATACAACGTTCCACGCATGGTAAAACCTTAAACTTCCCTTACAAGTAAAAGAAGTAAACTATTTCCACTCTCTCGATTCGAAATTCCACCCTCGGAGCGAGGCTCTCGAGCGTAATTAGAATCCCAATAAAAGACGATATAAGGGAACCCCTTTTTTCTCTCGAGGAGAAGATGTTTTGCCATCCGTGGTACGCATTCGCTATCTGCCCATGGACTCGCAAATAAAAAAAAAAACAAAACAGCAATGGGTGCGCGAAAAAAAGCCGGTACCCGCGTCGGCGAGGGGGTCTCCAGGGGTTATCGGACGAGCGCTATTTTAATAACGGAGCCAAGAGAAGGGGGAGGAAAGGGAAATAAAAGAGACGAAGAATGCTCCGGGACGCGTAACGTTTGGGGGGAGCGGCAATTTTTGTGCCGCCGCCGAAAAAGAAAGAGAAGAAGAAGAAGGCGCAAAAGCGCAATGGATCACGTGGACCGCGGCCATCATCTCGCGGGCGGGGGTCAAAGGTTAAACTCATGACTCGGAGACGTGGAAAATTACACAGCGGCTATTCAAGGGAGCTGGACGGGCGGGAATCACGGCCAATAAATGTGACACCAGCCATCTTAATTCGACGCGAAGCGGAAAAAGGAGATTCGATCGGACGAATGAGTTGAGTGGGCCCCAATGGAACGAGAGAATGGCGGGCGGGAAATGTCACGCACCCCGTCATTCCCTCATCCGTCATCGCCATAGAAATGAAAGCCAACGAAAGCCTCGCAAACGGAGAAAAGAGTGTAGTTAAACTAATACAATGATCCTACTTTAAAAGTGTGCACATTAAAAAGTAATAATTCAAAATTGATACCTAACTATGAGATTAATAAACTTAAATACAAATCAATAAATAAATCATATTAATTTCCAAAAATGGTACGTCAAAATTATTGCCTCTTTTATAAATACTTAATAACAGAAATATTTTTCTTTTTTATTTTATCATGGTAAAAAACATTTTAACAACCCTTCACGCCTTTATGTATCTCATAAATGTAATCATATCCTTTCATGTACATCCCTGAAGAAGGTATAAAAATATACCGAAACGTTGGCCAAATATTTTTCATTCAATCGTTAAAGACCTACACCCCATGATACTGATTAAAGTCTAAAAAGAGCATCTTACTGTAATTACCAGTGCACCATCAAAACGATTGATTCACCACAAAACGATTTCAACTATAGAGATTTCGTGATGCACCAAAATTTTCTCGAAATATAAAATATGAATGTGTAATTATTCTCGGGATTTAAGGTTAATTTCCGTATTCAGAGGACAGAGGTCAAAAACTCATAAAGGAATTGGTCAGATAAATGCATTTCCATGAAGACACATTAATTGGTACTTGGTTCCCATATGTATTTTATATTGTAATTATCTCGCCCCTATTCTCCGGTCGTATTTTTTATGACGTTTATGAACACACAGAGAGAAAACAGGGTAGTTAATATCACCATATTTATTCTGGTTTAAACCCTCTTGGGCAGAATGAAGGGAATCATGGCCAAAATTACCAGGAACCCTAGCTCGTGTTGCTAGACCCAGTCCAGTAGATATTAGTTTGAGCCTGAAGGAGGCTAACAGTAAGCTCCTTTTGATAATCGGCGTTTTTTGTTTCGCAAACTCAGAGAAAATACTACCCTGGAAACTAATAACTACTCAGTGGTTATAACCACCACGCTGTTCCTGATCGAAACCCTCCCTTGGGTAGAACAACGGGAATGATGGATAATATTTACAGAATCCTAGATCGTTTTGCCAGACTTAGCCATAAGTTAGGCCAAAAAAAAATACATCATGGAAAAGATTGGCTCGTTACATTATGCTAGACTAGCTTTATTCTTCGCTGTGTCAAGCAGGGATCCGTATAAGAAAGGCGCTGCGTAGCATTCATTCATAGGTGAGGGACCCCTTCAGGAGACAATCCCGAACGTTTGTGTTCTCAGAATGATGATGATGAGGAGATATGAGAAGGAGCAATTGCGCGTCTGGACCACCCGAGAGTAGCACGGGCACATTTCGGCACGGGTGGCCAACATCCCCCACCCTCCCTCCCACCGGCCGTGACTCCTCGCGTCACTGGATTGGCACGTGTGAGCATTGAGCGCAAAATAGGGCTGGAACATAACGAGTAAGAATCTGCAGAGGGAGGGTGATGTCACCACTCTGGTCCCAACACACCTTAAGCATCTCAATGGCAACGTGATATTCAGTCACGTGACTTGGGTATGGATAGCAAATAGTGCATTTGGGTGCCAAGAAATATCATTCAAGGGAAACTCAGTGACCTTCCATTGGTGAATAAAGTTAAAAATTTTAACATATTGAATTTAACATTATATTAATTATCTATAGAACTCTTATTGGACCAGTAATAATTTATTAGGCCAAGACAAGGGCATTGTGAAGTCAGGATGAAGAAACCATTAACAAATTTGAAAAAAAAGACCATAAGGAGAATTTATGGTCCAATTAGAGAAGGAGAGAAATGGAGAACTAGAATGAACGTAGCCGCGGTCGTGTGCATGATACTGTTGGGAATTATTCCCATCGGTTATCATTCCGAACGGTTAATTCCAATTGACTGTTATGCGATCGGAATTTATTTTGGTTGAATATTTATTACTTTACCAAGACCTAACCTTACGCTGTATAAACGTTGTTTCTTGTTTATAGGCCCAAAAGTATATAACTTATTACCTGATTCATGTCTGAAAGCAAAAAATAATAACGCAATTATGAAAAATGTACAGTCTTGGTTGTTTAGAATGCAAAGTATGGAGGATATTTTTCTTTGATATAATACCATGTAATACATGTACGTACTTACTTCAATTCAAATGCTGTGTAAAATGTTTCTTTGTGTAAAATGTTTCCTAAAATGTTTCTTTGTCAGCATGACCCTATGTAAATGATGGTAGCCATAAAACAGGATGTCCTTGATGGCTACCTAAAGTTACTCCTTTTTATATAATTAATTCTATTCTGTACTTTTTTGGAGTAATAAAACAATTTATTTAATATTTTCACTCCGAACACTCATTGCGAGGGCTTAAATGGAGACCTCGTATGGTGACAGCATTTAATTCATTTGCATAAATATTCTGATTATACAGCCTATAATAATTGAAAACCTAAGCTTCTCAATGCGTTACCACCAATTAAACGTGTGAGTGTAAGCAAATATTGTTCTCATCAATATCGTCCCACGATATTAGTGATCACTTTGATTTTGAAATTCTATCGGCGGATTTGAACAACGTTCATGTGTGAAGCCAAGAGTGGGGACTACGGCTTAGTCTGAGAAAATGCACGGCAGTACCTCTCTTTCGTAGGTCGTATGACCTATACCCATGTCTACGTTGCGGATGGTGTCAACGTAAAGACGACAGGTGAAGAGAAGTATCTGGTAGTTACGAAATTGAAAATTACGCCATTATTAACAATCTGATACCTGAGACCGGTCTCTGAAGAGCAAATTGTTTCGACTTTTCAGACTTTAACACGAGAGTTGGGAAGTAAGCGTATCCACTGATAACAATTATTGAATTCTCCGAGACTTGTCGCACGTTGCCTTAAGGAGTGGCAATTTCTTTTCCATTTCCAGTTCCACAAACTCGACTCACGAGATTCTATCTCAAGACTTTTAGTCTCCAGTGGACACTGAGCTTTAAACAGAACCTACCGTACTATAGGCACAAGCAGCAATAGCATCGTTCCCATTGTTACCACCAGTTCAAAAATGTTGAGTGAAAACACAAGATAGCTAACCCAGGAAGAAGGTACATACAATAGAAACAGCTAAAACACAGTATGGAGGGAAAGATTCTCCAAATAAACACCATTACAACTTTGTTTACAAGATGAACGTGTTCTCGCGGGCAGATGCGTCAAGATATTTATTCTACAAATTCACCGAAAAATCCCGGTGAAATTTGAGCATATTTCCTGCGAATACCCCGTCCTACTTTATGAGAAGTTTTTCAAAGATTAATACTTCCAAGTTATTTCACATGTGCACTGTGTAAACTCGGCTATAAACTCATGAGGAAATATCTTGCAGAAGATTTAAGTTCAGTAACAGCACTAAATTCATTGGGAAAAAATGAATGTTTCATGCTGTACATACAAAATATTTTATCGGCTGAATTTGCGGTCACTCATGATAATGGTTGGGTACGTTAATTCCTGAAAAACTTCATAACATGTAAGAGACTTCTACAAGGACTATTCGCCGCAATACGATTCAAAAACCAAATGAATCCGTAAGCATACATTTTCTTAACCATAGTTTTGAAACAACAAACCCTCGGGTGACACATTTGCATAGCCTGGAAGAGCAAAACATGGCTAATTACCTCAATAAGAAGTAAAATTCTGCACGTACAATAATATTAAATTAAATTTTTGTAGCCCCGCCGAAATGGCATTTATATCCTGATAAAAATGAGCTATATTTATTAAGTAAATTCGGAGAATATTTTTGTCGGACGAAGGTAAAAATATGCTTCGTTTTCGGTAATTCTAAGCTACATGTGATTACGAGAAAAAAGTTAAGGAAAAAGACCGAAAGGCAGAGGGAATTAAAATATCTTTCTTCCCTAGAATTACCAGGGATAGCAACGGTGTCTCGATGAATAAAATTAAAGCCGTCACGCGGTGGGACTACTCATTCCATTTTAATGTGGATTTACTATAAGTAGGAATGACTAACCGTTGACAAGGTTTGCCTTCGCTTAAATGTGGACGCATATATCGTTATTATTCCTAATATTTATATGACCGTGTTGTATGCATATGGGACTCCGCCTGCCAAACACCCTATAGAGGAAAATCGCGGGGTTATTAAGGGGATCGACATCTACATCTTCATAATACTCTGCGAGCCACATCTAGGGTGTTTGGCAGGGGGTGATCAATCACCAGCATGCAGCATGCATTTGGACTCCCACATGCAATATGGGATGTACACTTTCTTAGGCTAGCATCGTCATCACAACGAAACGGAATCTGCGAACTTTAAAATACAAACCGAAGAAAACGAGAGGGTAATTCCAAACCTTTTTACGGCAAAGAGCAGAGCAAATGGGATCGTACGATGGGCACAAACCTGTCCAGTGTCCACCCTGCTCCTGGGTGACCGCTTACCTCAGCCCCTAAGCCGATGACTCAGCCCTTCCCAGAACTAAAATTTTTACATACAAACAGGGGATTGTATCCGGTAATTAAATCTAACAATACATTTTCCCTACTTCCGACACTACCTTCCCTAAGAGACAATCCGCTAAATACATCTAATTAGCACCTCGCGAACCCACCTCCAGGATGGCTGGCAGGGGTTGACCTATCATAAGTATGAAGCATACAATAAGTACCTAATTTGGACGCATTATAGGTATCGAAAACATGTATGCTACATTAGAAATAAATTGTAAACATTGTAAAAGGTGGTACGAACTCACAGTTTCAGTTCGCAGAGCTGCATTAACAGGTGACTGAACATTAACCATTTTTCGCTATTTTTCAAATTTCATATAATATCCCAGTAATTCACATTTTATAATTGTTCTCAACGATTACTTCAACTAATAAATTTACTTTTGCCATCATAACAAGGTGTGATTAAGGTATCTTTACAAGTTATTTTGTTTTCAATTACTTTTATTTTTGCAAACCTTTTGAATTGACTTTCACAAGCCCCTAAAAACTAAAGAAAACGCACCCTGTGTCTTTTAATCCCTATTCAGACAACCCAAGAGCAAAAATAAGGAACATATCTTTAATGCTCACAAAAAATTACATTATTTCGTAGGTCAGAAGTGTAATTAACAATTAACTTTGATGTAGCTCAAGAGTCCCACAAGGACTCGTATTTGGCCCCTTTTTGTTTATCATGTATGTGCATGCCCTCTGATCCCGAACTAGAATTAAACGATATTCATTTGCTGACAACGTAACCATTAATCGTGAAATTAGTGAATACTTGGAATTGATATCCTTTCATTGGACCTAAAAAAAATCGTTAATGCGAGGAGCGATGAATGGTGACTGGAACTAAATCAGAACTAATACATAAAGTGGGTAAATGTATAGCGAGAAAGGAAATGGTAATGACTCACCTTCCGAGGCCCAGGGCCGTGGTGTCGTGGAACCCCGCGTTGTGGTGGAAGTCCATGGCGTACATGACAGCAGCGGCGGCTGCTTCCCCTCCGGCGGCCACCATGGGCGACAGCGATGCGGACCCGGGCGAAGCCTCCAGCGACGACGGCTGCAGATTGTGCGTCGGCTGCAGGGCCGTGAGGCTCGTGAACGACGACGAGGCGGCAGTAGAGGCGGAGGGAGCCACCTGGATGAGACCGGGAGGTTGCGCGTCCGAAACGTCGACATCCGAACCGTCCCTCCTGCCTTGCACCACCGAACCAGAGTAGAGGATGTGCGAACTGGTGTGGCTCACCACGCCTTGGTGCTGTTGGTGCAGGCTCTCCTCGCCCCCCTTGTCTCCCTCATCCTCATCGGCCTTCCTCCCTTCCGCGGCTCCTCCGTTCATGCCCTGCTGGTGCTGTTGCTGCATGAGGACGATGTCTTCCTCCTCGCTTTCTTCCTTCATTTCGGGGGAGAGGCCGGGAAAAGCGTCCCCGTGGACGATGAGCCTCCGGTAAGTCTGCTGCTGTTGTCTCCTGGCCTCATCCTCCGCTTCCTCCTCCTCTTCCACGTCCACCACCCGCGCCCTCTGGTGCTGCTGGGTGTGGTGGTGGTGATGGTGGTGCGCGGGTGCCGTGGCCAAGTGTGGGAACAGGGCGCCGAACGGGAAGGAGTCCCTGCGCAGTCCGCCGATGACGTCGGCGTCGTCGGCGCGGAGGCGCAGGTCCTCTCCGAGGGCACCCGCCGGGTACGGCATCACCCCCGGGTGCGGTTGCTGCTGCACCACCTCCAGCTCGACCTCTTCCGACCCCTGGGCCCGCACCGTCCCCTCGTAGCGCTGGTGACCCAAGAAGAAGTCCTCCCCACCCTCGCGCACCACAGACGACACCGCGTGGTGCTCTTCTCCCGTCCGGCCCTCTTCCTCACTGTGGTGCTGGTGCACGCTCAGATCCCTCACGCAATCCAGATAGCCCAACTCTTCCGCCGCACCCGCTCCCAGTTCATCGGCGAAGCGCGGCAATCTCATGCACTCCCCGTAAGACTGTTCCCCTTCCGGGTCGTCGTCGGTATCTTTTCGCTCCGGTGATGACCTGAGGCGCCGGCGCTTCCAAGGTCTCTGCCCACCGCCCTCGGGCCACAGCGCGCCCTCCACGCGACTCAAGTCCTCCACCTGATCCAACACGTCCCTCTGCTCCGCTTCGCACTCGGCCTCTGGCTCGTATGAGGTCACGCAGCGAGCCGTTCGCGATGGATACTGACGCACGTCCAGCAAGATCGGCCGACCTCCGCCCTCCTCCGCGCCTCCACGCGGCGAGTCGGGGAAACCCTCCGAGTCGTGCCTTCGCCGGCGTCCGTCGTAACCTAGGCAACGGTCCTCCCCCCTCCCCTCCGGCTCTCTTTCGTAGGGCTCCCCCTCCTCCTCCTCTTCCGGCTCCTCGTGCTCGCCTTCGCCCCTCACTCTACGACCCGATGGGCAGAAGTGCATGGCGCGTGCGCGGGGGAAGGTGGGCGTGGCCTCGGGCGAAGAGAGGCGCTCCCGATTGGTGGGAGAGGAGTCCGCCAATGAGGACGCCGGATTCGTCCCCTCGGTGCCCACGGGTGCGAGCTGGTAGAAGGGCAGGCCGCTCGCAGGGGGACTGGCCCGAGACTCTAAAAAGCAAGAGAAAGAATATATTAAAGTTATATTTATTAAAATTACATCCAATGAGAAGAAGACATGAGGCGCAAAGTCATTTTGGAAAATTGTTGCGGGTAGAAATCGTAAAATAATCTTAATACTTAGTATTCATTGTATTTTTCTCTATAATGATAACTACTTTTTGCCATCGCACTGAATTTGATATTTTAGCAACGATGAACACTTTTTTGCGCATAAGCTTGCCTTGATGATTCGATATTTTTGTTCGTCTGTGCTGCCTTATGTATCGGATGGCAAATCCACCAAAAAAGTGCTCTTCTTGGGTATCTAATTCCATTCTATTATAGCTGATACTTATTTTGCGCTATTAATTGTTTAAATGAATTAGCGTCTTATATCATATTATTATCTTAATTGTATTATTTGGAGGGGTATGTGCACCCACCATACGAGGATTGACAACCTTAAAGTAGATTCAAAACTATTTTACTGAATAAAAGTAATACTATTATGGATGACACTATAAGAATCTCCAATTTTCATTCACTGATGCATTAAAAATAGGGTAAAAATTTGTCTTCGCCTGAAACGGAAGACAATGTGGCTATGATTGCAATCGCAATGCTAAAATAATAAGAGAAAATTGACCAAATAAAACGGGTTTTCCTAAACCATTGTGACGAAGCTTAGTAGGGTTGATCAATATTATATCTGCTTTGGAAGGGCATGCGGGAAGCGGAACAGATTGTTCCCTAAAGGGATGCGGTTCACCAAACATAATTTAAAATAGCGACATCTAAATAAAAAATCGTAATGCATATATTAAGCTGTAACGTTATTAGTTGCTTGAACTACGTTACCTCAAGCTGGGGTCAAGTTATTCTTTTGAAACGGGCAACAACTTCCCCCAAAGCCGAACGTCAGAATTATTACACAAGGAATGAATACAGATTTATAACTTTTCCAATATCTTCTGCGACTACTGTGACTGCCATTGAAAGACCTTCCTCTTCTTACTCACCAAAAAATATATTGTATTTTTCAAGCCACGACACCAATCCTATTTTAAGTATATGCATCAGGTAATACAGACAAATGAAGACAGGTATCGAATTGCCATGCGTAAGTCGTTCAAATTTTGAGCATACAAGGGATCAATTACTTTAAAGCCAATTTCATCCAGTAAAATTGTCATTTCACAATTAAAAATTAAGTTTGAAAAATTTCCATTACTTTGATGAAAAATAAGGGATCCCTTTGTTGCACGCGTGATGCAGTTAAGTACAGTCAGTGTTTTTCCTCACATTTCTATTCACTATCCTTCCATAGCTTACAGATTGACCATGTTCGCGTTTAATACTTATCTATAGGTACCTAAATAAATAAAACAAAGTCGAATATCGAGTTAGTGACGACATTTATTCCTCGAGAAATGCTGCGTCGATTTTAATGATACTTGCTTGGTTTTTTTGGATTCATCTCACCCTCGGATGACAGAATAAACATTAAAATATGGTAGAATTTTATGAAAAAAAATTAATCTAGATCTAAGGGGTATTTTTTTAGGCGTTGGTAACGCTGCAAAAGCAGTCAAGTTGGTCAAAACCAGAGGATTTGTTTTACGACGGTACAATTGTGTGGTCCTGATACTTCAAAACCTAAGCCAACCCTAATTATGCAATCGAATGCGTTTGGTGATTAAAAACTGATGTTTAATGTGATTCGCGCTACTTTACTCGAAGGAAAATCCAGATTGAGAAAATTCTCAAACCGAGGATTCCAATGATTCCAACCGATATGCCCTTTGAGTTTAAGCGAATTTTCAATTCGTGTCATTCGCTATGGCGATTAACAAACCACAAGGTGAGTTTTGCGGTCTGAATCTAAGAAAAGACGCCCTGTAATTCGTCCCCAAGGCACCTCCACAATAAAAGCGATGATAACAGCTCAGGTTGTGTGAGTCCAAGTCAAAATTACGTCGTTTCGGTTTGAGATTAAAAAACTGGTCCAAACCGGTTTGCAATGAACTAGTTAATCACTTAAAATTACAAAAGTGATAACATAAACCGTGAGGCATTTGTTAAGACTACTGAACCTCCCTGTTCACGAACAATTCATTCCTAAAATATTGGAGAGTTTGGGAAAGTAAATGTGTTTCGATAAGTTCGCTATTACTAGAGGCCGGTGATAAAGCGATTAGGAAAAATTATGAGGGAAACAAAAAGACTGACAATAGCATATAAATTCAAACGATCGCCAACATTTTATTGGAGCTCGAATCTGACGATTGAATATGCAAGACCAGAGCATTGACGAAGCCTGAGAGAAATGTTATGTATAGGTGATGAACAAAAGGGGGCCGGTTTTGCACCATTGTGGGACTCCGGAAGATGTCAGTTAAGCTACATCAGAATTAATGATCACTTTGACTGCTGACATACGAAGTGGGTTTCATTTTCGTGAAAATGTCAAATATGTTCCTGCTTGCGCTCTCGGGCTGCCTTAGGGGGAATTAAATGATATATTAATACCTATGACACAACGAACGAGGAAAGCTCGATTCATGAATGGAGTCTCGAGACCGACCGCCGATACATAGTAAAGTACGCTACACGCCCATGCCGAGACTCTCCCCACGATAAGGCAGTCTGCTCAAGAGGGGATGGAGTTGAGATTACGGTGAGATATCGGGACAAATGCCGCTATTCCGCAGGGAATGGAGGTAAGGGTTGAACGCGATAGCTTTGCCTTCTCACTTTCGATGGAATAACATTTTCATGCACACAATACCCTGCGAGCCACCTCAAGGGTGTTTGGCAGGGGGTGACCAATCACCAGCATGTAGCATCCAAGAGGATTATAAACATATATCCCCGCATGCATACCACTAGGTGATATAAATATTACGCATAAGTAGTGAAAAATACGTTTACTTACATGCAAAGGTAAAACTTGCCAATGGCTATTAATTCATTTAAAAATCGATGCAAGGTAAAATAATACAATGGAAAAAGATGAACATCTATGAGTCGACCCAGTGAATGACGCCATTGATTTTATTAATCGAGACACTTTGGTGAACCGTTGTTATCCTTATCATTACGAGGAAATAATTACATTTCAAATCACTCTCTTTTGCAGTCTATTTCCTCTATTGCCTTCTCGTGATCGCGTCTGCCATGGAAAGGCGGTAAATGAAGGATATATTTCACGTCGACTGAGAAAAAAATTGTCTCCGAATTTCATTAGAAAGTATAGCATATACTTTGCTCTCCGCTCCTGCAAAGATTCCCATCCATACTCGCCAAAACATATTGGACAAGCTGCATATTTTATCTTAACAATTAATCTTTTATCTTAGCAATTACCAGGAAAACATATTTACGCAATCGAAATTGCACGAAAATTCATACCCTGAGCTCAAAGGGGTGTGCTTGACTCTGAACGGTAAGTGAACATGATATCAGAATACGATCAGGTAGGTTTCATTCATAATAGTAACTACCCTAATGCGTTTTTTCACATTTAATGTCCGCGCCTAAGGCGCGTTTACAGGTGCTGATATTTTACCGTGCCTTCTTGACGTGCAAATCACTCAATTTCTTTAACACCAAACTTTTAACACAGCAAACCCATGAGTACCATCAGAGCTTTACTGGTAGTTGTAATCTACATCTACATCTACAAAATACCCTGCGAGCCGCCTCTAGGGTGTTTAGCAGGGGGTGATCAATCACCAGCATGCAGCATGCAACTGGATTTCCACATGCACCCCACACGGTCCAAAAAACGTCACGCATACTAACAAATTATACTACCATATGTTGTTAGAAACAATAATAAAATTAAGAAACATGCATTAAGTTTTACATAAGTTAGTGAACTACACTGCAAGTCATCTAATCTATTTATGAGTTCTAACGCTGCCGTTATAATCCTTTAATGATTGTGAAAAAAAAGACATTCTGAATCAGTCTGTTCTACAGTCTCTCTCTTATTTTATTTACATGACCTGATCTTACGTAGTATGTTGGCGTCTGTAAGATATCGCCACCTTCGTTAGAAAAGACACTGCTTTTGAATTCATCTAAAAGGTTTAGTCTATTTTTCAATCTACGGTCTGACAGAAATTCCCATCCGAGTTTATCTAAGAGTCAGTTATACTAACAATAAATAGTGACGACTTTTCACGTACCTGGCAGCTCTTCTTTGCACGCATTTAAACATTACTTACAATAACAAAAATACGTGCTCGAACGTGCAAAGGCAAAACTTGCCACCGGTTAGTAATTCCCTTAGCAAAGTAATGATTCATTTGATGAGACCCGAAGTTTTAATTTTTGATAATCGGCTAGTTTTCGTTCTCATGAGTCCTTAGATTCACTAGGTGATTCAATCACTTACGAAAGAATCAATCGCGAACGACCCATCACGAATTGGTTCCACCCTCACCGCTTGCGATCGCAGGAGGCCGTTGAGAACCGTTGCGAGTCGTTTGCCGTGGTCTCACTCCGCACGCGGTCCACGGAGTAAGATAACGCGCTTGTCACTCAGCCAGGATACGGGCGCAGTTATCGCAGCAACGGAAAAGGTCACACACTGGTACCCCTGACGCAGTCTAAAAGAAAAGATTATCGGCGAGCCGCAAAGAATCCTTTTTACCGCCTTTTTTACCGCCTTGCTCTCTTCACAACCGGTGAAACACGATTCCGAGCTTAAATAATGTTCCTGTCGTAGTTCTTGACAATTTTTAAGGTAGTTCTCACTTTACGGGAATTTTTTGAGTCAAAGAAAATACGCGCTTCATATTTCAAAACATAACTTTGCACATAACCATGAGCAGACATTTGAGTAAAATATGCTATAATTATTATAGCACAAATATATTTTTTGGTTTATTATGTTTTTAAATTTCTGTATTCAAAAATTAAAATTAAAAATATGCCACCAGTATTCGTTAAATGTGTAACATGTACCTATGTAAGATTTATAAACGTATTCTAAAAATCATTTTTCCTCAATTAGAGTAATTACTCAATTTTCTTTTTTAACACATGCAAATCAATAATTGTTCAACAATTAGGGTTTTTATTTTTTTATGCCTTCTTGTTGCCTAGTTAACAGATCTATTGGAGAAAAAACTTAAGCTGCTTGTATAATATTTGTAATGCTAGGATCGGTACCCTCCATTCTATATGCGATTCGCCCGTGGCTTAGTCTAAGGTGAGTTCCATCCTTCTCTATCCCTAACAAGTAACTGGTTGAGACGTGATTTAGTTGCTCAAGAGTAATTTATTCTCGTTGCGATAAGGAAAGCATTCTCGATGTTAAAATAAATCAATTGTTACCCCCAAGAGGGCATTCTTAATTTGAGAATACAGGTCGCCATTCAATTTCAAGAGAATATTCTTAATTTAAGAATATTTTTTGAGACTACAATAACAGTGGGATCTCCCACAAAATTAAGAAAATATTCTACGGACCTATTTAAGAGGGGCTCATTCTTAAATCAAATGGTCACTCCTCGCGTAAACTTTTCTATAGGCTCTGAGCAGGACGGTGCTTTTACTTGCTGTTTTACATGAACTTGAGGACGATTTCGTTAGAAAACGACACAACTGTCTAGTCTGCCGTAACTTCCTTAAGAAGGTAAGTTCTTTTACTTCCCTATGGTTATTTTGCTCCGTATTGTACTTGAATATTCCCCAGAACATACTCATCATTGTTTTAAATCCCTTATTTTCACCTTGTGTGACCACCTCTTCGAATTTTCACTCCTTATTACATCACAAAACGTTCACGAAAAGAAAGTAACTTATGGGAGGTTTATAATTGGGGTTGTTCACTGATATTTATATTCGTGATGGCGTAATCCACCGAAAAGATAAATTTAAATGGTCTCTCTGGCAAATGAAAATACTCAAAAGCAAGCGTTAGGAATAAGTGGATCCCCGAGCTTCGGCAAAATTTCGTAGACTTATTAAAAAGAACCGGAATTGGCGTCATAAATCAAGCTCACGCGGGGCGGACAGGGAAATACGTAGACTCCTCGGTCGGTACGATTCCCGAAAGCGGTCGTCTTCCTTCAGTTGTTTGCGTTAGCTTATCGCGCCCTTCCCCACGCGACATGCCTCCTTCCGATAATTCTGGCCTTCCGTGGTCAACACCACCACGACAACCTCCCCTCCGAGTCGGTCTTTTAATGTCCAGCCACCACCAACGGCCCCCGACTTCGTGACAATGCCTCAAACGAGCCAATTCATTAAAGGCAGACACAATGACGTCCGTTCTTTTAAAAGATTTGTCTATCATACCCATCGTTTCGACGAAAAAACAATCGTAAATGGTACGTCATGTTGAAGGAGAGTTGCATAATTGAAAAAATAAATACCTGCATTCTTAATACAATCACTCATAATTGTTAAGACACAGAAATTAGGTTAGATCACGTTAAGTATTTTTTTAAGGCAAGTCATTGAAATATTTCCATAAAATTCAGTGGACTTTATTAAACTTGTATTAATAGCTTCCACCCCATCCTACCGCATATCAAACAAGGTATGTGTTAATTTATTAAGGATGAAAAATAAATTTATCGATTCCAACATTCGCAACGATCTCATTAATAGCAAATGCTAATTATGGAATTGAGAAATATTCTTGCATACATTCACACCCAGAAGTGTAAAAATTTACATAGGAAGGGAAGGAAGTCTTGGTGGAAAAATCATTCGACTCGAACGGGAATACATATCATTTTATAAAATACATTAAACAAAAATTGCACAAAATCATTTTTGACGAATTTTTTTGATAGGAGCTATGATTTATGTCACATATTTTGGCACATGAGGTTGAAGAGGGAGGTTCCCATCCCAAACTCTAAGTAGACACTAGGCCAATGGCTCTCAGCTTACTTATGCCTCCTTCATGGATAAAAATCCAACAAGTAGAACATCTGCCTTCAGAACGTACAACTCTGAAATGGCCAGCTTTTTTAAAGGGCGATTTACAGAGTAAATTAACAAAAATTAACCGCATGGAACGTGAAATTCCATTACGCATCGATCAATTGCAGCGGTCACAGAAAAAATAGCGCGAATCCTGGTCAAAACACCGAAAAACTACGCGTGGGATTTGGTCGCATTTTGAATTACCGTAAAATGTAAGGAACAACATAATAATTTACTTCATTTACCTTTTATTCCTTGCTTTGTGAACTCAAGGCGTGAAACATGGTATAAGACATATCGGGATGAAATATAGGTGACTAGGATATACAAATGGGACGAAAAACTATGCTCCGGAAAAGACATCGATGTAGCTAAGAAATAACGGAAATCGTGTTATATGATATAAATTGGTGAATTTCATATATTTAATTTCACACCGCCAGTTTTATTCGCGATGCGATAACGGCAGAATCTACCACTATCCTTCTGCCCCCACTCATTCAAAGTATTCAAGAGATTGTAAATTTCACACGACTGGTTTCTTTGCGGTGCGACATAATCTTGTGTGGATACGTAAAATTCAAAGTTTTGTATTTAATGAGAAGGAATTTCACCCTGACCTTATTCATTAACCGGACTTAATGTTAAAATGATATGATGATATGTGCGGCAACTATTAGATTTGAAAAAGAATGATAGATGACGGCTAGTGTGTGTTATTTTTTAAACGATCCCTGTGTGCCTTAAAGAGAATTTTTCGTGAAGTGCTACACTTAATTTTCCTCGATTTATTTAAATGACGGGGATCCTGTCATAGAGGTTTGACGATTTAGATAATCATTCATCAACGTTTAAGCCAACCATTCGCTTCTTTTTATCGTAACAACTCATCACGAAACTGGTCGCTCTGCGCTGTACTCTTCTGATTTTAGATATCATACAAGTCCTACTTCAAAAGGGTATCGTAATCGTATGTTGATCAATAGAATACAGATTTGATCTCTGCATTTCTTCAGGGTTTTCTTCCGCGTCGGCTTGTTTATAGTATATTAACAAGCTGACGCGGAAGAAAACACTGAAGAAATGCAGAGATCAGACCATCACCGCGGAAGCCTACTTTCTATAACATAACACAGAATTCCCCTATCCCTAGTGCCGGTCGTCAGCAGAAAGACGAATACACTTGGATGTCGTACTGCGGATGGCGGAGACACGCGTCTTGAAGACGTGCAGTTGCATGCGTGCGGCGTGACGCGGGTACAAGTTTCGCTTTAAATGCGCACGTGTCGCGTCACGGTCTGCGTTCATCGCGCGCGTCCAGCGGAGGGCACGCGCGTGCGGAGCAATGCAAGGAGGACGTGGAAGGTGTCCGCAGGAACACGCCTTGTCTCCAAATTAGCGGGCACGGGACAAGGAAGTCCTCTTTAGTCCATCCAGGTGAGGGCAATCTCAAGCGAAGCATCAACGGCTTCCATCCTTTTAGTCTATTCTACCGTAAACGAATTGCAGCTGGCTCGTTGGTTAGCTTTATTTTTACGCGCCATAAAGGACGGGGTGCGGGACACAATCATACTCACATTTTCTTCATGTGCTACAGAGGCGGATACATACGTATACGCCCTGTATGAGGGGCGCGGGAACCCCCCTTGCGGGGCCGCCCGCATTGCCGAACATTGCAGAGCCACAATTGGAACCTTTTTATATCATCAGATGGCATTGTCTTATATATGTGTATAGTTAGTTTAAATAAAACTTTCTATAACTTTTCATGTGACTTGATTTTTTTATTAAACGATGAAAGTAAAGACGCCTCAAGATATCTTTTGCCCACCACCCTTGCGTTTCTTCTGTATCCGCCACTGATGTACTACTTATGCATATACTATAAATCCCATTATCTTCTTAAGTCCCACGTACATACATAAGTATACGTAAGACTGGCGGATGAGAACTTCTGTCAGACCATAGACTGAAAAATAGACAAACCTATTATGTAAATTCAAGAGCAGTTTATTTCCAACGAAGTTAGCCATAGATTACGTATGTCAACAAATTACGGTAGATTAAAAAAAATAAGATAAGAGGGATGGACTGTACAACAGATAGATTCGGAATGTCGTTTTTTCCACGGTCAATAGTATACTATATCGGCAGCGTTAGAACCTTCTAATAGGTTAGTTGACTTGTAGTGTAGCCCACTAACATTATTCCTTGATGCATGTTTCTGAACTTGCCTAGAATTTCTCACTCCATGTTTTGCAAGTTCTATCTACATAGGCATATTGCCTTCATGATTAGTTGGCAATTTTGTCATTTCACGAAGGTGGGAGCATCATTTAATAGTATTAATATCATTTTTATAATTGTATGGTGTGCATGTGGGAATCGTCTTGCATGCAGCATGCTGATGATTGATCACCCCCTGCCCAAACACCCAAGAGGTGGCTCGCAGGGTATTATGCAGATGTCTCTAAATCATGACATATGCACAGGGTGGCCACGAAAATATCATTCGGAAATTTCATTATATTTTTCCAGACTATATTCCACGCAATTTTCCATGCTAATTGATGATTTCAATTCATTATCACTCGCTCGGTGATTCGATCCGATGTTTGGTTTGGTAAAGTGAATGCTCGACCCGGACTAGTCCACTAGCGTGTGAACCATTTGGGGATAGGGTTGGTGTGGTGGCTAGAGTGTTGGCTTCCCACCCGCCGGGCTCGGTTTCAAATCCCGGCAGAGACAGAGAATTTTCAGAGAATGCGCGATCCCTGCTTGAGTGTTGTGTGCAGGACATTTCAAGCGCAACACTCCGTCCGTCGGATGGGACGTTAAGCCGTGGTCCCCTTGGCGCCTTTCGTTAAGAGCAGGCTAATGCCGACGCCAGGTTTCTCTCCACCCTTCCTTCCATACCCTACCCTCATGGCGCAAATGACCTCAGCTGTCGGTCGCCTCCTCCAAATACCATACCGTGTGAACCACTTGCAACTGATTGAGTGCACGCCATCGAAGAGACTGCGACTTTCACTAATTGATCGATTGATTGATCGCTGAATCTTGCGCCCGCAACCCATAGGACTGCGCAAGAATCATACAGCCTAATAGTTAGGAGCGCTAAATGTGCTATATACTCAGCTGTTCAATCAGTAATTCAACTGGAAGTTTGGTTTGGTTAACTGAGGGTTGAGCTCGCCCCGAACCATACTTCAGGAATGTAAACTTCCAATATTTAGGGTAGGGGGCCAGTCCTTTTCCCTAGGCAACCTCACACTCCGAAGATTTCATTTGGGGATGTACAAACGGTGCTTCAGCCGGGATTGGAATCCAGGACCTGGGACCCCTTGAGCCGGCGCTAAATGTTCTACTCACTAGGCTACCACGCTCCCCATCAATTCATTATAATTACTTTTTAAAAAAGCCAAAAACTGTTTCAGTACAGGACAGCTATATTTTTGCATCAAATGCTATGGAGCATCATCTGAGTGGCAGGCTGGTGATGATAAGTTCAAATTACGATATGCATACCTATATGCACGAGAGGAGGAACTTCGCCGTTTTTACTTTAGCAGAAAAATATTTCCAGATATTGGACGTAACTTTTCCTGATCGCCTCTGACTTATGGGACACCGTGAAATTCCATGAATTTCATGTTTTCAGAAAAGTAATCTTCGTAACTCAACAAAAAACGATTAATAGATGGAAAAGTAAGATCCACAGAAGACACCCAACGCAAAGACAAGCCCTGATGCCGATGGACGACTCGGCCATCGAAACGTCGGCAGAGATGGAGAACCTTATCCGGTGGCAATCCCGAATAAACTTCAACAACAGCATACGCCGGGAAAACCTCAGATCTTTTTGGCTGCAGTGGTATTATCCTTCTGACCATGACATTTTGAGGAAATTCTGGTCATTTCGTCTTTCGTCAGACCAACGTCACGGAAGCGACCTCGCCATCGAACGATTTTGAAACGCTAAATAATAATTTTTGTGCATGCGTGTGCACGATGCCAGAGAGGACGACGCTGTCGCCCAAAAACTTAGTTTTTTTCCCGAAGGACGAGGCGCACGCAAACTCACGCTACAGAGCGGCCTTATCTCCGTGGAAAGGAGGAAGGGGAAGAAATAGTCTCCAGCAGAAAACCCACCCGACCACCCACAGAACATGTATGTATATACAGCAAATTCACATTCACACAAGTCGCCACAGGCAAATATACAATCATAATAACAGATAAAAATTGAAACAAAGAGGCAGAAACATAAATACAGGACGATGACACGGTGTGGCGTGGAGATGGAATGAAGGCCGAAAACACATGGAAAATTTTCATCTGAACCGGGAATCGAACCCCGGACCTTCTGCTATATATATAAATGCCATGATTGGAGGCATTCGAGATGTGGGTATGGAGAAGAATGGAGAGGGTGAAATGGACGGAGAGGAAAAGAAATGACGAAGTGCTGGATATGATTGGCGAGGAGAGGCAGCTTTTAGATGAGATACGGAGGAGACAGAAGGTATGGATGGAGTTAGTGCTTAGCGGTGAGGGGATGTTGAAAATGGTGTTAGAGGGTAGAATGTTAGGGAAACGAGGGAGGGGAAGGAAAAGAATAGGATTTTTAGATAGATTGAAAGAGAGTAGGCCTTACAGTGAATTAAAAAAGGTAGGTAGTGCTAGAAGGAAAGGGAGGCTCCCAGCTCACTTCTTGAATACTCCATGAAAACCTATCTTAACCGTTAGAATACTATAATAGAATGAGAGGCCACAAAAAACTTAATTACAAATAAAAGGACACTCACACGTGAGGTTTCGAATTTTCGACCCGTTTAGGTCTTCATCCTTCCATAAGTTTCCATATCTTCCAAAAAAATAGGAAGAGCATTAAAAAAAAAATAAAAACAAGGAGGGGGAGGGGAAATCTTGCCTCACACCCCTCGGGACGAGTTCTTCCCTCCCCTCCAAGTCATCTCCCACTCACAGAGATGACTTGGAGGAGAGGGGGGGGAGGATTTACGACCCGCCCCTCATACCAACGCAACTCGGCGGCGGCGGAGGCGCGGGCGGCGGCTGCTATATCCTCACCAACCACCCGCTCTTATCAGGGGGTGTATGGGGGGTGGAGGGGGGGGGGTTCCTGACTCCCCCCCCACCACCCCCTTTCTCCCGCTCCACCCTCGCGCGACACTACCGACTTCACCCCCCCATCCCACCCACCGCTCCCCGATGGGGGAAGGAACATCCGCCCCGAAGGCAGGCCAGAGTCCCCGATAAGCTCCCCCATGCATGCTTGGTCGCGCCTCACACCACTCCATAGGCACTCCATTGCCACTGCACTCTAGCGAGACAATAGCGTGGACAGACGACTCTCATTTAGGCCGACCTATGGAAAAAACATTTGCGCTGTAATACATATTAGGATCGACGAAAAAAATTGCCTCATAGCATTGGTGAGTCCACAGAAAGAACACTACGACATATTTTAAGGTTAATTTAAAAACCCAGGTTTTTATTCACATTAAAAGGTAGGTAAAATTTGAGTTGCAAGATTTTTCCTGGGCGGAAAAAAAGGCTGACAAGATATCGACTTCACAAAAACGTGGTAAAATGGGCCTCGATGTTATAAAACAAAAATAAAAAAACAGAGTTACTAAATGTTAAAAAAAATAGTAATTTTAAAAATCCAAGTTTTTATTTAAGGTGAAAGGAATAAAGTATTACAATAAAGTAATTAGTTAATGCAGAAACTCACACTTTTGTTCGAATAAAAAAGAAGAAAATAAACCACCTTGCTTTGGTCCAAAGTTCCGCGCTTGCATCTACATCTACATCTACAAATTACCCTGCGAGCCACCTCTATGGTGTTTGGCAGGGGGTGATCAATCACCAGCATGCAGCATGCATTTGGACTCCCACATGCACACCACACCGTCCAAGAAACGTCCCGTATAATAACAAACTATACTACTATATGCTGTTAGAAATAGAATATAGAATAGAAATTCAGAAACATGCAGTAAGTTTTACATAGGTTAGTAGGCTACACTACAAGTCATGCAATCTATTTACGCGTTCTATTGCTGCCGTTATAATCTCTTATTGATCGTGGAAAAAATGACATTCGGAATCTGTCTGTTCTGCAATCTATCTCTCTTATTTTATTTATATGATCTGATCTTCCGTAGTACGTTGGCGTCCGCAAGATATGGTTAACTTCGTCAGAAAAGACACTGCTCTTGAATTTATCTAAAAGGTTTAGTCTATTTTTCAATCTACGGTCCGACAGAGATTCCCATCCGAGTTTATGTAAGAGGTCAGTTACACTAACAAGACTATCGTAACGACCTTTCACATACCTGGCAGCTCTTCTTTGCACGCGTTCTAACTCTGTTATTAAGCCTTTTTCATGAGGGTCCCAAACACTGGCAGCGTATTCCAAATGTGGTCTAACGAGGGAAAAGTAGCTAATTTCTCTCACTTTGTCGTCGCACTTTCCTAATATTCTTTTAACAAAACCCATTTTACGATTAGCTTGACCGGTTATTTCTCGAATATGTTTATTCCACGATAGATCATTATTGAGTCTAACCCCTAGATATTTCACAGATTCAACTGCCTTTAACTGCGCGCCCCGAATGACATAGTTACGCTGTAGGGAGTTATTCTTCTTCCAGAAATTCATTACGACGCATTTTTCCAAATTTAATTCTAACTGCCAAGCATCGCACCAAGCTTGGATAGCAGCAAGGTCATTCGTTAGTTCATCTATATCTTTGCTGGAACGAATTTCTCTGTAAACTACAGCGTCGTCTGCAAATAATCGTAACTTACTCTGCACTACTTCGCCAATGTCGTTTATATAAAGAAGGAATAGGAGTGGGCCAATGACACTACCCTGAGGAACGCCAGAAGTGACTCTAACCTCATTGGAGACTGCACCGTCTAATACTACTCTTTGGACGCGGTCGCTCAAAAATTCTCTAATCCAGGAAATGACATCTTCGTCTAGACCATAAGATTTCAGTTTTAATATTAACTTTCCGTGGGGTACTTTATCAAATGCCTTTTTGAAATCAAGAAAAATCGCGTCTACTGGAATGTTGTCTTCCCCGGAGACTAAAATATCGTGGGCGAAAAGCGCTAACTGAGTTTCGCACGATCTGCTTTTCCTGAATCCATGTTGATTTCCCATTAATAAGTTTTGCGCGTCTAGGTGTTTCATTACCGAGCTGACTACGATGTGTTCAAGGACTTTGCAAGAGATGGACGTTAAAGATATCGGCCTGTAATTAGATGGCTGTTCCTTGTCTCCACTTTTAAATATAGGCGTTACATTAGCGATTTTCCAGTCATTAGGTACTTCGTGTTGCTTGATGGATTTACTGAATATTAACTGCAAGTAGGGGGCAAGTTCTGAGGCTAGTTCTTTATATACGCGAGAAGGGATTTCGTCTGGACCAGGTGATTTATTTGGACTAAGCGATTTCAATATATTTTCTATTCCGAGCGTACTAATGTCAATAGCTGGCATCTTATGAATACAGGGATTGTCATCGGTCTCGGGTGAGTTTTCGGAAGGCTCCGTGAACACGCTCTTAAAGTAGGAATTTAATAAATTGGCTTTATCGTAACTGCTTGTCAACACATCTCCATTGTCGTTTCTCAGCGAACATACGGTAGATCGTTTACCTTGAACTTCCCTAACATATGACCAAAATGCTTTTGGGTTATCCTGTAACTGCTCTACTAGTGTTTTTCTTTTAAAATTCGTGAACGCATTCCTGAACGCTTCCTTCGTGGCGGCTTTAGTCATCCTATATTTTTTAATTATTAGCTCGCGTTCATTAGCGGATAAATCCGTGCTGACTTTTTTCATTTTAGCATGACACGCTCTCTGTCGCCTCAATGATTTTCTCACTTCCGCGTCGTACCATCTCGGTTCGCTGCCTTCTTTTACTATTTTACTAGGGATGTAGCTATTTATTCCCGAAGTTACGAGCGAAAGAAAAGCTTTCCAAGTATTCTCTACATTTAACTTTAATACTGATTCTTGAAACTCGGGGAAAGCATTTTTCATATGACTCTTAAACCCATCAAAATTAGCTCTTTTAAAAATGAAAACTTTACGCTCTTTTTTAAAGTTTACAGCGGTATTTAGAGAAAACTTTGCAGTTACTACCCTATGGTCACTTATTCCTTCAACAGTGCCAACGTTTATTACCTGATGTGGTATATTTGTCGCTAATAAATCAAGAATATTTTCTCCTCTGTTCGGTGCGGATGCTATTTGAAACAATGAATTAGATGTGAAAGTGTGTAATAAAGCCTCGCAGATCACTTTATCCCTCCCACCAGGAATGAAGCTATAAGTCTCCCAATCTATAGAAGGTACGTTGAAATCTCCACCCACAATCAAGTTTCTTTCAGGATACTTGGATGCTACGCTGTTTATTTGATTTTGAAAATCCAACATTGACGTTATATCTGAGTTAGGTGGTCTGTAATACGAACATAATAAAATAGTTTTGAATTTTGGACATTTAATTAAACACCACACAGATTCAACGCTGGTCTCAGTTACGGTTATCGCTTGGCTGACGATTGAATTCTTTACAGCTATAAAAACTCCGCCCCCAACTCGATTAATTCTATCTTTCCGATAAACAGTGAACGATTTTGGGAAGATCTCATTGTCTGAATCATCATCCGTTAGCCAACTTTCTGTTCCAAAAATGACGTTACACTTCGTACTATGAATTAAATGGTGGAATTCGGGAATCTTATTTCTTAAACTACGGCAATTAACCACAGCCACGATTAAAACTTCGGAACTTTCGGAAAACTCGGATTTGCTTTCGTCGAATAGACTATTCACAGGCTCTATACCGCTGATAAATGGAAATGCATGTCTTATTGACACACTATCAAAATGACTTGAGCCTTGACTGCCTTTGAACGTGTTGCTCGACTGACGCTTCTCGTGCTTAAAAGTAATACCTGAAACGCTGATTTTTCTCTCTACTTCTCTATTCTCATTTCTGGAAGAATCTTTGTCTGTGAAAAGTTTTGAACTTACCCCTTTATTTTTCAACCCATTAATATATCTACACTCTGCCCTACTCTCTACTCTAAAAAAGACCTACAGTGCTCAAATATGCTACTCGCTACACGACTAGCCGACTCGGCCGTGTAATGGACTCCCGAACGGTTCAGAGGGATCCGACACGATCGGATTGCCGGCCTAAGGTCCACGAAGGAGGCTCCGATGTCCGTGCAGAAACGACGCAGCCTCTGGTTTATGCCTTCCACTCGGCTCCAAACCAGAGAACCACGATCGATCCTCGGGACAAGACTACAAATCGAAAGCTCAATGCCGACTCCAATGGTCCCACCCACCCGCTTCACTTCGGAATTCAGATCCCGGAGGGAATCTAGAATTTCCTCAGATCCACGGAAGGTGGCATCATTGACGCCGACATGAGCCACGACCCGCAGTCTGGAGCACTTCGTGCCCCGTACCGCCGCACCAACCGCCTGCGTCACCTGAGGAACACCGCCACCAGGGATGCACCATGACGTTACACGGTCGCTTACACCCTCGCGGTCTGCCCTCTCCCGTAACGGGACCATCACACGACGGACATTGCTACTCCCTAACACTATGATCCCCCCCTTCCCACTCTGACGCCCCTTCCTAGGTGCCGGTTTCGGGGTAGGAGTAGGCACGTCAGGCACCTCGGAGTTTCCATCCGACAGCAACTGGTACCTGTTCGAGACGGGGACGGGATTTGCCTCAGCATCCCCCAAACCCCGTCTTAGAGTGACACTACCACCGTCCCTCCGAGACACGACCCTCCAAAACTCAGATTTACGGGGTGACGTGACCCCGTCATCGAGAGATGGACCTCGAGGAAGGCTCTCGATCGACCAGCCGCTATTTGCAATCGGGCGAACCCGTGCAGCCCCTGTGGCACGGCGACCTTTCGAAGAACCACCCCTCGGACCATTCCCCTCAGCGGTATCAGCCACCCTTTCAAACTGGGCCCGAAGTTCCCGCACCATCGTCTCCAACGCGGTAATGCGGTCTCCGAGAGCCTCGCATTCACCGGCGTTTTCAACTCCGGCAACGGGTGACCTATTCGAAGGCATCCTATCACTATCGCAACTTTGGATTTCAGAAAAGCTTACCTGACGGGAGATACGCTTAATAGATATTTGAGAGAGTAAAACAAACCGATAAACTTACTAGCTTGTCTCTTTTTAATAGATATTTACGCTTAATAGATATTTGAGAGAGAGTAAAACAAACCGATAAACTTACTAACTTGTCTCTTTTTAAACGTAAATAAGGGAATGTAGTTACCTGGATATGGATTAAGTCGATTAATGGGTTTAAAACTAGAAAACTATATACTTCCAAAGAAGACTAATTAACGAAATTAAGATATAACTTAACGTGGGACAAATAGATTAACGATAATAATCAACAAGAGAGCAAAGACGAAACTAACTAGCTAAAATATAAATTCCCCGCAATATGATCCCCACGAAAGAGCAAAGCTATAAAAAGGGTGATAGACTAACAAAAATGTATAAATAAGGGTAAATAAGTAATAAAAGTACTAACAAAAATATATAAATACGCGTAAATAGACTTTAAATAAATAAGTATAAATAGACTTTGGATAAATAAGTAAAAAAGAGTATATGAGTCCTTGAGATAAAAGTGTGATCAGTTGCAATGCGTTTGGTGAAAGTATATCCTAACACATGAAAAACGCTAACAAGGCAAAAATATCAAAACCGCACTCGAAAATGCAATGGAAAATAACTGAAGAAGAAAAAGGTCAACCTCCTACCCTCTAAATAGTCACTCGAGTTAACCGAAAGTGGAAGAAACGGATTAGCAAAAGGGATTGATAGCAGGGGGGAGGTGTGCCTAGCTCTTCAAGGACGCAGGTGTTGTTTTGAGAGGGCTAGGAGTGAAGGGGTGAGTCAATGACTAACAACAAGAGGGACGGAAGAAACTACCTGTGTTTCAAGGGGAGATATGTGCTAAAATGACCACTACTGGAGAACGGAACGAGAGTTTTCAAGATCACAATGAGAGTGCTGCGCTACGAAAATTACAATAAAAATCCTAACAGTCAAAATAGACCTCAAAACAACGGTAAAACAAATAATATATGAAGAGCTTTATAACAGAAAAAAATATATTAAAACAATATGTATATATATATATATCGTTAGCCTATAATAAGAATTAAGAGTTAGGATTACACACCTGATGTAAAAGAAAGAGGGCAACTATCACAAAATTACTTAAATAATATTAAGACACTATTCCGATAGAAAAATTAAATCTAAAGCAGCCAAATATATATTCTACTTAACGACCGTAACACCAGATTAGTAAAGGCGCAGCGACACAAATAAAGATAACGTGCAAATAACTATGCAATAAATAATACTAAAGGGAAGAGAAAAATTTGAGATATACGTAAGTTTTCTACTTATCACTACTAGCAGATACTCGATAATCACACGTCGCAGGAACCGGGATCAAACAAAATCAGGATATTCACTCACTCGCACACACCACACACAAAACCCACACCAACTAACAATTAATATTGCACCCCTATATTAAAACTAAGACTAATTTAAATATCCTACGCTAATAAACAAATAAGCTACGACAATATATGTCACTGCACTATTATGCACAAGCAGCAAGACCCAAGCAAGCAGCAGCAAGCGCAGGTAGCAAGAGCAGGTAGTCAGGTGGCCCTGGGGAGCGCGCAAGGGATGCGTCCGTTCCGGTCAGGAGCTGGAGGCAGAATGATGAAAAAGTTCTGTGAACGAGCATCGAACTCGCTACCTTCATACACACAGTCGGATACCGTATCCACAGGGCTGTCCCCTACTTAAAATATAATGCCATGACGTAGACTCGAACCACGGTCTTTCGGGTAAAATCTTTCCATTGAATCGTGCACGCAACCACTACCCCAGCCGACCCAGTAAAGTTGCACTTTCCAGATAAATTACTACATGTTCAAAATCAAACTCATGGTGCGCATTTGCTTTACATTGGACACTGGAGTGTTCCAAACTCGTGATCAAACATTTGAAATTTTAGTTGTAGCTGTATAATGAACATATGCAGAAAACAAATTGGTTATATTGGTTGAAAAAGCATTGGGACCATGTTTGTGGTTTTTAGCATTTTGCCCGTTATCTGTAAAATTTACGCGCAGAACCATGGTTTATTTTTTAATTTTAGTTCGAATAAATATGTGGGTTTCAAAATTAACTCTTTAATCTATTGTAATATTTTCTTCTTTTCGGATTAAATAAAAATGTGGGTTTCTTTAAATTAATTTTCTTTACTTCGCAACAATTATTTTCTCAATTCTATTTTATAAAAGTAAGGCCAACACTATTTTATAAAAGTTAGGCCCAAAACACATTTTTATAAAGTCATTATCTCGTCTGTCTATCAGAAATCTGCATCACATAAGGTATTACAATTGAGTGGGCTGTTGGACCGCTACCACAAGAGAAATCTCAGCACTTCTTTATCCTGCTATGCCTATAATACACCTAAAATTTTTCAGCTAGATTTCCTGGGCGTCAATGGGTACGTGATGGGTTAAAATTCCCCGTAAGCTATTATGCTCGATCGTGTCAGGAATATTGATGCCGTTACATACAAAAAATTAGCAATAAATATCAGTAAGGATTATAGAAAAAATTAGCTTCATGGCTTCACAGAAAAGGTTCTTCCAGGAAAAAACAGGTTCCAATAAAATATAGCGTGGGCAAGACGCTATCCATCTACCATTTTTTCTCACAATAGCAGAAAGCTATTGAAATAGAGCTGAGTTCTTTGCCGATTCGATGCCTTTTCCGGAGTGTACCTTTAAACTCCAAACTATAACCACGTTTTTCTTCATTCCGAGGACTCCTCTTCCACGATTTGCTGCTATGACAAACAAAACGCGGTCTTAGAGCGCATGAAAAAATAATGCGACATTGCGCGTTCCAAATTTTTACGCTAATTTCCCCGTTGACTCAAATTTGACCAATCGGTATGCTAATTTTCGCCCTAATTTCACCAATATCCACTCTTTTTTTTTTTTTCTCTGAACGCCGCCATCGAAGTATAGATTCTGGAATCTCACGATAAGTGCTAAGTAAAGATAATTTACTGCTATTTAATCTGTATATTGACATCCTTATAGCGAGTGTAGTAGCTTGAAAATGAAAAATTAAAATTCTTCCATTGACTTCATTCGGAAGAGATTTGATGCTCTTGCACTCTTCAGAACTCTATATTGCCACTGTGCTTGACTGTCGCTGTCAGCACTCCACAATCTCACCCAGTGGGGTTGCCAGGAATTTTGTTCGGGGGGTCCAAAACCAGGAGGGATTTTTTTAATTGGGTACTAGGTAGAGGGTTTTAAACTAATTTTAACACTTTTAATAATAAAAAAACTTAATTTTCTCAAGTAATTATTTTATACATTCATGATTTTTCAATATTTTGTTATATTTTCTGAAACAAAAAAATTACGTTTTTATTTTGGGGGAAGGGGTGCGGATCCCCGAGACCTCCCCCCTGGCTATGCCACTGATCTCACCCCTTTCTGAGAGCACTCACTCTATTGCCAGCACACTCTTGAGACAACAGCGTGAACTGTCGCCTTCACTGCGACTTATGTTTTAGATTGAAAATTAAGTTCGTAAATGTCTCTGCTAACTTTACCTACACATGATTTTGTACGATACTGCCCTCTAGTTACGTAATGAAACGTCGAAATTGTTCCTCTAATTTTAGCAACAGTTTCGGTGATACTGAACACAAATTCACTGTCCTAGAGCAATAAGAACAACCTTCTAAAAGAAAGGCTACGTCGGGCGAAACTATAAACCTTTCTAATAAGCAACTCTTTTTTAATTTTTATGTTTCACATAACTTCTTCATCTATATGTTTGAACGTCAGGTAATACGCCATATTCAATATTAACATTCCAGACTTGGAATTTACGTTACCACTAAAGTTGAAGTGGAAAGTAAGTAAGAAAAAGAGTAAATGAAAAAAAGGGTGGTCTTTTTAATACTAAACATAATTTATCTCATGTTCCTGTAATGCTAAACAGTATTTTTCCGGCCATACGCTAAAAAACTTCGATATGATGGAGAGAGAAACAATCACTTCGTGAGATTATCGAAGTACTTACGTCGAGCATGTCGCTTTTTCAATTCAAGCAACCATTGTCAGGTGTACAACCATTGATAAGTTAAGATACTGATAGCAATTCTCCGGCATTGAAAGAGTAGGCTTTAGAGAGATATTGCCAAGGTAACGATTCTCTACATTATACAATCGTTTGAAGCTTTGGTAGCGTTCAAATTATTTTTTTAATATAGACGATAGTTTATATATATAGTTCTTAATGACATATATGAATTATGTACATTCAAAATTGCCCGAAAATATGCCATTTTGTTTTTATAAATGATACCTTCATGCTTAAACTTTTGTACACAATGCAATTCTTTGCTCAATTCGATAAATCGTACTACTTATCGCGTTGCAACTTCTTAATAGTTTTCGGATAAGACATATTTGCAACTAAACAATATTCGTGGCTGCAAAGAAATTAACCAATGTTTACTATCAATCAATCGAGTTATCTTTTTTCTTTTTCGCAGAGTAACGACGATACACTCAGGCCACAAAATTAGACCGTCATGCAGTGAGAAAGTGTTTTTAATAATTGACCAAGGAGCGGGAATGTGAAAAACAAAGTGGATATGATACTATCAATGAAATAGTTGGTTATTATATTGGTATAATAATATTATAACTAATATATCTTTCAACTATATAACTAATAGTCTCATGTCCCCTTTGTTTTCTAACCGATATAGCAGTTATAATATCTTAATAATAATAATAATGTAAGTTAAATAAGACGTTGCAATATTTCCACTGAATTTATTTTCATACGTCGCCTTTTATTGTTGCAGTGAAAATGTTGTTGTAGCAACGAAACGCGTTATGCGAAAGTAACTGTGGAAATCTTCTTATTTGACAAATATTAATAACTTCCACCACATCGTAGCACAAATCATAAAGATGAATGAAATTGAACTTTATTTTTCCACATATGTATATTTATTTAATCACATAATAAATATATATATGTGGAAAAACAAAGTTCAATTTCATTCATCATGAGTAAATTCCATAAAGTGACGCCTCAAACCATCAACTCCGTAAAGATATACTTAATAGGGTATGATAGGGCATTTAATGGAAATATAGGATTCAGCCTTAGGTCATTAGTCTCCTGTAAACTCCTCTGGTCATGCGACAAAGCTTCGTAAAATTGATGTGTGGTGTTAGATGCCCACTCTATTGTTCCAAATTCTCACTTTTTTGGCGAAATTTAAAAATTGCAGATTCGCCTACGTGACGGTTTACTTCTATGAGTTTACGCGGGAGGGCCATAGCCTCGATAGACTGCGTGGAAGCAGGTGACGAGTGGTGCCCATTGTGGAGGGGACTGGAGGTGTCGGTGAGACGATCAAGGACTCATGCAAGCACTTGGGAAGCTCGTCGAAAAAGGGAGTCCACTGAGGCCGGTTTCCCAGGTCGATAAATTTTTCGTGGTTATCTTGACTGACTTGACTGACTTGCCCACCTGAAACTTTATGAGATAGCACTGACTACTAATTATCGGAATACAGAATACTAAAGGTAATAATTAACGCTATGCTTTCCGTATTCTTTGCCGGCCTCGGTGGCGGCGGGGTAAAGTCCTCGCCTGCCTAAACGAAGGCCGCGGGTTCCCTCCAGGGTAGGCTGCCTCTAGACAGGGCATGGGTGCTCATAATCACCCAATGAATTTTTTCTATGATTTCCCAGCTGTTAAGGCCTCAAAAGAGCACTTTTCGGTGAATTGAAACTACATAATAGTACATTCATCGGTAAACAATTAAAAAGCGATCATTGCCGGATACTTGATGTCAACGTAAAGCAAGTGTGCCAAATGTCCACATTTTACCGCGAGTCAGTTCACAAAATCTGCAGTAGCTCGTATCATCGGACGGTTCATGAGACAATACAACTTGAATGTCGCATCTTTCTCGGCCAAGCCGTCACACCCGGCACTCGGACGAAATGAAGACAGCAAGGGACCGAGGCAGATGACGCTTATGCGACGAAGACGACGAGTACCTTGACGAGGGTTGTGCAATGCTCATATCGATGGCTAAGTTATAACAAAACGTGCATCAAAATTTGGCCGGTCTGAGACAGGTACAAAGTGTAATGACATTTCAAAAATAAAATTCAAGCGAAAAACAACTATTTGTTTGCAAATATATGCTTCTTTTTCAGTTTTATAAATTTTTGGTGTTTACATCTACATAATACTCTGCGAGCCACCTCTAGGGTGTTTGGCAGGGGGTGAAAAATCACCAACATGCAGCATGCAAGAGGACCGCCACATGCACACCGCACGGTCATAGAAATATTACGCATGCTAGCAAAATATACATGCTTATTCATAAAAAAACTTGCTAATGGTTAGTAATTCCTAGAGCAAATACATGCGAGGCTAGAACTATGGAAAAAAAACATGCAATAAGTCATCCTAGTGAGTGACGTCATAAATCCTACCAGTTGAGACAACGTTGCTATCCTTAATAGTACGAGGGTAGTAGAGTAGTTTCATTCCAGTGTACCTACAATCAAAATTATAAATAGTTTCTTATGCTCTACTGAAAATTTTCTATTTTTGAGATACGTGTTGTTAGAACTTAGCCATCGATATGCTTTTCACAATTCTACAACTTTAGCAGTAAAACGAGCTATTATTCACGCATAAGTTTATTAATGTAATTACATGAACAGCAAAGAGGCATGCTGCAGAATACATTTGGGAGATTTATCCTTTACTTAAATATTTAACGAGGGAGCGGGGTACCAAGAATGACAACGAAGACGAAAATGTACACGAATGTCTACAGTATTCATCGCAAAATCACGGAAAATGCTTACATGATGCGGCGTCGCAATTAAAATTCCCGATATGATGATTTCAACCGCTGCGGAACACAAAAGATCAATTTTCAGTGCACACCTCAGCCTCCATCACAAATTAGAAGAAAAATTATCCAATTATCCACTATTCCTCCCTGAACCACAAGCAATCGTACCGACTTTACCACATTTTAACCACACTTTACGTAAGAAAATCACTCGCAATTCGCAGCACAATCAGCATACGCATCACAAGAGTGTTTATGACTCTTAACTACAAGGTTTTTGCGCGCACAGCGTCCAAGCCGACTGAATTTCCGACATTCGGACGAAGAGAAGTCTAAGGCCGTTTTGCAAGGGGCATGCAATTGCACAGGTTAGCACCGAAAAATGTTGAAAATGCGATATTGCGAGCTTGGAATTACAGCAGGGATTTTTTTTTCGTCTCGAATCCACGCATTCTCGCATGTACTCTAGCAGTTCACACAAGACACAATTTTGATTGCGCCTTCGTATATGCGTCAGATTGCGCAATGAAGTGTCCCATGTAAAACAGCCTTTAGGACGGATACCGTTACGCAGAGAAAGAATGAAACAACTTAAGCAACACAGAAATAATGCAATACGTACATAACTTCCTTTTTCAACAATTTTGATAGTAAAAAGAATAAATCATGCTTGTAGAGAGCAAATATGCATGCACGAGTATATTTGAGCCTAAAACACTGCAGCATGCTCCGCAATGCCTTTCGGAAGATCCTTACCGAATTTTATACGAGGTATTTACGTTGCAAATTGTAATCAAGACGTAAGCGAAGATATGTGAGAATGTAAAAAATCCATTGAGATCTCGGCGAACGTAATTTCATCTTTCATTCTTCAATGGTAAAGTCAAACACTCGCCAGAAAAAAACACTATCCACTCCACCTCCATCACAAATTAGAAGACACGCCACGCAAGAATATCACCAGTAACTCACAACACAGTCAAGCATTCGCATTGATGAATCAATTCAAACTAGACTTTTGCATCTCATCAAACCCAACCGACTTTCCCCGCACTCGGACGAAGTGAAGTCAGGATCGCGACACAAGGAGAAGACGCAGCTCTCCCGCGCGGAGACAGCGCCAGTGAACTTGACTGAGCGTGAGGGATCATGGCGGACGGGCGCACGATAAAACCACGTCCTCGTGGGGGCGAAGATAGCGCAGATAGGGAAAGTGAGATAATTTCACTTCATACTCACACACAGGCAGACAGAGTTTGTGTGTGATAGAGAGAGGGACGTAATATTTACAAACATTCAGGGGGAGATAGGGGGACAGAGGGGGTCTTAGGATAATGGTGGAGAGTAGAATGGGACGATATGGAGCGAGAGAAATCACGTTGAGGTAGGAGGAGGAGGAGGAGAAGGCACGTACGGATATATTCTAATCTTTATACGTACGACGAGGACGCCCTCCCCCGCCGCATCTGAATTGTGCCTCCCAGTTCATTGAGCGGGAGAGCACACTTTTAGGATTAGATAAGAAGGGCGCGAAGAGCGGCGGAGAACTATGCCATTTTATCTCGTTTATATTCTCCCGCGCTCTCGACTGAACGGTCGCCCGATTAGCGACGGGCGAAGTCGTTCGATACATCGATCGTATTCTTGCGATCTCGAGAAAGTCGAACGACGATTTTCTATCACTGAATCCACGAATATTACAGTAGAAGATCCTCAAGTCGGCCTCATGACGTGTTGCCATCCACCGCGCATTTCAATGGGTTTACAAAAGTCGCCACTCGCGTCGATGACGGACAAATTGATCCGAGTTTCACAGGGAAATATGGTATAATTGGGGGTGTCAACCGAAATTTACATTCATGATGATGTTATTTATTAAATTCATAACTTTTCATAGCAAACATCACAAGCTGCAACAAATTGGAAAAAAGTGGATCGCATTGCATTCATCATCGCGTTGCGGACATTTTTGAAAGCCGATTAAAATGTGACTGAAGGGACGACATAAATCAGACATCTGTGGGATAGAATTGGGTCTCCTTTATGCAGTCCCCTTGACTGTACTTTAGGGTACAACTACATAATCCATGGGAGCCACCTCTAGGGTATTTGGCGGGGGGTGATCAATCACCAGCATGCAGCATGCAATTGGACTCCCACATACACACCAGACAGTTCAAAAAAACGTCACGCATACTAACAAATTATACTACCATATGATCTTCGAAATAATAATAAAATTAAGAAACATGTATTATGTTTTACATAGGTTAGCGGGCTACGCTACAAGTCATCTGATCTATTTATGAGTTCTATCGCTGCCGTCATAATCTCTTATTGATAGCATTAAAAAAGACATTCTGAATCTGTCTGTTCTACAGCTTATCTCTCTTATTTTATTTATATGATCTGGTCTTCCGTAGTATGTTGGCCTCTTTTAAGATATGGCTAACTTCGTTACACTGCTCTTGAATTTATCTAAAACGTTTAGTCTATTTTTCAATCTACGGTCTGACAGCTTTTCGTGCTTTCCCGGCGAATATAGTGGGTAAACTCTTCTCGGGATTCCCAGCGGGTTTAATTATCCATATTAGCCAACGTTTCAAGTGTCGACTCGGGGCTAATATGGATAATTTAACTCGGTGGGAATCCCGAGAAGAGTTTGCCCACACCTTAAGTGTGTTTGGTGTCAGAATACACCAACACGCAGCATGCAACGGACGCCAACGTACTACGGAAGATCAGATCATATAAATAAAATAAGAGAGATAGATTGCAGAACAGACAGATTCCGAATGTCATTTTTTCCACGATCAATAAGAGATTATAACGGCAGCAATAGAGCGCGTAAATAGATTGCATGACTTGTAGTGTAGCCTACTAACCTATGTAAAACTTACTGCATGTTTCTGAATTTCTATTCTATATTCTATTTCTAACAGCATATAGTAGTATAGTTTGTTATTATACGGGACGTTTCTTGGACGGTGTGGTGTGCATGTGGGAGTCCAAATGCATGCTGCATGCTGGTGATTGATCACCCCCTGCCAAACACCCTAGAGGTGGCTCGCAGGGTAATTTGTAGATGTAGATGTAGATACATAAATCCCTGCGAGGCACCTCAAGGGTGTTTGTCAGAGGGAACTGACGGAACAGATGGAACTACACTTTGCTGTACGCTCATGTAAAGATTCCTCATCATAGCTCGCTTTACATACTGGAAACGCTGCAAGTTTATACCGAATCTATCGCGGCGCAGCACAAAATTTTGAGGAAACGGAATAGTGTTTTTATCAGGACCCGCGACGCGGTACCTTTCCACTGAGTAAGCAACAAACCCTGTATGAAAGGCCCACCACTGCTAAGAAGTTGAGTATATGGACGGACAATGGAGGCCCTGGGGTAACCCTTGCGCGATGTAGGACATTTGGTCCGCCATAAAGGTATGAGCTGTCACTACCTCCCCCCCCTCAACCCTTTCCTCGACAAACAATATGAGATGACTCATAGCCTCGCGGCAGTGAACGTGCGGCGAACAGCGGCTCATGCCTCGGTCCCATGACCAGCTGCGCACGCCGAGGCCCAGACAGACCGAAGGAGCAACTCTCACAGCGGAGAGTTGACTTTCAAGAGGAAGCAGCAGTAGTGCATGGGTTATTTCTAAGACTATCAGGGATAGTAACATATGTTACTATTCCTATTAAATTAAAGGCAGTTGAATCCGTGAAATATCTAGGAGTTAGACTTGATGGGTTTTTACGACAAAAAGTGCATCGTTTCCGGTATGTTATACAGTTGGGATGGGATTCTTTACAGGAACTTTTATCTAGGGGTTAGACTCAATAATGATCTATCGTGGAATAAACATATTCGAGAAATAACCGGTCAAGCTAATCGTAAAATGGGTTTTGTTAAAAGAATATTAGGAAAGTGCGACGACAAAGTGAGAGAAATTAGCTACTTTTCCCTCGTTAGACCACATTTGGAATACGCTGCCAGTGTTTGGGACCCTCATGAAAAAGGCTTAATAACAGAGTTAGAACGCGTGCAAAGAAGAGCTGCCAGGTATGTGAAAGGTCGTTACGATAGTCTTGTTAGTGTAACTGACCTCTTACATAAACTCGGATGGGAATCTCTGTCGGACCGTAGATTGAAAAATAGACTAAACCTTTTAGATAAATTCAAGAGCAGTGTCTTTTCTGACGAAGTTAACCATATCTTGCGGACGCCAACGTACTACGGAAGATCAGATCATATAAATAAAATAAGAGAGATAGATTGCAGAACAGACATATTCCGAATGTCATTTTTTCCACGATCAATAAGAGATTATAACGGCAGCAATAGAGCGCGTAAATGGAATGCATGACTTGTAGCGTAGCCTACTAACCTATGTAAAACTTACTGCATGTTTCTGAATTTCTATTCTATATTCTATTTCTAACAGCATATAGTAGTATAGTTTGTTATTATACGGGACGTTTCTTGGAAGGTGTGGTGTGCATGTGGGAGTCCAAATGCATGCTGCATGCTGGTGATTGATCACCCCCTGCCAAACACCCTAGAGGTGGCTCGCAGGGTAATTTGTAGATGTAGATGTAGATGAACGTAGATCGAAGTATAGGCTTAACTTACTCAGGAAATTCGAAGAAGATATTTTCTCAGACGACGTGAATCACATCCTTCGTTTACCATCGTACTATAGTAGACGTGATCATGAGAATTAAATAAAAGAAATAGACTGCAAAACTGAGAGATTTAAAATGTCATTCTTCCCTCGTACTATTAAGGATAGCAACGTTGTCTCAATTGATAGGATTAATGGCGTCACTCGCTATGGCCATTCAATGCATGTTTTTTTCACAGTTCTAACCTTGCATGCATTTGCTGTAGGAATTACTAACCATTAGCATGTTTTTTTAATGTTTAAGCATGTATATTTTGATAGTATGCGCGTAATATTTCTATGACCGTGCGGTGTGCATGTGGCGATCCTCTTGCATGCTGCATGTTGGTGATTTCTCGACGTAGCACAATTGAAATCTACATATAATGGTGAGTAGTATTAGCTACTTATTCGGTATTTTAGATTAATAGTAATCTGATAAATCAACCAGTATTCAATCTACATCTATCTACATAATACCCTGCGAGCCACCTCTAAGGTGTTTGGGAGGGGGTGATGCAGCCAGCATGCACCATGCAATTGGATTCCCACATGCACACCACACCGTCCAAAAACGTTACGGTGGATCAGATATTACAAATAAAGTACGAGAGATAGACTGGGGAACAGATAGATTCAGAATGTGGTTTTTCCACGATCAATAAAGACTATAACGGCATCGTTAGAACTCACATGTTGATAAGATGACATGCAGTGTAGCCTATTAACCTTAATACATTCCTTAATGCATTTTTGTAAATTTTCTTATTATGTCTAACAGTATTTTTTGTGTTCTAGCTTCATGGGAATATTGTCTTAATGCCTAGTTTTTCCTTTGCGTGGGTGTGTAAGTATAATTCGTTAGAAATTATGAACAATATGGCTTAACGAGCAATATGAATTCGTTAGAAATTAGAAACAATATGGCTACCTGTTTAAATTTAATAAACATAAAACATATTGATTTATATTTTTCTATTCCACCATTTTTACTTGTGTTCCTTGGTACAATAGGTAGTGTTCCGAGGTACATGAACATAATGTACCAAGGAGCAATTGCAAACACTTTTAGAAGTTTTAATTAGATCCAATTATAGTTAAGCTACAAGATTAAGACTTAAAACTTATGTGAAGTAATCCTGATGGATTTAATTGCTACTATCATACTGAATCTGCAGTAAATATATTTTGCTTTACACAAAAAACTTGAAAAAGAGTTTCGTGGTACAACATCCTCCCCTACCTGGCAGCTCTTCATTGCACACGTTCTAACTCTGTATTTAAGCCTATTTCATGAGGGTCCAAAATCCTAGCAGTGTATTCTAAATGAGGTCTAACGTGGGAGAAGTAGCTAATTTCTCTCACTTTGTCGTCGCACTTTCCTAATGTTCTTTTAACAAAACCCAATTTACAATTACCTCGACCAGTTATTTCCCGAATAGGTTTCGGGTCTGTCGGACCGTAGATTGAAAAATAGACTAACCTTTTAGATAAATTCAAGAGCAGTGTCTTTTCTGACGAAGTTAACCATATCTTACGGACGCCAACAAACTACGGAAGATCATGTGCACGTGGGAGTTCAAATGCATGATGCATGCTGGTGATTGATCACCCCCCGCCAAACACCCTAGAGGTGCCTCGCAGGGTATTATGTTGATGTAGATGTTCCAAGATAGATCGTAATTGAGTTTAACTACTAGATATTTCACGGATTCTACAGTCTCTAATTGGGTACCCCGAATGATATAGGAATATTATTTTCCTCCGGAGGATGATATAGGAGATATTATTTTCCTCCGATTAGAGGCAAGGAACCCATCCAAAGGAATTTCACGCACATCGAACCATTTGCTCCGAAAATATCCTTTCACGGGCGTTAAAACGGGTGAGATCATTGTACGCCAAGGAGTAAAAAAAAAAGAATATTTTTTTCCCTTCTTGCACTACATTGGATCCATTCATAAGGCTGGCGGGGCTGGCCTGGACGGGAAAACGTGAATATATCGAACTCGTCATGGTTACGATCTTCCGGGACGTGGGCTAGTTGCTGCTCGCCCGTAATTAAGGGAGCAAAGGAGACCGACACGCGAGAGGTGGCAGGCAGCACTTGATTTTCTCGTCGGGGATGAAAAAAAATGGTCCCTCTTCACGCCAATTACGCCAGTTCACTCCCCTCCGACCAAGGGAAATGGTCAAAAAGGGGAAAAAAACAAAACTGAGAGGCTGAAGAAGTAAAAAAGAACAGAAAAACTAGGGGAAGTGGGATAAAAAAAGACGGTCGAGAATAAATCTATGATAAATTATATATAAAAGGACATTAAATAGGTATAATTCCTAGATTTTTCCAGAAACAGTCGACCTTCATCAAATGTCCAATTTTTGTCGGATTTTTCTCATATTTCACTTAGCAAACAATACCAGATATCGACGAAAAATCTGTGGCCATAATTGAATTAATGTACTAATCATAATAAGGAAATGGTATATAATATAATCCGAAGATTCAAGCGTGATGGAGGGGAATTAATCCGTGATGAAATAAATACTCGCAAATTTCCACGATTTAATTTTTTTACGACCTACGATCTCGTAAAAACGAAACCTAGGATGTAATAAATTTTATAATAATGTAAAGTTGCTAGTATTTATTTCAAGAATGGAACACAGTTTACATCAGCTTCCAGACGATTGAATCAACAAGCGGCTCAGTGACATGAACGAAAATAAGTGTGAATGTGCATTTCATGTAGCGTGGGAGGAAAATAAATTATGTCGACCTGAGAAAATGAATTTTCGGGTATACCCTTTAGAACAAAGAGGAAATGGTTTTCTCAATACAAACACCATGCCCCGACCCAACCGAATATCAAACTCAATCTACATATGCATCTACATAATACCCTGCGAGCCACCTCTAGGGTGTTTGGCAGGGGGTGAACAATGACTAACATGCAGCATGCACACTTTATGTGGACGGATTAAATAGAGAACATTATACCTAATTTGAGTCAATCACACTATTTGCTTGAAATGCTTCAATATCGGATGGATTGTTGTCGGTTAAAAAATAAGGTTGCAAAGCTCACGAAAAAATGAACACGGCAATGCATGTTCGAAGTTTTCACGTTAATATTCCCGGTAAATCAAAATCGTTAAATCCTCACACAATTTTGCTCTAATTTCACCAGGTACTGAACTAAGATAAATAAAATAAGAGGGATAAATTGTAGAACAGACAGGTACAGAATGTCATTTTTTCCACGATCAATAAGAGATTATAACGGCAGCGATGGAACTCATAGATAGATTGCATGACTTGTAGTGTAGCCAACTAACTTATGTAAAACTAATTGCATGTTTCTCAATTTTATTATTATCTCTAACAGCATATAGTAGTTAATTTGTTAGTACACGTGACGTTTTTTGGACGGTGTGGTGTGCATGTAAGAGTCCAATGCATGCTGCATGCTGGTGATTGATCACCCCCTGCCAAACACCCTAGAGGTGGCTCGCAGGGTATTATGTAGATGTAGATGAACTATTTTTTTCAACGCTGCCGATCAGTTATGGAGTTATGGGTGCCGGAACCTCAACGTAAGACCTTCGTAAGGATCATCGCATAAGTTTCCCTATAAACCGGATTTTACGCCATTTCAATCCCATCCGACAACGGCAAACATCCAAAGAGTATGGGAAAAATTAAAAGTGAAGGCCTGGAAAAAGATCGAGGAAGAAGAAAATAAGAGAGAGGAAAACGAATTAAAAAAGGAAAATGAGGAAGTGAGGAATAAAACCGACCACCCATTGGGGCCAATCCCCGCCCACCAGTGCCGCCAACCCTTCCGCGCCTAACCGATCATCATCTCCCGACCATCGGATGACCCGTGACCGATACACGGGTCGACGCCATCTCTAAAGGAGGACACCACGCTCTATCCCAGCGGAAGATGCGGAACAGAGCAACAGTCACGCCCCCCAACCACGATATGTTAATGGGGAGCAAACATCTATATAACCATGGAAGTAGCCCTCGCTTGTGATATGAGAGAATCACAACGCCGTCATAAAGGCGGGGTTAGCTACCACTAGTGTGCCGAATTTACTGCGCCGAGAGAAATGGAAGATTTTTCTCTAAAAAGAAGAACCCAGAGAACGACATATACTCAGGATGCTAGCCTGAGTGCGTGAAGCTAAATCGGGGGAGCTCAAATGTCAGTTGTAGGTGGCTGATAGTGTATTGCTATATAATTCAAAAGTCCCGACGTATCGCCCGCTCACCTTTTTTCATTCAGGGAGACTGAGAATATGTAATGCAGCAGTTCGCTCCAATGGTGAGCGAGAGCTCTGATCTCTCACTCTCGCGGAATCCGCCCTATGTCTCTTAATGGGGGAGGGGCGGTCAGGTTTAAGATTTATTATTTTTAAAGTTCCTATTCTAAAGGTTAAGGTAGGTTTCCATGGAGTACTTAAGAAGCATTCTGGCGGCCTCTCCTTCCTTCATATACTTTCTTCTTCAATGCACAATAAGGCCTACTCCCTCTCATACTATCTAAAAAAATCCTATTCTCTTCCCTCCTCACCCTCGTTTACCCAACATTCTACCCTGTAAAACTGTTTTCAACATCCCCTCCCCGCTAAGTACTCGCTCCATCCATACCTTCCGTCTCCCCCGTATCTCATTTAGGAGCCACCCCTCCTCACCCACCATGTCCAGCATTCCCTCGTTCCTCTCCGTCCATTTCACCTTCTCTTTTCTTCTCCACACCCACATCTCGAACGCCTCCAGTCTCATCTCGTCTTCCTTCCTAAGTGTCCCAGTTTCCGTACCTTAAAGCTTCTAATTTTAAAATTTCAAATTATTCAAGTGAAATGTCAACGAGAGGCAATTTCATCACGTCGCAAACTATTGATCGCATAAAAATAATTTCAGGGATTTACTAGTTAGTAAATCTTCTATGGCAGTCTGATATTTATCTCTAGACAGCAAACTATAGGAACTAGTACATAGTAGCAAATTATAGGTAGTATAGCAAACTAAAGCAAATGGAAATACAAACAGTGGGTCGTCTTGTACACCTTCATCATATCCCAAAGTATTATTCTCTGCCTCTTTCATGCTGTCACGCGGATGTTTCGCTACCGAAAGAGACTCGTAAAGTGGATTCGCCTCAGCTGGTGTGACTAGTTATAGTTCTCATGTTCCGAGAAGCTAACACTCATTCCTAGATCCGTTTCAAGTCGTTTTCACGTCATGTCTTTAGGCTTTACGATCGTGGAAGCATGAATTGGAAATTCAATAGCTAATAAAATGTTTTACGGGAGTAGGCGAGGCCGCTTGTTGCCTTGGCTTGGGCGCACGTTTCTTGACTCTGTATCGTCCCCGAACCTAAGTTGAGGACCGTATTTTAAAGTGGATTCTTGCCCTTGCTGTTGGGAATCGATTGAACGCTCACAAATATTTTCATTCTCGTGAAATGTATTTTACTATGTCGCACTACTAATATTTCGCACTATACAGATATTTTACCCAAGTCTTTACCCAAAGTTTACATCCATCTAAAATCTCAAAACATCAATTCAATGAACATATATCAAGTGATGACTTTGTGTGGCTAGAAGAGCCAAAATTTAAGATACTACCTCTATCTAGGGAAGGAGAGGAGCCGCTGGTAATGGCACGGGTGGATAACGAGACGATTTGGTGGTATGGATCTTACGGACCGCGCTTCGACTCCCACTGACGGCAGCATTGTGTCTGCACCGTCAGTGAGTAGCCATAGAGCAACCAATAGTCGATAACTGACCAATGAGAGACTGGTGAACCACTTTGATTGAATGACCACTGACGAGTTACATATCATTAGTCCCATAGCGTCTCCACCGTGCCGTTTAATAGGAAAGATGAAAAGATTTTGCTTTTGACAAAAAGGAATGGGAAAAGGAAGGTTAACCGTTCGTGGAAGGGAAAGGTACAGTTTCCGAAGCGTAGTTGGACAACACATTTATGCACAGTTTGGACATGGGAATCTTCCATACATCAAAAGTGAAATTTTGAATTCCCAGAGCGCTGATTGAGAGGATCATCCACAGGTGTTAATTTGGTAGAACATATTTATTATTTTCCTAAATTCAGTAAATCAAGCATTTTAATCATTATCGTATCCAATTACATTTAATAAATGTAAATGCCACTTTGCATGTTAGTACTCCTTTGTGATAACAATGACAGCGATGTCATCATGTGCAGGTGCAAAATCAAAATTAATTATACGTAATCTAACTGATTTCATTATCAAATAATAATTTGTATTTGAAATTAATTACAGAGCAACTGTGATAGAGACCCATTAAATATTTTCATCGCTGTCAATATCAACCGTATAGTTAACATCATAGTACAAGGTACATTCATAAGTTGAAAGGTTTGAGTTCCCAGTGATCAAGCACGTGGCACAGAGAAGTATCGACACATTCATATGGATGGTCAATTTATCGTCCTTTACGATCGGGCAGCTGTAAACCAATCGTGGAGGAAACGTAAAGAGCGATTCCTGGCTGTCGGATGTTTTGGGGAGTTATTGATAGAGGCCGGAGGAAGCTGAAAGAAAGCCGGATAGGACCTCTTTAAGATCTCCAGAATGGCTCGCAACAAGGGCGCTCTTTCTCTCTCGAAGGTGCCCCTGCGGAAGTCCCTTACTATTTTAGGGGTGGCTCTGAGCGGACGATCGAGAAACGCAAACGTTCGCGCCTACGACCACTTCTGTTGCATCTACGTAAATCCCTTTTTTAGGGTAAACATTAAGATTAAATTTTTAGCGTGAATTTCATGAAGAATTCTTTATGACAGATGTTCAAGATATTTTGAGAATCCTAATTATTATGATAGAAACAATCATATTCAGAGCCGATAGATTTAAGATGTCGTTTCTTTCCTCGTACCTTAAGGGATGATAATACTTACGATAGTTCAGCTCTAGGATAGCCTGATTAGGACAAGGTAGAGAGGTGAATGTGAAGTTGATAACTTATCATATTTCTAAATACTAACTATCTACATGAATTTTTGGCAAGTTATAGCTCATAATCGAAACACTTACTATGTACTATAATTTTTCGTTTTTCTACTACAACTAGTAGTTTTATTTGCATGGTTGGATATTCGTGTCGCTATTTGTGACAGCTTAGAGAGCACATCTACATACTACCCCGCCGCCAGCCGCCTAAAAAGAATGTGGCAGGGGGTGTTAGGACACCAGCCGTTTACACCTACAAAGGAAATAAGAAATTACGATTAGCATTTATTAAAGTCCTTAATGGTTCGGGGGAAAAACGAATTCCCATATCTATCCGTTCGGCTAAATATAGTAGACCGCTTGCATACTGATCGGAGGGTCCCAGATTCAACTCTAGGGTGAATCCTTCGGACACGTAAAGGAAAATCCTAGAAATGCTCGGAGGTCCACGGAAATAAATATACTTGCCCCTGTATCCTGAATCAGAAAAATTTCCTCGCTTATGGCTAAGTCTGGAGAAATCTTATCCAAACCAACCTTAGGGCTAAATCACATCTACATTTACGTAATACCCTGCGAGCCACCTCTAGGGTGTTTGGCAGGGAGTGATCAATCACCAACATGCAGCGAGCAGCAGGACCGCCTCCTTACATGCACACCGCAAGATCATAGAAATATTACGCATAATAGCAAAACATACATGCGTAGCCAAATTTTGTCTGCCGTTTCTTATTCCTATAGTAAATCCATAAAAGGTTAAAACAATGAAAAAAAATATTTATAGAATGAATCGTCCTAGCGAGCAACACCAGTAATTTTGTTAACCGAGACACCGAGTACTTAAAAAGAATGACATTTTAAGTGTCTCTGTTTTGCATTCGGTCTATTTTCTTTATTATCTTCTCGTGATCACGTCTATCGTAGTACGACGGTAAACGAAGCATATTTTTCTCGTCGTCTGAGTCACTGTAGGAAACCCTTTGCTGAATTTTTGTTATTCATTATTAGCCAATCTTTGGACATAAAGTCGACAAAAATGTGGCCGAGGGATAGAGGGAGGAGGAGGAAAAATATGAAGCGAGTGGAAAGGACCGGTCCCATTCAGATCGTTCCGCTTCGCGCGTTGCTGCTATTTTTTTCTCTCTTGGGCTGACCATTTGAAGCGGAGGAGGGCCCAGAGAAGGCGTTATAAAAATTTATGGATCCCTAAACCGATCTCCATCCAGCATCCCGTCGCCCGCGTTTAATTTTCGGGAACGAAGCGGATGGGGGAGTTTTGGGGGATGCGAAAGAGAAAAAGAGGGAATCCTCACTGATTCCGTACAAATCGGAAAAAAATGAGCATAAAATACGAGACTTCCATGTTTTCTCGCGAATATTTACCATAGCGTGTTAAAACTGAGAACTGGTAATTACTAACTGTGGGTAATTTTTGCCTTGTCACGAATGAATTCGCACGTATATTTTGTTATTATGCGTAATTATTTATGACCGTACGGTGTGCATGTGGCGGTCCTCTTACGTGCTGCATGCTGGAGATAGATCGCCCCCTGCCAAACTAACTGCACGTGGCTCGCAGGGTAACATGTAGATGTAGATACATTTAATATTTAACATAGCATAGCATATTTAACAACTCATTACGCCTATTATTGTAATTAGGATTCCCCGAACGACATCGCTAGGCGTGTTAAGATAAATGCCGTTAACAAATAAAAAGGAAAAAACGAAATTCCTTTTCTATCCTTTCGGCGAATTATCACTCTCGAATTTATCCATTCGGTAGGACCTTGAAAAATAGTGGCGTTTCAATGAAATATTCTCCTAATCGCTCTAAAAGACAACTATTTTCAATTTCTGAAGCAATCTAAACCTAGTGCGCAGCCTCAGAGTCTCTAGCGTAATATCAGAGCAAAATAGTTTCTCAGTAGATAAAATTAATCGCAGACCTCACTAGGACGAATGATTGCATGCTTTTCTCTTTATGTTTGCATTTTTACTGTATGTTCAACGTTTTTTTCATATTATAATTTTTGATCAACTTAAATCAACCGTTTTTTTTAAACTGTTAGCCTTAGAAAATTTTAGCTTAATATATAAGTGTATTGGTTTAATAATCTTCGGTTGCATAGAACGACACAGGCTTGGGATTAGATCACAACACATGAATTTATGTGTATTCGAGATGAGTTGTTACTCGCTAGTGCGACTCATTTCATGTATGCCTTTTTCCACTAACCTTTATGGATTCTTACTTGAACATCTTACTAACCTTTCATGTGTTCACCATAGGAATTACTAACCATTAGCAGGTTTTTCCTTTGCTTGAATTTTCACGTATTTTTTTGTTATTGTACGTAATTATGTTATCACTGTGTGGCGTGCAAGCGGAGGACCGTTTATATGCTAACCTTGCATGTATTTGCTCTAGGAATTACAAACCATTAGCAAGTTTTTTTATGAATAAGCATGTATATTTTTCTATTATGCGTATTATTTCTATGACCGTGCGGTGTGCATGTGGCGGTCCTTTTGCGTGTTGCATGTTGGTGATTTGTCACCCCCTGCCAAACGCCCTAGAGGTGGCTAGCAGAGTATTATGTAGATGTAAACACCAAAAATTCATAAATCTGAAAAAGAAGCATATATTTGCAAACATAGAGTTGTTTTTCGCTTGAAATTTATTTTTTAAATGTCATTAGATTATTATATAGGTATTATGGAGGCATTATATAGATGCATGCTTCATACTGTTGATTAATCACCCCCTGCCAAACATCCAAGATACGACTCGTGAGGAATTTAATAGATGCAGACAGCAATTGTTTTATAACTGATGAAACTAGTCGCGGCACTCGCTGCAAGGCTGATGGCATGATTTTTTCCCATTGGTATTTATTTTGCTTTACATTCGAACTGCATGTTTCTCATCCTGTGATTCATGAGTATTTTTATTACTATTAATTTTTATGTCGATGTGGATGCGGTGGAAGCGGAAGAACATCAGCCCACCTCGCTCACAGGGAACGTGGCACTACAAATATTGAGGTTGCGAGAGCGTCAGAGGTTAACGACATCGCCGTGGCGGTATTGAGAAGCAATGAGTCACTTATTTAGCGATGAGGACCCCATTGTCGTCCAAAACGTCTAGGGTCTTGCCCCAAAGAATGCATTCCCGGTTAGTGACCAAGAGGACAAACAGGAGACGGGGACGCTGGTAATGACCGGCTACACCCTTTACCCGGTCGGCAAATAATGTTAAAGCGCCACGCCAGAGCGAAATCAACAACAACTGTGAGTCATCCTTATTAAACCCTGCGAGCCTCCTCTATGGCGACCGTGTGTTGTTGCCCAGCGTCCGGCAAAAGAGCGCGTTTCCGATAACGCTAGGATGAGTGCTGCATGCCTATTGCGGAATCATCCCGTGCCACACACCCTGGTGGTGGCTTGCACGGTACCTCGTGGATGTAGAAACAGGGTGTTTAGCAGGAGGTACCCGATCACCAATATGCAAGAGGATTCCCACATGCATACCACACAGTCATATTAAATAATATACGTAGCAACAATAAGTGCACGTTCATACAAAGACAATACTTGCCAGCGGTTGGTAATTCCAATAGCATATCCTTGGAAGGTTACATCTACATAATACCCTGCGAGCCACCTCAAGGGTGTTTGGCAGGGGGTGATCAATCGCCAGCATGCAGCATGAAATTGGACTCCCACATGCACACCACACGGTCCAAAAAGCGTCACGTATACTAACAAATTATACTACCCTATGCTGTTATAAATAATAATAAAATTAAGAAACATGTATTAACTTTTACATAGGTGAGTTGGCTACACTACAAGTCATGCAATCTATATATGAGTTCTATCGCTGCCGTTATAATCTCTTATTGATCGTGGAAAAAAATGACATTTTGAATCTGCCTATCTCTCTTATTTCATTTATATGATCTGATCTTCCGTAGTATGTTGGCGTCCGTAAGATATGGTTAACTTAGTTCGAAAAGACACTGCTCTTGAATTTATCTAAAAGGTTTAGTCTACTTTTCAACCTACGGTCCGACAGAGATTCCCATCCGAGTTAATCTAAGAGGTCAGTTATACCAACAAGACTATCGTAACGACCTTTCACAATGAACAATGGAAAAACAAAAAACATCCAATGAGCTCTCCTAGCAAGTGACTCAATTAATTTTATTAATTGACACATCATTACTATAGTTAGTAGTACCTACGAGGAAAGAATGATATTTAAATCTCTCTGTTTTTCAGTCTTTTTCCTATATTTTTTTCTCATAATCAAGTTTACCTTAGAAAGGCGGTAAACGAAAGATTTTTTCACGTCACCTCAGAAAAATCTTCCACGAATTTAACGAGTAAATTTAGCCTTTGCTCTATGCTAGGGTATTATGTAGATGTAGATTCTCCTGTAAATATTTCCATTCTAACTCAACGTGGTATATTGGAAACGCTGCACTTTTTATCGTGGCAACAATGGTTAAGACTAGCTACACCCTATTCTCGGAAGGCAAATAATTATTAAGCGTCACGCGAGAACAACAACTATGAGTCATAACCGTTACCGAAATGCGTAGCTACGCCCATATGCTCGCATGACTTAGCCAGAGAAATAACAAATTATGGAACATAAGGATCGCAATTCGTCCTTCCACTCTCGTAATGACCCAATACCGCCACCATCTCCATCACCTTCGTAATCCGCGATTCGTCATTAAGGACACGTTCGAGAGTTAACAACCATTGACTAAGGAGAACATTTGCATGCATATTACACGATACAAGAATGCAATGTGATATACAACACTTTCCTGGTTAAACCCGCGGTAGTAAATATTAACGTGAGATTTAAAAAATGAAATTCAATCTTATTGGACGCAGAATTTGACTATGAAAATGTAACCCAATTTATTTCTCAGCTATCCAAATCTTCAATAATTTAAAGCATTCATGCTAAAAATTCAGATACTTTATTGAAAATTGGCACATCAAATTTGAGCGCGACAGAGCTAAGCACTGCAGATTTGATTTTTAGGAGAAAAAAATTAGATTTAATATTTTGCGTAAATTTCATGTAGAATACACCTATTTGCCTGATGTTCAAGATATTTGATAAATAATGGAGCCTAATTATTACGACAGAAACGATAACAAGAATAATATAAGGGAAATGGGCTGCAAAACCGATATATTTCAGATGTCATTTTTTGCGTGCAATAAGTGACCACAATAATTACGATAATTAGGCTCTAGGCTAGATTGACTCGAACTAGGTAAAATAGCCTCACATGTGCGGTCAATGACTTATTATTTTTTTACATACTAACTATCTGAAATTTTTGACATGCTTAGATCATGTATGAATCACTTCTTACGCTTTTCGCTACGCTTTACAACTTTTCGTGTTTCTATTAATAACTAGAAGTTTATTTTCATCGTAGCATGCTCGGTGTCCCTAAAACTCTCCCAGTTTCTGGCCTGACCGCGTGTCACTCGGTCAGATAAACTCGGATGGGAATCTCTGTCGGACCGTAGATTGAAAAATAGACTAAACCTTTTAGATAAATTCAAGAGCAGTGTCTTTTCTGACGAAGTTAACCATATCTTACGGACGCCAACATACTACGGAAGATCAGATCATATAAATAAAATAAGAGAGATAGATTGCAGAACAGACAGATTCCGAATGTCACTTTTTCCACGATCAATAAGAGATTATAACGGCAGCAATAGAACTCGTAAACAGATTGCATGACTTGTAGTGTAGCCTACTAACCTATGTAAAACTTACTGCATGTTTCTGAACTTCTATTCTATATTCTATTTCTAACAGCATATAGTAGTATAGTTTGTTATTATACGGGACGTTTCTTGGACGGTGTGGTGTGCATGTGGGAGTCCAAATGCATGCTGCATGCTGGTGATTGATCACCCCCTGCCAAGCACCCTAGAGGTGGCTCGCAGGGTACTATGTAGATGTCACTTGTCCTGTATTTTGCTTGGCTTGTACCCGGCAATCGAGCGTGTTTCTGCCTGAGACTACATCTACATACATCTATATCATACCCTACGAGCCACCTTTAGGGTGTTTGGCAGGAGGTGATCAATCACCAGCATGCAGCATACAATTGGACTCCCACATGCACGCCACGCAGTCCAAAAAACGTCACGACATGCCACACACCTCGGTGGTGGCTAGCACAGTATCTCGAAGATGTAGATGTAATGCTCATTATCAGTCAAAAACCTGGGAGTTGATACCGGGTATTAGGCAGGTGAAATGAAATGTACTTGAATAATACTAAACCACATTTATGCATTTGTATAAAATACGAAGTCGCGATTGAAAAGAGAAAATAACGAAAAATATAGCTCGCATAAGACGACGAAAGAGAAGGGAGAAGAAAAAGCCTTGGATATGAATGAATTCTTTCAGCGAGAGAATCCAGATGTAACACCACCAAGTGGCAAAAAAATATTCGAAATTAGATGGTTTTCTAGAGGGTGCTTTGACAAAAAATAATATTCCAAAAACACATTCAAAAAGGAGGAGGTCCTCAGAGCTTTCTATTAAATGAGTGTAATTCCATTGCCATTAAAAAGGCAATAAACCAAGCATTAATATTTTATTATTAAATGGAGACTAATAACAAAAAAGTCATTCATATGTAGACTTGAGAGCATCATTGGAGTTCGGGAATAAAATTGCAGTTATGGGTTATTAGTAACGCCAACGGACATCCGTCACAGAGGCAACCACTGTATCAATTTGCCTACACCGCTAAGAGACCGAGCCATTAATAATAAGTATTAATAATTTTGAGCTGCGTACGAATTTAGGGCAATACTGAAAAACGGGTTATGTGAGCTTGAATGTTCACGAAAATAATCTCATTGACTCAATGGACGAGGTTGACCACATTCGAGAGAAGAAAACTGATGAGGACAAAAAAGAAACAACAGTAGTAAATCTTTCCTCCAACATTTCATACTTCCATCACTGACATCTACATCTACATCTACAAATTACCCTGCGAGCCACCTCTAGGGTGTTTGGCAGGGGGTGATCAATCACCAGCATGCAGCATGCATTTGGACTCCCACATGCACACCACACCGTCCAAGAAACGTCCCGTATAATAACAAACTATACTACTATATGCTGTTAGAAATAGAATATAGAATAGAAATTCAGAAACATGCAGTAAGTTTTACATAGGTTAGTAGGCTACGCTACAAGTCATGCATTCTATTTACGCGTTCTATTGCTGCCGTTATAATCTCTTATTGATCGTGGAAAAAATGACATTCGTAATCTGTCTGTTCTGCAATCTATCTCTCTTATTTTATTTATATGATCTGATCTTCCGTAGTACGTTGGCGTCCGCAAGATATGGTTAACTTCGTCAGAAAAGACACTGCTCTTGAATTTATCTAAAAGGTTTAGTCTATTTTTCAATCTACGGTCCGACAGAGATTCCCATCCGAGTTTATGTAAGAGGTCAGTTACACTAACAACCGTACGCTTAAAATAACGAAAAACATATCGTAAAAGCAAGGAATTCAGATAACCGGTCAGTACCTTGGAATTTAATTAGAGAAGAAGCAGCGATACCGGAAATATTTTTAGGCAATAAGATTTACAAACTGTTGCTTCATGATTCCGGTAATTTTAACCATGGTCTCCGTTATTCTACCGAAGAAGGTTTCAATCAGGATCACTGTGATAGTTTTAACTGCAAGTTTTTCTCCCAGTATGCATGGATGACAAGAAATAATCGGAGAATAGGAGCGAGAAAAATAAAATATATAGCACACATATGGGAACCATGTACCAGTTAATATATCTCAATGGAAATGTATTGATGAGGCCAAATCCTTTCCGATTCAAAGACCTCTGCCCCATGAATACAGTACTTAACCAAAAACCCTGAGATTAATCCCACATCGACAGTTGATTATTCGAGCATATTTTGGCGCATATTAAAATTTCTGTATTTGCAATTATTTTGCGCTCAATAAATCGATACGTTGATTCGAGGACCATTAAGCCATACTTTTTAGAGTGATCCATAAGTGCTCCTACGAATGATACCTTTATTCTTTCTTCTCTCGTCAGCTCTTTTAAAACTGAGAACTTTCCGTTCTTGTTTAAAATTTTAGATATTTAAAGAAAACTTTTACGAACCTAAGGTCACTGATTCCCTCGATTGTGCCCGTAGGCGGATCTAGGGGGGAGGCACGGGGGCAGGTGCCCCTCCCAGACTCTTAATAAATATGCAAGATTTAAATGTGTTCCCGTTATAATTGCGTTCGTTTTGTATTACGGGGTGTCCTTGTGCCCCCCCCCCCCCAAACAAAATCTTGGATACGGCCTTGCTTGCCCCCCCCCCCCCGAAAGAAATCCTGGATCCGCCCCTGATTGTGCCCACGTTTACTACCAGGTGTAGTACATTTGTCGCTAATAAATCAATAAAATTTTCTTCTCTTGTAGGTGCGGAGGCTGTTTGAAGAAATGCATTTGATGAAAAAGCGTGCAGTAACGTCTTGCAAATCACTTTATCTCTCCCACCGGGCATGAAGCTATAGGTTTCCCATTCGATAGAAGGTACGTTGAAATCTCTACCAATTGGACCATTGCTCATGATAGTAGATGTCAGGAGATAGGAATTTAAGCGATGCAGCTACGACCGGTTGATATCCTCAATACTGACAATGAGCGAAACCGCGAAAGGCAATAATAAGTAATATTTTTCCCAGAATAACACAGGGACCGTGGTTCGATTCCCGGTCCAAGAAAAATTTTTCTCCTCGCAATCCATGTAAATTTCACCACCGTTCACGAGGCAGGCTCGAAACATTATACCTATATAGATATTTTGCCCAACAGAGCCAACGGGACTAACGTCACTGCGGAAGAATACTTTTGAGAGTCCATGCCGCCAGGGCCAATAGGAAAGAAAATAAAATAAAACCGATAGAAATGGTATGAGTGTTACGAGTTAGTCAATTGAAAATAAGCCTTCAATGAAGAGAAGAAGGCTCACACAATAATTATCGTTTTAAAATAGCTATAAATAGAAGCAAAAAAGTTCCCAGTTTGAAAAAGCGTCTCAATTCAAGAATGACGAGCTTTGCGTGAATTAGGGACAAGAAAAAATACACGTGGGAGCCGATTCATTTAATCAACACCTACAATGAATGATGGCGAAATTCTGAAGTAATGGAAAATGATTTTCACTGACCAACACTGCAAAGAGTACATCAATAAATTAAAAAAGTGGTAGATAATTTATAATATTATAAATGATAAGGTAGTAATTCGTTTGTATCATATTAGTATTTGTACTTAACACCTCATAACCCCACATCATATTACAGCAATATGTTCGATAACTTTTTGACGTGTCTTTAAGAGGATGGTGCACTTCAACTCAAACGATTTTTTCCGCGGCGCGGTACTCGTTTATAACTTTACTTTTGAGGCTTCGATTGCTTGAGAAATTAAGAGCATGCATGAATTGCATGTTTTTTTCAACCTTGGATGGGTTAACCATAAGAATAACAAACCATTGGCAATTTTTGCCTTTGCATAGGTATGCACGTATTTCTTGCTATATTGCGTATTATGTTAATGATAGCGTGTTGAGCATGCGGGTATCCTCTTCTGATGTGTTGCATGCCGGTTATTGGTCACCACCTGCCAAACACACTAGAGTGCATTATGCAATTGAAGATGTAGACAGTTCTTCTGTGCTCAGGAGAGACAAGAGACCAAAATTACCGATAGAGCAATGGAAAAAAATACGTATCAGCGAAGGGCGCCAATAATTTTATTAATCGCGACACATTTTCTATCCTTAAAAATACGAGGAAAGAATGACATTTTAAATCCCTCTGTTTTGCAGCCTATTTCCTGTATTTTTCTCATGATCACGCTTACCATAGTACGATGGTAAATGAAGGACGTTTCACGTCGTCAGAGAAAAAATATTCTTCGAATACACGAAGTAAATGTATCCTATAATTCAATCTACGCTCCTGTAAAGATTCCTATCCCAACGCGCCTTGCATATTGGAAACGCAGTACCGTTAACTTTTGGATTTGAATCCGGTAGCTAACACGCCGATCACCGGCTAATTTTATTCAGCGCAATATGCAGTCACTCGGGAACTTGCGCATATTGTTACGTTGGCACTGACCATCGTGTTGGCAACTGGAGTGTGAGGTGTGGGGCTTGGGGGTGGGGGAAGACCTCGAAAGGGGAGGGTGGGGAGGTTTCTTGAGGGAAAGGAAGAGAGGGAGAGAGGATAAATGGGATGGGCAGTAGCAAGAAGAAGGAGCTGTGACCCCACGCCCTCTGCTGGGGGATTATGGGAGAAAAATAAAATACGATCGAAGGGCGAAAGATGACGAGGGGTGAGCGGAGGTGGTGGGGGAGGTCTTTAGAGGAGTCGGGAAGGATTTCTCAAAGCTTTACGACCGACGACAGCAAGGGAGGAATGAGCTGAGGAGAGCAGAGGCAATGCCACTAAGGGAGGGACTTTATCACATAACTCTTAGCTGTGCCCCTTACGTACGAACAATTTTGGATTACGAAAACTGTCTTGTGCTGACAATGAGTGAGCGGAATGGTAACTACTGGGTTATTTTAGCTCACAAAACATACCCTTTCACAGTTGACAGAAAGACCATTCTAAAACAGGTAAGGCAAGCATGGAGTTTTTTCAACCCTAAGTCTAATTCAGGGGCGCAGCTAAGAATTAAGGTTAGGGGGGGGGGTTTTAAGTGCAACTAATACTTTGGGGTGTGGGGGTATTGCATACCCGCCTGGGTAAGTGGGAGTTGCGGGGGCCCTCCTCCAGAAAATTTTAAGACTAATGGTTCAAAATGACTAGTTTTACCGCTTTATGAGAGATATTTGATTAATCCTAACACTATTCTATTAGTAATACTAATCCATTAAGTAAAATGGATTAAACTTAAAAATTTCTCTAAGCTTTGGAGGGGGTTTTATCCCCCAAAACCCTCCCCTCGCTGCGCCACTGGTCTAATTAATCGTATTATCATGCTGTTTTGATATCAATCTGCATTATAATTACTTGAAATTTTTATATATTTTATTGGTCAACCAAATTTTATAATCCTTTGTTCTGTTTTAGGTGGCGAGTAATATATTTTTTAAATGCCGGCCTCGGTGGCGGCGGGGTTTATTCCACGCCTGCCAAAGGGAAGGTCGCGGCTTCGAGTCACGATTGAGTAGGTGGACCCTATCCAAGACGCGGGTGCTTGTGATTGTCCTTAGTTATTTTACATTAGATTTCCGCGCTATGAAGGCAAGAGAAGATAAAAGAAATGAATGAAAAATAATTCATTGATTTCATGTAATAAAAATTACTTTAATGAGAAATAAAGTTATACATATACATCTATAAGACTCGGCTTAAACTGTAGGAATGAGTCCGCAATATCGTAGATAGAAATGAAGATATACATTTACATCGACGAGACTAGGCTTAAATTGTAAGAATGACTTCTCAATGCCATATTGCAACATAAAAGGAATATAAGTACATATCTATCTGAAAATTACGTCGTGTTGAGTCACGGGAATAAAATAATCGAAAGAAAGCTTCCGTGAGAAGAAATGGGAAAAAATCAGATGCCGCATATGCACAAAAATATTCCTGGCAGAGAAATAAAATGTCTGGTGAAAACCATGAAAAAATCGTGAATTTTAAGCTTCTGCAAAAGAAAAAGTAGAAATATTTTGTGAAAAAGAAGTACCACATGCGAGACACGATCCTCGAATCTTCCCATAGACGTAAAACGCCCTAGCCCCGAAACTGTGACATTAAAGATTCAAATTAAGTTCTGAAGGGAAATAAAGCCGAATGCATTGACACCAACCGATCCTTGCGCCTCTAGTGAAAAAAGATGAATGCACGGGGACCGGGTTCACATAAGGACTGCTACTGCTACCTAGTGGAACCTCTTATTGTAATGTAAACTCTATGGCTAGGACTTAGAAATAGATTAGTTGACTTGTAGTGCAGCTTACTAACTCGTGAATCCTTTATGCATGTTTCTGAATTTTCCTAGTATTTTTAACAATATTTTTTGCATGTTCTAGCTCCAGAGGCTGATTACCTTCATAAGTAGGGTATAGATTAATCCAATAGCTTGTGTCACATAAAACATTAATGTTGAGTAGCGCATGTTCGTGGCTGTAAATTTTAATCCTCTGGTGTTTTCTGGTGATGATTCACCCCCTGCCAAACACCTTTGCCGGTGGCTTGTAGGGTAATATGTAGGTGAATATGCACAGGAGCAAAATTAAAAGTAATTTTAACCGTAATTGTAATCCTAATGATTATTTTTTTCAAACAGGTATCTATGATTGTAATAAACTACGAATTTGACTGTACAATTGTCATGGAGTCCGATTACATTTCTTTCAAAACTTTTCCTATCACTGGCCATAAGTCACGAGGGGGTGAAACTCCCTTCTATACGCAACCGAGGGGGTGCTCGTCAGCAATCTTCTTGAAAGACTTTAAACAGTCCCTTCGAAGACGAGGAGCCGCGACCGATTTATTGCATTTCAGCCCGGGCCGCGGTGATCATCGATGATGAAGGCTCGGTGGACTCTTAACAAAAAAATTTAAAAAAGCCCACGGCATCCGGTCGTGAAGATGAGAAAAAAAAGTGAGCGCGCATACGGATATATTTATGTGCGGGACCATTATTGTCGGTATATTTTTTTACTCGCCCCCTCCTCCAAGCCAGAATTACAATATTTAATAAAGAGTCTCTCTCATCGTAGGACGCATCGCCAACTCCGGATTCATAAACAACTGTTGAGTGGATTTCGCGGTGCTGCTTTTTAATTACAACGAGATAAGGGAACTTTTGGTCGTAATTTTCCTCAAAAACAAAATTCACGATACTTACAAAAAAAAACACATGGGTGATATTGATATCATCTTCGCAATCAATTAAAAACTATACTGCCATGGCATATCTCATTTAACGAAAAGTAGCCAAATAACTAGCTAAATAGTCGGTTGTTACCACCTTATCGCTTTGTTGTTTTTTTGTTACTGTCTGATTTATACCACTACGTATTTTTTCCTTCAAATATGAAAATTTTACTCAGTAATATGCACAATTACTCTTACTTCAACTCTAAAAAATATTAACCATGAAGAAATATTTTACTCTCCTGATGTGTTTTTCTTGTAATAACTATCAAACACGCAGGCCTAAGCGAAGCGGCTATCAATTAAAAAACGTGTCTACGTAGATGGACATGTCATGCTTCCCATGAAATTGCAGAATTTCAAAAATTTTGGAGCAATATAGGCAAACTTGTTTTCACGCTTGTGTGCCTCAAATGAGAATTATTATATTAAGCGATAAAGGAAGCTATTCCGCAACGTTTGGTTGTCTTGTAATCTCTAGGTTGTCCCACGACCAGTCTTTATTTCCGCCGTTTCGATAGTGCGACTGGTTCCTTCACTTAGACAGTCCTCTTCCGTGCCTACCATTCTTCACTTAGTTCAGTTACTCATTATCAAAACGGATAAAATAGATTTCGTATAAAACAGAGGGATTGGTATTCTTTGTCTCAATAAGCATTTAATCTTTACAGAAGCGAAGAGCAAAGTGAGAGCAAAGTATAGACTATAATTACTTAGTAAAATCGAGGAAGATTTTTTCTGGCATTGTCAAACGTATCCTTCATTTACCTCCGAACCATGGTAGGCGGGAGAAAATAAAGGAAATTGAGTGAAAAACAGAGAGATTTAAAATGCGATTCTTTTCTCGTATTATCAGGGATAGCAACGGTCTCTCTTTAATAAAAGTAATGTCGTCACTCGCTATGGCGTCTCACTGCATGTTTTCATTGTTCTTACCTCGAATGTATTTAATTTAGGAATTACTAACCGTTGGCAAGCAAGAATTTGCACGTATATTTTTTATCATGCGTAATATTTTTATGAGCGCGTGGTGTGTGTGGTGGGATTGTCTTAGGGTCTGTTTACACGATACATTAACGCGTACGAGTTTATGTCTGTTTGCGTGAATGATTTTTGTGACCGGAACGGAACATGAACGAATGCGCGAACCAAATTAGAACAGGTTCTATTTTCCGTTCATGCATTCGCACAAGTTGGTTGGCTACACGGTGCATTTTCGTTTTCATTCTCGCGTTCATACATTAAGACATGAACTCGCACGGGTTGATGTACCGTGTAAACAGTTCTCAAGTGCTGCATGGTGGTGATTGGTCAACCCCTACCAAACACCCTAAAGGTGGCTCTGGATATTACGTAGATGTAGATGTAAGCGGTATGCCACATTTATCAGAAGCAGTCCATAAATATGGATAGGTTAGGTCCGTCATAGATAGCCCAAACTTTTTAAAATATTCATATATTTTTAAAGTTACAGTATAATCGGTCCAGTCGTTTGCTGTTCTATAGTATAATAGATAACTTAATTAATGTATGATAAGAAATAAATAACATTTAAATGTGAATTACATTTTTAAATCGATATTTTTACACTGAAAGGTATTTAATAAACATGAATCAAATTTTTCTCAGTGCTAAAGAATAGTTTTACAACACTGTATAATTACTAAGAATGCTCAGTATTGAATAAATATTGTACCTATTAGTATCTATTACGCAAATAATTAAAGCGTAGACTTTCCAGGTGATAATATTTTATGATTCAAGCACATAAGTTCAGATTTTTAGTGTCCGCAAAAAAATTGATTTTATAAAAATCCGTGCTCAAATGCGCATTCAAATACATTAAAAAGCTATTAACATTCTACTCTGGTTCCAATAGGTCCCCATGCCGCACTTTTCAGCATTCCTCTCCCCTAGTGGTGGGGGGTAGGGTCTCGCTCTAGGGTCGCCGAAAAACCCCCTCCCTGCGGTTCCATGTCGCCGCTCTCAGCAGGCAGCTCAAGTCCGTGTGCAAGGGAATGTCTTGTCCAAGAGCAGACACAATGATGACCTTCCAAGAACATTCGTTCGACCCCCATGAGATCACTGCGGCACACATGCTACAAACCGAGACATTCCTTCTATCTGGCGAGACCTGCCACTTCTTCCCGTGTATTATGCAGTTTTGAGTGGCGAGAGACTACCATCCTTACTCCTCTCACTTTTAGCGTCAATTCCTCTGCCTGACACAATAATTATCATAGTTTTCAACAAATTCAAATCATAATTTTTGACGGCCTCGGTGGCGGCGGGGTAAATTCCTCGCCTGCCAAACAAGGTATCGCGGGTTCGAGTCCCACCAGGGTAGGTTTCCGCTATCCAGGGCATGGTTGTTCGTGAACGTGTATTTGTTAAAAATTGTTGAAAATCCCCGATGTAAAGGCCAACAAGAGCTGTTTTCGGTGGTATATGAACAAATTTAAAAAAGTAAATAAAATATATTTCATTGTTATGCAAAACGTCTAGCGACTTCTTTTGACACTAGGCTCTGAAAAAACTGTGCTTGAAAATCTCACATATCACGTTGGCTGATTTTTTAAAAAATACTTGGCTTACGATCACAAGAATTAATCTCTATTGTCTCAGGCTCAACATAGAGGAAGTTCGTTTTGAGCAAATGAAAAGAAAAACTTTGTACTTTTCCGCAAACTGGTTGAAATTTCATTTCCTCATCACAAGAATTACTTAACCATGTGTGCAGAACACTTAAACTGAAATGACTATAAATCTGTTAATTATAATATTTGCTTCTTCAATATTTGGATGATAATTCTGAGCACATTGTGTTCAATATATATTCATTCACAAAATGACAGGTAATTCGAATGCAATCGTCAGTAATTTATAGTTATGCCACCAGTAATAATGATAATTATAGTCACTGCATGATAGTGATTGATAACCCCTGCCGAAAACTGTAAGGGGTCGCTCGCAGGGTATTATGTAGATGTAAGCGAATTTGCTAATTGAACTTCAAGGTTTTACCACATAGTCAACTGAGAATTACCCAATTTTCTATCACATATGACATCAGTATATTGAGCAATGAAGCACGGTAGTGCTATAGCCATGTTTAAATAGAGTTCCTTAAAAATGGAGCTCCAAACTCTTTCGGATATGGATATACCCACAAGATTTCGTTATTAACTTTCAGTTTCACGCCCCGCAGTCCAAGATTTATCCTAAAAGCGTACTGGATTCGAACTATGCATTAGCCATAAGGCCAGACGGCGCGCTACAGCGGTTTTGATGCCCGCTTCTTTCCTTAGAATTAGCTGCATGGTCACTCGCTGTTTAACCCGTTAACCGTTGCTCGTGAAGCCTCTGACCTGTCACTCGCACCCCAGTGACCAGGGGATAGCTCGCAAAAACAATAAGCGTTTGTATGTTCTGATGTATGGAGAACTGTGGCATCTTTGGCTTTGGCCACTGTTCCACGGATGGTGCCGATTTGACGTGGAGCTGTGACGCGCCGTCTCGACGCGAGACGTACGCTGCATTGTGCGGCTGCAGCCGAAAGCCTTGCCAACCCGGCGCGGCGCCCACGTGCACCCAGAATGGCAGGGTGCGCTGCTTCCACGAATATAGGTGCGACCAGAGGCGTGGGAAACTAAACCACATGGGGATCGCGTTGATGCACAGTATACAGTGTACATCGACATACTAGCCCGCAAGCTCCCTCAACAGGCGTGTGGCGCTTAGCGAAGAATAATGAAATGCGCAAGCTATTAAATTCACATTCCAATCCACCGAATTTGTGCTTTTAATGCGTCTTTTGTAATTTGCGGAAGCAAATTAATGGAATGTTTATCTCATCAAGTATGTAGATCCAAAAAAAGCCGAAAATTCGGACAGAGACTTTTCAATTACCTAGTCCAAAAGAAAGAGACGATGTCTACATCCACATCTACAGAGTACGCCACAAGCCGCCTCAATAGGAGTGTGTCGGGGATGTTAGGACACCAGTCGTAAAGAAATGAAAAGGATATGATCTAGCGAGATTACGCCTAGCATTTATTTTAATCCTTAATTTGATAGCGAGATTATATTTATAGGGAGTTTTAAGTTTTACAAAATAAATGTTCTAAATTTCGAAAAAGTTTTAATTTTAAGTGAGAAGCATATAAATTAGGAGATCATAAATTCTAATTTAGCCTTTAAAATAATGATTTAGGAATGACCTCTTACACATCATAACGAGTAAAGCTGGCGTTGGTTTTAGCTTATGTCTCCTCAAGTGACGGGAAATAAACAAATACCTACTATGTGAAGGAACCTAATTTAAATCATTACTTGATTTGATAAACTTAAGAGAATTTCTCATCGGTAATGCGTTCTTCAAGACTGATATGGTTGATTTGAGATAGTTTAATGCCCAATGAATGTCTAAGAGAGAGGGATCTTGTTGGTGCATCTCTTTCATATCTTCTTTGTTTAGCCAACTGTGTCATGCCTCTCTAACTCATTTTAAGTGCCACTTAAAACATATTTATAGTATTCTTTGACAGTTTCATTGCATCAAGACCATGAAAACGGGGGTAAAATTGAAATTTTTATAGCTAGTCGATCGGTCGTAGGCTTATCTAGCCGTCGTGCAACGAAAAAGTTGTCGGAGCAGAGGCTATCTATGGGCGAGGACACATCATGGTCCACCTCTGTCAGTCTCGTATTTAAAGCCACCCTGTCAAAGGGGAAGGGTCCGACACAGTGGTAACCCCTAAGGGTTCTTGCCTCTCCCCCCCTTTCGCCCCCTCATGGGAAAACGGAGCAGGGAGTTGTTGTTTGGTTTCATCCCTCTCTACAACTAAATAATACCCTATGATAATATATTTAGCGTGCTGGGCTGGAGATGACCAATGAAAAGGGTGCATCAAACAAAATTTTCCTCATAAGCTAGCTACGTGGTCACAAATAAAATATGCTGGTGTTAAAAAAAAACACGCCCACACTCCTGCAGGTGGTTGTCTGCTCCCACCAAGCGTACATCGCAACTCGATTCAATAACACCAAATCACATTCTTAAGGCCGTTTTACACGGTACACGTAATTGCGCAATCTGACGTACGTGCGAAGGCGCAATCAAAATTGCGTCGTGTAAAGCGGTGAATTGCTAGAACACATGCGAGAATGCGTGGATGCGAGACGGTAAAATAGCCCCTGTTCTAATTTCGTTCATGCATTCGCGCAATTCCACGCCATTTTAGAATTTAATGCAGCTCTAACCTGCGCAATTCCGTGCCCCGAGTAAAACGGCCTTTAGAAAGGTAAAACTGCCAAACATAAGTAACTATGCATTGTACATCCACTATGAGTTAGAATCAAGCAAAAGATTTACCACGAAGAAATGAAGGTTAAACAAAGTGCTAAAAATGATAGGATGAAGAAAATGTACTGTGAAAATACAGTAGAACAAAATAATGCCAATGAAAAAAAACATGCAATCAACCTTCCTAACGAGTGCTGCGTTTAATTTTATGAATGAAAAAACTGTTGCTATGCTTGATAAGAAGAGAAAAGACTTCTTAAATCTCTTAGTTCTGCTGCCTACGACCTTTATCTTCTTCTCGTGTCCCCGACTACCATATTATTATTATCATTTAAGTATTTTACCGATTAAGGTAGATTTACATGGAGTTTTAAAAGGAATGAAAAAGATTTATTATTAATTTAATAAGATAGATAATTATTAAAGAATTATTTAAAGAGTATTCTGGCAGTCTCCCCTGCCTTCATGGACTTCCCTCTTCAATTCACAATAAGGTCTGCTCACTTTCGTTCTATCTGAAAATTCTATTATCTTCCTTCCACTCCCTCTTTTACCCAACATTCTCCCCTCTAACACCGTTTTCAACATCCCACAACGGTAACGGAAGGATATCTTTCACATAGTGTGAGAAACTTTCCGGATTTGCATAGCAAATTTAGCCTTTAATTTTTTCTACTCTCCTTCAATGATTCCAAGCCAAACTCGCATAAAATATATTGCAAACGCTTCTTTCTTTATCGTTACAACCTATCACAAATCTGGTCGGTCTGCGCTGTACTAAAGATCTAAGATCTACTCAGACACGAACCACCAAACTATCATCCAAATGTAGGGATAAACTGCGTAGTAAGATATTTAAGCAATTTGGGGAGCAGAAAAAATGAAACCTGAGACGATATACAAAGAATAATTCATTACTCAGCGAAACATCATTAAAATAAACTCATTGACGTAAAATGTCTAAATTAAAGGCCAATGAATATTTATAAGTACATACAGGACACTTTTTATAAACGTAATTGTTTCCATATTCGATTAATTTCAGATATCAATTCTACCTAACGAGGGTCCCATTTACTCTCCTATTCCTAAGGTGTGGATGTAAACAGTGAGGAACTGAAAATATTCATCACAGCCAATAAATCTCATCCGTCCATTCCCTAAAGCATTCATGCGCTACCGTTAAGGGTGTGGGAAGAATTTTTTTCGTTCGCAAAGATTTATTGGTCATCTCCCAACTTGCTTCCTTTACGCTCCCAACAAGGGTGGAAATCGGTCGAAACAAATACAGCAAAAAAATAAGCATCATTCTTTCGGGAGCGGAAGAGTTCATTTGAGGTCGATAACAACTCTCATTGATAAAAAACGGTGTGAGAAATATTTTTGTCCAACTATTCTCGACTTTTTTTCGTGGTGTCCCGCCTTCTTCTTTCATGGCGGCTTTAGCGACCCTTTAAAAATATGAAGGGATATTTATCTCAATAAGCTCCGGGAAGAAAAGGACCTATTTTTTGCCATATTTTTTTGAGTGTGTGGCAATCTTTGTCAACATCGCCCCATTAATTTTCCTATTATGGCTATTTGTTTTTGTCGCAGGTTCTGTTAGAGTTTGCTACTGAAATAGGAAGGAGATGGCTGAGGATTGACTGTTTTAAAGTCGTTCACGGACCCTTCCTCTCATTTAAGGATTACATCCGTCCCTGGGGAGAATGTGTGGATTGGTAGCACATTGAATAGTTGTGGGAAAGAGATTCAGAGAATTACACTTTGACCTCAAAGTAATTTTTATGCAATGGAACAAGAAGAAAACAAAAAATGGTGACAGATGAATGAGACTTAATCGGTCATACTCAGATGAGAGAGAAAAGTTTGGTGTTGCAATAGATTGTAATATAAATCTCAGATATAAATATATAAATCAAATAATGGGATAAATTACGAAATTAGACTCATTTTCTATAAACAATTGTGGTGTAGAAATAATGGATCCTGAGATGACATTCAAAAGATAATTCATTACTCATCAAAATATCATTAAAATTAACTCATTGATGTACTATATCTTTATATATATAAAAGAAAGTCGAAAATCGTGTTAGTTAGAATACTTATAACTCGAGAACGGCTGCACCGATTTCAATGAGATTTGTTTCTTTGCGTTCGTCTCAGGCGGGGTTAACATATAGGCCATTAAAAAAAGGATAATTTCACCAAAACAAATCATCTCTTTCCTATGGACATGCTTTTAGGAGTTATAGTAACACAACAATTGATAAGTCGGTCAAAACTACGAATTAAATAATTTGTTTTGTTTTTACCACTTTAATAACTGAATTTAGTAACAATATAACATTTTAATTACTAAATATATTCAAAATATTAATTAAATTGAAATTACATTTTTAAAATTTAATTCGAGCTGATTATAAGCCTAGCCGTGGCCCAGCTCGAGTTGACACTTCACTACCGTGTTTGTAAACAAATCTCCAAGCAATTGTTGACAAACGGTAATGTCCGTGTACCTGTCGTGGAATCGAGTAGTTTTAACTCATTTCCTTGAAATGATTGCAAATTAGTTTCAGTGAGCTCATCAACAAAGAGTTCCAGAATATGATTGATCACCAAAAGAATCAAAGATGGTTGATTTAGCGAGCAAGAACGAAGATGTGGATGACTAAAACGAGGTAAATTCAAATAGTTCGTACTCTGCATGGATTCGAATCTTTTAAATGTGTAACAAACGAAGACGAAATCACCAAATATCTATCTAAATATTTTAAGTCCTTGGACGTACCTGGCTTACCAAGGCACGATTTACATAAAAATGTAGTTTCTGTGCTCATGATCTTTCGAAGCCTAAACCAACCATAACTATCCAACGGAACGTGTTTGATCATTAAAAAAATTGGTGATGAATGTGATTCACGCAACTTTACTCAAAGGAAAATTCAAAGGTTAGGAAGTCCTCATTCCGTAGATTCCATGATCTCAACTCATATGCCCTTTTGACCTTAAACGTATTCAATTTACAATTCGTGCTGCATTCGTGATAACGATTAAAAAATCGCATGGTCATTCTTTCAGTTTTTGTGTTGTTTGTGCTCATGTGCTAATGAAAACCCATGATTTTCTCATGGTCAATTTAGCGTGCTATGTTCACGAGTTGATAAACCATCCTCTGTATTTCTTCCTTCGCTTCAAGTGCGTAGCTAGGATAGGGGGTTTTGGGCGCAGCTAATACCACGGGTCTGTAGGGTATAGAAAACTCGCTAAGGTAAGCGGGAAGTGTGGGGGCACTTCCCCCAGACATTTTTTAAGATAAATGGTTCAAAATAGTGGGTTTTGTGGCTGTGTGAATAGTTAAATATGTTTTGTTTGTTAGTCATCCGTCCCCCTAATATTAATAACAAAATCTTTCATAAAAAAATTCTCTAAGCTCTTGGGGGGGGGGGGTTTATCCCCCAAAACCTCCCCTCGCTGCGTCACTGCTTTGCTTCGCTATATTTATTTAGCTTCATCCGCTTCATCTTGCGGCTGATAACAAAACAAAAACTGTTGTTTCTCAGAAGGTGCTTGACGCAAGACATTAAACCCGAAAGTGTAGGGCTCACCGTGGTGCGTTTACGCATGCAGTACGTTTACGCAGTGCATTTTTCCAAACAGAGATACTAAAACTGGCGCGCCTTAAGTCATTTAATGCGAATGCTGCTTCATAGGGGCTTTTCTTGCACGATTTTGAGCATCAGTCAAGCGTCGGTCTGGGGTCGTGTCAATCTGCCCCCTGAATGGGCCAAGTGTATGCAACAGTCTTGGACCAAAAACATTTTTTACAGCTAATAACGCGAATAGCCAACAACTGAATGCGTATAATTTTTATTTCATGAACTGTTTTATTAAACCACAATGCCCAAAATTTCTTAAGCTAAAACGTTCCTAAGCTAAGAAAATTTGTTGAAAAAAATCCGCGTAAACGTGCTCCGATTCACCCTATGTAGATTCAATATAGAAAATGTCTTTCTGACAAGCAATTTTGGTACTCCTTTACGTAGTTTTATTGAATTTGTATCCTTATTTTACTATAATAAATTAACATGATTAAAAACGATACAGCCGCTCTTGATTTATAAATGGTGTGAGTAAACTGTAAGTTCATTGATTGTTAGGCGGTACGAAGTTCGCCGGGTCAGCTAGTCTAAATTAAAGGCCAATGAATATTTACACATTCGAGGTATTTAACAGAAACGTAATAATATCTATATTCAATTCAGTTATTAAGAAATTGTGCAATAGTCATGAAAACCCTTCGTTACCCTAAGCCTTCGAATTAAAATTTGCACTGGAAATAAGATCAATCTCTACAACTTGTGAGATCACCTTGGTGCGAGGCTATGAGTGCCGCTACGATGCAGGCTGCTAGCAGGTATCAGAGTACCCTGCTAGCAGGTAGCGCTTGGCTTAAAAAAGGATTATTAATACCTTATCAAATGAAGGAAACTTTCCGACCATAGGCAGTTTTAATAGGTGATTATTAAGAGATGTTTCCCTGAGCTCTGTGCCTCATGTATGCATTGGTAATCTCAGACCATACAGGGTTTGTCCGGAAAGTAATAGGACTGAATCGATTTAAAAAAATGTATTGAGCCAATTGTTAAAATTCTTTAAAAACTTTCAAAATAGGCTCCTTCTGCGTCGATGCAGCGCTGCTAGCGCAATTTCCAAGCATTGAAGGCGTCACGGAAGGCATTCTCCAGAATAGCCTTGTGAGCCGAGGTGCATGCTGCTTGGATCCCCTCTGTCGTCTCAAAATGCTTGCCTTTCATCGGCGATTTCAGGCAAGGAATCAAAATAAAGTCCGGGGGGACCACATCTGGGCTGTAAGGTGGCTGCGGAAGCGTTGGGATGCCAGCCTTGGTTAGGTAGCTGTTCACAAGAAAGGCGGTGTGAGCCGCAATTTCTGGTCGTCAGTGAGCACTTCTGGGACCATCTTCGCGCACAACTTGCGCATGTTCAAACGGTCCGTCACAATGTCCTGAACCACAGATTTTGATAAATTCAACATCTGGGCAATTAAACGAATACTTAGTCGACGGTCTGAGTTCTAATCTTTGCACACACAAGTCACATTGTCGGTGTTAGTCGAAGTCGCAGGTCTTCCAGCTCTGTCTTCATCAGTGACCTCTTCCCCAGCCCTTCAAAATGGCCTGGTGCCACAGAAACACACCACTTCTTGCTAAAACAACATCTGGGCAAGCCTGCTTGATCATATCAAACGTCTCAGTCGCATATTTACCGAGTTTCACACAGAATATAATCGCGTACCTCTGCTCTAGCGAACGCTGCATTTTCGACTTGCACCACTCACAGAAACATGTCGCGCAAAAATGTCTGTCCTGACTCTCCAGGTGCTCGGAGACAACTGACCAGCCGCTCGTTCGTTAGCTAGGAAAGCCATCTACCGAATCCAGACGGTGCGGGCACGCTCCGAAGTACAGTCGCGGCGAAATAAAATCAGTCCTATTACTTACCGGACAAACCCTGTATAAAACTCCCATCTACTCGTATCTATAGAAATTAGGTCCCTGTGATGTCTCGTGGTGTGGCATCGCATGGGCGCCAATCTGGCCTTTTTGAAATGAGATTAAAATTGACCATTAACATTCCTCTAAACTGGGATTTCTAAACCAAAATGATTGGTATATTACGAATACACTAATGGTAGGTAACGAATCGCAATCAATTCCTCTTGTTTTCTTTGATGAAGGAAACTAGCCTATTACATCTTGGTACTCTCAAATGGACAAATTCTATTCCATCCAACCAGAATCTTCGCACTTCATTATACGGGTGCTTCCACTAAAAATATTCATCAAAATTTTCCTCCCGGATACAGGATTCATGGCACTGCTTCACCAATCGCGTGGAAGCCAAGGGAACATGAGAGAACTTTGGCCCGGAGTCCGTGCTTCCCCCTTGCGAGGAGCAGGGGTGCACAAGGTTACTTAAATTTATTCCCCGGCCCCTCGTATTGGCGATTGTGATTGGCGCGGACGTCGTCGTGAATAAAAAAAAAACAAACGCGAGGCCGAATGCGGTCGGATGGCAATTAGGACGGAAGAGGTTGGGGGGTCAGAATTGGGTCTCGCATGCGCCTCTGTTCATCATTCGAACTATTAATTCTTTTTTTTGCGAACGTGGCGATGGCCGCACCAAGCTTTTATTTACGTGCGCGCACGGCCGCAAAAGTGGCGCGGACTCGGGGAGGACACAAAGGTCAAAAAATCTCCGGTTCGCCGAAAACGAAAGGAAAAAATTGACAGGCGGTATTAATTATGCGTCTCCGCCGACGGCAATTCCTTCGTTCTGTTCGCCACTTTAGCCATTCTGCCGTAACCTCGATTTTTAGTTGTTTTTTGCTTCTAAAGACGTCAACGGCGTCGCCCGACGCATTTCATTTGTTCGCGGATTTTACGAGAGTGTTTATTCCTCTATTTTTGGACACGTGCGGTTAATTACGACCGGCATTATTCCGCGTATGCTTTGTTTTTGGTTTCCGAGAAAGACAAGTTTCCTCATTGGAGACATTGTACCTCCTTCCTCTATTTCATCACATGAATGGCGGTAAAATTCATTCCATTTCTTATTTTTTAGGACGGAATTCTATTTGTACTGACTGTAAAAAAAGTGTTTGCGTCCCAAAGGCAGCTCTGAAAAGCTTCGCTTTTTGTTTAAAATTTTAATTTATGTTTCTCCGAACTATTTAAGGGAATATTTATTTGAAATAAATTAAAATGTCTCAATGTGCCACTCAATTTTATTATTTTTATATTGTTCTCTTGAGATAATCCCCTTCTGAAACACTTTTTGTAATAACTGATTCAAGTTGAAATGTTGTAATTAAGTAGCACTGTGCATACTTATAGGCAAAATAGGTAGTAGGAAAAAACTAAGGTAAAATATGGTCATTTCAAGTTCTATCCACAAAAGCTTTTGAACATCCAAAGAATATAAACATTGGCATCTCATCGTGAAAAAGACAAAATATTTACCAATATAAAAATGTATTGACATTTAAACATTTTAATATTCATTGTTTTCCTATTATATGCATAGGGCTTTCGCTATTTAAAGGGTAGAAACGTCAAGAATGCACGTATCATTTTCAAATAGTTCCACTCGATATCAGCCATGTAATGGGCAAGAAATTAAGGCATCGCAAAATAAGGTATTCGGAAATGATGACTTAGCAGGAATTGGGATCACTATATAAATGGGGAGGTTTAAAGGTTTTAATCCCAAACACCCTATCATAGCTTTGACGCTGTCCCCCTTTCTATGCTTCCCTAGAGTATACCTGACTGGCTTTTTTTTACTTTTTCAAGCTTTAAAGTATCATTTTTACAGGTGGGGGCGTGGAGATCCCACACCGAAGTAACATATTCAAGTACAGGTCGAACCATAGTCATATAGGCCATTTCTTTGGTTTCTTTCGTACTCTCTTTTATATGTCGCATGACCCAATGCAGAGTTTTTAATGATTTTCTCACCACCTGATCAATATGCATTCCACAATCAAGTTGGATGTGAAATTATCACCCAAATATTAACGATCTTTAAAGCTGGAAATATTTTCCCCGAGGAACATGTACAACCGATTAACTTTGTTTCTACTTTTCGTGAATGTCATTTGTTTGCATTTTCTCGCATTAATATCTATTTTGTTGGTAATCTTCCACGAAGATATTTTTTCTATGTCACTTTGAAGTGTGCACCGATCTTCACGTTTTTTGATCCTTCGGCATGTTGCAATCTCTTTCAATATTTTCCACAAACATGGAGTAGGTAATTACATTATAACCTGCATTTTAATTGTAACTCTAAGCCATTGCATTAAAATAACAAGTTAAATGCTCTATTTAGGCACAATAGGCATAAATAAATATATTATTTCAAAATTTACTCCTGAGGACGAAATTAATGTACTGGGAACTGCCTTTCTCTCAGCCCGCGTGGAATTCAAATTTGTCAAAAGATAATTGGAGAATATTTGAAAGTAACTTGTCTTTTAGCATACTTATTATCGCTGATAAGTATTGCATCCTAGAATCCTAGCAAAATTAAAGAAAATGTCTCATCAATCTCTCATAAAATGGCACACAAATAAACCTTCACATCTTACTTATTCCTTCTCTTTTACCTTTACTCACTAATTTTATCTCGCTGCTACTCGCATATATAGTCAAGGACATTGATTCACATCAAATTGCTAGTATAAAACGAGAAATTTTTCAAAGCGTAGATGGGCAAAAATCACCATTTGTGAAAAATAATATACATAAATTTAAAGATTTAAAAAATCAGTTTCAACGAAAATTGGACGATGATCGAGCCCATCATTCGTCCAATTTCATTGTGCGTGACTAATGCGTTGGAGCAACATCATTTCAGCACCTCGTAAAATAAGTGGAATCCTCTGAGTTAGAGACAAATTTGGCATTTTCTTGGAAAAATAGGGTCGACCAGTTTGGGTCAAAGCAACGTCTCGGACGCCGGCCGACCACATGCCGGGCAAACCTTTCTCTGTGACATGTTTGACGTGCTGTCTCCATGTCGCAGACGGGAAGAGGGTCAGACTCCAACGAGTCCCCAAGGATCACTCCTGGTGCCAGGGAGCTGAACACGACCAGCGAAGAGGGCGTGGTCAGGGATTAGCCCCCCCCCCCCCCCACTCTTAACTACCACAGACAAATTACTGCGCATGGCCTGCGAGACGGCATGTTGCAAAAGAGGGTGGAGGTGAGGGCATGCCTCTACGTAAAACTAAAAAATGGACTTACAAAGAGATTACGCATATTTATACCCATCTAAAAATTATGCGATCAATAAACTTATTAGCGAAATTATTAGCATACCATGAGAACTAGTTTGCATTTATTCACTAAACACCATTTTAAGTTAATACTTAACCTATTCTTAATAGAATACCTTTTCAAAAGTGGCTGTAATAATTAATTTAGTAGGTAATATTCTATTTCTACCTATAGATTTCTATCTATTGTAACTATTATACCCTTGCAGTTTAAGCTATCTGGATAAATGATTGTTGCCTGAATTACTTCTCCGCATACGATGCAACTAATTTGACGCTCATGAGGAGTTGGCCTAAGAACAGTGATGTGATGTAATGAAGTAAAAGTAGCTGATTTAGTACTGTTTAAGATGATATATTAGATTATTTTTACTTGTTGTCGATAAATTTTTTTACTTTAAATCTACTTTAAAGTTCCCGCGAGTAAGCGTTGCATTTTAGTAATGAAGTGAGCCTTAAATTCCATGTGCTCTGATCTAAAGGCACATCCAGCTACATAAACCTCATCCACGGGTGAGCATTCATGATAAAACATTTTTATTTATGGTTACAGTGCCTAAATCAAACATTTAACTTATTATTTTATGAAATGGCATTTAATTAATTCTGCAATGTCATTACATGAAACAATTCACTCCCTCTCCTTCCCTTAGCAACTCCCTAAAAACATTAAATAACAATAATTAAAAATCTAACGCCGAAAATGCACTACGTGGAGCAGTATCAAGTCCGAAATGTGAAAAATACGACGCCAATCAATGTAAGTGGTCATTTTGTACGATTGAGAATCCTTTTCAGCGCCTAGAAGATAGAAAGACAGAGATTTAACTTCCATCAACTGAGGCCTCATCCACACTGGAGTAGGGCTTCAAATTTTGTTGGTTTCCGGTGACCCTTACGACGGCCGGTGACAGAGATATTCTGAGGAATTCGTGGCCCATAAATCAACACGAAACGGAGATATATTTCCCATTCCAGTTAGCTTCTGGCATAAAACCGTATCTTTGCCGTGGTGTCAATCGACGTGGAATGAGTTCACGGCGAGGGTCTTCGACGGCGGTGTAAGAAAATGTACCGACCGCATTCCTGTCACTCAAACAATACTACTTATGAGGACGTCTCACTCCTCTAGACCACTCTTCATTTGTTATTTGTGGTGACGTATTAAGCCCCATTGATAGCAACTTAACTAGAATAAATTTGGCGTTTCTGAGGAGCCTAGGACAAAAATTAAGCAAAGAAATCAAAAGCTTGAAGAGATGAAACTTACTTAGAGAAGAGAGAATTACCTATGGAACCGAATAACCAACGACGGACGAAGCAAGAAATAAATAATCAGTAGAATATCCCAGGTGAAGAGGGCTTACTACAAAAAGAAGAATCTTCTAACAGCTGAGAGTACAAGCATAGTAGTAAGGAAACAATTCATCAAATGAAACGCATGGAGCATGTTTCTTTAGGGAAGCGAGGCTTGGACGTTGACAGCAGCAGAGAAGTAAAGAGTGAGATCATTCGAAATGTGGTGCCACGGAAGGATGATGAAGATGAAATGGATCGACCGTGTAAGTAACGAGGAAGTACTAAGAAAACTGGGAGAAAAGAGAAGTCTCCTAAAAACCTTAAGCAGAGGACGGGACAACTTAGTTGGCCACATTTTGAGGCACGGTGGCCTGATGAAGACTATCGTAGATGGACAGGTTGAAGGGGAGACGGGCAAGGGACGGCCCCGAATGAGTTACATAGGACAGGTTACAAAGGATTTGAAAGATAAGAAATACGTCACTATAAAAAGGCTTGCGGATAGGAGAGAGAAATGGAGATCTGAGTAAAACCCATCTTAGTATTGTTGACTAATGATAATGACGATGAAGGAGTTGAAAATCAAAAAAAAGATTTTATTAGTACACAGCAACTTAAAGCGTCGTCCCTAAACTTGGTTGGTTGTCATTGGTTAAGAAAAGAAGAATATATTTCTTAAAAATGGTCCGTAGCATGGTAGATGGTACTGTCAATCGATAGTCGCATAAACTATCGAAAGTCGCTTTACAGCGATTTCACAATCAATGCAGTGTCTAAGTTGTGAATGGTTGATTTTTTTCAAATATTAGTCTATGCCAAAATAAGTTTTTCGGAAACCTTGGTTCGTAGACGGGACAATATTATCGTGCTGATAAAATTGTCCCGCCATGAGACACGATGGAATAATCGTCGTAATAATAATGAAAATTATCTTCGAAGAAAAGTTGCGAGGGAATATTGACATTTCATGCTTCGTAATAAATCCGGGGTTTTGAGATTAACCAAAAATATTTTTTTTGCGACTATTGCACTTAAATTTCAGTAAAATAACCAACAAAATCCATGAATCATGTTGAAAAAATTCTTGAGCAGTATGTATTTTATAAACGCCCCAAAATAAGTTTTCATTGGATTCAAAAATGCATGTTATCTATTAAAACTATTCATTAAAATGGCAGCTATTAATTTGAACTCAAATTTCACTTGATATTCTTTTATGATTTGTCAGTAATTACATAATTATTTTATATCCTCATCTTCTCATTCACATGAAATTTAAATGTATGGAGGATTTTTCCCTTAAATTAACGTTATTGTGATTTACGCGATTTCTCGTAAATATGTAGTAGTGCATAAGTAAACATGTGGTGTGTATGCTATTTCCAGAAATACATACATTTTATAGCAATTGAACCGGAAATATAATTGCGAAAGGCTGTTATGGAGAAGCGAATTCTGAAGAAGGAAGCTCCATCATAAATGAACCTTTCAAAGCAATTATTTTTCTCATTGTTGTCATCAACAATCATCAATCCGCCATATTGGTTTGACGAAGCCATGTACTAAATTCTCATGAAAGGTTATCTTGTAACACACCTCTGTCGTTCTTCACTTCTTCTCATATTCCAACGATAATATTCGGAAGACCATTGTGTATCATAACGTGGCTAATTAAATTGTTCCATCTACCAAAGGTTTTAAAAGGCTTCTTTTCTCTCCTACTCCTGTTAGAAATTTCTCACACCACTTGTGACCTATTGTGACTTACGTGAGTTCTCGTGGAAGTGTGTAAGTATGTTGCACGGATAAAAAAAATGTGAACTGAGCTAGCTTCCAAAAAGTTGAAGTAATTGGCTCGGTTATCGCCACAAATAGGGTGGTTTCCTATTATTTTTTATTGCCTCAATCGAAAGATTATTACTCCTGGAGTACGCATTTCACGCTCTTAGATTTTTAAATGACGATATCTATTTTTGGCGATTAAATGAAAAGTGAAAATTTTCAAGCGCGAAAACGCGACGGCTAACAATAAGTAGGAATGATGGGAAAAGTCTGTGTGACGTCGTTCTGGTTCCCGCTGCCGCAAGTGAGGTGACCTTGGGGCGAGGTTCTTAGCGCTGATACGACGCAGGATGCTAGCAGGTATAGCTGAGTACACTGATAGCTGGTAGCGCTTGGCTTAAATAAGGATTATTAATACCTTATCAAACGAAGGAAACTTTCCATAGGCAGTTTCAATAGTTGATTATAAACAGATGTTTCCCTGAGCTCTGTGTCTCATACATGCATTGGTAATCTCAGACGATGTAAAACTCCTATCTACTCGTATATAAACTAGGTCCCTGTGAAGTAACGTTGAGTGGCATCGAATGGGCGCCAATCTGGCCTTTTTCAAATACAGTTATAATTGACCATTGCCATTCGTCTACACTGGGATTTGTAAAACCAAATAATTTGTATATTATGAATATAATAATGGTGGGTAACGAATCGCAATCAATGCCTTTCGTTTTCTTTGATGAAGGAAACTACCCTATTGTGAACTTCTTTGCCAAAGTTTCGCGCTATACTTAGTGACTCTTTCGGACGAAGCAACTATAGCATAAAGTAAAAAAAATATTTTTAAATGATGCGTGAAACGCAAAGATTCATAAAATATGTACTCCATTTATATCAAAACCTCGATAGAAAAAAAAAACATCGCAAGGTACACTGAGACATTTCTTCTCCACCTATAACGAATCGCAATCACTGCCTTTCGTTTTCTTTGATGAAGGAAACTACCCTATTGCTCGGATTAATGAGGGCACTGGAAGAGAGGAAGGAGAGGATGAGGAAGGAAGGAAATGGGTCCCCTCTCGTTTGTTTTCCACTGTCCTCCGAGGAGTCACGGACGTGAAGGGGAAATGGGAAGGGGCAGGGGGTGTCATTCGCCAAGGCCTTGTTTGCCGCGAGCAAACAGAAACAACGTCGGAGGGTGTGTCTGTCAGAAATTTCGAGGAAGCCGAGGAAGGACGTGAATGGAGCTCTGCTCTCTTGAGGGAAGACGTCACGAAGGCAAGAGACTGCGAAGTGAAATAAGGGGAAGAACCACCACTTCGGGCAAAGAGTATATACGTAGATTCCGTTTAATGGGTCCACCGGTTACTTTGGGCAGCCGCTCAATTGGGGCAGATCTTGAAGAACAGAACCCAATAGAGGAATATCCCAGAGTATTCTCCGCTTATTTGGTACAGCATGCCGCTTTATTGGGCCATGAGTCGGCGACATAGACTCTATACTCGCGACAAAATTAAAATGTTTTGTTTTCAGAATACTTTTTTTTCCTCCTTAGATTTACTCTTATTTTTCACAAATGGTCCTATTCTTGCCCTATTTTTAAAAGCTCTTGTTGTTATACTATCCGCAAGAGGATAAGACTTTTCTTTAATAGGACTTAATAAAAGACATTCATTCAGCGTCGCCCGAGGCTGTGACAAATATTTTTAACAAAAATGTTATAATCCTTGAAAATGATAATAAATTAACTCGCTGATTTATTAATCTAATTAATAGTTTAATAAAATTGTGTTGCATTAGAAATGTTCTCAAGTCTTCTTTCTACAATTTAAAAGTTTTTTATGCCCATATACAAGAGAGTTCGCCTAAATTGGGGCAAAGTGCACAAGTACCGATATGCCCAAATTAACCGGAATCTACTGTATTACAGTGATACCACGAGATATGAATTTAATTCGTTCCGTAACCTTGCCCGTATCATCTCAAAGCAATCTTCCCCACTGAAATTAATTTAAATGCCATTAATCCCTTCCAGATCCAAAAATGCTACCCCAATTGTATATGGTATTAAAACATAATAAAAGGGAATTTAAAGCAAAGAACTGATTTTCATAAAGGGCATTTGTATTTTGGGTCACTAAAACCCATACATACACACAACTCTAATGCTTCTGTATGCTTAATTTTTATCAGTGCTTTTCTCTTCACTGGTTTCTGCCTTTTTTCGCTGTAAGCAGCGCCGCAGTCGGCCGTTCAGCGTATCTCAAATTTCTCTCGCATTTCAAAGCGAAATTTCGCTCGCTCGTCGGCTCGTATCTCGTATGTTAGGGCACTCGTATCTCGAGGTACCACTGTACCATATTTCCTCCTATCGAAATAAAACTTTCAGTGAAAGTCATGAAAATAATTGCGAATAGCAGGCTTCAGTAGAAGAAAAACATGGACTTGACTGAAGTTTATTTTACATGGGTTGGGTGAGGCCAGATGGCCTCATCTTTCCCCAACCGAGGGCTCTCTATACAGAGTTTCATGGCATAATTAAGGGGTGGCACGCAGGCCGGTAAAATGTCTGGCTTTCACCATTATTCACTTTTCAGATCATATCTGGATCATCCGGCGAAAAGCAGTGAAGCCTTGTTTGCGAGAGAGAAATTATGAAAAAGAATAACAGCAGACTAGACTCGATATCGAAACCTTGGCAAGTGAGTACAACGCCGAAGCCACTGGACCACGTTAAAGCATACTTAGTAGTCATTCTGAAGGGAATTCAAAGCCAAATTCAAATACACCTTCCGACTAATTATTTTGGTTCTGAATTTGCGTAACGATTTCGTGGCTTTCCATATAAATATCCTCCACAGAAAGGCTATCCTCATTCTGCATGCAAAAGTGACCAGCAACGGTCACAAAACGTCGGGAAAAAACCGAACCAACACGCGGGGAACACACGAAAAACGTCACCAACAAATTTTGTGGTTGCGTATCATATTCACAACCCGGAAACTGTGCATAAACTAACGGTAAGGATAATATGTTCGTCTACATAATACGTACATCTACATAATACCCTGCGAGTCACCTCCAGGGTGTTTGGCAGGGGTTCATCAATCAACAGCATCCAGCATGCAATTGGACTCCCACATGCACACCACACGGTCCAAAAAACGTCACGTATACTAACAAATTATACTACTATATGCTGTTAGAAATAATAAAAAAATTAAGAAACATGCATTAAGTTTTACATAGGGTAGTAGACTACACTACAAGTCATGCAATTTATTTATGAGTTCTATCGCTGCCGTTATAATCTCTTATTGATCGTGGAAAAAATGACATTCTGAATCTGTCTGTTCTACAATCTATCTCTCTTATTTTATTTATATGACCTGATCTTCCGTAGTATGTTGGCGTCCGTAAGATATGGTTAACTTCGTCAGAAAAGACACTGCTCTTGAATTTATCTAAAAGGTTTAGTCTATTTTTCAATCTACGGTCCGACAGAGATTCCCATCCGAGTTTATCTAAGAGGTCAGTTACAATAACAAGGCTATCCCCTTTCACATAACCTTTCACGTAACGACCTTTCACATACCTGGCAGCTCTTCTTTGCACGAGTTCTAACTCTGTTATCAAGCCTTTTTCATGAGGGTCCCAAACACTGGCAGCGTGTTCCAAATGTGGTTTAACGAGGGAAAAGTAGCCAATTTCTCTCACTTTGTCGTCGCACTTTCCTAATATTCTTTTAACAAAACCCATTTTACGATTAGCTTGACCGGTTATTTCTCGAATATGTTTATTCCACGATATACCATTATTGAGTATAATTCCGTATAAAGGTGGCATGAGCTTAATTTTTAACATTTAACGATTACATAGCGTAGCGTATATCTTGAGTGCTAATACCTACATTGACATGTATCCTAGCGACTGGAGCAGCACTATTTACGGCGACCAGCGGGAATCAATGGAGTCGCGGGAGTGGAGAAAGCTGAATACAGCATTTGTGATTTCGAGGAAGACTTTGACGCGCTCTTCGTCGGTCGAGACGCAGCGTCGCGTCGCCCACACGGAACGCTTCGCATTCCACGTGCGAAACTCAATTTCTGCGAATTCGAAATTCCACGAGAAAATTCGAACGTATTCACATCCTTCTTTAGTCCTCCTCAGCCGAATAAAAATAATAAAATCTAAGAGCAAACGACCAATAAATTGTGTGAAAAATCCACAGAGGAAAAATCATTCGCCTTGACCGGGATATATAGTTAAAATATAAATTAGTCTAAATAAAGAGAAAATAAATCTGATTGATTAGTTATCAGAATTAAAAATAAGGAAGAAAATCTGATTAGATATTAATCGTTTCCTGATATTGCGGTGTCTCGGTCCCGGTCAAGACATATATCCCGGTCAAGGCGAATGATTTTTCCTCTGTGGATTTTTCGCACAATTTGTGCATTGCGGGTGACTCCGTAAAAGTTATCACCGTGGCTAGTCCCGGTATACTTGAATACGACCAATAAAGGTTTGTCCTACATCACTTTAAAAAATTCCGTCTCAAAGTACCTTGAAAAAAGGAATGGAAAACCTTGTATTACTTCCGATAAATTTACGGTGTTACGGAGAAACGACAATCACTTCACGTAAAATTCTTATAAATCGTATTTTTATCGAATTTTTATTGTGATTTTTTTGACGGAGAGCAACATAATGTCCAAAAGGAGAAAAATTTGAGACGTATTAATCAAAGTGATCATTTTGCATGATTGATAATTCTTTTCAGCACTTACAAGACAAATTTAACGGGCGACTTCCATCAACTGAGACCTCATCCACAGTGGAGTCTGGCTTCAAATTTTGCTGGTTTCCGGTTATCATTAGCATAGCCAGTGACCATGGCTAGCGAGCGAACTTACTTTGAACATGGCCTCACTAGCAGTGGGGTAAAGTCTTCGACCACCAAACCGAAGGTCGCGGGTCGAGTCCCGTCTGAATAGGTGGTCCCTATCGAGGGCAAGAGTGAATATGTTGTTCATTTTTAATCTTGGAACCCCCGTTCTTAAGGTCGGTATGTGCTGTTTCCGGGGGAAATTGAAATTAAATTAGAGTGGTAAAAGGAGATCGTTGGTCGCCTGAATACTCTGTGGATGGAATAATGATTTAGGACCTCGACGGCTTCGATGGCAGCTGGATTAAGTCCTCGCCTGACAAGCCGAAGGTCATTGATTTCGATGCAATTCTTCTGCCTCGCATTCCCCAACATCTTCCATAATTCCGCAAGTTGGTATGGATGCTCATGACAATGTGAATACTATCGGCCAAGGATTGCTTTGTTCCATCGATTAGTCCTGCATGACTGGCGATGACGTTACTTTTGACGTAAAAGTCTAACCAAGATCGTACCACGATGTAACACACCAGGAACTTGGACTTGCGAAAGGAAACTAGTCTCCCAAGCACAAGAAAAGACAGTTCGCAGGAAATGAAGTTCACAGTAAACCAGTATTTTGAAATCATATTCTGATTATAAAGCCTATATGTTGGAAAATATCGCAATATCAGGAAACGATTGATATCTAATCAGATTTTCTTCCTTATTTTTAATTCTGATAACTAATCAATCAGATTTATTTTCTATTTATTTAGACTAATTTATATTTTAACTATGATAATGAATTATTATTTCTATATAAACCTAATCTTCGGTCTACAATGCCAGAACTTCGACCTAAATACAGTTAATTGGTGGAATTCAACCATGAATTCTGTCACTCACAATGAGGCAGGGAAATGTTCAGGAACACTCCCATAAATAAACAAGTGAATTCCTTAAAATGTAAACGATAGCTACTAGACAGTAGCAAACTACGAGATACTGTATTGAGAAATAGTTCATATAACAGTAAGACTTACCTTACTCCGAAAAAAGTTGGTTCTTGATACAAACTAAAATACTTGTCGCGAGTGATTCTTCGATCTAAATGCATTATGTTGATGGATGAGGTCTCTACTTACTGCCAATCAGCATGAAACAAAGTCGGGAACACTGGTCATTAATCAACGAGTGCATTCCTTCGCATATGAACGATATCCACTCAACAGTGACAAATTTCAGAAGGGGTTACCCTCTAGCTGCAAAATACCTGCACAGTTCTCAGGGGTCCACAGTTTTCCACGCGCGAAATGAGCCGAAGATGCAGGTGCTTACGATGCGTGGGTATAAGAGGATGAAATGGCGAAATCGAGAGGAGGGATGGTGTGGAGGCCCGCTTGGGAGAAAAAAGAGTAGGTTAGGCACTCCTTGAGATGAAGTGCCCAGTTCAAACAGTTCTCGGGTGAGTGGGATAGGGGGTCTTTGTCGGCCCCCTCGAAAATATAAAAATGGGGTGAGGAGGTTGTTAAGGGAACTGTTTGCTCACCTTGGCGGCCGGGTTTTCACGGGAACGCTTTGAAGTTCGGGGAGGAAGAGAATATGCTCAGGAAGGAGGTGTGGTTTTTTCCCATCTCTGTCTCTCTCTCGGCTAGGAAAAAGGGCTCAATGGATGTTGCAGCGAGGGGAAGAAGGTGGAGACGCGGTGAATTTTCAGGGACGGCATTAAGATACACTCTGCGACTCGAATGCGCTCATCTCTAGAGAAGAAAATTCGCCGTACATATGCCACAATAAGACCTCGGGTTATTTTTTATGTCGAAGAAGTTTTCGCTTTTGATGTTATTTTGCCACACAGTTTCCAGCCAAATACTTGTCTCCTGGGTATTTCGCGCAAAATTTGTGTCATAAAATTCTAAATATTCACTTTTTTTAATCTTTTGAGTCGTGGAATGTAATATTTTGCGTTTAGTCGATGCTTCGGGGTATGAGTACATTTAAGTTATCGATGTTTTGGATTTAGATGAGGTTCGTAGTCCCAGAGGTGACTTAATAATGTATTATTTTTGGCAGCAAAGGGTTTTGCAAATTTTGGAAGTGCAAATTTCATTAAAATTAAGGTGGGCGTTATTTTTAGATGTTCCCGGATGTTTCTCTTGCTTGCGAACAAGGGTGCGCCGGTGATTCGACCGATGCTTTTGCTTTCGGTTGCCTTAATCTTCTTGAGATGCGTCGGAGCAGCAGTGCATGCAGTTGTCCGATACAATATGGTTGTTCACTGAAATCCTAAATCGCAATTCATTGTAAGCATATGGTAAATTGAAGGGAAGAATGAATTCAGAAGAAAAAAATCTTTCTCAGTGAGCCATTTTCTGATGAGTTTAAAATAAAAAAAGGCGACAGTTGCCGCCCGCTTTTCAGAGAGTACTAGTTCATTTACTCCCATAGTTTTGCATTACATTCAGGTTATTAATAGCTAAAAAAGGATAAACAAGAGTTAAACATTCGATGCTCAAGCACAATGCCAGCTCACCCGGTGGAGGACCCGAAAGACATTTATGAAATGTTTATAGGTCATCCCCACAATAGCTTTCTTTTCGGTCCTGGGAATTGAATAACATATTAAGATCGAATTTGATAGTGGAGTTCTATGCTCGTGGAGAAATTGAAACAAATTATTTAATGAAGGCTCTATGACGTAGTACTTGCCTGGATATTGTCCGCAAATCCAATACTTGGCTAAGAATCATTCAAGAAGAGAGCCATTTCCTCCCATTAGAACAGTATCCACACTAACTTCATGCAAATAATGAATAGTATATAGATAAAAATCCAAGAGGCCAAATTTTCCCAATTTTCATATGAACTATTTTCGCGCTAAAAAATATATGTGCATTGTTCCAAACTGAAGTTAAAAGGCTGTAACTCTATGGTGCTAGGTCGTTCTTCACTGGTTTATTTACTTGTGACCTTTTTTGTCGTTCAGAAACACCATGCTCGTCTCCTCAGCGTTTCCACGGATAGGTGCTAAGGGAGGGGCGGTACTTCCTGCACTAAGTGACTTTTTGACACGGCCATGCCAAGTGTGCGCGTGGAGCGTCACGAGGAACGACAATTTTTGGATTCACAAATATAAGTCACCACCGAGAGGCATTTACTCCCCAGGGTTGATGCTGGTAACTTAGGTATTTTTTGCCCATAAAATCAGCAGGCTGGGTTACTACGGTTACAACTATAGCTGCAGCCACATACTGTCCCGAAAGCCGCCTAAATAGCATGTGGCGGGGGTTCTCAGCCACCAGCCGTTTGCTAAAAAAAAAGAAATTCGAATACGATGTTCCGACTAGGATTAATTGAAGTCCTTTATTGCTCGGGGAAAAACGTATTCCCAAACCTACCTCTTAGGCAAAATATCTCTATTTCTCGTTTTCTGCAGGACTTGGTAATACAGAGGGGCTCATATAAGTATCATGTTCGCCATGTCGTTCTTAATGATTCTATGTGTCCATTATATTATTATTCTAACCCAATACCTTGCATCAATTCCTCAATCATTCTAAGCCTAGTACGCAGCCTCCAAGTGCCTGGCGCCACTCAGTCTAATTATTTTTACATCTGTCAGCTACGCCCGTAGCAGTTTTTGACGGATTGCTCGGCTTTCCCTTTAACTTAGAAAGTTCACGGCTTGGGTCTCTCTGCACCGGAGTAGGAAAGTATGTGCACCAGGGATGGCAAGTGAAACGAAACGAAAGTGTTTCGTTTTGACCCGGAGAGAAACGAAAATAAGAGGCCTAGGTTTAGTTTCGTTCTTCCACGAAATTAAAATCACCAAGGATTTTAGTTTCGACCCGGGACGAAGCTTTAATCCTTGTAACGAAACTAAATTAATCGAAACTCCGCTGCTCATAGTTAAGTTTCTATCCTAGAAGTTGAGTGGAGGGGGATAAGAGGGAATAGTTTCGACCTAGTACGTTTTACATGCGTGTAGAGGGGTTGGAACATCGAGCTTAAAAATCAAAAGGCCACTTTGAGTTCACCATTCTCCAGCTAGTGGTAAAAATATGAGTGCCCCATGCATCTAATGGCGGTAGGCCGGGCCTTTACTTCATTCAACCATATTTCGTACCCGGTGTGTAGGTCGAAACTAAACTGTTCGAAGGTGAAGCACGTCGTCCCTGCGGAGAGAAACATTATCTGCGTTTCGTTTCGTCCCAGAGTTTTACTTTAGTTTCGACCCGAATTAGTTTTGACTCCGATTTCGTTTCGACCCTGAGTTTAGCTCCCCGGGTTAAAATCCATTTCATTTCGTTTCTACATTTCGCTCCCGGGAACGAGACTATTGAAATTTTACTGGATTTGACTTTCGTTTAGTTTCCCTTGCAATCCCTGAGGAGTACCCACTGTTGCAACACTGTTGTTGTTGTTTAAGTCTCCTTTGACTTACGGCACGTTGTCTCCGACAATGGTCCCACTCCCATTTTAACTTGCGACTCCACTCTCGAGACACAATATTGAGACTTTTGGTCTCTATTGGACAGCTTAAGCCTCATCGCTTTCCGTCCCAACAACCCCATCTCCTTCTCCCCTTTCGACCGTTTTTCCTCTCTTTTTCCACGGTTCGCTTCCTCCCAGACTCTTATTTTCTCCGCAAACATCTCCCGTATCCTTGGTGCGACACGTTCCCGTAAACAGCCCGCCTGACCCTTGCCAGGGTATCATCGATCAATCAACGTGCCCGCTCGACTGTTTGCCCCTGTGGGCCAGTTTACATAACTTCATTTTCCTCTCCAAAAGACTAATATGGCGAGCAAGTCCAAATGGAAATGGGAGTTCATATTAGCAGTCATCGCAACAATACCTCTCCAACTCTCGTATTATTTTTCTTTCCTGGCGTATTACTAATTTGACCACCTAATTGGAGAGGTACCTACTAGCGAGAAATGTCAAAGGTATTGAAATTAGATGTAATAATTTCAACAAAAAAATTATGTTGCAATTTTTTTCGTATGAACATGGTGTATTTTTTAAATTTATTCCTACTGCATTAGTTTTTAACTGTATAATTCATCCTGAATTTTTATTCAAGAGGCTGGTTGATGGATAATATTTACTTTGAACAATTAACTAAATTTAAAAAATTAACAAAAAGCCGATGTTTCCGCTCGTGGCACTTTTCTGCTGAGAAATAAGTCGACATATCGGTCAGCAGTACAAGGAGGGTTAAACTCTCGCTATCATCAATTCTGAGGCTGGGAGCGTGAGATCGCTTAGGATCTGCGGAAGGCTAGATAATTTGAAGGAAGAAATGCGAAGATTTGAACCTCGACGTGTAAGGAATAAGTGAAATTAAATGGACAGATGAAGGAAACTTTTGGAAAGGGAATCATAGGATTATACACACAGGATCTCTAAAGGGTACTGCTGGAGTTGGGATAATATACTGAGGATGAGCGCCGTAATGCGGGTGAAAAGCTTTCTGCAGTATAACGAAAGGATTATCATGGTTAACATCGAGACCAAGCCGGTACATACGGTAGTTTTATAGGTTTACAATTTACACGCCAACGACGGACTATGAAGAGGAAGAAAACGTATGCGAGGGTATCGCGATATACTCGGAAAATACCAGAAGGCGTGAGAAGAGTTCAAATATACCACGACAGTGGCCATAATTTATTGAAGAGGAAATGCCATCTTTCATTGAAGAAATTAAAGAAAATTGTGAATCACGTATGGCAGGTAGAAAAAATGAAGGAAGCTCAAAATCACCTAGCATCTACACTTCTCCTAGCTTATTTTATCCAAGATTTTTCGCAGCTACTAGTCCATTATTTATAAATATAGCCTATGTAAAAGCTGTTAGCTACAACTTAACAAGCTACTGAAGCCCAGACTGATTAAGAATGTAATCTATCAATCCCATAACTGCCCGAATATTAATCGTTAAATCGATTGCCGAAGACTTTCGATAGCCTAATTAACCGTCGATAGATATTGCTATCACCATTGCCTATAGCTACATCCAATGACGATATTGAACTTTCCACAAATAAAAACGATTCCAAGCCCAATTACGCCGTTTTGAGTTGCCTCGAACTAATCATCTTCATTTTATTCATTTATTCATCTCCGTCTCCGCGAAATCAGCACGTTAGAGGCCTGTAGCTTCATCGGACTTTTTACAATCAACATCGATGGACTATCACAAGCATCCATTTCACTGGATAGGGGCAACCTACCCAGGCGGTACTCGAACCCACGATCTTCAGTTTGGCAAGCGAGGACTTAACCCAGACTCCACCGAGACCGGCAAATTCGGTTTTCAACTCCATAGTAGCGTCCAGTGAAGTCAAGTTGCTGTGAATGAGCTTCATTCCTGTATCAAGATTTATTTAATAGAGGTCTAACACCCAAGTGGCATACTGGATGCGAGTACTAGGTTCAATCCCGTACATTTGCACCACCAACTTCTCTACTGGGAATTCAAAATTTCCCAAGAAGAGTCAACCAACATATTACAGGTCTAATCCGCGGTTTTGCCTCGAAAAGCCAACATTCCCGCTTTCCACGTGCAAACAACCAATACATGAAATAGAGAAGCGTTGAAATGAGGCGGGTGGGTATGGCACAAGCAGCACGCAGACAGCACATAACTCACGCGTGTTTGAATCCGCGGGTGGGCGACCGTCACGTTCGCAGCTCGCAACGGGAGCATCGGAAGAGGGGACAACTCCTTTACGCGTCCCGCCCTCCTTCGTTCAGCGGCGATAAAAAGCGATAAAACAGTTGAGTGCGGTACTCCGAATACCCACACGCGCACACGGAGAAGGGTCGCTCACCTATTAGGAGTAGCACGCGAATAAGTCGTCGTGTTCCAATCTTCCTTCATAGAATAGCACTTCGAACAACATGCACAGTTTATTGACGCAAAAGAAAAGTAATTCCTTATTATGCGATAAAACGAAGTAAAAGTAATTGAATTATAATAATCAAATTACATATTAGATAATTTTTACTTGCAATTACTGCTAACAATTACATATTAGATCATTTCTACTTGTAATAGATACATTTAATAAAGTAATTTTTACTTGCAATCCACTCCAAAATTCGAGTGAGTAATCGCCACATTTTCAAGTGTAGTCAATAGTCAAAAATAGTCAAGTAGTCAATAGTAAAAATTTCAATTCCATGCACGCTGTAACTGAGATCGATTACATTTTTTCGATGCTTTTCCCATCGCCCGTCGTCGTGTTCCAATCTTCCTTCACAAACTACCTCTTTGAGCAGCACTCACTATATTGACCAAAAGAACGCAATACCACTTTTTACGGAATTGTTCTATAATTATATGAAATGCGGTAGACATCTCGGTAAAATCCGTTCAAAACATGGTGGTCCCTTCGCGGACGTCGACTTTGGGCAGGGCTAGTCCCTTTTGAAGAAGTATCGTCACACTCGGGGGTGTAGGAAGGTAGTCATGACTCCGTCCGTTATATGGCACGCAATAAGGCTGTATCTCCTTTTTCTATGCTCATAGCAGATTTCTGCACTCCTTACTGACATCTACATCTACATAATACCCTACGAGCCACCTCTAGGGTGTTTGGCAGGGGGTTGTCAATCACCAGCATGCAGCATGCAATTGGACTCCCACATGCACACCACACGGTCCAAAAAACGTCATGCATACTAACAAATTATACTACCATATGCTGTTAGAAAAAATAATAATATTAAGAAACATGCATTAAGTTTTACATAGGCTGACCTGATCTATTCAACTTCTCTTCCAATCTAAAACGCCGGTTACTACTGAATAAGAATAAATAAATAATTCTCATACTCTCATCTAGCATATTTTCAAAAGTAGCTGAGATGGCTGATTATATAGGCAGATTTATTTAAAATCATGCTCAGCCATGAAAATTCTAAGCCTGAATAGTAAAGAAAGGTCGTCGAATTTGTATGGGTAATTTCAAACATTCCGCGTGAACGACAGTGAAAGCAGTCAATACATGGATCAGTAATTAGGCCAAAGCTATGGCTTTATCGGCCACATTCCGATACGTATCCGTGTTATTTGATTCCTTTGGTAATTCTGAAGTGTCTTTTATGAAAAATACTATGTTATTTCCGCGACAACAGCGAGCGCAAAACGTACCTTTATCGAACAACGCGTCCTATCACTGGAGAATGTTACTACGAATCGGAGTTCGAAACATCGGCTGCCTTCAATTTTCTACCCCGGTGTAGAGCCACAGAAAATTTCATGCATATCATTCATCGAGAAACTGTAATATTATTGAAAAAATTGAACTGTTTGTATCACTGGTCGGTCTAATTCAATGCAATGGAAAAAAGAGAGAAAACGTCGCATTGTATGTCAAATACACCCAACTATTCTTTCTAACCAAAATGCACTGAAAACGAGAATAAGTAATGGCTTTCTTCCCAGTTTTATGCATCAAATTTATTCATAAGTTTTTTTTTAAATTTGTCTTCAATATGGCAATAGGGTGGTTTCCTATTATTTTTAAATTGCCTAAATCGAAAGATTATTACTCCTGGAGTACGTATTTCACGCTTTTAGATTTTTAAATGGCGATATCTATTTTTGGCGATAAAATGAAAAGTGAAAATTTTCGAGCGCGCGAAAACGCGACGGCTAACTATGAATGCTGGAAAAACTCCGTGTGACGTCGTTCTGGTTCCCGCTGCCGCAAGTGAGGTGACCTTGGGGCGTAGATATTGTGCGCCGCTGCGATGCTGGCTGCTAGCAGGTAGCAGGGAGCGCTTGGCTTAAATAAGGATTATTAATACCTTATCAAACGAAGGAAACTTTCCGAATTTAGGCAGTTTTAATAAGTGATTATTAAGAAATGTTTCCCTGAGCTCTGTGCCTCATACATGCATTGGTAACCTCAGACGATGTAAAACTGCTATCTACTCGTATAGAAACTAAGTCCCTGTGACGTCACGTGGAGTGGCATCGCATGGGCGCCAATCGGGCCTTTTTCAAATGCAGTTATAATTGACCATTGCCATTCGTCTACACTGGGATTTGTAAAACCAAATAATTTGTATATTATGAATACACTAATAGTGGGTAACGAATCGCAATCAATGCCTTTCGTTTTCTTTTATGAAGGAAACTACCCTATTATGAACTTCTTTACCAAAGTTTCGCGCTATACTTAGTGACTCTTTCGGACGAAACAACTATAGCATAAAGTAAAAAGAATATTTTTAAATGATGCGTGAAACGCAAAGATTCATAAAATTTGTACTCCATTTATATCAAAACCTCGCTAGAAAAAAAAATATCGCAAGGTACACTGAGACATTTCTTCTCCACCTATATGGTCTACTCATATTTTTATTTTAACGTCAGTTACCTATCCTTCAGATTTACTGCCATATTTATGATATATCATGGTTGGTAACCACTGCTCCTTTTTTATTTATATTCGAAAACCAGTTGACAGGGTAAAGGGGAATCCATTAAAGTTAATAATGTGAATGGAAGAGATAATTGAGAGTACTAGGGCACACGAGTACCCTATATTAGGCTCCCGTCTGCGATAAGGCTCTCGCTGAGATACGGCGTTATCGCATTGTGATGCTCCCAAATGTATTGAACGTACGGCCTTGAATTGACGTTTATGGATAAAAGACTGTGAGTTTTTTTGAGCTCGAAAATCTATTTGAATGAGACAGTAAATATAAAACACAAAAGAGATTAACTGGGTACCAGAGGTCATCATTTGAGAAACGCCCGACCAAGCAAGATGACACGAAAGGAGAAAACTTGAGTTTGTCCATTAAAATAAAATCAGTGCGACTTATATTTTAACGATAAACATTCATCATACTCCCACTTCCGAGATGGGAATTTTCTATAATACGTAGAAGTCTAATCGAATGAGCATTTTTGCCGACATTCGACGAGAGTATTCATTTTCACTCCCACACAATAAAATGGAAATTATTTAAATAGGAAATTGAATATGTAAATGATGTAATACCTTTCCACCTAAATGGTGACGCACAACTACTTTCGGCAAACTAGTTGAGTGCTGTGTTGAGCTTTTTTATATGTACTGATAAAACTAGTTTTACGAGTTAACATTAAAGTGGACACATACTACATCGTTTGCATATTTCATTTTACACCATTATAATCCACAGTATGTCGCCTCTCACCGTTGATTTCATTCGAAATTGCTTACTTAAAGGTACTTTACGGATCCATAATTTCAATGTAGACTTTCGCAATAAATAAAATACAATGACAACCGGTTTATGCTGCCAACCTGCAAGGCTTTAGGTTCTGGATCATGATTGGCTTAAAGGGTATTATGTAGATGTATATGCAGATGAATTAATGCTCTAGTAACTACATCGTGTCCGACAAGCCATTGGATTTCCTCATTGAGGATCAAAGGAAATTTCCCTTGAAGCATGGATTTGAATAACGGTAATAATATTTTTATAGACGGTCGAGAAATATTGTATTAGAATTGTAAATACTATTTCATAGTCATACCCACATGCACACAACACAGTCATTAAAAATAATACGCATACTAACAAAATATGCTTCCACCTTCATGCAGAGAATATTAGATTCTTCGCTCCCCCGACGCATGAAGATAGTAAACTAAGTCTGAGCGGTCCGTTTACTCCATTCTTACCAGCTTTGCTTTTATTGATGTTTTGCATTGTTATGAAGTCGTTCACTCAGACCCTTAATCGCAATTATTGGTGAAAATAGGAAAATAGCCATTTGTTCCACAGAAAAATTTCTCCTAGGTGGTTGTCAACTTAAAAGCTGGAACTTCAGATGATCATTCTGATTCGACGACGCCCAATCTTCTGAGAATACTCTTGATGGAAGGCGAGTGGGGTTTATTTCAAACATCTTTGCGACTAAGAGGCAGGCCCAAGTATTCTGTGGGTGGAGGGCACGTGACATGTGACATCCTAAAAACCAACCAAAATGCGATAGGCGGAGTTTAGCCTCCGGTAAATTCAGTCGCTTTCAGACCTTCATGGGGTACACCTCGTGAGTAAGTCAGCTGTGCTGCCAAGAGGGAAGAGGGCTTTTGACTCAGTCTTTCATTTCGATATACTGACAAAGACTCGTACATGGCAACGCCCTACTCTCTCTCCCTCCCCATCTCATCAGTGTAGCCTACTAACTTAACCCGTATTCTCAGTCGACCCTGTAGGGCCAACCGACCCTGGATACGTCATCAGCCCCTACATAAACCGATCTCGCCCTAAATACGCCACATCAAGCCTTATATATTGCCGTTTTTGGAACTAAACGGGCCCTACTTGATGTAGGGTACCCGAACCAACCCTACACTCTACAAAAACATGGCGGCCAAATACCGTCTGCTGATCACTTCGATTAAAGATTCTACGTTACAATGGATATTAAGGGAGACGACCTCACATAAGCCATTTTAAAATGTACAGTAACACAGCGGAAATGTAATACTACTACCACTTTATAACCACCAAGTTAAATAAATTATAAAATTGACTGGACTAATAAGAACAATTTAGCGCTATACACGCACCTTGTTTCTACGAATATATATAATAATATTTTTCACGTTTTGCACCTAAATTACCTAATTTTGGGAAACCAATACTTCGTTTACGTATAACCATAGAAAACGTATTTTCCAGCCAATATTTGTCACATAATAAACTTAACTACGGAAGGTGAAAGCGAATGACGAACTTTGATGATGCGACATAAATTCCCACGTCAATGATTATATTTGCTCCGTAATTATTATTACCTTGTACAGACCGCTTTTGAAGTAATTTAAAGACAATAAGGTTCTACTTTTGGCTCAATATGAGAGTATTTGTAGCGATAATTAAGGTACCGACACGACCTGGCGGACGACACCGATTGTTTTAGTAGTATATTTTTTTAGTATGCGTAACATTTTTATGACCGTGAGGTGTGCATGTGGGTACCCTCTTGCATGCTGCATGCTGGTGATTGTTCAACCCATGCCAAACACCCTAGAGGTGACTCGTAGGGTATTACGTAGATGTAGATCCCACATCTCTAGAGTCGTAGGTCCCATCTCCTGCCGCGACGCCGCTCGAAGCATTCCAAGCTTGCACTTGCGCTGGGCCTGCCGCAAAGATATTTAAGGATTACAGTACTACAGTTAGACTCGCTTATGACGATCACGCATACAGTGAAATTCTGCCTATTACTAGGCGAATTTCTGGTCACTTGGACTTTTCTATGATATCCAATGTTAATTTCCCCCATGTTCCCAGTTCGGATGACAGGAAATCCCCGCTATCACGAACTTTAATTCTTTGGGGAAATATTTCCTCGTATATAAAGAAGTTAAGGCCATATTCGCAACTTAACCGTTCCTTACCATATCATGAGTTGTTCTCACTAATGGCCATTACCATATAGTTCAACCGCTGACCTTAAAATCCTTCCCTTAGCAGCCGTTTGACGGAAGGGGTAGGATGATGATTACTTGTTACGGATCTGTTACTTAAATAAAGTCGATTTACGGATTATTGGCCGGCAATCCTGTGATGTATCGGGCAAAATCCTTTTTTTTTATACAACGAAATCCCGTTCATAACAAAATACGTCGATTTTCCCCTGAAATTCGTTGTAAGTGAGTGTTAATGTATTAGAAAAGAATAATGGTAGTACTCGGAGGGTGCGACGAGGAAGTAAAGACAGCGGAGACACGCGGTCGGCCCGGAGGGGAGAAAATTTTTCATTTTGACCGGAAGGCAGACGGGGTTTATCGCCGAGGACTCCTTTTACGCTCCGAGTTGATAAAAACTCGTAGCAGGACGTAAATAGCACGCAGGAGATACTGCAGAGCCCACGACGAACGGGCGATGATAAGGGCCGCACTACAATACAGTGCAGACTGCCGGGCTTTGCACGGCGGAGCAGGTGGGACTTTTGCATGGGAAATTTTCGGAGGAAAACGCGACATTTAAGTCCACACTCCAATAAGGTTATATCGGATAGATGAAATCGTTTTCCAGCTATTTTGTGATCCATCTCAATTTATTCGCAAATTAATCTTTGCGAACCACAAGAAAAGAGAAGGTAAAAAGGAAGAAAGTTAGGAAGGTAAAATATTCACTGAAACAGGGTATAAATCCATTAAATTTAGGCGATAAAATAAAATACGCAGTAAAAGAGATGAGGATAGGAGAGACCTTAGGAAAAAGGACTTTGAAAGGACTAGGGACTAGGAAAGGACTAGGAAAAAAAAGCTTTAATAGGTGAAAGAGTTTTGTTATACAAGATGCTCAATAACCAACTACGATCGAAGTAGGAAAGAAAGAGTCAGTAGAATAGCATAACATGAGAGGGCTTTCTAAAAAAAAGAAGAATCAACTTGCAGCAGAAAATAAAATTAAAGAACTGAGGAAATAATTCATCAGATGTTACATATGGAGTATGTTTCTCTATGGGAGCGAGGCATGGACTTTGACGGCTGCAAAGAAGTCGAGAGTGAGATCATTTGAAATGTAGTGCTATCGAATAATAATGGAGATAAAAAGGATCGACAGAGGAAGTGATGAGGAAGTGCGAAGAAGAGTGGGAGAAAAGAGAAGTCTTCAAAAATCTTAAGAAGAAGAGGGGAATACTTAGTTGGCCATATTATTAGGTATGATGGCCTAATGAAAACAATCGTAGGACAGTGGATTCGGGGTTCCCAGGGCGGGCCCCGCAAAGGATACTCGAGGACCAGGAACCAAGTCCGAGACGTGCCTCCCGAGAGGGGGAGGACAGAGGAAGGAAAAAGGAAGGGAGGCATCGCCGCGATGAGAGCCCGACGACACCCCCAGGGGAAGGATAGGAAAGGAAGGGAGGGGACGAGGAATCCCGCACCGTCACAAAGGCGGGCGGGCGGGCCCTACTAACAGCGAAACCAAGCGAAACGCAATTAATATTCTAACGACCTTGGAGGATCATTCTATGAGGAAGAATTATCCAACGATCAAATCGTTAGATAATCGTAGGACAGTTGGAAGAGACGAAAGAAAATCAAGGGACGTCCCCGAATGAGTTACAGAGGACGGGTTATGAAGGATGATGAAGAGAAAAAATACGCCTCCATGGAAAAGCTATAACAAAGGATAGAGTGGAATGGAGTACTGCATCACAGCAACCTTAGGATTGTTCGTTATGATAATGTTGAGCACATCCTTATTACCAGGAGCACAGAAAAATTATTATTTTCATGAAATGACGACTTATTGAGTTTTCATAACAAATCATCATCTATTTCGTTAAATATTACGCATTTTAAAGTATAATTTGAGGCTTTTTGGTACTTTTTTGGTAGGACAATACTTTTTCCGAAAAAAAACGGACTGATATGCGACATTTTGTTATAATCACATGGGGAATGGAGAAATACAGCAGTTCAGATCATTTCCGCTCATGTAGATAAACGAACGACTTGACGAGTCGAGCGTTCTGGAGCGTTGGCGAAATTGAGGGATTTCGGTTAGAATTTACGCTCACATACGCGTGAAGGTTGTACGCCGAAAACCGTGATCAAAAAATTCCAGTTATGTTGATGAATTAATTATGTTGATCCGCGTACAGTTGGCCGAATCCATTAAGATAAAAATGAATGCTGTATTTATCGCTAATCACTTCCAGAGGAGTGAGCCGCTGGCATCGCAAACTACTACTCCTCGACGTGGCACTGACGCTGAGTCTGTTGAAAATATGATCACGAATTTCCATAAATACACACATTACTGAGACGTTTATGTAATAATTTATCTTGATTTCACTCTTTTTAATCCCTGGAACTTAAATTATTATCGTCAGTGTCTAATTCCTCCTGTAGAGATGACTGGTGACCAAATGTCGCACCGCGAGAAAACCGGCCATGTGAAATTATATATGCGAAATATAAAAAGTTCATCTTCACTAATCAAAACTTCTAAGATTTGTTTGATGCAACCAACCGCTCAATTCTTCAATCAGCTAATCTTTTCACACTTACGTATTTCTTCTCTTTCACACCTTTCTTTACCTGCTCCATACATTTTGTCCGAGGTTCCTTTTCCGTTCTTGCCATGTACTTACTCCTCGATTTTTGCCTTCACCTGACCGTCAAGTCTCAAGATATGGCCTCTAAGGCTGTTTCGTCGTCTTATCAATGTTTTCAGGAGGATTCTCTTATATTCTACTCTTTTAAGGAATCCCACATTACTAACTCGGTCGATCCATTTGATCATCATCATTCCACCGTAGCACCACATTTCGAAAACCTCTACCCTTGATTTCTCCGATGCGATCCTTGTTCGTGCCTCACTTTCGTAGAGAAGCATATTCCAAGAGTAAGTTCTGATAAATTGTTTCCTTTAATGTACGTTTAAGTTTCTCACTGTAAGTAGTAGTGAGTAGATCATCTACAAGTTCTTTTAATTAATTTCAATCGAAACCGACAGTAAAATAAAATTTGTGCACGGGCCCACTGCGTGGATGCATTGCTAGCATTTCTTCATCATTTCTCGTCATCCAGCAATCGACGCCAAAGCCATCTGGTGAGCACACCTCAAGTCAATTTCGGCACGTGCTCCGTTCCTGTCACTCGCCCACCTTTTGGCAAGACAATCCCCATCCTTGCTTTGCCCTGTTTGCTATCAAAATGTTTGCGATCACGCGGTCTTGTTTGAATGTCGCACCTCTTTTCGAAAGGGAATGGGAGACTAATGAGAACGAAGGAATTCAGAAACGGTAAACAGGGATGGTCTTCCTGAAACTCACGACGAGTCTCAAGACGGTAGCACCTTTACACTCTAGCGCCTTTGAAGAGGAGGATGGATAGAGACGGAGCGAGCCGAAAGGAAAGGAAGAGGAGGAATACAAAACGAAGAATCGAGAGGGTAAATATGTGTCGCGCGAGCGAAGGCGTTTGTCTTTCTCATCACCTTGGTTACGTTTCCAGTTTACTTCAACTCTGCCTCACCCCACATCTCCCCGCCAGCATTCGCCTCCGTCACAGATGAATTCCATAAATGCCTCTAAAGATGTCTTCTTTTTCGTCCTTCCCGTTCAAGATCTTGCGGTGTCACACTCGGGCCATCTGTTTCCCTAATGACGCAGCTGCGTCGGTGCCTACGTCAAGTTTTATCAAAACAAAGCCATCAAGGAATAATGATTGACGTTAGATGTTAGGTATTTCACACGTACTTCCTGTACCACATTCTACGTAGTTCCTAAGGATTTGCACCTAATATCACAGAGAGGTGAAAGAGAAAATCTATCCGACTCCTCACTTGGGATCCTCATGAAGTAGAACTAATTTTTAATTGACTCAGTTTTTATGATAAAATGTTCATATGATTCATTTGTAACTTGATGAACAATTACGCACATGCGACTGAGATTGGAATGGCTGCATTCGATATCACGCGATCAGTTTGACAATTAGACGGCGTTGTCTCCAGCGAGGTTGGAGTCACTTCTGGAGTCCCTCAGGGTAGTGCCATAGACCCACTACTCTTCCTTCTCCATATCAACGATATTGGCGAAAAAGTGAACAGTAGGCTTTGATTATTTCCAGACGACGCTGTAGTTTACAAGGAAATCTGAACCAGAAAAGATAAGGATGAGCTGGCGAACGACCTTACTGCAATCCAGGCATGGTACGGTACGTGGCAGCTAGAATTGAGTGGGAAAATGCGTTGTAATGAATTTCTGGAAAAATAACTTCCCAAAATATACCTTTTTCCATCGTACGCAATCATTGGAGCGATCGCCCGGAAGGAACGGAAATATGAACGAGTGACTCATGCTTTACTAATAATTCGCAGATTATTTTACAAAATTTGCAAATTGCCGCATCCCCTTTCAGAAATATTTAATACATGTAATCTACGCACATCGCCCCCCTAAACTTTCTTCCCTAATCCTGGTAAAGCAAGATCAACAATGCCAAAATATTATTGCTATTTTACTATGGAGGACGACAGACGATTTGAGGCGTTCGAAATGAGATAGCCAGGATTTTGAAATGGGGTGGATATACCAGAGATTTTGCGGCTCTTCCAGGGTGTATGGGAAACACCCCAGGGTAAATGGGGGTCCTCCCCCGGAAATTTTTACGTTGAAAACGTGTTGTTATGACTCAAATACAGAAATTGTGTACGAGTATTAATAAAAGTTATTTATTGAGGACATCTTACTCTTCTTTGGCTCCTCTTTTTTAGGCTCAAGTGTGGGGGTTGAAACCCGGATGGCTACGCCACTAGATTTACGTAGCCATCGCGGAAAATGACAGCGTTAAATGTTAATTTTTCCGTCATCACTGGAGCGATCCTTCAGGGGGAAAGGAAAAATTGAGATAGAGGCTTATTGATGGATCCACGCTGGTTACAGCGAGGGAGAGAAAGCGCGGAGACGAGTAGAGCAATGATTGCGCCACTTACGGGAGGTGGGTGTCGAGAGAGCATGAGGTCGCGAGTCTGTTTCCTCGAGAGTGAGCCAATGGGGAGCGGCCCTCTTATCTCTGCACCCCCGTCCGACCACTCGCCGCACCCGAACACGCCGCACCACGCGCATCCGCCGACAGAGAACCTCACGCACGACACCACGAATCACCATCACCATGATGTAGCTGTTAATAGTTTTGAAGTAAATACTTGCAATTTTCCACGATTATAATATGTATTACGACCTAGGATTCAATGATAACGTACATCATCTTTACGGTAGCAACATTGAAACCTAGGTCGGAATGAATTTTATAATCGTAGAAAATTGCAATTATCTATTTTAATACAACAAGACATGATTGCAAAGTGCATTAAAAATTGAATGAGACACTGCGCGTTCCACGGTTTCACGTTAATTGAAACTCGACCAAACCCCAAGCCAAGTATTTATTTCAATGTGGAAAACTTCCACTCCATCACGCTTGAATCTTCGTATTTCGTAATTAATAGTTTGACTCGCGCATTACAGATGAGCGGTATCTACATCTACATTACAATCTGCCCGCCACCTCAAAGATTTTGGCACCGGCTGACCAAACTCCAATATGCAAGAAGATCCCCACACGCCCATCAAATTGTCATAAAAATATTCTACATTATAAAATAATCCGTGAAAAATCACAAAAAAGCAATACTCGTTAACAGTTAGTAATAATATAATAAATCCACGTTTGATAATAATAAAAACACATTATAGTTTTATAACAATTAGCAAATTTCACCAAAAACATTTGGATATTTTTTCTACCTTAATTTGTCTATCTTTCTTTCACTACAAATTGCTTTTTTTAATGATTGGATTCTAAAATAATTAAATTTAAGCTGATATTCCATTTAGAATAAAAGAAAATTTCAGCTTTCAGATGCTCAAGAACGTTTAAAATCAGTGTTTAGGGAGTTCTCGGAATTAAATGAAGTTCCCAACTTTTTCTTGCATACAGAGGTAATAGCATTTTAAATTATTGAACTGGTTAATCATAGTAAATTTCCCTTACTTACACGATATTTGTCCTTATCTATTGATGGTATTTATTCTGAATTTTATTTTGCTGACTAGCTGGTTAGAGAAGGGCACATAAACTATTTCTTACCCGCTAACCTAATTCCTCAATAGATTCGCTCAAATTTTCGAAAAATACTCCATAAAAAGACATTACTGAGGAACCTATTTTAAGTGCAACGTTCCTTTCAGTTCGAGAACCTTTGAGGAAGATGGAAGTCGACAGCTTTTATTTCTCCTTTCCCGGTAATTCGGTTCATTATTTTTTAAATAGGATTTGATTCCTTGAACGCATTTTATCGCTCCATAAAGCTCTTGTGCGGTTGACTTCCTTTTGAAATAAAAACAAACCACAGTCCCAAGGAATTACCGCAAACCAAGGCCAGGACTTCGGAAAACTCTCCACACGCTCTCCTCCACGATAAAAAAATGTTTCGACTGGCCGCGAAATATTTCATGAGGCACGTGGACCCATGCCCAAACTTTCATTGTACTTGATAACTAGCTAAAACGGGTCACAGCATTGAAATGAACCCAAATATAGCAAACAAGAGAGAAAAAAACATGCCGAATTCTCATGACATAAGACTCATTTAGTGTAGAGGTGTTGAGATTGAAAGTAAATGCCAATTTGGACGGACTGTCTTTGGTTAAAACATGGTTAAAAATGAATTCTTTAATCATAGATTTACCAGATCAAACATTACGATACGTCAATTCATAATAAGTAACGAACAATTACTTGAAACGTACGGTACTGCGAAATAAATATAGCTTACTTTAAATTGTTTAATTTGACGCACCTAAGTGACCAGAATCTTCATCATCGCGCCAGGGCACTCAGGAAAAAATAACGAGAATAATGCCATCCGTACGCAACTTGTCAAATGTACTCATCAGAAAAATCATAAGTGCTCCATGGTTCATTATCAATCGCAATATTAGAAAGGATCTGAAACTCACGTCCATCCTTCTAGTTATGAAAAACGTACTTTCAAAATTCTCCAATTCGTTTTCAAAAATTAATAGCAAATTATTAGAATGCATTTGAACAACGGTTTTCCTGAAAAACTGAAACATAGAACTCCTAAATGTGCCCTAAAGCCTTCCCATACCCCCAAACCTAATCAACCCCAACCTTAAGTGCGTTTCCATTATCCTTTAAAAGTGAATTTAAAACGTAATATATGCATCAACTATCTCAAAATCACCCAGAAGAGGCCATCAGACAGTAAACTGTGAACAATAATAAGCGATAAAACATCTTCCTCTGGTGTTAAATGTATGAGGACACGCTGTGACAATCTGAAATTAGATTGGGAATCCAACCATAAATTTCTTTTGGAGAAATTAATTCAACCTCATAAAAAATATTTTATGGCACTTCTTAGAAATAAGAAATTAGCTGGATTCGTCAAGAGTGGCGTTGTGGAGGGATGCGGAAGCCAGCACTTATTTCTCGTAAACCATGCATATAGAAATTCTCATTACACTCGTATTAATTATTTTTCTAAGAGGACACATCACCTCCGTTCGGTCCCGCTATTTGAGAGCGAAAAAAGAGAGCTGTGTAAATCATAATAAGCAACAGAGTTAGTACATCACTAAACACATACGTTTCGCCAATCTGTTTCTGCCTCCGATACGAAATAAGGGGCCTCTGAAAACGAAGTTCGTTGACTCTCAACAGAACCGCACGGCTGGAAAAACCACGCCAAACATTTCCGCCCCGGCAGACACGAGGGCCTGTAATTTGTACAGCTTAGGCGCGGAAAATCATCCTCATTAGGATTCGCAACTTTTTTCTTCCTTTTGGCGGACAACAGCACGTGTTCAGCTCCTCCCCCACCCCCAATGAGCCCCTGGCTTCCTGAAAGGGAACACAAGCAAAACCCATTTGTCTCGCATAACACCTACTCTCATGTCCGACCCACCCACCCACACTGTGACACAGGCGCCTTGGGGACTTCCAATCCTGACCGACAGACTCAAGGTGGCCAACTCCTGTCCATTCTCCCGCCTCAAAAAAAAAGAAGGCCTTCGCCAAGGCAAATCTCAATCCCCTATTGAACCACGATATAATCTCCCACTCTCCACCTCCTAGAGTTGGAACGCAGTATCTTTCATGTTCCGGATTCGTTCCTTTCGGTCTCGTACGCCAAATGAAGTACTATATAGCTCAAGGATTCGTTCATTTTCCAGATTTTTACACCTTCAAATGAACTAAACTGCGTAAACCAATGTAAACCTTGGTTTCGCGCAAGAGCAGCTATCTTTCAATCAATTCACAATCCCTATCCTTTCCCATCATTCTTATTCTTCTACCAAACTTTCCTATTCTTCTATCCTCTCCAAGGTCGCAGTTTCAGGGGAGCTGCCCTACCCCAACTTAAATGGTATTTTTTTCTGAAAAAAGTACGAAACCTGTTGAAATTCCAAAACATGTTAGTCTTTAAAATGTTGTTTTCAGAGGCTAAATTAAATATTTTTCAGGGGTCGGCCCCGGGGGCCCCCCCGGGGCCGACCCCTGAAACTGGAGACCCCTGAAACAGTTTCACTGGAGAGTATTAAATAGCCCCTAAACCCCCGGCAGGATTTTTGCCCCCGGCATAAAACTCTAAAATCGGTGGGTGACAAGGTGGCAATTTTCAACCCGTTGATTTCTCAATTTAATTTTTTCTCTCCAGAGCCTCATTCGTTCCAACTCGTACCTCTGACCGATTCGTTCAGCCGTAGGTACTTGCCGTGAATCAGTGGGGAAACACCCCTGGGTAAAAGCGGCGAGGGGCGAGCTACTACATCGGTCATCTTAAGACGATGGACACGTGAGGGGATTATGCTTGGAGGATCCAGGGGATTCTCCGGTCGAAATTCCCGGAAATCCCCACATCAGCAGTCACACACCCACGCCTCCCAAGTGAGGGGAAAGTTAAATTGTTTCCAATGAGGGAATACAGGCATAGAACGTCCTGGGAATCCCTAATTCAAGAATGGCGACGAAACGAATTTTTTTTCAATAATGCGGAGCTACGAGGACGGTTTTTTTTCAACCTCCGACGGGTCATGAACAGAAGACAAAATGATTGATTAAAACTTATTTAATAGGTAAATTTTGAGCACACTTGTGATGTTCTTTCGAATTAAGTGTGCCCTTACCACAACCAAATTTGACTTTGGTTAAAAGATGTTTTTTTTGTACGTTGGACCAAAGGTTTTTAATTTGTTACCCCAGTCATGCTGTATTTCAAAGTCTTTGAAAAAGTCTTTGCAAAATGCACATTCTTGGCTTCTCACTAAAGAAAGTGTAGAACAAATATTGTTATAAAGGCCTGTTTACACGGTACATTAACACGTGCGGGTTAATGTCTAAATGTATGAACGCGAGAGTGAACGCCAAAAATGCACCGTGTAACCACCCAACTTGTGCGAATGCATGCACAGAAAGTAGAACCTGTTCTAATTTGGTTCATGCATTCGTACATGTTCCGTTCCGGTCCACAAAAAATCATTCACGCAAACGTACATTAACTCGTACGTGTAAATGTATCGTGTAAACAGGCCTTAAAATATTGATGTAAACGAATTATAAATACTACTTTAGTTGTTTTTTCATGTACGCACTTAAGCTTTGTTAGTATAGATTATCAAGGTAACACAAAATGAGCTACACTTTATGGAAAGCATAATGTATTATTATTTTGGATGGTAGCCTCAAACAGGTTATCCTTCGCGGCTACCTAAAATTACTCAATTTTGCTATTGTCATGTAATTTGTGTGTGGAGTAATAAAATTATTTATTATATTATTATGATCACGTTAGCGATTGAGGAATTGGTCGTGCCTGGGGCCAAGCTTTACTCTACCCTCCTCATAAGATGTTTACGCCAATGACCTCCAATGAATTTCGCCTTTATCCTGAAGCTCATAGCCCGTATAAAAACGCTCCCCTCCAAGCCACATCTTCAGTTCAGCGTAAAGACGGAATTAACACGGCACTAGGTCGGTATTGCACGGCGGGTGATCGAAAATTTCCCATTGAAATTGCTCAAGGAGCAGTTGGGCTGCATCAGCGCGGAGATGAGAGGCATTATCATGGATCAGAACACTTCCAGAAGTTAACATGCCTCTTCTTTTGTTATGAATGGGAATGGACGTAATTTTTCACACTGAGCAGCTGCATTAACGTTGAAATTCTCTTTATCGACATAAAGGTCAAGACAAGTGATTACTGAAGCCAATCGGTGAGTTTTCTGGCTGTCTTTCCGCAGTGCACACTTGGTGGGGGAATCACTTGAGGCAGTGCAGTTAATGAGATTTCCACTAACCTCAAACTAACACCTTACGGTCAGAAATGACTAGAGCGTGCGGTGCGGAAGAGGAACAGTTGCCCTATACGCACAGTACCTTCCTGTCACTTGCATGGTGTTTTAGCTGATCGATCTGGGGTTGAAAAAAATCAGCCCTCGTACTATGGCCGTGATGCCAATCTGACCTGATTTAAGGCCGGTTCATCGAAAATATTTACGAATAATTGAATTAATCGCTAAGCGTTTTAGGAAATTTAGAAGATTAACTTCATGGCCCAGGGGCGTTCATGAAAAAAAATTAACGCGTACTTAACGCCATCTATAATTCGTTTGAAGAACTACCTATGGTTCATTAACTAACCATGGATACCAACCAAACATGGATTAGATAAAAAGTCGCCATGTTGCATTTAAAATATCATAATTTTTGTGGTTCTCCAGGAAAATAAAATGCCTAACATTCTTAAGAAATTGTAACCATTAACAACCAACGGTACAGGTTCTGGGGGGTAATATTACACGAATATCATGATTTTACAATTGATAATAACAAGATACACTACCTTTCTTCTCAATCTCTTGATATTTAAATACAAGTGTAAGGTCATCAGTTTTGGTGATTAAAGCATCATTTTTGCAAACGTTTCGGAATTTAAAGAATTCCATCCACAAAGTTTAGAATTTGTTATAGGGGTACATCATTATTGCTTCTTCATTCTTGGATAGATCCTCCAACACTTATAGTCTTATAGAAAATGGAATAAGTATCATAATAGAACTTAAATAACATTAGCATGATGTCTCTATGTACCTACTACCAAAAGAGATGAAGAGAGAACGGTTAGCATAAGGTATCTTTGGGTGGTTTATAGAGACATCGTGATAATGTTTTTTGAAGTTCTATTATTATATTTTATTCCACTAACGATAAGTTTTGGATGATTCCTTCAAATTATTGGGTTGGATGAAACCCAAAAACAAATTGTAAGCCTTAAAGATGGAATTCATTAAATAACGAAATGTTGGCAAAGAATGTTTTTTTAAACCCCCAAACTGACGACCGGCACCCGATATTTGTCATGGATATAGAGATCATAACAAGTCTATAAAGAAGATAGTCGTTTACGTCTTTTGTAAGCTAGGCCAACACTGCTACGTCATTAAATATGAGGCAAACTCGCACACGAATTTATTTATTCCAAAATGTATAACGTTGAAAGATTTTCCAACATTCAGCGAAATTGATGAGCTAGGCTCTGAACATGACGAGCTGGAAACGATTTTTTTCAGCAGCAAGTGTAAATTATTGCGACGAAGGATGGAAGGAATGCCTACACAGTCAATACCAATATGCTGACGTGGACCGCTTCGGCTCGGTCTCCATACATAAACATCGTTATTTTGATGCGTTAATGCGTGCCTCGCTGGCAGTTTCTATTCCAAGGAAATTCTCCACCGCTAACGTTATGTGCTTTTCTAAAATCTTCGCTAGCATGCGATTTATAAATCGTCCTGCAAGATCTCTTCCTCAATTGTAAAGGCAATAATTTTTAATAGCAATTGTTGCTTTTTCAGAAAAATAAATTGTATAGATGGAAAAATGTCGGTCAAAAACGAATTTTCGAGCAGTCGATTTTCAATCGAAATGAAAAGACCAACTTTTCAACAAAAATAGAAATTTAAGGCAAAATATTTTAATTACCTATACAGTGGACAAAAATATTTTTATTATTCATTCAAAAAACGCTCGCTTTGAGTAGAAGAAGAAAATCTAATTACAATGCATGCTTGAATTGCTTTTAGTAAACATTTTCAAATGCAAGCATATTAAAAAGTTTGGGGATTACCGCTTGGAACGATTCGGCTTCACCAAAATTTATGTAAAAGATTAACTGATTGAGATGCTTTGTTGATGACCGTGAGCGGGCATTTGCAATATTACCGGGCTTGGAGAACAGTTTCATATGAGATGGATGAGGTTATCATACTGCCTCCCGTGCTCACAGCGCGTAGCGTAGCTGACCAGTACGCGCAGCTGAAATCAAAGAAACGGTGAAGATAGACGTAGAAAAATCGATGTTGGATCGAAACTGGAAGATCATGGCTCGATATCCATTTCCTCTATCTTTGACAATTTAAACTCGATTTTTATCGAAATCGATTTCTCTATTACTAGTTGGATTCAAGAAAGTGAGAACATTGAATGTTTTGAAAGAAATGGCCGTTTTTTATAGGGTCTCAAGATAGGTATGGGAATTCTTTTTTTCCCGAAAAATAAAGGACTAGTAAATTATGGGCACAACTTCCTTGGAGCATTTCCTTTTTATTTGTTCACACCTGGTATCCTAACACCCCTGCCACGCGCCTCAAGAGACATTTTGCAGGATGGTATGTAGACGTGGATGATATGTGTAGATCATACATGTCACCGCTAGGGGAGCATTTTAGTCGGCTTTCAAAAATACCCGTAGAGCGGCGATGAGTGCAAAGTGATTAAATAATTTAGTCTCAATATTTGCAATGGATCATTCTCACTCTCTAGAAAATCGCACCGACAAGTTGTGTTTTCGTTGGTATGGAAGTATGGTAATTATAATTATAGTATTCTACCGATTAAGGTAGGTTTCCATGGAGTATTCAAGAAGTGTTCTGGGAGCCTCCCTTTCCTTCCAGCACTGCCTTCTTCAATTCACTGTAAGGCCATCTCCCTTTCAATCTATCTACAAATCCTATTATTTTCCTTCCCCTCCCTCGTTTATCTAACATTCTACCCTCTAATACCATTTTCAACATCCCCTTCCCGCTAAGCACTAACTCCATCCATACCTTCTGTCTCCTCCGTATCTTATCTAAAAGTTACTTCTCCTCACCCACCATGTCAAGCACTTCGTCGTTCCTCCTTTCTGCCTATTTCACCTTATCCATTCTTCTCCATACCCACATGTCGAATGCCTCCAATCTTCTCTCGCCCTCTTTCCTTAATGTCCAAGTTTCCGCACCGTAGAGAGCTACACTCCAGATCAAACTCTTCACTAACCTTTTCTTTAAACTCTTACACAACGATCCTCTCAGAAGCTCCTTCCTGTTCAATGAACGCCTCCTTTGCTAATGCAATTCGTTTCCTGATGTCCATATTACTGTATCCGTTTTCCTCTAATGTGTTGCCTAAATAGTAAATAAATAAATTTTCGATACTTATCCCATAAATGATTGTAATATTCGTGGTTATGCGTGTGCATGCGGCGAACGTATTTTGGAGTGCGGGGGAATCGACATGGAACTGGATGGGTGGCGAGTGGTGCTTTGGCGGCGGAAGGCTTGTCGGAGGAAGAGACAGACCTCGTCCACCCCTCCATCGTCCACCCCTCCCTCGTCCTCCTTATCTCCGCACCGCAGCCCAGGGTTCGCGCCTCCGGCACCGCAAACTTGCCCCCCGGGAGCAGGAGGAAGCCGTGAGGAGCGGTGGGAATGGGGACTCGGTGACATTGCCACGGCAGCCAGCGTGCGTGTGAGTGAATGCGGACACGATAAAACAAAAAGCCATCCCTCAACACTCGCGAGATTACGAGAGGCCGGCGTGACACCGGTGAACCTGGCTGACGCACAGTGGTCAGGAAAAAAATTATGTAATTGGGAAAATAATGCTCTATTTGGAAAAAATATTTTTCGAATAATACGCCCTGAAATAAACTCTTCTTAACACCAAAATTTTTTAGCAGTAATGTTAACTTAAATTCAATTAAGAAACAATTCCTCAGATGCTACGTATGAGGCATTTTTCTGCATGAAAGAGGGACTTGAAAGATAATTCCTCGTGTTTCCCATAACCTCTTCGACATCCTCAAAAGGGTTTTTAAGACAAGGGCAAAATTTCACCGCGGTACGGTCCTCCAGTAGGCAACCACCAGCAAACACTCATTACGCATTGCGAAATCTCCGATCCCCTTTTGCAGATATTCCGCACCCGTTGCTACTTCCTCCTCTTCATTGATGCCCAACACGTCCTCGTTTGTCCCAACGCTCCTCTACTTCTTTCTCCCGCTCACGAACTTAAAAACGCTCAAGTGTCCACAAGGCACAACAAACATCCCAAATTAACTGCGGGAGAGTGTTTTAACCTGTGGATATTATCTCGTCGAGACACGTGGTAGGACCCCGTGTTCTCCCGGATTTTTAAGCTCTTGAAAACGACGCAAAGACGTCTTCCGGGTCGAGTTTTTCTCGCCCAGGATAATCCTTTCGCACTTTCGAGGGCACTGCAAGAACGGGGAAGGCCCAGGGGCGTTCTATGGCCGGCCACCACGACTTAAGAAAAACTCTGGGCGTGTAAGAAATGAAAGTCTTCACTCCACTCGGAAATTGCGAAATTTGTTTGGAAACTTTTAGCGCAAAGACAGTCCATCGGATCGAGAGCAGAGAGAAGGGCTGGCATTTTTATGCCGCTGAATTTCTGCTAAGATCGTTCACCACTTTTTTCCCCCTCCCTACTTAGGGTTTGCTGGCCCTTGTTTTCAACTCGGAATATAACTAGTTTTATATAAATTCATGGATTCACTTAATACTTTTGTATATTTTGCATGGTTGGTGTCAACTTGCATGGAGCGATGCATGATCTATAAGAGTGCATACCGCCTGCTGGCGTGTGCATATTTCAAGGCCTTCTATTCCATGACCACGAAGATGCACCGTATTGCATGCTGCAAGCTGGTGTACAAGCTTGTATACTCACCCCTGCCAAACCCTTGAGGTTGCAAGGAGGGTGTTAAGTAGATGTATTGTTTATAGCCACAGAGTATGAAAATTGATGAGACATGTTCGCACAGTACTGCAATTCATAAGAATATATTGGTATCTACATCTACATAATACCTTGAGAGGTACCTCGAAAGCGTTTGGCAGGGGGTGATCAATCACCAGCATGCAACACGAAATAGGATTCCCACATGAACACGAAATGGTCCAATAAACTTTACACATACTAACAAATTATACTACTACATTCATTCAAAGGCAAAACCTTCCAAACACTCACTAAGGCAATCTGCCAACAAACCCAGAACACACACAACATGCTGTTAGAAATGACAAGAAAATTCGGAAACATACATTAAGGTATACATAAGTTAGTGGGCTATACTACAAGTCATCTAATCTACTTGTGATTTCTAACGCTGCCGTTATTGTATCTTATTGATCGTGGAAAAAATGACATTCTGACTACATATGCTGGTATGCAGCAGCCCTCCATTTTTCCCTATCCTAAAGCTACTTCGCTTACGGCTCCCCTATCCCGAGGCTCCCTTATCCTTTTTGATCTGTCCTAAGCACTTGTCCATTGGTCATCTTCTGGAGACTTTTCCGTCAATTTTTCCTTCCATTATGTTTTCCAGGCAACTGCTGCGCCTTAATGCATGACCAATCCACCGTGCTCTACTTTGGTGTATATTAATCCATAATGCTAAATAATGGTGAGCTAAAATACGAAAATCGGCTATATTTCACAAGTTTATCCGTCATTAAATTTAAATTTCTCTCCATTACGTAAATATTCAGTTCAAAACGTTCTCCTAACGTTTATATCATCGTGGTTACTAAGACGACCTTAAGTATTTGCTGCGCGCTAGGCTTAGATTGCTTGAACAATTGAGAATGGATATCTTTAAGAGAGACACAGAGAACATATTATTAGAGCCACACTATATCTCCAGGTCCGATAGAAGCGATAAATTAAGAGAGATGTTTTGCCGAACGGATAGATATGGGAATTCGTTTTTCCCCCGAACCATAAAGGACTTTATTAAACGCTAGTCCCAACCTCGTTAGAGCACTTCTTTTTTTTATAGTTGTAAACGGCTGGTGTCCTAACACCCCCTGCCACACGCCTTTTAGGCGGCTCGCGGGGTATTATGTAGATGTAGATGTAGAAGTGTTGTTGAGGGCGAATGAGCGAGTTGTTCTCCCATTCCGCCCATTTCAATGACATTTTGAGTGTTTTTTTTTCGCTTTTTTAGCAACTTATGGACCCAATACTTGAACACACGTGACACAAATATGTTCCCACCCCCTCCAAAACCCGCTTGATGAATTCAAGCGCCCATCGACTCGTTCTTCTATATACCTCCTCATTCCTAACCCTCTTCACTCATTTTACCTTCAACATTCTCCTCCAGCACCAAGTTTTTAAGGCCAGGTGAGAGAGGAGATGAAAGTACAAGACAAGCAACAAAAAGTTTAATATTCTAGGATTTTTCCCAGAATTTCACGGATCTTAAACTTTTAACTTTCAATACATTTGGAAAAACATCCGCAAAATACCATGAAATCAACTAGGGGAGAGAAGCAAGGTGTGTGATTTAATCGATCAGTGCGTTTCGGAATTACAGAAGAAAACGTTTCCCTTTCGTCTAGCTTCCAATCAAGGCTTTAGAAATGCTACATTTTTTCATTATTTTGAAATTTTTTCTGTGGTTTCCCTGTTTAGGGAAACCTCATCACATGTTCCGGGTCAATGCACGTCCTCCATAATCTCGATTTAGAGGAAAACCACGATTATTGTTTAGGGAATGGAACAAGTGTCTCGGGACCAAAGTCTCCGTTCAATGAACATGTGTTTGTATTTGTGACAAGAGATTTTCCACCAATATTATGCCGTTTCCTCTATGATGTACATTTACGCTTCTGCCCCCGTATTCAAATTCGTATTTGAATTCACCGAAATCAGTCAAATAAAAAATAGGTGCGTTAATGCTATAAAGAACCGTCACTAAAAAAATAACAACCTATATTGGCCTGGTTCGGGGCATAAATCGCGGTTTAATAAAAATGCAAGAGTGAAATAGTGCTCATCACCTTAATCATAATTTGAGTTTTTCTTTTTTTCTTTCTCTTGACCTCAATTTTTAACTTTGATTAGTGTCATGGAGTGTAGGTATCTAAGAGTTAAATGCAAATTTTTTGGCCAACCTTTCGGCATATTTATGTACCTTCTTCAGGGCTATGAATGAATGTGATTACATTTATTTGAAACAAAAGTATGATGGGTTATTACAATTTTTTTATAATAATAAAAAATAATTCGATTATAAATTAATTAAAAAAGATAAAAGATGAGTCATCATATGAAAAAAGTACGAAAACGACAAACTGCGCCATCACACATAATATTGCATTAAAAGGATGAATAAGTCACTTAAATTGAGTCAGTCTGCTTGCAGGCAGACAGTCGGATAACATCGGAATCGTCGCCATGCATCCCTTCATTTATTTCCACACGCGGGCGCCCCAGGACGTCCTCTGTTTGCACGACAGAGAAGCGATCCGATGTTGAAGGGCAGTGTTTGTCGTCGTCATGTCAACTGAAGCCTCGACGTATCTTATCGAGAGGATACAGGCTCCCGACTTTCACCAAACTATTTCCTCTGCTGCCTCCCCCCTCCCTCGCCCGTAAACACTCGCGCACCACAGCCATGTTTTGTTCACCGAGATGAGTCGTAGACTCCGAGATATACGGGCCGGAACATCCGAATTTCGATTGTCATCTGTTTGAAATTAGAAGGCCTGTATTTGTGCGCATTCTTATGGGGATCCGATGAAAATTTTATCTCATATATTAATTAGGGCTGATAATATTTTGCAAGTGTCATGAAGTTATTTGTAATAATTATCAAATATATGAAAAAATATCTGATGGTATCTTATGGAGTGTTTATTACCATTTTAAATAATTTATTTGCAGGTCGTTCAAAGAAGCACGTCCATCGGAAAGTTCTTTTATTTATAATTTTCCTGGCTATAATATTTCCTAAGATACTCAAATGCATTGAAATTTTAAATGAGAGAAAAGTGACCCATGAAATAAGATAATATTCTGTGAGTGCCGTGAAGTTATTTGTTATAATTATCAAATCTATGAAAAAAAAAAACCTCTTATGGTAGCTCATGGAGTGTTCATTACCATTTTAAATAATTTATTTGCACGTCGTTCTAGGAAGCACGGCCATCGGAAATTTCTTTTATTCATCATTTCCCTGGCTATAATGTTTCCTAAGATACTTAAATGGATTAAGATTTTCAATGAGAGAAAAGTGACCCATGAAATAAGCCGCTCGAACACATAAAATTGTTTGTCTCTTGAACTCTACCCTAAGAATACTGTACAAAACAATGAAACTTTACATAGTTTTTTGGTTATAATTGCCTAAAATAACACTGATGCTTTCCCTAGCACATAAACATTTGAAATAAAATAGAATTGCCACATGAAGTGAGGTGTGACAAGATACGAAAGTTAAGCTCCATTGAACTCTGCCATAAGAATACCATCTAAAGCGCATTCCTCTAAATGACAGTGTAACTGTAATTAAGCCCAATTGCAATTACGCTGCCTTTCCAATCACTGATTGCCACAACCATGATTGCTGCCTCGGAGCCAAGCTTAAGCTGGAGATTTTATAATACGTGGTATGGTGTAAATGGAATACGAGTACTTTGGTGTTTAACGGGCATAGAGGTGGTTTTTGCCGGGAAAAACGATTTTAAATACTTTATGAAAGAAATATCATGAAAGCATAGCAACGTTTTATCTTATGATAGGAGAGACAGTCAGGTTATAATGGGAAGAATTTATAATTTCGCATAGGGTTGAAGAAAAAATCAATTTCTGTTTGTTTCTTTTTTTGCTAGTCAGCATGAAAGCCACGTTGCAACGCATGGTACCCACAACGCGTTGTGGGTGCCATCATTTTAGAATGAAAAAAAAACTTTGAATACGACAAAAAGAACACCGTATCTGCCAAAAATGTTCGACATTTTCGCAGAAAGCTTTACAAAAGACCCTTCAATTATGGTAAATCAAACTTAAATGAGGAAAGATTTTACATGCGGGATTTTCAACAAAGAAAATATATATTTGGGTGAATTGGTGACCAGCCTTATATACAGGAAAATGTTATACACGGTGTATATAATAACCATGGTTATACTGTTCATGCCGTCACTGGCGCAAATACGTGCCTTACAAGAAATAGCAGCGCTCATTGGATATCTGATTCTCGAGCTCGCCTTTGAACATTCGAAGTAAGGATCTACGCAAAGACCTCCACATCATTCCCATAACAACAGAAATGAAAGTAAATTTAGCCGTATTTAAGAACTCTCTCCCAGCTACCGGCAATCCACTCTTTGATACCCTTTAAGAACACGAACCAGCTGCAAACGCAACCTAACGAACCCCACAATCCGCCCTTTCACCCAAATATAGCCACTTCCCTAAATTATTTATATGCTATACTGTGACTCGATGTGATCAATTAACCTGAAAATACTTTAATAGCAATGAACCGGAGACAGCCTTTGGCTGGTATAGGTGCATAGAGTTTGCATTATTGGGTTAAGGAGAAAACAAAAGTAATATTACGGCGTGGCGTGGCATAGGACATCACTGGCTGCGCTAACGCTTCAGCGGCCATTGGCGCAACTAATCGCAGAGCGCGCGAGATTCAAAACCACTCTTTAGACGTTTTGCGGCCGAGAAAGAGAGCAGAGATTCATCCTATTATCAGTCTGGTTGATAGTAACCGCTTCAAGAGTGACGACTTCACATTTTGAACGTTGCGTTCCTCCCGTATCTAACCACGATAAAGGGAGTAAAAGAGTTCCCGCCATTTCCCCGTTTTATCGTATACTACGCACACTTATCACCAGCTTCATTGGCCCCGAGCAGTCTGCCACTGCCGCCAAACAGTAGATTACTTATCAAGGTGCCGTAAATATGGAGCTATACACAATGATGAGTATTTATAGGAGAGGAGTAGCTACTACCGATTGAGCCTCTCAATTGCACTCGACACGCCTTTGTTTGCATTAAAAGCCTCGTTGATAAAATAAACGATTAGACCAGCTGTTGATTATCAAATAATATATACGATTCAACGATAAGATTGACTCGCCAGTGAGAATATTACGAGAATTATTCCATAAAATCCCCTAATTATAAAACAGAGGAAGGACAAACTAGTAATGTTTTTGGCAACGCATTTCCTATTCAAATTATGTGAACAATTCCCTTTATTAATACAAAATATATTCACTATCTAAAACTAATAACTCATGGTTTCAACACTTTCCCGCTGTTTTCAATAGTCACATGCATAATGTCACTAAAGAATTGAGTTTTTAAGGTCATGAAGGGTGTCTAGGATTTTAAAATTTAAAATTCGTCACTGCGCCATTAGTTCATCATACTTGACGTAATTTCATATAATTCAATTTAAAAATTCTATTTTATTATGAAAGACAAATTATAGAAACACTGAGGTGCCGAGGTAATACAGAATTTGGTACGCCTACGTTAAGGAAAGAGTACAAATTTATATCCACTGCAGATTGATAAGGAAAAAGTATTGGAGACCAACCTACAAAACTATAGAACGGAGACGATTGGATGTTAACAATTAATGGCCGACGGATGTCTAATTTTCGTTATCTTACCTCAAGTAGGTATTATCTTAAGTTTAAGACGAATTCAGTCACTTAAATGTATAGGATAAAACTGAAAACAGCGATTTGTACGGATGAACTAAAATGTAATATAATGACACGTATGGAACTGGCGTCAAATAAGATGTAAGATGCAATAAAAATTTGTCGGCGTCGAACAGAAATGAATAGTGAAAGGATGGCAAGAGTCAAAACAAAAGTTTACTTTTAAATGTCCGATATGGAACGATATTCGATTTTTAAAAAATAGTGAATTATACCAGAAAAAGCGAATATAACGGTCGAATCAAAGGCGATAACATAAGAATATAGGAACCTGCAAATGAAAACATGCTGGATATCCAAAGATATTTAAAAAGATCTGGTTAGTTTCGGAATGATGGGTTTGCCTTTAAGAAGTTAAAGTTTAAGGCAGCATGGCTATATTTCATGAATGAAGTTGAGAATAATGATAACGACAGAAGAGAAAGTGAATTCCTTCCTCACATGAAACTTAAAAGACTTAAAAACTACTTCAGAAAAAGATCAACGCCGTACAAAATAAGCATATCACTCCCAACCACGCCCTACAAGATCAATGTATATCTACGAACCCTAAGATTCTAAGGGGTCATGAATGACACAAATGTAAAAAACATAAAATGGCCTTAATTTTCTCAAATTTCTATTGTATGATGCATATTATCCTCAAGTTGTTGTGAGTCCATTGGCTATTGTTCAAATATAAAAAAGTCTTAAAACATTGAATTATAAAAGAAAATCTGGAAGCACCAGCAGTATATTAAACATCGCAGATAATTACACCCAATTTCACATTCTCCAAGTAGTAGGGCCCAGTTATGTCTTATAAAATTCGGTGTAACCTAACTGTAGTCTGTCAGGAAACGCCTATTGTTATAAAAACTACACAGTATTCTATTTACACAATTAAAACGTCTCTTAGTCAAGTCGGGACTTCACAGTAAGGCAACCAACAGAAAATAGTGCAGCATTAGTAATCTGTGATTCAAAACTCGGAAAGATGAGTTTTATTTTATAATTAGTTTAGAGTTTAAATTTGTCAAATTTAGTAATTACCTTTCCTCGATAACTGATTTACAGTATCACGCAAGATAATTCGAGTTGTATTCCGACAATAAACTTTACGGCCAAGTTTATGAAAAATACTACAGCACTAAATTACCCATCGAAAATATAGGGCTGGAGAACTTAGTAGCTTAGTGGGTAGAGAGTTTGACATCTGATTTAAGAGTCCGAGGTTCGAAACTAGTGTTAAGCTTTCGCACAGCTCCCAATGAAATCCTAGAGGAGTTGACCAAGGGAAAGAAATTGGCCCCCTCCTCCTGAATGTGTGGCATTCACGCGCCTGTGGTTTAATCTAGGATGAGCTCTACCCACACCTATCCAAAACCAACCACAGGATTATATAACTGATAGTGAGTGAAAGATGTTTGGACTCCAAACCACTCCGATTGTGGTAGGTAAAAATGAGTCGTTCCGAATGGAGAAAGAGTCAACCGTCCGGTATACCCGACGACAGCGCCAAAACGGATGATAGAAGAACTACGTGAAAATATGCAGGGAAACCACACAAACGATAATAAAGCAATGGCGGGCAATGGACGAAAGGTTATAGAGGAATAAGAAAAGATTTCATAGTATGAAACATGTTAATGAAGAATTTTTATGTAGGGGCATAAAGTACATTTCTATTACCATCTGAATGAAAGAGTTAAATTTTTAGATTCACTCCACTATAAACGAATACGCAATTCCTCATTAATGCAATGAAGACGAATCGACAGAGTCCACATATTCGGTAGACTCATAGATTTTATCAATTCCTCAGAATTGGATAAAAAAAATCAACAGAAAGAATCAACCTTTTTCGTAGACTACTATATTCTATCAATTCCTAAGTGTGTAATCAAAACAAATCCACAGAAAGGGTCAACCTTTTTGGTAGACTACAAACTTTCATCAATTCCACAGCATGTAATAATAACGAATCTACAGAAAGAGTAAACCTTTTTGGTAGACTATTAGATTTCATCAATACCACAGCATGTAATAATAACAATTCTACAGAAAGGGTCAACCTTTTTGGTAGACTACTAGATTTAATCCATTACCTCTTATGTAATCGTAACAATGCCACAGAAAGAGTCAACCTTTTGGTAGACTATTAGGTTTCATCAATTACTTCTTATATGTGATAAAACAATACGACAGAAAGAGTTAACCTTTTTGGTAGACTACTACCTTTCATCAATTCCACAGCATGTAATCAAAACAAATCCACGGAAAGAGTCAACCTTTTTGGTAGACTACTAGATTTCATCCATTACTTCTTATGTAATCATAACAAAGCCACAGAGAGAGTCAACCTTTTTGGTAGACTACTAGATTTAATCCATTACTTCTTCCACAGAAAGAGTCAACCTTTTTGGTAGACTACAAGATTTCATCAATTCCTCAGTGTGTATTCAAAACAAATCCACAGAAAGAGTCAACCTTTTTGGTAGACTACAAGATTTCATCAATTCCTAAGTGTGTATTCAAAACAAATCCACAGAAAGAGTCAACCTTTTTGGTAGACTAGAAGATTTCATCAATTCCTCAGCGTGTATTCAAAACAAATCCACAGAAAGAGTCAACCTTTTTGGTAGACTACAAGATTTCATCAATTTCTCAGTGTGTATTCAAAACTAATCCACAGAAAGAGTCAACCTTTTTGGTAGACTACAACCTTTCATCAATTCCACAGCATGTAATAATAACAAATCTACAGAAAGAGTCAACCTTTTTGGTAGACTACAAGATTTCATCAATTCCTCAGTGTGTATTCAAAACAAATCCACAGAAAGAGTCAACCTTTTTGGTAGACTACAAGATTTCATCAATTCCTCTGTGTGTATTCAAAACAAATCCACAGAAAGAGTCAACCTTTTTGGTAGACTACAAGATTTCATCAATTCCTCAGTGTGTATTCAAAACAAATCCACAGAAAGAGTCAACCTTTTTGGTAGACTACAAGATTTCATCAATTCCTAAGTGTGTATTCAAAACAAATCCACAGAAAGAGTCAACCTTTTTGGTAGACTACAAGATTTCATCAATTCCTCAGTGTGTATTCAAAACAAATCCACAGAAAGAGTCAACCTTTTTGGTAGACTACAAGATTTCATCAATTTCTCAGTGTGTATTCAAAACTAATCCACAGAAAGAGTCAACCTTTTTGGTAGACTACAACCTTTCATCAATTTCACAGCATGTAATAATAACAAATCTACAGAAAGAGTCAACCTTTTTGGTAGACTACAAGATTTCATCAATTCCTCAGTGTGTATTCAAAACAAATCCACAGAAAGAGTCAACCTTTTTGGTAGACTACAAGATTTCATCAATTCCTCAGTGTGTATTCAAAACAAATCCACAGAAAGAGTCAACCTTTTTGGTAGACTACAAGATTTCATCAATTCCTCAGTGTGTATTCAAAACAAATCCACAGAAAGAGTCAACCTTTTTGGTAGGCTACAAGATTTCATCAATTCCTCAGTGTGTATTCAAAACAAATCCACAGAAAGAGTCAACCTTTTTGGCAGACTACTACCTTTCATCAATTCCTCAGCATTTAATCAAAACAATGCCACAGAAAGAGTTAACCGTTTTGGTTGACTATAGTACCTTTCATCAATTCCACAGCATTTAATCAAAACAAATTCACAGAAAGAGTCAACCTCTTTGGTAGACTACTAGATTTAATCCATTACTTCTTATGTAATCACAACTAATCCACAGAAAGAGTCAACCTTTTTGGTAGACTACAAAATTTCATCAAAAACGTCTTATTTATTGCGAAAACGGTACCTAATTAGAAATTGGCAGCAGTACCAATATTAGCCGTACGTGGCGCTGCCGTCGGGTATACCTTGAGGTTGACTCTTTCTCCATTCTCTAAGACTCGGTAAAAATGATGTACTTTGACAGCAGAGAAATTTGAGGAACATAAAAATTATTCTATTAGTACCTCGAAATTTTTTTCGATAAATAACACGAGTCGAAGATTCGTTTTTTCTATTACACAGAATATTGTGGTTGGCCTTAGATACGCTTGCTGAGCATTGAGTGCTGTATCTCCGCCTTGAACGTCACGGCGATAAAATATTATGCGAGTGCAATCATCAATGTCTCCGATTGAGTAGTGTCTACCAGTACATTGTGACGTTATCTTCACTAACGGCCATCAATCCGAAGATTGGTTGTCCCCAGATATACACCGCAATCTGCTAACTGCTATTATTTCTCTTATGATGGTATAACTAGCTAAAAATTAACAAATTTGATAAACTTTATGATATCAAGATAGATTTTTAATATTTCACGAGTTTTACGCGTTTTCTTTACTGAAAATTCCCTTAATTTAATTATGTCGAACCTTTTTGGGTTTAAGTACAGCATTTCTGCTTGCTCAAAATTTTAAGTTTTCGATTCTGTATTCGTAACAGTCATACACCATTGAGAACGTTAACTTCACAATTAAGCCTCATCATTCATTAAGGAATCACCGAGCACAGAACGGTAGCATGGTTCCACACCTCTGGGTCGATTTTATGGTCATCGTTACCACCTCAGAATGTGAATTCTCCATCGTCTCAAAGCTGATTTATAAGAAAGATAGCGATATAGTATGCGCAGCACCACATTTTATCACAGGTATCATCATACAATTGCATTATATTCTAGTAAATTATGTAAAATATTAAAAAAATCAGTGCGGAACCTGGATAAATGAAGGGGGAAATCAGCGTAGAGGTTTAGCTGGTGTTGAATTATCGTGAAACTTGATTGTTTTTAAATTTCCACTGACCCGTAAACCACTCGTAATGGTTTTTACATCGAGCACCCCAACAATGTACACCTGTACACACAACAACAACTATGCCCTGGGTAGAGGTAACCTTCCCAAGCGGGACTGGAACCCGCAACCTTCGGATTAGCAGGCAAGGACTTTACACCGCCGCACAGTGGGCGGAAATCGGAAATCGGAAAAAGCCGGACAAAATTACAAAATGGCTTTTTTTTTGTTATAAACTTGAAACTTCGCAGATATACTCAAAAATGATTGAAATTTATGGATATGTACTTCATTGCATTGAGATGCACTACAACCTCAAGAAATCTTCGAAGAATGCCCTCATATGATTTACTCCGCGTGACTTTCCGAAAACCCATTTGAAACTCTACCTAAATGTAAAACTTTGCCGAAAAACAATATCCGCCATTTTGTGACTGCATGGTAAGAGTTTATCGATGATATTCTTTAAGAATACGGAAAATTAAAGGAAAAACACCATGGCAACAGATTATGTGGTTTTTTATTCCGCAAGAATCCACCTATAACTTCACCATCTACTTACTTAGGAAGATTTTCAGAGAATATTGAAGACAGGCGTTTTCATGGAAATTTTCTCACGTTTGAGCCTCTGTATCTCAGTAACGGGTGGTATCCATGTCAAATGAAGTACATATCCATAAATTTCAATCATTTTTGAGTATATCTGCGAAGTTTCAAGTTTATAACTAAAAAAAAGTCATTTTGTTCGGCTTTTTCCGATTTTCGCCCACTGTGCGCCGCCACCAAAGGCAGAAGCATCATTAGTGCACATAGTTGAAGCCATTCATTGCAACGCTTTTAAGACCCGTTCACAAAAACCTAACTTGGTAGAAAAATTTCTTGAGGAAATGAAATATAATTACGGTTGTTAACCACAATACATGTAAGTGATGATGCGATCCATCAAATTCATGAATCTTCAACGCTATTCCCTGGTGTGTCCTCCTTGTAGTCTCCTTGGGTATTCAAGTTATATCCAGAATCAGGACAATCACATGTTTCACGGCATGGATGGAGGAGAACACCCCACGATCCGATCATCGGGACGCTAAGCCTGCTCGGAACTATATACCGTTCGCCTGGCGAGCTGTTTACAGAGATGAGACAAGTGTCTATAGCATCGAACGAAAGACGATGGACTTTGACCGCCAAGGTTGTGTTACACAACTTCCAGAAATACCCAAGGAACTACGTATGAAGATCCTCAGTAGCGTCAGCATTCCGACGATCCATTCATTTGCAAAGTTCTCCCGAGGGAAAATGATCGGTTTCTGTGGAAATTATATGCATCACAAAGATGTTTCAATTGAGCAATGCACACCATCGAGATTGAATATTTTCAAGAACGCTCAAGGGTACAGCGCCGTGACCAAAGGCCTGAGCCAAAACTAAATCCCTGACATCAGCATTACTATGGGAAGTGAAAAAGGTTAGCTCTAGAAATACTTGTATAAAATATTTTATTCGAATCTGGAGGCTTCTCCAAGAGGCTATTCAATTTAATGGGAATAAATTTACCGATCGAACTGATCTATTGTCTGGAATCCATTTCGTGGAAAATACATATCAACTTTGGAGAAGGTTCAGCAAAGATTTTTAAGATTTGCTCTAATAAATTCTCTATTCCCAGATGTAAGGATAAATATCACAGTGTAATGAGTTACCTTATCTTAGCTAATTGTAAGTCCAGAAGAAAGCAATCCGGCATTATATTTTTTAAATATACCTTGAAATATTGTGTTAAATGCTCAGTACTGCTGTCGTGTGTGTCACTTAGGGCACCTTCTTTGAACACCACCCTGTGGCATTTATTTAATGCTCCTTACCTCCCTAATGATTACTCCTAATATATATAGTTGTACTGTGCAATAAGGGATGGTAATGAAATATCAAGAGATGCTGAATGTTATTACGCAAGGGAAAGAGCCTTGAAGAGATATGCTGGGAGTGGTCTTACATAATTCTCCGTTGAATAGGCTCTTTATCTTGTTTTTTAGTCAATTTACGTATTAATTACCTTCTATGATTTCGTGCTTTCCCGGCGAATGGACTTGGTAAAGAGTTCTCGCGATCGCCACCGGGTCAGGAACTCCATATCTGCCAACGTTTCGATGTCCGACTCGGTCATCGTCCTCAGGGCTGTGAACGGGAATTTTACCCGTTGCATAAGTATATTACATTTTACAGTCAACCTATCATCCAAGTAGTTCCTATTTTTCTTTCACATGACACAGATTCACAGCCCTGAGGACGATGACCGAGTCGGACATCGAAACGTTGGCAGATATGGAGTTCCTGACCCGGTGGCGATCCCGAGAACTCTTTACCAATTACCTTCTATGGTTACTTATTTGCTATCATTCCATTCTATCTTGTTTTCTTAAGTCATATTTATGTAATTATCTTCATTTATGCCTAATCATTTGCAATTTTTCATTACATATCTTTTACTTGTCCGTGAAGTTAATTTTTCTCTTCTTTTATGTAATATATACAGTGGTACTTACACAATTTTTTTTTACCCGTTGCATAAGTATATTACATTTTTTTTATTATATCGCGTAATCTTTGATTGTGACATCTCAACTTTGGTCGTCAGCACATAGCCGTAAAGTGCTTTTATTTTTAGATATATATTAACTTAGGGGCAATACAATACTTTCAGGAAGAGATATAACCAAATTGCTAATAACACATATACATTTGAATTTCGGATCGATATATCCTCATTATTCGATAGTTCGAAGAACGGAGATATTCACGTTCCTATTCATTGTTTATTGCTGGATGCTTGGTTAATTTTTAAGAAATCCTACCAAACACACACCTTGTGAAAAACACACCTTGGGGCACAAAAATCGTGAAACTTTCAGCTTAAAGATCTCAAGAGCCTACTCATTTAATTATTTCGCGAAGTCAGCAATACAGACAATTTTAAAGCTAACTCCCTCATGCTATTGGGGTCAGAATAAAATCGGGCATCAATATTCTTGCACTTCACGTATAAGACATTTACACAGGATAGGTGGCACGGGAAGAAGGAATTAGGGAAAGGAATTGAGTTAGTCAATTACTAAATCACATAAATTGAGACATCGCAATGAAGAAAATTGAATGAATATTTCCTTCCAGACAAATCTGTCGGCAAGATATGAAGGATGACCAACGTAAATGTATGATAAATGAGGTGGTATAGGCGATATTATTTATATTTCAGCCAGTTTAAACTTAGGTATGAATTAGTAATTCAATCCCATTTTTCAGGTCAAAACTGTATTGCTGAATTCATAGTGACTTATTTTTTTGTCATTTTCTTCGTCAAGGTTTGTTTAAAGGGAAGAACAACAGTCCACATGTGGTAAAATTAGGGATTGTGCGAGTGTGGTGCCAGCTACAGGAGTAATAATATCCTATAATTTATATTAGATCAGATTTTCTCCGGAGCCGGTACACGAAATGATTATCTTGCTTACAGAGATGACATGTTAGATGGCATTTAACCACAACTGCATAATTAAACGAATGAATCGGAATCGATATACGGCTTTTAATTTGAGAATGGAGGCTGCATATTCTTATCCAGTTGGTGTAATACATATACCTAATATTTTATTCATAGTACTGCATAATGGTTGTTTCCGAGTTATGTGTTCAACGAATTAATCTTGAATGATGCCAGCACGAATCCCCGGGTATTTATCAAACAAATACTTAAAGGTGTATAATATATCAAATATCATGGCGTTTTCAGTGAGTTTGGTAAGTCTTCCCGGTTTCCTCGATCGACCGCGGTTTCAGCAACCGCCCAACCGCATTCCGGGAGACATTTTTAACGGCATTCCAGATCGACGCACGGGCTGGATTCCGACAAATGGACGATCATCAAACTCACTACGACTTCCTCCGTTCAGCGAACGGAAACAGCTTGGAGACTTAACGATCCCGCTCGGAGTTATGGAGAGAAAAAAAAAGGCTGAAGAAATGATGAAATAAAAATAAGAACATGATGAACAGAGATCACCCAGCTAGGGTATTTTTTTCCTTGATGCAAATGGGGGAGGGGGGAATGAGTCGGCTGCCATGGCAACACGATCGCCAGCCAACCGCTCTTCGCGAAGGGTGGGGGAGGGTGAGGGGAGGAGGGGAAAATTAAGAGGAGGGGGAAGGACTTCATGGAGAAAACACGGCAATCGCCAAGCCATGCAGACCTAAGGAATACCACAGGACTAACAGGGGTGCAGCTAAGAATTAAGGCAAGGTGGGGTTTTAGGCGCAATTAATACCTTGGGTGTGGGGGGTATTGCATACCTGTCAGGGTAAGTGGAAGTTGCGGGTACCCTCCACCAGAAAAAAATTAAGATTATTGATTCAAAATGGCTAGTTTCACGGCTTTCTGAGGGATATTTGATTAATCCTAACACTATACTATACGTAATACTAATCCATTACGTAAAATGGATTAAACTTAAAAATTTCTCTGAGCTCTGGGGGGGGGGGTTTATCCCCCAAACCCCCCTCCTAGCTGCGCCACTGAAGTAATGGTTTCGGATACGGTTAGAATAAAGAAGCGAGCAGCAAGATTTGTTAAAAATTGTTACGATAAACATAGTAGTGTAAATGAATTGATTGGTTTCAACTAGGGTTTCAACCAGGATCAGAGTGGTAGTTTCAAATATACATTTTCTCCGTGTAGACCCATCAGAGGGTCTTGAAGCGCCCAAGAAGGTCTTCATGGATAGACCACGTCATAAGACGCACTGATTGCCAACGTCGGAATTATAATGGCAAGGGAACTGGCAAAATGGGAGCTCACATTATCGCTGACTAAACAATGCTGGCGTTTTGCTGCCCGGGTACGAGGTGGCGCGCGTCCAGTTCGATCAAAACATATGGCTGAAAATCCTCTCTGCTTAACAATCCCGCACGGTGTGGTCAAATCGTTTTCCAACAAATCTTCTATATTATTTCTACTGTATAGATACCTTTTTCTCGACTTATACGCAAACAAACTCTACAAATGAGGTACCAAAATGCACAGAATTTATCAGAGAACATGCGACGGCATATCTTACTTCCTCAATATTGCTATTGTTTCCTAAAATTGGTTTTTAAATAATTAAAAAAAAAAAAAAAAACCGGTAAATATTCCTGACGTTAACGGCGCACAAACTGATACATTTGTTCATTTGCAACAATATCTCGCATTCTTTAAATAACTCCTATCAAAATGCGGCTGATTCCACATTCAAGTCTCCTGTTGATTCGTAAGTATGAGTCATCATGTGCGTTTAACAGAGGATAGTGTAATTACTTCCAATGTTGTGTTTAAAGAGGTCCTCTGACCTCAATTTGTACGTGAACATTACAATTAAATTTGTACATAAGACCCTGCTTTTTTCTACATTTTAAAATTAGAAACGCGCCTATCCCTCAGTGGACCTGCATTAAAAAGAGGGGGGAAGCCCACTGGGAGTGGGCGCAGCACGCTCGTAGGTAACTTATTCTATTAGACCAAATTTGGCTTAATCTACTGTTTTATGTCATTCTAATGTTACGCATATGAAGCAGGGCGACGTGGTAATTAAGCATCTTTAAAAACTTTTCAATCGGAAGCTTGTAACATTTAAAGACTGATCAGAAAAGAATAGATGCCTTCAACACCTGGTGCCGGAGGAGGATGCTGAAGATGAAAATGGACGGATAGGGAGAGAAATGAGGAGGAATGTGGAAGAATAGGGGAAGAAAGGACACTAGGGATCAGTGGCGCAGCGAAGGGGGTTTTTTGGGGAATAAACCCCCCCCCCCCAGAGCTCAGAGAAATTTTTAAGTTTAGATTTGCTAATAGAATAGTGTAAGGATTAATAAAGTATCCCTCAGAAAGCCGTAAAACTCACCATTTTGAACCATTTATCTTAAAATTCCTCAATTTACTAATCTCGCACCTACCGCTTATCCTGGTGGGTATTCCATACCCCCACACACCCCGGTATTAGTCGCACCTGAAACCCCCCCTTAATTCCTAGCTGCGCCCCTGCTGGGGATCACTCTACGCCAAAGAAAAACACGGAGGATTGGCCATCTACGAGACGCATCTATGGGAAACATATTGGAAGGAAGAATTGGAGGAAAGGTCCCCAGAGGAGAACCAAGAAAGTACTAGGACGGGCGAAGAAAGGCACATGAATAGTGGCGAATGCATATGGGGGCCGTCCCCCCCTTTCGGGGCCGCCCGCATTGCCGAACATTGCATCACCACAATTGTAACTTCTTTATATTGCAAGATGGCATTGTCTTGTATATTTATACAATCAGTTCAAATGAAACTTACTTAAACTTTACAGAAATTTTATGAGAATATTTATAAGAATACTAAGGAGAAATTTTTAACTTAAATCCATTTTACTTAATGGATTAGTATTACTTATGGTATGGTGTAAGGATTAATCAAATATCCCTCAGAAAGCCGTAAAACTAGCCATTTTGAATCATTAATCTTAAAATTATTCTGGTGGAGGGTACCCGCAACTCCCACCTACCCTGACAGGTATGCAATGTATGTGACTCGATTATTTTTTATTACGATAAAAGTAAAATTAGCTCAAAATATCTTTAAGGCCCCCCCCACCCTTGAGTTTTTTTCTGTATCCGCAACCGCATATGGAAGATGAACAACGAGGCTCGAAAAGAATTTGAATACGTTAAGGTGAAGTGCTGCGATGTACACTCATATTAAGATTGCAATACAATGAATAAACGTTGTAAGCTTAACCTTTAATTATGGATCTCGGCCAATGTATTTCATGTGATACACCATTCAACTTGGCCATCATAAGATATCTCCACGTATCTCTTAGCACTTCGGGCAACGTGTCTCGGAAGAAATACCTGTGATAAAGGCACAGTAAACTCCCGCCATCTCTTGGAGTTTTCCCGATCTACGCTGAGGCTTAATCATTTTCAACACTGCAGCCAGCAGATCACTACCTCGCGAATCATTGGTTAAGTTTTCCTTGTCTCTTTTGACTTTGTTCACCAATATAAATAAATTATTTATCCAAAATGAGTACCTAATGTATCTCAGGACATACACTGTTTTATTCAAAAATGTATCAACAATTTTTGCAAGGCAACTAATATGCACTGTTCTTTATGTTAAACGTACTATTTATTGACGTATAAGAATATTTTCACCTCAAAAATTGAATTATTGGCCGATTATGGATTAAATACTCGCAGTTTCTTGTATCCCCCGCAGTAACTCCTTGCAACCCCCGTTTAGGGGGTACTCCCCGTTGAAGTGTTTGAAAAATTAAATTTTAGCCGTTTGCGCTTTAATTATATTCCCAAGAGAAGGGAATGCAGAAAGAAGTTGAAGCGGGGGGTTGCAACGACAGGCGTGGAACAAATGGTGAAATCCTGTAGGAACTCGTGTTGCGCTTAAAATGTGAAAAATAGGCTTAACTGCGCACTGGTCACACAGCACATTGAATTCGCTACGAATGTTTATTTAATCTGCTAATAACACAGGCCAGCAATGGAAAAACTTTTTTACTGAAAATACCTTATTCTTATGTTTTTAAAGTTGCTGAATCCAAATATGATGGTTTTAAAGTTGTATCACCCACCGTTTATTCACATTTTACAGTTAAATTTATGAAATCAAGCAATATTTTTTAGAATTTAACAGCTTTTTTATAGTTACAATAAAATTGAAAAAGTAGGTCTAATGAACGAAGATAATGGGGGATAACTGTTGGTACTTCACCGAGAAGTTCAGCAAGTGATTCATCGCAGAAAAAGCTACACAAGAAGCTTCAAGGAAAAAAGGGAAAGAAAATGTAGACCAATTCCAGTTGACTATTGAACCCTGTATCATCACGCTGTAGTAAATACAAACAATTTTATCACGATGTAGTGAACAGTAAATGCAAACAATTTTATGATGTAATACAGTGTTTCATTGATTTCCCCACATACCGTATAGGGGTATTAGACTAAATATTAAATACATATTGCTTGGAAACTATGGGTGATGCAAAAAAACTAAGGCCAGGTTTGGATTCGGCACATAAAAATCTATAACGATCAGTTATTAAAATAAAAAAAGTTTTCAAACAACATTTTTTTTGTTGGCCTGTGTAATCATTTAAATCCAGCAACAAATGGGTTTCAATATGTAATACGATTCCGCGGTTAGACGTGGAAGAAAAGAGAAAAATATTAATCCCATAATCGAGCAGGATCTAATTGGTGGTATGGATTATGATTATGGGTGATACTTAGTATCTTAAATGAACACGTTTTAAATTATTCACACGCTTTATGTTTCCTAGTGAAATTTGCCCATGTCTTCTCGCAACTTGGAATTAACCTACGTTTTGAATGGAGACGATTCAAAATAGTAACTCAAAAATTGTTTAATCATACTTCAAGTCATGTGTAAGGAACTTGAGCGTGTGGAGCAATTCAACTATTTGGGCAGCAAATTAGAGGGAGACGGATACAGCTCTCATCAGGAAGAGAATAGCGTTAGAAAATGAAGCGTTCGTGAATAGAAAGGAACTGATGAGAGAACCGTGACGTATAAGTGAAAAGACAAAATTAGTGAAGAGTCTGATCAGGAGAGAGTATCTGCGCAGAGAGTGGCGCATTGAGGTACGGAAATTTGGACGTTGAGAAAAGAGGACGAGAAGAGGCCAGAAGTGGGTGTGGAGAAGGTAAAATGGACGGAGAGGAAGAAGGAATGACTGAGTGTGAAGGCCGTTTTACACGGGGCACGGAATTGCTAAGGTTAGAGCTGCATTAATTTCTAAAATGGAGTGGAATTGCGCGAATGCATGAACGAAATTAGAACAGGGGCTATTTTGCCGTCTCGCATCCACGCATTCTCGCATGTGTTCTAGCAATTCACCGCTTTACACGACGCAATTTTGATTGCGCCTTCGCACGTACGTCAGATTGCGCAATTCCGTGTACCGTGTAAAACGGCCTTTAGACATTGTGGCGATGAGAAAAAAGATTTAAGATGAGGTACGGAAAAGCCAGAGGGCTTGGATTGAGGGAGTACTGAGTTGGAAGGGATATAGCAAACCGCGATGGGGGAGGAACGATTGGTAGGCAGGGGAGGGGGAGGAGAAGAAAAGGATTTTTAGATGAATAACAGGGATTAGGGTTTAGGTATTGTGAATTGAAGAGGGATGCCTAAGATGGGAGTGGAGACGGCTCAAGTGATTATCCAATACTCCATGCAAATATACTTGGTCCGGTAGAATACTAAATAATAATAATATATACGGTCCCGTATATACATACGTGGAAGAACAGAAAAATTTTTAACCCAGAAATGATATAATTTTTAATATGTAATACAATTTCGAAAAAAAGACGTGGAAGAGGGTAGGTTTTCAAGAGAGAATAATCGACGAGGGTTTGTGTTGGCGGTTGGGGGGGATGGGGTTGGAGAGCGGGGGATGAGTTGCGACGAGTCCGCCGTTGACCCGTGACTGGGACTTCGCCCCCGTTGCGACACCAAATCGGGTGCTGGGGGCGGGGAGGGGGGGAGCAGCGGACACCAAGAATACACATATATATATATACCACGACCTCTCTCTCTCCCTCGACGGAGAGAAACTCGAAAAGCGTCCACTCACTGCACAAATAAATCCCACCCTCCCATGCTGCGATGCAATCGTCCCACCCACCACCCCCCGGTGTCCGTCTCCGCCTCCAATGACGAGGGCGGGGGCAAAGATTGACGAGTCGGAAGAGAGGAGGAGACCGGAGCAGTTCCTCAAAGAGTCTATGCCCTGCTCTCAGCATCTTAACTTGAGCGCATAGAGAGATATTCCAATGAGATCAGCCTCAATCAAAAACATTTTAATCGTGACACTGGCTTTCATTCAAGTAATACTTGGATACCTATAATCCACTGCATGAAAAACGTAAGGGGGCACTCATGACAAATTTTTGAGGGGGCCCGAGCCCCCTCAAAAATTTGAGTACGAGGAAAAAATGTGTCAGGCTTGTCGATTTTTCCTGGAGTGTCCAGATATCGAGATTCGAATAATCGGACTTCTAATGTTGATCATATGACTCTTCTAAAATGCTTAAAAAAACTTAAAACTCACTACTTATAAAATTGCCCTGGTTTGGGCCCCCCCAATATTTTTTGTAAGTCGGCATCCCTGATTTAGTTCAGTGTGAATTTTGAAAAACAGACAGTACCACGACATGGAAATGGAAGACAGGTCGTTTTCCGAAACGTCGCACAGTGGGCGGAAATCGAAAAAAGTGTGACAAAACCCTAAATTTTCACTATTTTTTTGGTAAACAAAAATGGTACAGTCCGATAGAATAATGTCCAAGGATTAAGGAACTATGGCTATTTCAATATTTGGTTAACCCATTAAATCATTAGAATCCGTCAAAGACGAGAAAAAATTATAAATAATGTCAATTCTGAATTTCTGCAAAAATCGAGTATTTACTTTCGCTATTGAGCCATGAATATGGTTTTCCATAAATTTCAACGCATATTTTGTAAAAGAATAAACCTTTTCTAAGAATTACACGGGATAGTTTATTTATTTTTATCAATTTTTCATATAAAAATTAAACATTCAAAAGTGCATTGTTTTTGGACTATTTTTGACATAAAGTGGAAAAAAACTTTATGAGGGCGACGAGACTCGATCTTAAAATTCACATGGAAATAAAGACCTGAATCTTGACTATATGATCCAAAAGAAAAATCTTGCTCCAACTTGCTACCTTGCTTGTTGATGGGATATATATAAAAAGTCAACGCTGCCGCCCGGCCCGGCCGGGGATTACCCTGATTTGGTTTTTGCTCCAGTTTAAAGCAAGTAATGGTTCCACCACTATTATTTTTACCCCAATTGTTAGGAAAGATGTGAAATCTAAAAGTAAAGGCAATATTTTGTCCAAAAAAATTTCGTACTCTCTTGTTGCACATAGAAAGTAGAAAATTCGCCGCTGCCGCCGGTCACCCATGAGCCCTATGAGGACGTGTGACCATACGTCGGTAGAGTGCTTTGTTCCCTTATTCGTACTTATTCTCACATACATATGTACAGGGAATTTCCCGCACTTTAGGTCCCTTCAAACTAGAAATCCCTCCGACCTTGAGGAGAGGGAAAGAATCGAAGCAGGCGCGGTCAGTGCACACGACCGACAGACCGCAATTGTTCCTTGGGGCGGTAATCCGCTTCCACTACCAGTAGTTCTCTAAGTAACACCTCTTGACTACTCCAGCTTATTGTTCCTTCAAAATGTGGGGCTCTTGAATTTGGTGTTTGGGGCTAGGTTGTATCTTTGAAACTCGCCGCTATTTGTTTTACCACCGCAGCGCACGTGCATCGGTTAATGCCCTCCAAAAGATCGCTTCTCTGGAACACGCTAGTGAACGAGTTAGCTGGCGATTTACCGGGCGGTTTTCCCAAAAATTCACACGTTCTATTGTCTTAGATAATGTCTTGCTTCCTCAGTTTTACTCATACGGTCAGTCTAACTTAGCTGGTGAGTGTTGAAACATCGGCGTCTTTTAGCCACAGTGACTACTGACAGAGGAGTTCTCCTAGGTGAGCCCATCGATTGGTTACCGGTTGTTGAACTTATTCTAATACAGAGAGGTCGTACACGACGGAGGGAATACATTAATCGGTCACAAGTATGATTAACACCACTAGTTGTAGAAATATTTTATGTCGATAAGGCAACGTTAGAAAATGTAGCAATTTTTGGTGGCTTGTAGATTTAGAAGCTATTATCTCCGACAGGGGAGAAAATGAAGAGGAGGAAAGTGACTCGAAAAGAACTGCACGATGCTATGTGCCAAGGAATGGTGTAGACGGTAGAGTCGAAAAAACTATTGGCATTCAAATTTCTATTAAAAACTTTAGTATTGGGGGAGATGCAGAGATAAAGGAGGTGGTATGGTATTTGAAGGAGGCGACCGACAGCTTAGGTCATTTGCGCCAAGAGGGAAGGGTGTGGAAGAAAGGGTGGAGAGAAACCCGGCGTCGGCGTTAGCCTGCTCTTAACGAAAGGCGCCAAGGAGACCACGGCTTAACGTCCCATCCGACGGACGGAGTGTTGCACTTGAAATGTCCTCCACACAACATTCAAGCAGGGATCGGGCAGTCTCTGAAAATTCCCTGCCACTGCCGGGATTTGAACCCGAGCCCGCCGGGTGGGAAGCCAACATTCTAGCCACCACACCAACCCGATCCCCCCAGAGATAAAGGATTTTTTGGGAAATTAGCGACTTCTAATTGATGAATATCGTTTCCGCGAGTATTGCTCTTCCACTGCCGCCCTTTATTTGGAGCACTCTGAATGGTATTATATACCCCCAACTGTGCATAAGATTCTAATACATGGAGCGTGTATTGTAAACGCAGCAGTGCTACCCATTGGACAATTGTCGAAGGAGGCCCTTGAATCGAGGCACAAGGATATTAGGAGGTTCAAAGAGCAGCACTCCAGAAAATTTTCCAGTGCAAAATTTTATTTTTCTAAGACTTCTTCTATCTTCGGACGCAATAGTATCCTCATCAATCGATTCGAATCACGGAAATGTGAAGGTACCTAAGGGAGCTAGGAACCTCCTTCTGATTGACTCTCGTCAATCAGAAGGAGGTTCCTAGCAGACGCAGAGTCAGATGGAGACGAGATTGATTCAGGTAACGAAGACCTATAACGGTATTTACTCAGGTATGCATTATTTCCATTTCATTAGTCATTCATTTCAGAAACAGAAATATGGTTTTAACTTCTAATTAAAATAATCGAAAAATACTTGCATTAATTTCCGTGGAATACATTGGTAAAATCCATATCCTTAATATTACATAGATACCACGCATCTATACATTCAATGATGTATCGATACATCACGGTTAAGTTGTTTAGGGTTATGTATCAAAGTTTCTAAGTCAGTGATAGTACTTGTATGAATATAATAAGCATCTAACATGCAGCGCTTTTAATATAAAAATTTGGGAATTTTTACTGTTTCCGCCATTTTATTTTAGAGAAGCCCCTGATTGTTCTAGAGCAAAAATAACATTAGAATCGGATTAAGGAGGTAAAAATAATTGAAAATCGAAAAAATCGTGGATCTACGTTGAATAATAACGGAGATATTAGTTTTGTCAAGCTTTTTTCGATTTCCGCCCACTGTGCGTCGGCCAATACGACTCCATTAACCTGGTGTAGAAACCGAGAGGAATACCTGAATCTTAAGTTGAGTTAACTCGGCGTAACAATGGAGTTGGACATTGAAAAAGAGCAACTTCACAACTCAAAAGTGATGTAACTGAAGAAGGAACGTTCACTGGTTGAGAAAACGTCACATTTATGTTTATAGTAATCTACAAGTATGTCCTTATCTGTAAACCGCATCAATAGGCGTGTGGCAGAGGATGTTAGGACATCAGCCCTTAACTAATAAAAAGGAAATCCTATGGTATGGTATTTGGAGGAGGCGACCGACAGCTGAGGTCATTTGCGCCATGAGGGAAGGGGTAGGTAAGGAAGGGTGGAGAGAAATCAGGCGTCGGCATTAGCCTGCACTTAACGAAAGGCGCCAAGGGGACAACGGCTTAACGTCCCATCCGACGGACGGAGTGTTGCGCTTGAAATGTCCTCCACACAACACTCAAGCAGGGATCGGGCAGTCTCTGAAAATTCTCTGCCACTGCCGGGATTTGAACCCGAGTCCGCTGGGTGGGAAGCCAACACTCTAGCCACCACACCAACCAGATCCCCAAAAGGAAATCCTCCGACGAAGTTCCGCCTAGCATTTATTTCAGTCCTTTACTATTGATGGCCGCACAACAGTTTTATCTATGGAATACATTATCTCGAATATAAATTTCGGCGAACAGCCTTGATTGAAGTTTATTTCCCCGTGAAATTAGGACCGCCCCACAGTGGGCGGAAATCGGAAAAAGCCGGACAAAATTACAAAATGGCTTTTTTTGAGTTATAAACTTGAAACTTCGCAGGTATACTCAAAAATGATTGAAATTTATGGATATGTACTTCATTGTATTGATATGCACTACAACCTCAAGAAATCTTCGAAGAATGCTCTCATATAAGTTACTCCGCGTGAATTTGCCGAAAACCCATTTGAAACTCTACCTAAATGTAAAACTTTGTCGAAAAACAATGTCCGCCATTTTGTAACTGCACGGAAACAATTTGTCGATGATATTCTTTAAGATTACGGAAAATTAAAGAAAAAACCCTATACCAACAGATTATGTGGTTTTTTTATTCCGCAAGAATCCACCCATAACTTCACCATCTACTTACTTTGGAAGATTTTCAGAAAAAATTGAATACGGGCGTTTTTATGGAAATTTGTTCACGTTGGAGCCTCTGTATCTCAGTAACGGGTGGGATCTATGTCAAATGAAGTACATATCCATAAATTGCAATCATTTTTCAGTATAATTGTAAAGTTTCAAGTTTGTAACTCAAAAAAAGTCATTTTGTAATTTTGTCCGGCTTTTTCCTATTTCCGCCCACTGTGCGCCCTGCCGTCAGCGACACCATTGGCGAATATTAACCAATTTAATGAGCCTGGCCTCAAAGGCGCAGGAGCTACAATTCCATCCACTCCCAAAACATTGAACACGGTTTACGGCTGATTCCGGACGTCCTTACTACTCTTAAAATGCCATATAGCAGTTAAGGTAAATAACCTGAATGAGAAAGAAAATTCGTCTTCAGCCACACTCATTCCTAGCTGAGATTCGCCCATGCCCGAATATTGACAGTTTTAGAGGAAAAAGGAGGCGGACTGGAGAATAGTGAGGAACTATTTCAAGGAACGGAACTCATTATGTAAAACCTCAAGGGACAAGTATTGAATAGAGTAGATTATAATCACTTATTAGAGCTAGGACATCATATTAGACTATGGGATGCGTCTAATTACAAAAAATATTCTAAAGGTCAGCGTTAATATGGGAAACCATTCAACGTATCTCTAAATTTTAAGGCGATTGCGTAAGCTTTAAATGAGAAATAAGGCACGAAAATTCATAGTGAAGTGAGAAAGATGCATCCTCTAAAGGTTCACAATCCATCCACTCATTAAGAACAATCGACAACATGGTGGCTGCAGTTTCAATCAATTCACCAACGTGTCAGGAGCTTTAAGCTTTTTCTAGAACTTCACGCCGTAGAGACGATGTCCACTTGATGGGGCAATTTTGAGCCAGATCTTAAAGGGATTCTCATTACTTAAATCCCTTACTCTTCAATACATATTGCTAATGCGTGTAAAATATCCATCCGATGTAAAAGTTTTCAAATTTTGAACTCATAAAGCCACTACTAACCGAATGATATCACCATTTGGATAAATGTATGGGTAATACTTTCTAATTGATTATCACCGGTTTGTTTTATATTAGTGGTTGAAAACAGTTGTATAGGGGAAATTACTTTCCGTAGTGGCAGTTTTAGAGGGTAAGCGAGGATGAGGAAAGAGAATTTAATTTCAAGATAGAATGAAAGGGAGAAGGCATAATTGTGAACTGAAGAGGGAAGTCCATGAAGGTAGGGGAGACTGATAGAATACTTTGTAAATACTCCATTAAAATCTGACTAAATCGGTACAATACTGTTATAAAAATTAATGAACGTACTTTTTTTATCACTTACCACGTTCTACATTAAATGGACCAACTGAACGACAAATATTATTATTTTAGCTTATAACTTAGAAGAAACGTATTATGGCATAATCGAAATGGGCAAATGATGATTATAAGTAATTATCATTATTTCCATAGATAATTTAACACGGGCATACAAAAATCACGCATAGATCATTCGGGAGTGTGGTGGCCTGGTCAGTAGAGGAACTAAATGAAGTGACCCAGGTTTAATTGCCATTGAAGTCTTGGGCGCATAGTAACCAACTATCCTCAATGTGCGAGGTGGCTATGGAAATAAACCAAGTCCCCAAACCTATTGGCCTGTGCCATGTTTAGGGGAGAACTCTACCGTAACCAATCTAAACCTATTTCACGGTGAACACGGTTTCTTAGATAACGTTATTTAGGCTTCTAATGTTCGTTATTAGCGTTAATTTCTGTATAACCATTAGCATCGTTAATTAGCAATCGATACTGATGGCTCATGAAGTGTTATCCTACATTTAATCCAAATTAAGAGCACATTGTTCAAGTATATCGCTCGTTCTAAAAAAACACGTAGATTAGGGAAATAAGAGGTAGTATATCATAACAGATTATTGAATTCGTCACATAACAATGAAAATAAATAGATCGGCGTAAATACATGTAACTATTTACAAACCTCCAGCAACTGATGTATGAAATTGAGTTTTCACAGACTACGCCTCCAGCTAGAAAATAAATACCTACAACATTAAATTACTTGACGTAAAATACATCTACGGCCAAAATACCGAACAAGGACTACACTATTGAATTGGAAACACAAGGGCAAAAGCGTAGCATTCGAGATGATTCCCATCAGGACATACATAAAAAAGGCCAAAGAGATTTTCATGCAGATGAAAATCGAAATTCGGATTTTTCGGGCATCTCGGGCTCTACGTCAAAAGAAAATGTCAGCATAAAATTCATGTATAACCTCTCAAGGCCACAGTGTCAACCGAGGGGTCAATGCGTAGTGAGGAAACACGATGGTCGCTCCTGTCGCCATGCTGCAAACCGAGTCGCAGATAGATTCACCCCTTCCTTATCACCATGTACCCATGACGCTTATGAGTTCGCATCAACCAATCAGTTGTTGCTAGTATTACGTTAGTTTAATCTTCACATTATTGAATATATTTTGTATTTTAACGAGGATGCAACATTCTCACTCGACCGCTGTTTATTTCGTGACGAAATGCTCGTTTAAAACTAATAGCGTGGTCTTGTAACTTTCGTAGCATACAAATAACCCTCTCATACAATTCCCTGAGTCTATTAGAATTTTTCCGCTGTATTCTCAGATTTAAAATTTTTGTATGAAAGATAATGGAAAATGTTGTCTTTCCTATTTCCCCTTAAAATTTTAAGACGGTAACGAGAGGGGTGACTTGTGCCAAGCCGGATACGTTGACTGCGGTGAAATTCACAATACTTGCAATGGCAAAAATGCCTCTCAGTTATGCACATTATTATTTTTATATCGTTAAAAATAATATACCATGTGGATTACTTGTATAAAATGAGTTAACCTAGAAGTACAATAATCTTGACCCGGTACAAGGGGAAGGAATTCCGCAGGCCAAAATCGTATAACTAATACGACATAAATTTCCAATGAGTGCTGGCATGCGCGTTCGTCTTTCACGCTCTGTATTGGAGCCAAACCAGAGGCGAATGTAGCTAATGTTAAGTTCCAACACGGGCGAAAATGATCTCCGAATTGAGGATCGGCCAATATGTTCTTCACTGACAGATAATAAGTCTGGCGGGTAGTCAATTCGTTAACTGATAAAGCATAAAGTTCATTTAGGGCTTACTAACATAGGTCGGATACCAATAAAGTTTGGCATTGCCTAAAAAATAAGCATTTAATGAAAAACATTGGCAGCTCTACCCTCAAACTAGTGATATAGGAGATACATAAAATACCACGCCATTATGGTTATCAAATTAATCTAGTGACTGGTACTTATGATTATTTATATTTTTCTACCATTTTATCGAAATTATTATCTCTCCGTTCAAATTCATCATTCGCTCTTAAAAAACTGTCGATCGGAATGTTTTTTTATTACCATTTGTCTGGTTATTTAGTTCCCTAGGATAAAATAATGCATTGATGCTTTATATGAAAAAGAAGTGGCCCATAAAACAAGCTGATGCATACAAATGAATGATTATGTCCATCTAACTAATACCATCGGGTAGTCATTTCGTAAACTGATAAAGTATAAAGTTCATTTAGGACTTACTAATAGTCGGATAAAAAAACAATTATGCCTTAGGCCACAAAAATTACCATTAAAAGAAAAAAAAACCAGCAGCTTAGCCCTCTTCTAAAAAAAGTGATGGCAGAGAAAATACGATACTACGCCATTATAATGCGTGAACTAAGTAAATAGGGCGCGACCGGAGTTGGAGCCCCTTGGCGTATTGACGGCGGTTTCTAGAACTATTTTTACCGCGCGCTATGGCTACAAAAATGTTATCAACTCTCTAGTACTCTACTCAACAACAACTAGTCTCTCAAGTACAACAACTAGTCTCACACACTTCTCTACAAAAGCTATAACAATCCGTCACTTTGAAATATCCGCTAGAGTATTTAACTTCTCTCTTAAAACATTCATCCAAATTCTTTTTATAATCCACTTCCAACAGAGTCATGTTTGAAAGTGTTATGAAATGTTAACTTCGATAAAATATAATTTTTGTTGATAAAATTTCTGTAACCATAGCGCGCGGTAAAAATAGTTCTAGAAACCGCCGTCAATACGCCAAGGGGCTCCAACTCCGGTTCACCCGTAAATAGATTACGTGAAAAGGACAGGGATAAAATTGTCGTTTTCAATTCAGTAAGTAAAAACTTATCTGATATATATCAAAAAATGTCTCTAGTGCACAAATTTTGTAAATACCAAATATCGCGCAAACAAAAATCTGTGGATTATGTACATAAGCCATTATTGAAAAAACGAGGATCATGAATATGATATATTTCATTTTAAACGATACGTATATTTCCGTTTAAAATAAACACTATTATAACAGGTAGCTCTGTTTTTTCAATGCACTCAACACATTAGAGAAAATATATGCCAGCAACAAACTTTTGGGTGGAATTTTTCTCCAAGGACGCGATAAATTTGGCATTGAAGATCGATTATTTTTTGCGTTCCCGCTGTCCCGGTGAACCAGTTCACCCTAACCAGCCAGATGACAATGGAATAATTTTGTGCGCAAGTGTTTATGTTGTGGGGGTAGTGTTCTGTTTGTGTGAGCAGAAACTTATAACTAATAATTGAAGTGAATAAACAATACTTTGAATTGATTACATTGAGGAATAAGTTTGAATACATATAATAATAGGTTTGGGTTACATTGAAATATGAGTTAAGATGACATTTTATTATAATATTATTAACTTTTTTCTCTTTTTAATTATTCTTTTCTTTGAATAATTGTTTTTTATCATTTAATATTATTTATTAATATTATTTTTTTTTTTCAAATATATTTTTGTATTATTATTATTTTTTATTGTTATAATTGTGTTTTTTTGTATTTTTTCATTTTATATATTTTTTTCTTTTCGCTTTAATTTTTTTCACTTATTATTTGGCATTAAACATTCATAATATATTTTTACATTGAAACATTTATGAACATTTTAGTGATGATGACTATATCTTCAAGAAAGGCATAGGACAGACTTAGACGAGTGATTTGCTGAGGCAGTTTGTAAGTGGTGGGGATTTTTTGAAGACTCGTTTAAATGCGAGTTGGGTGACGACACTTAGAGACCCAATTTGAATTCAATTTCTAATATCCGTGGTTATAAGCATTAGGAGCAACTGCTAAAGTGGACCAGCTTGATTCCACAGTTCCTCCCACTCCAGTGGACTACATGGAGGGTTCCTAAGTCTGATCCGCAGAAGATAGATTTATGCTGACTCTCCACCCGCTCAGCAATCGGCATCAAAATGTGTTCACAGCGCGTAGATATGATCGCATAAAGAAAAAATTACCCCCCCCCCCCCTGCTTAAAATGGAGCATTCGAGAGAATAATCTGGAGGAGCAGCATTAAGAAGTAATGAATTCGACAGATTATATCGCCTTAAATATAAATTGCTGTTGAAAGCCCTAATTATCTACATTTACTACCGCAAAAGCCGTCCCAATAGGCGCGTGGCGTGGATGTTAGGAAACCAGTCGTAAAAAAAAAGAAAGGAAATTCTATATCGAAGTTCCGCGCAGCATTTATTTGAGACCTTTATTGTCCGGAGGAAAAAATAATTCCCGTACTTATCCGTTCGGAAAAATACCACTCTTAATTGATCGCTTCTGTCGAACAAAGAACTATGGTGGGGTTCTAATATAATACTCTGCGTTTCGCTCAGATGGATATCCATTCTCAATTGCTCGAGCAATCATAAACATAGCGCGCAATCTCAAAGTATCTAGCGGCTCCCAGCTTCCTTCGTTTAACACCTGTGTATCTAACAATGCACACTGAATTCTAAATACAAGGGCAAAAGCGTAGCCTCCGAGATGTACAGAGGGTAACTCTTCATCTCCCACTTTTATTTAGACGCATTGAAATATATACTTGCAATTTTCCACGATTATAAAATTTATTGCGACCTATATTTCCAAATTATTACATAATCTTCAAGATACACATGGTATGTAGTGCATTCAATCTATAGAATTTTTAGCTGAAGTGGGTGAAAGTAAGGGAGAGAGATGGGGAGGATAAGAGAAAACCTAGAGGAGAAAGAAAACGTAAAAGACTTTCTTCTTCAGGTTTTCCCATCTCCTCCCACTCCTCTCTTACCTTACCCCACTCCAGTTAAAAAATTGAGTAAATTGAATGCACTACACACCATTCGTACCTTGAAGATGATGTAGGAAGATTGAAACCTATGTCGTAATAGATTTTACAATCGAGGAAAATTGCAAGTATTTATTTCAATGTGGACAACCTCCACTCCATTACACTTGAATCATCGGATTTCATTCATTCAGAAGGCCCACACGAAGCATAACGTAAAATACAAATAAGGCCAAAATATCGAATAAGGACTACGCTATTGAATTGGAAACACAAGGGCAAAAATGTAGCATCCGAGATACGCAGACGGGAACAGTCTATTCCCTACTTTTATTTATGGTAAATGCCCTTCAAATGGTATTCTCATGGCAAAGGTCAATAAATTTTAAATTTTATATCTTTTAGCACGCCTCATTTTATGTGCCAATACAATTTATTTAAAAATATTAATGTATTAGGAAAAGCAATCGTAGTACTTAAGATGGAAAGCTTCCTTTGTTTAACATCTGTACCCCCCGAAGCATTTTTTGACGAATCACGCAGCTTTGCCTTATATTTTTATTAAGTTCATGAATAGTGTATTTTTGCGACGGATTACATATGCTCGCAGCACACTCAAGGTTTTGGCCGATCGGGTGCGAAATAGTAACTCTCTTTTACTTTTTCATTTGAAAATATATTTAATTGATTTTAAGTTTATTTAACAGTAAAATTCTCACTGCTGTCAGCGACGCGAGTGGCGAGTACTTAAAAGTCCATTTCAATGCGCGGTGGGTGGCAGTAGATTTAAATGATGAATTTTCTATTGTCATATTCGTGCCCCACATGCTCAACAGACAGGCGAATGGACGTTAAATCGGACCACGTGGCCAGATAGCGACTGTTGTCCGTCTGGAACGTATCAGAAATGTTTGGCGGCCAGAGGGCGCTGCTGTGGAAACGAGGATATGCGAAAGGAGACAGACGGAGAGCAGATGCAGCATCGTGGAGGGACCAAAGGGATACGACACGTGATACCTACGCTTGGTTGGGAAGAAGAGCAACAGGCCGGCCACGACGGCACACTACTGCTTCCTGAGGGTGTCCGGTGGTCTCATACGCTAACCAGAACTGGTTTCCCAAGACCACCAGAGAATTCCATCGAAATAAAGGCTCGCTGGTTGCAAATATGCAGTCCATCAAGTATAATTGATGTGCTGACCACCAGAAGCTCTGTGTTCGTTGTTACTATGACAAATAATAATAAACAGGCAATGATGGACTATGAAATTGAAAACGTAAATGCATCAACGTCTGAAATGATTTTCAGAACTATAATCATGCATTACAACTCCGTATTCTACAACTTGACTCAATCATGAGTCCTAAAACTACCGCTGTGGTTCAATTCAGTAGCCTTTTAATTAACCCTCTGAGTACCAATCGATTTTCTAGGTACTATGCCAATAGTGCCGAGGCATTTTTGCTGATTTTGCAGTAGGTTAGGGTAAAAAAATAGGCCTCAAAAACAAGTAAAGGTATATGTTCAAAAACTTTAGGAAATCTTTATTATATGTGGTTTCACCTTTTTATTATATTATTTGACGAATTTTTGGTAGTATGAGTTAATTTTTATAATTTGAAGAAAATAGTTAATGTTAAAATAAAATGAATATTGATAATTGTATGATTAGTTCATTATCAGCATCTAAGAGTGACATTGCATGAGGAGCGCGATAGTGCTCCTGGCACTTTTCGCGAGAGATAGGAGGAGTGCGATAGCGCTCCCCAGCACTCTAAGGGTTAAATTCTCACACAAAGATCCTCTCATCAGCTCTTCCCTATTTAGGAACGCCTCTTTCGCTAACGCAATTCTATTCCTGACCTCTTATCTGCTGCACCAGTCTTCCTCTAATGAGCTGCCCAGATGGTTGAATTTCTCCTCCCGTTCAAGTTTTTGCCCATCTACTTTTCTCTTGAGTGTAACACTCCTGGCTCATAATGCTTTACAAAACCGCAATACGTTCACTTATGCAGTACAGAGCCCCAGAAGATTTCGTCACTGTTTAAGTTTCCTTTAAATTATAAAGAAAATACCACGTTTTATTTGTTTCATAATTATTTATAACGTCACTGGATCGGATACCTTCCGAAAAACGTTTCCGCGTGAACCTTTGCCGGCCTACTAGTAGGTGGCGACAGGGCTAAGTCCTCGCCTGCCAAAGGTCGTGGGTTCGAGTTCCGCCAGGGCAGATTGCCCCTGTCCAGAGCATGGGTGTTTTGATAATTCATTATCATTGATTGTTAAAATCCCCTGATGTAACGGCCTTAAATGTGCTTATTTCTGGGAGGTTAAGACAAATAAATAATTGAGTAAGTCAAACCTGGATACCCTATTCGAAAAACCGTCAACGAGGTCTCGACGTCATCCGAAAACGGATTTGCATCGCGATGAAAAAAAATGAAAAAATGACACAAGAAACGATTTCAATATCTTGAAAACTGACTTACCCCAAACAGCGTCTATTGGTAACTATCACGGTGCACAGATTAGCTGCGCGCAGATGTCTTGTGAAACTCAAACGGTGTCAAAATGGAAGCTGGTATATATTCCTACTTCAAGTACGTCCGGTTTCACGCCACTGACACTGTTCACAATTGTAAAGCACTGGTCCCACTGTCGATTTCGCGGTGTTTGTTAGTTCATCTAGACAGAGTTTAGAAGAACGGGATGGAAGGGGGAGACATGCCGAAAATAACGATTTGGTGTAATTGGGTTCCACGTGCGGCTGATATTGAGGCCGCGATCCCAATAGTAATTGCTTCTTGTACTTTTTGTTATCGCCTCACTGGTTCGGGCCGGCAGTTTGACCGCCGCTGAAGGCGAGGCCACCAGAGATGGGTCGTTCTCTCCACGGATTCGATCTTCATGAATCAAGTCACCGGGATGATTCAATCACCACGCTCTCGTGTTTCTCGATGAGTCGAAAGAATCGTAGACTCATCAGTCCGCGGGAACGACTGACTATTTGATTGATAGGGACTCTAAGATGGAAAATAATCTGAGGAATGGAGTAAGTGAAGAGATCGAATGATTGATGGCTGATCGCAACAATTAACCGCGGGTATCCATTCTTTTTAATATTAATTGTAGAACTGTAACAGTACCATAGTGCCCATTTATATAATTACCCTCCTACAAACGAAAGCATTTCAGAAACTAGTTCAATCAATTAAAGAATCAAAATATCTAAATATTTTAGCAATTATACTATTTTATTCGGCTTCATTACGTGCAAATCACTCAATTTCTTTAGATACTAACTTAAAAATTTTCTGCACTGAGAAAATGTTGTCATTCAGCAAACACAGAAGCCGACCATCAGAGCTTAACCGGTGGTTATAATGATCGATTTGATGAAACCGGAAGTCTTAAGTGATTGATGATCAAATTATTCTCGCTCAATGTCTCATGAGCCATTTGTATCACACAGTGATTCAATAACTATGAACGAATCATTCGCGAACGATCCATCACTAGTGGCCACGCGGCGGGAGATATATCGCGGGGAAAGTTCACGGAGGGGCAGAACTCGTAAGTCGTGAAACACGCTGAGTCTACCGCCAAAAGTCGCGAAGTTGGAGGATGAGCGAGAATCTTCGTGAGATGATTTAATGCCACGGTCATCCATGGAGAACGAAAACAATAATTACTTTAGGGATTGTGGCCTAAAAAATAATGGCACGTGTGACCCAGTTGTGAAGAGTATTATTCATGCCGCCCGCGAGCCGTTCCCACCCCTTCCCCCAATCAAATCGCGCAGTGACGTAATAATGGCAGAAAGATCGCGAATGAGAATATTCATCCTTGAAAAAAATATATATACCAATGGCGGTAGCGAATCATAGCTACTCATTTCCATCGATATTCATGCGGTAAACAAATGCATAGAAATTAAATCACCTTACGCACGAATGTAGATGGACTCCGTCCGACATAAAACAATGAAAGAACTGAAATTAAGAGGGCCCAATGTGCATAGATCGTTAATTAATGGGTATTGAATTTGACAGCAATGATTTGGATATGCTGACGATGTAGCACTAATTTCACGAAATTTGAATAGGGAAAAAGATTTTATAATCGTTTTTTTTTTCAACAGTAAATAAGTAGGTAAATAAGTGGAGCTTAATATAAATGAAGAGAAGACCAAATGATTGAAAATAACAGCTTCTTAGAACAAGCGAGGTCTGCAAAATAAAATACTTGATAATTTTGAGTTTCACGGTGCCAAGGAGTTTACCTATCTTGAATTCAGACTTAAGAATAAAAATAAGATATTCACTGAGATACCCAAAAGGATAATGGAAAGTAACAATGCATATTCTTCAAATATAACCTGTCAACATTTAATGAAATAAATTTTTACACTCCTATAATGAACTCTATTATCAAGTAATACAAAACCGAATACCTATAAAACTCTTATTGGACCAGTTGTAACTCACGGGGCTGAGCCCAGGGCATTATGAAGTCAAGACGAAGAAATCCTTTGAAAATTTGGAAATAAAAGATTATAAGGTGCACCTACGGCCCAAGTAGAGAAGGAGAGAAATGGAGAATTATAATTAACATGGAGGTAAATGAAATTCTAGGAGGGAAATAATTACATACTTAGATTTGACGAGTCACTCGGCCTGGCTTGGTAGGGCCTAGCAGAAAGGAGATGTTACAGAATGGATGCAGAGAGCAAGAAGAATAACTGAGTGGATGCATATAATGGAGGAATCCAAGACCCTCACCGGGCTGCAGAGCTGCAGATTATGATGCTGAAGTACGGATGGAACTCAAGGATTAATTCTCCCAAATGCTCCTAAATCTACCCTCATTTGTAGGGAATGGAAAAAGTCCTTCGGCTTTTCATAAAAATGTTCTTAGAGAAAAATAATCAAAAGCCAATAAGGAAAGTGGAAGAAAAGCTAAAGGGGAAGAAAAAATTCCATTGATTGGAGACTAGATTGGTTGGAGTAATTGGATTGGTTGGACGAGTGATTGGATTGGTTGTAGACCAGTATGATTGTTGATGTCTATCGAAGATGCAATCATCACCGCAGGTCAGCAATCCTAAGATGGGTTTGACGCAGGTCACTCAATTCTCCCATTAGCTAATCTTTCCACACCTATGCATTTCTTCTCTTTCACATCTTTCTTTGCCTGTTGCATATACATATCGATGGCTAAGTTGTAACAACACGTATCTCCAAAATAGTAAATTTTCCGGAGAGAAAAAAAACGATTAATATTTTTGATTGTAGACTGAAATTAAAAGCCAAAAGTTTATAAACCTGAAAAAGAAGCATTCATTTGCAAACGAAGAGTTGTTTTTTTGCTTGTATTTTATTTTTTAATGTTATTACACTTTTTTTAAGATACCTGCCTAAATGCCGAATTTGAGGTACGTGTTGTTAGAACTTAGCAATCGATATTTGATTCGGGGTCTTCCTTTTCCATTCCTTCCATCTGCTTGTCCCTCGACGATTGTCTTCATCAGGACATAATGTCTCAAGATGTGGCCTATGAGGTTGTTCCGTCTTCTTATTAAGGTTTATATGAGGCTTCTCTTCTCTCCCTCTCTTCTTAGGACTTCGTCAACACTAACTCGGTCGATCCATTTGATCCTCATCATTCTCCAGTAGCACCACATTTCGAAGGCCTCTATCCTTGTTTTCTCCGCTGCTGCCATTGTCCATGCCGCACTTTCACATAGGAGCATACTCAAAATGTAGGTTCTTGTAAATTGTTTCCTTACTTCCACATTAAGTTTCCCGCTGTAAGCAGGTCTCTCTTTTGGTGGAATGCTCTCTTCGCTTTGGGTTATTCTGCTGATAATTTCTTTCTTGCTTCTCCCGTCGTTAGTGATCCTGCTTCGCAAAATTACAGAAAACATCCACATCCACCAGTGTTTGCTTCCCTATTTTTATGCTAGTCTTGACTTTTTCTCTTCTGCTGCGAACTAATGTCTTGGTTTTATTTGTGTTTATTTTTTACTTGATAATTACCATTCATTATCATACTTACCCATATTAACCAGAATATTTTTCAAATCCTTCTCTGTTTCTGCTATGACGGCTATTTCATCGACAAATCTTAGCATACTAATTTTTTCTCCATGGATATTCACTCCCGAAGCCTTTTCTTTGATTTCATTGAATGCTTTGTCGATGTAAACGTTGAAAGTTACGGGTGACAAAGCACAGCCTTGTCTCACTCCTCTCCTAATTCTTGCTTCTTCACCGCTGGGCCTTGATTTTATCACCGCTAATTGGTGTTTGTATAAACTGCGGATGATTCTTCTGTCATTGTAGAGAACTCCAATTTCTTTAAGGATTCCAAGCGTTGTGTACCAATCCACATTGTCGAATGCCTTTCGTCCACGAACGCAACGAACGTTGGGTTGTTCTTTTCCATTCTCCTCTCTATGGGCAGCCTGAGAGCCAAGCCAATATTGCTTCCCTTGTGCCTCTGCTTCTTCCAAATTGGCCCTCACCCGTATACTCTCCTGCCCTTCGTTCTATTCGTCTATAGATGATCCTTGTCAGTATCTTCGACGCATTTATAGTCAGGTTTATAATCCTGAACTCTTCACAATTCTCCGCTCTTTACCTCTTAGGAATTGGGATTATAAAGTCAAAGATGCAATATAGAATGAAAAGTTCTAATGCCATATAATATCGCCCAACGCTCGTCCACCTTGCAAAAATGAATCACAGGCGCGGGATAAAAAACGTAAATGTCTAAGTATTTTCTAAAACTCCAATTATGAGTTTCCACTACATTAAAATTTTAAAATAGGAAGAAATTTTTTCTACAAATTCAGCGTCTTAAACGCATTTAAATCTTTAAAATAAGCCAAAAAAATGGCTGTACGACAAGTCAATGGCGAAATTTAAATAATTATATGATTCAAGGCTCGTTAATGGAAAAAATGAGAAAAGATTAAAATACGCATAAAAGGCAATAATTTTTTTTTTTCCCCTTAGTGTATTTAGGTTGAGGTGGATTTAGTGAAATTTAGGAAATGCAGAAATTTTCATTATAATCCGAGACATTAGGGGACAAACGTTTGTTGAATTGAGGTGGAGCAAAGCAAATATTTTTAATTCTGCGATTGTTTTTTATCTCAATAGAGCGGCAGAAGAACCAAGTAGAACACAGGTTTAGTGCTGGATTTTTCAGACTTTGCTTACTTCATAATACCTTGCAGCTGGGTGATACCCTAGCTCTATTAACTAATAAATTAATAATTTCAGTGGTCAAGAATAATTCCAGAATATACAAATCTCTCTGACATAAAAACAATTGAAAGTTAAAAGTCGAGTCGAAACTTAGTCCGTAGAATCATGAAAGCTGTTTTTTTTAAATTGTCATCATTTCCAGTGTCTTTGGCATCTTTAAAAAGAATCACCCTTAGATTAATCTCGGTGTTTTATAATATGGCAAAGTCAACTAAACTATACAGAAGACAAATGTTTAATTCCATTCTAAACTCAAACAGGTGAGGAGTCTTTACAACTATTATAACCAATCTATTTTGAAGCCACAATTCTAAAAGTACAGGATTCCAAGTGTATAATGAAGACAATCGCTATCTGATATCCTCATTTTTAGGCGAATCTGACCTCAGGGCTGCCGATTGGCATGCTAAAAAATTATTAAATAAATAAGCGCGTCCTTGTATATGATTTTGGAACTTATGTATGGGTTTTACGGCATGCATTACTGATAATCCTTAGGGAATAATTCTTCGATGCATAAGTTAGACAACAATTGGAATCCACTAACACTCGAATTATAATTACATATTTATCAGAAATTAGCATTATCTTGGGTCAACCCTTTCACGAAAGTGTAATAACTTCTCTAAATCCGGTGACATTTGACAGGACCTCGAGTATTGGAGTGGAAATTGTATCAAATAAATGATGCATGTCAAACCAATGGGTAAAGTTGAAATGAATCATTAAAAAAATTAAATTAAAAGTAATAAATAACAACAAAACCTCATAGAGAAACATCCCGCACTTAAGAGATTTGCTTTATGCTATACTGACATGGCATTAAAGTTATTTTAATATGCTGGCTACTATCGCGGATTATGTTCATATCAAGCAATGTGAAACATGAAACAAGGACTGAGAACGTGTTTCATGTAATTCATACCGCCCTTAAAATCCATGATTCTTCACAAATCCATCTTATGCTGCTTACGTTACTAAACCACAATTAGTGATACGTAACCTGAACTTACACTTTATTTTAAATACTTCGATAAAAAATGTAATCGTAGTCTATATCTCAAATACCTATAGGTGGAATGACGGCTTGCGATGAATGATGAAAAGCATGAGCAATCCCTTAATCATTATAATGAAAGTAAACAATGAACGCATAAAAAAAAGTTACTGCGCCAAAGAGAAAATTTCACATGTTGAATACTGTGTGAACGAAAAATGAAACGAAACAATAAAATGAGAAACTTTCCAGAGGAAGTTGACGCTGCATCCAGGTAGGAGTCTTAGAATGCCAGTCGATTGTATTATAAAATTGCTTAAATGAAGACTCTGTAGCAGTAAGATTCTCATTTAAAACGCGGAATAAGCATAAAATGTTAACCAAAACGTCGGGGAGCAATAAAGAAACAAAACGTATTCTTTTCATTCAGGAATCACTTTTGACGATGTTTAAACACTAAAAAAACGGGGCAGTCGTGGGACTGGCCGACAGAAGTGAAAACTGAAATAATTATTATCCATTTATTTTTTATATGGATTGAATATTGTTAAAGAACTAATTTTTCCAGTAATACTCATTTTTCAACAAAAATTGATATTAGTGTTTTAAGCAAACTGTTTATTATTAAATATACATTAAAAATACGATGCGCATGAATAGAAAGTAGCATCATTTATATATTAAAATATAATATGCTTTTATTTCTTTTATTTAATATGTTTTAAACCTGTAATTGTTCACTATGCACATAAAAGAAACTGCCTTAAATTGTACTGACCTGTATTTTTATAGCGTGTACACTCTTCTGCACGTTCATGCATGAACTCTTTATATTTAATGAACTTATACAATATACACTATAGATTTTTATTTTCAATTTTAATATTTTAAAAAAAAAACTTTAACAGTCTATATATTAACAAAGTTTGTTAGCCTGCGTAGTTGAAATATCCATTGTTAAAGTTTTTTAATTGTATGAGATTGAGAAAAAAATCCTCCCCGGCGGGGAATCGAACCTCGGTCTCACGTGTGACAGGCGGGGATACTGACCACTATACTACCGAGGATGTGATAGTAGGAGACGAATTTTAAGACCTAAATCTATACCTCGCTGTAGCGATCGTGGTGTCGGGTCGGTGACGCTCACGCGAATTCTATGCTTTTTCTCCATCCCGCAAAAGTTCTTAACGCCACTAAAGAAGTTTTCACTTCAAAAATAATACTTCACCATCATAAAACAATAAATAACACCTTACTTAAGCATTATGGCATGAGTTACATTGAAATTTAAGTCATACCAGCTGCACGTCTCAACCAAGCGTGGATTTCGTAACTGCGCTGAATGTTTACACTGATAATTGAGCTAATGTTATAGAGAGGAAAAATACATTAATAATTGCGATCTAGGTATAATTGTAACGGAAAATCATGAATTTGGTCAAGAAAGTGGTTTACGCAGTGACCCAGAAATCATAAGGTCCATGGTTCCAATCCCGGTCCAAGGAAACTTTTTCTCATAGCAATTCATATTCAGTTAAAATTATCAATTTTTGGATACAGGCAAATCTACGGCAAGCTCCGCTATGGAAAATCGAAAATTACAATATGATAACATTAGTTTTTAGCGAGAACTCCGTTGTCAAACAAGGTAGTTCTAGCCAGAGGTCTGCGTATCAATGAATACAAAATCGTCGTTATGACGAGCATCTTCTGGAAAATGACTTGCGGTAGGTATCACACATGTTGATTACACACAAGCTCTCCGTCTCATAGCCTGGGTTCTTACGATTAAAGTAATCAATCCAATCGCTGTCTTCACTATAGGCATAAGTTTTCCACAAATACCATTGTCATCTGCAGCTCTACAGCCTAGTGTGGGCCTTGGCTTTCTCTATTATACGCCTCCGTTCAATTCTTCTTCTTATTATCATCCTCCACGTCCTTCCATTACTCTTCCTGATATACCTCTTCTTCAGACGCCTTCCATGTCGTTATTATGTAATAGCTTGAGCATTATTAGCATTTTCCATCCTTCCACATGGCCCAACCATGGCAGCCGAAGTGGCTTGGCAAATCTAACTGTATCTTTCCTTTCCAGTGTTTTACTTCTCTCCACATTCGATCTAATCTTCCATCTCTCTCCTCTAATTGGGCCGCAGAATCTCCTTATGATCTTTCAATCAAGTTTTCTAAATTTTGAAGAAATATCATAAATTTGCCACAAACATATCCCGCGCAAAATTGTTCACATTCTCGTCACCATAGCGCTTTTTTCGTAAGGAGCGAAGAAAATTTATGACGATGGAAAGGTATGGAATAAATCATAACTGCGTCGTATTATTATTCCTCCCTCCTTCACGGAATCAGGAGTGGGATGCACGTGGTTTATATTTTCGCATTAAAATGCAGAGGGAATGCCTAAAAAAAAGAAACATAAGGTAAACATTCCAGGGTGAAAAATGGCACACACGGGACCGAAAACAACAAACACTCGTCGAAAGAGAGAGAGCTTACAATTAGTGAAGGACGGATGTATCACGGCCGGAGGAAGGGAAACATGTAAACGATTCGCTTTCTCACACACACACGGACGAAAACTCTGCGCATTTCCGGGAAAAAAGGAAAAACAACGTTACCCGCTTCCTGCGCGGCGTCCTCACTCGAAGACATGCCTCGGGGAAGCTGCAACAATCCGTCTCCAACAGCGACGCCAACGTCGGTCACCTATGGCACCACCACCACCCTCTAACAAGACGAACCAGGGGCGGCCACACCGCCCCTTACACCTGAGTATTCACGACTGCAACACGGATTCCCGAACGACAAAAATAATGTCCTGGATGAACTTTTTTCACCCTCCTCAGCTCAATATGAGGTTTCTTCGAAATCTAACGTTTCCCCTCGGACAAGAAGACTGCTCCAAGTAGCGACAGGGATCAAATTTGTCACACACATGCACCACCCTATTTAGGAAGGTTCTGTGAATACCCTCCTTGGCTCTGGAATGTATTCTTGAAGAAGAAGGCTTCAGCAGAAGACACGAAGGATGCTAGAAGTAACGCAAACGCCGAGTGTAATCACACATCAGTACTTTCCGTGCCACTGTTTGAGGGAAAATTCGAAAAACACAGTATACAGTCCTGTTGGCTCCTTTATGCGTGAACTAAACCAGTTCCAAATGTTTCAAACGTGATATGAAAACTCTGTACACGAAAGCTCGATACAAGACCAACCATTCAGCGACCTAGGTTTGAAAGTGTTTCAGCTGCTTTGCCTCCACTTTTGTCCACCCATCCGCCGAAGTCGACGCAGGCAATATATTTGCCAAAAACGGGAGCTTGAAGAAGAAGCGGATGAGGAGAAGCCTCGCCACTCGTTCACCGAGAACTATCCTCAGATTCACTATCGTCTCGATAGCAGATCACCATTCCGATCTGGTCCTTGGGCGCGCCAATCCCTTCCGATGAAACACGACAAGCTATAGCGATCTCCTCCGCTCCAAGCGGGCGGCAAGATGGGACGGGATTCACGGACAGTGTTCGATTCGTAAAATCGCTTTAATAAGAGAGACAAATGACTTCTTGCAATGTGGAACCGACAAAAATTATCCCCGCCTCGGGATGGAGGAAGGCGGTCGGGTGGCGCCGCCATGCGGATGCGGCGGGAGGCGAGAGGAGGGAGTGCATGGGGGGGGGGGGTCGGAAGACGGGAGGAGGGGAAGGGGGCATTGAGAGGGTCAAAGGGGAAGTACAGGGAGATCGGTCCAGAGGGGGGGGAGAGGTGGGGGTGTATCACGAGATGATCGCTGGCTGTGCTCCTCCAATGCCATGGAAATGCTAACATAAACCTTGAGTTCCGTTCACGAAACACTTGAATATAAAACTTTTGTCCCCCCCATAGTTTCTTATAGCTCCCCAATGAGGTCCAAGTCAGCCCCGACTTATCTAAAATGCCCTCATTGCATCCCTCATTTCTTTGCCAAAATAGTTAGACACAAGAGTCCAACATTTACGCAATACGTCCTCTGATACTATGCTGTCTTCTCTCTGCTAATTTATCCTACAGAACCTTAGACTTGAAATGGAATTATAATAGGGTGGTTTCCTATTATTTTTTTATTGCCTAAATCGAAAGATTGTTACTTCTGGAGTATGTATTTCACGCTTTTAGATTTTTAAATTACGATATCTATTTTTCGGAATTAAATGAAAAGTGAAAATTTTCAAGCGCGCGAAAACGCGACGGCTAAGTATGAATGCTGGGAAAACTCCGTCTGGCGTCGTTCTGGTTCCCGCTGCCGCAAGTGAGGTGACCTTGGAGCGAGGCTATGAGCGCTGATACGACGCAGGACGGTAGCAGGTAGCAGAGTACCCGGCTAGCTGGTAGCACTTGGCTTAAATAAGGATTATTAATACCTTATCAAACGAAGGAAACTTTCCAACCATAGCCAGTTTCAATAGGTGATCATTAAGACATGTTTCCCTGAGCACTGTGCCTCATGCATGCATTGGTAATCTCAGACGATGTAAAACTCCTATCTACTCGTATAGAAACTAGGCCCCTGTGACGTCACGTGGAGTGGCATCGCATGGGCGCCAATCTGGCCTTTTTCAAATGAGAATAAAATTGACCACTCCCATTCGTCTAAACTGAGATTTCTAAAACCAAATAATTTTTATATTATGAGTACACTAATGGTGGGTAACGAATCGCAATCAATGCCTTTCGTTTTCTTTGATGAGAGCCCGATGACGCCACCAGGGTTGGAAGGGTTGAGGATGAAAGAATCTCAGTCAATGAGGTCAGTTCCTGTTTTATCCAACATTCTACCCTCCTACACAGTTTCCAACATCCCCCGCGCTAAGTACTCAGTCTATCCATACTTTCTGTCTCCTCTATATCTCTGCGGCCGTCTCCCCTCCCTTCATGGACTTATTCAAATAAGTCCCCTCCTAAATTCACAATAAGGGCTACTCCCTTTCGCTAAATCTTAAAATCCTATCCTCTTCCTCTCCCTCGTTTACCCCACATTATACCCTCTAACATTATTTTCAACATCCCCACCACGCTCAGTACTCGCTCCATCCAAACCTTCTGCCTTCTTTTTAACTCATATGGAAGCTGTCACTCACCCACCATGTCCAGCACTTCGTCACTCCTCCTCCTCTCCGTCCACTGCGCCTTCTCCATTCTTCTCCACACCCACACCTCGAACGCCTCCAGTCTTTTCTCGTCTTTCTCCCAAAGTGCCCGTGTTCCGCATCGTAAAGCGATACACGCTAAAGAGTTGTTCCTACAGAAATGAAAGAATATTCTATCATTAAGATTATTCCACATATCTGTCCATGCATAGGTATTCTGGGAAGTAAAACGCGGAGTAATTTTTAAAACTATAGCAATTAAAGAGTAAAATAACTTAGAAATGTGTAATTTTTTTGTTGTTTAATCGTAGCACAGTGGTCCGAAATTGGAAAAAGGCGGAAAAAAGTCCAAAATGGCTTTTTTGAGATAGAGACATGAAGCATAGGCTCACAAATGATAAAAATATTAAGTATTTAGTGTCATTTGACGTTAGTGCATGAAAAAATTTTATACAGGTTTATACAATTTTTTCATAGGGGTGTGATCGTTACTGAGATACATAAGCCAAAATATGGCCAATTATTCAAAAACGTGCGCGATTTCTTTTTCTTTCAAAATCTTTGAATTTGTGCATGTGGAGTTGCGGTGGTAACATTTATAAGGAATAAAAAAAATATTCCTTTGAAGAGGTGATTTTCTTATACTATCCATGACTTGAGAAGATTTTGGCTCACATCTGTTTTTGGAAAGCAAAATTCTCAAAAAACGCAATTTCGGACTTTAGACCGGCTTTTTCCGATTTCAGACCACTGTGCGACGGATCGAAAGTCCATTCATTTTTCAAACTCAAGAACAATAGATGGTAATGAAAAATTGCTCGACGATCCCATTCTAACCCTGATCGCTATCAGACAAATCATTATATTAAACTAAGAAGAGCATGAGAAGGTCGAAAATTATCTTCCATGATCATGTCTCAGCCGAGCAGCAATTGCATTCACCCCTTTCCTTCCGGACTTAATTTGAGCATTTCATGCAAAAGGAAATGCAACTTCGGACTTCACCACAAATGAAGCCGTGAAGGAAGGGCGAGGAATACAACCCCAGGCCACAACCGGTTGCTGCACCATTCTCCAGAATTCTCAAAGTACTTACTGTCTGCGACTTCGTTAGCGACGGTTCATGGGAAAAATGGCAATATTTTAACAGTAGGGAGGGCTTAGCGAGAGAGTCTAATACCCATCGCATTTAAATGGATTCACAAAAGTCGCCACTCGCGCCGCTGACAAAGTGATCCAAGTTTCACGCGGAAATATTGTATAATCAGGGGTGTTATCCGAAATTTATGTACACGGTGATGTGATCTATCGAATTCATTACTCTTCAATGCTATTACTCGCAATTACAAACATTATAATCCAAAATATTGGAAAAAAAAGATATTTTTTTTTCCAATATTTTTAAAAACTGACCGACCGAAAATGCGACCGAAGTGGCAACAGATATCAGCCTTCTATGGGATGGAATTGGGCCTCCTCTATGCAGTCCCCTTGATAATTAGGGTGGTTTCGACCTATCTAGGATACAAAGGACTCCCGTCAGAAGAAAAACTGAAAGTCCCAATCTACACGAAGGCGGTTGGGCCGATTCGGGACCACCCCGCCATCTCTCATCGAAGCCACGAAAGAGCGCGCGTGAGGCAGGCCGAAGCTGCGCGCTATCTTACTCGTTATCTCCGCCGCCAACTTCAATTACGGAAGTGAACTTTTCCCACGGTAAAGGCTGCGAGGCGTAAGATGACGCAAAAACAGAAAAAATACATAATTGACCACGCGCAGCAATAAAATGCATTCAGTAAACCATCAACCTCTTTCGATTCAAAACATTTAAAAAGCTAACCCTATGAATTCCAGCCTTTCTCCAAGTATCTATTGCGTCATACTCTGAAAACGTCATCCATAACTACTATGATATTCCTACTTTCTCGGAGCAATTACTATTCACAGCGGCAGTCTGGAGTGATTGGGGGCCCTCGGCTGGGGCTCATGATGGGGCCCTCCTTACCGGGGGAGTCGGAGATCCTACCCGGAAATGGATTTTGACGCTATTGTGGCTATTAAATATTACATAAAATTTGAATAAAAAAATAGCAAGTTTGTAAAAAAATATGAATAGTGAGAATTTCACAGCTTATAAACTACAATGTGTTATGGTTCTATTATCTATCTCGTGAATTTGCTCTTTGAAACTGCACTGAAATCTAAAAAAAAATCTCTAAAATAATCCTTTCGAATAACCCTTTCAATAAAAGCATTAGGTCCACTTTTATCCTCTGAAACCTTTATTTTATTAGTTTCTTTACATAATTTTTTTACGCTAAGTATATAGTAAATAAAGCAGCCAATAGAAACGCTGAATTTTATAATTGCAAAAAAAGACTTTGCGACGGGTATTAGCATTTTAATTAAGCCTTTCATTTGCGCTTCGCGATACACGTCAGCGTTGTGGGGGCCCTTAAGCTCAGGGCCCTCGGCGATAGCCAACCGGCCGGCTTGAACAAACAGCCCCTGACTACTCAGACGAAGGACCCTGAAGGACGAAGGACGGCTTCGTGGCAAATTATTCCCGAAAGAGGCGTCCACCAACTTGTATCATAATGCACTCCAAAATTGACAAAATTTCAAGTGTAAGCCGTTTATAGAATTATGAGGAACCACTTTAAGGAACGGAGAACAAGATAAAATTCTATAAGGGACAAGGATAGAAACATTTTTATTGAAAACGAAGACATAGTGAAGAGATGGAAAGAATACCTGGAAGAGTTATGCTATAGAAGACTGGTGGAAAATAGCATCCAGGATATTGAAGATACACAGCCTTCAAAGAAAGAGTGCACCCTAATATTTAAACTGGAATAGTCAAAGCGGCTATGAAGAAGTCAATTGGCTACGCCGACGGTAAAAGGACAAAGAAGACATGGATAACGGAGCAAATTACAAAAGAAATGGAGGAGAGAAGGAAGTGGAAGAACGTGGGCACTGACCAGGGTAAAAGAATGCACAGGGAAATAAATAATCGAATACGAACTACGTGGAACTAAGAGGGCGAGGGAGGTATGATGGAAAGGGCAGGTTGAAGAAATGGAAAAGTTTCAGAAGGAAGGACAGGTAGGCGCGTTGTACGCCAAAGTTAAGTCGGCATAAGAGGGCAAGCCATGTCGAAAATTAAGAAAATTAATCTTGGGCCGAGGATCTTAGATACGGAAATCGAGAGAGCCCTTCACGGTATGAAGGCTAGGAAAGCAGTGGGCGTGGGCAGTGGATGTGAACGTCTGAAGAATCTAGGGAGGGATGGTAAGAGAGGGTTTTTCGAGCTAGTTCGCAGGGTTAATGAGGATGTTGGCATGTTGGCATGTTGGCCGGAGGTTTTCGTGAAGACGGTTCTAATTCTGCTGCCGAAAAAAGAAAGCCGCGGAACGCGCAGGTTATAGGACTATAAGCCTAATATTTCACGCGGCGAAAGTGGCACTGAGGGTATTAACCAGGCGAATGGAGGCGAGGGCTGACGAGTATTTGTGCGAAGATCAGTTTGGTTTCAGACTAGGAATCTAAAATATAATCTGGACCTCTCTATCTGCTTTTAATATTTCGAGAAAGCATTTTATAAAGAGGATTGGGTAAGGTTATATATGTATAGATATTATAAAGAAAATTGGTGTAGATTGGAGGGATACGCGACTCACTTGTATATGGCCCAGAATGCGCAAGTGAGTGTAGCGTACGGAGAAATAGGGTGAACAAGCACTGGCCAAGGAAGAAGGCAAGTCCGTCCACTGTCGCCTTTGCATTTTAACGTGTACGCTGGGGAGATTGTAAGAGATGCGTGAAATGAGTTGGAGTAAAAGTTGGGGAATGACGTGTAAAGCAGTGAGGGTCGCGGATGACCGAGTCGCAAATATGATCTGAGAATATTAGAGAAACGCAAGCAGAGTCATGAAGAGATTTAATCAATGAGCCCTGGGTTACTGGTGCCGATATTTCTCCTCTGTCAAATATAGGATACTTTCATCTGCTGCTCAGAATCAGGCTATGAATATCAGGTAGCCGAACCAAAGGAACGGATTCATCCATCAAAGCGAAAAATTTATATTTTTAAATCTTCGATTGGGATGGGCTCCACCCCCACTTTTCGAAATACCATAGATGAAATGAACAGTGAATGAATTCAAAGCTTTCTATGTCCCAAAAAATTCATTTTTCCTTTGAGAAGAATTGACGATTGATTGTATTTTAATATCGGCATGGTATGATAAGAAAATCTGAATAGCAATGCTGACGTGAGCGCTAACTACAAAGTAAGATATGAGGGTGCACCTTATCTGATAACGGCTTTTGATCAGGTGACCTTTTTGCTTTCAAGTTCGGAGTCCTGTTAGATTTCGCAAAATGGGAGGAACCAGAAAAAATTAGTGTCCACATGAATAGAGGTCAAACAACTTTAATGTGACCATAAGCCCTTAATTTAGTGATAAATATACTTCAACATTATGATATTAAAACACAAAGGAAAGCTGCACGATTCGTCCGCAAGCGTACAGAAAGCGTTACTCAGATGTTAAACGAATTCTACTGGGAGCCGCTTGGGACACAGAGGATAGCCATAGATTGCTTGAATAACTGAGAACGGATATCCTTCACAGCGATGCGTATAACATCATATTAGAACCCCACTACTTATGCTAGCAGGTCCGAAAGAAAAAAAAATTTAAGAGAGATATTTTGCCGAACGGATTGGTATGGGAATAGGGTAGTTTCTTTCATCAAAGAAAACGAAAGGCATTGATTGCGATTCGTTACCCACCATTAGTGTATTCATATTATACGAATTATAATAGATTTAGAAATCCCAGTTCAGACGAATGGCAATGGTTAATTTTAACCGCATTAAAAAAGGCCAGATTGGCGCCCTGCGATGCCACTCCACGTGACGTCACAGGGACCTAGTTTCTATACGAGTAAATAGGAGTTTTATATCGTCTGAGAATACCAATGCATGCTTGAGGCACAGAGCTCAGGGAAACATGTCTTAATAATCACCTATTAAAACTGCCTAGTGTCGGAAAGTTTCCTTCGATTGATAGGGTGTAAATAATCCTTATTTAAGCCAAGCGTTACCTGCTAGCAGGGTACTCTGCTACCTGTCAGCAGCCTGCATCGCATCAGCGCTCAAAGTCTCGCCCCAACGTCACCTCACGCGCCGACAGCGGGAACCAGAATTACGTCACACGGGGTTTTCCCATCATTCCTACTTAGCCGTCGCGTTTTCGCGCGCTTGAAAATTTTCACTTTTCATATAATCGCTAAAAATAGATATCGTCATTTAAAAATCTATAAGCGTGAAATAAGTACTCCAAGAGTAATAATCTTTCCATTTAGGCAATAAAAAATAATAGGAAACCACCCTATTGGTTTTGTCACCGAACAATATAAGAATTTTTAATTGCTTGAATAATTGGGAAAGGACTCCTTCAGAGCGACACGAAGAACATTATATTAGAAGGGTAAACTGTTCTCGGGATTTCCACCGGGTTAATTCTTTCATAACGCCAACGCTCCGTCTCGGCGCTCATCATCAAGGCATCTGTAACTTCTCCAGCCCTGCGCTTGAAACGTTGGCCATTATGAAAGAATTGACCCGGTGGAAATCCCTAGAACTGTTTACCCACATAATTCGCCGGGAAAGCATCAAATCACATATCATATTAGAACCCCACTATATGTACAGGGCACTAAAAGTAAGGAGTTTTTATTTGTTAACGGCTGGTGTCCTAACACCCCTCGCCACACACCTATTGAGGCGGTTTGAGGGGGAAGTATGTAGATGTGAAGAATACTCGTAAAGATAGCGAGAAATTCTAAACAAATGTGCCGCAGAAACCGTCGGCCAAATGTGATAGTATTCTTATTTGTTCTCCATAAATAAACCACAGCACAACGCCCAATGGCGAGCGGCCATGAAATCGACTCGAGCGATTGACCTTGCCCGCAGAAAGCAAAAGAAAGAGCACGTCTTTATCCAAGAACTCGGGAAAATGCGGCAATTGATATGAGATTGGAAGCTCAAGTCTACCCCCCTCAATAATAATCACTAAGATAAGCAGTTCCTAACTGAGCGTGATTAAGCTATCAAAATTCGCCACCACAGAAAAAACGCCTTTGTCACGACTCGCCAGCCACTGCTGTATCACGATCTAATTTTTCCGTTCGACGTTACAGAGAACTTTGGGAGCGTAGCATGCTGCTGTTTAGAGCACTTTGCTGCTGATCCAAGGGCTCCGGGGTCAAATTCTGAACGGGCACCAGGGCTGGGAGTCCGATCCAAAACCCTCCTAGTGCAAGGTGACACAGGGAAAGGAACTGCCCTGAGTGTGCTAAATTCACGCTCCAGTTGTTCAGTCTGGGATGAGCTCCATCATCACCTATCTGAACCAACCTTCTGGATGAATCAGTGAGCGAGTGGTTAGACAACTTGATGCAGACACAGAATTTTTCGTGCTTCCAGTAAATATTTGACGGTATTGTGGTGTAGTTCTTCAATCAGGAGAAGTGACAGGACCCAAGTCACAAGGAGTCCCTTTCGAGAGCGCGAAGATGGACAAAGGGTGCTCAAGTCGGATTAATATTACCTGAGGTGAGTCGACGTGCATCGAACTAAATTGCATTGGTGTAATGCTGTTCCTCTATAATCGTTAAAATGTACAAAAGGCATAGCTACTAAGCCCGTTAGTTTTCAGAATCGGGAAAAGTTATGCTTTACAACTCTCAAAATGATCGAAATAAATTTTATATTCTCATGTTAAAATTTGGTCACTTTTAAAAAACGGAAAACCGAGCAACATCCAGGGCCCTAAGAAATAAGGATCTGAAATTAGATTTTATGGGGCTCATAAAAGCACTATTTATATAAACTGACTACCGATGTACAAAATTCACAAAATTTTATCACGCGGATAAAATATTCATCTCGATCTTTTTGGGGATAAGAAATCGACTCTTTTTGCAATTATGAAAAGTAAAGGCCAGTCTAAAGTCCAATTTTGGGTATTCTCCACTAGATCCACTATCCACCACTCCATCACGTAATCCTTTGATAATATTATTTAAAAGAGAGCATAATTTTACATTTTTTACAGTAATTATTGAGGAATATAAAATTATTCTGTATTAAACATGCTGTAATACAGCATTCTGTTATATACCACACAACTACCACAGAATAGAGACCTACGGAATTCCGTAGGCCCCTATTACATGCCACTATCTTCTCAGCGCTATTCACTTATTTGGATAAAATCGTACGTCAATGTCCTTCATTCTACGTCATTTAAATAAATTAAACTTAGCAAATAATGAACTTTAAAAGATCTCATTTTTGAAGGAAGCACTTTCGCTGGAAAGTAATCTGTCTCTGATTTCCTTAGTGGCATCATAGAATGACTCCAGGATTTAAACTATAACTGCGAGATATATATTGAGCATGATTATAAGGCTGAGTTTGTTTTTTTATTATTGGTGAAAATTATTAAAGCTTTTTTTCCATTTTAACCTCGAGAAATAAATAATGTGTTGTTCGAGAACAACTAAAACACATTCCGTAGAGCCACCGGAGAAAATAGCTCAGTTAGAAGGAAAAACGTTTTTACAATCGACCAGAATCTGTAGCGATTTGCTGAGAGGCGGACTAATTAGAGTAGAGCGAGAAATCAATTGGTCCTACAAAGATAAAATTTTTGATGCGACGAAACCTGGGACTATAGCCACAAGTGATGAGTAAAAAAGAACCGATCAGTCAAACCTATCTGTTCACTGAAATGAATCGATTCGAAAATGAACTGTTCTCTTAAAACTCCCTGCTCATTCTTTAAATCTTCACTGCACTCGAGTGACGTATTCGACCCAGTGGTTATGCTCAGAAAGAAGTATTTTAAAATGCATCTCAATCACTAACCTGCTCCATTAAGTGCGTTATTGTTACAAAAAAATTGCTGTTATGATACAGACCACCGACGCCGGGTCATAGGCCACTGAGTCCCTCCCTTACGTTCTCTCCCATGCCCCTCCTTCCCTCTGAAAACGAACAGTTTAACGGCCGAATGGTCCGTCTGGGCTTCGTTACCTGTGTTCATTTTGCCATTCATGTCCATCTTGCCGTTTATGCTCTTATGTGGGATTGTTTTCATATCGGCGTTCGTTTGAAAAAAATATTGGGTCCAGTTTTCCACAAATTACTTGTGAAATCTGTTTCTGTATTATTACATTGTAATTGGACAGCGGAAGGGAAGAACTTCCGACTCGGCCTGAAAAAGTCAACGGAAGCATGTAATTATAATTTTCGGAGAAATTAAAAAAACAAAATTTTCAACCACGTCCATTTTATTTTATAACACATGGTGTTTCACGACATTTTCATGAAATGATGTTGTGACCACTTCACTTTATTCCACGTAAATAAACCTCAATACTTCAACTATTTTTCATGTTCTATAATTCAATATGTGAACAGTTATGAAGATTCACATTAAGGCGGAGAAAATATTTTTAATGTTTTAGTAAGAAAGTACCTATAAATTTATAAAAATAACGTGTAAGCCGGAAAGAGGAAAAAACCTATTAATAAATCACGGAGAACGCCGACCTAAAGTTAGTTCCCAATCTGAATTTGAGAAAAAGTTTGCTTTACTTCTTTGAGAGAATAAAATTAAGCCGAAATTGTGTTTAGCCTAGTTAACAAACGTCTTTCAGCCCTTCAAGGATTTGTTTCCCTAATCTAGTTTTTGTCCGAGCCTCCTCTACTTTGCTGCATATCATACAAGGGTAGTCTATCAAGTGTCATCACCAGAGCTCGTTCAAAATTTGCTAGGTGATGGGAAAGTGATTCTCATGGGATTTAGTTTTTGTTTCAGCTGCCAACGCTTAATAATTTTCGAGATATTAGCAACGAAAAGTACCACAAAAACGCATACATTTAAGCTACCATCAGCGCACCAAATAGACCCTTCGCTAGGACGAAGAGCTGTTTTATTGTGCTGTGGGTTGCATAAAGTTGGGCGTTTTCCGGATACTACCATTGCTAATATCTCGAAAAGTATTGATCGTTGGTAGCTGAAACAAAAACTAAATCCCATGATAATCACTTTCCCGTCACCTAGAAAATTTTGAACGAGATGTGGAGGTGACATTTGAGGGACTTCACTTGTTAGTCTTGTTTTTGCAGATTTTTTGCTGATACCTGGCCATTTTCACCATAACACATACAAAATAATGTGAATTATAACTATGTACATGAGTAGCGATGATTACTTGTCTGCAAAGAAGGACACGCGCGGTGCACATCCTGTAACCCTCTCCGATGAATAGCATTGTCAGTAATAGGGTGGTTTCCTATTATTTTTTTATTGCCTAAATCGAAAGATTATTACTCCTGGAGTACGTCTTTCACGCTTATAGATATCCATTTTTCGCGATTAAACGAAAAGTGGAACATTTCAAGCGCGCGAAAACGCGACGGCTAAGTAGGAATGATGGGAAAAGTCCGTGTGACGTACTTCTGGTTCCAGCTGCCGGCGTGTGAGGTGACCTTGGGGCGTGGATATTGTGCTCCGCTGCAATGCTGGCTGCTACCAGGTAGCAGAGTACCCCGCTAGCTGGTAGCGCTTGGCTTAAATAAGGATTATTAATACCTTATCAAACGAAGGAGACTTTCCCTCTTTAAGCAGTTTTAATAGGTGATTATTAATAGATATTTCCCTGAAGTCTGTGCCTCATGCATGCATTGGTAATCTCAGACGATGTAAAACTCCTATCTACTCGTATAGAAACTAGGTCCCTGTTACGTCACGTGGAGTGGCATCGCATGGGCGCCAATCTGGCCTTTTTCAAATGAGGTTAAAATTGACCGTTGCCATTCGTTTAAACTGGGATTTCTAAAACCAAATAATTTATATATTATTAATACATTAATGGTGGGTAACGAATCGCAATCAATGTATTTCGTTTTCTTTGATGAAGGAAACTACCCTAGTCTCCGACGACGGCAATTCTTTGCGACATAAAAATTTTCCTGTCTCCACGCACAAACCCAAATGAAAACCGATCGTGCGTTTCCTTTCCTCTAACTCTGACTTGGCTCGGATATTATCTCCAAAACCCTCAAAACCAGGAAGTCCGGAAAAGGAAATAAGGGAGCCTGGAAATCGTTATCTCCGCTAAATTATTCTCGACCCGTTCTCGTGCGCGGAAGCTAAAAGCAGCACGGAGCGGATTTCCCTGTGGCATGATCATCATTCCTATTCCCTCAGGATCCTTCGCAAAACGAATTAATCCATGGATTCAGCCTTTTGAAAATTAAAAGGAGGCCAAATTGCTACCCAAAGTACCAATGTGAACATTCACGAAAACGGTTGCTGATCCGTTCAATAAACAGCAATTGCAAAGTTGACGAGACGCTAAGGAGGAAACTAAAAATTTGAAAAAAAATTAAAAGAATATATTCCTAGCATGTAGAATTTTAGATAAAAATTAGCATGAAGTCCCAAGGCGATATAATCGTGGATAAGAAACTGGAGGCGGTTTAATGGAAAAAATTCCTGAGCGGCTCACTCTGCGATGCTTTGACATGAAAATATTCCCTACAACAACGAAAACTAAACGCTGTAGTCAGAAAGCTGTAGTCAGAAAAATATGCTGCAGGTTCCTTGACCGTATTATCTCAAATTTTCTGAGGTTTCTGAACCCCCTTACCTCTTCGCTCGCTAAGAACTTACACTAACACTCTTAAAATATCATTTTCCATTTCAGATGAGATATATAGTAAGCAAGCGTGAAAAATAACTACGGTTTTTGTAAATAACGATAAAATAGGTAAGTATTATATTCCTAGACAGAACCTATGATGAAAATATCTACATGACAGGCACATGAATTATTTCCCAAGTAATAAAATCGACTTAGGAATACATTGACGAATTTTGATTCACTAATTTTGATTCAATAAAGTAACCGTGACTTATATACTGGGCATGAGTAAGACATGCATCATGCCTAACATGCCGGAAATGATTAAAAAAATGAATGAACGGAAACGAAAATTCTAGTTGTGAGTCAAATCACTAATGCGGAGCACATATTATAACGACGAAATGCAGATTTGGTGGAACAAGCGATACCAACCTTGGAAAAATGCAGAGAAATAATACTGGTAACTCACAAAGTCATAGCTTTGATTTTAACTCCATAGCAACCTGGGTGCGTATAATTCCTCCTCAGGCTTCTTCGTCAGCTGAAGTATGAATGGTGAGGAAAGGAAATTGCTAGAAGGAATGTACGAGAGGCATAGAGAAAGTGGGGATCGGGTTGGTGTGGTGCTAGAGTGTTGGCTTCCCACCCGGCGGGCTCGGGTTCAAATCCCGGCAGTGGCAGAGAATTTTCAGAGACTGCCCGATCCCTGCTTGAGTGTTGTGTGGAGGACATTTCAAGTGCAACCCTCCGTCCGTCGGATGGGACGTTAAGCCGTGGTCCCCTTGGCGCCTTTCATTAAGAGCAGGCTAATACCGACGCCGGGTTTCTCTCCACCCTTCATTCCATACCCTACCCTCATGGCGCAAATGATCTCAGCTGTCGGTCGACTCCTCCAAATATCATACCATACCTTAGAGAAAGTGTCAACAAAAAAATTCAACAAATGAAATCCTCTTTAGGGGGACAGAGACAAAATGGGAAATAGATTAAGAAAAAAGAATCTTCCAAAGTCAAATTGCGTAGGTAGGTATCAGAAACGAAATCGCAGCATTCAGTCCGAAACTAAAAAGTATGAATACGAAAGACGGAAAAACCGAAAATGGAAAAAAAAAGAATATTTTACCTAATTTGCGTTACAATGGATATTTGTATAATCGGAGTCAATGCACTTCGGATACCGTTTCATTGATTGCTATGAATCGTGGCAGATTAATGCATTCATATAAAATTCATTCATGTAAAATTACTAAATGATGCATTTACGTAAAATAACTAAGTAAACCTAAGTGAGTGAAGCGGAAATCTTAGACAACGAGGGAAGAGTGGGTAAAGAGTATCAAATCGTCTACTTCTCAGTGGTGGCAGGGTTAAGACCTCGCCTGCCAAACATGAGGCTCTGGGTTCGAGTCCCGCGGTTCTCCTATTCAGCGCATGCATGTTCATGCACGTTTAACTGTTAACTTGTTGAAAAACCCGAGGTAATAGTCCGATATAGTGCTACATTCAGTGGCATAGGACTAAAATTTTAAAATGAAATAAATCGAGTGTAAGATGGGCAGAAAAAGAAATAAATGGATGAAGGGAGCAAAAACGAAAGCAATGATGATGGAGCAATTCTTAAATGCCAAGGTTTAAAAGTTATCGGGTGTCCAGAACTAGCAAACAATGCCTAAAATCAAGGACAAGGCAGCGGAGATAATATTCGAACGATATCGGTCATCTTTTTTCCTCCACGACCTCCCGACTTAATTCGGGATTCCCTCCGTTTATTCGATCCCCATTATTCTCCTCCGGAACCGCAATTTCCCCATTCCTTTCTTTTTCAAACAGTTCCCATTATCTTACAAATTTTGCATACGTTTGATATTTACATGTTGTTGGACGGTTTCAAAATTAACACGACAGATGAAGTGAAGCATCTGGGAGTTACGATGACTTCGAACCTATCGTGAGGAACGGATATAAGAAATATTTGTGGCAGAGCCCTGAAGAAGCTGGGATTAATCAGTTATGGGAAGATGTTAGGAATAATTCGGATAAAAAAAGTAAAAGAGAGCAGTGGCGCCGACTCCATGGGGCTTGAGGGGGCCCGAGCCCCCTCAAAAATTGGTTATGGGTGTGA